>NC_084461.1:52960000-54210000 GCF_027409185.1 Cynocephalus volans | reverse complement strand
GCTTGAAAAAAATGTAAAGGCTTTTATTTTATGACCAGAAATAAGGCTAAAATTTAAGTCTCTCTCAGGCCTAGCAACCATGACATAAACACATACCAAAGTGTAGATTACAATACCAGGATTCCTTCCTTAAAATAGATATTGAAAAAAGAGTGTCTTTGGAATGAAAGAAGAAAAACAAAAGGATGGAGTTATATTCAGGAATGAGAAAGTAACACTTTGCCAAATCTGGACGGTGAAGGACCATAGAAAAGAGAGACGAGTCACAAAGACTATTTTCACAATCTGTTCAGGATCAGTTTCACCCATCACCTCAGGTGATCTAGAAACAAAAGGACTCTCCCTAGAGTTCTGATTATCATAAATGTTTGCAATACAGTTTCAGTATAAGTTCCATGTATATATTTGATCTGTTAATGCTTCTTAAGTCTGTTCATTTACTTGCCTAGTGTGAAAAGAAATAAACTCATTATAAAATGTCATACCTTTTAAAAGTCTTACTACCAAGCAGAAGTGCTTATTTCCCTCGTTATAGTCTTTTTAGGATGCTGTTGGTTGTATGTATCGCATCTAGGATGATGAAGATTGGAGTCAGACTTGCATCATGGGCAAGAAATGAACTTCAGAAATAGATAGACTTGTTTTGATTACTAACTTTGTCAACTATAAGTTGTCTGACGTGGGACATGTTAGTTAACATCTCTCTCACTCAATTTTCTTGCCTACAATTTGGTGATAATAATACAGTGTGACGAGGTTAAGGGGATTACATGAGACCATATCTGCAAAGTGCTTTGCACCAAGCCTGTCATATTTTAAACTCTCAGGAAATGAATGGTAGCCTGCAGTTGACCATGGTAATGGTGATTACAATGAAATATAAGGTTTTTGTTTTGTTTTGTTTTGTTTTTTAACTCAGCAAGTCTAAGATCCTTAAATTAAAGGACAATACCTTATCTATTTCTTATGTGCTTGGAATACAGGATCAAATTGCAAATAGTACAGAAATGTACATTTAATTAATTGAGTAGAAAACCTTAGAATAATTAATTGGCAATAGTTCTTTTAAGCTGTCAAAAAAAATTATAACCATGGAGTATTAGGAAACAGGTGTAATTGGATTGTTTCAAAATATATGATAACTTGAGTTGCTCATAAAGTATTACCAAATAGAGGTTCATTGAGATAACAAAGATTGAGGTTGCCAGGTTAATTGACCACAAGCAGCATTTCTAAGGTATTTGAAAATGGTTCTTCTTGTAAAGTAGATTAAAAGTTTCTTTGTTTATTTTCTTTTAATATGTGTTTTGTGTCAAAAAATTTTTAATTTTTTAATTTTTATTTTATTCAGTACATATTAAGAAGCACAGTAACCAAGACTGAAAGAGATCGATAAGCTTATTTTATATGAGCAGAAATGAAAGAAACTGAGAATATTTATGCAAAATAATAGAAGATGATGGAAAGGAAGTAGTATCAACCTTCAAATATACATAGAATATTGGTATGTGTGTTTCAGTCAATATTGTCTTAGCTAGACTGAGAATAATAAATGCTAGTGAGGATGTGGAGAAAAAGGAACCCTACTCCACTGTTGGTGGGACTGCAAATGGTGCAGCTTTTATGGGAAATGGTATGGAGTTTCCTCAGACAATTACAGTTATGACCCCACTATCCCACTGCTGGTTATATACCCAAAGGAATGGAAGTCATTATGTCAAAGGGATACCTGTACTCCCATGTTTATTGCAGCACTATTTACAATAGAAAAGTTGGAACCAGCCCAAATGTCTATCATCAGATGAGTGGATAAGGAAAAAGTGGCATATATACACAATGGAATACTACTCTGCTATAAAAAAGAATGAAATAATACCATTCACAGAATACCATTCACGTTTCACTTAATATCATTTTCCCTAAGTCTCAGAAAGAGAAATACCACATGTTCTCACTTATATGTGGGAGCTAATAAAAACAAATAAATAAATGTACAAACAAACAAACAGGGTGTGGGGAAGGAGACATAACAATCACAGTAATTCCTTGAACTTGTTAAGACAAGTGAAAGCAGATATGATGTTGATGGGGGTGAGGAAGGGGGGAGAGGGAGGGGGAAAATAAGTAAATAAATAATTTGAAAAATATATATTATTTTGGCTACAGGTGATAGTAAATGCAACCCCAGCAAACTTAAGGGGGAAAAAAGGGAAAGCATTAATTTATATAACTGAAAATGCATGATTTAGATCTACCTTCACACATGGCTGGATATTTCTGGACTCAGCCACTCTTTCTTTCTGTTATTTCTTTGTATATGTTGGCTTCATTTCCAGAAAGGCTGTTGCTTCCATGGGTAAAATGGCGCACAGAGGATCTACACCTCCAAGTCTACTGGAACAGTGAATGTTTCTCTTGATCAACAATGAAAAGTCCTGGCCTAAATTAGGTTTTGTGCTCTTTCCTGAATTAATAACTATGGTCTGGTAGTGCTGTGAGTTTGCCTTTGAGCCATAGGTTTAACCTTGGAGATAGTAGCAATCAACAGCATCAGATCCAAATCTACTGAAACTTGATGAGGTGTGACTCTCTAGAGAAAAACCTGGATACTGTGTTCTGAGAAAAAGAAAGAGAATGAATAGCTACTGTAACATGGAAGATGGAGCCACTGTATTCTGTATTGCTCCACAGGAAGAAAACTGGGATCAACTGGAAGAAATAATTGAAAGGCATATTTCAGTCCAGCAAAAAGAACAACCTAGCAATTAGACCTCACAAAGAACTAACCCATGTCAGAAGTTAGAGGACTGCCCGTGAAGCCTGTATTGAAGCGTAGGCTTGGTGACCGTCAGTGGTAAACTGGAGTGGATGATCTTGAAGGTCTTTTTCTAGTCTGTAGGTGGTGACTAGATTTCTTCCTTCAAGTTTGGATGAGATAAGCGATCATATGCTAAATCTGTTTGAAGTTAGGTGTGTAAAATAGTATTACCCGGGGACTGCTTAATAGAAGGATAAAAGGTTCTGGAGGAAGAACCTTTCTCAGAAGGCAACATACTTAATTGAGAATTTGAACATAGACAACATTGATGTTCATGTATTGGTTTTTTTGTTTTTGTTTTTTGTGGATTTTTTGACATTTAAGCTTCAAAATGTTTCTCTTTATTTTTGTTTCTTTTTGAAAATTTCCTCTTAGGAAAGGTAAAACATTCTCTTTCTCATCTCATAACTGTATAATCACAACTCACAAACTCTCTAGTCTTTTAACTTTTTTGTGGTCTGAATGCTTATTCAAAATGCAATTTTCTTCCATGAAAGAGAAGGAACTCACAAAGGTGATATGATAGTTAAGAGTCACTGCTTTGGGTTTTTAAGTAGCTTTCTGTTCGTAAGGGTATGAACAAGAAATGAGGAAAAGGAAGCAATGATTATTGAGCGTCAATTACGTGCCAGTGCTTTATACTTTATCTCATTTAATCCTCACAGTACCGCATAGCTTTGTTAATACATGAAAAACTCAAGGCCTATAAAATTTTGCATACCAGCCTGAGTTAAGTTGTTTAACAAAATGTATGACCTTACTCCAAATCATACTTATCAGCTGGCAGAGCCCAGATTCAAATCTGAATCTACCATTTTTAAACCCTCTCTTTACTGCACTATGTTGCCTAAGAAAAAAGAAGAAAAAATATGAACTTGTTTTCTACTGATTCCAGAGAGTACTAGGATGTTCATTGTTTCCTATTTACTTGATAATTTCTTTCAGTCTTCAAATGTAGTTGTATATATGGGAGGGATGGTGCTACAGGGAAATTAATAAGTGAAGACGACTAATGCAAAGGTAGAAATTGGAATTGAATACATAATTCAGTAAAAGGTAAAGAAAAAAATGTTCATGCATTATATTGTTTTGGGAGATTATGACTATGATTCCTGTAGGATTCAGCATCCACTGTTATTACCTTATATCTCCTCTACTGTTTATTGGGTTGGGATGGTTATATTCTCTTTTTCTCTGAATTTTTAAGAGTAAACCCATTTAAAATTAGTATATGGATTTAAAACCATTTTTCTTTATTGAAGTAAAAAAGGAAGTAGCTTATTTTGAATTTCAACCTTGCTATGAATTTTATAGCAATTCAGAGATTTTATAATCTTCAGAGTCAAAGATTTTATAACAATTCAGAAGGAAACTTCATTGTCGGGAAGTATTTACTACTGAACATATTGAAGAGCTCATCGTAATATTTTTTCCTAGGAAGGTTAATTAGCTTTCTTTCACACAAACAATAAGATGTGAACATAAAAAGGGAAAAGACTATTAGCACTCAACTATAGGCTGTATGGGCTTCAGTTTCAAAAATAAGAGCTGACAAATCTAAAGTTGTGATTTCATGAAAATAAATTATTTTCTTGTATATGAAAATTCTGATGTATAGCTATGGTAAAGAAATGAGAGTTTTAAGCACACTAGGCAAGAGAAAGGAAACATCCCTGTACAAATGAAGGATCATTTGTACAGTTAAAGAAGGATCTTGGATTATTTCCTGCTTGTCTGATGTGTTTTTTGGAGTTGGCTAGAAGAATATTTGATTTACATTATATCTGATCCTTAGTAAATGAATTGTTGCTACATTGGAAATCTTGCAGGATGTTTAAAAGAGTTTACAGTTTGCTATGGAAAGTTAAAAATTCTTGTGAGATCTTAGTTGAACTTTTAAGAATAACCTACAGTTTTTACCTGATTTTAGGTCAGACTATCAGCAATAAAAGGAAAAACATTTTGCTTCCTTTTCTTAGTGGAGTCAACTGTTTAAAAACAGAAAGTCACACATATCTTCTAAGAAATCACAAGGAGCAAACTACAGTAAAGGAGATAAACGATACAGCAGAGTATAATACCAAGAACACAGGATTTGTATGTAATTTGCAAGTTTAAGACCTGCAACTTTAAGACCTTGGGCAATTTACTTTACTTCTTCATCTGTAAAATGGAGGTAACAGTAACTATATTGCAGGGTGGGTGAAAGAATCAAAAAACATAACATATATGAGTGCCCAGTAGATAGTAAGAAATTAATACATTTTTACTTTAACTTGATTGAAGTAAATAAGAGAATTAGAAGGACCCAGGGAATCAGTGGAGGGGACACGTGACAGGAAACTTTTAATATTATGATTGATCGTTGTTTTGCTAATATGTGAATGTAATTCTTATAAACAAAACAGCACAAGCTTAAGAGGTGGAAGTCCTGGGTTCTAGTAACAATAGCTACTAACTAGCTATTTGGATAAGTCAGTTAACATCTCTGTGAAAGGAAGGTGTTAGGCTAGATTAGATAAAAGATCCCTTCTAGATCTTATTTTAATTGTTTTTTATTTTTAAATGACTCTTCAAAATATAAATTTTATTTTTTAAACCCACATATACAATATATATTTCATCTATTCACATTTATTGAAAAGCATTTGATGAGTACCTAACTCTGTACAAGGCACTGCCCTGGCAATAGTGTATATAGAGATAGCAGTCCTTGACCCCAGGAATCTCACAGAGGAGAATAGATAAGTACAGGCCCCCAAACAGTAAGCAATTATAGTATGGGATTTCAGAATAGAGTCACATCATTAAGAGGAAAAGGGAATCTTTTATGTGTTTACTCATTTAACCATTTTGCACAATTTTTTTGAGTTTCTATTGAATGTCAAGTATTGTGCTAAATGCTGAGATACCCGTGGAATTTACAAGCAGAGTTTTTCAGAGGAAATTGGATTCACTTGCTGAAGAGAGAGATTTGATCTGAAGACAAATGCTTTGGGGCTTGAAGCCATAGAGCTAGATGAACTTTTGGGAAACATCCAATGTTTAAGAAGTGGGCAGAGGAAAAGAACTCTGAAAAAGAGCTTCCAGGGAGGGTGAGGAAAATTCAGGAGTTAGCTAGGTCATGCAAGCCATAAGAGGAGAGTTTCTGGAATGGAGAATGGGCAAATGGTGGTGAGAAATAATGTAATACATGAATTTAACACTTGGGATTATTTTTATATCCGTATGAATATCAGTCTTAGTGGATGGGTTAGGATGGAAAAATGTTAAAGCAGGTTGAAGAACAAACAGCTCATAAAGGAATTTTTAAAATTCCAGCCAGAGTAAATTATTGCTTCAAAAAGTTTGGTTGTAAAGGCAGGAAAAGATCGAGCAAAATTTTGATGGGAAGCATTAGACATAATATAAAGAGCATCACAGACGTGGAGATTAGCTTCCAGACTGTTTGTGTTTGTCTAGTGTTTCCTTCCTAGTTTCTTATTCTATTCTTTCAAGGTGGAAATAGCCAAATTTTTATTTTATTTTAATTTCTGTAGTTAATGCTTTTCAATTTACTCAACCAGCACTTATCAGGTAACATCTTAGGGGCTTAGGCCAACTCTCTGAGGTGCTTTTGCATTTTACGAGGAATTAGCGGGACTTATGGTCAAACACTGATGTACATCCTGAAATGTGAGACTTGAATAAGATAATGTGTCCTTGTAGAATCTACTCTAGGCATGTGTTCTTTTTCTGTGAAGGAGTAATGAAGCAGCTTCTTTTTATGGGTATTTGACAGGATTTATTTAAAGCTATTGTAGTACAGCTCCCAAATTTGGAAGGATGTCTACAGTGAACTCTGACATAGTTCATATTTATTTATTAATATGTCTTGAGCTTGCTTTGGTCTTTTCCTATGGAATGAATTACGGAAGTGTATGAGCTGTCACGTTTCCCAGTGAGTTCAGCTTTCATCTAATGTGCTGATCTCTGGCTCAGAAGAACCAGTGGTTTGGGTGCAACACAGCCCTAATAGTGAAAACAGGGAGATAACCACTGTGAGAGGAGTCTGTGGCCTTCTGATTTAAGAGGTCAGACCAGCAGGAAGGATGTAAGTACAAATATCACACTGAGTTTCTAGCTCACTTTACTTGCCAGGAGTTTCCTTTAGTCTGCTCCCAGGGACAACACTGCTGCTGCTTCTGCCTTGTGGATAGTTTTTCTTTTTTTCCTGAACACATGCTGTCCCCTGACCCCCATTTTAATAGTTTGAACAAATGTCATATGGCAGAAGTATCACTGCTATTGAGTAGCCACAGTTCATCAGCAGAAGAAACTGTAATGGCAGCACCTGCCTCAGAACAGTTTGTCTGTCTGGATTCTCACATCTGACATTTGTGCAAACCCATTCTGATGTGTCTGCCAGTTCCTGTGATATGAAGCAGTTTCTTTACTCTCTGAGTCCTGAGGCAGTTAGATAAGAAAGCGACTCCTGTTACCAAATACTTTTTTAAAGAGAAAAACTATTCATTTCGGAATTTCACAACAATAATCCTTATCTCATATAAGGAAGAAATTCAAATATAAAAGAATTGTATTTTATATTCAGTTTATCACGGTCATCAGATTGTTGAAGCCTTTCAAAAGGTACACATTAGAGGGGCTTATGTGAAAGCCATGAAAATGATAATGTGCATCTAGTTAAATGTTGTGTCCTTCTGGAAATCTGAATTATAACTCTGCAAAGGCAGACTTGGAGAGAGAGTATGCATTTGCAGCCAAATCTCATAGGATTAAGAAAATGGACAGGTTTGTGTACTCTGACCAATTTAATTTGGTCAATCAATTTCTAATTTTAACTCATGTGATGATAATCAACATTTACTGTATATAGAACACTGTGTAGTACTACATATGACAAAAGAATTGGCCTCTGTCCTTAGGAAAAAATGATTTTTTTTTTTTAGACTCATGTTACACTGAAGGAGTCTCCAAGAATATGCATAAAAGAAAGAATTGTAAGAAAGGACTGGTTGTCGTGGTGTTTGAGGGTGCTAAAGTTTATATTTTTAAGTGGTGGGTGGCTTAGGTGGAGTTTAGCATTGGCAGGGCTGGGATAAATCCCCAGATAATCTCAGAAACCTCTGGTAGTGTGTGTGGATGTAACAGAGATGAATATTGAGGTCTCTGGAGTGGCCAATGGGTACCACAGTGAGAGGAAGAAACTGATGCCTTAATCCTATTTTTAAAAAAATAATGTTGCTAGTCATTACCCTTTTGGGGGTAGGCCGAAGGTAGAAAGACTATCTGATTATGAAGGTGTAATATGAGTTTATTATTTTACCATTATCTATTTCTTCCTCATTATTTGCTCAAGTTTAGTTGTAATGTTTCCTTTGGGAGTGTTTCACTGTTTGCTTTGAAAAATTAATTCAGGTCATAACTTGGGTTTAGCATAAAATCAATGCAATTTTGTAATTAAGAATGATTTATTCCAACCCCCATATTTATTGATGATGAAATTGAGGTCCAGAGAGACTGAGTGACTAGTCCAGGGACATACAAAAATCTATTGGCAGAGGAAGTAACACATTAATATTATGACTATCTAGTATCATCTAGTATTTTCCCACTGCTTCACAGTGCTGACGCCTCAAATGATTTGTGTGTGTTTGTGGGGGTGGGGGGGGTGATGTGCCACAAAGCAGCTAATGTTGTATATGGCCCATGACACTTGTGTAGGAGGCATTCTACTACCAAAAGAGCATCTGCTTAAGTGCTAAACTTCTAAGTATTATTTGGGGCTATAAACTAACATAAAACTGTACTTCAAAGTGAGAATACCACTTTTCTGCCTATAGATTTTTCACTAAATTTTTAATATACAAATACAGATTTGCTTTAAGGAAAAAATAAGTGTGCCTTTAGCCTTTACATCCATACTTTTCTTCCTTCTCTTTTTTTTTCTTTCTATCTCTCTCTCTTTCCCTCCCTTCCTCTCTCCTTCCTTTCCTTCCTTCCTCTTTACCTATGCTATATTTCTTTTTATAAAACAAGAAACTTTGGCATAAGGACAATGGATTGTCTACTTCTCCATCTAAATGTCAGGGAAAGGGAGACTTTTCCACCGAAACTATATTCTTAGCTCATTAGAAAGTATGACAAAACAGTCTATATAACCAAAACTGTCTATATAATCAGTCTATATCAAATAATTTACTGGAATTTCAGCCATATTGAATTTTCTATCAGCACATCTTTTTTTTCTCAAATACAAAATAAACAGTTTAAAGTATGCAAATAATTTATGCTTTCTATAAACTATTTTTGAAATATAGAATGTAGAATGAAAACTATCACCCCACATTTACCACCCAGAGACAAACATTTCCTCTATTTCTTTCCTACTTCCCCCTTCTCTGAGCATACTTTTGCATAGTTAAAATACACATTTTTATATAATTTAGTATCCTGTCTTTTCCATTTATTAGAGCAACATAAATATTTTCCCCATGTGAATGTAAACTCTTCATAAGTATATTTTTCAATGGCAGCATAGTAGGGTATCTTAACCAACATAATTAATGAACTATTCTCCTGTTATTGGAAAGCAAGAATGTTGCTAATTTTTTATATGATGAATAAGCTAGATTACTTATCTTTATGTATAATTTTTCTTCTTCTGTTTCAAATTTTATTCCCTGACTACAGTTGCAGAAGTGGAATTATTAAATCAACAAGTAAGATATTTCGTCACATTGTTTTTCAGACAGGTTATGTCATTTACATTTCCAGTTACAGTTCATGAGTGTTCATATTGCTATACTCTCATCAGCATTTTAATTTTAAAAACTGCTATTCTACTAGGCGGAGCATGCTTTATTAATATACTTGCCTCTTTAGATTTTTCATACCAACTTTCTCAGTGGGAAACTAAACAAAAGAAGGTAATTCTCACCCACATATTTTGTAGAAAACAACAGCCCTTACTTAAGATGGAATCATGGAGCAGCTGCAAAGAAATGGAATTGCTTGTTCATTGAAACTTGAGCCAGAAGCCAAGTTGAGATATTTCATGAAGAAACTGAATGTGGGAAAAAAAAATAATGCAAACTTGGGACTAAAGAGGACAAATAAAAAAAGGATCAGCTGGTGAGGTTGAGGAGAAAGGGGGACTCCTCTACATTATTGGTGGGAATGTAATTTAGTACAGCCATTATGAGAAACAGTATGGAGATTTCTGGAACTACAGATAGAACTACCATACAATCCAGCAATGCCACTACTGGGTATATAGCCAAAGGAATGGAAATCAACAAGTTGAAGAGATACCCGCACTCCATGCTTATCACAGGTCTATTTACAATAGCCAAGTTGGAAAAAACCTAAATGTCCAACAATGGAGGACTGGATAAAGAAAATGTGGTGCGTGTTATGGGTCCATACACACACACAATGGACTGCTAGTCAGCCACTAAAAAGAATGAAATTCTGACATTTGCAGCAACATGGATGAGCTTGGAGAAAATTATGTTAAATGAAATGAGCCAGACACAGAAAGAGAAATATCACATATTCTTGCTCATATATGCAAGCTAAAAAAAAGTTGATCTCATAGAAGCAGAGAGTAGAATAGTGATTACTGGAGTGTAGTAAGGGGAGGGGGAAGGAGGATGGGGAAAGGGTGGTCAATGAATACAAAATTGTAGAGAGATAGTTGGGATGTGTTCTATAGCAATATAGAAAGGCTAACAGTCAACAACAAATTACTATATATCTCCAAGTAGCTATTTGAGAGGATATTGAGTGTTCCCAACACAAAGAGGTGACAAATGTTTGAGGTGATGGACATGCTAAATACCCTGATATGATCATTGCACTCAGTATAAATGTACCCAAATATCATATTGTACTTCATAAGTATATACCATTATCATGGGTCAGTTAAGAAAAGATAAACTAAAAATTAAAAAAAAAACATTCAGAGACAGAAGTGGATGAGAATTACCAGAAATGGAGGGGGCGGGGGGGAATAATGAGAAGTTATTGCTTAATGGGTATAGATTATCACAATGATGAAAAAGTTTTGGAAATAAATAGAGGTGTTGGTTGCACAGCATTGCAAATGTAGTTAATTCCTTGCAATCATATGTTTAAAAAATACTTAAAATAGCAATCCTTATGTTATATATGTTTTACTACAATAAATTTAAAAAATCATGTTTACCACAATCTTGAAATGCAACAAATAGACTGAGAATTAAATAATTCAAATGTGGAGAGTTATTTCTTTTATGTGTATTTAGTTACCTTTTTGTTTGCTTGCATTTGCTGTCTCTTAATTAGTATTACTTACTGAATCAGGATTACAGATTATCATTATAATAAAGAGGTCTGTTCGCTAACTCTACAGATCTAGTTTTATTCTTAGAATATTGCTTTAAGCACTCTTTCAGTTTTGCTGTTTTTGTTTTGTTCTGTCTTGGCAGACCCTAGCACAGCACAGTACTTACCTTAGAGATATTAGACTAACTCTTAGCAGTACAGACTCTGGAGACAGATATGAGTTAAAAATCAGAGCTCTTACATGTAGCCACTGTGTGTCCTTGAGCAATTAACCTAACTTTTCAAAGCCTCAGTTTCCTTAGCTGGAGAATTGAGGTAATAGTGGGACCTACATATTATGGTTGAGGGAGAACTAAATGAGGTATAGCAAACATTTAGTGACAGTTCCTAGTAAAAGACCAGCAAAGGATAGTTGTTACTAGCATAATCATCATCCTCATATTATCCTCCTCCTCTTCCTCATTCTAATCTTCAGCTTTCTGATTCTGTTTGTGCCTCAACTATAAGGTCGAGAAACTCTAGCCCTCACTTCCTTATCTTTCTTAACATTCATTCATCCATCAACAAACATTTATTTAGAACAAAACAGAGGAAGTCTGGACACAAGGAGTTTATGTGCTTGTGAGGGAAGGTAATGAATAAATAAGCAAATACATATTTAGCATGTCGAATGGTATTGTTATGGAGAAAACAATAAACAACAACAACAACAAAACAGTGCAAGGGAGACAGGGAGGACCAGATATTGGAACGGAGTTTACACGGAGGGAAGGTAGGTTATCATTTATGCACAGTGGTAAAAAGAAATAGCATTCAAGCTGTGTTGAACAGAATGAGAGAGAAGAAAGTAACATTCTCAATGGAGGAAACATGCCTGGCGTGTTCAAGAAAGAGCCAGCAAGACAGGCTGTGTGAGAGGAATAGAGTACTGAAAGGAAAGAGTAAAAGGAGATAAAGTCCTATATATACTATATAGGGCCCTGTAGGCCATTGTAGGGGCTTTTCCTTTTACCCTGAGATGGGAAGCCACTGGGCAATAGTGAGAAGAGACCAGGTAAAGGCAGAAGTGAGGGATCAGATAGGGGAGGCTATTTCAATAGTCCAGGCAGAGAAGGTGGTGGCTTGGACTGGGTGGTAGCGGTGGCACTAGGAGAGAGGATTGGCTGGATTCCTATTATCATCTTCTTAGAGTACCGACCTTATAAATAGGTGTGAAACCAACCAGTGGTCCATTCTGTTTGTTTCCAGTTGCTGTGTTTGTTCTTTTGTTCTTCTAGAAATGCCTCCTTCTATTTTTTTGTTTTAACAATTTATCATTGTTAGTTGTTGTTAACAATTTTAGTGTCTTTCTCTCACTGTCATTCAATCTTCCCACTTCATCCTCCTCTAACCACCTGGTTCCCATTCCTTTAGGTCTCTGGATTCTCCCCCAAGATTGTCCCAGACTAGAAAACTGTTGAGCATCTGAAGGTCCTTCTAATGTTCTTGGGTTAGTTGGAACATAAGTAGATATCAGGAAATATACTTCCCTGATTTTTCCAGTTGAACTGGAAGCTGGCCTATATTGTTTACAGTTGCTTTTTGGCTTCTAGCATGATTTTGCTGAAATATTTCATCACATTAACTAGAAAAGTTCTTTACCTTACCTTCTTAATTTCCATTTAGGGTATGGTGATTATAAGGCCTGTGGGAGTAACTTATTGACAGTCCTCAGGATTTAAATACGTGGATTTGAGTGAATTTAAATATGCTTGGATGTTTGAAGTACATGGATTGTATTACAGGCCTTGTGGTGAGGTGTTTATGCGGTGTAATGAAGAACCCACATATGTGAGAAGAGCTATGTAGCAGAATTGGGGGCACTTCTATGTGTAGGCTAGTAAGTTCCTTCTCTATTTTTCTATACTTTTAGTCTTTACATATTTGATTCATCTACTTGTCTGCAGGATCTGTATCTTTTAATCTCTCCCTGGTGTTTGGTACATATTAGGTACCAAGTAGCTATGATATGTTAGTGAATACATGTTGAATCAGCCAGTTGTTTCGTCTGCCTGGAAAGCTGTTCTGGATACATATATGATTTAGTTCCTTACTTTATTCAGGTTTCTGCTCAACTATCACCCTATTTGAAATACTTTCCTTGTCCATCCTATCTAAAACAGCATGCCTCTTTACTCTTATTTGTATATTTGTATTTGTGTATTTACTTGTGTATTTGTCCATTACTAGAAAGTAAGCTCTAGGAGACCTTAGATGTTTTCTTTTTCCCTTGTTGTATACCCAGAGCCTAGAATAGTGCTTGGCTTGGAGTAGTGCTCACAAATAGTATTAAAAGAATATGAGAAAAAACAGAATGAGTCTCATTTGCTGCCCTCAAGAGACCTAAAGAATAACAAGGAACAAAAATACTTAACAATTATAGTGTAATAAGAGCAGTAACAAAACTAGCTAGAAAATATTTTTAAAATATAGGAAAAGGCACATATCACTATTTGGGAGGAATCGGAGGAGGCTGAGGCTTGAGAGGTGAGCTGGGATGTCTGGTCTTATTCAGATGGTATCTCTATTGCCTACTTAGGATCAAAAGCTCCAGCTGTAGAAGGCTGGGTGTGCATTTCACCTTCTTTTAGCATTGTGCTATGGCTGTTTGGAGAAAGAAAAGTGTTTTTGAATGATCCTAATTTATTCCAGAGAGTGTGAATAGTAGCTACCAATCCTATTGAAAAAACAAGCCTGAAAACTGAAACATTTGAAGGCTGCTTCCTCAGAATCATCCTTAGAGTGTTGGTAACCAAGCAGTCTCTACGGCAGCAGGTGCACATTCGGTTTGGGCTTATGAGTAGAACCGTGTGCATCTTGCTGGGGTCAATGCCTTCCTTTGAGCATCCACAGTGCCACCTGAGGAGACTGTGTGTGCCCTCCGCAGCTCTCATGGTCGTTAGCGTCACAGTAAGGACGTCAGCAAGCAGTAAGACAGCCTGAGTCTTACTCAGCCTGAGTCAGCTCTGAGTGGTGTGTGAGGGTGTAAATATTTCTTTTGGATCTGTTTCTCTAGCAATCCCTAGCCTTTGGGAAATGATTGAAGAGCAGCAGTCCATGTCAGAGAACAACTTGGTGACAGTGACTGAAAATACTTCTGCCACTCTGCCGACATTAGCAGGCATCCAGACTCGAGACAACCAGTGCTGAAAGTGAACTGGTATCCTCTCTTTAACCTTTGGTGCCGTGCATGAGTTTTGTCCTCTTTTCATGACTAGTTAAGTAAAAGCCTTTGAGATTATTATCTCCATATCGTATGCAACAAATCATTTGGAAACTAAGAGTCAGAAAACATTTGTTCTAATCCAGTTTCTCCTAATAAGTGTCTTTATAACCATAAAAGCTTTTCATTTAATTTTCCCAGTTCTTCAGATTAATATAATAAACCACAGCCACTGGAATCAAAAAGCTTTTGACGAATTGGCGAAATGAGCCAAAACAAACATAACATTTACAACTGTAAGTTGAAGACAATAAGTTGTAATAGATAGAGCAATAAAAAAATGAATCAGGGAATTTCATATCTAGTTCTGAACCAGACACCAGCAGGCTCCACAACCTTAATACATCACTTACCCTCCAGGGGTCTCAGTTTGCACATTGTATATTTTCTAAGAGAAGGGGATTAGCAATTTTTGCCAATTCGGGGAAGAATCTGCTATGGTTTGAATGTTCCCTCCAAAGCTCATCTTGAAACTTGATTCCCACTGTAATAGTATTAAGAGGGTGGGAAATCCGACTATGATATTTGGAGGTGGGGCCATTGAGAGGTGATTGGATCGTGACGGCTATGCTGTCATGAATGGATTAGTTCATTCGTGGATCAGTCCATTCATGGATTAATGGGTTAGTGGATTAATGGGTTATCATAGGAGTAGGCTGGTGGCTTTACAAGGACAGCGGATGAGCATGCTCTCATAATAAACACACTCTGTTGACTCATGTTAACATACTCTGCCTTCTTGTCATGTGATGCCCAGTGCCACCTCAGAACTCTGCAGAGTCCCCACCAAAAAGAAGACCATTACCAGAGACACTCTTTGACTTCCCTGCCTACAAAACTGTAAGAAATAAGTTTATTTTGTTTTAAACTACTCAGTTTCATGTATTCTGTTATAAATGACAGAAAATGATCTAGGACACAGGCAATAACAATAAAGTGTAGAGGATTAAGGGCTTTAGAAATCTATGCACCGATACTTGAATCATGGTTTCACAATCTCTTCACTATCACTTTAGGCGAACTGCTTAATTTCCCTAATCCTCAAATTATTTATCTGTAAAAGTGTCTAGAATAATACCTACTCTCTGGATAAATGTAAATTTGGTAAAGAAAAAGGTTTGGAGTAACATTAAACTAATCTGTTCAAAGTTTTATTTCCTCTGTTTATTGCAGGGGTGGGGGGCAACTCTCTCTTTGTGATAAGTGGTTTTTGTTATCTCAATGCAGTTCTTATGAATTTCCCTGGGACAAGGTTCTCTGGGCACCTATTCAGAAGTGATGCTGGCTAGCACTTAGAATGAGAGCTCTTCCTAGAAAAAAAAATTGATGGAAAGTTATTATTTTTGTGTTCCTGCACCCCTTCTCTTGTGTCTCTTTTTTCTTATTCAGTAACTCAACCTTCCCCTTCCCAACCCCACCACCACACACCCCACTCGGGGGCATCAAAGCATGGATAAAACTGATACACTCATTCAAACGAAGGAATTAACTGCACATTCAAGAATAATTAGACACTCTTCCCACATAAAAGTGTCATTTGAGCTAAAGCTTCCTTGTGGTTTGAGGAAAATAACACACTAGGCTGACTGAAAAATACACACAGGTGTCAAATAGAGACCAACATATTCACTTTCTTGCATGGAAAGCCGAACTAGGCAATTTGGTCTAGACTTGGTCAAATAGACTTGCTAATTTCCTTCACACCCTGCCCCTCACCACATCACCAAGTTCAGACCTTAAGACTCACATGAGGAGAGTGTCAGTTTGCAGAGAAGTCTCATCTAGCCAGCCGCATGTAGAACACTTGCTTGTCTCGCATCTGCCAAGAGTAGGAACAGGAAGTAGAGGCCATACACTCATAAGAACCTTTAGCATGTAAGCCCACCTGATAGAGAACAAAGAACTAACAGAAGTTACATGCTTACTATCTCATCCATCAGGTAAACCACTCTTCACATAGGCAAAGCAAGTGAGAAATGAAGGAAAGTTTGGATGCTTCTAGTTATTACATACAAGTCAGAGGTTCCGATTTTACAGACCAGTAGAAAACTGGGACAGGAAAGGGGTGTTGCCTTCTACTTTCCCGTGCCATTAAGAATGAGATTGGAAACAGAAATTTGAGGCATTTTCAATGGGCAGACGTGGGACAATAGAGGCTTTCCTGGTGCCATTTAATCAGATCTCATATGTAGAAACTTGCTATATTTTTGTGATTATTTGTTGTTTTAAGCAGCTTCTGTTATCTTGCCTGTTTAAAAAATCTAGTCATTCACAATTTTTTTTTCTTCACATAATGAAAAGGGCCAGTGAAACAGCAGATAATGCATCTAACCACAATCAGAATATTTGAGGTTTACTCCTCGTTAGAACTAATATTTACAACAGATTGTAAGTCTTTTGAAGTTGGAAATATCTTCCTTTACCTTACAGAAAAGACCTACCACAGTGATTAGCACATAGATGTAGTGAACTCTCAATAAATGGATGAATGAACATCACTGTCCCCCTTTTCCTCTCTTCTTAAGGTCACCTTAATTTCTTCAACTTTTTCCTGCCCATTTCTTGTGATCCCTATAAGCATGCTTAATTTCTTTTCCCTTGCTCATCTTTCTTTCTTTCTTTCTTTCTTTCTTTCTTTCTTTCTTTCTTTCTTTCTTTCTTTCTTTCTTTCTTTCTTTCTTTCTTTCTCTCTCTCTCTCTCTCTCTCTCTCTCTCTCTCTCTCTCTCTCTCTCTCTCTCTCTCTCTCTCTCTCTCTCTCTCTCTCCCCCCTCTCCCTCTCCTTCTCCCTCTCTCTCTCTCTCATAGGCAACCATTTGCTCATGTAATGCTTTGATTTTTCTGTCCTTTGTTTCCCCTCTTATTTTCTGCTTTCATTCACTCTACCCTTTTTTTCAAACCTGCCTCCATAATTATCTTACAATCACCTTTCCTGGTGTGACTTGGATAACTGAAGAGGAACATCCTACATTATGAGATATTGAACTTGGTCAGTTACTAACTGGTTATGAGGAGAAGAGCCAGAAGTCTGTCTTGGCTGACATGAGACAAAGGTTTACCTGTATCTAATTTGATATCACAGACATCTGAAAAGGACTACCAGTCTTCCTTGACTGGGCTTTTATTTAAGTTTAAAACACACTTCTGAAAAGGTGATTCAAACTTTACTAGCATGCATATTTGTAACGTAGTGCATATAAAAATAACAGGTATACATATTATCTGTCTGTTCATATAATACCTAAATTAAGAAAATCCAGTGAAAGGGACAATACCTTTACTTCTTTAAATACCTACAATAAATATAACCTACCTTAGGTCCTTGTGTAATGTAGTAAATATTTAACTTAAAATAATTAGTTCAAGTTATTACTATAAAACCCCACCACAATTGTCAATATTTTAAATTTTCATGGATCTAAGAATATGCATAATTCTTGGTGTCTTTTCTGTCAATTCTCTAAACCATAAAACTATTGAATTTGATTACAATCTAACCAAAGACAAAACAAAAAGTATGGGACAAACATAACTACCTAGGGAGAGTTAACTTTCTCATGAGAATTGTGTGATAGAAAATTGAAATGAAGCTTTAATATTAACAGATGTAAATTAAATTTAAAAACAGCAACTAATAAACCTGTGCACTTTCAGTAAGGGAAGTTACTCAAAGGTTATTGATTTAGAGGCATTTGGCCTTAAGAATAAGAAAAGGGGGGGAAGAGAAAGTTACTGTTGTACTCAGGATCTTTTCATACGGGAATGAGAAAAGTCTTGGGGGTTAGATCAACTTCCTGTGGCAGGAAAAGTGATAGTTCCGGGGAATAGACAGCAGGCAGAAATTCAGGCTGGTCAACAGTCAACTTAAGAGAAGGACAGCAATAATTATTGGGGATCAGTTCCTGGGTTTCAGGGGCAAGATTGTGGCTATTTTAGTCTCATAAAAACTTGGGAACCATCCAAGAAACCAAAGGAAAGACTTTCACAATGAGAAGAATAACATGGCCAGGGGTAGGACACCAGGAATAAGAACAGAGCCTAATTCCTGGGGATCAAAACAAAGGTCAGAGAAGGAACAGAAGCCAGGATGCCTGGATTTGAATTCTCTAAGCTATGTTGTAAGGGTCCTGAAAGTTCCTGTGACCAGGGACAAAATCAGTCCCAGAGGTAGAGGTGAGCTAAATTTGCAGGAAGGACCAAAGTGGCACAAGCTTTGAAATTAAGAAGACAAATAAATAAACACATTTTTTAGGAGGAAAAAAGGAGAAAAGAAACAAATGTTATTGTGTAAATAGTACATAATAGAAAAAGAATTTTATTCCAAGAGTCCTGTGCTGCAACAAAATTCTGGTTAGTAATTGAGCCCTTTGCATACCGTTGCTGGGACAGTGATTAAATGTCTAATACATAGAAAATGCTTATAATGGTGCCTCATGCATAATAGACATCTCAGAAATGTTAGTATATTATTGTTAGTATTATGAGTGATATGACTGCTTTACAGTTCTTCATGGAAATGCTGCTCTGCTCAAAATTTCTGGAAGGGGCCGAGCCTGTGGCGCACTCGGGAGAGTGCGGTGCTGGGAGCGCGGCAATGCTCCCGCTGCAGGTTCGGATCCTATATAGGAATGGCCGGTGCACTCACTGGCTGAGTGCTGGTCACGAAATAGACAAAAAAAAAAAAAAAAAAATTCTGGAAGAGGCTATAATAGGTAGGAAGGTGATCATGCGCAGGTGCTATGTGACTTGAAAGGTTATGCTGAAAACATCTGGGAAGCATGGGTTGCAGAAGATGTTCTTCTCAAGGTCTATGAGAATCAATAGTCTCAGGGAAGACCCTGAAGACTGTTCTTGTTTTCAGACCCCTGGAATCCATAACCCCAGATTTAATTTCCAAATGTCTTATTGGCAGGTCAAATGAAAGATGCTTGAAATCAACTGTGTTTAATTAGTCTAAAGATGATAAGACTCGAGCCTTCAGTAAAACACGTGGAGGGAAAATTTGTCTTTAGTGCTTCTTCACAACATCACATTCTAGAGGGGGTTCTGACACTCACAGTTTCCTGTACCTGCCGAAGACGGATTTCATCCTGTACTCCCAATAACCCCCTTTCACCATTGTTGCTTTCATTCATTCACTCATAATTTTTAATACCAGCCAATCATTTGTAGATGCATGGATTTGATAGACCAACTATAAAATTTTAAGAGATAGCAGCACAAAAGCCTGGTATACTTTATTTTGCACACTAAGAATTCTTAAAAACTTCATGAGTAAGATTATCACTTCATATACCAAAAGTCATTATAACATCCTAACAAAACAGTCTTTTAATATGATTTTATCTCTCTCCTAAGACTGTTTGAAAATAATAAAATAGATTTTTCTTCTTGAAAAACTCATTTTCTTTCCCTTATGCTTCTCGCTTGGCCCTAGTCCATGGAAAACTTGGTCATGAATTAGCAGTGGCAAGATTTGGAACCACTTCTTTAAGCCACAACCTTCTTGCCTCCTCTCCTTGCATCCTTCACAGTTTACCCACAAGATTTTTTGTTCTGCTAGCTGTCCTGCTGGAGAATGGCCGGATAAATGATCAGGCCTTTAGACATTAAACCTTAGGCTTAGTCACATTTGAAACAGATGAGTGAAAGGCTGCAATAGCTCAAGTTAGCATTTAATGTACCTTAAAAGGCAAAAAGGAGAGATATATTCCTTTTGGCACTTCTTAAAAAAAATGAGGTATTATGATAAACTTCTTACCAGACTAGCACTTAGAACAGGGATTTTCTTATCTTTTTAACTGCTCAAGAATCTCTATATCTAGGGCTTTTAACTCCCTCCACCAGACAAACAGATCTAATGGTACCAGACCTTCTTGTTTAACTTTTCAGAAAGAGCAGTCAAAAGATCATATTCTAGGTCCCCATATTACCAAAGCATACAACAGACCTATGGGTTGAGGAAGGCTGTACTTTGAATAATTTGTTTCCTCTGCATCATTTTACTTAAAAAAAGAAAGAAAGAAAGAAAGAAAAAGACCATTCTGGGCCTAAACATATTTGAAAACTATTAGTCTATTAAAGTCTGGGCTGATACAAAGCCAGTTCTGCTTTTCTTTTAATGATTCCAAATATCTTCTAATATAAAGTTACTTATTGTTGTAACATAGTTATTCTTGACCTAAGGACTGTATAAATTAGGTTGTTGAAAAACTGAAGACATGGCTTGTTTTACAGCTCATAAAAGAATTTGAACAAGAGAGAATTATTTTTTTTCCTACCATGGATTTTAATTTATTTACCCTATGACTTGATTTTCATTTATTGGGCCAAAGTTCCTGTTATAAAATTAAAGGCAAAGATTTCAATGTCTTATTAAATTTAGTCACCTTTTTATCCACTGACAGGCACCATTGATTGGGATAAAAGTAGAAGAGTTAAGTAAAACACATGAATAGCGTTGATAATAGAAACACAAATGCAACCAAATCAATGCATTTGTTATTCAATAGCTAATTGATCTGTCTTCCTTTGAACATTAAATATTACATTAACAAGAAGGTGCTGGCACCATTCTATGAGCCAGGAAGTGGGCCTTCACCAGACACCAAATGTGCTGGTGCCTTAATCTTGGACTTTACAGCATCTAGAACTGTGAGAGATAAATTTTGTTGTTTATAAACCATCCAGTCAATGGTATTTTGCTATAGCAGCCTGAACAGATTAAGACATATATAAAAGATCATGTTATAGATAGCGGCAATTTACAACAACAAACATTTATTATTCCACTTACTAAATCCAGCAGTTTACATTTAGAAGCTTAAAAGAACAAAGAATTGTTACATCAGGTGTCTGTGGGTGAGGTGTTCAGGAGCAGTTCAACTGTGTGGGTCTAGCTCCGGGTCTCTTATGAGGGAACAGTTACAATGTCAGCTGGGGCTGTCATGATCTGAAGGATGGACTGGGGTGAGGAGACCTGCTTCTAAGATGCTATACTCGCAGGACTGTCAGTAGAAGGCTTCAGGTCCTCACCACAGGAACCTCTCTTTAGGGCTGCTGTGTGTCCTCTCAGCACGACAGCTGGCTTCTCCCAGAGTGATTGATCTAAAGAGAGTATGAGGAGGGAGCCACAATGTCTTGTATGACCTGGTCTTGGAAGCCACACACTGTCACTTCCACCACAGTCTATTTATTAGAAGCAAATTACCAAGCAACTTTTTCATTGAAGGGAAAAGAAATTAGACCCCACCTTTCAGAGAAGAATCAGATATTTTTTGGACATGTTTTAGAATTGCTACAAATATATTTGGCTCTCAGCCAAGACACAGAGATCCTTCTCACCATTATTTAATATTGTCACCACAGCTGTGTTCCAGTCCTATAAGGTCTCATTTCCACTAGTTAATAATCTTGGACAATTCTATAAACTTCAGGAAATGACATAGTTTTAGGGAGTAGAAACATGCCGTGGAGGTAATACTTTTCTCCTTTCTTCCTCTTTCCCCATTCTTTCTTTCCCCCGTGACTCCCCTTGTTCCTGCAGCCCCTAGAACAAGATGTAGATATGTGGGCTGATGGGTTGTATATTTATGCAGATCTATGCAGTTATGGTGCCATCCAGCTGTGGAAACTAGATAACACCTGCATTTCAAGGACAAGTTAAAGAGTTACAGGACTGACCGTGAGATAATGAATAGCCCAAAGTCTGCAAGATTGCATATACAGCCCCCATGATGGAAATAACCTCCCCCTTTGTTTCCCACACTTTTCCCTTTACAGATCTTGCTGAGGCTCCTGAGCCTTTGAGACAGTCTTAGTCTGGCTGTTTCCTCAGGTGCTTGATAATACAGTCTTCTAATCCTTGCACCAACAGCTGACATCTGAGTCCTATGTTTCTGGCAAAAGGGCAACCAAACTTGGTGCCGGTAACATCATTACATTATCATTCATTTATTGCATTGTAAAGAAGTCTCAAATGTTATATTTTACCTTTTCTCAGTCATCTCTCTTATTTTATCAGGTGTTGCTATGGACTAAATTGTTCTCACCCTTCCCCCCAATTCATATGTTTAAGCCCTAATCCCCAATATCACTCTATTTGGAGATGGGACCTGTGAGGAGGTGTTAAAGGTCAAATGAGGTCATATGGGTGGGACCCTAATCCAATAAGGGTGCTGCCCTTATAAGAAGAAGAAGTGACACCAGAGGTCTCTCTCTCTTCCATGTGAGGACATAGCAAGAAGGTGGCCATCCTCGACCCAAGAGAGAGCTCCCAGCAGACACCAACCCTACTGGCTTTTTAATCTGGGACTTCCAATCTCCAGAAGTGTGAGAAAATGTATGTCTGTTGTTTAAGTCACCCAGTCTGTGGTATTTTGTTATGGCAGCAGAAGTAGACTAATATATGCCATTTGTCTCTGTTCTCCTTCCTTCACCACAAGTTTGCCCTTGTGTCCTGCCATCGTCTTCCCAGAGAACAGAGGAAATTTTGCACATGTGTAGCAGGCCTCTCTCTGAACAGCCATGAGGCTGGGGTGGTGGTCACCTGCTGACTAGGCAGAATGTTTCAGATGTCAGCAAACAGGGGGCTTACTTGATAAACTACAAATTGAAAAGTAACATTTTCAATGTGAAGAAGTAAGTTAAAATGCTATCAAGGCCACAACTGAACTTATACTTATTATCTCATATCACTTTGATTGGGGTATTCTAGATGTGAATTACAGGCCACAGTCTTTTACTCAAAACTCTTGGGACCAGCTCTGTTTTGCAATTCTGATCTTTTGGGATTTTAGAAAATTAAGATCAATGGAGTGGCTTTTTCACAAGCTAAATCAATTTCAATAGAAAAATAAAACAAGGCTTTTATTATTATTATTATTTATCTATTGTTTTTACTTTCTAGGAAGGGATAGTAAAATGTTCTTTCTTTCATTATATGACAGTGATAGCTGTGTTTCTTTCAAAAGTACTTACTATGAGACAAAGGAGTTTTCAAGCAGAGGCATATGGAAGAGGCCAGGGTAGAAGAGGGTCAGTTCCCTAAAATAGACACTAGAACAGAAGCCAAGAATTTAGAGGAACACTAACATTAAAATGTAGGCATCATTTTATATAGTAAATTAGCGAATTCATCTGAGCTGAGCCTGGAGTTGAATGAGCATCAGTTGGATAAAACATCAAGGATAATTCAATTAGATCCACTAGAGGTGTGTGTGTGTGTGTGTGTGTGTGTGTGTGTGTGTGTGTGTGTGTGTGTGTGTGTGTGTGTGTGTGTGTGTGTGTGTGTGTGTTGTGGGGAGATAGTAGGGAAAGGGAGTATGCATTCTGAGATTTCTTAAGTACTCCTATCTTAAATGAAGATTTGCCTGGAAAAAACAGTAGGGCTAAAGTTGCAGGTATTGATATTACAGGGCTTAGATATGTAATTCAGAAATAATCCAATTTATTAATTCTGCAAGTTAGAGGACAGGAATTAAAGCTGAAGACTGGTATTACCTGAGATACTTATGAGTTAGTGAAGTTCCTTCCATTATTAGTGTGGGACTAGAGGAGTTCTGAAGACAAATGACCATTATAAAGTTGTCTAAGCCTATAAAAGGATTCAGGACTATCTGTACAAGCGTTTGTGAGTGAGGAAGACTGCATATATTACACACAATTGGCAAATGACTGAGTTCTTTTAAACCAACAAAATATTATTCCTCAAAGTGCTTCTTTCTCCAAGGGCTTAAAAAGTCTTGGCATATGGGAAAATTTTCCTCTTGATTATGTTGAGTCAGTTATGTAGTTAAATAAAAGCACATCAGAACAACTATGAAGCTAAGACATGAGTTTTGGAAGACAGATTTTTGTTGCTGTTGAAATTTTTGGATTTCATCTTATTTCACACAATTTTAAGTGGTTTGAGAATCAAGATTGTCATATTTATCTTAGTTTCTTCTGTAGCATTTCATAGACCACCCAGTAGGCAATAGAAATTGAATAATGTTGAATTGAAATGAACATTTTTAGTCCAAAATTTAATTTCCTATCTCCCATGCTTTCTTCTCTGAGATCATTGTCTCTATCTTAGGAACAAACAGTTTTATTGGTGTAATATATGTCCTGACAAATGCCAGAATATTATACATGGAGTAGGCACATTGTTTGATACATTAAGATTTCAAGGTGTCGTACTTTGAGATTTGTCCAGGAATAGCCTAGATACTTGTTGCAGGACAGGGAAAACTGTGAGAGGTGAATCAGCACCAAGAATTGGGAGGAGGAAAGGAACATACTTAGTTACTTGGTAAAAATTCACACTGGTCATAGAGCACTGCTTCCTAAGGTTTCCCCTACCAATAAGTCTTAATAAAAGCAAGATTTGTCATCATAGACTCCAGAGGAGTAGCAGGGGGCTCAAGTAGGCAGCATATAATATGACAAGGAGTCAAAATATAAAGTGTACCTGCAAGTAGCAGGTCAATAGACTAGAGCTCTCTTATGGAGGGAAAACATTCAACAATTATTCAGCAAGCATTTCTTAACCATATATATTGTACAAACAGTATGGCTATATAATAGAAGTCCCAGAGAGAGAGGAAAGAGAGAAAATTATCGAGAAAAAAAGTGAAGAAATAATGGCTGAAAATTTCCCAAATTTCATGAAAACAACAACTTATACATTGAAGAAGCTTAGCAAATCCCAACCCAGGTAAACACAAAGTGAAATGCACCTAGCAGGGTTATAGTCAAATTTATAAAAGCCAAGGATAAAGAGAAAAATCTTAAAAACAGACAGAGAAAGAGACAACTTACATATAAGGAAACAATAATACAAAATATTCCTTATTTCTCATCAGAAACATGAAGGCTGGAAGACAATGAAACAATACCTTTAAAATACTGAAAGTAAATATATCGACCCAGAATTCTCGATCAAGCAAAAGTATAACTTAAAAATTAGGGTGAAAGAGACATTTTTAAATAATTGAAAGCCAAGAGAAAATTTTGACAACAAACCTGCACTTCAAGAAATGCTAAAAGAAAGTTTAAGGGAATGATATCAAATGAAACCCAAAACTACAGATAGAAATAAAGAGCACTGGAAGTTGTAAATGTGTGAATTATTCTTTTTTGTTTTTTCTTATCTTATTTAGAAGACATCTGACTGTTTAAAGCCAAATGTGTTGTATTTTAGAATTGATAACATATGCACATGTAATATCTATGATAATTGCACAAAGGACAGGGTGTTAAACAGAACTTAAGTATTACATGTTTATTAGTTTTACATCAAATGGTACAATATTAACTTTAAGTAGATTATGGTAAGTTAAGGATGCATATTTTGAGGACAAGGGCACCCACTAAAAAATAATGCCAAGGGGTAAAACTAAAAAGCCAATAGAGGAGTTAAAATGGAATACTAAAAATATATTCATTTATCCCAAAAGAAGTTGTGAATGGAGAAACAGAGGAACAAAAACAGTTGAGACAAGCAGAAAATGGTAAAATTAAACCCAATTATATCAGTAATTACATAACTTATAAATAGACCAAGGACTTCAGTTAAAAGGCAGAGATTTTCAGAATGGAGAAAAATATTTGACTCTCAAAGTGACATACATTAACTACCTACAGATGAGAGAAGAAAAAATGCACAACAGTCACTATAATCCAAAGTAGAAGCCTCAGCCACTTGCAATTGATTCTTTTTTGACCTTTATGTGATGTACTGTAAAAATGGAAAATGTTTAAATCCAGGTTCTATCATTTACTAGCTGTAAGTGATAAATAAATTACTTAGCCTTTCCGTGACTTAGTTTCTTCACCAATGAAATGCAGATAATAGGCCTGCCTTTTTTGGGTTGTTGTGAATAAGGCTTCCCTGAAGTTTTCATCTCATGGCATACATAGAAAACGATATTTATATGGAACACTGGAATAAGTAGAGGAGGTTACTCTCGTGATTGTTAACTTCGAGGTACTTATTTTTTTCTCTTGTAGTTCAGCCTAGGTACCACTGTTGTAGTCCCTAAAACCAGGCTAAGCCCAAAGGTCCTTGGAGATTGGGGAAGGATGGATGCTGAGTCCCAGGTCCTGAGAGTGTCATCCTTACTTATGTTGTGGCACCTGGACCAGTCAACCTGCTGTATGGAAATGATTCCACTGATGGTTTTATTTTCCTAGATGATTCAGCAATTTCAAAACCATCATCTTTTTCACTATGCATTATTTTTTAGAGTGTTTCAGAAAAGACATACTCATGATGTGTCTGTGTCTTTTAAAGTAGATTAAACATTACCCAGATGCTGGCATCAAGGGACTAAGCTCATGTTGCTAACCACCACATCATTTACCTAAAACAAGCTATGGCTGAAATCAGTAATGGGCCATATCTTATAATCATACTTCTCTGGATTGGTCAAATCCAGGGATTGGTGCTGACATCACTCTGAGTCAAATGTCATCCACATAAAAACTTGCTTCAGAAGCCCAACTCTGTGGTACCATTAACCTAGGAACTTAGAACAAATATAAAATGTAGCACAACCTATGGTCAGTGTTTCCTTAATTAGAAACTAGACCTTCATATTTTGATGCTAAAATGTCAACAAATGCAATCAGAGGAATAACATTTTTTTCAATTTTAGGAGTCCAACATGGCATTTTAAAGTACAGTGAGTAGTTTTATTACAAGGTTGAGCAGATGGAGCATAGAAAGACAAGCTGTGTTCCAGTTTATTTTCAAAGCAATACTATTTTCTTGAGAACCAATCATTATATTGGACTTTAGAAAACATCAGCAAATCAGAATTGTAGGAGAAGTTGCCAGTAAATTAAGCCTTATTGCAAAACATCACAAGTAAAGTGACTCATTTAAAACCAAGAGGCTTCTTAAGGAACTGCTAATTTAGTTAATCAAGGTGATGTGGCTTTAGAAAGTAAACTATGCTTAAATAAGGTTCTGATGTGGCTCTAATCCTTTAAATGGCTCCCAGGGCATGTCTATACTGACGACAGAATTACAACAGTAATTTCCTCCAATGTTGTGTCATCGAAGAGTTTAATGTCAGAAGGAGAGAAATTAAAATTTCTAACTGAAGCTATTATATATTGGATGATGCATAAAGGAAAGGACCTCAAAGCTTCTCTGTGCAATTCCAAAGTCAGGTGTTAAACAAATATATTCCCTCTCCTACCAGCTATAGTGGGAAAAGGAGAATTTTCCTTTTCTCTCTAGTTTCCATCACCAGGCACGAACAGTTTCTCCTATTATATGTGTTAGATATGGAAGGTTTATGTAAGAAGGTTTTGGGGAAAAAGAAGAAGAGAGTGAAAAGGAAAAATTAATTAGAGTATTGAGTACTGGGGGCATATAAGGAGCTGTGGAGAACAGCGGATCCTGCTGAGAGGTTTCAATTGTAATCCATTTTTTCTTCCTTCATTGAAACCTGAAGATGATCTCAGATACTTTTCTCTTTGTTGCCACCACTTTTACTCTTGGTCATCATTCTGCAAAATAGTTGGGTCTAAAGCAAGTGCCCTTAGAACATTTTGATAAAAATGTATGATGATAAATGTTCTGCTTTTAGACATGGTGAAGTAGCAGGTACCATATTTACCTTCCTGCAATAAACAACTAACAACACTGACAAAATGCATGAAACTACTGTTTTCTGACATTGGACAATAGGAAACATAGAAGAGTGATCCCTGAGAGAAGCAAAAGAAATGAGGTGACCTTACAACTGCTGCAGCAGAGAAGCAAAGGCTGTAGCAAAAGGTTCAAATTGCTTTTGAGTAACATAATTGTGTCCCAGAAAAAATTCCTAAAAATATTTACAATATTTAAATATTTAACCATCTTATGATTTCCAGTCTCTGACATTCAGTCAAAAATCAACTAGCATGCAAAGAAGCAGAAAAATAAGAGGGTATTTCAAAAAGTTTGTGGAAAAAATGGAATTGAAAGATAAAACAAATATTTCTATGAACTTTTTGAATGCCCCTTTTGTGATCAATCAAGAGAAAAAGACCATGAAATGCAACAGTTGATAGAATTCGTGCACAAGGATATTAAAACAGCTTTTTAAATATACTGCATAAGTTCAAGAATATAGTAGAAGTTGTAAGCATGATAAAGAAAGAAGATGTAAAGAAGATGCAAATCAAATTTTCAGAGATCAAAAATACAATGTCTGGAAAAAAAACACTGAATAAGATTAAGAGCAGATTAGACACTGCAAAAAATATGAGCAGTGAATTTAAAGATGTATCAATATAAATTGAAACACAGGAAGAAAAAGACTGAAAAAAAAGAACACAGTATCATGACATATAGGACAATATCAGGTGGGCTAAAACACATGTAATTAGCATCCTAAAAAGACGGTGGAACAGAAAAAAATATTTAAAGAAATAATGACTGAAAAACGTCCAGATTCTGGTCTCTGCCACAGATACATTAAATCAGACTTTACAGGATAGGCCTGTGTCTCTGACAAAAATAAACCACTAGAGACAGATGAGTGGAATGGGAAAATAGAAATTTTCATTGAAGGAAGCCTAGAACTCTAAACTGAAATAGAAGGGTGCTGTGGATTGAATGTCCTCCCCAAACTCACTGAAGCTTGATCTGCATTGTAGCAGTGTTACGAGGGTCGAAAAAAAGACCATGGCAGTGTTAAAAGGTAGGGCCTTTAAGAGGTGATTGGATCAGGAGGACCATTCTCTCATGAATGGATTAATCCATTCATAGAGTAATTGGCTATTGGCTTAATGGGTTGTCACAGGAGAGGCACTGGTGGCTTTATGAGAGCAAATGAGCACATTAGGGAGGTCTTGCAATTCTTGCTTGTGATATTTTTGGGAGTCACCCCCAAGAAGTAGGCCCTTACCAGATGTACCTCCTGGACCTTGGACTTCCCAGCCTCCAAAATTGTAAGAAATAAATTTTATTTCTTCATAAATTACCCAGTTTCAGGTATTCTGTTATAAGTGACAGAAAACCAACTAATACAAGGAGTTCTTCGAATCCTGAGGTAACCATCTTGGAGTAGGTTATCCTGCTTTTGTGCCAAATACACACACACAAGCACACCATGTTGTAAATTCTAATAAAGAAAATTTAATAAAATGTTTGAAGAGATTGGAGCTCCTTCTCCTAAAAATGCCATACAAAGCTCTAGATAAACATTTCCGCTCTCTGTCTCATGGCTTCAAGCTATAGTTAAATGAATAGACTATATTAATGTGGATGAAACACTATGCTAATCATGCAAATTGTCTTAGGGGGAGACAAGCAGGTTTCAGATAAGACGGGAATTAAATGAGAAAAGATTTGTGCATACTGTTTATAGATCTGCTCATTTGGCATAAGCAAATTGAAAAGATACAGCAAATGACTGTGCAAATACATAGCCCCCTCCAGTCCTAGGAAAAAAGGAATAGAGAATAGAAAATACAGAGTAGTTAATTGAAGAGAAAACATAATTTAAAGAAAAAAAGAAAATTCCACATTAATATTTGCATTGTGGAAAAAGTAAAAAGAAAAATTCAATAAATCAAGAGATTAAGTTCAGGAAATGAAACATCAAAATAAGATGTAGAGATAAATGAGATAAATTACAGAGTTCAGGAAACAACTCGAGGTCCAAAGTCCACATTTACAAAACTAAAAGATGAACTAAAAAGAGTAAGCAACAAAATAAACTGAATGAAAATTGAATTGAACTATTTCAAGGAAGAAAGTCTTTATATAGTCAGTAAACACATACTTTTAGAAAACTAGAGGTGGAAAAGAGGAGGGGAGGTGTAGAGTGAGGGAGGCTAATGAGGAATTTGGTCAACAGACACAAAGAATGACTGCATATTGTAATGATGAGGAAGCTAACTATGATGATCTAACCACCACACATTCTACACAATTATTGAAAATCAACATTGTACCCCACATGTAATGAAAATTGATTGATTAATTAATTAATTAATTAATTAAAGAAATAAAGAGATCAAAGCAGTAGTAGAGACAAAATATATATGGGGGACAAAGAACATAGATACATAAGAAAAATTTTATTGCTAAATTACAGAACATAACAAGTAAAAAAATAATTTTAAAAATTTAAAACAAAATGGAAAAAAATCTCTGAATTAGTAGCTCGACTGAACCTAGAGATTGAAAAGCACATCTAGTTAAAGAAAAATTGTTATAGAATAATCAATGACAAGACATGTCTTAGTTAGTGAACTTTAAAGAAAAATTCATCACTTTTTAAGCCACAGTAGAAAAGTACAAGGCATCTTCTATAATGAAAAATAAATATATCAGAGTAGTTTAACATTTTTTCTCAGCAATAGGTAAATGAGTTAACAATGTTCTGGGGAAACAGAGACCCCCAAATATTTTATCTAGCAAAGGTGTTTTTTATTTGTTAGGTAAATGAGCTAAAATTCTCAGTTAACAAGCAAGCAAGCAAACTGTTCTGAAGCCATCACTCCTGCAGCCTGTATTGGTGGGAATAAGGCAAGACTATAAATGGAAGCTGATGTGCCATATGTCAGAACTTAAAAGAATATGTTGAAGATTTTTTGTATATATTTCAAGCGAACAGCTATAAAACAAATATGTTTTCTCCTCCTACCTTGACAAATATACTTTCTCAAAAATCTGAAAGTCCAGGTTTAAATTTAGAAATTTTCAACTACTTGGAGTCCCAGTCAGAATATTGTTGTATGGCAAGAGCTTCCCTGGCTCCAGAATGCTTATCAATGTTTGATACCATGAGGGACCTTATTTGCATATATATAAATACCTTAGTTTACATGTTTTGCTGTATTCATACCTTCACAAGCATTCATCCTTGAGACATTCGTTGGGTCTAGGTGTGGTGGCTTGGTTCACCCTTAGGAGAACAGGCCTGTGTAGGCCCTGGAAATGGGCTCAAAGTTGTTTGGGCAGAGAATGTTGGGTTCCCAGGTATCCAAAGTGCAGTCTACAATAGGGGCACAAGTACTAATTCCCTGGCACTTGCAAACTCTTTCCTTCCTGGAAAGACATGAACTGGGTTAAGCTCATGTAGGGTAAGTTCAAGATAAACATTTCCTCCTGCCCAGTTCAAAGTGTGGTACTGGTGTCCATAACACCCACAAGTCCTTCTTGAAGAAGCTACTAAGAATAAAATCCTGTCAACTAAGGGACAAATGGAGAAAACACCAAGGGATTAAACCAATACTCAATTCCAGAAGATGACAAAGGAATACTTCAAAGTTTAATAGTGAAAAAGAGACCAATCTAATAATTTTATACCCTTCGATATTCTTTTCTATAGTATAAAATGCAACAGAATGGCATTCTCAAGCACATACAAATTTATAGAATGCAGGAATTATAACCCTTTCTTAAAATAAAAAATATTTAATGACTGAATCTATTTAACCAAGATATGACCACAGAAAAGTATGCTAAAAGAGCCAGTGGTTATCATTGAATGTATTTAAATATAGAACTTATACTTAATAACTGAGGAAATTATGGTTATAGGACATAATATAAATGTTACAAACACTGAAATATAAATAATTATATAACCAGTAATAGAAGGTGGAAAATAATGGCTAAAGAATATATAAGTGCTAATTTTCTTATATTTAAAAGCAGGGAGTCAATTATTCTGCCTAAAGTTGAAACATGTTGTTCAAAAGAAATCATAACTCTAGACTTTTAATGTTGTTTCCTATGTCTCTTACTCATAAAGGAGAAAGGAAATTATATGTTGAAATTAAGAAACATATATTTAAAGTTCAACTCTTTCTTCAGCTTCTCTTAGGTTTATTCTTCTGTTAAATGCAAAAATTAAACCTAATACTTTCTTTTTTAAAGTATCACGATCAACTTTATATAAAGTTATTTTTGTTTTTTCATCTATCTACCTATCTTCCTGCCTCCCTACTGATCTAGTCACTTGTTCATCTGTCTATTCAACAACTTCTTTATCCATTTATCTGTCCACTCTTTGATCTGTAAATCTTCATCAAGAGATATCTGGAATGATAACCCCTTAATATTAATTCTGCAGTGTTTGGAATCATCTTTGGTTAATTTCTTCTTTATACACATGACTATTTGCTAATTTTATTATATTATAATGAATATATACAAATTTTACAAAAACAATGAAATCATTATTTAAGCCAGCTAGGATTGTAAACCACTAATGGAGAATATTTTGGGTGAGCAAACTCATGGCAGAAGTTGTTGGCAGAGGACAAAGGAAGAGAGAATCATAATGAGGGAAGGAGAATGGGATTATTGACATAATTGTCAAGAGCCTATTTAAACTGAAGGCTAGGCTTGGGCCCTATGGGTACCCACTGACAGATCTATTTAATTGCCCATCTTTGGTTAGAATTTCCAATGTCTTGAGGATTGATGTCTGAGAGGAATATTACCTGCTGATAATTAGAATTAGCTGTCTATCTTGCTTGGGAAGGAAAACAAGATTCATATGCCAATTTACAGTGCACTCACATTTCGCAGTCTCTCCATGTGAGCTCAGTTGCTGAGATCTGCCATGGATAGAGAGATGATGAGAAGCAGCAACACGTGAGAGCTCTGGAGAATGGACCGAGCAGCGTGTCACCCCATGGGATCTCTGCAAGGCCTTTCAGATTCTAGGAGAAAGTCTCCAAGATGCGTTTTGCAATCAATCTTTTTTTTTTTTACTCTATAAAGAAAAAATTGAGAATAGAGACATTCAGAGGAAAGGCAGGGGAGTTGAAGGTCCTGGAACACATTGAGAGAGTCAGCAGGCTCCTGGCTGGCAGAGAACTGCAGAAAGCAGGAGACCAAAAAAGATTTGGAAAGACAGAGGCAGAGAGAGGAGAGAATGAAGCCAGAGACCTTTGGGTTTAAATCTGCAAAGTATGAGACTGCCAAAATAAGTTGGACTGAAAATTTCAAATGACATCTCTGTTCTTTAGATATCTGCATCTGGCAGCCCAATTTCTGAAATTAAAATTTAATTTCAGGAGATGTTGGGCTTTTATAAGACATTAAATTCAACCATGTGAAATGGCTGCTTTCAGCCATTTCATATGGTTCAACCTAATATTGGTCCAGCTCTCCCCCCGTTTTCCCTCAGAGTCAGACAGGCTTGGGTTTGAGCTGTGGCTCAGTCAAGTCTTAGCCGTGTGAACTCTGGTCAAAGATCCTCTGTAAGATTCACTGTCTTTACCCAGCAAGTGGGGACAATAAAACCTACTTCTTAGGGTTATGGTGAAGATTAAAAGAATTGATTTTTATTAAGTATTTAGCTCTGGAAGCATTTAATGGCAGTTCTTATTACTTTTATTATCATTTAACAAATGTTTATGTCCCTCCCCTGCCTAAATTCCTTCTCTGAATTTCCAGTGCCCTTGGGGTAAAGCCAAATTCCTTGATATTACTTACCATGCCCTTCTTGACTTCTGGCTTTTGGTTATTTTGCCAGCCTCACTTGTTGTTATTCCCATAAACACTCTTAATTTTTCAAACTGATGTCACTGTAAAGTCCTTCCATTCCTCAGCAAGTCACATTTGGTCTAGAAGAGTCCTCCCCCAGCCCATCTGCCTCCATTCTACTCACAGATGCCATTTCCTCACAGATGCCTTTTAAACAACTCCTGAGCTGGGTTACACACCTAGAGAGCTCCCACGGTAGATTTTATTCTGCCCTTCAGTTTGCTCACCATCCTTTATTACAATTAATTGTTTCATTTTCTTTATCCCTCTCTGGGAGCAGCATATCTGGCTTATTTTCTATTGTCTCCCACAACTGAGGAGGATAGCACTGGACCCGTTTGAGGACCTCAATCATTCTCTGCTAATGCTGCCACTTCTTGAGAACATACATGTATGGAAAGAATGCTTCTTCCTACCAATTTATCTGTCAAAATCCTAACCCGCAATGTGATGATATTAGGAGGAGGGGGTCTTTGAGAGGTGATTAGGTCATGAGGGTGAAGCCCTCATTAGTGAGATTAGCACCCTTTTATGAAGGACAAAAGCTTGTTCTCTCCTTCTGCTCCTTACCATGTGAGGATACAGCAAGGAGGTGGCCATCTGCAAACCAGGACGCAGCCCCTTTCTAGCCCGGTTCCACTGGTGCCTTGATCTTGGACTTCCCAGCCTCCAGACTGTGACAAACAAATTTCTGTTTATGCCACTCAACCTATGGTAATTTGTTACAGCAGCCCTAACTGACTAAGACAGTATGTTACAGAAAACACATTTTTTTTTTCTAATGTAAAACTAGTTCTCAGTAGAACTAGGAAGGGAGGATGTTTCAATAAAAAATGAATACTTTTGCTCCATGATAGTGTGAACTTTCCAGTTTAGAAAGAGGCCAACTAAGAAAGGGCTCTGCTTAAATGCTGGTTAATTTTATTATTCTGAGGAATGATGCAGTCTGTTTCTAAAAAGGAGGAGAAAGATATAACATTTCATTTTCTTCTGAGACCACTGTTTTAATGAGTCTCATCATTTTACATAAATGTTTTACATTTATTTGAGAGTAGTTATAAAGCATATTATTACGTAGAATGCTTTACACATCATAAGGAATGTTCACATATTTTCATATTTGATTCTTATCAAAATTGTGTGATATGACTACATATGTGAAAATGGAGTCTGAAAGATATAAACTGATTCCTGCTGTCCATTTAGCTAGGGAAATAGAAATAAATTTTGTACCCAGTTCTCAAATCATAATTACAAAATAATCCATGGTCAGTATGCTTTAAATAATTTTTTACTTCTCTTGTATTTTCCAATATAATGATCTATTCTGTTACTTTATTAAATTATTTTCCCATGAATTTCTTCCCCGCAAAAGCTTTATTTCATGTTACCTTCTTTTATTACATTTAATAATTGACAGAATCCTCAACAATTACAATTAGCCAACACTTTAAATGTTAGCTCCTAAAAATTATAGGGTGCGTCATGAATTGCTTATTGCATTTTCCACATTGGATTGCTTTAGTGTCTTGGGGCTTTTCTTTTGCTTGCATTTATTGCAGAAATATTTTTTATAATCCTATTTAAAATATGCATTTGCTATATTACCTCTCTATTTTCACCATCTCAAATGAATCTTGTCCTTGGAAAATACAAATAAAAAGGTGCTTGTGTGAATGGAACTTAGAAAATAAATGGTATTTATTGCCTGATGGTTAGCATTCTCATAGGACTTTTAGAAGCACAGACTATTGATGAAAAGAGAAAACATCCTTCCATAGTTATTGCTCTTTCACAGTATAAATGTTTAACCTCGAACAAAACATTGAGATGATTATTTTCTTCTAAGGACTAAAAGGGCAGAATCAAAATTTTCAAGCTTAATATGGAGAAAGGATTTTTTCCTTTTATTCTATGACTGATTTTTCTCATTATAAAGAATAAAATAGAAATCGTGGAATTTTTAAACTTTGGAAAGTATAAAGAAGAAAATAAAAATCCTCATAGTACCACCAACCAGAGATAATATTCATACTCTTAAACTTCTTTCTAAGCAGCTCAATGTCCTCAGCCATCTCCACCCATCTCCTGTAAAGCCACAGGGCCCTTTAGAAACCCCTGTGCCTGAGACTCTGCTGGCACCACCTGGTGCCTCACATTTTCCATCCAATTTTTTTATACCTCATTGTTATCCTGCCGACAGCAGGGAAAAAGTATGTGGCTGGTGGTGCTGGCAAGTGAGTCAAACTCGTGCTGCCTCTGAGTGTAGAATAGAGCAATGGGTACCTGAAGGTCGATGCAGGTTAATACCCTTCCTTGGTGTTTCTGTTAATCTCCTCAGTTCTTGATTTCAACTTTCCTCCTAATCACTATATTTTGGGTCCACCCACACCCCCACCCTCCTTGGCTTCATAACCTGTTAACTGCTATGACCATTTTGGTCACAGGACATTAATTGCTTAAAATGGGTGTTTGAATCTACTCATGTTGTGGATATTGACTTCCTCTGATTCCTGAAAGTGGATTTATGGGGCCAGGTTTGAGGGACTAGATTTTTTCTGTCTTTTGATTTATACTGACAAATTACGTTTCTTATTAGTTCCTAGGCTCTTTATATATTAATGATAACAAAATTTTATCTGACAATGTTTCTCAAGCAAAAATTTATGTAGTTTATTTTCTTTTAAAATTACAATTTTTTTTTTCCAGATTTTATTGAGGAACAATCTTTCACTTGTTCCTCAGCAATATCTTCCATTGCTTTTATCATTACAAAAGTTCTGCATGAAGGTCCTCACATTTTTATATTTATTTTATATTTTTATGATCCTCAAATATATTATCTGTTTTTATATAGACTCATTTTATTTATATCTTTTATTTATCTAAAATTTTAGTAAGTTTAAGAAAAATTAAAATGGAGGCACCAGTTTAGATAAACCTCAAGGCCAACTTAGGATAGCCATGTAGCCAAACCTTAAGTTATCCTGATTTCCCTTAAGTGGTAGCTCTAATTATAAACAAAACATGGAATAGAGGCTTTTCATCCTTGTCAGCATGATTCAATGAAACTAAACCAATCAGCTCCAGACACATCAACTTGAAAAGCTCTGCCTGTCATGAAAAGAATGTTAACTTGTAATAGCCAGTCATGAAAAAGGTCAGAATACTTTCTCCTTTATGCTTTATAAACTGTGCTGTAATACTTGTAAGGGGGCTTCTTACCACTTTCATTTGGAGGTCTCCTAGTCTTCAAATTGTTCTTTCACATGCACAATAAACTTCAACAACTTTTAAATTTGATTTGGCTTTATTTTTGACAAGTAAATGACATAATGTGGGATTCTAACATGATTACGTTAAAAATTCCAAACAGAATTATTCCAGTTTGAATTATTGAAAAATCCAGATAGGTCAGTTTACTTATTTAATTATTTTATTTTTAAAATTTTTTGAGTTTCAAGCATTAAACATTTAATATCCTATTTTTATTCACATATTTTTTGCCCTACCTTCTAAGTATAGTTGAGAAATTTCCTTTATTTTTTCATTTTTTATTTTAGACACTTTCTTCTTTTTTTGTTGATTATGCATATTCATGGGGTACAAAGCTGACCATCACCAATTGTGCCCAAAATATGATGATCAGATCAACAGCACCAGCATGCCCATTACCACAAATTACAGTTATCCCCTGTGTCCCCCACCCAACCTCACCCTAATCTCTCTCCCCCTCCACCCTTCACCCCTGGAAACCCTAGGTATATTCTCTCCCTCTGCAAGTTTAATGCACCCTTGTGGTCTTTGCCTCCTTCTTTCTCTCTTAACTCCCACTTATGAGTGAGGACATGTGGCATTTTTCCCTCTGTGCCTGACTTATTTCACTTAACACAATTTTCTCCAACCTCATCCACATTGCTGTGAATAACAGAATTTCATTCTTTTTTGTGACTGAGTAGTATTCCATAATGGATATATACCACATTTTCCTTATCCAGTCATACATTGATGGAAATTTAGGTTGGTTCCATATCTTGGCTATTGTAGATAGAGCTGTAATGAATATGGGAGTGCAGGTATCCCTTTGATATGAAGATTTCCATTCCTTTGGGTATATACCTAGAAGTGGGATTGCAGAATCATATGGTAGATCCATCTGTAGTTGTTTGAGAAACCTCCATACAGTTTTCCATGGTGGTTGTACTAATTTACATTCCCACCAACAGTGTAGGAAAGCTCCCTTCTCTCCACATCCTCGTCAGCATTTGTTATTCTCAGTCTTGATTATAGCCAGTCTAGCTGGGGTGAAAGGATATCTCAATGTGGTTTTGAATTTCATTTCCCTGATGATTAGTGACATAGAGCATCTTTTAAAGTACCTGTTGACCATTTGTATGTCTTCCTTCAAAACATGTCTATTTGGCTCCTTTGCCCGTTTTAAACCAACTGGTTTTTATGTGATAAAGTAGAAAATAAAGTCTGGTTCTTTGCATAATTATAACAAGTGTTTAATATGGTTTGTACACACTTAAAAAAGCTGTCTGGAATCTGAATAATTAGTAAGGGAGGACTATGTAGAGGCTTATTATGTTAGCCCATGATTGTAATTCAGTCCATTGAATGACTTAATTAAAAGTCCTGGAAGCCCTGGCACTGTATGGTAGAAGCATAAAGCCATCCTAATGTATTACTGGATGAGAAGGCAGTGTAAATCAGAATCAACATGAATGCTTGGATTTATATATATATATATATATATATAAAACCCATAATACTTCCTTTTAATGTCTCCATAAGTAGAGTTAAAAGAAAAAAAAAAAAGGGACAACAGACAAAAGTAAATTATGTGGGTTTGTATAGGCATACACATTCAAGCACTCCAATGAAGTAATCTAGACCTGTAGATGCCATGGTCAGGTTAGTGTAGTTTATGACCCATATAGTCACATTTCCTCTCCTGTTCAAAGGCAGAGTCTTATTTTCCTTGTATGCTTCCTGTAGGTGTTTTATCTCCTTGTACATTTCCTTGTATGTATGATCTTGTAATTCTATTTTTCCGCAAACTTTTTGAAGTGCCCTTAACTCTGAGATTGGAGCCATTATGACAATCAGCAGTTTAATATTTTCTCTGCCATTATCATTGTCCAGGAGGTTTGGGCTCACACAGAGGTATGAAAGTCTTGATTTACAAATGCTGGGGTAGGGCCCAGAAGTCTGCATTGTTTCCTGGTTCCCCAGGTGATTCTTATGAATGCTTAATTGTGAGAACCACTACAGTAGAGTCTACTTTTAAGAAATGTATTGTTTGATTGTGTATTATTTTTGATAATTTTTCATTATTTTAATTCTTATATTTTTTGATATGCTTTATTTATCTAGCAGAATAAGACTTATTTTAGTTCTTTTTATTTATAATTTCAAAGTGTATTCTTATTTGAATTCTAGATGAATTTTAAGAGTAATTTTCTCATGCTCAAAGGAAAATCTCACTGGGATTTTAATGGGAATTCAGTTTAACTAATAACAGTGTAAGAATTGTCATTTTATAAATACTTATTTGTGCATTTTAGGAACGTAAGTTTATGTTTGTTCAAGATTTCTCTTATTTTTCCAAGTGGAGTTATTTGCTGTGTGAAGGACCATTATATACTTATTTATCTTATTACTAGGTATCTTATATTCTTAGTTGCCAATGTGAATGAGTTTTTGTTTTATTTTTTGTTCTGTTGTATCTTCTAACTGGTTATTGCTACTATACAGTAAAACAATTAATGTTTGGATATTTATTTTATATCTAAGCATTTTAACATTTGCTAATCAATTAGAATTCATTTTAAAATTGTATTCCTTTGTGCATTCTTGCAGTTCTCCAATAATGACCCAAATCTGAAAATTCTGTTTGGTTTTCATTCACAAACTGCTTTTCTTGGGACAAAATTCTTGAGTAAAAATCCATTCTCTGTTTCTATGTGTGGATGCTCGCTTCCCGAATATGTTCATTTTCTAAAAATTCATGAAACTGTGTACATAGGAAACTTTCTGAATTAAATTTTAAAAAAAAATTCTTCACCATACTTTGTACCCCTGTAGTTCTCAAACTGCAGGGTATGTAAGAATTATCTGAGAGCTCATTAGCAATGCAAACTCTTGGGTGCAATGCCTCAGAAATTCTAATTCAGGAGACACGGGATAAGCACTAAACACCTGACTTAGCTGAGTACCACAGGAGACTCTAAGGCAGGAGGCCATCAGCACATTTGTGGCGCACTGCTGAGTACATTTTTTCCCAGTACTTTCTAGTAGTCAGTATTTCAGTGAAGAAACCTGAGTCATTGCCCCACCTCTTTTGCTACCTATGCTGCTATGACCGGGCCATAGTGCTCGCTGGGGAGATACTGAAAAGGGCAGGAAGGAGAGTGTGAAGCTGGTGGAGCCAGTGGGCAGGTAAAACTCAAGCTCCCTCAGAGCTTCCTCAGCATCAACTGAGCAATGGACTACTGTGGTTGATGCAGATCGGAAGGGACAGTGTGACCTTTCCTTTCCACCTCCAACAGATGCTGCTGCTGCTGTGTTTTAAAATTGGGAGGAAGCCTGTGTAGATCGTGACTGAATTCCTCAAAGCTGATCTATTTGCACTTATTTAAAAGAAATGTATCCTCACATCCTGCAAATAACTTTCTTTGTTCAGAGCCTCTTCCATCTCTCATGCTATGCCTACATCAATATTTTATGAAGAGTTGGGCATTTTGAGAAATATTAATTTGATATCATACTGAAGTAGAAATTTCTGGCAAAACATTCTTAATTCTTTCTTCTTTCAAAAATGGCAGCTTATTAAAAATGGCACAAGGGTTAACTGAAATAAAATTTACCATAGTGATTATAGATATAGATGGTTACAGATACATGTGTAGCTTGATATTATTCAAAGAACTCATGCTTTAGAGTCCCAACACTTTTCTCTCTCTGTAACATCAACAATATCTTTGAGCACTGGAACTGAAATCAGAAGAAAGATTTTAACCACGGCTCGGTTATCTACTTTTTGTGTAACCCTGGGCAAGTTCCATGAGCTGTCTAGGTCCTTCTCTACAAAATGAGGAATCTGGATTCTCTAATCCGTTAGGTATTATTTAGATGTGTGCTTTTGTTACATACTGAAATCTTGAGGCCCTAAGAGGTCATTAACCATAGAGGAAAAGCTTAATTACTATGTGATGCTTCTTATAGCGGGATATAGTGCTTTTTAGAAATTTTTCAACAGAAATGAAAACAAAATATTTTGATTAACTCTTAGCTCAAGCTCTTTTAAACTAGGATTTATATGCCTGGTTAGAAATGAGAGTAGCATTTTCCTACTTGCTTTTGGATTATGAAATGGGGACTGGATTTCGACTTCAAAAACAGACATCCTTTCCTTTATTTTTAAAAATTATATATCTATCTATTTATTTCTATATGTATACATATAAACAAACACTTATTTAAAATATTACTTGAAGCAACTCCTACTTAGGTTAGAAGTTTAGCTTATCTGGAATGCACATTGCTCCTTTTGGTGAAAAAAAAAATGTTGAATTTGCTGATCTTTAATAATACTGAGTTAATGAAAGCATAAGCATTTGTAATGTTTACAAAACAAACTTGAGAAACAGATCCTAAAATTTGAGGAATACATAATGAGTACTAATCCTTAAATCACCAAAAATCGTAAGTTGTGGAATATCCAAAAAAGTCTGAGAAACAAAGACTAATTTGTTCCATTGACTTCTTTGTGACCCCAAGGAGCAATCAACAGATATGACATTAAGGACAATATGACATTAAGAAGGAAACTATAGTTTGATTCTCTTTGCCAAGGAGATAAAGGAGAAAGGTACCTCACCCACTGCGAGGTCAACAGGATACTAACAAGTGCTAAAAGCTGGACACTGTGCTAATTTTAAATTAGGAACAGAAATGCATCTCTAAAAGCATTATGGTTGTTATCCATTCTTGCAATAAAAATGGAGTAAGTAGCATTTATATAGCAGCCATTGGAGATACAAAGATAAATAAGTCCCATACTTTAAGGGGCTTAGGAGTTAGAGAAAAAGACATTAAATAAATAAGAACAATAAAAAGATAAATATCAAAATATAAAAAACAGGTGCTGCAATAAAATCATGTTTAGGGAAAAAATAACACACTTAGTGTTTTTTTTTTAAAGCTGGACGTTCAGTAAAGCTCCCTTGTGATTCCGATATTGCATTAAAGTTAAGAACAACTATGTAGATAGAGTCATTTAAGGAATACTTTCAATATTTATTACTCCAGAATAGCAGGGGGTGGGTAAAGGGGGGGGGGGAAGAGCAGCTCACATATCTGGTTGGCATGATGATTTTTGCTGACTTTAGTTGACTAGTTTGTATTTCTATTTCTTTCCTTAGTGTAACTCTAAGAAGACCATGGTGGTGGGGTTTTTTTTGTTTTTTTTTTTTTAAATAACTTTTCCTAAGGATTCTAGTTGTCTCAAGTAATTTTCAGCTATCATAAATTTGGCAAAAACTATCTTTTCAAAGTCTTTATTGTATGTGTTGTTACGTGTATAAGATGAGCCATATGAAAGGAACACTCAGTAAGGGGAGAAATGAGCTCACTAACATAATGAAATTGATATAAGAACCATCTATGGCTGTCTGAAGTGATATATCAAGGTCATAAACTCTTGGTGACTTTAAGCAATCAGAGATCTCCTAAGTAGGAACAGATTAGAAATTAAATCTAATGAGTATTGAAAGCAACTGACCAAAACAATGCATAACTGAGACTACTTTAAAGAATAAAAAACAAGGACAAATTAACATTTGGTTAATTAAAAGGATTTTTGCTGGGGATTGACCACTCAGAGCTTAGAAGATAATCCCTTAGCCTGTGCTGCCTGGGGAATTTCTATTTCACCTTGTAAGTAGCCACTGCAATTTGTATTTGTTCTCCAAAGTGTTTGTTGTTTTTCCCTTTGCACGGATCTCTCCCCAAGATGACATTTTCCCTTATCTGTTCTATAGCAGGTAAGACAGAGGCTGGGAGTGATTGAGAGTCTAGGACTTTTATTTTTCGCACCTATTATTAGCTGTGGTAACATCTTGTCCTTTCTCTAACTGACTCCAGCCAATTCATCTGTGTTAAATTACTAGACTCTTTTGTGATACTTCCCTCTATCTATACTTGGATATTGAAACCAGAGAAAAGCATATCAGTACAATGGGAAATGAAAGGAAAAAAATATTAAATGTAAAAACTGCAGTTTCAGTCCATTGCTCAAAACCATATGTATTGGTTTTGGCTACTCACCACTATAATATTTCTGAAAGCAGGGACTTACACAGAGCAGATAATCAGAAAATCAGTATTTATTAATTCTCTTCCCTCTTCACCCAACTTAGCAATAATAAATAGTTGTTATTGACCACTTTGCATGTTCATTTATCTAGATTTTTTTAAAGAAAACATTCTCTCTTTCCCCAATTATTGTAAATAATTGTTTGGATTTTGGTGTCTGTCCCAACACAATTTCTTAGAAATGCTATGTGCCTTTTCTTTTCTTTCCTTAAAATCTGTCTTTGTAAGTTAATTTTCTTTCTAAACAGTAGCTTAGAAAATTGTAGTGTCCTTCAACCTGGCCATACTTTTGTGCTGCAGTAAAAAGAATATTACATATTTTTGTTTGATGATAAAAAGAAATGGAATACTATAGCTCTGAACTCCCTCCCATTTCTACCATCCCTAGAAGCTGCCTCCTTCCTAGAATGGACATGCATTAAGAGCTCTCAAGGGAGGATGCTATGTCTCCCATTTTTCTACAATAGATGGGAGGTTTATCTTTCTCATGAACCCAATTGGTACTCATAATCCATTATATAAAATAGCCCCTTTGGGCCATCCTTCTTCTCTCCCAGTTGCCATTAACTTCTGCCCTCCTGTTATATACCCATAGTCAGGGAGGGCTTTGGGACCTACCCCATGCTTCTTTCCTACCTGGGTTCCATCATCCTTAATGACTTGAGTACCCATATAGACAATCACCACAATCCTTGAGCCTAACAACATCCAGGTCTCATCAATTGCAGTGGTTATCTAGTCTATGCCACTTTAGTCATCTATTCCAAATTACATACAGAAACTTTCAATCTTTAAGAATTGCTTATCTCTAAATCTTTAACCTCTGTTTTCCAGAGATCTTCTGTTTGCCCCTTTGGATCTACCACCCAGTCTTCTTTACTCTTCTCTGTTCCACCTGAGTCAGACCTAGTTGAACCCCATCAATGGGCTTCCTTGCTCTTTGGCTTCCAGTTGGGTTCAGCAAATCGGGAATCAGCAGGAGATCAGAGAGAGGATGAAGAATGAAATCAGCACACTTATTCCCCCTGTACCCTCCATGTGGGGTTGCTCTGGACTATCAGGAGGCCCTTTTAATATAGGTATCCTGTCTTGGTTCAGATAAATATTCCCCCCACTTATTCCTTCATGTTTAAGTACGGTAAAAGTACCCTGCTGTAATTATCCCCTGTGGTTTCCATTCATCCTGCCCCTGCAAATACATTTGCCCAATAATTGCTTTATTAAACACTTTTATAATTACCCAATGTGAGGGTTCCATATGCTTTCTAGTAAAACACTATTGTCCCAGTCTTTTTACCATTATTTCTAACATACCTAACTTCAAATCCCAAATCATCTGTCTGCCAACATATCAATTCTTTTCCAATTTCCTTTTCTTTTATCTAACCTAGATTGTCCAGTCTTTCAACTGTTACTCTTTTGCTTTCTCTTCTCTTTTATCCTCTGCAAAACTCCAAGTCTACAACAATCCAGCTTTGTGAATAATTTTTTTCTGTATTCCAGCATCTGAATGTTATTGGACAAAATCAAACAACTATATGAATTTGTGTCACTAGAAATTCATGATCCTGTATGTCAGCTGGGCTTTCAATAACTTCCCAGTTATACCTCTCTTAGTGGTTATTACAAACTCAAACAATTCTTCCGCTACTTTTCTCTTACCCTCAGTGGATGGTCTAAGCGCCTAATGTATAAGAGGAACCAAAACTTCAGTTAACAATTCCCTAATCTCTTCTCTATATCTACTTACATTATTTCTTTCTTAAAATTTTATACGTGTAAGGAGGATTTTAGTGGCAAGTAACAAAAAAACCCAACCCAAAATAGCTTAAGTAAAATGTTCTTCATTGTCTTAAACACTTGGAAAACTCAGGAGTAGGGCTGACAGGTAAAGCAAGGGGCTCAAATCATATCACCAGAACCTGGTTCTATTGGTCTCTTGACTCAATTCTGCCATCTTCCTTGTGCTGACTTTGCCATTGAATGGGCCCTCTCATGTAGACACAGGAATGTCTATAGAAACTTCAGATATCTCATTCTCTCCTGTTTATATCTAAATGGTTATAAGTCTACTTTCCCTCTTACAGTCAAGCAGCAGTTCTTGGCTTATGTCTAGTTATCTTGAATTGAGGCAACTATTGTGGCATAATCCTGCCGATGATGCCAATTGTAGAGCTAGGGCTGGGTCTGGAGCTCACAGACCCCTCGAGCCCATTCACAAACCCTTCACATGCAGGTCTATGAGCTAGGTAACTGGCAAAATGGTCCTTGGAACCTTGGTTGAAGAAGGAATAGTCTTTATTCAGCACACACAACACTATGAGCCAAACAGTCCACAGAGAAACTCAGAAACTGAACTGCCACCGGCAAAATCCAAAGAGAAACTGAAACTGAGCAGCTGCCAGCAGAGTAAACATGCTCTATTTTTAAACGTAAGCTCTGCTGGCCAGCCTGCTTCACAAACTCAAGAACACACAATAGCAATTAACTAAAAAGATACATTGGTGCACATGCACTCTAACTCCACCCACACAAAACTTGTTTACAAAGAAATGTGCTGCTGGAACCCCCAGTCAGACCTGAGCCAAGGGATCCTGACTAAATTATTCTATTTTCCCCACAGCTACCTATCCCTGAACAAATCAACTTAGTCAGAGTATATTCTGATCAGCTTAAATAAATCAATGCTTGATTTTGAATCCGAGGATTTGTCAGAATGCCTATGAGGTCTGTGTTGAAAATTCTAATATCTGATTTAATTGACCTAGTTACTGGGCAATGTAATATAAAGTGTTATGTCCAATCAATGAAAATCAAGGTGAAGACCCTTTTATTGGAAGAACTATTTGTATTAGTTCTGCCCCTTTCTGAGTTCAAAACCAGTATAATAGCTGATGGCAAATGTTCCTGGGCTCCCTATATACCACCACAGTAGGGAGTAGTGTCATATTCAGTACCTTACCTGGAACCACTGATTCCCTACAGTTCTCCTCAAACATATTCACCTGCAAGGCAAGACATGACTATTTGTCCAAAAAAAAAAAAAAAAAGTAATAATACCCTATCCAAGATATTTCCTAGAAATAAATGTATTTTACAGTGTGATGATTCTACTCACAGAAATCACACTGAAAGAAATTTCAAGCTACTTATTTCCTCTAGTACTTTTGGTCCTACCCAAATAACTAAGACAAAATAAAAATGAATATTGTAGTTAGGCCAGAAAATATTCTAGTTTTTCTGCTGTGGCCTTGTTATAGTCCATTTAATATGTAGCATTCCTGAAAATTCAATTAGAAGTTAAATCAGTATCATGGTTTGTTTCATTAAGGTAATAAATTAATATTAGCAAAGAGAATAGAAGTCAGCGGTATTAGAACTCTTCCCGTCTTTTACAGTACACAAGAGACCTCCAAGGGAAATGTGGACTTCTTTTATATTCATGTCTAAACACTGAACTAGCAAAGGTATTTTTCTCCAAGAAACCTCAAAATATTTTAAGGTTTCTACTATCTTGAAAAATTAATGAGATATGCATTTAAAGAAATAATAATTCTTTAAAGCTTTCTTTTGAATATGGTTTTCCAAACTGTGGAGTTCAACACATTGTCACATGCTTCCCCCATTTCAGCTCACTTGGTTTTGATAAAGAGCGTATTATATGCCCAGATATTTTCTTGGAAGAGAGAAACTTAATTAAAAAAACTGTAGTATATTACAGTTATCCATCTAATTCTGAGCCAACAGGATAGTTTACCATTTACTCATGTTTTTGCCTGGGTTTCCCCTATGAAAATGAAGAAAGGGAAAGTGAAATATTTAATGATTCATTTTACCTTTTTCCCCAAGGCATGGTTAGAAAATAGTTTTTAAAAAATGGTTGGATCACTGGTTTATTTAATTCATCTTTCTCCTTATTCTTGTAGATAATAGTTATCTGCATTTCTAATTATAAAAATATAATTGGTGAGGAATATATTACTTGGGATCAAATATTTGGGTTTGAGTGTTCTACTTATCATGAAATGCCTGAACAATTTTACCTTCCTGGAATTCAGTTTCCTTACCAATAAAACTGGGAGGATAATACTTAGCTTCCTAGTTTGTTATGTAAGGATGATCAAATAAAATAATTGTGTGGATGCATTTAATAATAATAATTTTGAATCTGGTTTATGAAAACACTTTTTAAAAACTTTTTTCCTCCAAATATTTGAGTCCGCCAAACATAAATTTGGCAGTGAATGTTTTAACATCTACAATACTCAGGGAAACCAAAAAAGTCTGTTTTGAAAATATAATTTTTATCCTAAAAAGATAATTATTCCTCTCACCACCAAAAAAAAATTTTTAATAGTGACAATAGAGCCCAGCTTACAGTTTACAAAACCTTACCTCATTTTGATCTTACTTTTGAGGCCAAATGAGAAATATGAGTCTAAACTAAAATTCAGTCTTATCTCGCAACATGAAGAGTGTGTATATTTCATAGTTTGAGATCTTTAGGGATATTCCCGGCTACTGACTTTGTTTAGATAGTAAGACAAGAGAACTATGGTAAAAATATTATAGGCTGGAGAATCTTCATTCTTTTCCTCTTGTGAACATCATTAACCATTTCAGAGATATGCTTTTGTTTAGATACTTTAAATAAAGCTCCATTTGCTTACAATTCTTATGTAAATGATTATTAACTGAATTCCTGGAGTGAACTGTTTTGAGATAAGAGAAAACAGATCCCTTTTTTTCAAGCAAATACTGACTTTTGTTATTTGACAGATTTCTCAGCTTTCTTTTTATTCTTGTATCATCTTTAGTATCTGTGAATCAATAACCAGTCCGATTAATTTGCATTCTTCATTTTCTCTTCTTGTTACTAAGCCTGGCTTAGTCATTTCAGAGATGTTGCTATAGCTGCCCCAGCAGCTGCAGTGTTTTGCATCAGTTGACACCTGTAGAGGACTGAATTATGTTCCCTCAAAACTCATCGAAGCTTGAATTGTGTCCCCCAAGTTTTATGTATTAGAAACTTGGCCTCCACTGTGACCATTAAGAGGGTGGGAAATCCTATCATGGTAATTGAAGGGTGGAACTTTGAAAAGGTGTTTGGATCACAGAACCATGCAGTAGTGAATGGATTAAAACTGGTGGTCAGAGGCGTGGTTCTGAGGGCTTTAAAAGAAGAGGAGAGTCTGTCTCTCTTTCTTGCTCTCTCTGCTTCCACCGTCTTGCAGTGTGAGACCCGTGGGGCACTGTTGCCACCACCAGAGGGACTTTAGACTTCCCATCCTCAGAAACTGTAAGAAGTAAATTTAGTTTTCTTTCTAAATTACCCAGTTCCAGGTATGTGGTTATAAGCGGCAGAAACGGACTAATACAACACCCAAGCAACTAGGTCTACTTCACAGCCTGTCAGCTGTTGCTAAAAACTGTACTCAAACCCTTTCTTGGTTGAAAATCTTATAGAAATTCCATTCCCCGCTCCCAGATTTCTATTTTCTGTAAAGTATTTTTAAAATTAAATATATACATTAACATATATGTATATATAATAAATGTACTGTGCATATATACACATTAATTACATATAATTATATAACTATATAATTATTTATATAATTATGTTGTTATATAATTATATCATTATACAATTACATATATGAGGGTGCTTCAAAAAATTCATGGAAAAATAGAATTGAAAGATAATATGAATCTTTCCATGAACTTTTTGAAATACCTTTGTTTATATAGTTATGTATAAGTACTAATACTGGGCAGAGAGAGATCTTGTTTGAAATTGAGGCTCCATCACTTTCCAGCTGTGGCCTTTGGGCCATCACTCATTTCACTTCTCTCATCATAAGTGTCCTGAACTTTAAGCCTGAGATAGCAGTAAGGACCTCACAGGTTTTCTGTAAGGAATAGATAAAACATAGAGAAGCATTTAATACAGTTACTGATGCTATGGGTGAATTTAAAAACGGAGACTAGTTTTCTTATATGAGGGAGCAGCTCTCTCTCCCCCGGTGACCAGGAGCTGGGTGTGGATGGGGGAGTGGAGGGTGGGGTGTGAAGTAAGGGGGGATGGAAAAGTGGTTGGAAAAAGTATATCACCATATGATATGAGAGTGGGAAAAACTGGTGCTCTTGTTGGCCTTTTGGAATGCACTCAGATTCACTTATTTAACACACATACATCAAGAGCATTTTATGTGTCCGGCACTCTTTAGGTTCTGGGAATGTATCAGTGGACAAAACAGACGATTCCTACCCACATGGACCTTAAGTTCTAATAGATTTAGACAGCCACAGTTCAGCTATGTCCCGAAAACTATTGAAAGGAAATGAGCAACAAAAAGGCTAGTTGTACGTGTTAACGAGAAAGGGAGGGGGAGGATTTAGCCTCCGGCAGGTGAGATTCCGTACATCCCATAACGTGGGAGGCAGGAGGAGGGATGACAAATAGAAAGAGGAGTGAAGGAAACCAAAGCCTAGGATATGCTTGGGAGGGCTACAGCTCAGGACGAGCTGCTGAGCCTGGAGCACAGCCCTGGCCAGACCCGGCTCAGCTCCTCCCAAGGTTTATGAGGCTGGAGGTAAATGGCTGCCTGTGCCTTCGGTCCGGACCTCACTACACTGAGGCAGCAAAACAGGGTCACGCAGCGGATTGTTTCTGGAGACATAGTGAGAATTTGTACCCGGAACCTAACTGTGAGATCCAGGTCACGTGACTTGCTAAAGCTACTTTGCAACCATGTAAGTTTATTGTGATGGAAATTTCTGGATGACATGTTTGTTCATGGTATGAGAGGCTTCCCGTGCCTTGGTATAACCTCATCCTGGAAAAAATTGCTATCACAACCGACCTCCATTAGGAAAATAGAGGTGTTAAAAGAAGCCTCGTGGCCTCTTCTGTCCTTTTTGAAAAGATCTTTTAAATATATCTCAGTAAAATGTAACTTGTACGTAAGGGCTAATTTTTAACCAATTCTCAAACTAAGTTCTCTGTGATATTAACTTAATTTGGGGACCAGAAACACTACCTCTGTTAGATCCAGGGGCTGGAGTAGGAGAGGGGGCTAGAAATGGAATGGAAAAGAGGCTTCACTAAAGGTCTATATGCAGAAGACCACCTGCCTCTATCCTTTCCCCAACACATTGCTGGGACTGGCTGTCAGTTAAGGGTTCACCCTATGGGGAAAAAAAGGTGGGTATTTATCTCTAAAGAAATTAAACAAATGATCAAGAGAGAAATAAGGTCGTTAGTGTGGGAATTGGCACTCCTAAGCAAAATCCTCCAAATATTGGCATTTGGGGGCCAACCAGAGTTTTGGCCACCAAAACTCTGCCAACTCATCTGAAAGTAATGTCTATAAAAGCCTCAGAGGACACATATCTCCTGATTAACACTTTTTTTGTACTTGCTCTATTGTTTTTTCCTCATCTCTTCCCACCTCTTTTATCAAGGATTCCATATAACTGAATTTTCTCTCTTCTCTTAATATATCAATCATACTTTTAAAAAAAGTAGTAGTTACCCTAGAGTTTACATCACATATTTTTAAGTAATCTAAGTCCACTTTCAAATAACACACTGCTTCACATGTTGTGCAGGAAACTTAGAGTATTCCCAATTCCTCTCCTTCTTATAGCGGTGTTGTCATTCATTTCTCTTATCCATATGCTTTGATCACCCAACACATTGCTATTACTATTGCTTTAAACAAAGAGTTGTCTTCTTAGGTCAATTGAGAATAAGAAAATAAAATATTTTATTTTACCTTCATTTTTTTCCTTGGTTCTTCCTTCCTTTATGTAGATCCAAGTTTCTGACCTACATAAATTTAGTTATCTGACTTCTCCACCCTTTGCTGACTTCCATCTCCCTGCAACACCCACGCTGCCATCTTTAATTCACACCTTCGCATTTTAACTGTATTGTCTCTTGCATTGTTCTTCGTTGTTTCACGATGTCAGTCATGATCCTCCCATACAATTATAAACTTACTGAAGCAGGGGTCCTGTACTACGGTTTTTATCCCACACAGTACTTAACACAGAGGTGAACATATCAAAGACACTGGATTAACACTGATTGATTACAGACTAGTACAGATGTCAAGATGTTGCAGGTAGGAGTGCACTTACACCGTTTCTGCCATTTGGATAGTGCATGAGGTTTGAAAGAGTGTCTCCAATGACTACATCCTCCCATCAGAGCTTCATTCCATCATGTAGATGCTTCATGTGTGTGTAACTTTTATTATTTTAATGATACCTAATCACAATTTCTGAACACAACTCATAATCTAAACTTTGGAAGTTACAAGGAAGAAAATACATATCGGAATGGTATGCTGGAGGTGATGGCAATTTTAGTCATCACCCCTTGGTACTCAAGAACCTGCAGCCAGCTCATATGTTGTCTTTCAGCCCACACTCTGTGATCAAGCAGGAGATAAAATTAAATCCAGTGAACTTTTGCATTTTACATCTGTTCCCTTTAACTTGCTCATTGTTTTTCATGTAAGTTTTTATGTAAATTCGCAGAATAGAGTTTTGGAGTTATTTGAAAAAATTATTTTGTTCTCAACTATAGTGGCTTCTCTGGTGCTCTCAGGAAAACTGTTAGTGGAAGTTAAATACCGCTTTCTGCTTCATGTTGTCATATATCACATACTTATTGTGGCGCTAAGTTTTAACTGTTTAGATAGTGCTTCTTTTTCATCTACTGCTGTGATGAAAGAGCATCATAACACCATCTAATGACAATTGTTGAGATAACTTAGCTTTAGCAGAGTTCTCTGAAATGCTTCCTGAGATGGGGGATAAAATCATGTGTGACATTTCTTTCTCAAATTTCAAACATATTCTTTCTATTGACATTTTTTCCCTAAAGTAATGGACATATATGTTAGCTTCAGGTTGAGTTATGGTGGCTCATTTTTTTATTTCTTTTTCACCAGCACTTTATCTTTGGCATTCAAAGATGCTATGCCTCATGCATTTGCTCCATTAGTTTAAAGTCTTGTTGTGATAGTTTCATAAGTCTGTTCCCTCTGTAGTGTTGAAGGTTATCGATAAGTGAGTGCCTGATATGGAGCCTCACAGTCCTGCACTGCCCTATTTGTCTAAATTCCTAAGATTTCCTAAGTGCCATTTCTGTGATGCTTTTTGATTAAAAATATCTCCTTGATATAGAATGGCAGTCACATTCAGGATACACAGTCCGTTTTTTATTACAAGGAAGGGAGTTCACCATTACAGCTAATTTTTAAAAATCACTTTAAGTTTAGATTGCTTCCTGTCAATACCTTATAAAGAAATGGAAATTAATCTTCTTAAGTATTTGAATTGGTAGAACTCATGGGCTTTTATGGAATTCTGCATTCCAGCGCCACCTCTGTCACTAACTTTGTATCTTGAACTCTCTGTGCCTTAGTATTTGCATCTGTAAAAATATGGGAGGTTAATGTAAATTAATACAGCCTTTATGGGAAACAGTATGGAGGTTCCTCAAAGAACAAAAAGTAGAACTACCTGTGACCCAGCGATCCCACTGCTGGGTATTTATCCAAAGGAAATAAAATCAATATATACAAAAGACAACTGCACTCCCATGTTCATCACAACACTACTCGGAATAGCCAAGAGATGGCATCAACCCAAACGTGCATCAATGGATGAATGAATTTTAAAAACTGTGGTATATATACACAATGGACTACTATTCAGCTACTTAAAAAATGAAATTCTGTCATTTGCAGCAATAAAGATGAAACTGGAGACCACCATGTTACATGAAGTAAGCCAAGCACAGAAAGAAAAATACCACATGATCTCACTCATATGCGACATGTGAAAAAAAAGTGGGTCAGTGTTTACCAGAGGTTGGGAAGGTGTAGTGGATAGATTGTCTCTTGTCTTCCCCAAACTCATCGAAGCTTGAAATGTGTCTCTCAAGTTTTACGTATTAGAAACTAGGCCCCCACTGTGACCATTAAGAAGGTGGGAAATCCTATTATGGTAATTGAAAGGTGGAGCCTTGAAGAGGTGATTGGACTGTAGGAACATGCAGCAGTGAGTGGATTAAAAATGGTGGTCAGGGGCGTGGTTCTGAGGGCTTTAAAAGAAGAGGAAAGTTGTCTTTCTCTCTCTCTCTCTCTGCTCTTTCTGCTTCTACCATCTTGCAATGTGAGACCCCTGGGTCACTGTCACCACCACCAGATGTGTTCCTTGGACTTTGGACTTCCCAGCCTCACGAATGTAAGCAATAAATTTTGTATTTCTTTATAAATCACCCAGTTCCGTGTATTTTGTTATAAGGAACAGAAATGGACTAACACAGAAGGGAAGGTGAATAGGGGGAGGGGAAGAGGTAGATTACGAAGTACAAAGTTACAGGTAGATGGGAAGAATAAATTCTGTGTTTTAGGCTGACTATAGTCAATAATATAGTCATTGTATATTTCTAAATAGCTAGAAAAAGGGATCTTGAACTTAATAACCACAAAGAAAAGATAAATGTTTAGGTGATGGATATGCTATCTACCCTAAGTTAATCACTGTGCAATCATGTGTGGATTGAAATAACACACTGTACTCCACAAATATGTACAATTAAAAATAAAAAAATATGGTGGAGGGTGTTTTAGAGCAATATGATCTGGAAAGTTTCTAATTCAAGTTTAATATTGCATACCATTAGCACTAAATCTGATTACACCCCTTGCAATTGCAGAACACAAGAATTTGCAAAAGTACAATTTTTCATTTGATCCTTAAAAATTATCTCATAAAACTATCAAGGTATACATTATTATATCCATTTCACAGATAAGAAAACTAAGGATTGCAGTTCACATAGATCATAAGTTGAGAACAGAACACACTCTCTTGAAGTGGGAAATAATTTTGTTTGGTTCAAAGGGTGCAGAATCTGATGCTAATTTTTCCTTCAAAAAGATCTCCCCTTGAACATAATCAGTAATTCATATTTCCATGGCTTTCAAATAAAGAAGAAAATATAATTAGAGCCTTCCTAACTCCCTATGATGTAACACTTCTGTGCTTTAATCATTTGCCTCTTTTGCTTATTACAAGAAGCAGGGTTGGGGGATGGTGATATGCAGGGCTTTATCTCTGGGGAAATTCTGGTTGCTTGCCTCCAGATTCAGCAAGTCTGTGTCCTGGAGTTTCTGCCACAGGCACCTTTTCTTATGTTCTCTCTCTTATCACCACAAATATACTTTATTTGTGACACCATGTATTCTAGATTATTCTTTAGAAGTTATTATCACAGTAGACATTGTGATTTTCTTTGGAGAAGTAGTTTGCCTAAGCTGAAACTGAAATAACATAAATTGTTAGTGAAGATAAAATGAGTTTCCACAAGGATCATAGATGTGTGTTGGGTGTTTAGAAATAAAGAGAATAAGTCAAATATTACTTATCACTTAAAGTGAGAAGAGGGTGGACTCTGGTGCCAGACTGATGGACTTCACACTGTTTGCTACTTACCAGCTGTGTGACCTTGGGAGCATACTTAACCTCCATATCTCATCAGTGAAATGGGGATAAGAATGTTACCAAACTCAGAGAATTACTGTGAGGACTGAGTTCATAAATTTGTTGTAAGGCTGGCTGGTTAGCTCAATTCACGAGATCACAGTGTTGATAACACCAAGGTCAAGGGTTCAGATCCCCTAACCAGCCAGTGGCAAAAAAATAATAAAATAAATAAATAAATATCTGTAAACTGCTACATTGTTGACTAGTATATAGTATGTGCTAAATAAGTGTCTGCTATTATTGTAATAGTAATGGTTATTTTCTGTATCAGTCATTGGGTTCAATAATTGAAGTAGATTATCTCATTTAATTTTTACTATAGTCCTTGAGATAGGGACTATTTTTATCCCAATTTTATTGAGGATAAAACTATAGAGAAATTAAATAACTATCCACAAAGTCACACAGCCAAGTGGTACCACCTCTGTTAGAATTATGCCCCCAACCTCTGTTGAAATAGTCATATTTTAATAGAAGTACATTAGAAATACAGGAGATAAGATTAGGATGCCCTATTCCAGAGCACTTGGCATTTAAGCTGACAAAAGTCACTTCTACGTTATCACCTTTGTCCTGAAAACAAATAGTTGATAATGTTGATATCTTCCTCTGCAAGACACTATTAATTTTAGAATATTAACTTCCAAGTGACAAATTTTATTTGAAAGTCATGAATCTGATTTAAGTATAATTGCATAGAATCAAAAAGAATGTTTAGCACTGATGATCTACGCTTTTAAGTTTAAAACAATTATAAAATAAGAAGAACTACGTTGTCTTAGTATGGTACAGATGCCTGAAACAAATATGGATGGCAATAGGATGGAATTATTCAGCTATTTGTATTGATTCCTTCCATTGTGCTCTGCATGTTAAAATGGTTTACGATCACCAGTTACTTTCTCTCGATCACACCTCTACAAGCTTAGTATTGCCATTACCTTTTCAGCAAGAAAGTTGGTTCATTGAGCACACAGATGTTTCCAAGTTTAAGGGAGGTATAATGTTTTAGAGACCACAAGCTTTAGGAAACTTAGATCCAGGTTCCAAATTGAACATCCTTGAGAAAGTTACATAAACTCTATGAATCTCTTTCCTTAATTATAAAAGGAGGGTATGTCTGACAGTGAGAAAACCTATGTAAAATACAAATACTGCATTAGGCACTTTATAATGCTCCATTAAAAGCTATTCTTATTATAATAGGTCTATGTAACAAAACAGGAACTGGTATAATAGCATGTGTATTAGTCAGGATTTTCCAGAGAAATAGACCATTGGATATCTCTGTATCTATATGTATGTCAAGCTATCAAGAAAGAGATTTTAAAGAATTGGCTCATGCAATTGTGGGGACTAGAAAGTGTGAAATGTGTAGGGCTGGTTGGCTGGTTGGAAATTCAGGAAGAGTTGATGTTGCAGTTGTGAGTCTGAAATCTGCAGGTGGGTCAGCAGGCTGGGAACCTAGGCAGTGTTTTTATGTTGCAGGCTTGAGGTGAATTGCTGCTGCTTTGGGAAATCTCAGGCTTTGTTCTTAAGCCTTCAACCAATTAGATGAGGCCCACCCACACTGAGGAGGATAATTTGCTACTTAAAGTCAACTGATTGTAACTGTTAACCACATCTACAACTATCTTCACAGCAACTTCTTGACTAGCGTTTGACCAAACATCTGGGTGCCATAGCCTAGCCAAAATCACAGTTATCCATCACACCATAGAACTTTATCTTATCTTATTTATTTATTTATTTGTGTTAGGGCCACCACTACACTACCTGTTCTAGCCATCTATGATATTAAGAATACCATGAATGCATTTCACAGTCAACTGAGAAGGGACAATTGTTAGTGGAAGGTGAGTCATAGGGAAAAGTATAGTATTTGGTGCTAGAATTTTTTGTGCTGACAAAAAATTCTATAGGTGGACAACAAGGATGGCAGAAGGGATGGCATGGGAGTGAAGGTGGAAAAGTGTAACTTTATTCCTTCAGAGATGCTCCTCGTCTTCTTGACTTTACCTCAGCTCAAACCAGATCCCCTTTAGGGATCAGAACACTCTTTCCACAATGGTTTTCTTAATACTGTCAGGTGAAAGTATCTCCCTGAAATTAGCATCCTGAAATCCACTATTATGCCAGAATGGTGGATTTATTTCCTCCGTAGCAACTGCTGTGGCTGCCTCATTTCCCAGGAAATGCTAGTTACCGTGCAGGTGACAGACCATCAGTTGCTTATTTCACCCACATGTGAGATGTAGCTGTTGCTTTGGAGAGCAATGTGGGGGCTATCCACTCTCTTTCTTATGTGGCAACTTAAGATATTCCTTCAAAGAAGATAATTACAATACTGCATTTTGAAATGAGAGCCTAATGGAATGCCATATGTCAATTGTTATGAGTATTCAGTCCACATGCTCAGTGGGCTCAATGCCATCTCTTTGGGTGTATGTACATATTTTTGAAAGAAAATAAGATAATTATGTACTGGCTACCCAAGCCCTACAGAAAAATGTTTTCAGAGATTTGAGAGTATGTATAGCTGGCTATTAGCATCTCAGATGCTCTACTCAGAATTGAGATAATCTGCAGTGTTATGGGTTGACTTGGTACCAGTATACAATGTTGCTACTTTCTTACAGTAAGTTTTGCACAGGCAGGTTACTCTAGGAAACCAGGAGCCTGTGTATGCTTTTTAAAACCGTTCTGAAATAAAAACTCGTTATCTGCATGTTAAGAAATAGAGTTAAGACACTGGTATGCGGGCCTTGCTCTTCCTGTGTGATTGTCTCTCTGCAAAGACCTTGAAATAAATGATGCCATTGAAAATTGGGAGAGAAAATCCCTGTAGAAGCGCTTCATCCGCAAATTCATTTTTTCCCATTCTGGTGAGGTAAGGACTGACAGATGGCCTTGCTGAACAGTTGAATAGACTGGCTTCTGAATATAACACTTGTAGAGAGGGCTCATAGTGAGAGAGAGTCTTTCCGCAGAGGTGCAGCCAAGGCCTTGTTAGCAATGACAAGCTGCTGAGGTGATGGCAGGGTCTTGTGCTTGGAGAGCCATGCTGCCGCAGCTCGAAGCCAGAAAAGGCTGCTGCCCGCCCAGTTGCTCTACAGGGGCAGTGGGGTGAAAATAGCTTCAGAGGCTGCTTGAAAGACTGCTTTTTGTGAACACTTCCTGAGACTATTTGTAACACCCTTACTGTGTTGTATCGAAGGGGAGTAGTTATGGCTCTGAGATCATGGGTCCAAGTTCACAGGTGTCAAGAATGAAATAAAAGCTTTGTTCCAAGCTGTATTCTGTGTACACATGTACTTCTCCTTGGAGTTCCAGCCATGGCTTTTGTTAGGCTGGATTTCTACTTCCTTTTTTGATTTGCCCATGTCCTTGATGGACTTAGAGAGAAGAGAGCTGCTTCAGCTGGCTTGGGCACGAAAGATGTCTGACTACATAGTGGGCAGATCAGCACCTGTCATCTGTCCCCAACTTTTTTCCTGTGGAAAACTGGCCTTCAGTTACACAGAAGATGTGTAGACAATGATACCTATTTAAAAAAAAATTTTTTTTAATGGCTGTCAACATCTTGACTTTGTTTAAACCTTGAAGGGGATAAAAAAAAAAAAGAACATTTTGCTTATTGCTGGATCTGGGGTCCTTGAGACCTTGGAACACATACTTTTCTTTTCCAACCCCACTTCTCAGTAGTGGTTTATTCTGACATTGTCAGACTTATCAAAGAATCCCATCTTTGTCACAAGGGAAAACAAATGTTATTAACTCCACCCTCTAGAGAGAGACAGTTTGATAGAACAATATCAGGGCTTTGTCTCATGGGGTGAAGCTTTTATCATCTAGTTTAATCCTACCCTAATACACACACCTGTGCACTGACTTAGCCGAATTTGAAGCTTAAAAAGGTACACTTTGGTTCTTGGAAGGAAGATTTCTATCTGGTGACCCAGGCACTCAGTAAATTTTTTAAATGCTTTCCTAGGTATGCAGCTATGGGAGGTTGTCAATTTTAAGGCCCCCATGTCATAAAATTTTGATATATTTTCCACATTTTTACTTGTCTCCTGTAACATATTTTCTTTTGTCAATGTTCAGACAGCTGTCTGTGAGGTTGATAATTTTGTCTCTTTTATTTCATCTTCTCAAAATTCCCTCTAGATGCCTCTGTCATTATCTGCTGGATTTGCATTTTTTCCAATTTATCTTTTATTGAAGCATAATTGACTATATATATTTGTAGGGTAAAAAATTGACTATCGATAGTTGTATACAATGTGTGATGGTCAAATCAGGATAGTTAGCTTATTCATCATTACAATATGTAATAATTCTTTGTGTCCATTACCAATTTTTCATTAATTTCTCATTAATCCCCCTCATTTTCTTTCCCCTCTTTTCACCTCTAGTGACCACAGTCGTGTTCTCTCCTTCTAAAAGTTTGACATATTATTGTGATTATTGTTTCTTTCTTTCTCTATCTCTCTTTCTTTATTGTTTATTTATTTATGAATTTGGCTCCCACTTATGAGTGAGGACATGTGGTATTACTCTGTCTGCACCTGGGTTGTTTCACTTAACATAATTTTCTCCAGGCTCATCCATGTTGCTGCAAATGGCAGAATTTCATTCTTTTTTTATGGCTGAGTAGTATTACATTGTGTATATATGCCAGTTTCAATATCCAGTCATCTGTGGATGGACATTTAGGTTGGTTTCATTGCCTGGCTACTGTAAATAGAGCTGCGATAAATATGGGAGTACAGATATCCCTGCAACATGATGATTTCCATTCCTTTAGATACATACCCAGTATGTAGTGGGATTGCTGCATTGTATGGTAGTTCTATCTGTAATTGTTTAAGGAACTTCCATGCTGTTCTCCATAATGGTTATACTAACTTACAGTCCCACCAATACTGCAGAATTGTTCCCCTTTCTCCACATCCTCACCAGCATTTGTTATTCTCTGTCTTTTTGATAATAGCCAGTCTAACTGGGGTGAGATGATATCTCAAAGTGATTTTGATTAGCATTTCCCTGATGATTAGTGATGTTGAGCATTTTTTCATATAGCTGTTGGCCATTTGTATGTCCTCCTTTGAGAGATGTCTATTTTTTCCCCATTTTTTAATCAAAATTTTTTTCTATTTTACTCTAAAGTTATTTGAGTTCCTTGTATATTCTGGATATTAATACCTTGTCAGATGCATAGTTTGCAAATATTTTCTCCCATTCCATAGGTTGTCTTTTCATGCTGTTGATTGTTTCCTTTGCCATGCAGAAGGTTTGTAGTTTGAAATAATCCTATTTGTTTATTTTTCCTTTTGTTGTCTGTGCTTTGGGGTCTTATTCATAAATTCTTTGCCCAGTCCTACATCCTGGAATGTTTCCCGTATGTTTTCTTCAAGGAGTTTTAAAATTTCAGGTCTTATTTAAGTCTTTAATGTATTTTGAGTTGATTTTGGTATATGGCAAGAGGTACAGATCTAGTTTCATCCTTCTACATACAGATATCCAGTTTTCTCAGAACCACTTATTGAAGAGGCTGTCATTTCTCCTTTGTATGCCCTAGGCACCCTTGTTAAAGATCAATTGGCTGTAAATATGTGGGTTGATTTCTGTGTCCTCTATTCTGTTCCATGGGTCCATGTGTTTGTTTTTATGCCAGTACCATGCTGTTTTGGTTACTATGGTTTTGTAATATAATTTGAAGTCAGGAAGTATAATGCCTCTGGCTTTATTTTTATTTTTATTTTTTCTCAGGATTGCTTTGGCTATTCATAGTCTTTCATTGTTCCATATGAATGTTAGGATTATTTTTTCTATTTCTGTGAAGAATGTCATTGGTGTTTTGATGGTGAGCTCATTGAATCTGCAGATGGTGCTTGGTAGTATGGACATTTTCTCTATGTTGATTCTTCCAATCCATGAACAAGGAATGTCTTTCCATCTTTTGGTGTCCTTTTAAATTTCTCTCAGCAATGATTTGTAGTTCTCATTGTGGAGATCTTTCACCTCCTTGGTTAATTGATTTGTAAGTATTTTATTTATTTTTTGACTATTGTAAATGGACTTGCTTTCCTGATTTCTTTTTATGCCTGTTTGTTATTAGAGTATAAAAATGCTACTGATTTTTGGATGTTGATTTTGTATCCTGCAACATTACCAAACTCGTTTATGAGCTCTGAGAATTTTTTGGCAGAGTCTCTCAGGTTTTCTATAGAATTGTGTTTCTAGAATTGTGTCATCTGCAAACAGGGACAAATTTGACTTTGTATTTTCCTATTTGGATGCCCTTTCTTTCTTTCTCTTGTCTAATTGCTCTGGAAAATACTTCTAATACTGTGTTAAATAGGTGTGGTGAGAGTGGGCATCCTTGTCTTGTTCCTGTTCTTAAAAGAAAAGGTGAAAGCTTTTCCTCATTCAGTATGACATTGGCTGTGGGTTTGGCATATTCAGTTTTTATTGTGTTAATATACTTTTCTTCTATACCGAAAGATTCACACAGACTAATAGTGAAAGGATGGAAAAAGATATAACATGCAAATGAAAATCAGAAATGAGGAGGAGTAACTATTCTTATATGAGATAAAATAGACTTTCAAGAAAAAATAAAAAGAGACAAGGAAGGCCATTATATAATGATAAAGGGATCTGTCCACCAAGAAGACATAACACAATCATAAATACATATGCTCCCCAAATTGGTGCACCCAGATATATAAAGCAAGCATTATTACACCTAAATAGAGAGACAGACCTCAATACAGTAATAGGTGGGGATCTGAACACCACTCTCTCAGCACTAGAGAGATCATCTAGGCAACAAATCAAGAGAGAAATGAAGAATTTAAACTACACTTTAGACCAATTGGACTTGGTGGATATATATTCAATAACCAGAAAATATGTATTCTTCTCATCAGCACATGGAACATTCTCCAAAAGAGACCACATATCAGGTCACAAATCAAGTCTCCACAAATTTTAAAAAGTTGAAATCATGTGAAGCATTTTCTCAGATCACAATGGATTAAAACTAGAAATCAATAACAAGCAAAGCTTTGAAAACCATACAGATACATGGAAATTAAACAACATGCTCCTGAATGACCTATGGGTCAGAGAAGTAATCAAACAGGAAATCAAAACATTTCTTGAAACCACTGGTAATAATGACACACCATACCAAAACCTATGGGATACTGCAAAACACAGTACTGAGAGAAAAGTTTATTGCAACAAATGCTCACATCAGACAAATAGAAAGACTTCAAATAAGCAACCTAATATTACACCCCAAAGAACTAGAAAAATGAGAACAATCCAATCCCAAAATTTGTAGATGGAAAGAAATAATTAAAATCAGAGCAGAACTAAGTGAGAGACCAAAAATACAATACAAAAGATCAGTGAAACTAAAAGTTTGTTGTTTGACAACATAAACAAAATAGACAAACCATTAGCCAGACTGACTAAAAAAAGAAGACAGAAGACCCAACTAACAAAAGTCAGAAATGAAAAAGGAGACATCACAACTGATACCAAAGAAATAAAAAGAATCATTAGAGACCACTATGAACAACTATATGCCAACAAATTTGAAAACCTGGAGAAAATGGATAAATTCCTGGACACATACAAACTACCAAAGACTGAACTAAGAAGAAATAGAAAAACTGAACAGACCAATAATGAGCAACGAGATTGAAGCAGTAATCAGAAATCTTCCAACAACAACAAAGAAACCCAGGACCAAATGGCTTCACTGTTGAATTCTACCAAACCTTTAAGGATGAATTAATGCCAATTATTTTCAAACTATCCAAAAAATTGATATGGAGGCCATTCTCCCAAACTCATTCTATGAGGCCAACATCACCTTGATACCAAAATCAGAGAAAGATACAACAGAAAAAGAAAACTACAAGTCAATATCTCTGATGAACACAGATGCAAATCCTCAACAAAATATTAACAATCGGAATACAGCAACACATCAAAAAAATTATACAACATGATCAAGTGGGATTCATCCCAGGGATGCAAGTATCAGTTGACATATGCAAATCAATAAAATCAAAAACAAAACCATATGATTATCTCAATAGATGCAGAAAAAGCATTTGATAAAATTCAACATCCCATCATGATAAAGAGTCTCAACATTTTAGTAAATATCGATTGGTGTTCTTTTTGCATTTTTGCTAGTCTTTTTCCTTTCTTTGAGAAAGGTTTTTCTTTCACCTTATTAAGATAATTAGATAACGTAATTAGAAAGCCTTCTCCAACAGCCTCTGGAAAGAACAAATGGCAGTTGGGACATTTGTGGAGTGAGTGGCAGACAAGGGAGAGGTCATACATTGTGATTAGAGCATTATACACTGTTGTAAAATCTCACACCCTAGAGGTCACACAAAAATCAAAATAATTGCACTGAGTGCCAGGAGCAATAGGTTTTCACTGTGTTGTAGAGGCTTATAATGATGAGTAAATTCTATAATTGCTGGGTAACTAAGTGCATGTACTGCTGTGTCCCTTGCCTTTGTTTAAAAATTTTTAATGAATCTATCAGTTGTCACTTTCTGAAAAAGAAAGCAACCAAACTACATTGATTTTTTGATATATGGAAAAAGTATCCTGTATATCACCTAGAATTTTGTTTAACTATATCTTAAAATTGGGCCAAGAAATGGTACACTAACTTCCCACTGTTAACTATAGGAAGTTAAATTTTAGTTTAAAAGCTTCCTGTGTTTTATTTTCAGGCAAAGGTGTTGAGTACCTTCCTTGGTGGAAATTCTTTGAACAAACTTTTGAACAAAGTATCTTGCACTGTTCTCACTGTATTTTCTCATGTAGACACGTGATTGCCTTAGGAGATACAAGGGGCAGAGTGGCAGCAATCCTTTATAGGTAAAAACTTCCCAAGTACAGAAAACGTGGAACCATGTGAAATAGGCCAGGAGATATTGTAATAGAATCTAGGATTCCTACACAGCGCTGAGTAATGAACATTTTCTATGCACCAGGTAAAGAGGCTTCCCATGGTTTCTGCAAGAAGATGATCTCTCGACTGTCCTTCTACCTGACTATTTGAAGATTGCGTCAATCATTCATCAGTGTTCAGTTTGGAATGCCTGAGCACAGGTTGCCTATTGCTGCAGGCAGGCTACTGGCATCATAAGGCTCTCTGCGGATGTTACTTTCTCTGACACTGAAACTATTTATGCCAGAATTGCCTTTAGAAGGTCAGGACTAGTCAAAGCCATCTGTGCCTCTCAATTCAGTGACCAAAGTTCTGTTTTCTGACCACATATACTTCTGTATTATGTCTCCATACTGTCCAATGATTCTTGTCAAGCTGCATCCTTGTACTGCTGACCTTCCACAGAGATAAAATCATGGTGCCTTCTAGGAACCCTGTTCAATTATAGATTAACTTCATGTGTCTTTAATATCTTCGTATTCCTCAGTAGTGTGCTGATAAATATTTAATAACTGGCTCTGAAAAAAAATGCACAAGTTTTTATACATTGTACTGATATAAAGAATGTACAGCATACAGCTTATAAATAATAGTATATGATACTTGTTTTTGTAAATTCATTATAGCCAATTGATTTGCACATGACACTTGAATGATTTTTTGCTGAATTCTTGTATCCATAACCAACCATTGGTTGCAAATGAATGTAGTTTCAATATGAATGCTGGTTGATATTTTCTTTTAGATTAATGGGTAAGATGAAAGTGAAACAATAAAGGCATATGTCAGAATCACACTCATTTTTCAATGACATGATTGACTGCTGAATGGGATAGTTATTTCAAGTACTGGAAGAATATTTTTCTCAATTTTTTCTTTGCACTATCGACAATGAAATGGCTACAGACATGACACACTTTTAAATTGAATCTGCATTTTAGCATCTTCTCCATTATTTCCTTAAGTCTGGACCAGAAGTTGGCAAACTTTTTCTTAAAGGGCCAGATAGTAAATATTTTTGGCTTAAGAACTATCTGGTCTCTGTTGCAACTACTCAACTTAGCCATTGTAGTGGAGCTATAGATGATAAGACTGAGAGTACAGACTGTATTCCAACAAAACTTTATTTATAAAAGCAGGCAGCAGGTGTGCAGTAGTTTGTCCAGACAATTAGCAAAACAATAAATCAAGCCCTGATCAGTAGTATTTGTGAATTTCAGTGGTGTAAAAACTCCATCACAGAGAATTTCAAGATATCAGTGGGATATTATTGAATGTGCAATTGGGAAGAGATGTATAGTAGTACATCATTACGTAATATTTCTACCATACAGAAGCTGAAGACAGAAATAACTCCAAGAACAAGGATAATAGTAAAATATACTACAATCATTAGGAAATGATGAGTTTTGAGTATTTATTAGCTTTGGTTTTAATATTACTGTCGTAATTGTAAGTTCATATAATTTAATTTTGAATAATGTCTGTGTTCAACAATTAGCTCCCAAATTTTCTGAAAATTTTGTAATTGGTTCTTGCAAGCAGGTATGAGCCGAGTCTACCACACAACCGCTTCTCCTAGTACTTTTCCCATTGGAGGTTTATTGTACAAAGGAACTGGGAAGCAGGACCTTGATTCATTTCATAGACATTTTATTAACTATCCATTAGTAACAGACACAGTGCTGTCATTCTCTTGATTACCTTCTGTTACTTTTAGATACATTTTCTTCAATCCTCCTGAAAAAATGTCTGTACTTTTGAAGCTTGGCCTTGCTCTAACCCATTGACTACTCTATCACTTGGTTAAATTCATTGATTACTTATTTCAGTTTTTTCTCTGACATCCCCTGAGTGACTTCAACTGCCATATGTATGATCCTATTAACATTCTAAGTAATGTGATTTCTTCCATTCCAATGGCCTTGACCACTATTCTAACAACCCACTTCCATACATGTTTCCTAAACTTATGTTGATTGAATATCTTGAACTCTGATATCTTACTACTGTCTTAAACCATAAACTGTCTTATCTTTCTAATCTTGTGACACCTAATTTTCAGCCACATTGAAATGTAAAGTGCTGGACAGCATTTTTCTCCCAGTCAGCCTGTTCTGGTTAATTTTATCACTCATCAAGAGCCACTGGGATAATTTCAATTAGTTTCACCAACATTTTTAATATTCCGTAATTTTAGTCTACTGCCATAGTTTAAAACACAGTCTTAGGTTTTTTTAACTATCTTGTTTTTCTTTTCTTATACCTCTGCTATTGATCACAGCTGATGGATGATATCAAAATTTATGCTTTTCAAAAAAAATTAATCTACCCTGCTTTCTTACCTAATTAGTTATTTATTATATTTTATTGCAAATAGATAGCTAATATCCTAAGCCTAGACCTCTGTTCTCAAGCAAAGGCTCCCATCCCTGCCTTTCTGATTCTCGGCTAGCAAATTTGCCACCACAACTCAAGGGGTGAGTTGGGATGGGGTGTGCCTGGGCTTAAGTTGATTCCCTGGAACAATTGTCTTAATTTAACCAATCTGTACCTAGGATAAACAGTGCTGAATTTCAAGGCCTAAATAGGCCTAAGAGGATATAAGGAATAAGGAAGTCATTAATAGATTCAAATCCCAGTGCAATTTCCTGTTTCTGGAAAACTTCACTTATGTTACGTCTGCTATATGTGCATGTCATCTCTCTCCTCTCCTTTTAGCTAGTTCTCTGATGCTCTGTTTTTTTTGGTTTCATGTATATACATATGCACCAATTACAATTGTAAGTGTCTTAAAATATACTTCATCACCACTAGTCTCTTTCTACCACCTCCTTCCTGTCTTGTTTTTTTGACATTAAAATCTTAGTTGTGCATTTAGAAAGAAGGAAGAGAGAGAGAGAGAGAGAGAGAGAGAGAGAGAAGGAAGCAGCAGTTCTGTCTCCTTCATAAAGTAGGACTCAAGAGTTATAAAGAAGGAAACTAACTTGTCTGCCTAACGTACACACTAGGTCTTACGGACCTGCATCTACTTACTGTAGTCACGTCAAATGCTTTATGTTTTGTACTGTTTTGCTTCTCCACTAAGGTATTGCACCCAAGCCACCCCAAATGAAAACAAAATATAAGTAAAATTATTTTTGCAGTGCAACCATGATTTTAACTACCAAAACATCTTTCCCAGCATCCCTCTCTATCCCTACTAGATTGCTATACCTAATGCTTCCTGTGTAAACATTCTGGAGCCACTACTCTTGAAGATATATTTAACCCAATGAGAAAGAAAACCAAAAATAAATGAAAAATGGGAAATACTTCATAGGAAATCACTGGAGGTGAGTGCTGACAAATATGCATCAAGATTATTCATTCAAAAGATTCACTGAGTGCCTTTTATATGAAAGTCACAGTTCTAGACACCAAGGATATAAGAAAGAACAAAAGGATATAAGAAGCAGGAACTAAAAAGAAAGAGAAAGAATAAAAGAAAGAAAGGCCACAATAAAGCATTGAACTTTGAGAAGAAGACAACAGACCTATAGTTGCTAGAGGTGGGAAAGGGAGAGCGGGAGGAGGGTTAGGGAGTAACCAGGTAAAGGACACAAAGAATTACCATTTGTAATGATGAATATATTAATAATATTGATTTGATCATCACATACTGTACACAACTACTGATAGTCCACCCTGTACCCCATAAATACATATAATCAAAAATAAATAAGTAATTATTTTTAGGAAAAGAAAGGAAGAACTAAAGAAGCAGATAGCAAATAATATAAAGGAGGACTCTTTTAATATCTTTCCCTATGAGACGTCTGCATGTTTTCAAGAAGAATTTGAGATATTAAAAAGGGACATTGCAAAGTGATACAAGGATGATTTTACCCTTTGAATTTCCTTTGTTTTTCAGCTTCCTGTTTAAGATTTAAGTCACTTGTCTCACTTCCTGGCCAAGCTTACAGGTTAGCAGGTAGTATGATGTACAGCTATCACTGTGATGGCATATGGCTCTGAGACTGAATGGGATAAAGAGAGGAAAAGAGTGGCTGAGAGAGCAAGCTTGACAGCCAGGAAGGAGTGTTCACTTGGTCATTCTGGGACGTAGTTTAATGCTCAAAAGACTGTACTCTGGAGGCAAATTTTGACTTTACCACTTTCCAGCTGATGGATCTTAAGCAAGTTGCTTTAACTTTCTTACCTCTCCTTTAATCTGTTAATAGAAGATAAAATTCCATGAGATAAATATGTAAAATTGTTAGGACAGCTTCCTTGGCACATGTGTCCAGTGGATGACAGTCTTTTCTTTGAAACCTAATTCATAACCAGTGGTAGTTCTACATTTGATAGAAACAGAACTTCCTTGACCAAACTATTTTCTGTCATTTGTGGTTGCTTTTTGAAGCAGGAGAGTGTGGAGGTGACTATATAGGGAAAACAATTTTTTTTTTCTTTTTTTTTTCAAAATCAGTTGGGAAAGAAGGAATAAATAAGCAGAGAAAAATACAAAGGCAGTATTTGTTATTTGGGAAAATTCACTTTTGTTTTGATTTGTATTGGGTGGCAAGCACTGAACAATTAGCAAGAAGACTCATGTTTTCTTGAGTTTTTGTAATTAGGAAATTAAAATTGTACTGTGATGAAATTTGCTCTTCATAGGAATCTTTAGAATGATTTTTTTTTTTTTTTTCTAGAAGTACTCTATGGCATGGTTGTATTCCCCCCAACCCCTACCATGCAATCAAGTCTGGGCAATATGCTGTGTCCTTTAGAAACTTCTATATTTCTGATATTAATTTGAAACTTCTAAGGATAAATGTATTTTTCTCTTAAAAAATCACCTAAATGTTTAAGCTTCTAATGTCTGAAAATAAAAAAATAGCATAACTATAATTCAATTTTGTTTCACTAAAATAAGAAAAATAATTAAATTGACCTTATTTGGGGCTAAGAAATGCTATGTCTTTGATGCTATTTTAAGGTGATTTACTTTGGAATAGAAAAGAGGTCTTCTTGGGATGGTTTGTTTTTGTTTCAAAATGTCTCATTTTGGACACGGATAAATGAAGACTTTTTAGCTATACCATCTGTCTCAAAGTGGACACTAAAACGATTTTTTCTCTATTTATATTGGTAAGGATTCTTTTTTAAAGTATAGGTTTCTTAAAAGCCTGTAGTCTTCACTCTGATAAATTCATAAATATGTATGCGGTGATATGTAGTAGAAATCATATCTATAATTTGCTTATCTCCACTTCTTATGTTTCCTAGAAATAGTATGGCAAGTCAGAATAATCTAAAGCAGCCAGAGATGGTCAGAAAAGAATAATTTCTTCAGAGCTATTAATTTGGCAACTTATGACTCACAGGCAAATTCAGCCAGCTGCCTCAGTAGGTTTTTAGGGGGCAGCTGGCCAGTATGGGGATCCAACCCTGGATCTTAGTCTTATCAGCACCATGCTCTAACCAACCAAGTAATGGGCCCACCCTTGCCTCATTAATTTATGTATTGTTTATGGCTGTTTCAGCACTACAAGGGCAGAGTTGAGTAATTGTGACAGATTGCATGGCTTCCAAAGCCAGAACATTTACTACTTTACTCACTCATCCCACTCCTTCTGTATTTCACATCCAGAATAATTGTTCACTAGACTTGGGTAGAGGTAAAGGGAAAGCATAGTAATTAGAAAACTGAACAAATATCTAGAAGAAAAAAAAGATTGCTAATATGAGTGATGATGACCCAAGATAAAACCCTCTGTATTCTGCAGTTGGCAAGTGAAGACCCCAGCATATTGGCACATACCTGCTCAGTTTAAAATTACAGTTGTCGACTGGTGATATGTACAGGTTGTTAGCTATTCTTATAGGTGGATTAAGAATAACAAACAAAGAAAGGTTACTGGACATCTGACAAAAATCTTAAAATATGAAGGGAATACCAAAAATAAACAAAAAAAGCAAACCTGTCCTGAAAGGAAACAAAAATAATTCCAAGAACAGAAATGAGGATTTCTCCTTCTAGGTAAGGTAAATTAGCAGGTGGTGCATTAATGCTCTTATAAGAACAACTGGAAAGGCCAAATAAAAATTTTTTAAAAAATCTGTTTAAAGATATTAGAGAGTGGCCTAATTAATAACTAGGGGGGGACCCACAATTCTAGAGAAGGGAGAGCTCCTAAGAACTAACCTGATATTCTGTAGCTGACTTTTCTCTGGAGGAAAAAAAAATTAGCATTTGCTGTTTCTGGGTAGGAGGTTTCAAATTCAGATTGATAAGTCAGAGGCTTTAGGGACCTCAAACATATGGCTGATTTTCCTCCAAGGCTTTGGCAAATCTGAATTTGCATGGAAAGAGAATGGTAGGGAGGTCTGAGGGTGATCAATACAAGTTAAGTTTTTATCTATCACATCAAGGAATCATTGAATTGTGCCAACTTTGAAAATTAAAAAAATGGTACAAATATATAACTTGGAAATAAGGAAGTAGCAATCACAAGCATTAAAGCCAAAATCAGTTGAAAATGGTTATCATGGAAAATAGAAAATATTTTAGCATTTACTGACAAATGATATAGAAATTCTTCATATCAAAGTTTGTGGAACCCAAGTAAAAGAGCCCTTATAGGGAAACTTACACCATAAAATTCACATGTAAATATGATGAAAGATAGAAAATAATGATATTGGCCTTTACTGAAGAATTTAGAGGAAGAACAGAATAAATCCCAAGAAAGCAGGAAAAAAAAGGGGGGAAACGGGGAATAACAAAGAATAGAGATCAATAATACAGAAAATGAAAAAAAGACAAATCAAAATATTTTATTTGGAAATACTTAGAAAAATGTCTGGTAATATTGAATAAAAAAAGAAAAAGGCAAAATATTTAATGTTAGGAGTGAAAAGTAGATTAGAGACTAAATACTTAACAAACAGAACACTATGAATTTTGTGCTGTAAAATTGAAACCTGTTACTTGGATAATTTTCTACAAAAAGTAAGATAAAGATCAAGAAATAACAGAAAGCTTTAATAGAAATACTCATTAAAAAATTAATGCAGAAGTTAAAATTTAACTCTCACGTAAAAAGTCATGAGCTCATTTGATTTTACAAGCAGTTTGTTCCAAACCTTCAAGAAACCAATAACCCATATGATACATGCTAGAAACAGAAAAATAAACATCCTCAACCCAATTTATATGGCTACTTGACCCCTGAGGCCAAAGCCAGCATAGAGAAGAAAAAATTAGTGACCGGTTTTCACTTACAAACTTAAATGCCATAATCCTAATAAGGTATATAATTGTTCAGAATAGTTTCTTATGACACTTTTTTTTTTTTTTTTTTTTGGCATTTACTGCAGTATCCGGACATTCATATTTGATTTTATTTATTTGAGTCTCCTCTCTTTTTTCTTAGACTAGCTAAAGATTTGTCAATTTTGTTTCTTTTTTCAAAAAAAAAAAAAAAACCCCAACTGTTGGTTTTATTGATTCTTTCTCTCGTTTTTCTTTTCTATTTGATATATTTCTTTTCTGAGTTTTATTTTCTTTCTTCTACGAATTCAGTGGTTAGCTTGTTCTTTGTTTAGTTCCTTAAGTCATAATGTTAGACTATTTATTTGGAATCTTTTTTAATGTAGGCATTTATTGCTATAAACTTTTCTCATAGTACTTTGCTTCATCCCATAGATTTTGATATGTTATGTTTCCACTGTTGTGTGTCTCAAGAGATTTTTTAATTTTCCTTTTGGTTTCTTCTTCGACCTACTGGTTATTCAGGACCATGTTGTTTAATTTTCGCAGTTTTGTAAATTTTCCAAGATTCCTTCTGTTACTGATTTCTAGTTTTATACTATTGTGGCCTAAAATGATATTAGATATGATTTTAATGTTCTTCAATATGTTAAAACTTGTTTTGTGGCCTAACATAGAGTCGATCCTCGAGAAGGTTCTGTGTGTGTGCTGGAGAAGAATGTATTCTGCTGCTGTTGGATGGAACGTTCTGTATATAAGGGAACTTATTAAAAATAAATTAAAATAAAAACAAATTTGTGGAAAGATAGAATTAAAAGATAACATGGATCTTTCCATGAGCCTTTTGAAGTACCCGTGTATACAGAAAAATAACAAAATGATAATAATAACCTCCTTCTGTTTCAATTTTTTCAAATATATGCTTAGACAGTTTGATAAAATATTAAATAAATCTTTATAATTGGTATTTCATAGTTATTTTGTTAACTTTTTTTCATGGTGAGTGAAGAACTGGACTGAATGGGATTTAGACAGGGAACTCAAGAAGGCCTAAGAATGCTTTTAATTCTGAGTTGTTAGTTAGATGGGCATGTGATAATAAATAAATATGATATTTATTTTTATTTAAAAGCATGAATTCATTCAAAAAATTTAATTCAATAGTAGCAGAATTTCTAAGGAACATTCTAGAAAATGCCATAGAGAAATATAGATCATTTGAAGTGAAGCAGAGCACGTACGCCCAGAAACCAATGTGTTTATGTGGAACGACCAGTCTCTAGGGTACTTCTTTTTCTATACGTTAGAAAGTACTGTGTCTGTTGAAAGAGAGAGAAAAAACTATTCTATGGTCAAAGATTTTTTAGGCATCGTTTTTAGCTCTAGGTGGAGCTATCCATGAGCAATTATTAAAACGCAATAAATTGTTGATCGAGAGGTTGAACTAAGTAGCTATGACTCACACAGGTGACTGGCTGAAGAATGAAACCAAAATTTATCTCCATGTTGAGGCTAGCTTGCGTCTTCTAGTGAAATCAAACAAAACATCCAGTTAAACAAATGTAGTCTGATCCATTTTCTTAACAAAGTCATGAAATTCCTGAAGTCACAGCTGGAATCTGTCATCGAGGTTAAGAGCAGGGGTTCCGGAATTAGAGCAGGAAGGTTTAAATTCCAGCATTTTCACTTACTGGCCACTTTTAATAACAAGAGGGCCTGCCTCATAGCATCCTTGTGAGGATTAAATCAGATAATGACCATAAAGTGCTATGCACAGTGTCTGATAAATGGTTTCCTTTATTGAAATAAACTGTCTTTCAAAAGACAAATGTGCATAACTTGAACTTGGCTCGTATTTCCTAACATTTTATTTTCTTCTTATTTATGTGAGGCATAAGTGGGTAAAGAACTCTGTCACAATGCTCGCTCCCCCCTTGCCTCAGCTTTCTCTTTTGAATTCAGGAATTCATAACAAGGGGTGTGTGTGAAAGGGTGGGAGGGGGGCTCCTGATGGTGCTCAGAATGGAAATTTGTACAGTCTTTTGCTTTCAAGGAACAGATCTTTTTGCTTTCAAGTCTTTTGCTTTCAAGGAACAGATCTTTGTTTCTCTCTTTATCAAACTAAGAGCAAGAGAATGTAAAGGAAGCAACTGTTTTTTTCTTCCAAATGATACAATCTGGGGAAGACACTTAAAACTCAAGATGATAATTGCATGAGTGTTGGGCTTCCTTTCTGATACTGGGACAGTTTTCTAGCTGAAGAATTTGTGAAAATCATCCAAATACCTTTGATGCTAGAGGAGAGGGTCTGATGAGGCCAGATAGCTAGCCTCAATCCAGCACATTCTCTTACCAGGTTCTTGCCACAGGAAAGAATTCAAGGGCAGAGTCACAGTAGAAAGTGAGAACAGGTTTAATGTAATGAGTAAGAGATACAGATTTCACAGAGAGAGTGTGGCCTAGCTCCAGAGATTGAGCAGGGCCCACTCCAAGTTTAACACAAAAGTAAGAAAAACACACTTAAAGTTTACTGCAGAGTGCAGGCTGGCTCAAGAGAGTGAGCAGCCACCTGCTAAATGTAAGCTTAACGAAAAAGTAAACCATACACACCTCAGCCAGCAAAGTGCAGGTTGGCTCCAGGAAAGTGAGCAATAACACTGCCTTCTGCCCGGATTCAGGATTCAGCTTTTATAGTTTTGCTATCTAATACATATTCATGTGACCTAATGAATATTCAACTAAGGGGGGGTGGTTCTCTGTTATGTAACATAGTCTTGACACATGCTCAGTTGGTCTCTTTTTAGGGCATGTTCATTGGTCAAATCTTATCACATGCACCAGACATATTCAAGAATATTTTGTACTCTCTAGCACCTCCAGCGAAAGGTCACTCAAAGGATAAATTCCTTTCTACTGAACATGCTCAGCTATTAGGATTATAGACCCCTTCTCTACTGAGCATGCCCAGCCACTTGATTTGCATAAGCCAGCCTTGTCATCTCAATTTCTCTGTGTTGGTGCTGAAAATAGATCCAACAAGCAACAGTAACTCTCCTCAACAGAAGGGCATAGAGGAGGAGTCTGAGACCTCGAGGAGTGGTTTAAAACCCAGAAGTGTGTCCTGAAACCCAATGCCAGGGAAATTGAGCACCTCCTATCTCACTTTGAAGCAGTTACCCAGGACCTGTCATGGGACTGGTCATGTTCTCAAAACAAAGCAGGCAAAATAGAGAGCATCATTTTGCAATCAGTTCTCTGCTGTAAACCAACAATTTGAAAGTTGCATCAAGATAGTAAAGAACATTGGTTTAAACAGCAAGGGCTCTGGACTCAGATGGCCTGCATTTGAATTGCTGCCCCGCCAGTTATGCCATGAGACATTGGGAAATTTATTTTGCCTCATTTTTCTCATGTATAATACGGGCACATTGGGATCTTACCTCATTGTTTTGTTGTAAAGTTTGAACGAATTAGTTCGTGGAGAGGTAATATGCCATAGAGATTTAGATCTGTGCTTCTCAAATTTTAGTGTGTATATAGATTCCCTGGGGTTTTTGTCCAGATGAAGATCCTAATCCAAAAGATCTGGGGTGGGCCTGTGGTTCTGCATTTCTAACAGGTTCCCAAGGGATGTGGAAACTGCTGTTTCACAGACCACACTTTGAGGAGCAGGCAGGTTAAGTTGAATCCTGGCTTTGCCACGAGTTCCTGTACAAATTACTCAACCTCTTTGTGCCTCAGTTACTTAATCTTAAAATGGAGTGACTACCTCACAGGGTTGTTTGAGGATTAAATTATCTAATATTTGTAAAGAGTTTAAAATTGTGCCAAGTCACATGATAAGAACCCAATGCACATTAGCTAGTGTTATGACTTTTATTATTGGATGATATGAACTATCTCTTCCAACACTATTGCCACATTTAAACCAAGAATATAGTTATCAGAGCAGAAGGATACATGTTCATAATGCTCATTGAAATATTGTTCATGGGGAATGTAAACTGACATACCCTGTCTAGTCTGATGGTAATATTTGTATAGGAGTTACTATACAACAGGCATAATTATTAGTTCTTTAACTGCATTAATACATGAGACAGAAAAGAGCTTTGGCACAATGTGCTATCCTTCTCATGTAACATGGTATTTTGGGAGATAGGTATTCTTATTATCATACTCATTTTACAAATGAGGAAACTGAGGCATACAGCTTAAGTAATATAATCAAGGTCCTACAACTAACTAATAGAAGAGCCAGGATTTGACCTAGGTCAGTCTGGTTGTAGAGTCCGTGATCTTAAGGACTATACCACTCATTGTTTGATGCTATTTATCGTTGTCCCTTAGAATTAACTCTTTTGATTCTGATTCCACATTTATACAGCAATTTTCTTATTAATATTATTTTTACATTTAGACAAGCTTATGGAAAGAAAATGCACTCATTAAGCCGAACTAAATTTTTTCTTATTATATGGCAGCTGTGCTTCTGCTTTTAAAGATGTATCTCTGTCTCCTTGGGCTAATTTAACGTGAATTTATTCTTAAATAATAGTTCAACTTTCAGAGTGCCATAAAAATTGGCTTCCTGAGCCTGGAAGGCTTAGGGCCGGATTCTGAATGTGGTGAGTTATCAAGAAATGAGATCTGCTGGGAAGCAGCTAGAAAGCTGCTCCTGATGGCTTGACCTTGACACATGCCCTTCTAATCTAGTCTTTGGAAACATCACCAGTGATGGGCCTCTAAGGCAAGCCAGCCCACCAGTCACCATGCTATGTTGGCTGTAATTCACCTTTCCCAGGCTACATATAAGTGAAAGTTGCCAGTCAGGAGGGTCAGCTGAGGGAAGGCTTTTGAAAGCCATGTGAACTGAAGAAATAAGGATTATCTGAGGACTTAAAAAACTGATATTATCACAAAAATTAATTCAAAATAGATCATAGACTTAAATGTAAAATGAAAAACTATAAATCTCCTAGAATATAACAAAAGAGAAAACCTAGATGACCTTGGGTATTGTGGTGACTTTTTAGATGCATCACCAAAGGCACAATCCAGGAAAGAAATAATCAATAAGGTAGGCTGCATTAAAATTAAATACTTCTGCTCTGCAAAAGACAATGTCAAGAGAATAGGAAGATAAGCCATAGACTGGGAGAAAATATATGCAAAGGACACATATGATAAAAGACTGTTAAACAAAATATACAAAGAACTTTCAAAACCCAACAGTAAAAAAACAATCTGACTAAAAAATAGTCCAAGGACCTTAACAAACACTTTATCAAAGATTTAAAGAAATGGAAAGTAGGCATAAGAAAAGATGCTTTACATCATATGTAATCAAAGAAATGCAAATTAAAACAACAATGAGGTGCCACCACACACCTATCAATATGGCCAAAATCTAGAATGCTGACAACAGCAGATGAGGATGAGGATGTGGAGCAAAAGCAACTCTCATTCATTGCTCGTGGAAATGAAGAATAGTACAGCTACTTTGGAAGACAGTTTTTACAAAACTAAACATAGTCTTTCCACATGATCAGGCAATCGCACTCCTTGCTACTTACCCAAAGGAGTTGAAAATTTATGTACACACAAAAACCTGTACACAAATGTTTACAAACAAAAAAAAAATGTTTTGTTTTATTATGTTTTTGTTTTTTTTATTTTTATTTATACATGTTTATGGGGTACAGAGTTGACTGTCACTATTTGCATACAGTATGTGATGATCAAATCAATACTATTAGCATGTCCATCATTACAAATCGTAATTACTTTTTGTATCCCTTTCCCAATTACTCTCCATCCCTTTTTCCCACCTCTAGTAACTATAGATCTGTTCTCTCCTTCTGACAGTTCAACATTTTGTTATGGTCTTTCTTTCTTTGTTTCTTAGTCCCCACTTACGAGTGAAGACATGCAGTATTTCTCTTTCTGTGCCTGGCTTATTTCACTTAATGTGATTTTCTCTAGGTACATCCATGTTGCTGTGAATGGCAGAATTTCATTCTTTTTTATGGCAGAGTAGCATTCCATTGTGCGTAGATGCCACATTTTCCTTATCCAGTCATCTGTTGATGGACATTTAGGTTTGTTCCATATCTGGGCTATTGTAAATAGAGCTGCAATGAACATGGGAGTGCAGGTATCCCTTCAACACAATGATTTCCATTCCTCTGGATATATACCCAGCAGTGGGATTGCTGGAACATATGGTTGTTCTATCAGTAGTTGTTTGAGAAACCTCCATGCTATTTTCCATAATGGCAGTACTAATTTACAGTCCCACCAACTTACCTTTTCTCTACATCCTTTATAGCATTTGTTATTCTCGGTCTTTTTGATAATAGCCATTCTTGCTGGGGTGAAATGATATCTCAGTGTGGTTTCGAATTGCATTTCCCTGATGATTAGACTTTGGAAAGTTTTTCACACACCTTTTGGCCATCTGTATGTCTTCTCTTGAAAAATGTCTATTCAGCTCCTTTGCCCATTTTTTAATTGGATTATTTGGGGTTTTTTTTACTCTGAAGTTGTTTTGAGTTTCTTGTATTTTCTGGATATTAATCTCTTGCCAGATGTGTGGTTTGCAAATATTTTCTCCCATTCAGTAGGTTGTTTTTATTTCACTCTGTTGATTGTTCCCTTGGCTGTGCAGAAAGTTTTTTTGCTTGATATAATCCCGTTTCTTTATTTTTTCTTTTGTTCCTTGTACTTTTGGGGTCTTAGTCATAAAACCTTTGCCCAGTCCTACATCCTGAATGTTTCCTCTGTATTTTCTTCTAGGAGTTTTATAGTTTCAGGTCTTATACTTAAGTCTTTAGTCCATTTTGAGTTGATTTTGCTATATGGTGAGAGGTACGTGTCTAGTTTCATTCTTGTGCACATGGTTGTCCAGTTTCCCTAGCACTATTTAGTGAAGAGGCAGTCTTTTCCCCAATGTATGTTCTTGTTGCCTTTGTCAAAGATCAGTTGGCTGTAAGTATGTGGGTTGATTTCTGGGTCCTCCATTCTGTTCTGTTGGTCTATGTTTTATTCATAGGTGTCAAAATTTGGAAATAACCAAGGTGACGTTCAGTAAGTGATTGGGTAAATAGGCTGTGGTACATCCAGACAATGGAATATTATTCAGTGGTAAAATGAAATGAGCTATCAAGTCATAAAAGACATGAATAAACCTCAAATGTATATTATTAAGTGAAAGAAGCCAATCTGAAAAGGCTATGTGCTGTATGATTCCACCTATATGACATTCTGGAAAAGGCAAAACTAAGAAGATAGTAAAAATACCAGTGGTGAATAGACAGAACACAGAGGATTTTTAGAGAAGTCATACTCTGTATGTTACTGTAGTGGTGGGTACATGTTATGGTACATTTGTTCAAACCCACAGAATGCACAGCACCAAGAGTATGCCCTAATGTGAACTAAGGACTTTGGGTGATTAACATCTGTCAACGTAGGTTCATTGATTTTAACAAATGTATCACTGCGGTGGTGGCTGTTGATAATGGGGGAAGCATGTTTGGAGGCAGGGTGAATATAGGAATATCTGTACCTTCCTCTCCATTTTCCTGTGAACCTAAAACTACTGTAAAAAGATATTCTTAACTACTATAATCGGTCTGACAGATCTTTTTCATCATTAGAGATAATTGGGAATTGACTTCTAGGAAGTTTTGGAGAGTTTACAATACTTTTTTCAGTAAGTATTTTTAAAATGATCAACCTCTAACAATACTTGGGATACTTTATTTATTTAACAGGGAGCATTCCACAGTAGTTTCACTACCAGATACTTTTTAGTTATAAATCCTGATGTGCAGGAATTGACCAAGAACAGGGGCCACAGTAGTAAAGTGAATATTCTGTTGTACTGACTCTGACTTTTATCTGAAATGCCGGTTTAATCTCCTACCCCTTTGAATCAGGCTGTACCACATACAAGACTCAAAGGGCATCTTTTATGCCTTAGCTTAATACCTGTAGTTTACATGAAATATAAAGAGCCTACTTGCTGTCCTTTCTTCCCCCTGAATGTGGTCTTCTGAACATAGTTAGCATTTTAACTTCAAGGGGAAAATAAAGGTATTAAAAGTAATAGATTTGTCTTGTTCCATACCATTTATGACCCCTTATTTCTCCTCCTAAGGGGGCCCCACAGACATAACATCTCTCTGGGAATTGTATTAATTTCTATTGCTGCATAACAAATTACTATAAGCTGAGTGCCTTAAAATTGCAAACATTTATTAGCTCAAAATTCTGTAGGTTAGAAGTCTGGTCACTGTATGACTGGGTTTTCTGCTCAGAGCCTCAAAGATTTACAAGAGATTGGTTAGGTTGAGTCCTTATTGTGAGGCTCAGGAAAAAACCCCACATCCAAGCTCATTCTTGTTGGGGGCACAATTCAGTTTCTTACCGTTGTAGGACCGAGGTTCCCATTTCCTTGCCGGTTGTCAGCCAGGTGCTGCTCTCAGCTCCTGGAGGCCGTGGGTATTACCTGCCACATGGTTCGCTCAATCTTCCAACCAGTAACATGCCAAATCCTTCCCACGCTTCAGATCTCTACCTTCCTTTCTTCCTCCAGCCGGAGAAAACTCAGTGCTTTAAAGGGCTGTGAGATTAGATTAGTCACATCTAGATAATCTCCCTTTCTTAAATTAAGTTTTTTCATATTATATGGTATAATTGTAGGAGTAAAATCTATCCGTTTTTCAGTCCCAGGGATTATACAGGATGTGTACACCAGGACATAAGAAATGTTGGGAGCTGTCTTAGAATCTACCTACCCCAGGAATGAAATGGGGGGCGGGGGGGTAATGCCTAGAGTTGCTTCAAGAGTTTGGAGTCTTTGGCCAACATGCCTTGGCACAATTTCTCATCATTTTAGAAAGAAAGCATAAGGACAGAGCAATGTTTATGATAACATTACCTAAACTGAATAGTCTGTTTTTTTTCCAAATTGTCTTATTTTGTGTTTAAAAAAAGCTATCTTCACAAAATGGTTATTAAATGTCATAGTAAACTTTCACACTATGGACAAATGACTTTAATAGGGTATAACCTCTTGGACCAGGCTATTTCTGTCACAGGTTTGACATCCTTTAATTTGCCATAAGCCTGCATTTCTAAAACAATGATACAGCTCTGTCTTTATCTAAACTAAATGTGTTGTCCCTTTAGGCTGTGTTATGATTCTAATTATTCTTAACAGCTGTGTTACTGTTTGCTTCTATCAAGCAATATTAATTGTTCTCAAGCAATAATAATTGAGTTTAGCTCATCATTTGTTCTTCATTTTTATGTTTCTTTTGCAGCAATGTCTTACACATATAACTAAACATTTGCCTCAGAAAACATGTGTAGTAATAGATTTTCCCTACATTTTGACATGTCCTCAAGTGACCAAATTGCCAGCCATATATGCCTTAGTTCTTGATATTTATATTCTGTAGTGAATGAGCAAATGGAGAATAGACTGGAGATTACCTAATTGCATGGGTGTCAGTCACCTGATGATTAGATAGTCTTGCATGCTATGGGAGTGCCAAATATTGCCATTTTCCTTGTGCAGCTGACTGGCTAGTGATGCTAGTAATAAGTTCCTAGACTTCTTTAATAGAATATTTAAATCAATGTGATCAAAAATAATCATGAAGGTTGCATTTGGGGTACAAGTAAAAATGGCAGGAGTCAGTGGAATGAAGAAGAGTAAGTGTTATACTTTGTTGTCGATGCTACATTTCTAACCATCCCATTTTTAATTTATTTTCTATTGAGACATAATTGATTGTACATATCTGTGGGGTGCAACATGCATACAGGGAGTATTGTACCTGTATGCATTATGTGAGGGTCAAACCAGGATAATAAGTATGATTAACATTACTCAATGTAATCATTGTTTGTGGCCCTTTACCAATTTATCACTAACCCTGACTCCTCCTCCCCGACTCTTTCTCCCTCTGTTCCACTTCTGTTGGCCTCGGTTCTGTTCTCTCCTTTTGAACATGCAATGAATTATTGATTGTTGTATTTTTCTTTCCTACGTTTGTTTGTTTGTTTGTTTGTTTATTTATTTATTTATTTATTTATTCCCACTTATGAGTGAGGACTTGTGGTATTTCCCTTTCTGTGCCTGCCTTAATTTCATTTAACATAATCTTCTCTAAGTTCATCTATGCTGCTGTGAATGGCAGAATTTCATTCTTTATTATGGCAGAGGAGTATTCCATTGTCTATACAAACCACATTTTACCTTATCCAGCCATCACTGATGGACATTTAGTTTTGTTCCAACTCTTTGCTATTGTAAATAGAGCTGGGATGAACACGGAGTGCAGGTATCCCTTCAACATGATGATTTCCATTCCTTTGGATATATACCCAGTAATGGGATTGCTGGATCGTATAGTAGTTCTATCTGTAGTTGTTTGAGGAAACTTTATACTGTTTTCTATAATAGCTCCACTAATTTACAGTCCCATCATAAGCATAGGAGTGTTCTCCTTTCTCTGCATCCTCACCAGCATCTGTTATTCTCTGCCTTTTTGATAATGGCCAGTCTAACTGGGGTGAGATGATATCTCAAAGTGGTTTTGATTTGCATTTCCCTGATGCTTAATGATGTTGAACATTTTTTCATGTGTCTGTTGGCCATTTGTGTATCTTCCTTTGAGAAATGCCTATTCAGTTCGTTTGCCCATTTTTTTCATTGGGTTCATTGTTGGGTTGTTTTGTTGTTGTTGTTTTGGTTTGGTTTTCTTAACTGTTAAGTTGTTTGAGTTCCTTGTACATTCTGGATATTAATCCCTTGTCAGATGCTTGGTTTGCAAATATTTTCTCCCATTCTTTAGGCTGTCTTTTTACTCTGTTAATTGTTTCTTTTGCTGTGCAGAAGGATTTTAGTTCGATATAATTCCATTTGTTTATATTTGCTTTTGTTGCTCGTACTATTGGAGTTTTATTTATAAAAACTTTGTCCAGTCCTACTTCCTGCAGTGTTTCCTCTGTTTTCTTTTGCGAATTTTATAGATTCTGGTCTTACATTTACGTCTTTAATCCAATTCGAGTTAATTTGGTATATGGCAAGAGTTACAGGTCTTGATTCATTCTTCTACATATGGATATCTAGTTTTCCCAGCACTGTTTTTTGAAGAGGCAGTCTTTTCCTCAATGTATGTTCTTGTTGCCTTTGTCAAAACACAGTTGGCTGTATGTGAGTTGATTTCTGGGTTCTCTATTTTGTACAGTTGGTTTGAGGGTCTGTTTTTATGCCAGAACCATGCTGTTTTGGTTGCTATAGCTTTATGGTATAATTTGAAGTAAGGTAGTGTTATTCCTTGGGCTTTATTTTTTATGCTCAGTTTTGCTTTGGCTGCTTGGGGTTTTTTGTTGTTCCATATGAATGGTAGGACTTTTTTTTTTATTTCTGTGAAGAATGTCATTGGTATTTTGATGAGGATTACATTGAATCTGTAGATAACTTTGGGTAGTATGGATGTTTTCACAATGTTAATTCTTCTAATCCAAGAGCATGGAATGTACTTCCATCTTTTTGTGTCCTATTTAATTTCCTTCAGCAATGATTTGTAGTTCTCATTGTGGAGATCTTTCACCTCCTTGGTTCAGTTGATTTGTAGGCATTTTATTTTATTTTTTTGACTATTGTAAATGGGCTTGCTTTCTTTCTTTTTCTGCTACTTTGTTATAAGAATATAGAAATGCTACTGATTTCTGTGTGTTGATTTGTACCCAACAACATTACTGAAATCTTTTATAAGCTCTAAGAGTTTTTAGTAGTTATTTTTTTAATCCAGAGCTTTTATGAAAATTTATTTGAATTGGAGAACTCTGTAAATTTTTTTTAAATTTATTTTTTCTTACACATACATGTGGAGTACACCGTTGATTTTCAATAATTGTGTGCAATGTGTGGTGGTTAGATCAGCATAGTTAGCTTATTCATCATTACAAAATGCAATCATTCTTTGTGTCCGTTGACCAATTCTTCATTAGCCCCCCTCTTTCTACCCCTCTACTCCCCTTTTCCACCCATAGTTTTCTAAAAGTTCAATGTATTACCGTGATTGTTGTTTCTTTCTTTTTTTCTCTCTATCTTTATTGTTCATTTGTTTATTTATGAATTCACCTCCCAGTTATGAGTGAGAACATGTGGTGTTTCTCTTTCCATACCTGGGTTTTTTCTCTTAAGATAGTTTTCTCCAGGCTCATCCATGTTGTTTCAAATGGTAGAATTTCATTCTTTTTTATAGTTGAGTAGCATTCCATTGTGTAGCATACCTCAATTTTCCTATCCAGTTGTCCATCAATGGACATTTATGTTGGTTCCATCGCCTAGCTATAGCAAATAGAGCTGCCATAAACATGGGAGTGAAGGTATCCCTTTGACCTAATGTTTCCCAATACTGTGGATATATACCCAGGAGTGGGATTGCTGGGTCATAAGGAAGTTCTATCTGTAGTTGTTTAAGGAACCTCCATACTGTTCTCCATAATGGCTGTACTAACTTACAGTCCCTCCAATAATGCAGGAGGGTTCCTCTTTCTCCACATCCCCTCCAGCATTTGTTATTCTCTGTCTTTTTTATAATAGCCAGTCTGATTGGGATGAGGTGATATCTCAAAGTGGTTTTGATTTGCATTTCCATGATGATTAGTGATGTTGAGCATTTTTTCATATACCTGTTGGCCATTTGTATGTCTTCTTTGAGAAATGTCTATTCATCTCCTTTGCCCATTTTTAAATTGGATTATATGGTTTTCTTCTGTGAAGATGTCTGAGCTCTTTGTATAATCTAGATATTAATCCCTTGTCAGATGCATATTTTGCATATATTTTCTCCAGTTCTGTAGGTTGTCTTTTCACTTTATTGATTATTTCCTTTGTTGTGCAGAAGCTTTTTGGTTTGATATAATCCCATTTGTTTATTTTTTTCTTTTGTTGCCTGTGCTTTTGGGGTGTTATTCATGAAGTCATTGCTCAGTCCTAAATCCTGGAGTGTTTCCCCTATGTTTTCTTCTAGGAGTTTTGAAGTTTCCGGCCTTATATTTAGGACTCCAATCCATTTTGAGTTGATTTTGGAATATGGTGAGAAATATGGATCAAGGTTCATTCTTCTAAAAATGGATATCCAGTTTTTCTAGCATCATTTATTGAAGAGGCAGTCTTTTCCCCAAGTTATGTCCTTGGTGCCTTTGTTAAACATCAGTTGGCTGTAAATACGTGGGTTGATTTCTGAGTTCTCTATTCTGTTCCGTTGGTCCACATTTCTGTTTTTATGCCAGTACCATGCCATTTTTGTTACTACAGATTTCTAAAATAGTTTGAAGTCAGGAATTGTAATGCCTCCAGCTTTACTTTTTTTGCTCAGGATTTATTCCTAGGTATTTTATTTTTTTGGAGACTATTGTAAATGGGCTTGCTTTCTTGATCTTTTTCTTCTAGTTTGTTGTTGGAGTATAAAAATGCTACTGATTAGGTTTTTCTATATATAGGATCCTGTCATCTGCACACAGGGACAGACTGACCTCATCTTTTCCAATCTGGATGCCCCTTATTTCCTTCTCTTGCTTGGTTGCTCTGGCTAGTACTTCCAATACTATGTCAAATAGGAGTGGAGAGAGTGGGCATCCCTAGTCTTGTTCAATATTCAGGATGATATTGGAGTTTGTCATATATGGCTTTTATTCTGTTGAGATACTTTCCTTTTGTGTCAAATTTGCCAAGAGTCTTTATAATGAAGGGATGTTGAATTTTATCAAATGCTTTTTTTATTGTCTATTGAAATAATCATATAGTTTTTATCCTTGATTTTGATGATGTGGTGTAACTTGCATATGTTGAACCATCCTTGCATCCCTGGGATGAAATCTCACTTGATCATCGTGTATAATTTTTTTGTTGTGTTGCTGTATTTCATTTGCTAATATTTTGTTCAGGATTTTTGCCTGTATGTTCATCAGAGATATTGGTCTGTATTTTTTTGTTGTTGTATCTCTGTCTGGTTTGGGTTGTAGGATGATGCAGGTCTCATAGAATGAGTTTGTTTGAATGGCCTCTGTATCAGCTTTTTGGAACAGGTTGAAGAGAATTGGTATTAAGTCCTCTTTAATAGTTTTGTAGAAATCAGCAGTAAAGCTATCTATTCCTGGGCTTTTCTTTGCTGAGAGACTGTTGATTACTGCTTTAATCTCATTTCTTGTTATTTGTCTGTTAAGGTTTTCTGAGTTTAGTCTTGATACTTTGTATGTTCAGAAATTTAACCATTTCTTTTAGGTTTTCATATTTGTTGGTGTACAGTTGTTTATAATAGTCTCTAATGAATCTTTGTATATCTGTGGTATCAATTTCAATGTTTTCTTTTTTATTTCTAGTTTTTGTTATTTGGGTTGTCTCTCTGTTTTTTAGTTAGCCTAGCTACTTGTTTGCCTATTTTGTTTATCTTCTCAAAAAACCAACTTTTTTGATTCATTGATCTTTTGTGTCATTTGGGGGGGGCCTATTTCATTTAGTTCTGCTCTGATCTTAATTATTTCTTTCAGCCTACTAATTCTGGGACTGGATTTTTCTTGTTTTTCTGCTTCTTTGAGGTATAGTGTTAGGTTGTTTATTTGAACTCTTTCTGTTCTTTTGATGTAAGCATTTACTGCAATAAACATTCCTCTTAGTACTGCTTTTGCTGTATCCCACAGCTTTAGGTGTGATGTGCCTTTATTTTCATTAGTTTCAAGAAATTTTTTGTTTCCTGTTTAACTTCTTCTTGGACCCATAGTTTGCTCAGGAGCATGTTGTTTAATTTCCACGTGTTTTTATACTTTCCAGGATTTTGCTTGTTATTTCTTTTCTAGTTTTATCTGTTGTGGTCTGAAAAGATAATTGAAATTATTTCAGTTTTTAATAACAGGACTTGATTTGTGACCTAACATGTGGTCTGTCCTGGAGACTGTTCCATGCACTGATGAAAAGAATGTACATTCTGTAATTGTTGAATTAAATGTTCTATAGATATCTGCCAGTTCCAGTTGGTCTGAAGTATCATTTAAATCCTGTGTTTCTGTGTTTATTTGTTGCCTAGATGATCTGTTCAGTTCTGAGAGAGGGGTGTTAATGTCCCAAAGTATTATTGCATAGGGCTATCTCTTTTTTAGGTATAATAGGTTTTTTCTTTATATATTTGGGTGCTCCAGTGTTGGATGCATCCATATTTATAACTGTTATGTCTTCTTGCTGTGTAGATACCTTTATTACATAATGGACATTTTTGTCTCTTTTTATGGTTTTTATCTTAACGTCTATTTTATTTGATATAAGAATAGCTATTCCTGCTTGTTTTTTATTTCTATTTCCACGATATCTTTTCCCATCCCTTCACTATTAGTCTTTGTGTGTCTTTATTGGTGAGGTGAGTCTCTTGAAGACAGCATACAGTTTGCCAAGCTTTATAATCCAATCTGATGGAGGTTCCCTTATAGGTGACTCGAAGCTTTTCTCTCAGTGTCTTTAAGATTCTCTCTTTGTCTTCGAGCTTAACCAGTTTGACTATCATTTGTCTTGGAGAGGATCTTTTTGGATTGAATCCATTTGGGGATCTTTGAGCCTCCTGTACATGAGGTTCTGTGTCTCTCCCTACACCTGGAAATGTTTCTGCTATTATTTCATCGAACAGGTTTTCAATGCTTTTTCCTTTCTCCTCACTTCCCAAACACCCATGACTCAGATGTTTGTGTGTTTTGGGTTGTCTGCTAGCTCTCCTAGATGTTCTTTAGTTTTTTTATTCTTTATTTCATTTTTTTGTCTATGTAGGTTATTTTGAAAAGACCATCTGAAAGATCAGACATTCTTCCTTCTGCTTGCTCTAACCAGATGCTTAAGCTCTTGGTTGTGTTTTTTATTTCATTAAATGAATTCTTCAGCTCCAGGAGTTCTGTCATATTCACTTTTAAGGTAGTAATCTCTTTGTACCTTTCCTCCTTTGTATCCTGGATACTTTTTCTGATTTTGTTGTGCTGTCTGAGTCTTCTTGTGTTTCACTGAGTTTCCCTAAAATTGCTGCTCAGAATTCCTTTTCAGTAATTTCAAGGTCTTCCTGCTGTACGGGTCTGGTACTTGAGAAACATATTCCCTTGGTGGTGTCACATTTTCTTGTTTTTTATATTTCTAGTATCTCTACATTGATGTCTAGTCATCTGGTTGAGCAGTTGCTTTTTTCTATTACTCTGTAGTGGGCTTTGAGGAGAGAGACTTCCTCCTGTAGATGTATTCTATACTGACCATTGAATAGGGCATTTTAGTATTGGTTCTGGGTAGTTGCAGTAGCGTGTTCTCTGTGTGTGTCCTTTGGTCATATAGTGTTGGAGTTGCACGGGAGTACCTTCATGGCCTTGTCACTGAAGCATTTAGTGATTTCTTGTTAAGGTTACTGTCACTGTGTTGGATTTTGAGGATGTTGTCCAACTCTCAAGTTCTTGGGAGAAGTGCCTTGTTACCCTGAAGCTCTTTGGTGGGAGTGGGTGACCCTCAGTGGGCCTGTTGGCACCCTGGCTAGTGTCCCATGACCCTGAAGGGTACATTAAGGTATACTGGAGCTCCTCAGTTTGAATGGGTGACTCTGGGTGGGTTTTCTCTTTCCTCTTTTCTTAGGCAGAGGCTCCTCTTGGGGATTTACTTCCCTCGGATTGTGGGTGGGTTGGTGGTGATTGGGAATTTTCCTTCTTACTTTCCTTCTTTCCTATTTGAGTGTCCTGGGTTTCTGTACTCTTGGAGAATTCTGCATATGTCTCTTCCCAGATCAAGGCAGTCCCATGGTCTATAAGTGAACCTCCCACCCCAGATGTATTATCATACATTGAAGCATAATTCGCCCATAGGTTGGGCCACTGAGTCATGGGTCCTCACTTGCTCACCTTTTCCCCTAGGTTCCACTGGTGACTCTCCTTCTGTCAATGCTGTAAAGTGGTCAGCAGACGATCTATTATGCAGCCGTGGCTACTGGTGTGGCATTGCACTGTCTTTTATGGCAGCAGTTCCTGTGGTGTATGCTGTAGTAGTCCACTTGTGCAGCACTGGTGTCTGCAGCAGCAGTGGGGCCCACTGCTGCCATCAGTCAGGTATGCATGGGTGCTTCCTGCAGCCAGCAAAGTTGCCAGGAAAAATGCTGCCATCAATTGAACCATCCTGTTGTTAAGGCACAATGCCTGAAGCAGTTAATTTTTGGCATACATACACATTTTGGTTTTCTGCCTGGACTTTTGTTTTTTCCCCTAAAAATAAATAATTGTATAGAAGCAAAACAAAACAAAATATTTCACAGTGATCAGTAAAGTAAACCATAAGTGATTTTTTTAAAAAAATAAACACTCTTATAGAAGTATGGGCAGAAATCATGAATAGGCAATTCTAAGGGTCTTGTTTTGGGGGGGGGATTTTCTTATAGAAATTTTCACAGCACTTTGTATCACAATTGTAACTTTACACTTGTGCAAGCATTTGGTTAATGTTATCTCTTATAATAGACTAAGAGTACTAAGAGATGTATCTCTTGCTCACCATTATATGCAAAGCACCAGCCAGTGTCTTATATGTAGCAAGTGTTCAATAAATGTATGTTTGAAAGTTGATTTAAAAAATGCAAATAGCTTATGAAATATAACATAGAAAAAATCAAATTTTACTTATCTAATGCAACTTAAAATAAAGAGAAACATTTTATTTATCACATAGCAAGATAAAAAATGAAATACTAAATGTGTATCAAGGTTGTAGGGGGAAAAAGTCATTCTTATTCACTTTGAATCAATTTCAACAAATGATTTAAGCATAACTTAGGTGATAGAGCCTCAGTGAACTGTAATCTAACTTAACGTGCAAACAGACTGTAACTTACTCTTGTGTCAAGTTATTGAGTCTCAGCCAATTACAGACAGCCAACTATTCAAACCATGTCCAAATAACAGCTGTAACCAGTCCAGCTGTTTCTGTACCTCACTTTTATTTTCTGTATGTCACTTCCTTTTTTCTGCCTATAAGTCTTAGCTGACCATGAGACAGCAGTGGGGTCCCTCTGAATCTGTTCTGATTCTAGGGGCTGCTCAATTTGTGAATTAGTCTTTGCTCAGTTAAACTGTGTTAAATTTTATTTATCTAACATTTTTCTCTTAACAAGTAGGTTACATTCTGTTTGCACATCAAGTTAGGTTACAATTCACTATGTCTGAAGAAACCTTTAGACCAAACCTAATTTAACATTTCTATGGGTGTACAGTCCAGGTAAGCATCTATAATGCTTAATAATAATTTGCTGCATCTTATCCAATGGCTAAAAGAGAGGAAATCTAATGTCTTCATTACAAAGAAATGATTAGGTTTTACAATAAATATGCTAATTGCTGTGATTTGATCATCCCAGGATGTATACATGCATTAATATTCATCTCCATAACCCAGAGATATGTATACTCAATATGTTTCAATCTAAATAAAAAATTTTAAAAAGAGAAAAGTAAAAAAACAAAAAGAGAGAAATTAATAAAAATAAGATATTTAGAAAATACTCAATTATTTGGAAATTAAGCAGCACACTTCTAAATAATTAATGAGTCAAAGAAAAAACTATAGACAAGTAGAAAATATTTTTAATTTGTTGATAATAAAAATAAAATTTCTCAAAATCTGTGGGATGCATCTCAAGCAATTGTGAGAAATTCACATCTTTAAGTGTTTGTATAAAAAATAAAAGTTAAATTCATTGGTCTGTTTCCACCTTGAGTCTAAAGAAAGAGGAATGATTTAAACCAAATTCAATTGAACTAAATAAAATCAAAGGAAAGAAATCTGATAAGTACAGAAAACATAGAAATATAAAAAAACAAAAATCAATAAATAAAATTCAATAAAACCAAAACTTTATTTATTGAATTGTTTATCAAACTGATAATTCCCAGCAAATACTGGTTAAGAAAAAAGAAAGAAAAATCCAGATTTACCAATATCAGTAATGAGAAGACCTCACTATCCTACAGATATTGAATTATTAATAAAATGATACTTTGAGCAATTTCATACCAATAAACTTTAAAACTTAAACCAAAGGAGCAAATTCTATGAAAAACACAACTTCTGAAAAACAATATGAGAATAAATAAAATATTGAAAAAGGCTTATATTCATTAAAGAAATTAAATTTGTATTTAAAACTCTTCTCACAAAGTAAACTCCAAGACTAGAGAGCTTTACTGGTAAATTCTAGCAAATATTTAAAGAAGATATAATACCAATCATAGGAAAATAAACAATGAGAGAATATTTTCCAACATATTTTATAAAGCTAGCATAACCCAGATACCAAAGCCTGATAATGACATTACAAAAAGTAAAATTGTGGACTAATATCTTTTATGAACAGAGACACAAAAATCCATAGCAACACATCTGTGAATGGAATCTCTGGCAATACAGAAAAAGGCTAATGCACGAGGATGAATTGGGGCTTATCCAAAGAATGCAAGGTTAGTTTGATATTTGTTAATCAATCAATGCAAAAAACTTATAGTTAACATCATACGTAATGGTAATATGTATTCTCCTGAGATAAGGAACAAGTTAAGGATGACCCATGTAATGTAATTACTTCTATTTGGTATTGTACTATAAAGCACTACACACATATATATATCTATCAATATTCATATGAAAGGATGGCTAACATCGTGAGTCATCTGAAAATGCAAATTAAAGTAGCAATGAGAACACTTTATACATGACTCAGAGTTTTGAGTTGGCACATTTTTAGATACATTCTCTTTAAGATCCTTTCAATTCTGCTCTTCAGATGTTACAAACTTGTCTTTTCAGCTTATGAATCCTTAATGGAAAACTTTTCCTATCCTTGAGAATTGAGATTTTCTTATTTGAGAATCTTCTCTGCAATATTCCCTACATTGTTTTTAAATTGAGATAGGTAAACAAACATCTGTAATGCTTCTTGTCAGACCACTCACCCTTTCAGAACTTCGTTCTTTTCATCTGTCTCTCCTACTGAATGATAGATATCCAGTTCCTATAGTTGTTATAGGAGGGGACATCAAAAAGTTCATGGAACTATTATACTGCACTTTAATTCAATTTTCCACAAACTTTTGAAAGTACCCTTTCATGTGACTTCTCACAGCATTGTCAGAAAAGTATCCAAAGATTTTCTGTCTTCTCCCAAATTATATGTAAGTGAATGGATCTTCATCGCAAAAGAAGAAAATCCCTTATAAAGTTCTGCAGCATTGAGTATGGGGGATATGCACACATGTGCTGTAAGTTCCAAATTTGTTTGGTCAAGGATATGAAACACAAAAGAAGCAAAGTAGCAATACCAAGAAAGAGTCAACGGAGCGTGCTTGGAAGGCTTTTTTATAAACTTCGACTTCATTTTGGGGTATACAGCTGCTGGTTCAGGAAGAAGCCTTCCCGACACAGATAGACACAGATTTATCATTCATGAAAAGGCTACGTTAAAAAAAAAAAATCTACACCTTCAGCTAAGGGAATGTTGTCCAGCATCGGTCTCTTCTAGACTCTGAAGAATATTCAGAATCAATGAAGCCACACACTTATTCAAGGGGAAAAAGCAAAACTGTTGCCCAGAAGTCTCCAAACAAGTTTAAAGAGTAAATTCAGCAGTGTTTTACTAAGCATTTCTGAAGAAACATGTAAAAGTTCTTGGAAATGCATGCATGCATGTATTTGTTTAATTTATGTATGTATGTATTTAATTTATGTATGTATGTATGTATGTATGTATGTATGTATGTATGTATGTATGTGGCTGGTACAGGAATCTGAACCCTTGACTTTGCTGTCAAAACCGTGCTCTAACCAACTGAGCTAACCAGCCAGCCCCATGTTTATTAGAAAAACAGCCTTCTGTGCTGTTCATTTCGAACTCATGCTTATTTAAAATTTTAACTTTTTTGTTTCTTGTGCTGGCTTCAGTTTTTATTAATTTTGTAATATTGTGAGAAACCTTAGCTTACTGATAAAATAAGGGTCTAATCTAAGACAGCGCGTTGTGTGTATGGCAGTCTCACTGTAATTTCCTTAGTTGAGATGCAACAATGAACCTTCAGGTCATTTTCAAATGTGTTCTTAAAATTTAATTTCCTTTACTTTTGATAGTAGGATAAAACTAAGAGACCTCAGTTAAATAAGGTCATTTTATTAATCTACTTTATTTGGTACTTTGCAGGGCTTTGTAATGTGCTTAGCTTGAGTGCAGCCTGAGGACTAAAGCAGAGATGAAAAGCAGTGGTTTTTCAAGTGTTCCAGAGTGATGGAATCCTATACTGAGCCTGGTTTTTGTGACAGTTCTGATATTTTTCTTTCTGCAGGACAAAAATTCAATGCAACCATAGATATGGCAGTGCTGTTACTTTTATTCTCATGCGATCACTTAATTTTCAGTTTACTTTGTACCGAAGGATGAAAGTATTATTCTAAGTAAAAAATATGTCATTGTTACTTTTTGAAACTCCATTTAAAAACCAAGAGAAATGGTTTTCCTGAAAAATTTTGAAATCCATATTATTCATCTTCAAATCACTAATCATACCATCAATAGATTTCTCAAAAAGAAAATTTGGGGTTTTTTTCTCCCCTTTCCAGTGTGAACAAAATATTTCAAGGGTATGGTCAAGGTAGAGCAAATGCTCTTGCAATCCAAAAGACTCTTGCACTTATTTCTTTTGATATTTATTTGTTGTGAAATAAGGACTCAGGTCCTCAACACATTGAGTGTAAGAAGAATTAAGGCAACTTAACCTGCCTTATCCTTTATTTCCTTGAATAAAGGACTACTTAGCACCAAACCTGAAACCATGTTTCTTTGCCTAGTGACTATACTTCTCTGCTTTGATTTTTAAGTTATCTTACCATTCAAATTATTGCAATTTTCCCAATCAAGTCAAAGTTCAACAATCTCTATAATGTAAATCAGAAAAATTCCCATGTCAGAGCTATAGGCAAATCACTCCCCACTGCCTTAGACTGTATGTCATGTACTCTATAAGTAATCAGACAGAAAGTGTAGTTTCCTATTGAATGACTCAATAATATATGCTTAAAATTCAGCAGATCTGCATCACCTGATATGAATTCCTCAGACTGTATTCAAATTCTTTTTTGACTCAAGTCCAGAGAGGAAATCTTAGCACATAAGTTTCTATTATTCATATCTGAAGACAAACAAAATTCATTAGACTATGGAGTGTACACCAAAAAGGATTAATACATTCATATTACTACATTCATCCTCGATATGAAAATTTAAGTGAGATACTTGTGAATGATAATGCATCACTAGAAGAAATTCATGTTGTTGAATTACCCAGAGGCAAGTCTTAGGTGGACTCTGTATGAACTGGGTACGTTAAACCTAAAGAAACAAAGACTTGAGAGCTGTGACGTATGTTTTCAAATAAACAAAGATTGCCAATTGAGAGTAAGATTAGACTTTTTTTTTTTTTTTTTTTGCTTCAGAGGGTAGACCCACACTCAATGATGGCAGGATACTGAACACTGAGTTCACTTAAAGTAAAAAAGAAAATTCTGAATAATTAAAGGTAGCCTGCTGTCTGGACAAGCAGTGAGTTTCTATTATTGAAAATATTTCACAGGCTAAATGACCATGGGCCAGGGATGTTGGAGAGAGGACTCTTGCTCTGGCAGGGAATGTGGATCTGTTATTTTTATTTTTATTTTTTTTTTTTTGTGGAGAAATACATACACATTACTTTATTATTTTTTTTTTTATTTATTTTTTTTTTTAAATTTTATTTTGTCGATATACATTGTAGCTGATTAATGCTCCCCATCACCAAAACCTCCCTCCCTTCTCCCTCCCCCCCCTCCCCCCCAACAATGTCCTTTCTGTTTGCTTGTTGTATCAGCTTCAAGTAATTGTGGTTGTTATATCTTCTTCCCTCCCCCCCCCGATTTGTGTGTGTGTGTGTGTATGTGTGTGTGTGAATTTATATATTAATGTTTAGCTCCCTCCAATAAGTGAGAACATGTGGTATTTCTCTTTCTGTGCCTGACTTGTTTCACTTAATATAATTCTCTCAAGGTCCATCCATGTTGTTGCAAATGGCAGTATTTCATTCGTTTTTATAGCTGAGTAGTATTACATTGTGTAGATGTACCACATTTTCCGTATCCACTCATCTGATGATGGGCATTTGGGCTGGTTCCAACTCTTGGCTATTGTAAAGAGTGCTGCGATGAACATTGCGGAACAGGTATACCTTCGACTTGATGATTTCCATTCCTCTGGGTATATTCCCAACAGTGGGATGGCTGGGTCGTATGGTAGATCTATTTGCAATTGTTTAAGGAACCTCCATACCATTTTCCATAGAGGCTGCACCATTTTGCAGTCCCACCAACAATGTATGAGAGTTCCTTTTTCTCCGCAGCCTCGCCAGCATTTATCGTTCATAGTCTTTTGGATTTTAGCCATCCTAACTGGGGTTAGATGGTATCTCAATGTGGTTTTGATTTGCATTTCCCGGATGCTGAGTGATATTGAGCATTTTTTCATATGTCTGTTGGCCATTTGGATATCTTCCTTAGAGAAATGCCTACTTAGCTCTTTTGCCCATTTTTTAATTGGGTTGCTTGTTTTCTTCTTGTAAAGTTGTTTGAGTTCCTTATATATTCTGGATATTAATCCTTTGTCAGATGTATATTTTGCAAATATTTTCTCCCACTCTGTTGGTTGTCTTTTTACTCTTTTAATTGTTTCTTTTGCTGTGCAGAAGCTTTTTAGTTTGATATAATCCCATTTGTTTATTTTTCCTTTGGTTGCCCGTGCTTTTGGGGTCGTATTCATGAAGTCTTTGCCCAGTCCTATTTCCTGAAGTGTTTCTCCTATGTTTTCTTTAAGAAGTTTTATTGTCTCAGGGTGTATATTTAAATCCTTAATCCATTTTGAGTTGATTTTAGTATACGGTGAGAGGTATGGATCTAGTTTCATTCTCCTGCATATCGATATCCAGTTATCCCAACACCACTTGCTGAAGAGGCAGTCCCTTCCCCAGTGAATAGGCTTGGTGCCTTTGTCAAAGATCAGATGGCAGTAAGTGTGTGGGTTGATTTCTGGGTTCTCTATTCTATTCCATTGGTCAGTGTGTCTGTTTTTATGCCAGTACCATACTGTTTTGGTTATTATAGCTTTGTAGTATAGCTTAAAGTCAGGTAGTGTTATGCCTCCAGCTTTATTTTTTTTGCTGAGCATTGCTTTGGCTATTCGTGGTCTTTTATTGTTCCATATAAATGTCTGAATAGTTTTTTCCATTTCTGAGAAAAATGTCTTTGGAATTTTGATGGGGATTGCATTGAATTTGTATATCACTTTGGGTAGTATGGACATTTTCACTATGTTGATTCTTCCAATCCAAGAGCATGGAATATCTTTCCATCTTCTTGTATCCTCTCTAATTTCTCTCAGCAGTGGTTTGTAGTTCTCATTATAGAGATTTTTCACCTCCTTGGTTAACTCAATTCCTAAGTATTTTATTTTTTTGGTGGCTATTGTAAATGGGCAGGCTTTCTTGATTTCTCCTTCTGCATGTTCACTATTGGAGAAAAGAAATGCTACTGATTTTTGTGTGTTGATTTTGTATCCTGCTACTGTGCTGAAATCATTTATCAATTCCAACAGTTTTTTTGTAGAGGTTTTAGGCTGTTCGATATATAGGATCATGTCATCTGCAAACAGGGACAGTTTGACTTCATCTTTTCCAATCTGGATGCCCTTTATTTCCTTCTCTTCTCTGATTGCTCTGGCTAGTACTTCCAACACTATGTTGAATAGGAGTGGTGAGAGTGGGCATCCTTGTCTAGTGCCTGTTCTTAAAGGAAAAGCTTTCAGCTTTTCCCCATTCAGGATGATATTGGCAGTGGGTTTGTCATATATGGCTTTAATTATGTTGAGATACTTTCCCTCTATACCTAACTTATAGAGGGTCTTTGTCATGAATGAGTGCTGAACTTTATCAAATGCTTTTTCAGCATCTATAGAGATGATCATATGGTCCTGGTGTTTGAGTTTATTAATATGGTGTATCACATTTATTGATTTGCGTATGTTGAACCAACCTTGCATCCCTGGGATGAATCCCACTTGATCATGATGAATAATTTTTCGTATGTGTTGCTGTATTCTGTTTGCTAGTATTTTAGTGAGGATTTTTGCATCTATATTCATCAAGGATATCGGCCTGTAGTTTTCTTTTTTGGTTATATCTTTACCTGGTTTTGGTATCAGGATGATGTTTGCTTCATAGAATGAGTTTGGGAGATTTGCGTCCGTTTCAATCTTTTGGAATAGTTTGTAAAGAATCGGTGTCAATTCCTCTTTGAATGTTTGGTAAAATTCTGCTGTGAATCCATCTGGTCCTGGGCTTTTCTTTGTTGGGAGCCTTCTGATAACAGCTTCAATCTCCTTTATTGTTATTGGTCTGTTCAAATTTTCTACGTCTTCACGGTTCAGTTTTGGGAGCTTGTGTGTGTCCAGAAATTTATCCATTTCCTCCAGATTTTCAAATTTGTTGGCGTATAGTTGTTTATAGTAGTCTCGAATGATTCCTTGTATTTCAGATGAATCAGTTGTAATATCGCCTTTTTCATTTCTAATTTTTGTTATTTGAGTCTTCTCTCTTCTTCTTTAAGCTTCATTTCAACACCGTTTGTTACATTTGTCCAGGAATAATTGACAGCACCATCTCATCCTTTCTCTGACCACTTGTTTTCCTTTTGTTCACCAGGGCATAATACACAGAGAATGGACAAAAGAACCCTAAATTTGCTTGTTAGCTACTAGTGGATGAACTTATTAGTGAACTCCGATGAACGTTCTTTCCATACTATTCCTTAGCTGCTTTTAGGACCATCTCTTCATGACGATAGTTCTCAGAATTTCTCATCCAATTTTCTCGAGGCTATTCATTACTTCTTTTCTGAAGTCCTGTGTATTTGCTTTCTCTGTCTTTCTGCCAGCCTCACTTAATACAACAATTGGTCATCTGAGAGTTGAGGTAAGAATCTTTGTTAAGAGCCTAGAGGCTAACTTCTATTTCCACTAATGTAAAAAAAAGAAAATGGTTTTCAATGAAGCAAATTATGTTTGACTTCTCAGTGATCTCATCAATGCCCTCAAATTCAGGGCAAGAGACTGAGTGACATATTTAAGGCCCAGAGTCAAAATGGCCAAAGAAAAAGTGATCACACAGTTACCTCTTATTAAATATATCCCTAGTCTGACACTTTAAAAAATAGGTTTCTATAATTAAGCAGGTTTGGAAAATATAAATAAAGCTATACTTAATGTTTATTAAGCATTTCCCAAGTGTATGTGTGGATCGGGTTCAGAGTTTTATACATCATTTAATTTTCACAATTTTCCTTTGTATTATGCCCTATCTCATAGATGAAGAATTCAAGGCACAGAAAAGTCCAGTAACCTGCCCTACTACCTAGGTAGTGGATGGTCGTGCTAGAAATCCAGCTGAGCACACATAATCCTATGTCTTCACTAGAAAACTTCTTGGAGAAATAAAAACACATTTATGATTTGTAAGTCTTCACAAGAGAATTATCCTACAAAACGTATTCCAAAAATATTTGCTTATATGCCCTTCTATGTCACATGATGGGAGATTAACATTCTTCTTTGAGAAGCACTACTTTAATTTATCCTTTAGCTGCCTCACTAGTAATCTTTTTGATTAGCAGTCATTTTGATAGAGGAAAAGTTCTAATTAGAAAAACCACCAATGTGACTTGTAACAGGATGTTGTGACATACTGTTTGAGATCACTTCTTATCACTGGAAGTTGTCAAATACAGCAAAAATTATAGTGGTAACAGCAACATGTTCAGACCAAAGTTTTGCATAAGTGATGATGAATGACTGTTGTTTTAGGGTGAGTTTAGAGATGGCCTGTTACGCAGTAATAGCAAACCAATGTAGAGGGAATGCTTGTGAGTTTTGTGGGAATCTGTGAGAAAGGAATGACAGATATTTTATAATCGCATTGGATCTTACCTGAGCCATAGGGCTTGTTGACCCCTCCAAAGTCTCTGGATATAAGGAAAGGGTTCTAGTGAGAGAAAGCATGGTGATATGGTCATACAGTAAGGGCACAAGAACTAAATCTGCAATTTCTGGGTTGCTGAGAATGTGAAAGATTGATCCTCACCACATTTTTAGCCCCAAAGTTGGAGTTCTAGAAATAGGTAAGTTTGGAGGCTACTGGAAACTGCCACAACATGGACAGAAATAAGTTGCTTCTGAAGATTGCAGTGGTATGTATGCCCCATGCTGGAGTATCTCCACAGATGAATTTGAATCTCACAGGCAACCAAAAATGCATTTAAGAGATGCCTGGGATTTATTACCCCTATAGATAATGAGCTTAATAAGAGTTGATCACCAATGGAAAGGCAAAAATAACCTCACCACCATGAACATATGATTTTCATGTAAGAAAACAGCAATTGTGACTACAAGAAAGGACAGGCAACTTGAAATGGGCTGTCCCTCCATCTCTGCTACAACACCAGAGAAGCAAGCCCAGGAAATCACTGCAACCTCCTGCCATCAGAAGGTGGGACTGCTGAGGGTGAAGTTGACACGTGGAAGAAATGAAGCTCAAAATAGATCTAATGGTCTAATCTGAGCTGTGTCTAAAGCACATGAAAAATCTTTTGTTTTCATAGTCAAGAGGTTTTCTATGTTGGCAAATACCTTGATGAATTTGATTAAATTTTGGTATTTATTGATCCACATAGGAGGAACTTTAAGAAAAATCCTACTGTATTTACCTTCAGCTCAGCCCAAGTTTTGTGAGCAAGGTTAGCTCTGGTGAGAGGATGAAGGGAGCTTTTCATCCCATGTGAAATTAAAATGTCACCTGTACTGTAAACTTCTTTAATAACTGAAAGTACCCCCAAAGTGATGGACGCATTCTAAATTTTTAGTAAAGAAACTTGCTACTCAAGGATAAAGAAAAGTTCTCAAAGCACCATTGGTAACAGTTTCTGGAAAAAATAATAATGTTTTGTGTTTGTATTTCAATAAATTGAGATTCCTCATTCAAATTGATCTGTTAATTCTGATGCAATCTCTTTAGTTATAATAAAGAGATCTGTACTTGAGATTGTTCAGCATAATTTGGGAGCTTTGACAAAATGACCTGTTTCCTTTATTTAAAAAAGAAAATCAGTTTAGAAAAAGCTGAGTCATGTTTAATCAGTCACCCAGAGAGACCCTGAGTAACCTAATTAGGAACAGCTGTGGCACACAGGGTTCTTATTTGTTATGAAGGAAAAAGATACTTAGTTGTAAACCAAGATGACATGATGTATTTCACAGGAGCCATTAGCTCCTAGAGCAATATATAAATTAATTTCCCCAGGGAAAAAATAAATTTGTCTATATGAATATAACAGAGCTAATTATTACTCCTTAAAGTGGCAAACTAGAACAGGGAGATATCAAACAATTGGTTTGTTTAACAATGGAGAATACATTGCAATTACATGGGTCAAACATATGTAAAGGCCTGAGGCAACTTGTAGGAACATCAGCGTTGTAACTAGGTAAAACTGAAGATTTGGGTGTATTTGGAATTATTGTGAAACTTGGGCTAATGTAGAAGGCACAGCACTTAGTTTTATTTATAATAACTTGTTTTTTTATAAACAAATATCAAATATCATTATCTGGAGTATCAGAGTGGAATGGCAGCTTTGTGACAATAACTGGTATTGGTGGCAGAAACTAGACGATAGCAAAGCCTGAAATGGATTGGAGGGTTGGGTGTGGGAAGAGAATGGGGTGACTACATTTTGAAAGTCTAATTAGCACTAGCCAGATGAAAATAGCACAATTACAAACTAATGTGTCTGTGAAGCTCTAGCTGACTTCAAAATTGTTTTCAAGAGGACCTTTGATTTGAGAAACATTTTTACAGACAAATTTCAAATGAACAAGATGACTGTTAAAGTTGTAGAGTAGTTTAAAGGAAAAGGACAAATATTGGCCTTACATTATGAAAGCTCTGCCTCCTTCAAGGTCAAATGCAACTACTTCCTCTGCTAAACTGAAATCTCTCTGAGGGTCTGTTCTCCCTGTATTGATTTATAAATCTTCTTCAGCAGACTGACACCTAGTCCATGAACTCAAAAATCGTAGATTGGTTAGAGTAACAGGTATGCAGAAAGTATACACTTTTCCTGACTAAACAACCATTATCAATGATATTCACACATTCATATATGTCTCTTACTCCTGAAAAATTCATGGCAGATTGGCTGGTTCTCCTCTGCTTCTCCTTTCTCCCTCTACCTCTTACTTTCTATGTATATACTTTATATATATGTGTGTGTAAGAGAGTGATCTTATAGAGATAACCTTGATTCTGTTTGACTTTATTTAAAAGTAACTAATTTTTGACAGGGACGTAAATATTAAAGCATTCATATTTATAGTTATCTCTTCTCTGACTTCGCAAGGAAAATTATGTGTTCTCGCACATTTGCTTCTGAACCCTGCTTGTGCTAAGATCTTGGGAGGAAAGCATAATTAGAAGACACTGAAGAAGACTGCAATAGCTATTTGTTTGTTGTCATAGCTAGGTGCTCACCACAATCTGAGTGGGCATATACCTAGACTCTGTTTCCCAACCCTTCTTGTAGGCAGGCATGTCCATGTGACTGACATCTAGCCAGTGGAATTTAAGCAAAAGTAATAAACACCACTTTAAGCCTGGCCATAAACTCTTATGCCCACTGGTCTGAAGTGCATAAAGAGGCAAAACTAATCCATAGTGTTAGAAGTGAGTTACCTTTGGGTCAGAGGGAAGGGGTAATGATTAGGAGGAAAAATGAAAGAGCTTCTTGATGCTGAGAGTATTTTATTACTTGACCTGAACGGTGGTTATATGGGTGGTGATTCAGCAAGCTATACACTTGTGCTTTATAAACGGAAATTTTTATAGTATACTCCAATTAAAAACGTTAAATATATCGTCTCATGACCTTTTCTCCATGATCTTTTCTCCTTTTGGAGGGCTATGATAAAGAGGAAGTTCAGGGCCACCCTGGGAAGCACATGTTAATGATGGCAGAGACTTCACCTTGGGGGTCTGAAAGCTGCTCTTCTTATCTGTTCATTTATATGCTATGGTGGGTTTGAACCACTTTGCACTATTGGGTTTCTTGTTAGAGCCACTAGCATTGCCTTACTACATTTTCCCATCATCCATTCTCCCCCTTCTGCTGTCAACAATACTCTCATCTGCCCAAATGAATTTACCTATTCCTCATTTTTGGCCACATGATACTCTAGAATTAACCCTACCTTCATCTCCAGTCAAGGATCCTCATTAGTTTAGGCTAATCAACATATCTATTCCACTGTCCACTGCGAAGGGCTGGACATAAAACCCAATACAATGTCATACAATGAAATTCATGGAAACTGTTTGGGATTTTTTTTTTTTTTTTTTTATGAACATAAGCTTCTTGTCTCCCAGAGGAGCTGTGAAAAGAGACTTTCTTTCTCCAGACTTGGTGTTTTGATGATGTGGGACTTGGGGCCATGGCAGTGTCCTGCCATCAGAAGAAGGAACTGTCTGAGGGATAAGTTAACACATGGAAGCTCAAAAATAGATCTGATAGTCTAGTTTGAACTCTGATTGAAGCACAGGAAAAATCTTTTGTTTTCATAGTCAAGAAGTCTTCCACGTTGGCAAATATCTTAATGAATTTGATTAAATTTTGGTACTTATTGATCCAAAAGTGTATATTGAGTATCTTCTACATGCTAATATTTGTAGCATCCTTTGACTTTAATTGCTTCTTCTATAAAATAGGGTTATCCAAAGGCTAAGGGCTGAGCTACATGATACCTTGTGGTCCTTCTAAATCAAAGATCTGTGTTCTGATTTTTTATTGGTTTTACAAAACATGACTTTTGCTTTTTGTCTAATTATTTTAATACACATATACTGCAACAAAATTATGCTCCATGTTTCCATTTCAGCCTCTTGAAACCCAAGCAATTTACTTTCATATTATTCCCCATCATCTCTTTCTTATGGAAAGTACACACCAATAATATCACATCAAGTTTTTGTTCTGTCAATGTTTTTCAAGTGAGATTTTATTGTCTTATTTATGCAGTTGGAAAACATTTTGTAAAACCATTGTTTAAAATGTATAATTTTACTTTTCAAATGTTTCCTACATTCCTTTTTACATCAGCTCAATTAAAATAGGTACTTAATTATTGTTGAGGGACTGGTGGAAAGTTAATTCTTTGGAGATAATTATTCATCTCTGAGTCATAAAGCTTCTAGGTTTGTCCCCTTTGGGTGAATCATAGAATTTGGAACATACTTCCCTCATATCTTTTCATTTGCCCAGATGAAAATGTCACAAAGTTTCTTCCTCTACTTAAGAGGAGATTTCCTAAAATAAAATTTTGGTTTTACCCTACAGTAAAGTTCTATGAATGAAGGGCCAAGCCCCTGGCGCACTCGGGAGAGTGCGGCGCTGGGAGCGTGGCGACGCTCCCGCCGCAGGTTCGGATCCTATATGGGAATGGCCAGTGCACTCACTGGCTGAGTGCCGGTCACGAAAAAGACAAAAAAAAAAAAAGTTCTATGAATTAAGGAAATACAACCATGTGGTGCAATGAAGAGAACTCAGGGGAGGTGGATTATAGTCCAGGCCCTACCACTATTCTGCAGTATCAGATAACTTATTTTACCTGGATCTCAGTTTTTCTGTTGCAGAAAGCCAGACAATCCATGAAATCCTTGCCTGGACTGACAATCTATGGATAAAGACTAATGTGGTTTTGGATTAGAATGCATCCTCCTAATCAAAATGGATATGCTCTCCTCATCTAAAATGCAAAGGCTGTGCATGATCCAACCTCAGTGAGTAAACACAGGGGATTCTCCGATTTTACCATGTTACCTGTAGTAGCATTTGACCAAAATGCTGTTGCATGCATTTCTCAGGATCACATGCAACTATTGGGAACTAAGAAAGCTGTAATTAGCCAGAATACCTAGGTTCATGTTCTAATTTTGCTGCTTACAAGGTTTGAGACTTTGGGCAATATGTTGGTCTAACTTACTCTGTTTCTTAATCTCAGAAAAAAAAAAATAATCAAACCAAAACTCTGTTCCTCATGTGATTATTGAATGATAAAATATGAATGTGATAGTATTTTGTTTACTGTGCAAGTGTAGAGTGTTGTCCTTAAACTCTTGATGGATACTTGGCATACCGCAATGGCATATAGCAAGAGAAAAGACACAATAGATCATGTGTTGTTTTCCCACCCTGAGGGAAGATACTCTATTCATGATACTTTTCTATTGTCTCTTCTTGGAATATTACTGAAGTCATCAAATGGCCAGTATGTCCCTTTCTCGAAGGCCAAGACTAGCTCTTTCTCTCAGAGATGCTTGAATTCATTTTGAAAATATCTACATATTTTGAAGTTCTCTTCATTAAAAAAAAAAAAAAAAAAGCCTCTTAATGCCCTTGTCCATAATCAGCACTGCTCAAAATCTCTTTAAAATCTCTTTAGCCTGAAAGTCTAATTTCCTCCTCTAAAGGATTTTTAAATTCTTTTGGCAACCTGTATTTTTCTTGGACCTGAAGGAGAGATTAAGGGCCATTATTTTCAAATCATATTTTTGAACTACACAAATATGTAAATACTGCTGTTGCTTCTGGTGCAGAAAAGAAAAGCACTCTGGTAAAAGATTGGAATTTCTCTTTTAGTGCTAATTTGAGCACAGACTTATAGGAAGCAATTTATCAGCCCCCAAACACCCACCCGGAGTTACCACAGGCCACTTTGTAAATGAGATGTTGCATCCCAATCAGTAAATACATTTCAAAATGAAGGAAATCTATTTCAGATGCTTTTGTTACTTTACTCAAATGTTCTATAGTTGGTAATTAAATTTGCTAATATCTTAATATGAAAAGTACCACCTGAAGTCATATAAAATGTGTTTATTGTAGAAATAGGCTGAACAAAGAAGATATTAAAAATGTTATTGCTGTCATTTAGCTTGAATTTGGTGGGGGATGTTCTGGGTATACAAGAGAATTTTGAGGTAATAGGTGTATGTAGTGAAAAAAAAATCTGTTTAAACTACAATTGTTGCATTGAATTGTTTATATGATGTTAGTTGATGTTTAAAAGATTGTGGCCATGTTAAAAAGCAAGGTGTTTAGTTAGCATTTACTTTTACCCAGCAACAGCCTGGGAAACTTAATTGAAAGCAGCTGATGCAGTGATAACACCAGGCCTCAGTATAAATGTCAACAGAGAAAAATGAGCTGGTTGTTGATATGCTTGTTTGCTTCCTCAGAAAGAAATTTGATAAGAAAGGAAATTGTGTCAAAGGAAGAACCAAAAGAAATGGTGTCTCTCCAAAAACTATCAGAGGTCTAGATTGGCAACTCTGATAAGCCAGAGACCAGGTTAATTAGAAATATTGTGGTTCTTAATATAATAAATAGTAAAAGTATGCTATATTATTATTATGTTTGAGAACACTAACTTTTTAAACACCCAGGCTAAAATAAAGTAGACCAAAAGCAGACTTTTTGCAAGTCCTGCAGCTTATGTCTTGGTTTGTTGAAACCCTCACTCTGGATGAAGCCAACAGCCATGTTATAAGTACAACTACCCCAAGATGGTCAGTATGTGAAGAAGCTCAAGATAGCCATGTGGAAAGGACACTAGAAGAGAGAGCCATGTTGGGCAACTCCAATCTGTTACAACTATCCTAGCCCAGTCTCCAGAGATGGGCATGAAGGAGTCACTTTGGACATTCCAACCCTATTAGACATCAAATGGAGAAAAACCAAGCCCAATAAGGCCCTAGTCAAGATTTTTCAGCTATTTTAGCTACCTCAACTGAGAGGCAAGCATCCTAAAACAGAAACAAGCCATTGTTGCTATGTCCTACCCAAATTCTAAACACACCAAATGATGAAATATGAAATGATTGTTGTACCACAGAAAGTTTGGGGGTAACTTTTATGTATAAATAGATAATAAGAACAGAAATTAAGTGTGAAGGCAGCATCAATTCATTTTCAGACAAAATGTACTCAAAATTTTACTTTCCATGCACACTTCCTTGGAAAGTTATTTGAGGATATAGAATAGTAAAATGAGGGCATAAAACAACAGAGAAAAGGTGAAGAGATGATAGTTGTATATCAGTCCCAAAGAAGAACAATTGGGTACTGAAACAATTTGACAGAGATACTAAATGGTGTAGGGGTATCTCAAAAAAGACTCTTAAGAACTGAATGATAAGGCTGAGAAAACTTGAAGATATAGTGAAACAAAATAGTGCAAGAAGAAAATGAAGGCACTTTCAAATTGCAATACAAACAATAACAAAAATAATTTATACAAGTATGAGAAGAATAATAATATACTACTTGGCTATGCGATAAAATATACTTATATAATCATGATGATAAATATATTGGAGATTGATTTTCAATTGTTAGGATCCACCCTTAGACAAAGCATGGAATCCTAAATTATACTTGCAAAGATTAGATTTGGTTTTAGCTAACAAATCTCAACAACATAAGAGTAAAGTGAGAAGACAGCAACTGGGGGTGAATCAAGAGAAGAGTTGGTATACAAATATCCTCATTTGACAAAAGGTCTCTGGTTGAATAATGGAACAAGGAAAAAAAATATTTATAAATCTTTAAAGATAAATAATAGAGAAATTAAAAATAATGATATAATTATACTTGGTGGACTTAAGGTGTGTGTTGGGAGGATGTCAAATGATTATCAACAGATAATCTCAAAAATGAATACATCAAAAAACAACCATGAAAACATATTCTTTAGTAATATACAAGATGCAGCTAAACTAATCAAAAATGGTTTTTTTTAGGAGCACAATTGGGGGTTGGAAGAGATGGAACAGATACATTTTTATTATTATAAATATGTTATTATTGTTATATGTCATATTTAAATGTTTTTAAACATATGCATTATTGCTTTTTAAGCTCTCAATTTATTAAAATATTATAATATTTTTCAAATATAAATTCAGAGATGGAACATAAACATTTGTGTACATACCAATCAACTTTAATGACAATATTTTGTATACTTGCTGATACCAAAACCACACGAAGATACAAAAAAAAAAAGAAAGAAAACTACAGACCAACATCTCTCATGAACATAGATGCAAAAATCCTCAACAAAATAATACCAAAGAGAATACAGCAATACATTTAAAAAAATTTACTCCATGATCAAGTGGGATTCATTCCAGGGATGCAGGGGTGGTTCAACATACGCAAATCAATAAGTGTGACATAACACAACAACAAAATCAAGGCCAAAAACCATATGATTATCTCAATAGATGCAGAAAAAGCATTTGATAAAATTCAACATTCCTTCATGATAAAGTCTCTCAGCAAATTAGGTACAGAAGGAATGTATCTCATCACAATAAAAACCATATATGACAAACCCAATGCTAATATCATCCTGAATGGGGAAAACTTTCAGAAGGAACAGGAACAAGACAAAGATTCCCAAATTTGTAGATCACTTTGGGAAATCAACCCATTGTTGGGAAGGAGGGGGGAGAGGGAGGAGGGAGGGAGGTTTCGGTAATTGACCATAATAATCAACCACATTGTATACTGACACAATAAAATAAAATATTTTTAAAAAGGAACTACAAACCACTGCCGAAATTAAAGTGGACACAGAAAGATGGAAAGATGGTCCATGCTGTTGGATTGGATGAATTAACATTGTGAAAATGTCCATACTACCAAAAGAGATCTACAGATTCAATTCCATCCCCATCAAAATATGACATTCTTCACAGAAATAGGAAAAAAAAACAACAACCAACAATCCTAATGTTCACATGGAACAACAAAAGACCACGAATAGCCAAAGAAGCAATCCTGAGCAAATAAAATAAAATAACAGAGGCATAACACTACCTGACTTCAAATTATACTATAAAGCTATAGTAACAAAAACAGCATGGTACTAGCATAAAAACAGACACATAGACCAATGGAACAGAACAGAAAGCCAAGAAATCAACTCACATACTTAAAGCCAACTGATCTTTGACAAAGGCAACGAGAATATAGATTGGGGAAAAGACTGCCTCAACAATAAATGGTGCTGTGAAAACTGAACATCCATAAGTAGAAGAGTGAAACTGGACCTGTACCTCTTGCTATATATGAAAATCAACTCAAAATGGAGTAAAGTCTTAAATATATAATCTGGAACTATAAACTACCTAAAAGTAAACATAGAGGAACCACTTCAGGAAGTAGGACTGGCCAAAGACTTTATGAATAAGATCCAAAAGTACAGACAACAAAAGAAGAAATAAACAAATGGGATAATATCAAACTACTAATCTTCTGCCCAGCAAAAGAAACAATCAACAGAGCAAAAAGACAATCTGCAGACTGGGAGAAAATATTTGAAAACTATGCATGGAACAAAAGATTAATAGCCAGAATATACAAAGAACTCAAACAACTTAACATTAGAAAATCAAGTATCCTGATTTTAAAAATGGGCAAAGGAGCTGAATAGGCATTTCTCAAAGGAAGATACAGAAATGTCCAACAGACACATGAAAAAATGCTCAACATCACTAAGAATCAGGGAAATGCAAATCAAAACCACATTGAAATATCTCACCCCAGGTAGACTGGCTACCATCAAAAAGACAGAGAATAACAAATGTTGGAGAGGATGTGGGGGACAGGGAACCCTCCTACACTGTTGGTGCGACTGTAAATTAATGCAGTAGTTATGGAAAACTGTATGGAGATTCATCAAACTACTGATAGAACTGCCATACATTCCAGCAATTCCACTGCTGCGTATATACCCAAAGTAATCAAAATCATTATGTCAAAGAGATACCTGCCAACTCATGTTTATCACAGCTCAAATTACAATAGCCAAGATATGGAACCAACCTATATGCCTATCAAAAGATGACTGGATAAGGAAAATGTAGTATATATACACAATGGAATATTACTCAGCCATAAAAATGTGAAATTCTGCCATTGACGGCAACATGGATAAACTTAGAGAAATTCATGTTAAGCTAAATAAGCCAGGCACAGAAAGAGAAATATTGCATGTCCTTACTTATAAGTGAGAGCTAAATAATAATAATAATATTAATAATAATAATAATAATAATAGCAGATAAATAAAAAAGGAAAGATTCAAACAATCACAATAATTCATTGAACTTTCAAAAGGAGAAAGCAGAACTGAGGCCACCAGACATGGGAAAGGGGGAGCAGGGTGGTTTGCAAGAAATTGGTAAAGGGCCACAAAAAATGATTACATTGTTTAATTTTTAGACTTGAGCATCACATGTTATGCACAGGTATTGATATTCAATGCTGTACCATTAATTATTATGATATGTCAATTAATTATCTTTCAATTAAAAAAAAGGCATTCAAAAGAATGAAGAATTGAAATATTTGAAGCCCTTCCTGGAAATCTTATTTCTTTCACATTTCCCTCACTTTGTGGAAGTCATCACTATTAGGATTTGAATTTTTTTCTATGTTTTATATTGTCACCAAAAATACATATATAAATAAACTATATATAATATGCATGCCTATTCAACTTTATATATACAGAAGTAGAAAATATACTTATGATTATCTTTCCTTTCATAGTAAACATTATGTTTGTAAAATTTATCTGTGGTAACACATGGTTTTAGACCACTTAGTTTCATTCTCTCTGTTGAATTTCAAAATATCTATTCTTGGACTTCTGGTCAAGATGGCAGAATAGATGGTCCCCAGCATCACTCTCTACCATAAATCAACCAATTTACCACTATTAACAAGCAATGACAGCCAAGCTGGGACCACTAGAGCTCAGGGGGAGAGGAGGAGAGACTTATGGAGTGCATGAGGGTGGGAGAATCCATGATGAAAGAAAGTATGGTTCTGACCATTTTAAGCCTTCGATGCTTCAAGGCTGGAGCTGGTGAGCACTCAGAGCAGGAGCTGGCAAAAGCTGTAGCTTTGCCCTTCTGATGAAGTTGCTTGGAGGTGGCAGGGGAGAAGAGGGCCTTGGTGGCTCCCAGGCCAGCAGGACTACTAACAGGTTTCCCATGGACCCACATAGGAGCGAGGAACCACACCAATTAAAAAAAGGAGCAACTCAGAGACCAGTCAATCATTGTAAGGGACAGTGCATGGCCCACCACAAGGGAAGTGTTTGGAGTGTGGGTGGTGGGGAAGATGGGAGAAAACTGGGGCACAGCAAGGACAGCTGATCTGTCCCCCAATCAGCACAGGACCACTCAGCGAAGACTGGTCAGGAATACAGAACTGCAGGGGGTAGAGTTCACTGAAAAGACTGAGGCCCAGACCAGAATTTACACACAACCCAGGCGTACCAGATCTCATGAGACCAGGAAGTACTTTTAAAGTTAAACATTAAAACCTGAGCTGCACAAAAAGCCTTCCCCAGGGGATCAGCAGCAAAACAACAATTTAGCTCAACCCCAGGACTCAACTGCTGGTCCCCACAGGAAGTTCCCCCGTTTTAGAAGTAAGCAAAGGACACAAATGAGTTCCAGTGCAGAGTTTAAGTGTTAGGAGCAGCAAATTATTCAACACAGAACTGGAAGAAAAAACAAAATACCTGCAGACCAGAGACAAAGTTTGATATTAACTAGTAAAGGTCTCACATCATCAAAGAACACCAATAAAACCTAGAAAGACCAGAAGTCCCCTGGGCTACCAAGACAGGGAGGTGGGAGGGCTGGGGCCTCAGCCCAGTGATAACCACTGAGCCACCACAAGTAGTGCCCTAGGCTCTCCCAAGCTGGGGTGGTGGGGGCTGAGGGTCTCGGCCATGCCCTCTGACAGCAGCAACCAGCCCAGTGATGACCACCGAGCTGCCACAAAAAGTGCCATGGGCTCCCGTGCTGGAGGGGGGGGGCAAGGGCTTCAGCCACACACCCCTGACACCTGCACCCAGCCCAGCTATGACCAAGCCACCACTGGAAGCCCTCTGGTCTCCCCTGCAGGAATGAGGGGGGTGCCACAGGCCTCAATCCCACCCCTCCTCCTTCCTCTTCTCCCACCCTATTTCCTACCCCTTTCCCTTTTGCCCCTCCCCAACTGCTCCTCAACAACATCATAGAATGTAAAAAAATATATTAATAAATAAACAAACTTTAAAAAAGCTGAAATTATTTTTTAAAAGATATCTATTCTCCTGTTGGTATATATCATTTCCATTTTCTGTATGACTGGAAATTTTCAATTACCATTACTGTGTATATGTCCCTAAGCAAAAGTGTGAATGTCTTTTATGGAGTGGAAATGTTGGGTCACAGGCTATGCATGGGTTTTCACTTTTTTCCAAATATTGGTATCCAAAATGTTTTTACTGATTAATTTTACTAATTAATGTTTTCTTAATTTTGAGAAGTTATTTATATATCTAATATTAAACTTTTGCAGGCTATCTGTATTTGAAGTACGTTCTCTTAGCTTTACTACTTGCTATGTGTTCTGGTATGTTTGGATGCACAGTTTCTGTTTCTAATTTATGAGCTCTCACTACGGTTTATGTAATGTATGTTTTGTTTAAGAAATCCTTCCCTATCTGAGGTCGTCAGTATATTTTCCTGCATTTTCTTATATGCTTTTTAATTGTTATTTTTTACTTTAAGGCTTTAGTATATTGGGATTTGATTTTTATATATAACTTAAGTGAAGATCCAATTATATTTTTTCTCCCATGTTGAATATTCATTCCTGTCCTTAGAAATTTATAATGCTAAGTGAGTCATATTTTATGTCTTCATGTCTGCATTGATGTGATTTTTTGTGTATCTAGTCTGTTTCATTGTCCTGTTTGTTCACCCCTATACCAATAACACACTGTATTTATTACTATAAATTTACAGTAAAATCTGATATGCAGTAGGACTCACATTGTTCTTCATTTTAAAATTTTCTTGCTGTTTTTGGCCCTTTGTTTTTCCATATATATTTTAAAATCAGCTTGCTATGTTCCTTGAATACCTCTGTTGGAATTTAGATTAAAATTACACTAAATTGATAGATTCAGTTGAAGAAAACTGACATCCTAAAATGTTTCTGTTTTCTGTTTATGATCATGGTTCATTTCTCCATTAGTTTAAATCTTCTTGATGTCAGTCAATAATGTTTTCAAATATCCTCCATAAATCCATATGTGTTTTGTTTATTGGAATGCTGTAGCATTTGACACTATTTTAAATGATACCTTTAATGAAATTTAATTGTTACTGTGTTATAAGAATTACTTTTAAAAATTGTGCTCATATTCAGTAAATGTGCTAAACTCTTTTATTTAAAAATTGTTTTCTGTAAATTCTCTGGATTTGCTGTGTAGAAAAATCATATTAATGACAAATGATGATAGTTTTGGGTTTTGCATAATAATTTTTATAATTTTTTTTGATAACAATGTTTTGGCCATAACTTCTAGAACCCAACTGAAGTACTGCATAGCAGAAGATGTGTAGGTTATTTTTTTTAGAGATGCCCTTATCAAGTTAAAAAAAAATCCCTATTCTAAATATAGTTTGTAAGGAGTTTATTACCAGTCCAAAATTATTAATGAGTGTTGATCTAGAGAGAGGTCCTTTCTACTTCAGTCCATTAATTGGATAAATTGCATTAATATGCATATATATTCTTCATTTTTGTTTGTAACATGAAATAAGTTCATCTTAGTCTGTTTCACTGCTAAAACAGAATATAACAGACTGGATAATTCATAAGGAACAGAAATTTATCGGCTCACAGTTTTTGGAGACTGGAAAGCCCAATATCAAGGTGCTGGCATCTGGAAATCCCTCTTGCTTCATCATCCCATAGCAGAAGGTGAAGGAACAAAGAGAGATAGAGAGGGTGGGGGGAAGCCAAATTCATTTTTTTTATAAGGAGCCAATTCCTGAAATAATGAACTCACTCTCTTGATGATGGCATTAATCTATTTATGAGAGCAGAGCCCTCATGGCCTCTTAAAGGTCCCACTTCTTAATACGGTTACATTCGGAATAAAGTTTCCAACACATGCACTTTGTAGGACACATTCAAACCATAGCAAGTTTATACATGCAAATATATAAATAATGTATATAACATATATAGGTACATGTTAAAGAGTAATAACATAAACTGGGGTGCCCTCCCTCCAGATTAAGAAGCAATATATTGCCAGTAATTTTGATATATCTACTTGCATCCCTGTCCTTCTAAGAGAAAACTGCTGTATCGAATGCTAGCAATTCCTTTGCCTTTACAGATTTAACATATATATGTATGAGTACATATATTCCTACTATAAATGTAAATGTATATGTACACATTTCTCTTTCATATTGTCCTTCTTTGATGTTGATATCAAAGTTGTAATAATTTAATATAGTGAATATGGGAGAACTCCCTATTTTTCTCCTCCCCTGAAAATGTATCAAATTGGAATTACCTGTTCCACAAATATTTGATAAAGATCAATAATGAAACTTTCAGAATGTGTTTTTATCTTAGGGGGGATGGGTGGTGATTTTACAGATTCAATTTCCATAATGGTATGGGAGCATTTAGTTTTCAGTTTGCTCTAGATACAGTTTTATCATTTTCTATTTTTCTGGAGGTAAACAATTTCACCTAAGTGTTTAAATACACTTGCATCAAATTTTCTTATCATTTTCTTATGACTTTAATTCGTTCTGAATTTATAGTTATGACCCTCCTTACATGTACACTATTTTGAGGATTTTTTCCCTTCTGTATTCATCAAATCTTAAAGGTTTGTTGATTTTTATTTATTAAGATCTAAGTTTTGTCTTTGTTAAACCTCTATTATGTTTCTACTTGATTTATTTTTGTTTATATCTTTATTATTTCCCCTTTCTGTTTTCTTTGGGTTTATTCTTTCTTCCTTTTCTTTTCTAATTTCCTGAGCTAAATAATTTGCTCATTAATTTTTAATTACAAGAAAAGTCTGAAGATTTTCTAAGGTGATAGGCCAGGCAGAATGCTATGTGAGGCCATATTCTGTGTTTTATAGTGATTATATTAGCAATGGGAATTCAGTCAAGGGTTTTAAGCATGGGAATGCTATGTATAGATTTAATTTTTAATAAATGACTTTGGATGCAGTAGAGAAAATGTTTGGAGGAAACACAGTAGATTCAAGAAAGATTGTTAGTGTACTATGTTAGAGGCCTAGATAAAACATAATAGGGACTTGATACAGAAGGCAGTGCTAGTGAAAATAAGGAGAAATGGATGGATTCAAGAAATATTTAGGGTAAAACTGGCCAAAATTCTTCATGAATTGGCTTACTCACTGTCCTCCACTTCCCAGGTGTGGCATCCCCAGTGAAGGCAAGAAAAATGTGCTTCCATGTTGTTAGACTCCTTGATGTTTTTTGGATAAGTGACTGGAAAGCTACCAAGATAGTAATGCCCAGTGAGGAAAGTGCTTCTTCCACTTCTGTATTTACTCTGCGTAATGACGAAGGATGAAAGGCTTCACGAGAGGCCAATAATAAGCAACTCTCTTTTAGTGAGTACCTGTATCAGTGCCCTCAGTTTTTCACATTTCGTGCTCAGTTTGCTTTAATGTCGTGTTTTAGAACAGGATTTGGATCTGCTTTTTATTGGAAATGGGAACCTGAACTTCAGGGTTAGCGTATAACTGGCTGGCATCTATCCATTTAGCTCCAGGATTTTATTCTACACTGAAATATAATGCAGTTATTATCTGATATTAAATTGTTTTCAAGACCAACAGAATTCTCCATGACCAATCATAATTAAAAATATTTAGTTGTTAAATTATCTAAGGGAAATAGGGAGTAAAAAAAGACTGAATTATTGCTTTAGCTATGTTGAATTTTCTTTCTTGAAATTCTAATTAAATACCCTATATACGAAGCAGACCCTGTCTTTTAAAAACAACATATCAAACAAGAGTTAGGAATTCTTTCTTCTGCTTGCTCTGACCTGCTGCTTAAGCTCTCAGTTGTGCTTTCTATTTCATCGAATGAACCTTAAGTTCCAGGCCTTCTGCTACATTCTTTTTTTAAGACATTAGTCTGTTAATTTCTTCCTTCAGATCCTGTATACTTTTTCTTATTTTGCTGTTTTGTCTAACTTAGTCTTCTTGTATCTCATTGAGTTTCCTTACGATTGTTGCTCAGAATTCTTTTTCAGTCATTTCAGGGGTTTCCTGCTCTATGTAGTCTGGTACTTAAGAATTATTGTATTCCTTTGGTGGTGTCATATTTTCATGTTTGTTCATATTTCTTGTATTCCTGCATTGATGTCTAGTCATCTCATAGAGCGGTTGCTTCTTCTATCACTCTGGAGCGGGCTTAGAGAAGGGAGACTTCCTCCTGTAGATGTGTTTTCTATTGACCATCAAGTAGGGTGTTTAAGTATTATTTCCAGGTAGACCCAGTAGTGTAGTCTACATGCAGGTATTTTGGCCATATTCAGTGTTGGAGTTGTGTGTGACTGCCTCTGTGGCCTAGCACTGGAGCACTTAGTGACTCCTCACTGAGGTTAGTGATACTGTGTTGGTTTGTTGAGGATGTAGTTGAGCTCTCGAGTTCTTAGCAGAAGCATTTGTTTGTCCTGTTGCTCTTTGGCTGTTGGGGGTGTCCCTGGGTGGGCTTGTTGGCACACCAGCTAGCATCCCATGATCCTGACAGTGCACTGAGGTGTACTGGAGCTCCCCAGATCGAATGGGTTATGCTGGGTGGGGCTTCTCCTTCCTCTTTCCTGTAGGCAGAGGCTCCTCCTGGTCCTTGCTTCCTCCAGTTGGGGGATGGGTTGGTGGTGATTGGGAATTTTCTTTCTTACTCTATTTGGGTATCGTGGGTTTCTGCACTCTCACGGGGTTCCACTCTGTTTTCTCAGGGGGTTCCACATGTGTAACTCCCTGGACCAAGGCAATCACATATGTACCTTCTATCCCCAGGTGTGCTACCACCTGTGGCAGCATAATTTCCCAGGTGGATTGGGCCACTGGATTGCAGGTCTGCTCTTGCTCATCTCTTTCCTCAGGATCTACTGGTGACTGTCCCTGTGTCAGTGTAGTGAAGTGGTTAGTGGGCTGCTTGCACGGTGGCAGTGGTGGCTGCTGTGGTGGCTTGCCACCCTTACAGAGGCAGTGGCTGTCGTGGTGGCTGTGGTGGACCAGCCACACAGAAGTGGTGTCTGCCTGCAGCTGTCCTGTGTACTACCATCTGTTGAGCAGGTGCTGCCTGTGGCTGCTGACTTCCCCAGGCATGCTTCTGCCATCTGTCCTTTCATTGTTTGGTAGAAGGTTGGTCTGTTATAAGGTAACCTATTATAGCTCAAAAAAGTTATCTCATGCTCATTTCTCAGTGAGCAAAAACCAGATTGCAACATACCTTGCTCTTTTGTCAGCATGACACTACATAACACCTTTGTTATCCTAGCACAAAATTCCAGGATACTGTCTTTCTTCAGAGATAATGTTTTGCATTGCTACTCTCTTTTTTGTTAAATTACAAATCTTTTTTGAATAACACTGCAGGATCCCAGTGCCTTCAAACTTGATTCATGCTACAAAAAGTATGCTTAATATATCCTAAGTGGAATGTATAGGCTATTTATTTTTCCTCAGGCAGACTATACAACACATTTAGTATAATATTTTTATATACAAATAGAATGTAGTTTACTTTGGGTCTTATCAAACTTTTTTCAAAGAATTTTATATTTGCTTTTGGAAAGATCTAAATAGCTTTCAAAACTGGAAAGCCAATCAAATATCAGATTCCTCCAGTAGATCTAATTCCCCTCTCGTTTCTTGCTGCTTTTCTACATAAACCATTTACTCCCAACAAACTGATCACAGGGTCACATTTTTGAAATGCACTTTCATTTTCCATACCCATAACTTTGTTTATACTATTAATTCTTTCTGGAATATATTCCATTTCTATAGTCACTCACTGAAATCCTATATACTGGATAAAAATAAGCTTAAGTGGTACAACCCTTACGATTGCTGTTATGACTATTTAAGCCCACTTTGAAAGAAAATGATCTAAATTCTATATAATACACATAAACTTCATATACCATAATGTTTTACCTCATGGTTATTGTATATCTGTTATTTCACATGTAGTTGTAATCTTTTTGAAGACAGAAACCTGTTCCTAAATAGTTTGCATTCCCCATCACTTGAGTGGTTGGCATGTAGCCATTCATTTGTAATGTAGTAAAATTATGAGAGTTAGATATTTAAAATTATATGTTGTAAGTAGTATGATTATTTCAATTACTTTTATTTTGTATATCTAACACATTTCTACAGTTTTTGAGGAATTCTTTGTAAAGATTAAAGAAAATAATTCTACAACATAATACAAATAAAACTACTTTAAGAATAGAAATATAAACAGCATGAATATTGCATATATTAACTTTTGGATTCCCAGCATTTTTATGAAAATGCTATGAAATTAACTCTCACTATAATTTGCTCATAATCAATTTGAAAAGCCATCTTCCTGTTTCTGGTTTGTTTTTTTTGTTATTATTTCTCAATTCTCTCCAAAAGCTTCACTGGAAATGCCTAAACCTTAACAATATTCTACTAGAAGAACTTACCTGAGGCTGTAAAATCTGTGTGACATTTTACAAGAATAATGATTTAAAGCTTCAAACTGTTAACACTGAAAATTTACCATATGCATCAGAGGATAGAAATAAGCAAGTTTCTATGACATATTGGCTTGACAATCATTTATTTTTCAATGACAACCCATTTTTATTTTTAATAGTACTTATTTTTGTAAACAGAACAATCAGTCCTATCAAGGACATACACCAAGTGCAGAAAAAATGTTCTCACAAAGCTAGCAAACAGCATCTATGTCACACAGTCATTTTCTATTGACATGATAATAGGCGATGGAGGCTTGCTAAATATCTCAGATCCCATTTGATTTTTTACAAGTTTTTTCATCTGGCAGTACTTGTCTGCACGGTATGTCTTTAAACATTCTTTCTGTAACTTATACTGGAACCAGTTATAAAAATGTAGCAGTCAGAACTTTGTTGACAGTTTTCCCACTGAAACATGGTACAGAAGGAAACCCAGCCTGCTCTTCACCAGGTGTATTTCCTCTGTCATACCGAAAGAGTATAACATAATATATGATTTTCAGTTAAGGAAGAAAATAGAATTCAGAGATACCCAGGGGGAAGAAACAGTTGACCATGCAAGTAAGACTGTTCTTATAGTTACATTTTTCTTAATGGAAGAGAGAGAGAGAGAGAACAGCTTGGGGAGTCATTAGAATACCAAAATGCAGATAATAGTCACTGCCTAAGGAATATAGTGGTTCATTAGAAACTGAGACCCTATGTAAAAGTAGCTTTAAATAGGTTTGAGAAGATTATTTGTTTCTCTAGGTAATCTCAAAATATTTAAAAATTTTTCTTATTAGGTAATTAATCCCACTTATGTTTATTATTATCTTCAATATATTTCATCTTAGTTTAAACATAAACGTACTCTTTTATTGTGTCATCTTCTTTTCTCTTTGGTATTGAATAATTGTGTATTACTTAGCACACAATATAATACCCACAACCTCCTCTTTTAAAAATACTGTCTATTTGTTTCCACGATGAATGATACTAAAATAAGCTGTAACTTTTTTCCTTTTATCTCTTTTCCTCAAGTTAAATTTATGGTAATATTATTTAATTTCAATTGACATCTGTAAGGCATCTATCTAAAGTATACAATTTAATGAGTTTAGAGAGTTACATACCTACTGAAGCTATGATCACAAGTCACAAAACATTTCAATCACCCCAAATAGAGTCCTTGTGCCCTTTTGATTCTGTTCTTCCTTTTGCCCCAGGCAACCAATGATCTGCTTTATGTTACTATAGTTTGTATATTCTAAAATTTTATGTAAAACAGATAATACAGTATTTACCATTTTGCCAGGCTTCTTTTTACCTAGTATAAAGATTTTGAGATTCACCCATATACTTGCATGTCTCAGTCATTCCTTGGCTGAGTATCATTCCATTGTATTTGGTTTTGTTTATCCAATCACCTGCTAGTGGTCATTTGGGTTGTTTCTAATTTTTGCTTATTGTGAATCAAACTGCTGTGAACATTCATGGATAAGTCTCTGTGCAGACATGTGTTTTCATTTCCCCTTGAGTACAGATGTAGAATGACTGGGTCATATGTTAAGTATACGTTTAAATTTTTAGAAAAATGCCAAATAGTTTTCCAATAGTGGTGCACCATCTTATGTTTCCATCAGCAGTGTATGACTGTTTCAGTTTCTCCACATCTTTACCAGAATTTAATATTGTTATTTCGGTATAGTTTTTATGTGCAATCTCCCTGAAGATTAATGATGTTTTATATCTTTTTATGTGTTTATTTGCCTTCTGTAGATTTCCTTTTGTGAAAATCTATTTAAACATTTTGACTATTTTTATTGGCTTTTTTGTCATGTTCTTAGTAAGTGGTAACAATTCCTTATTCTGGATGCAAGCCCTTTACCATACATTGACATTGTGAATATTTCTCTCCAGTCTGGCTTGCATATTCATTTTCTTAATCAAGTATCTCAAAGACTAAATGTTTTAAAATTTGATTAAACCAAAGTTATTTTTTTTTTCTGTTATAGTTTGTGCTATTACTGTCCAGTCTACATAGTATTTTCCAAGCTGTGTTCCCCAGTCAGCCTGCTTTTGTTTACTTTTCAGAGTCTTCTGGTTGTTGCTTTTTAGATTTTGTCTAGAATTTTTAGCAGTAATTGTAGGTAGAGATAGGCTAAGTGGCATTTCTGCATCTTGAATACTTAGCTTCTAATAGTATTTTTGAGACACCGGGAACAACTGAGAAAGAGATCTACTGGTAAACTAAATCTCTTCCCTTTCTTAATTGAGGTCATCTTGTTTGAGAGAATGGAATTTAAAGTTGTTCTGGAAATGTCTGAAAATAAATTGAGTATATAGGAATGGTGTACAATAATGGTACAGATTTAGACTTATTTTAATGAGGCCTCACTTTTCCTTATGACCTAAAATTTTGCCTGGTAATATTCATATATGACATCTAACGAGAGTTTGTTCTGTACTTCCAGACACAATAGTAGTATAAAATACTATGTTATTGTCCAGCCTATTATGCTTGTCATATTTCTTGATGTATTTTTTCTCTTGTATTGTTCAGTTCTGAAACCATGAACTCAGACATCAAATGCTCAGGGAAGCAGTGTGGGGGAAGATGGGTAAATGCTTCTCTCACTTAGAATAGCCCTAAATTCCGGGGCACTTGCTTCAGGTACCCTTACTTCTTCTAAGACAGACAGAAAGATTTTTTTGTGGGTGGATACCAATCCTAAGTTACTCTATTCCATGTTCCAAGACCATCATTTCATAATGAATCCATCTCTTGATCATTATTTTTGATGAAAGAGGTATGGGTTTTGTAAGAATGAATTTCTAAGGATGTAAACATTTGAAGGCTTGCTCAGTGTTATTCTGTGTGTGTGTGTGTATGTGTGTCTAAAGGAGAGAGAGAGAGAGAGAGAGAGGAGAGAGAGAGAGAGAGGGGAGAGAAAGGGGAGAGAGAGAGAAAGAGAGAGACTTTTGCCTTTTGCTATTGTGGAACACGTTGTAAGAACTATAGTGATAACTACGCCAGTCTGATCAGTTTTCTAGTGCACCGCTCTCTCCACCACACAAAATGTTCACAAATTTCTTGAAATAAAATTATTGATCTCAGCCTGAACTAGTTTTGATAGAAAGGGAGCAGGGGCAAGTGTTTTAAATTTTTCTAAGTGTGCTTCACATGTAAAAATGAAAAATGAGCACTTTCAACTTTCATTTATTTGTAGGTTTAAAGAGATATACCACAGATACTACTTTTCTTTTAAGTCATTTTAAGCTAATGAGAACTCTACATGTGATAGTAACATAATTTCCAAATGATGACTTTTGATTAAGTTCCTACTAAAGGGTTTAGGGACAGAGAAAATAAATACAAATACAGATCTCTTACAATAACTTTATAGCTTAAAAAAAATGATGAGACACTCTCCCTTGGTCATACTTCTCGTGAGTAATAGCTCTTTTCTTCCTTGATGGAGGTCAGTGTAATAACCCAGACTGAATGTCATGTGTTTCACGATCTCTGTTTTTGATTTTTATCTTCACAAGTGAAAAAAGACAGGTTGTTTCCCAGATAGCAGAGCTTCACAAATGCCACAGTGTAGCTGAGTTTTAAAAAAATAAATATATAATGGATTCTTTTTCAGCCATGACCAATATTATTCCAAACAAAGCAGGAATTGTAGAGAACTATAATGACAAGAAATTCTAAACCAGTGATATTTAAAGAGATTCCAAGTCACATAAACAATTTTCTGCTACTTTTTTATTTTTAAAGTGGCCAAGTTTCTCAATACCTCATATTATCTGTTTTGCAGTTCTGTAGGGAATATATCTCACAAAAACACATGCTTTTTATATGCTGTATTGTTGTCTGCCATACTTTCTCCATACCTAGTCCGTGTGGTAAGGGAAAGAAAGTTTGCTTTAATTCCGGAATAATCTATTTCCTGCCTTTCCTTTTCTAAAGCCGCACAGAGCAGACAGACTTTATACCCAGAGGGCTTCACTGATGAATTATATATAGAATCAAATACATGATTCCAGTATGCACAAATTTGTCTAAACAATAGGAAAAGAAAGTCGCATTATAGCAAAAACTAAAAAGAATGTTATGAGAAAAAAAAACATTACCAATCAGTGTGAATATAGAGGCAAAAAATCCTCAACAAAACCAACATAATCTGGCAACACATGAATTTTATCATAACCAATTTGGTTTTATTATAGGAAAGCAAAGTTTGAATGTTTTTTCACATTAGAAAATCAATTATTGTGATTTTACCACATTAGTAGATTAAAGGAGAAACAGAATAGTATTAATACATGAGAAAAAGCATTTGACTAAATTCAACATCATTCATTAAAAAAACCCCAAAACCAAATACTCTAAGAAATTACTATTAAAAGGGAACCTTAATCACGGTGATAGAATGCTCCTTCTTTGTATTTGAGAATGCAGTTTCTGATTACAGGACCTGTCTTCTCATAATTAATGGGAGTGGGGGTGGGGATTAGATTGCAGATGTGCAGCATTGAAGCAGCTGAATTTTTGTCCTGTGCCTAGCACGCTCACCTGCACTGAGGAGCAATTCCTTTGGGTTTATACCCAGTAGTGAGATTGCTGGATCGTATGGCAGTTCTATCTGTAGTTGTTTAACAACTCTCCATACTATTTTCCATAACAGCTGTTCTGATTTTCCTTAAGATTATTGCTCAGAACTCCTTTTCAGTCATTTCAAAGGTTTCCTGCCTATTGGGGTCCAGTACTAGAGATTTATTGTATTCCTTTTGTGGTGTCATATTTTTCTCATTTTTTGGTATTTCTAGTATCCCTACATTGATGTCTGATCATCTTGTGGAGAGTTGCTTCTTCTGTTATTCTGGGGTGATGTTTGAGGAGACTCCCTCCTCCAGATGTGCTATAGTATTGACAGTTGGGTAGGGGATTTTAGTTTTGGTTCTAGCAGCAGTGTAGTCTCTGTGTGGATACTTAGGCTGTATTCAACATTGGAGTTGTCTGTAAGTGCCTTTGTAGCCTAAGCACAGGGCACTCAGTGGTTCCTTGATGAAGTGAGTGACACAGTGTTGGCTCATTGAGGATGTGGACAAGAGCTCAAGCTCTTGGGAGAAGTGCCTAGGTGTTCTGTCACTCTTTGGCTGGGGTGGGTGTCCGTGGGTGAACTTGCTGGCACTCTGGCTACTGTTCTATGACCCTGATAGGTGCACTGGGGTAAACTGAGGGTCCTCACCTTGAATGGGTGATCCTGGGTGGGGTTTCTCTTCCCTCTTTCCCACAGGCAGAAGCTACTCCTAGGTCCTTGTGTCCCCCAGTTAGGGAATGGGTTGGTGAGGGGCAGGGTATTTTCTTCTGTTATTCTACTTGGATATCCCGAGTTTTCTGTACTCACCAGCCATTTCGTGTGTGTCCCTTCCAGGTCAAGGCAGCTATGTGGTCTATGCAAATAGTTCCCATTCCCAGGTGTGCAACCTCAGAAACTGCATAGTTTCACCTGTAGGTTGGGCCACTGGGTCAAAGGGCTTTCTTGTTCACCTCTTTCCTCCTTTCCGGCAAAACACAGCAACACCTAGATCTGGGTGAAGTGGAACTGGTGGCATCTGGGCTGTGGCTGGCAGGTGAGACAAACTCTTGTGTGGGGAGAAGATTAATGGCTCCGGAACTAGACGGTGGCACTGGAGACTACAGTGGTGGTGGCAGTGTGCTGAAGCATGAGTAAGAAGGGGATTACCAATGGGAAGTGCTCACAGGTGAGCAGATCCTTTTTGCCACCAGAGAAAATTCCTCCTGTACCAATCCTGGTGTTGAGATGTGGCAGCTTAAGCTGTGTGCCTCCTCTCCTTTCTATGTCACCCTCTTGGGTCTTCATGCTCGACAGGGTCCTCACCAGGCTCCTGCCACTCTCCTGTGCTCTCCTACCAATGCTCTCTTCAGTACTTAGCTGTCCGTTCCCTGTTTTGGTCTTCTTCTGTGGGAGGAATGTGCCCTGGGCACCTCTAGTCTGCCATCTTGCTGCCACAGAAGTTGTCTTTTTCTTCCATTACCTTTCTAAGTTCAATCAACTTTTGCTTTATTTCTTCCTATTTTCTGGTCTATTTTTGTTCTTAGTTTTTGAACTTACAGTTTCAGTTTCTTTTCCTTATATTCCTAAGTACTAGGGATAAATATGTATATATTTATATATATGTACACACACACACACATGCACGCATACACAAAGCTTGGAGATACATATATTTTGTATGAAAAGAAGCCAGAATATTGACATGCTTTCATTTGTGTGTGTTTGTAATTTATATGTATGAATTTTTTTTTTAAATTTAGTTTTACATTACCCAGAAACATTATATTTTCAACATAATGTGGGATTACTTTCACACATCTCTACTTTATGTCATACTAAGATCAGTGTGAAACATTTTTGTTTTAATCAGCAAAATGAAAGCACCTAAATTATCTCCCTCTATTTTTAACATTATCTTTGCTATAGCATCAATAACTCTTAATGTCACATATTTTTAAAATATCTTCCCAAAATTTGATTATGAAAATTTTCAATCATTCAGTAAAGTTGGAAGATTTTTTTACAGTGAATACCTCAATAACTACCATCTAGATCTAAAAAAATTTTGCTAAACTTGTACTAATACATATCTATCATCCATCCATTCTTCTATTCATCTAACAAAGTATCTTATTTGATGCAGTAAATAATACTTAGTTTTTTTTTTCTTTTTTGTTTACATGCTGAGTTGTGAGTTTTTGAGGGCAGTGACTACATTTCATTTATAGTTTTTATTCATAAGACATTCTAGTAGGGTTCTAGTATAAACTTACTAAATTAGAATTCATTCACAATAATAAACTGAGTATTCTTTTAAAATAAACGTTAGTAAACTCTTTAAATAATGAAAGAATATGGCCAAGTAAAAAGCTTAGGATTTAGCGTCAAAGAGATGTGATTTTAATTTTTGGTGACTTTGGCCAAGGTACTTGAATTCTCTGTGTCTCAGTTTTTCATGTGTACTACCCTGCAAGATTGCTGTGAAAAATAAGTCCTGTGTGTAAAGTTCTTAGCACAGCTTCTTGTATATAGCAGATAGTTAATAAATGACATCAGCTGTTCATCTAACTGATAGAATTTAATTTTAACTTTTTGCTTAAAATTAGGTTTATAGGTACATCGAAGTGAGGAGTCAATAAAGAGGGGAAATTTTCAGTGTGTCTTATTGAATAGAATATTGTGCATTATCAGTCAACAGAAATTGAGATAAAAATTCTGATGTAAGAAGTTCTATTTGTAAATCAATTTTGTCTACATTTTCTCCAGTATCTTTTTTGTTTGTTATATGTGGATATGTCCTGATGAATGATGAAGGCACTGGGAAATATTTGGGGAATTAAAGTTGGTGTCTCTTAGATGTATTGTTGTATCTTTTCTGGCACCCCATAAACAGGCAGTTGCTTTTCTCTTTTTCTCACACATAATATGTCCTGGAATATAAGTGTTAATGCTTAGCTTGGTGGACTCTAGAAAACAATTTCGAGCCATGAGATATATGCATTTTAGTATCATCAACATCACCCTCTCTTTCCAAATCGGAATTTTACTTTGAAAGAAAAGTACAATGTGTACAGAAGGGTTTTGTCTCAGTTTTCCATATTGTTGGAACATAAGATAACACTGAATTGGTATTAAAAACTGGGAGAAAACAATGCAACAGATAATAAGAATACCTAGCACATGTAACTAAATTCTGAAGCTAATATACCTCTTACTAAATTAACCAGCCTATTCGATGTGAATAAGGTTATTGATAACAATGCAATTTTCAAGCAGGAAGACAAAGTCAGACTGACAGCTCTCCAGAGGACCCTAAAACTAATGGGCTGCCTCTCAACACCTAAATCATTGTAATCTTTTACCAGAGAAGATGGCAAAGGTACAATGAGTAGATAAATTGAATGGAGAAGTAAAGTAATGTTACACTATTTATCATAATACTCTAGTACATGTGATATTCCTGTACTGCAGGAGAAAATACTATTCATAGGACAATTCGAATAGGACTTGATACAGGTTTATTTTCTATTCCTGGAAAATTACAGAATATTTCTGTCACCTTCAAAAAGCTTCATTCACCAAAATTACCAAAGATGTCTTGAAAGTACTGTATTTGGGGTGCTAGAGAGTCGTGACTATTCTTTATTTGAGTCCTAACAGGTATGATCTGTTTCTGTTACAGTACTCACCATCATGCATCCTGGATGGTTTCCTCAGGTATGTATTTTATTACCCTGTAAATTCCTGAGGTCAGGTTTTCTTTCTGATTATTCTTTTAATCTCTACTCTTGACACTGAGCAGATGATATTAAATGAATGCACAGATGAATGCAATAATGAATAAACATTTATCCACATTCCTAGCTCTTTTCAATTTCTGCCTCTATAATGCCAAATCTAGTTTTTTCTGCTTTCCTCATTCTACATTTGAATCTAAATTCAGTATCTATGTCATTTCATTCATTGTGTTTCTCTTAAAACCTTGTATGATATTTAGTCCCAACTGGTTAATTATTTCTTTGGATAGTGGAGGAAAAAGCAAAACTTACCTGTTTTTGCATATACTTTGCTCATATATAAGAATACATATCTGAATAGAATGCCTCTCAAATTTGAATTTTCTCTTTTACTTGAGCTATTTTCAACCTCAACATTTACTATACTGTAAATAAAGCGTAAAAAAATTCCACCAATAAAAATGTCTGCTTAAGTAATTTAACATGGAAATAGGGTGTAAATTACATCTCTTCAAGGAAATAGAAAAGTGGGTTTCTTCTGTCACTTGGGAAAATAAATTCTAATAGCACATGAAATGGAACAGTTTAACTGTGTACATTAGTGTGCTTTGGCAATTGAACAAGAAATGAATGGATGGGCACTCTTTCAGTTCTTGCCAAATGCTATTGACCTGAATCCAGGACTTATAGACGAAAAGGGCCAAGGGGGGGGTCAATCCAATTTGATCTTTTAATTCCAGCTTTAGGTGAAGTCCCTCTGGGACAGATAAGATAAAACTATATTACTCGTTCTTTTAAATTCAATTCCAAGAATAGTTTTCTCCTTAGTGCAGAGCCCAGAACTTTGATTTAGGGGCAGATAATGGGGGAAGGAGAATGAGTTTTTACACTATTTTTTTTTTTCAACGTCTGGAAGCGATTTCAGCTTCTTTAACCTTTTACTTAGTAACTTTTTCTCTGGATTCTGGGAGCAGGTTTTTTGATAATCTTAAATTTCAGCTTGCTAAAGGTATCAAAACTTTCTGGTGTATGTGTTGTTAGGTTTGGGAAGTTGGGAATCACTGATATCATTGATGGTTAACTATTTGTTATTTTTAATCCTAGATCTAAGTTTCAGAAATACATGGAAATGCAGAATTATGGTGGGGTCATGAAAGTTAAATCGTGAGGCTGTCAAGGGAGGCGCAGTTAGGAGGCTTTCTACAATAGGACGGGAGAAAGGAGATGCGGGCCTGATCTAAAGTGGTATTAGCAGGATAGAAAAGTATGGTGTAGGACTGTTTAGGTAGAACAGTCTTTTCAAACAACGGGAAATAAAAGAGTTGAAGATTCTCTCTAATTGTTTGTCTGGCCCAGCTGTGAGGACAGCTGATACTATTAATTAAAAAGAGGAAGACGGGTAAATGAAGATTTGGGGAAAGTTTTGTAGAGCCTAAACATAAAGAGTTTGGTTTAGGGCAGGTTAAGGTTGAAATACATGAGATTTCTTTGGAGAAAAATATCTTTGGAATGATAAAGATACGATATTAGAGCTCAAAGAAGAGTTCTAGGATTGAGATACAGATCCAAAAATCATTGTTATCAATGAGTTGTGTGTAGACTGAGAAAAAAATGTTCTAATCTTAGAGTTTTACATGTATTACTTCATTTCTCTTCAGGACTATTTTCTATGGAAGATGATAATATTAATCTTAAGTGAAAAAACTCTGGCACAGAGATGGTGAATAGTTTTCTGAAGAATACCATTACTGCATGGTGGGTGTATTATTCTGCTTGGGGTGCCGTAACAAAATGCTATAGACTGAGTGGCTTACAGAAAAAAATTCATTTTCTTATGGTTTTTGGAGGCTGGAAATCAGAGACTGTGCCACCATGGTCAGATTCTGGTGAGGGCTCTTTTCCTGGATTGCAGATGGGTGCCTTCGCATTGTGCTCATATGGCATTTTCTGGGGGTGTGTGCATGGAGAGAGAAAGAGATCTCCCTTTCTTCCACTTCTTATAAGGCCACCAATTCTAATGGATTAGGACCCACGCTGATGACCTCATTTATCCCTAATTACCTCCCCAAATCCCTATCTTCAAATACAGCCACATTGAGGATTAATGCTTCAACATGTGAATTTTGGGGACACAATTCAGTCCACAGCAACGGGTGTGGGATGTGAATCCAGATAGACTACAGGACTCACACCTTTTACTGCTAAACTTGTGATGCATACCAGTAATTGGCTTTAGTTACTGAGAGCCAATAAACAAAATCCTTTGTTAACGTGGTGAGAAGAGATAGATGACATGGAAGAGCATAGTTGAAAAATGGTGGTACTGAAAAGAGTAAGCCTTAAATTAGGGATAGAAAAACTTGTAATGCATAGTTTTGTTATCAGGAATATTACAGATATAACACACACCCATACACACACACACATACATACATACATACTTTAAATATGTTGTAAAAAGGGAGATATATTTCATTGCAGCATTTCTACTGAAAGCTACAGAGTGCTTCCAGGTACAAATCACCATCAATAATGCCTAAATCCTTGTGTTTTGATTCTGAAGCCAAGCTTTTATTTTTTGTAAGAAGTAGACTGTGTCAGAAGGATTAGAATCAGTTAACTGTTACACAAAAGAAAAAGCGTGTCTATTGGAAACACATCTATATATGTAGAGCAAAGTGTCAAAACAGTCCTTAAAGACGTGATTTACATGCAGTGAATTATAGATACAAATACACATTGAATATTTATACTTTTACAGGAAATTTTAAAGGTAGCTTTAAGTGCTTCAAAATGCTACTACTTCATTAGTATCTAACATATAAATACAGTGTAATGAGAAATATATATTCTAGAAATAGTTTCCAAACTGACTTTACTGGTGGAGGTCAAGGAGAAAATATTCTATGAAACAAATAAAGATAATGGCATCTAGGAGAAAAGAGAGAGAGAGAAATCATTTCACAGTGTTTAGTTCTACATTATTTTTGTTTGTTTTGTTTTGCTTCTGATCAATGTGTAATCCAAATGTCCTATTTATGACTTAAATAATTCATTTATATTTGCCTCTAAATCACTCTATTATGTGACTCTGTGTTTAGATTTCAGAAAAACAGTCATTAGACTAGTTCAAGCTTCGGGGTATTTTTGTAGATAGGTTGCAAAAATCATTAGACTGTCAAAAATTCTGACGGGTCTGTAACATATTTTGACCTTTTTACAGTTATTCCTGTCATCCTATCTACTGCTTCCTTGGCCCCACACTTTTCTACTGGCCCCTATGTCATGAGGACAAGAAGATATACATAAACCTTCACCAAGTAATTGGGAGGCAAATATGAGGAACATGAGGGAAAATGAATAATAATCAAAAGGATATTTATTGAGGAATTAATATTTTACCTTCACCTTTATGTGCCTTTCCATTTGCATCCCATAACCCAGTGACTTTGGTACTCCTAATGCCTCAGTTAGCAAAGTGATTAAGTGTGCTGACATCCTTATCAGGCATAAATGGGTTTGAATCCCAATTTTGCTGCTTAATGGCTATGTGGCCTCAAAAGGTTTTTTAAACCTTTCAACATCTTACTTTCATCTTATAAATCTGGAAGTGAAAATATCACCTACAAAAATAGGATTGTGGCTACAATAAAATGAGCATGAGTGGTTAGCACTTTTTCTAGTAAAAAGTAATCAATTGTGTTGGTTTTTCTAACATTGTTAGAAACGTTGTGACTTTTCTCAGGCCACAGAGCAGGTAAAAATTAGATGCTTTGGGATTTACATAAGGTTAAATATAGGGGGCTGATATGAAATGGAATGGAAGTAAGTGAGACACCATAGATTTGGGTTGTAAATGGAGACACTGGCTGTCCTGTGACAAGTGCCAGGAGGCATAGACATCTCTGGTCCAAGGAATCACAACCTCATAACCACATACAAAACTCCACCTTCACGTTGCCTATGTGTCTCCACCGAGGGACTCTTCCTGTAACCTGCAGACGTTCCACCTATCACTTTCTACCTGAGCAGGGAGTGAATAGGTTTTTACCTTTTCAATTTTTGTATTATTTCCCTAGTTCTATAAATGTTAGCCTTGTAGAAATATATATAGAAAGAATATTAATGAAGATCAAATTTGAGTAATACATTTTTCAATGTAAACATGTTGAAAAATAAATAATACTTTTTCCTGATTAACATATGGATAGATGCATGTGTATGTATTTACATATAACAAAATTAAGGGGAACATGCAAGACAATAGAAAGTTTATACTGTAATTACATGTTAACACCATGATTCCTTTTCCTTATGCATGTGCGTGTCGGATCACAAAATTATATTACCTGTAAATTCCACATCTCTTCTTGATTTGTTAATTATTTTTATTTGTTTTAATCCCGTAATGTTCTACAAGCATACTTTAAAAAGTTTGTGAAAAGATAGTACTGAAGAAAGTTTGTAAAAAAAGCAAAATTACAAGATAATTTGAGTTTTTCCATTAACTTTTTGAAGTACCCTTGCACATGAGTATCTTATAAGTCTAGGGAATACATTTTAATTGTTTGTTTTTATTTTTCTTAAAGATAAAATAAGAATAATAAAGTAGATTTTATTAAAAAAATAGAAAAAAATTCTGCCACTTTACATTTTAAATGTCTATTTCCTCATTCAACACTTTCCATTAGCTATTTACATGTGTGCCATTATCAGTTAATATTTAATGATCTTAAATTGGACCAGCTACAAAGAAAATTAAAGAGACATACAATTCTTAGCATCAGTGAGAGATTTAGGTGTAGTTGGAGGGGAAACAGGGTCACCTGAGGTCACAAGGCTGTCAAAATTGCAGAAATGACCAGAGTAGGTAGGATAAATGACTGAAGATTGTATGAACAAATTAACTAATATTGAATGTGGTAAGATTACTTTTGTGCTATGCAACATAGGATGTTCTTGTGGTGATAGCTTTCTTACAAAAAAAAGATGAGAAAAGAACAATGCAATGACTAATTGTGGTCCCACACATAAGATGTTATGAAAAAACAACCTTCCAGTCTCAGAGAAGATGCACCATGGAATTATGAAGTAGCCTTTGTCTAAAGGTGACCTTGGTGAGTTTCATCATACACCTGCTTCTCTGTGCTTGTCTCTCCACTTCTTCAACACAATTCTGAAAACATGAGATGAGACAACTTCTTCTTATATCACTCAAAATCTTCCTTTTTTTTTCTTTCCTGAAAATGAAGCAGTGAGCATTTATAGGTTGTCCTAAATGCAGTACTGAAGAAATGTTGAGAACAAATTCTTTACACGCATACCTATAAACTCTATTTTATTTGGGTGCCTATGAATATCAGGAAGATAGTTGGGTTGAATGAATAATACATATATTTATTTAAATAACTTCTGTAGGAAATGAAAATAGGGTATGACATATGAAACTTGATTTATCTTCCACTTTTTTCTGGATATGCACTAAATATTTGAATCATTTTTTCCCTAAATATAATTCTGCATATTGACCAAGTGGACTCCAGCCTTTTAGACCTCATTAGTTTACTGATGTTTCAATTAATATTGTATTCTGATAGTTTCATAAATTTTGCATTAAATATCTATTTTAAGCATAATGCCTATTGTACTTTTTGCATTTGTGATGATAGGATCCAGCATGAGTTATATTTATTTTTTAGATGAAAGTATATATATATTTACACATAGAGTACACACATATATAGTATACCTAATATACTATACTATACTTTATACCTTATATATAGGATATATACACATCACATATATGAGTACATTTTAAAAAATAAATTTATGGAGTCTAAGGCCTGGAGGGAAGTGCACAAAGCCCAGCAGCCACTGAGGTGAGCCAAGACCAGACCCTTGTGGCACTGGGACCCAGTCTAAGGCCCAGAGGGAAGCACACATAGCCCAGCAGCCATGGGGCTGAGTCAAGACCCACATGGCACAGGGGCTCAGTCTACATCCCCAGGGGAGAGCGGGAAGGAAGTGCACACAGCCCAGCAGGCACCAAGGTGAGCTGAGACCTGCACAGCACTAGGGGCTCAGTCTAGAGACATGGAAAGCTAGAAAAGGAATCAAGGTGGTGTAATATAGATACCATCACACCTTCTGTCACCACAAGGACAGTTCACCACCGCAGTAGCAGCCAGGGCCACTCTACAGGCAACCTGCCACTCACTTGACTGCATTGATATAAGAAGAGTCACCAGTAGAGACTACAAATGGAGGAGGAAGTCTTTATCCTCATAGCCAACCCCAGAGTAACAGAAGAAGCAAGTCCTCTACCAGATGACCAAACATCAACAAAAAAATACTAGTACTACAAACAAACAAGAAGATATGACACCACCAAAGGAATACAGTAATGCTCAAATTCCAGACCCCATAGAACAAGGAATCCTTGAAATGTCTATAAAAGATTTCCAAGCAATGATTTTAAGAAAGCGTGAAGAAATTTATAGGAAGACTCAATTAGAGAACACAAGGAAGCAAGAAAAAATATCCAGAATATGAAGGAGGAAATTTACAGATTAATACTTTGAAAAAGAATGTACCAGAACTCCTAGAAACAAAAGATTCACTTTTTGAAATATAAAACATAACAGAGAGCTGAAGCAGCAAGCTAGAGCAAGCAGAAGACAGAATTTCAGATCTCAAAGATGGCCTTTTCAAAATAATTCAGGCAGACCAAAAAAAAAAAAAAAAAAAAAAAGGAAAAAAAGAATTAAAAATAATGAGGAAAATCAAAGAGAGATAGCAGACAACCTTAAGCACTCTAACATCCAAATAGTGGGTATTCCAGAAGGGGAGGAGAAAAGAAAAGGTATTGATAACCTATTCAAGGAAATAATAACAGAAAACTTCCTAGAGACAGGGAGAGATGCAGACCTTCAGATGCAGAAAACTCAAAAGGTCCCCAAACAGATTCAATCCAAAAAGATCCTCTCAAAGACACATTATAGTCAAATTTGCAAAGCTCAAAGACAGAGAGAAGACAGAGAGAATTCTACAAGCAGCAAGAGACAAACATCAAGTCACCTACAAGGGAACCCTTGTCAGACTAATGGCAGACTTCTCAACTGAAACCCTACAAGCCAGAAGAAAGTGGAATGATATATTCAAAACACTAAAAGAAAAAAAATGCCAGCCAAGACTTCTTTACCCACAAGGCTCTCCTTCAGAAATGAGGGAAAAATAATTTATTTCCCAGACAAACAAAAATTGTGGGAGATCACCACCTCATGCCCAGCCCTGCAAGAAATTCTCAAAGGAGTCCTTCATCTGAAATCTGAATAATGAATGTCACTATGATGGATACACAAGAAAGAACAAAATCTGCGGTTAAATCAAAAATACCAGTGATTAAGCAAGAAGGTAAATCATGCCACCTCAAATATTGAACTAACATTGAAGAAGAGAAATAAAAGGGGAAGTAAAGATCAAAAGATATGTAAAATATTTAAACAAAAAGCAATCATATGACAGGAATTAGACAATATGTGTCAATAACCACCCTAAATGTGAATGGATTAAACTTGCCATTCAAAAGCCACAGATTGACTGATTGGATTAAAAAACTAGACCCAAGTATATGCTGTCTTCAAGAGACCCATCTCACCTATAGAGACACACACAGAGTAAAAGTGAAGGGATGGACAAAGATATACCATGCAAACCAAAATTAATATATCAAGTAAACCAAAAATGAGCAGGAGTAGCTCTTCTTATATCAGATAAAACAGACTTTAAGCCAAAAAACATAAAGAAGGCCATTATATAATGATAAAAGGATCTACCCAGCTAGAAGATATAACAATCATAAATATATATGCACCCAATACTGGAACACCCAGATATATAAAGCAAACACCCTTAGACCTAAAGAAAGAAATAGGCCCTAATAAGTTAATAGTGGGTGACCTGAACACCCCTCTCACTATATAGGACATGTCGTCCAGGAAACAAATCAATAAAGAGACACAGGATTTAAACTACATGTTAGACCAACTGGACCTGGCAGATATATACAGAACATTTCACCCAACAACTAAAGAATATACTTTCTTCTCATCAGCTCATGGAACATTCTCCAGGACAGACCACATATTAGGTCACAAATCTAGGCTCAGCAAATTTTTAAAAATTGAAATCACTTCAAGTATCTTTTCAGACCACAATGTACTAAAATTGGATTAATAATAAGCAAAACTCTGGCGAGGGTGCGGAGAAAAAGGAACTCTCATACATTGTTGGTGGGACTGCAAAATGGTGCAGCCTCTATAGAAAATGGTATGGAGGTTCCTCAAACAATTGAAGATAGATCTACCATACGACCCAGCTATCCCACTGTTGGGAATATACCCAGAGGAATGGAAATCATCAAGTCGAAGGTATACCTGTTCCCCAATGTTCATCGCAGCACTCTTTACAATAGCCAAGAGTTGGAACCAGCCCAAATGTCCATCATCAGATGAGTGGATACGGAAAATGTGGTACATCTACACAATGGAATACTACTCAGCTATAAAAACGAATGAAATGCTGCCATTTGCAACAACATGGATGGACCTCGAGAGAATTATATTAAGTGAAACAAGTCAGGCACAGAAAGAGAAATACCACATGTTCTCACTTATTGGTGGGAGCTAAAAATTAACATATAATTCACACACACACACACACACACAAAAAAAAAAAAAAAAAAAAAAAAACGGGGGGGGAAGAAGATATAACAACCACAATTACTTGAAGTTGATACGACAAGCAAACAGAAACGGCATTGTTGGGGGGACGGAGGGGAGGGAGAAGGGAGGGAGGTTTTGGTGATGGGGAGCAATAATCAGCGACAATGTATATCAACAAAATAAAATTAAAATAATAATAATAATAAGCAATACTCTGGAAAGTATATAAATACATGGAAAGTAAATAATAGGCTCCTGAATGACCTATGGATCCAAGAAGAAATTAAATAGGAAATCAAAAACTTTTCAGAAACTAATGAAAATAAAGATACATCATACCAAAACCTGTGGAATACTGCAAAAGCAGTACTAAGAGGCAGATTTATTGCAATAAATGCTTACATCAAAAGAACAGAAAGACTTCAAATAAACCACCTAACACTATGCTCAAAGAACTTGAAAAACAACAACAATCCAAACCTAAAGGTAGTAGATGGAAAGAAATAATTAAGAGCATAGCAAAACTAAATGAAACAGACTCAAAAAAACAATAAAAAAGAAAAACAAAACAAAAAGTTGGTTTTTTGAGAAGATAAATAAAATAGACAAACCATTAGCTAGGTTAACAAAAAGAAGAGAGAAGACCCAAATAACAAATATCAGTAATAAAAAGGGAGACATTACAACTGATACCACAGAAATACAAAGAACGATTAGAGACTATGATAAACAACTGTATGAGAACAAATATGAAAACCTGGAAGATATGGATAAGTTTCTAGACACATACAAACTACCAAGACTGAACCAAGAAGAGACAGAAAACCTTGACAGACCAATAACAAGCAACAAGATTGAAGCAGTAATTAGCAATCTTCCAACAAAGAAAAGTCTGGGTGCAGATGGCTTTACAGCTGAATTCTATCAAACTTTTAAAGAGGAGTTAATACCAATTCTCCTCAAACTATTCTAAACCACTGACACAGAAGCTACTCTCCCAGACTCATTCAGTGAGGACAACATAGCGCTGATACCAAAACCAGATAAAGACACAACACAAAAAGAAAATTACAGGCCAATATCCTTGATGAACATAGATACAAAAATCCTCAACAAAATACCAGCAATCAGAATATTGCAACATATTAAAAAAATTATACACTATGATCAAGTGGGATTCATCCCAGGGATGCAAGGATATTTCAACATACAAAAGTCAATAAAGGTTATTCATCCCATCAACAAACTCAAGGACAAAGACCATATGATTATCTCAATAGATGCTGAAAAACCATTTGACAAAATTCAACATCTCTTTTTGATAAAGACTCTCAAAAATTAGGTATAGAAGGAAAATATCTCAACACAATAAAAGCCATTTATGACAAGCCCACTGCCAGTATTATTCTGAATGGGGAAAAACTGAGGGCCTTACCCTTAAGAACAGGAACAAGACAAGGATGCTCACTCTCACCACTTCTATTTAAGATAGTACTAGAGGTACTAGGCAGAACAATCAGGCAAGAGAAAGAAATAAAGGGAACCCAGATGAAAAAGATGAAGTCGAACATTCCCTATGTGGAGATGACATGATACTATATATAGAAAAACCTAAAGACTCTGTCAAAAAACTCCTAGAGCTTGTTAATAACTTCAGTAATGTTGCAGGATACAAAATAAATGCCCCCAAATCAGTTATATTTATATACTCAAATAATGAACTAACAGAAAGAGAAATAAAGAAAGTAAGCCCATTTATGATTGTTATGAAAAAAATGAAATACCTAGGGATCAATTTAACCAAGGAGGAGAAAGACCTCTACAAAGAGAATTACAAACAACTTCTGAAAGAATTTAAAGAAAACACAAAAAGATGGCAAGATATTCCATGCTCTTTGATTGCAAGAATGAACATTATGAAAATGTCTATATTACCCAAAGCAATGTACAGATTCAATGCACTCCCCATCAAAATACCAATGACATTCTTCACAGAATTGGGAAAAACAATCTTACCTTTCATATGGAACAACAAAAGACCCCAAATAGCCAAAGCAATCCTGTGCAAAAAAAAAAAAAGTTGGAAGCATAACACTACCTGACTTCAAATTATACTACAAAGCTATCGTAACTAAAACAGCATGGTACTGGTATAAAAATAGACATTCAGACCAGTGGAGTAGAATTGAGAACCCAGAAATCGCCCCTCAGGCTTACAGTCATCTGATATTAGACAAAGGCAACAAAATCTACATAGGGGAAAAGACTGCCTCTTCAAAAAGTGCTACAGGGAAAACTGGACATCCATATGCAGAAGAATGAAACTAGATATGCATCTCTCACCATACACTAAAATCAACTCAAAATGGATTAAAGACTTAAATATAAGACCTGAGACTGTAAAATTACTAAGGGAAAATAAAGGTGAAACACTTCAGCAACTAGGTCTGGGCACAGACTTTATGAACATGAGCCTGAAAACACAAGCATCAAAAGAAAAAATAAACAAATGGGACTGTATCAAACTAAAAAGCTTCTGCACAGCAAAGGAAATGATCAACAGAGTGAAATGGCAACCGACAGAGTGGGAGAAAATTTTTGCTAGCTATGCATCCAACAAGGGATTAATATCTATAATATACAAGGAACTCAAGTAATTTTACAGTAAAAAACCCAAATAACACACAAAAAAATGGGCGAAGAAGCTAGACATTTTTCAAAGGAAGACTACAAATGGACAACAGATACATGAAAAAAAGCTCAAAATCACTAGTCATCAGGGAAATGCATATTAAAACTACATTCAGATACCACCTCACCCCAGTTAGACTGGCTATACTCAAAAAGACAGTGAATAACAAATGCTGGCAAGGGTGTGGAGAGGAGGGAAGACTCCTACACCATTGGTGGGAATGTAAATTAGTACAATCACTATAGAAACCAGTATGGAGGTTTCTCAAACAACTACAGATAGATCTTCCATATGATCCAGCAATCCCCCTTCTGGGTATATACTCAGAGGAATGGAAATCATCATGTCAAAGGGATACCTGCACTCCCATGTTCATTGCAGCTCTGCTTACAATAGCCAAGACATGGAACCAACATAAATGTCCATCAATGGATGATTGGATAAGGAATCTGTGGTATATATATACACCATGGAATACTACTCTGCCATAAAAATGAATGATATATTCCCATTTGCAACAACACAGATGAGCCTGGAAAACTTATGTTGAGTGAAATAAGCAAAGCACAGAGGGATAAATACTGCATGTGCTCATTCATATGTGGGCGCTAAAAGAGAAAGAAAGAAGGAAATAGACAACAGTAGTGCATTGAACTTGCAGAGGGAGAGAACATTCCTTGGGTTGCAAAGTGGAGTCGGGGGGAAACAGGGAAGGAGAGGGAGTTTGGGGATAATTGGGTGGGGGGACAAATGTAATTTTTGGTAATGGGCATGCTGCCAGTATGAATCTGGCCCTCAAATCATTGGCACGAGGGGTGACAATCAGCGCTGTATCTCATGAATATTCATAACCTATTAAAATAAACAAATAAATAAATTTATGTAATGTGTTTATTTATATTTACTTATACATACTATAAATTTACATAATTTTACAATTTACATATTATTCACTTATACAATAATAAAATATAGGCATTATTTAATTTATGTATTTCACACTGAGAGAATTAATAATCTGAACTCCAAATGTAGGTAGTGCAGGAGTATTACTGAAACTATCAGGGTAAGTGAACTCCTTGGAACACCCCAACACTCCCATTTCTATATCCTCATGATACATTCCTTTTACCATCTCAGAGAATTTGGGCTAATTGCATCAACATTTACATGTTCTTTTGGTTCAAAAGCTTTTAATGAAAGTCTCTACATGCATATCTCGGAGAAATTGTGGGCTTGGTTCCAGACAATCACAATAAAATGAGTATTGCAATAAAGCAAATCAAACAAATTTTTTTGTTTCCCAGTGCATATGAAAGTTATATTTATACTATACTATAGTCTATTAAGTGTGCAATAGCTTTATGTTTATGAAAACAATGTACAGACCTTAATTTAAAAATACTTTATTGCTAAAAAATGCTAACAACCATCTGAGTCTTCAGCAAGCCATAATCTTTGCCGGTGGAAGGTCTTGCCTCAGTGTTGATGGCTGCTAACTGATCAGGGTGGCAGTTGCTAAAGGCTGGGGTGGCTGTGCCATGTCTTAAAATAAGACAGCAATGAAGTTTGCTACACCAATTGACTCTTCCTTTCACAAAAGATTTCTCTGTAATGTATGATGATGTTTGTTGTATTTTTACCCCCAGTAGAAATTCTTTCAAAACTGGAGTCAGTCCTCTCAAATCCTGCTACTACCTTACACTGAGTTTATGTAATATTCTAAATTCTTTGTTGTCATTTCAACAGTGTTCACAGAATCTTACAGGAGTAGATTCCATCTCAAGAAACCATTATTTTGCTCAACCGTAAGAAGCAATTCCCTATCCATTCAAGTGTTAACATGAGGTTGCAGCAATTCAGTCACATCTTCAGGCTCCATTTCTAATTCTGGTTCTCTTGCTATTTCCACCACATCTTTAGTTACTTCCTCAACTGAAGTCTTGAACTTCTCAAAGTCATCCATGAGGGCTGGAATCATCTTCTTTCAAACTCCACTTGATGGTGATATTTTGACCTCCTCCCATGAATCACAAATGATCTTAATGAAATCTAGAATGGTAAATCTTTTCCAGAAGGTTTTAAACTTACATTGCCCAGATCCATGAGAGGAATCACTATAGCAGTTAGAGGTTTATGAAATGTATTAATAAGATTTGAAAGTTGACATTACTCCTTGAGACATAAGGTACAGAATGAATGTTGTGTTAGCAGGTATGAAAACATTAATCTCCTTGTACATTTCCATTAGAGCTCTTGGGTGACGAGGCACATTTTCAATGAGTGGTAATATTTTAAAAGGAATCTTTTTTCTGAGCAGTAGGAATCAAAAGTGGGCTTAAAATATTCAGTAAGCCACCCTGTAAAAAGATGTTCTATCATCCAGGCTTTGTTGTTATATTTACAGAGCACAGGCAGAGTAGATTTAGCATGATTCTTTAGGACCCTAGTATTTTCAAAGTGCTAAGTGAGCATTGGCTTTAACCTAAAGTTACTAGCTGTGTTAGCCCCTAACAAGAGTCAGCCTTTCCTTTGAAGCTTTGAAGCCAGGCATTGTCTTCTGCTCTCTAGCTCTAAAAGTCCTAGATGGTATCATCTTTCAATATTAGTAAAAGTTTGTTTAATCTACATTGAAAATCTGTTGTTCAGTGTAGCCACTTCATCAATGATCTTAGCTAGATCTTCTGGATAACTCACTGCAGCTTCACCTTATGCTTGTATGTTATGAAGATGACTTCCCTTGGACCTCATGAATCAACTTCTGCTGACTTTAAACTTTTCTTCTGCAGCTTTCTCACCTCTCTCAGCCTTCATAAAATCAAAAAAGAGTTAGGGCCTTGCTCTGGAGTAGGCTTTGGTTTAAGAGAATGTTGTGGCTGGTTTGATCTCTTCGACCACTCAAACTTTCTCCATATCAGCAATAGGGCTCTTTTGCTTTTTTATCATTCATATGTTCACTGGAGTAGCATTTTTAATTTCCTTCAAGAACTTTTCCTTTGTATCCACAGCTTGGCTGACTGTTTGGCACAGAGGCCTAGCTTTCAGCCTATCTTGGCTGTTGACATGCCTCCCTCACTAAGCTTAATCATCTCTAGTTTTTGATTTAAAGTGAGAGACGTGTAACTCTTTCTTTCACTGGAACACTTAGAGGCCATTGTAGGGTTATTAATTGGCCTAAGTTCTTTTTTTATAAAGGAATTTATTTTTTTGTTTGTTTTGTGACCAGTAAGGGGATTGCAACCCTTGGCTTGGCGTCGCCCACACCGCGCTCAGCCAGTGAGCGAACTGGCCATCCCTATATAGGATCCGAACCCGTGGCCTCGGCGCTCGGTAGTGCTGCTGCACTTCCAGTGCTGCACTCTCCAGAGTGAGCTATGGGTTCAGCCCAGGAATTTATTTTTTAATTGAAATGTATTGATTGTACATTTTTATGAGGCACAGCATTATGTATCAACACATACATAAAATGTGTGATGATTAAATCAGGGTAATTAGCATATTCATCATCATGTGATGAGAACATTTGAGCTCTTCTCTTCTAGCCATTTGAAAACATAAAATAAATTATTGTTAATTATAGACACTTAGCACTACTACATACCACTAGGACTTAATTTTTCTACCTTGGTCTAATTTCATGTTCATTAAACTGCCTCCCCGTCTCCTCTCCCTCCTCCTCCTCTTTCTAGTCACTAGTAACCATCATTCTACCCTCTACTTTTATAAGTTCAACTTATTGTTCTTTTTTATTTTATCTCTCACATATGAGTGAGAACATGTGGTATTTATCTTTCTGTGCCTTACTTATCTCACTTAACACAATGTCTTCCACACTCATCCATGTTGCTGCAAATGACAAGATTACATTCTTTTTCATGGCTGAGTAGTATTTCATTGTGTACGTATATCACATTTTCTGTCCATTCATCTATCAATTTACACGCAGGTTGACTCCATATCTTGGCTATTGTGAATATAACTGCAATAAACATGGGGGTGCAGATATTTCTTCAATATGCTTATTTCCTTTCCTTTAGATAATACCTAGCAGTGGGACTGTGGGACACTATGGTAGTTCTACTTTTAGTTTTTAAGGAAACACCATACTGTTTTCCTTAACAGTTGTACTAATATACATTCCCACCAACAGTGTATAAGAGTTCCTTTTTCTGCACATCATCTTCAACATTTTTTATTTTTTGTCTTTTTGATAATAGCCATCCTAACTGGGATGAGATGATATCACATTATTGTTTTGATTTGCATTCCCCTGATGATTAATGATGTTGTACATTTCTTCAGATACATTTTGGTCACTTGTATATTTTCTTTTGAGAGATATCTATTCAGGTCATTTTTTAGTCGGGTTGTTGTTGTTGTTATTATTATTATTATTATTATTATTTTGCTGTTGAGTTGTTTAAGTTCCACATATCTACAGCCAACTGATCTTTGACAAAGGCTCTACAACATACACTGGAAAAAGAACAGCCTCTTCAATAAAAGGTGGTGGGAAAACTGGATATCCATATGCAGAAGAAAGATGCTAAACCCCTATCTCTCATCATATATCAAAATCAATACAAAATTGATTCAAGATTTAAATGTAGGACCTGATAAACTACTAGTAGTTTTAATGATAAAACTACTAGAAGAAAACATATGAGAAATACCCAAAGACATTGGTCTAGGTGAAAATTTTATGGAAAAGACTTCTAAAACACAGGCAACAAAAGCAAAAATAGACAAATGAGATTACATCAAATTAAAAAGCTTCTACACAGAAAAAGAGATAACAGAGCGAAGAGGTAACAAGAATGGGAGAAAATATTTGCAAATTACCCATCCTACAAAGAATTAATATGCAGAACATACAGAAGCCTAATTCCAATATTGTGTCTCAGGGAATAGGAGCCCCAAGGAGAGGGTGAGAGATGAGGTAACAACCTATAGGAGAAGCAGTCAGAACACACACAACATTTATTCATTAAGTTTGCCATATTAAATGGGTGTAGTTCATGGTACCCCCAAACAATTACAATAGTAACAGCAAAGATCACTGATCACAGATCACCTTAACATATAATAATTAAAAGATTTGAAACACCGTGAGAATTACCAAAATGTGACACAGAGACACTAATTGAGCACATGCTTTTGGAAAAATGGCACAAGAACTTGCTTTACATGGGGTTGCCATAAAGCTTCAATTTTTAAAAAGCACTGTAAAATGAGACATGCCTGTGTATACTCAAAAGGTCCAGTCTTATATCCACCAGAAGATAGTTAAACCTATAGTCTACCTTCCTAGTTAGAGAACTGAACCGGTCCATAGCGTCACACAATAACTCTGTGCACTGGAACTGTTGCCTAGGGGTGTGTGTGTGTGTGTGTGTGTGTGTGTGTGTGTGTGTGTGTGTGTGTGTGTGTGTGTGTGTGTGTGTGTGTGTGTGATAAATATACATTCTGTAAGAAGTAAACATAATCTCTAGGCATAATTCCAAACTGCAGATACTGAGGTTGTATATATGGGACAATATTGGAAGAGCTACCCAAAGGTAGTGCTATATATATGATGTGCGGATGAGGAATAAGAGAAGGTGAGTGAAAAAAGAACTTATGTTCAATCAGAATGGGTTAGGAGGAAATTATAATTATTTTTCTCATCATCTGGTGAAGGCTTCAAAGACAAGAAGGGGTTATAAGAGCATCTTACATTTTCTGTACTAAGTAAATTCCAGGGAAAGTTATGGACCTAATGATTTAGCCTTTATATTATGACATTTTCAAATCTTTTTACTTGGGCAGTGTGTTCATCATTTTTCCTTCTCTTTCTATGCAGGTATGATATCAGAGAGTTTATACTGCCTGTTACACAGCACGTCATGCTTCAATGGGTGATAAAATAGAAAAGTTACAGTGATGCCTAATATTATCTAACTCATCTATCTCTTTTGAGAGTTATTTGACCAAACCTCTCTTTGCTAACATTCTTCTTGGACTTTTACATTTTAGAAAATGTAGCAACACCATGAACTTTTGCTTTAACTAACTGTAGAGATATTGTACAATCAATCAAACAGACTATGGGATGAAATGTCCTGTCAGCATTTGTATTCAGCTTTATTACTCAAATAGCTATTGATCTTTTACCATGTTCAACTTTGTGCTAGATTTTGTGAGAGCTAAAAATAAGAAAAGGCTGCTGACATTCAGAAGACCATCTAAGCGTCTATAAATGAGGCAATGGCAAATAAAATAATTGAGAATAAAGAAGTAAAAGTAAGGAGAAGTCACTTCCCACTGGGAGGGAATGTGAGGAGAGTGAAGAAGACTTTATGAAACATATAGTAATCTATTTGAGCTTTTAACCATTAGGATTTTTAGTCAGAATTAGGTTTGGAGAACAGGTAAAGTGACAAAATTCCTGGAAGGGAGTTGGGTGATGGGTAGTCTAATAGGGCAGGAGCAGTAGAGGAAAATGATGCCCTAACGTCAGCCATCAACTTCTACTGGTCGATGACACTGTACAGTGTCGTTAAACCCACAGTGCTCAGAACTCCCACCATGACAGCGTATTTCGTTGACAGTAACTCTTGAAATGTTTTTAGCTGAGGATGTAAATCTATGTTCCTCATGACCCTTGTGTATTATGATAAGCAAAATGTTTATCATCTGTTCAAATCTACACTGATTTTCAGTAAGTTGAAATACGTTCTAAATGTTCTCTTTTCTCCCTAGACATAGGTTTCCTTGGGGACAGATTTTCTTGATGTTATGTCAGAATCTTTTGGAATTTATTTCTCTACTGAAATAAATAAGAAAACTTTTAAAATCCAGTATATTCCTTGTTGGGTCAAAAATTCAAGCCTAACCTTTCGATTTTTTAAGAGTAAAACATTGAAAAGAAATGACCTTGATTATACTCAAAGCCATAGTTTGTTCTCTATGTTCTCTGGACAGGAAAATAAAGAATTATATCTCATTTATTGAAAGAAAAAAAGGAAACAATGAGTTTTTGAACCATTCAGGAAAAGTAGAAGACCCTAATCTGCATTTACAGATTTGTGCTACTTCTAAGTACATGAGATCGGGCTCATTTGAGATGTAGTAATTTGCATATTGATTTGCCAAGATGTAGAGGGAAAGTTTTCTTTGCAATTGTGGAGCACTGCTCTGGTCATTTTTTTGGTAGGCAGGCCTACCTGCAAAAAGAAACAATTTTCAACTCTGACTCTCATATTGTCATTGAAAACTATAGTAAGACACCAAAGGGTTAGTGACAACAGTTAAAATTTGTAGAAATCTGCTCTTATTTCCTTATGTAAATCTGAGAAGATAATACTATTAGCTAAATGCAGGAAGGATTGGTTGCAAAAGGAATAGCATGGATGATTTCAAAGCTAGTTACGAATTTCACCTAAGGAATTTTACAAATGTTAATGTCCTATTCCTTCCTCTCTCCCTTTCTTCCATCCTTTGTTCCCTCCTTTCCTCTCTTTCTTTCCCTGTCCCTTCATTCCTCTCCTTTCTTCCCTCTTTTCCTCCAGTCCACAAGCCATTAGGAAGTCCTAAATGAGTACAGCAGCCTTAGAGGACCTGGAGACTGGTTACAAGAGATTTAGCCAAAGAATAATCCTATTAGGGATACCAGAAGTAGATTTCTGACTGTCAGAGAACAAAGTGACAAATATGAAATGGAAGAAATAATGAACAATGTGGTATTTGATTGGAATTAGTAATATAGATGTGAACTTATGGTTTTAGATATCTATATATAGATATATAGAGAAGTTAAATACAAAAATAGAGTGTGTGTGTGTGTGTGTGTGTGTGTGTGTGTGTTTATTTCCTATCTCTGTCCACTTGCTACGATAGAGATAAGGAAGTATTCAAATACTTATGTGGCCATGTACAGACGCAAGCTTGAAGGGGCTGCCACTGCAATATCTAGACCAATTTGGGCATCTAAGTAAATGCTGATAGTAATGGGTAGTACTGGATTATATCCCACTGAGTAAAAGAGGAATATATAAAGAAATCTTTGAGTCCACCATGAGCACATCAATGTGAAGAAGAAAAATCTCTTACTTACAGTTGAAATAACAATAAATGTAGAAAGAATGGTAGAATAGGAAAATCATTTGCAACCATCGTAGTAATAACTCAGCCAACAAAGAATATCAGTGGAGTTAGTGAAAAAGCGGATATTTATATAGTCTCAAATATCTCCCCCTAAAATACTTATAAGTACAATGGGAAAAAAGAGTTACTTTACAGTAGAGTAACTTTAGCAGACCACAATCAAGATCTCAATAATGTGATCAAAGTTAATGTGATCAAAATCACCAGAGATGATTGTGTGCCACCTGATGGGAAACAATGAGCAAAGATAGTCTCACTCAGTGGTATTTCTTCTGAAATGCATAAGCCAAATCTAGTCATTAAAAAATCATACAAATTCAATTTGAAGGACATTCCACACAACAACTGGAATATATTTAAAAATACTAACATTGTTAAGATCAAGGAAGAAATGTGGAACTCTTCCAGATTAAACTAAAGAGCTGTAACAACCAAGTGCAACACATCATCCTTACTTTAATTATTTTCCCATAAATGACATTTTGTGATAGTTGGAAAAACTTGAGTGGAATATCTGGATGAAGAGTATATGAGATCTCTTCGTACTCTTCTTGAAATTTTATTTTGTGTTTAAAATTATTTTAAAATAAAAAGTACAAAACAAATTAATGTCTATTTCTCACTTATATAATATGAAATCAGAATCTGTGAGTGTGGATTCTTTTGTAAAAAGATCCTTAAATGACTCTAACGTGCAGCCAGGGTTGAGAACTGCTGGGCAAGGAGGTATCTGAGCAGTAGTGTTCATTAAGACCATAGCTTGCAACTAGAAGAATTCTAATTATGGGTCTGTCTCTTGTTTCATTCAGCATGAATTCTGATGATGGATTTCTGTCTAACATTCAATTCATGAATGGATACAAATGCTCCATTTGTTGAGAGTTGTTTACATAGAGCTCTTATAACCAGTCTTTGCTGTACATTCTAATACTCACTTGGAATGTTTCACATGGTATATTTATTTTTAAAATAATAAAAAACAGAAATGTACTTTACTTTGAGATTAAGTAGCCTTCAGTGAGATAATTAGAAACTCCTTGTTTTCTAAAACTAGAGCTGTCATTAGTTTGGATTGATAATTATTGTTTTATAGTCATATGGTACATTCCTTTAAATATATCTGAGCATTACATTGGGGAGTAATCCACCTGGTGTTCTGTTCTATCAGTGCATCAGTTAATAGATATTAAGATTCATTTTCTCCCTTGCATTTAGAATATCTTGAAATGGAGAAGAGTGTGTGCTGGTCCTTCATGCACCTCCCTCTCCCAATTGCCTTGGCTTACATCTATGTAGATGGGAGCATCATTTTGTTTCTGGCTGGAGCTGGGGCATGAGCCCGCTATATAAGACCCTCAGATGTGGGTATATTCATACTGGGCCAGTGATAACATATGAGGAAAATTGTAATGGTATTGAAGTTTGTCTCAAGCAAAATTGTGACGTATGCCAAGATTGCCACTGGCACCTGCCTTTCCTTGCAGTGTCCCATCAACCTTCACTGCCTTTGTTTGCTAGATGCCTCTCAGGTGCACAGTCCACACAGTCTCAGCTGTCGTATAACTTCTGCTAAGTTGTTACTAGATAAAGTATTACACAGTTAGGACTTTTCATAATGATGCTTCCTGGAGATATTTATTTCCTAAAAATAATACTTGTCAAAATTGATCTATTACGGTGAGAGAGAATATTTTAATAATATTTTATATTAAATATTTAAATATTAATTATTTTAACATTTAATTCTATATTAATATTAGTAATAATTAACATTAATATAAAATCTTTGATAGTAGCTATTATTTATCTGCCAAGAATTTTGTTATACACTCTCTATTCACTATCTCATTTAAATCTTGCAAGTACCCTATGAGATAAGCTCTATTATTTATACCCATTTTATGAATGAGAACATGAAGTTTACAGCACCAAAACAATTTGCCCAAGATCACAAAGCTGGTGAATGACAAACCTCATGTTTGAACCCAGATCTGCCTGATTCCAAAATCTATGCACTTAACTATTAGGTTATTGACTCTCATGTTTTGAATTGGGCATTACCTAGACTATCTGGAGTATCTATTCCTAATTTTAGATAAATGCATAAAGCATGAGCCTAGAAAAACTACCTTATTACCCCTTTTCTATTTTCCAATAGACTAGTCTGTACCATTTTTCAGAGCATATGATTCACAGTATTTATCCAGTTGTTCCTCTTATACTTCTACTCAGTCCACAGCCTCACACTGAAGCCATTCTTCAGTTTGTATAGTCGTTGTTTATTTAAGCAAAGCTGTGAGGAGGTGGTGGAGTTGGGCAGTGGTGGTGGTGGGGTTGCTACTCTGCACATTTGCCAAACCCTCTCTTAGGTTCATGTAGTAATTCATAAAGTTATTCAGTAGAGCATGGCCTTGTAAAAAGTCTCTGAATACATTTGGCAAGCTGTTGAGGCCATCAAGCTGCAGTCTCAAATATCTAAAATATCTCCTCCTACCCTCCTTCGGATGCATATTGAGTTTTGCATTTTCAATAGTTTAAATAAAGCTATATGTTACAAAGACATTAAATTGCAGTGAAGAAAAACAAGATAATGGATCGTCTGACATATGCAATACATTTAAAGATAATTGTAGTCAGTCATTTTCTTATTTAAGACATCTCAGTTCAAGCCCATTTATTTTATTTATTTTTATTGAAACATAATTGTTTGTACATATCTGTGAGGCACAGCATTGATTATCAATACCTGTGTGCAATATGTGATGTAATTATCAGGAGTATTAGTATTCAATGTAATCATTTCTTGTGACCCTTAAACAATTTCTTGATGATTTTAGTGTATGGTGAGAGATGCATATCTTGTTTCATTCTTCTTCATATGGATATCCAGTTTTCCCAGCACCACTTGTTGAAGAGACAATCTTTTCCCAAAGGTAGATTTTTGTTGCCTTTGTCCAATATCAGATGGCTATACGCCTGAGGAGTGATTTCTGGATTCTCCATTCTACTGCACTGGTCTGAATGTCTATTTTTATACCAGTACCATGCTGTTTTGGTTATACTTTGTAGTATAATTTGAAGTCGAGTAGTGTTATGTCTCTGGCTATTTATTTATTTATTTATTTATTTATTTATTTATTTATTTATGCTCAGGATTGCTTTGGCTATTCAGGGTATTTTGTTTATCCAAATGAAAAGTAAGATTGTTTTTTCCATTTCTGTGAAGAAAGTCATTGGTATTTTGATGGGGATTGCATTGAATCTGTAGATTGCTTTGGGTAGTATAGACATTTTCACTAAAAACAATTCAAAATGGATTAAAGACTTCAGTATAAGACCTGAAACTATAAAATTACTAAGGGAAAATATAGGTGAAACACTTCAGCAATTAGGTGTGGGCACAGGCCCACAAGCAGGCCCACAGGCATGAAAGCACAAGCAGCAAAAGAAAAAATAAAAATGTGGGACTATATCAAACTAAAAGCCTTCTGCATAGCAAAGGAAATAATCAACAGAGTGAAAAGACAATCTACAGAAGGGGAGAAAATTTTTGTTAACTATGCATCAAACAAGGGATTAATATCCAGAATATACACAGAACTCAAGCAATTCTACATTTAAAAAGCAAATGGCCCAATCAAAAAATGGGCAAAGGAGCTGAACAGACATTTTTCAAAGGAAGACATATAAATGGCCAAAAGATACATGAAAAAATGCTCAACATCACTAGTCATCAGGGAAATGCAAATTAAACCACATTGAGATACCACCTCACTCCAGTTAGACTGGCTATAATCAAAAAGACAGGGAATAACAAATGCTGACGAGGCTGTGGAGAGAAGGGAACATTCTTGCACTGCTGGTGGGACTGTAAATTAGTACAACCACTATGGAAAACAGTATGGAGGTTTCTCGAACAACTACAGATAGATATTCCATACAATCCAGCAATCCCTCTTCTGGGTATATACCCAGAGGAATGGAAATCATTATGTCAAAGAGATACCTGCACTCGCATGTTCATTGCAGTTCTGTTTACAATAGCCAAGATATGGAACCAACATAAAAGTCCATTAATAGATGATTGGATAAGGAAACTGTGGTATATATACACTATGGAATACTACTCAGCCTTAAAAAATAATGAAATACTCCCATTTGCAATAACATGGATGAATCTGGAGAAACTTACGTTGAGTGAAATAAGGAAAGCACTGAGGGATAAATACCGCATGTGCTCACTCTTATGTGGGAGTTAAAAGGGAAAGGAAGGAAGGAAAGACCACAGTAGTTAGGTGGTCTTACACAGGGAAGAAACTGTCCTAGGGCTACAAAGCAGAGTGGGGGGCAGATGGGGAGGGGGAGGGATGTTGGGGGATAATTGGGTGGGGACCTGAGGTACAAAAGTAATTTCTGGTAATAGGTATGTTCCCAGTATAAACCTGGACCTCACATCATGGGCACAAGGGGTGACAATTAGATTTATATCTCATGAATATTCTTAATAAATGAAAAATAAAATAAAATAAAGTAAAAAAAAGAAACCAAAAACTTTTTGCTAACCCTTCTCTCCCTTCCCCTTTCCCACTTCTGGTGAGCTCAGTTCTGTTCTCTCCTTTTGGAAATTTAACATATTGTTGTGATTGTTGTATCTTTCTTTCTTTCTTTTTTATTTATTAGTTTATATTTTAGCTCCCACTTATTAGTGAAGACATGCAGTATTTCTCTTTCTGTGCCAGGCTTATTTCACATAACATAATTTTCTCCAAGTTCATCCATGTTGCTGCAAATGGCAGAATTTCATTATTTTTTATGGCTGAGTGGTGTTCAACTGAGTATATATACCACATTTTCCTTATCCAGTCATCGGTCAATGAACATTTAGGTTGGTTTCAACTCTTGACTATTGTAAATAGAGCTGTGATAAACATGCAAGTGCAAGTATCCCTTCAACATGATGATTTCCATTCCCTTTGGAATACGTACACCCAGCAGTGGGATTGCTATGTCATATGGCAGCTCCATCTGTAGTTGTTTGAGGAAACTTCATATTGTTTTTCAAAATGGCTGCACTAATTTACAGTCCCAAAACAGGGTAGGGGGCTCCCTTTTCTCCACATCCTTGCCAGTATGTGTTATTCTCAGTCTTTTGAAAATAGCCAGTTGAACTGGAGTGAGATGATATTTCAATGTCATTTAGATTTGAATTTCCCTGAAGCTTAGTGATGTTGAGCATTTTTTTCATGAGTCTGTTGGCCATTTGTGTATCTTCCTTTGAGAAATGCATATTCAGCTTCTTTGCCCATTTTGTAATCAGGTTACTTGTTTTTTGTTTTTTGTTTTTACCATTAAGTTATTTGAGTTCCTTGCACATTCTGGATATTAATCCCTTGTTGGATGGATGCATAGTTTTCAAATATTTTCTCCCATTCCCTAGGTTGCCTTTTCACTCTGTTAATTGTTTCTTTTGCTAGGCAGAAGATTTTACTCTAATATAATCCCATTTGTTTTACCTTTTTTTTCTTCTGTTGCCTGTGCTTTTGGGATCTTGTTCAGAACGACTTTGCCCAATTCTACTTCCTGAAATGTTTCCCCTATGTTTTCTTCAAGGAGTTTAATAGTTCCAGTTTAATATTAAATCTGTAATACATTTTGAGTTGATTTTGGTATATGGTGGGCGGTACAAGTCAAGTTTCATTCTTCTACATGCCCCTTCCCCAATGTATGTTCTTGGTGCCTTTGTTGGAGGTCAGCTGGCTGTATGTATGTGGGTTGATTTCTGAGTTCTCTACTCTGTTCCATTGGTCTGAGTGTCTGTTTTTAGGCCAGCATCATGCTGTTTTGATTATTGTAGCTTTGTAGTATAATTCAAGATCATGTAATGCCTCCAGTTTTATTTTATTTTTTTTTGCTGAGGATTGCTTTGGATATTTGGAGTCTTTTGTTGTTTCATATGAATGTTAGGATGGTTTTTTCTATTTCTGTGAAGATTGTCACTGGGTATTTTGATGGGCATTGCACTGAATCTGTAGATCACTTTGGGTAGTATGGACATTTTCACAATGTTTAATTCTTCCAATCCATGAACATGGAGTGTCTTTCCAACTTTTTGTGTTGTCTTTAATGTCTTTCAGCAGTGATTTGCAGTTCTCAGTTGTAGGGATCTTTCAACTTCTTATTCAATTGATTCATAGGTATTTTATTTATTTTTTTGTGTGTGACCATTGTAAATGGGCTTGCTTTCTTGATTTCTCTTGCTGCTATTTCTTTGCTGGAGTATAAAAATGCTACTGATTTTTGCATGTTGGTTTTGTATCCTGCAACTTTACTAAAATTGTTTATCAAGAGTTTTTTGGTAAGAGTCTTTAGGTTTTTCTGTATATAAAGTCATGTCATCTACAAACATGACAGTTTGACTTTGCCTTTTCCAATCTGGATGCCCTTTATTCCTTTCTCTTGCCTGACTGCTCTGGCTAGTACTTCCAATACTATGTTAAATAGAAGTGGTGAGAGTGGGCATCCTTGTGTTGTTCCAGTTCCTTCTGAAAATTTTACTCTACTCGGGCTGATATTGGCAATGGGTTTGACATATATGGCTTTTTATCATATTGAGAGATTTTCCTTCTATATCTAATTTGCTGAGAGTCTTTATCATGAAGAGATGTTGACTTTTGTGAAATGATTTTTTCTGCATCTATTCAGATAATTGTGTGGTTTTTGTCCTTCATTTTGTAGATGTGGTGTATCACATTTATTGATTTGTGTGTGTTGAAAAATCCTTGCATCCCTGGGGTGAATCCCACTTGATCATGGTTTATAATTTTTTTGATGTGTAGCTGCTGTATTCTGTTTGCTAAAATTTTGTTGAGTTTTTTTGCCTCTATGTTCATTGAAGATATTGGCCTGTAGTTTTCTTTGTTGTTGTTGTATCTTTGTCTGGTTTTGGTATGAAGGTGATACTGGACTCATAGAATGAGTTTGGGAGAATGGCTTATGTTTCAATTTTGTGGAATAGTTTGAAGATAATTGGTATTAATTCCTCTTTAAAGGTTAGGTAGAATTCAGCAGTAAAACCATTGGGTCCCAGGCTTTTCTGTGTTAGGAGACTGCTGATTACTGCTTCAGTCTTGTTGCTTGTTATTGATCCGTTCAGGTTTTCTATTTCTTCTTGGTTCAGTCTTGGTAGTTTGTATGTGTCCAGAAATTTATACATTTCCTCCAGGTTTTCAAGTTTGTTGGTGTATAGTAGTTATTAATAGTATCTAATGATTCTTTGCATCTCCATTATATCAGGTGTGATGTCTCCTTCTTCATTTCTGATTTTTGCTTTTTGGGTCTTCTCTATTCTTTTTTTATATAGTCTAGCTAATGGTTTGTCTATTTTTTTTTTTTTTTGTCTTCTCAAAAAACGAACTTTTTGTTTCATCAATCTTTTGCATCATTTTGGGGGTCTCTATTTCATTTAGTTCTGCTCTGATACTAATTATTTCTTTCCATCTACTAATTTTGGGATTGGATTGTTCTTGTTTTTCTAGTTCTTTGAGATTGATCATTAGGTCAATTATTTGAAATCTTTCTATTCTTTTGATGTAAAATTTATTGAAATAAACTTCCTTTTTAGTACCCCTTTTGCTGTATGAGGTGTCTTTATTTTCTTTAGTTTCAAAAATTATTTAATTTCCTGTTTAATTTTTTCTTGGACTCATAGGTCGTTCAGGCGCATGTTGTTTAATTTCTATGTATTTGTATTGTTTCCTGAGTTTCACTTGTTATTGATTTCTAGTTTTAAGCTGTTGTGTTCTAAAATTTTACTTGAAATGATTTCAATTTTTTAATATTTTCTGAGGCTTGATTTGTGACCTAATATGTGGTCTATCCTGGAGAATGTTTGATGTGCTGATCAGAAGAATGTATATTCTGTAGTTGCTAGACGAAATGTTCTGTAGAAATTTTCCAAACCCAATTGGTGTGAGGCAATCAAGTAGTCATAGGAGACTATAAAACATCCTTACTTTTGAAATATGATTAAATATATTTTTGACATGTCAATAGCAAATTTTATATTTTTACACCAAAACATCATTGCCCTTTTTTGGCTGACAAAATCCACATTATTTAAAAATTGTATATTGTTTTCTAACAATGCTAACTTACCAAAGAAATATGCGAAACAGTTACACAGTTTTGGTAATGTGTAAGTAATACACATAATTATTTTCTGTTATACTAATGAAAGAAATAATGTGTATCCATAAATACTGAACTAATACAAATAATAGATATATTTTATGTAACCAATACTCTGTGCCACATACTGTGATGAGTAATTCACATATATTAGTACATTTAATCCTTACTGTAATCTTAGGGCACAATTGGGGTAAGTGTTATGATTACTATTATTTACTAGACAAAATACAAAGCCTTTGGGATTAAGCAACATGCCCAGTAGCCATATAGCTAAAAATGAGCATATATAGACTTCAAATCCAAAACTAACTTTAAAATTTATTATTATAATTAATATGTAAAATAAAGTAAAATGAAAGCTTTATTATTGACATTCTATTAATAGAATCATTCCAAAATTGATATTCTTTCGCATCCATAATTCCGTCATAAAACCATAATGCCTTGGAGCTAAAATACTCATCTTACTCCAAATATTCATTTGAATGATGAGGAAAATGAAAACTAGAAAGAATAAATGATATCTCTAATGTTAATCTATATGCATTTCAAGAAATGACTACCAAATATTAGATAAAAGATTAAATCATATTTACTATAGCTTTACTCTTGGAATAAAAGAAAGGAAGATTTGTTAAAGATGGAGGTCAGTTGATAGTTCAGGCATGACCTCTCATGGAGACAATACACAAACTCTAGCACATTGCCTAAACTTCCTAGACCTCAGTTTTCTCACATGTAAAATGTAGGTTAAATAATATCTAACTGGGTTGTTTTAATGACTAAAAGTGAATACGTTTTAAGTGCCTGGTGCATAGTAGCACTACTTCATTAGACTAATTATACATGAGTGTCAGGGCCTTAGCATTGCAGGCCCCAGAAACTCAATTTAAGGCCTTCATAAATGATCCAGCAGACAAAAAAAAAAAAATTGAATGTGTTTTATTTTAGCAGTGGTATGATGATAAATATTTAACAACTGGCTTGTTGTTTCTTTTTGTGTGAGAGGGGACTCATCTGTAGCATTTATTAATTTGCATATGCAATTACTCCTATATGTCAAATATCAAGCTACCAACATGATGTCAACTGACTTTTTAAATTCTTGAAAATTTAACAATAAGCTCTTCCGAGCAAGTATTACTTAGCTCTAGCACTGATTTTCTTACTCGTTATGTATATACATGTGTGTATATATAATCAAAAATATATGAAAATACATGCATATTTATATATAAATGGGAGATAAATTACAATCACAAATTTATTTCATAAGCATAGAACCAGAAAAAGGGTAGCTAATTATATAATGGTAATAGCCACTGTCACTGAGCTATGATACCAAACCTTTGGACTAAGATAGCTTCTTTGCTGTATGGTGCTGGAGACACAGAACAAGTTTTGCCCTTGAGAAATTTATTATTCTAGTAGTATGATACACACATACTATTGACCTCCCTGCCCCCATGCACAGTCCATGCCAATGCAGGCAGCTTTCCAAGAGAATACCTCCCCTAATGTTGACTGCATTTGGCCACTACCCAATTAATGTAATCAGTGTAGGTAAAGACAATCTCTGGAGTGGTTCACTTACAGAGATGACCCAACTTATCCTTTTGTGTTGATTCTTTCTCATTTCACCCTTCGGCATGAATCACATGACCAAGAATAATTCTAACTCTCTGAAGATTAGTAATGAATCCACATATGGCCTAGCTGGGAAAATGTCCATAAATTGCTAGTGCTTTCATTTTTCAAACATAAAGGAATAAAGCACATCAACCCAAGAGGAAAGTAAAACAAAGAGAGTTTCCAACCATTTACTGGTGAACTAGTTTATAGCAAAAAGTCCTTCTGACAGTTTATAGAAAAAGCCCATGTCTTATTTCCTTAATTTTTCATACAAAAATAATAACCCATTTTTGTCCTTATCCAAAAGTGAGTAATAGAAATTTTTATAATACTAAGAAATTCACAGTGATTTACAGAATATAAGTCAGTATAGCACGCCGTAATATAAAATGGAAGAAAAATACGATCATCTCAATTTATACAGAAAGAGCATTTGACAAAATTTAATACCCTTTAATAATACAAACACTCAGTAAACTGGGAATAGAAGTGAATTTTCTCAACATGATAAAGGCCATATATGAAAATTTCACAATTAACCAGTTTTATTTCTATTTACTAGCAATGGAAATCTAAAAGAGAAATTAGGAAAATAATTCCATTTACAGTAACATCAAAAAGAATAAAATACTTAGAAATAAATTTAACCAAGGAGGCACATGTACACTGAAAACTGCAAAACATTGGTAAATGAAATTAAAGAAAAACATCCCATATTCATAGATTAGAATACTTAATATTGTCAAGGTGACAATAATACCCTAAACAATCTACAGATACAATGTAATTCCTGTCAAAATTCCAGTGGTGTTTTTTTGCATAAATAGAAAAACCCATCCTAAAATTCATATGGAATTTCAAGGGATCCAGAATAGCCAAAAACAATTTTGAAAAAGAATAACAAATTTGGAGGGCTGAGGCTTTCTGATTTCAAAACTTAATACACATTAAAACAGTATATTACTGGTATAAGGACAGACATATAGACCAATGAGATAGAACTGAGAGTCCAGAAATAAATTCTCACATCTATGTTCAATTGATTTTTGATAAGGGTAACAAGACCACTTAATAGAGAAAGAACAGTCTCTGCAACACATGTTGCTGGGAAAACTGGATATACACATACAAAAGATGAAATTAAATACTCACCTCACACCATATACAAAAATTGACCCCAAATGAATAAAATACCTAAATTTAATACCTAAAATTATAAAACTCTTTGAGAAAAACATAACAGCAAATCCTGACTTTGGTTTGGAAATGATTTCTTTGATAAGACACAAAAAGCACAAGCAACAAAAGAAAAAAAAATACATAAAATGAAATTCATTAAAATTAAACTTTTTTGCAGGAAATGTACTATCAAGAGAGTGAAGACAACCCACAGAATAGAAGAAAGTATTATAAATCATATATATAATAAGAGTTTAGTATTCAGACTATATAAAGAACGCCTACAACTCAACAACAAAAGACAAAGAATCCAACTAAATGATGGGCAAAGAACCTGAATAGACATTTTTCTAAAGAAGATTTACAGATAGCCAATAAGCACATGAAAAGATGCCCAACATCATTAGTCATCAGGAAAATGCAAATAAAAACCAATATGAGATACAAATTCACACCTACTAGGATGACTATAATAATAATAAAAAGCATAAAATAAAAAGCATTTGCAAAGAAAGTAAAAAATTGGAATCCTTGTGCATTGCTTGTGGGAATGTAAAATGGTGCAGCCACTGTGGAAAACAGTTCAGTGGATCTTCAAAAAGTTAAGCATAGAATTACTACATGACTGAACAATTACATCCCTAAAAAAATAACAAAAAGAATTGAAAATGGGGACTAATAAAGATATGTGTATACCAATGTTCACAGCAGCATTATTTGCAATAGCCAAAAGGTGGAAGCAAGAAAACAACCCATGTCCATCAAGCTGTGTAAACAAAATGTGGTATACACACTCAATGGAATGCTATTCAGCCATAAAAAGAAATGAAGTTTTGATACATGCTACAACATGAATAAACCTTAAAAACATTATGCTAAATGAAATAAGCCAGACACAAAAGGACAAATATTCTATGAATCCACTTATATGAAATTTCTAGAATTGGCAAATTAATAAAGACAGAAAATAAATTAGAGGTTACTAGGGGCTGGGAGGAGGGAGGAATAGGAAGTCCTTGCTTAATGGATAGGGTATCTGGGGTGATACATAATTTGGAAACAGTAGTAATGGTTGTACAACATTGTAATTGTAACTAATGGCGCTGAATTGCACACTTTAAAATTATTAAATAGCAAATTTTATCTTACATATGTTTACCACAATTAAAAATGTAACTGAAACACACAGACTTTTCAGTTAAAGATGGAAGATTGAACATATATTTTAGCTCTGTCCCTCCTGAACCTCAGTAAAAATGACAGTAGAAAGATTGTTTAAAAACCATAAACCCATGAAAACATATGGGAAAGGAGACAATAGCAACAAAACTGAATGCTGAGGAGATGATTGGTGAGTGGTTACTGGAAAAAAATCACAGTGGGACCCATTATAATGTCAAGAAATTTAGTGCAAAAGAGAAGAAAGAAAACAAACAAAAAATCCACAGGACTGTCTTAGCATGAGTGAATAAGCTGCAATTCCTTAAAACCACAGCATTTGGCAGAGAGAGATTGATAAGAGATAAGGGGAGACATTGAGAACCAGAGTCCAAAACACATCACTGTACACTACTACCCAAGATGTTCAACTTAGTATATTCAATTTCATTCCTGGCAATTAGATCAGCAATCCATATTTATTTATGACTCCGCCAACATCTAAGAAAGGCCATTGTATCTTTCTGTTGACATTGATGCTGGAGTTTGACAATTAAATTCTACAAATTAGGACTTTTCTCTTAGACGCTTTTGGCTCTCAACATTATTTAGGATGGGAATACAATAAGTAGAGGGGAAAAAGCCATAAAAAATTTTGGGTAAATCATCAGTTTGAGATTGAACTGATGGATTCTCTTTTATCTTTGTTTAGTATTTCTTATTAACTATACATCTGTCCATCTCAGGGCCATACTATTTTCTTCAACCATTCATTGACTATATATTTTTGAGTTTCTACTGTCTTAGCCCCAGTGTTAAGTTCTTGGATACAATACTAATCAAAATATAACACTTCTCAAGAAGTTTACAGTTTCTTTATAAATTTCAATCTTATTCACAAATAAATATAATACGATATATGTTGGGGTCCCTTTAAACAAAGAAGTTTAGGTAGTCTATAGAATTCCATAGAAGAGAGAGCTCACATTGTGTTGGGGTAATCAGGGGAGACTTTGTGGATATAAGGTAGCAATGGAGAGGGGTTTTGAAGAATGGGAAGAACTTGGGTATCCATAGAGAAGGGATAATACAGACAGGAACAACCATTTATGGCAGCTATATCGACTTTTCATGTGCATGGCATATTCACAAATACTCAAATTTTGGTGTTATAGTTACAGGGTTTACACCAATCCACAGGTATTGCATCCATGTGTCATCCTTTAGCACTACAGCACTATTGAGAACTTTCTGTTATACTGAGTGTGCTCTCTTGGGCAATGTTTTGGCATGATCTACTAAGTATATCATCTTGCAGTAATGTCATTTCTTTATTTCTTACTCTCAGCTTTCTACATGAAATAGAACCAGATATTCCATCTAACAGACTTTGCTAAAAAGCACTTATCCTCATTAGAGAAAAAAATTAATTTTGTGTATTTATTAACATTTCATGGCACACATCTAAAGATCTTTGGTAATCTCCATACACTATGGCACAATCATGGAGTACTCCTGGCATTAGGGAAGGCAATGAAACAGGTAACCACAGGACAGGTTTGGTAAAAGTGTCTGTCCAGTATACAAAGGAGGTCCAGGAAATGAAATACAGAGAAATAACATTTGAAAGGAAAAGTGTAATCAAATCACCAGATTAAAGCTCTGTCATTCCATACATAAAATTAAACCTTACAGAGCCAAAGGTTTCCATAGTGACCTTTCAGAAATTACCCTTGTTTAGGTGGAGAAATTAGACAGAGAGTAAGGCACTTCTACTCCTACTTTAAAGAAGGTATCTCTGGCTTTTTATTTATGTTTTTTTTTTTTTTTGTGTGTGTGTGTGTGTGTGTGTGTGTGTGTGTGTGTGTGTGTGTTGATATTAAGAAATGGTGTTCTTGATATGTTTTTTTTAAAAGAAATAGTTGGGCAGACTAGGAAGAATCATTGAAAATTTGCAAGGAGAATTCCATAATCAGAACAATTTTGAAAGATTGTTCTGACATTAGGATGTATAGGGAATGGAAAGGCTATTAAAAATCAGACCTATTTGAAGACTATTACATTTTCCAGGAAAGAAATAAAGAAGGGCCACACAGATGGTGGTGGTGGTGAAACCAGAAAGAAAGAGAAGGACAAAGAACAATTCCAGAGGTAGAATCAATAGCCCTCACAATCTTTTGGCTCAGGAGAAAAAAAAAAAAAAAAAGACAATGGTTCTTTCACATAAGCGTGGATTTTGTGATATAGAAGGTGTCATTGGCACAGATATTAGTAAATTAAAAAGTGGAAAAAACATATGAGTTTCATTGTCAGCATGGTGCATTTAACATAAGTGCTGATGTCTTGTTAGACATAACTACTAGGCCATTGTAAACTCACCTCTGGTTTTGTAGGTTTAATCTATGAATACAGAAATAGCAGATTTATATAGATGGGTAAATTAAACCTGGGGGAGTAGTCAAAAATTATGTGAGAGCAGAAAAGAGTTAGAAACAACAGTTTAGCAAATGCAAAGCAATCACTTATGAAGGGGTTTCTGCAACTAGAGATCCACAAAGTCTATAAGGTATCTTCGAAGCCCTATTTGAAACCAGATAGCAAGAATTTGTAGTGGAATCAATTAACATGATTCTATGTCTCTCTCCAATTGTCCTCAATGGCCTAGGAATGAAAAATAAGAAGATAAGCATTCAAAAGTAGTTCAATTTGGGGTCCAAGTTAAGAAGGCCAATGGTATGATAGAGTCATTAGAGGGCTGCCTAAAGAAGTTGAGACAAGTCATGAAACAAGGTCAAGATGAGCTTTAAAGATATGAAAGAACAAGAGAACTGATAATCCCAGACACTGTCATCAGAAAGAAGAATTTTAAAATGTTAGGTTTAGGTTGAGTTGTTCTGAATAATGACAAGGTTTAGGTGTGGCCATATTTCTGAGAATCTGAAAGCATTTGGGATGAAAAGGTTGGGAGGTATAGGACAGATTCCTTAGTCCAGTGTTAGTAGCTAATGGAGAACATAGCAGATAATTCTAGGCTGATTGGAGAAAAGGAAGTGATATCATAATTGTGGGGGGCCAATGAGAGATATGAAGTTAGAAATTTGGTTGGGAAAGAAAATATGGTAGAAATGAGACAAAGGGTGAAGTATGATTAACAGGTTTGTTGTGGAGAGGTATACAGAGCCAAACTGTCTAAAGGTTTCCCACTCCTTCTTTACAGGATCCCATTCTGCCTTTACTTTTGTAGAGCCAGGGCTAGGGTCTGGAGCTTACAGACCCCTCAAGCCCATTCACAAACCCTTCACATGCAAGTCTATGGGCTAGGTAACAAGAAAAGGTCCTTGGAGCCTTGGTTGAAGAAAGAATAGTCTTTATTCAGCACACATATGTCTAAGAGCTAGGCAGTCCAAAAAGAAACTGAGCAGCTGCAGGCATAGTAAACATGCTCTATTTTTAGTCGCAAGCTCTGGTGACTAGCAGCTCAAGAGTCACTGCCTCACACACTGAAGAACATACAAAAATAGCAACAAGCTAAAGGCACCCTGGCACAAGTGCATACTAACTCTACCCCCACACTTGTTTACAAAGAATGTGCTGCACTACGCCCAACAAGAGCAGAGGCAAGGAGGACTGACCAAACTACTTCATTGTCCTCACAGTTTTGTAGGCCCACTTTATACTCTGCTGCATATAAGGCCCATGAGCCACCCCTGACCTCTTTTAGACAAAGATATATTGATGTAACATCCAGGAAAAAAACCTTTGATGATGCAAGTTACCTGATGCTATTATATGATTCAGCACTGGTATAAGAATAGTAAAGTAATCTGTATTAAAGTCAGACTCCAGCCCTCTTTGCATTAGTGTCTATTGCCACATGACTTGGTGATTTGAGCATTAGCTTTAAGAAGTCATAGTGTTTGTTTGTCATATTGAGTCATTGCCATCACAGAGAGAGGGTATGCCCATAATAGCCCACTCTTACCAGGAGGAAAATAAGAGATACACCGAGCAGAGTTGCCATGGCTAATATTCACCAGCCACACACAGCCTTGGGTAGACCCAAGCCGACTTTCAGATGCATGATTGAACCAAATTGAGGTCAGCTGAGTCCAGTTTAGATTAGCTGATCCCCAGCCAATACATAGATGACTGAGCTATAATATATGATTGTCCTTTTAAGCTACAGGGATTTGTGTTGGTCTGTTACACAGCAATAACTAACTGATATAGGCAGGATGTAAATGATGGAACATATGTTCTCAAAAAGGAGCAGTTTTGTTTAACTGGGGCTTTGATATGAGAAACTGAGTGGTGGGTATTGAGGTGGTAGAGACATGTTATTATCAGTTGATTGAATGTATTAACATATATCTATGGACATTATCATCAAAACAATTTTTCACCTAATTGCCAAATTGCATTAGGCAAAAGAAAAATCAGAGAGTGAGGATTTTCTACTTAACCCGTCTTCTCTACAATAATTTCTCCCTAATCTAGTTTCTATAAGAGCTTATTTTTCTTCCAGTTTAGCAAATAATGTGTGCCAACACTCCTTTTCCATCCATAGCAGATATGATTAGTCAGCGAGGCACCCTCATCTCCTGAGTGAAGTCTCAACAGAAGGCTCTGCATTTGCTTCCTCAAAATCACCTTTCCTACTATCTTAGAATGCCAAATTCTATCCATCAATGATCAGTTCAGATGTTACCTCCTCCATAGAGCCTCCTATGATTTCTCCCACCAGAGATGCTATTTTGTTGTTTTAATCACCTATAATGCTTAATTTATCAATTTATGATACACCACATAACATTTATTTAAGCTTACTGAATTTAGAGACCCTGTCTTTTTTTTGAAACCCCTGCAGCATCTAGATTAGCACTTTGAATATATTACATAACATAAAAATATTTGTTGGAAGCATGAATCACAAACCTGAAAATGTTACAACTGTTTCTTAACTCTTTTGGCAAGAAAATTTTAAGATTCTTTCTGATTGGTATGTAAATGTATGATTCTGCCTCTGTTTAGATGCTTTCTAAATGGTGACTAATTAATTTCTCTTCTAAAATGTACCTGACAGGAATGTAAAGGAAGAAGGAAAAGCATGGGAAAATTCCCTACTTGCAGCAAGTGAAAAGGAGATGCTCAAATTTGCAGATAGATAATTTTCTTACACTTTGGTTCAAGAAACGGGAAGAGACAATTTCCCCTCCAGGTTTTGGGATCCATCCTCTTTTATTCAAGGCCCTAGAGATGTATTAGCCCTGAAATCCAGAATGTGAGTCTTCTGTGAATTTGGTCATTCTTATTTACTCGGAATGAAGAAACTATTAACTTCTCTTTCACATTAATTCAGACTATTTTGGTGAGTCAGTAAAGGAAAAGAAAATTCAACATTCATAGTTCTAACACCACACTTGGTTACAATACATTAGATAGGGATCCTGAATTTCTGAGTAATAGCCTTATTATTTAAATACCTCATATATGCAAAAAATAAGGATTAATTTCACATTAAAGAAAGAAAGGAAGGAAGAGGGGGTGCACCAAGGGCCTCAGCCACGCCCCTCCAACATCAGCTTCCAACCCAGGGACGATCACCAGGCAGCTGCAGGAAGCGCCCCGGGCTCTCAAGCTGGGGCAGTGGGGAGCCAAGGAACTCAGCCATGCCCCCCTGTCCACATCCAGTCCAGAGACAACCACCTAGTCACTGCCAGAAGCACCCCGGGCTGCCCTGCCGGAGTGAGATGGATGCCACGGGACTCCCCCACACCCCACTCTCCCTCTTTCCTCTGCCTCCCACCTTCTCTCCCTCCCTTTTCCCCTCTGCCCCTCCTCCCAGCTGCTCCACAACAACATCTTAGAATGTAAAAAAATAGAAATGATAAATAAATTAAAAAGAGAAAGAAAAAAGAAAGAAAGGTAGGAAAGAAAGAAGAAACGAAGCAAGGAAAAGATTCCAGCCAATGAGTGTTTCATATATTTGAATAAACTCTGATGCGAGACCTTAAAAGAATTGTATTTAATTTTGAGAGTCTTTCATATATTTTCAACAATTCATTAGGTATCTAAGTTGGTTATAATCAAGTCAACCCTACTAATAAATGTGGGCTTGGGTGTAAATGTTTGTGTTAAAAATAGTCTTTTACCTTCTAAGTACCATATGCCTTCACTTACCTTAAACACCCACTTGATACAGCTCTCTCCTGTGATTTTCAGGAATTTACTTTGAATAAATTTACACTTTCAAATATATAATAAATTCATATTAATACGGTGTTTTATAGAGTAAGTTAGGAATATTAACTGTATATGAAGTCACATTAACTGTTTCATTGTTATTATTTTAATACATAATATTTAAAAATATAAGGACAATAATGAGGTTTCCCTTTGGGGTACCTCATAACCTCCAAATGTATCTCATTAAATATTTAGGTTTCTCTTGGTGCCAACTTTTTGTTTATTTTTACTACTGGGATTACCACATTATTGGGTAAACTATCAAAACATTGACCAAGATTTCCTACATTTTATTAATCATACAATTCTCTAAGATGCCTCACAGAAATGGTAGATTTGAAGCTTGGCTTTGCTTAGGATATTCTCCTTGAACCTTCGCTCCTATTCAAATTTTAACTGGACATCTTAGTCGTAGGACATTTTCAATTTTACACACTGAAAATTTTACATAAAGAATAATATATCCTTCACATATACTGAAGACTCTTATTACTCTAAACTATTTCCACGTGCAGGGGACAGCTGGTAGATTATAAAAGGGAGGGAGAAATACTTGAAGAAGCGCTGAAACAGTTGGAGAGTTCACATAAGAAAATCAAGACCAACTACAGCTTTTGAAACGTCCACCAGAGATTCCCGACCTGGAAAGAAGAGCTAGGGCAGTGATGAGAAACTGAACTTTTTATCATCAGATCTTGTATTCCAAGGAAGTCCTTTTTTCCCTCCCCTGTAGTACTTCTTGTTTATTTTGTGTTATTAGTCAAAGCGATGGCCCATCTCCCAAATGTAAGAATGTAAAAACGTAAGCTAATGGAAAAGTACTGGAGGGTGTTAGAGGGGAAGTTGATCGATGTGATTAGGTCATCTGTGTTTGATAATTGTTGCGTATGGAATTTGGGCTCCTACACGGCCACAGAGACTAGAAGACAGGGGCTCTTTCTGTCATCCTTCCTTCCTCCCTCTCTTTGTCTTTCCTTCTATCCATCTATTTCTTTACTTTTATTGTTGTAACAACACATACTATGAGATCTACCATTTCAACAAATTTCTAAGTGTACACTACAGTATCATTAACGATAAACACAATGTTGTGCAGCAGATCACTAGAACTTATTCATCTTGCATAACTGAAACATTATGTCCCTTGAACGGTAATTCTCCTTTCCCTCTTCCACCAGCCCCTGGCAACCATTATTCTACAGTCTTCTCTTATGTATGTAATTATTTTAGATACTTCAAATAAATAGAATCATGCAGTATTGTCCTTCTGTAACTGGCTTATTTCACTTAGCATAATGTCTTCAAGGTTCATCCATATTGTTGCATATGGCAGAATTTCCTTCTATTTATGGCCAAGTAATATTTCATTGTATCTATTCCACATTTTCTTTATCTATTCATCCCTAGATGGACATTTAGCTCAAATTATGTTTTAATTTTTTTTGAGATGTGTTCTTTAGCCCATGTGTTATTTAGAAATGTGGTTTTTAATCTTCACATATATTGGAATTTACAAGTTATTTTTCTGTTATTGATTTATAGCTTTGTTTTGTTTTGTTTTGTTTTTGGCAGCTGGCCAGAATGAGGGTCCAAACCTGTGAACTTGGGGTTATAGAGCTGCACTCTAATCAACTGAGCTAACTGGCCAACTCCTTACTACTGTTTGCTAATTTAACCCCATTGTGATCTGAGAGCATACATTGTATAATTTTTTAAAGTTTGTTAAGGTGTATTTTAGGGCCCAGAATATAGTGTGTCTTAGTGAATGCTCCATGTGAGCTTGAAAAGAATATGCATTCTGCTGTTGGTGGATGACATGGTCTATAAATGTCAATTATATTCAGTTGATTAATGGTATTGTTGAGTTCAACCATGTCTTACTAATTTTCAGCCTGCTGGATCTGTCCATTTCTGATAGAGGTTTGTTGATGTCTCCAACTATGATAGTGTATATGTCTATTTATCCTTGCAGTTCAGTCAGTTTTGCCTCACATAGCTTGACAATCTATTGTTAGGCACATATACATTAAGGATTGTTATGTCATCTTGAAGAATTAACCCCTTTGCCATTATATAATGCTCTTATTTATCCCTGATAATGTTACTTGCTTTAACATCTGCTCTAAAATTAATATAGCTTCTTCTGCTTTCTTTGATTAGTGTTAGCATGATATTTTTTTCCTTTCATTTCTTTTAATCTATATCTGTCTTTATACTTAAAGTGGTTTTCTAGTAGACAACATAAGGCTGGGTCTTATTTTTTGATCCACTCTGACAATTTGTCTTCTATTTAGTGCATATAGACCATTGACCTTCAAAGTGATTATTGATATAGCTGGAGTCATATCTACCATATTTGTTACTGTTTTTACTATTGCCCTTGTTTTTTGTTTATATTTTTGTCTTCCACTCTTTTACTGTCTTTTGTGGTTTTAACTGATCATTTTATATATTCTCTTTTCTCTCTCTTCTTAGAACATCAGTTATACTTGTTTTTTTTTTTTTTTTTTGTGGTTGCCTTAGAGTTTGCAATATACATTTCCAACTAATCTAAGTCTACTTTCAAATAACACTATACTATGTAACGGGTATTCCAAGTACCTTATAATCCTAATTATAATAATTATTGTATAATGAATATATGTATAATTATATCATTTTAACATATAAATATAATCCTTATAACAAATTAATATTAATTCTTCCCTCCTGTCCCTTATATCATTCCTGTCATTCATTTCACTTATATATAAGCATACACAAATATGTGTGTGTGTGTATATAAACATACATAGTTGAATACTTTATTGCTATTATTGTTTTGAACAAACTGCTGTCTTTAGTTAGATCAACTAAAAATTTTTTTAAATTTATTTTGCCTTCACTTATTCCTTCTTCAATACTCTTCCTTTCTTTATACAGACCCAAGTTTCCCTTCTTTCTAAAGAACTTCTTTAAACGTTTCTTGCAAGGAAAATCTATTGGAACCAAATTCCCTTAATTTTTGTTTGTCTGAGTAAGTCTTTATTTCTCCTTCACTTGTGAACAATAGTTTCACAGGGTACAGAATTCTAAGGTGTGTTTTTTCTCCTCTCAACACATTAAATATTTTACTTACTCTCTTTTTGCTTAACTGATTTCTAAGAAACCTGATATAAGTCTTACCATTGTTCCTCCACAGGTAAGGTGATTTTTCCCTCTAGATCCTTTCAAAATTTTTTCTTTACTTTTCTGTACTTTGAAAATGACACGCCTAGGTATAGTGTTTTTGTTTGTTTGTTTTGTTTGTTGGCATCTGTCTTGCTTGGTGGTCATTGAGCTTCCTGGATCAGTGGTTTGGTGTCTGACATCAATTTGGTGAAATTCCCAGTCATGATTGTTTCAAATATTTTTCTGTTCCTTTCTATGTTTCTTCTTCCTGTATTCACATCATGCATATTTACACCTTCTGTAGTTGTCCCAAAGTCCTTGGATATTCTCTTCCTCTTTTTTTTTTTCTTCAGTCTTTGTTCTCTTTGCAGTTTTGGTGGTGTTTGTTACTAGATCCTCAAGGTCAGAGATCTCTTCCTCAGCTGTGTTCAGTGTACTAATAAGCTTATTGAAGGCATTCTTTACTTCTGTTACAGTTCTGGTTCTTTCTTTGGATTTCTGTCTCTCTGCATATGTTGCTCATTTCTTCATGTGTGCTGTCTACTTTATCCATCAGCACCATTAGAATATTAATCAGAGTCATTTTAAACCCTGATTTGATAATTCCATCACCCCTTTCATGTCTAGTTCTGACACATGCTCTGTCTCTTCAGATTGTTTTCTTGCCTTTTAGTATACTTGTAATTTTTTTGTGATAACTGGGTATGAGGTACTGGGTATAAGGAACTGCTGTACATGGGCCTGTAGTCATGGAGTACTAAGGTGTGGAGGGAGTGGAAGCATTCTCTAACCCTATGATTAAGTCTTAGTCTTTTTCTGAGCCTATGTCTCTGGGCTGTGAACTTCACAAGTATTTCTCATTTTTTTCTCTACCCTTTGAGGGATAGACTAGCTAGAAAAAGCTGAAGCTGGGTATTTTCCTTTTACCACATGGAAGGCTAGAACAAGCTAGGTTTAGGTATTTCCCTTCTCTCATGTGGAAGGCTAGAGCTGACTGGAATTGGGTATTTTTCTTCCCTTAGGTCAGTTAGTTTATAATATTTCAGCAGGTTAGGCTCTGATTAGCTTGTTTCTCCTGAGGGCAAGCCTTGTTAAGAACAGAGTGTTTGGAAATGTTTTTAAATGGTTCCTTTCCTCCCTCCCCCTACTGGAAGCATGAGGTAATTTTTCTCCAGTGTTTACTGTGGGAACCTGGTCTAGCTCCTGGAGGTAAACTCCATAAAGTGTGGGAGCGCCTCTATGAATGGGTCCCCAAGAGTTTTTAATTCTCAGTGTTGTCCATATTGAGCATACAGCAATTCATCAATTCTAGTTCAGGGTTTCCTACCCCAGCACTGATTCCTATGGTGGTTTCCACTTGCATGTCTGCTCTGGTAAGCTGTGACTCCCTGTATTCTCCTGTCTCTCTAATCTAGGGGGAAAGGTTTTCTCACATCTCTTACAGATCCAAGAAGAGTTGTTGATTTTTCAGTCTGTTCAGCATTTTACACATCATTAGGATGGAGTGGCTACTTTCAAGCTTCTTGATTAACCAGAAACCCGAAGTCTTCTTTGCCCATTTATTAATTGGGATATTTATTTTTTTTGCTGTCAAGCTGTACATTTGTTATATACTTTGGGTGTTAAATCCTTATCAGATACATGGTTTGCAAATATTTTCTCCCATTCTGCAGGTTGCCTTTTCATTCTATTGATTGTTTCCTTTGTGGCACAGAAGCATTTTAGTTTAATGCAGTCCCGTTTGTCTATTTTGCTTTTGTTGCCTGTGCTGTTGGTGTTATATCTAAGGCATCATTGCTATGACCACTGTCATAAAGATTTCCTTCTATGTTTTCTTCTAGGAGTTTTACAATTTCACATCTTACATTAAAGCCTTTAGTATATTTTGAGATTTTTTTTTTTTTGGTATGGTATAAGATAATGGTCCAATTTTATTCTTTCTCACCACCATTTACTGAAGAGATTATCTTTTCCCCGTGGTGTATTCTTGGAAACCCTGTCAAACATCTGTTGATTGTATGAGTGTGGTTTTATTTGGCGCCTCTCTATTTTCTTCCATTAGTTTATATGTCAGTCTTTGTTCAGGTATCATAACTGTTTTAATTACTGTAGCTTTGTAATATATTTTAAAATCAGGGAGTGTTAGGCCTCCAGTTTTTTGTTTGTTTTTTCTCAGGATGACTTGGGCTATCCAGGGTCATTTGTGTCTTCATATAAATTTAAGGATGTTTTTTCAATTTCTGTAAAAAATGCCATTGGGATTGTGATAGGGATTGCATTGAATCTGTAGATCACTTTGGCTACTGTTGTCATCTTGACAATATTAAGCCATCCAATTCATGAACATGGGATGTCTTTCTATTTGCATGTGTCTTCTTTACATTCTTTTATGAATGTTTTTGCAGTTTTCAATGTACAAATTTTTCACCACCTTGGTTACATTTATTCCCAAATATTTTATCCTTTTATTATACTATTATAAATTGGATTGTTTTCTTAATTTCCTTTTTATAGTTCCTTGTTAATGTAGAGTAGTGCAACTAATTTTTTTATGCTTATTTTGTACCCTGCTAATTTACTGAATTTGTTTGTTAGTTTTAACAGGGTTTTGTGTGTGTGTGTGTGTGTGTGTGTGTGTGTGTGTGTGTGTGTGTGTGTGCAGTCTTTAGCGTTTTCTTCATATAAAATCATGTTATCTGCAAACAGAGGTTACTTGTTCCTTTCGGATTTAAATGCTTTTCATTTCTTTTTTTATTTTAATTTTTGATTAAAACATATTGATTATACATATTTGTGGGGTACAGAGTAATATTTCAATACGTGTATATAATGTGTGATGATCAAATCAAAGTAATTAGCATATTCATCATTGCAGAACTTAATTATGAGGACATTTGATCTTTTCTAGCCATTTGATAACATGCAGTAAATTATTGCTGATTGTAGATGCCTAGCTCTGCTTTATACTTATAGAACTTATTTTTCCTATCTAGCCTTTTATTTCTTTTTTCAGTGATTACAGTTCAAAGAGATGGCTCCCAGGTTTTTGAGAAAGATATTCGTAGTGGATTGAATTATGTCCCCCCAAAACTCCCTGAAGCTTGAATTGTGTCCCACAAGTTTTATATATTAGAAACTTAGCCCCATTGTGACTGTTAAGAGGGTGGGAAATCCTATTATGGTAATTGAAAGATGGAGCCTTGAAGTAAGTGGTGAGTGGATTGTAGGACCATGCAGTAGAGGATGGATTAAAAATGGAGGTCAGGGCCATGGTTCTGAGGGGTTTAAAAGAAGAGGAGAGTCTTTCTTTCTCTCTCTCTGCTCCCTCTGCTTCCACCATCTTGCAATGTGAAACCTCTGGGTCACTGCTGCCACCACCAGATGGACTTTGGGCTTCCCAGCCTCAGAAACTGTAAGCAATAAGTTTCATTTTCTTTATAAATCACCCAGTTTTAAGTGTTTTGTTATAAGCAAAATAAATGGACTAATACAATATTTCTAGGTTGTAAAACTGGCAGGAGGCTGGGAAAAGGTTTACAGCTGAAGGGTGTAAAGAAAGAATTTGGAATTACAAGGTTTCTAAAATAAATGCTCTAAGAAAAAGAAGGTCAGGTGCCTACAGTCAGGAAGAAGCCTTTCCAGAGTCTAATTAAGCTGAGGGGAAACATGAAGCCCTCTCAATCAATACTCAGTAAACATTAAGCTTTACCGTTATTATAGCTCAAGCCAGGCTTTCTTAATCTTTGAATTTAAGAGCAAGAGAACCCTATTTCCTTCCAGGATAAAAACCTAGTTCTGCCATTAAAAAGTACCTATGGCACATTAAGACAACTGATTTCCTTTAATCCTCTTCTCCTTCCCAAAGGGAAACTGAATGCTACATGGGGTTGCTTAAAGCTTCTCAAGAGTGATTTAGTGAATGCACTTAAGAAATTTATTAATTACTTCTATTTTTCAGGCAATGTTCTAGGCACTGAGAAACCAGGGTATTTAGGGGCTTAGGTCATCATGTCAGTGGCTTCAAGTTCACACTCTTATTGTTTTTCTTTTTCTGTTCTTTTTTTCCATTTCACCTTTGTTTCCATTTGTCTCACTAAGAGAATGTTCTTCTCATAGACTGCCCCTTATTGGGCAACCTGACAAATTATACTGCCCCCTATAACTGTAACTACATTAAAATGTTTGGCTGTCAGGGAAGACGGTCCCAAACAATCTCTATGTGCTAAATATTACTCCTTTTCTCTGAACTCTTTATTCGAACCTCATCCAGGAATTCTGAATCAGATAAATGGAAAAGCTCCAATGAGACAGGTGACTCACCAGAAAGAAAAAAAATATATAGAAACTTATATTCTGACCCATGTAAGATATAATTTCATTTACCAGGAAACCAATTCCTAAATATTGGAAAACTGGAAGAGAGCAATCCAAGTGTATGCAAGTGTCGACATGAATTAAGAAGTGTGTGTAAGAAGGAAAGCAATCAGCTGGGTAGGGAGGGTGTGATTATGTCATGGTACCTCCACATTTTTAGAACTTTATTGAAAGATTTTTCCCCGTTTTGCTTTTCTATCTTGACATTTCTAATTTTTTACTAATTTCAAAATAAACATAAGCATGGCATACATGCTGATTTTTCAGTTTACCCTATCCCCACTTCTCTCAGATTCACTTTCTGCTTTTCTCTACTCTGATCTGGATTCAGTATGGCTGGTTATGGTGGGCAGTATCTCCTGGGCTTCCTTGTCTTTTTGCCACCAGTTGTATTTGGTCCAGGGGAGATGTTGTCAGGAGTTTGAAGAGTTTGAGAGAAGAGAGTTCAGGGTATTTATCCCCCCACCCCATGTCCTCCATGCCTTGCGGTGTTTCTGGTAGTCACTCACATCTGGGCACAATTCCTCTTTTAAGTTCCTCAGTTTCAACTGGGCTCCAAAAATATTATTTTCTCTTCCTAATCTCTCAGTACTAAATCTAGTAAAGACTTCCTGTTTATTTTTTTTAGTTCTGCCCACACTTTGGTCAATGCACTCTATTCAGTTAAACATTTTTGAGCGTTCTCTCTGGACTCTGACAAACACAGCTTATTTTAAGTTTATACATCTGATATTCAATACTTTTACAATTTATATTATTTTATAGTTTACATACTTCCAATAGTTATAAAAGTTTTTCTACTCCTTGTGTTTATTTTTTAACATTTATATTTTGATTTAAATATTTGACTTCGAGATTTTTTAAAATTAATTTTGAGGTAATTATAGGCTTACAGCAGTTGTGAAAGTAATAAAGAGGTTTCTATATATCCTTCACCCAGTTTCTCCTGATGTTAAGATTGTACATAACCATAGAATAAGTATTCATATTAGGAAATTAACTTCAGTACAATAATATTAACCAAACTGCAGAATTTATTCTGATTTTTTCCAGTTTTCCCAGTAATGTTTGTTTTCTGACACAGAATGTAATCTAAGACACCACATTGCTTTGCATTGTCATGTCATCGTAGTTCTTTAGTTTCATCAGTTTGTGACAATTTTTTCATTTTGCCTTATTTTTCATGACCTTGATGTTTTTGAAGAGTATTGTCCAGTTATTTTGTGGAATATCCCTTGATTCAGGTTTGTCTGATATTTTCTCTTGATGGGGTTGGGATTATGAATTCCTCGGAAGGATACCACAGAGGTGATGAACCCTTTTCGTGTATTATATCTGAGGAGCATGTCAGTATATATTACTGGTGATGTTAATCTTCGTCACTTGACAGAATTCTCCACTGTAAAATTACTATTTCAGGAGAGATACATTTGAAATTATTCAATATATTCTTTATACTTAAATATTCACCCGCTAATTCTAGCATCCATCAATGGATCTACATTTATTCTTATATATTCATATGTATATATTTATTGAACACACATTGATATCTCCAATACCATGAAATTCAGCTCCACAAATTTTATTCTACACTTTACTTTTTCTTTATTTGTAACTTCTGTCTCTAACAGTGGGAGATCAAGCTTTCATTACCTACAATATATTCACTTATTTGTTCAAACCTAGTGACAAATGGGCACAGGGAGGAGCTCAAATGCTCTCATGGCAAAAAATTATAAATTTTTGAGATGATGAATATGCTAATTACCCTGATTTGATCATCATACATTATATATATTTATTTAAATATAATTCTGTACCCCATAAAAATGTACAATGAATACATATCACTTAAAAAATAAATGGGTTTTTAAAAAAGAATTGCTAATGTATACGCCTATGAGGAGCAAATTTTACCAACTACAGTGCTTATGTATAGTTATTTTTGTCATTAGTTAATACACTTTTCCCAGACCCACTTAGATCTACTTCTTTCTTCTCCATCTTCTTCTGTGTAGCTATGCAATTTATTTGTAATACGTCTAGATTCATTTGTCATGGTCTGAATTCCATGTTTCCTTCATCGTCAAGCTTTTCAGAAATCAGTTAAGCAAAAAGAGAATAAAGTATTTAATGTGTTGAGAAAAAACCACCAATCTAGAATTCTGTACCCTGTGAAACGGTTGATCAAAAGTGAAAGAGAAATAAAGACTTTCTAAGACAAACAAAAATTAAGGGAATTTGTTTCCAATAGATCTTCCTTGCAAGAAATGTTTAAAGAAGTTCTTTAGAGAGAAGGAAGATAATGTAGGTCTGAAGCTTGGATCTGTATAAAGAAAGAAAGAACACTGAAGAAGGAATAAGTGAAAATAAGATATTTAAAAAAATTTTTTTTAGTTGATCTAATGAACAGCAGTTTGTTCAAAACAAAAATACAAAAATAGTGACAATGTGTTCAACTATGTATGTTTTTATGTGTATATATATATATACACACGCACACAGAGTGTCACATAAATGTAATCATACAGTATGTAACCTTTTAGGTTTGACTTCATCCACTTAGTAAAATGCATTCAAGATTCATTTCTCTTATTTTGTAAATTAATAGCTCAATCTTTTTTTTTTTTTTTTTCCCCTGAGTTTCACTCATTGTATGGACACACCATGGGTTCTTTTAAAAATTCATTTTAATTTTTTTTGATTCACAGAGTTTTATTATTTTCATGTGCCTTTTCAGAAAGAGCAAATGGTTTTAATTTTACTAAACTTTGATTCATTTATTTTTTCTTTTATGGCTTTGGTGTTGCTTCAAAATCTGTCTAACCCAGGATGATTCAGATTTTCTTCCCTGTTTTCTTCTAAAGTATTAGAGTCTTAGGTTATACATTTAGATCTATGATCCACATTGAGCTTTTTTTTTTTTTTTTTTTTTTTTTAAAGGAATAAATTATTTATTTTTTAAAGGTACTTAAAAAAATACGATGTACGATGTCCAATTGTTCCAGCACCATTTGTTAAAAATGCTTTTTGTCCCCCTTTAAATTGCCTTTGCACTTTTGTTAAAAATCAGATGACCCATATTTTTTAGAGTCAACTTATAGTCTCCTCATACTGTTCCTTGATCTACGTCTTTCTTTTCACAAATTCATTGCCTTGATTCTGAGATATTTAAAGTCTATTATATCTGGAAATTCAGGTTAACATGTAACATTTGACAATTACATCCGAAGTAAAAACAGAGTTGCATTGACTCTTTCCTCTTCCTGAATTCTTGCCACCAGTTTCTGCTCAGTCCTACACTGATAACTTACTTAAAATGTTAATCAGGGTCTAAAAATTTTCTCCTAGATGACTTTGAGAGTTGCTGAAAGAGTTGTGTATTGAAAAAGTTACATATTTGTTGAAATTGTCTATGTATTATTTAACTTAGAATAAAACACATGGATTCACAGTGTTCTGGAACTGAAAGCACAACCAGAAATTATACCTTCTAACCTTTGAGTCACAAATAAGAAAACATAAAACCAAGGAGGCATGGTAAATTTAAAAATTATTCAAGGGGTACCTAAGGTGAACATAGACTCCGGCCAGGTACATGGTCCAGTGCATTTACCTAGTGCTCTCTTGTTCAAAAATGACAGCTGTCAAGTAAACATTATTTAGATATACTTTTAGAATATGATATAGCCCTTATTTTACCTTGACCTTCTGCCTTAACAGTATCCTATAATATACGAAGGCTCCTAAGTAAGAGTCTTTCACTTATTAGTAGCACTGTACTATAACCCATGGGTCAAAATAGTCCTGTTCTGGAAATAAAAAGCTTCAGAAAACTAAAATAAAGCATCTTTTAAAGTGTTTGCATTGAATTCTGAGGCCAGTGATAGAAACCAGTAATAGGAAGTGGTTAATTTAATGTGTTTTTACTAGAATAGGCTATATCATAATTATAGCAATATGCTGCTATTCTTACAAATAAAAGAGGGTGGTTATGAAAATCAAAGAATAAAATTATTTTTTTAAAATCTCCAAAGAAGCAAAGGCCCACGCCAAATTGAACTTTAATTATTGAAAATCATATACTAGCTCTTTGAGGTTATATTTCTATCTCTAAATCATGAAGACATTGCTGGAGTTAGCTTCTCCCAACTGCTGTTTCCATAGGCTAGAACCATTTGTCCCACCCCTTACTCACTGCTCCCCAAGGATGAAGACTGAGATAACTGATGGATGAGATGACCATTGGTCCATATTTCTCAGTTTAGTACAGTTAATCTGATAAAAAGTTATAAATACTTGGTGTTTAATCTCTTTCTTTTTATTTATTTATTTATTTATTGGTTCTCTCTACCCCAAGTCATTTCAAGAGACAGACCCTTGGTAACTTTATCTGACCCAAATATTCTTTAGACTCAAATGTTCCTTGAGGTGGGGGCATCCAGGTGAGGCTGGGATGACTGTTAGAAAGTCTTTTTGATAGTACAAATAAGATATATTATCCAAAAAGCTTTGCAATAATAGAGGTCAGATGTTATCTCTGCCTTTGAGACTCCAGTGGTCTGTCTTATGTTAGCAATTGTGTGGTAAAGATCAGGATATTATTCATTAATCCTTAGAATGCTGTAATTTGATGCATGGGTTAAAAACATTAAGAAATGAGATTTGGGGACCAAATGTGGAGAGAATGTGACTTTTACAAGTCAAGGTGGGTAGCATTAATTCTTAGGCTTTCATGAGAAACATTATTTAGATCTCAGTAGATCATAACAGGTGATGTGGCTGCTGTTTATGAATGGAGGTTATTTTTAAGAGCCTTATGCTTAATAAGCAAGACTTAATAGCAAGACTGAGCCAGGAAACACATCTTTTTCAGGTGCTGATGAACAGAAGAATGTTTGCTGCCTTCACTGATTTTACAACCAGTTGTGCATGCCAGTGCTTTCAAAGGCAAGGTACCCAGCTATGTTCTGCCTGCTTTATAGAACATTAGTAAGGCCCTTGCTTTATTTATTTATTTTTTTAAATTTTCTTTTGTCGATATACATTGTGGCTGATTATTGTTGCCCATCACCAAAACCTCCCTCCCTCCTCCCTGCCCCCCTCCCCACACCGATGTCCTCTCTGTTTGCTTGTCGTGTCAACTTCAAGTAATTGTGGTTGTTATATCTTCTCCCCCCCCTGGTTTGTTTTTTTTTTTTTTTTTTTTTGTGTGTGTGTGTGTGTGTGTGTGTGAATTTATATATTAATTTTTAGCTCCCACCAATAAGTGAGAACATGTGGTATTTCTCTTTCTGTGCCTGACTTGTTTCACTTAATATAATTCTCTCAAGGTCCATCCATGTTGATGCAAATGGCAGTATTTCATTCGCTTTTATAGCTGAGTAGTATTCCATTGTGTAGATGTACCACATTTTCCATATCCACTCATCCGATGATGGACATTTGGGCTGGTTCCAACTCTTGGCTATTGTAAAGAGTGCTGCGATGAACATTGGGGAACAGGTATACCTTCGACTTGATGATTTCCATTCCTCTGGGTACATTCCCAGCAGTGGGATAGCTGGGTCGTATGGTAGATCTATCTGCAATTGTTTGAGGAACCTCCATACCATTTTCCATAGAGGCTGCACCATTTTGCAGTCCCACCAACAATGTATGAGAGTTCCTTTTTCTCCTCAACCTCGCCAGCATTTATTGTTCAGAGTCTTCTGGATTTTAGCCATCCTAACTGGGGTTAGATGGTATCTCAGTGTGGTTTTGATTTGCATTTCCCGGATGCTGAGTGATTTTGAGCATTTTTTCATATGTCTGTTGGCCATTTGGATATCTTCCTTAGAGAAGTGCCTACTTAGCTCTTTTGCCCATTTTTTAATTGGGTTGCTTGTTTTTTTCTTGTAAAGTTGTTTGAGTTCCTTATATATTCCGGATATTAATCCTTTGTCAGATGTATATTTTGCAAATATTTTCTTCCACTCTGTTGGTTGTCTTTTAACTCTGTTAATTGTTTCTTTTGCTGTGCAGAAGCTTTTTAGTTTGATATAATCCCATTTGTTTATTTTTCCTTTGATTGCCCGTGCTTTGGGGGTCGTATTCATGAAGTCTGTGTCCATTCCTATTTCCTGAAGTGTTTCTCCTATATTTTCTTTAAGAAGTTTTATTGTTTCAGGGTGTATATTTAAATCCTTAATCCATTTTGAGTTGATTTTAGTATATGGTGAGAGGTATGGGTCTAGTTTCATTCTCCTGCATATGGATTTCCAGTTATCCCAGCTCCATTTGCTGAAGAGACAGTCCCTTCCCCAGTGTATAGGTTTGGTGCCTTTGTCAAAGATCAGATGGCAGTAAGTGTGTGGGTTGATTTCTGGATTCTCTATTCTATTCCATTGATCAGTGTGTCTGTTTTTATGCCAGTACCATACTGTTTTGGTTATTATAGCTTTGAAGTATAGCTTAAAGTCAGGTAGTGTTATGCCTTCAGCTTTATTTTTTTTGCTCAGCATTGCTTTGGCTATGCGTGATCTTTTATTATTTCATATAAATGTCTGGATAGTTTTTTCCATTTCTGAGAAAAATGTCTTTGGAATTTTGATGGGGATTGCATTGAATTTGTATATCACTTTGGGTAGTATGGACATTTTCACTATGTTGATTCTTCCAATCCAAGAGCATGGGATATCTTTCCATCTTCTTGTATCCTCTCTAATTTCTCTAAATTATCTATGTCATGCTTAGAAAGGCTGTGTTTTACCACCTGCTTTAAATTGTTTCTATTTTATTTTTTTTAGAATAGAAGTCAAGGGAAGGAATCTCCAGAATTTACAGGACTCATTGTCAGTCTCTTTAAAGCCAATATTTCTCTCCCCATCACCATGGGGCTTCTCAAGCTAGACCTTCATTCAATTACATGAGTATAAGCTGGACCTCCAACTAATTACTTTTAGTACTGACTATTATATACTCTGAGTTTAGCAGTAAAAGTTATTGACCACTTTTATATTTGCTGAGGGAGTAAATTAAAAAATAAAGAAAAATAGAAGGTATAGTTAGTCCCTGCTCTATTTCTGAGAGAACAGGAATCACTTTAAGAAAGTTACAGGAAAATAGTGGGGCTGTCCAGTTAGCTCAGTCAGAGTGCAGTGTTGTGTCACCAAGGTCTAGTGTTCAGAGTCTGTACCAGCTGGCTGCCAAAAAAAAAAGAAGAAAGAGAAAAAGAAAGTGACAGGAATATAAAGACATGCAGTGAATGTGTGAATTTGGCATCTATCAGTAATTGATGCCAAATTTTCCAACACCAGGTAGAAAGGGGTGTGGGGAGGTTAGCGAGAAATTAGTAAAGAGCCATAAAATGTGATTACATTGTGTAATGTTGAATATACTAATTATCCTGAGTTGAGCATCACATGTTGCACACAGGTGTTGATATTCAACACTATATTCCACAAATATATATAATCAATTATGTTTTTTTAAAAAATTTTTTATTTATTTATTTTATTTATTTATTTTTTTTGTCTTTTTCATGACCGGCACTCAGCCAGTGAGTGCACCGGCCATTCCTACATAGGATCCAAACCCGCAGTGGGAGCGGGAGCGTCGCTGCGCTCCCAGCGCCGCACTCTCCCCAGTGCACCATGGGCTCAGCCCTCAATTATGTTTTATTGAAGAAAAAAAACCAAACCAAAAGAAAAGGAGAATAAGAGAAAAGGGCAAGAATAAGACAGAGAAAGAAAAAGAAAGAAAGAAAAGAAAGAAAAGAAAAAGAAAGAAAGAAAGAAAGAAAGAAAGAAAGAAATAAAGAAAGAAAGAAAGAAAGAAAGAAAGAAAGAAAGAAAGAAAGAAAGAAAGAAAGAAAGAAAGAAAGAAAAAAAGAAAGAAAGAGAAAATGGTTCAATACATGCTGGATTATCAAGTTTATTTTAATTAACTCTGGTTTAAATGTGATGAGAATATTAAGCAACTAAATAATGGTTCTGCACCTGCCTTGGTCTTCTAAGTAACAGGGTAATCCCAGGTTGCTGAGAGTTTCACTACTTAAAAGAACATATTAAAGGGTCATGAAAATCAACTTCAATGTATATTGAGAAGTTAAAAATAAAAAAAATATATAAAGGAAATCATTTACATTCTTAGTTCTTTCAATATCAACTCACCAACTGACAGAGAAATGCACACAGAAGACACCTAGGACAAGATACAAAAGCAACCCTGCTGCTTGTCCATCCCTAGCATGGACAGCCATGGGGTTTTCTTCTTTGTTTTCCTGTCTCATTACAGGCACTGAGATACTTTTTGTAACCTATTTTAACTTGCTGTGAACCTTAATCAAATAAAACATAGAGATTTTAGTTATTTTTTCAGGATAATTACTATATTTATCATTATACAAAGTGATCATTTTCTGTGGCCCTTACTAAACTCATGTTAACTGCACCCCACACACACTCCGCTCCTGTTGCCTCCTCTGCTGGCCTCAGTTTGATTCTTTCCTTCTGAAAGTTCAACCATTTATTGTGATTGTTGTATCTTTCTTTCATTTATTTATTTATTTATTTATTATTTATATTTATTTTTTTAGCTCCCACTTATGAGAGAGGATGTGTGGTATTTCTGTTACTCTGCCTGTCTTCTCTCACTTAAAATAATTTTCTCTAAGTTCATTCATGTTGCTGAGAATGAAAGAATTTCATTCTTTTTCATGGCAGACTGGTATTCCATTGTGTATATATACCACATTTTCCTTATCCAGCCATCCAACGATGGACATGTAGGTTGGATTCAACTCTTAGCTATTCCAAATAGAGGTACAATAAACATGGGAGTGCAGGTATCCCTTCAACATGATGATTTCCACTCCCTTGTGTATATACCAAGCAGTGGAATTGCTGGGTCATATGGCAATTCTACCTGTAATTGTTTGAGGAACCTCCAAACTGTTTTCCATAACGAATGCACTAATTTATAGTCCTGTAAATAGTGTAGGAGGGTTCCCTTTTCTCCACATCCTCTCCAGAATGTGTTATTCCCTGTCTTTTTGATAATGGCTGTAAGAAATGCCTATTCAACTCCTTTGCCCATTTTTTAATCATGTTACTTGGTTGTTTTTTTTTTTTGTTTGTTTGTTTTTACCATTAAGTTATTTGAGTTCTTTGTGTCTTATTGATTTTAATCCCTTGTTGGATGCATAGTTAGCAAATATTTTCTCACATTCTGTAGGTTGTCTTTCTACTCTGTTGATTGCTTCCTTTTCTGTGCAGAAGCTTTTTAGTTTGATATAATCCCATTTGTCCATTTTTTTGTGTGTGTTGCTTGTTCTTTTGTGGTCTTATAAAGTGTTTGCCCAGTCCTATTTCCTGGCGTCTTTCCCCTATGTTTTCCTTCTAGGAATTTTATGGTTTGGGGTTTTATATTTAAGTCTTTAACTCATTTTGAGTTGATTTTGCTATACAGTGAGAGGTACAGGTCCAGTTTCATTCTTTTGAACATAGAAGTCCAATTTTCCCAGCACCATTTTTGAAGAAGCAGTCTTTTCCCCAGCGTATGTTCTTTTTGTCTTTGTCAAAGATCTGTTGGCTGTAGTATGTGGGTTGATTCCTGTTTTTTCTATTCTGTTCCATTGATCCTATTTCCTGTTTTTATGCCAGTATCATGCTGCTTTGTTTACAAGAGCTGTGTAATACAATTTGAAGTCAAGTAGTGTTATACCTTAAGCTTTATATATTTTTTTTTTGCTCAGGATTGCTTTGGCTATTTGGGGTCTTCTGAAGTTCCATATGAATGTTAGGATTGCTTTTTTTTATTTCTGTGAAGAATGACATTGGTATTTTGATGGAGATTGCACTGAATCTGTAGGTTGTTTTGGGTAGAATAGACATTTCACAATGTTAATTCTTCCCATCCAAAAGCATGGTATGTCTTTCCATCTTTTTATGTCCTCTAATTTCTTTCAGTAGTGATTGGTAGTTCTCAGTGTTGAGATCTTTCACCTTCTTGGTTAAAATAATTCCTAGGTATTTTATTTTTTTGGTGACAATTGTAAATGGGTTTGCTTTCTTGATTTCTTTTGCTGCTAGATTATTACTGGAGTATAAGAATGCTACTGATTTGGGAGTGTTAATTTTGGATCCTGAAGCATTACTGAAATTGTTGATCGGCTCTGAGAAGTTTTTGGTAGAGTCTATAGATTTTTATCTATATAAGATCATGTCATCTGCTAACAAGGACAGTTTGACTTCATCCTTTCCAATTTGGATGCCCTTAATTCTTTCTCTTGTCTGATTACTCTGGCTGGCACTTCCAATACACATTAAATCCTGTGTTTCTCTGTTGACTTGTTGCCTAGATGAACTGTCCAGTACAGACAGTGGGGTGTTCAGATCCCAAACTATTATTTTATTGGGGTGTAATTTGGTCTAATAATGTTTGCTTTATATATCTTGGTGCTCCAGTGTTGGGTGCATATATATTTATGATTGTTATTTCTTTTTGCTGAATAGATCCCTTTATCATTACATAGTGGCCTTCTTTGTCTCTTTTTATGGTTTTTGCTTTAAACTCTACTTTTTCTAATATAAGAATGGCTACTCCTGCTCATTTTTGGTTTTCAATTGCATGTTATATCTTTTTCCATCCTTTTACTATTAGTCTGTGTGTGTCTTTACAAGGAGTCTCCTGAAGACAGCATATAGTTGGGTCTATTTTTTTAATCCAATCAGTCAGTCTGTGTCTTTCAAGTGGGGAGTTTACTCCATTTACAATCAGGGTTGTAACTGAAAGGTATTGTTTTCCTCCTGGCATTTTATTGATTTTCATTTGGATGTTTTAAACTTTTGTTCCTTTTGTCCCTTTATATTGTTTGTCTTTTTTTCTTATTGGTTTTACAAGGTTGTAAGATTTAGCTTCTTTCTCTTTCTTGTTTGCATTTTTGTTCTACCAGTGGGTTTTGTTCTTTCTTGTGTATCCATGGTAATGATTATCATTTTTTGGATTTCAGAGGCAGGAGCACTTTGAGGATTTCTTGTAGAATTGATAATGTGATGGTGAACTCTCATAGCTCCTGTCTTTCTGGGAAATACTCTATTTCTCCCTCATTTCTGAAGGATAGCTTTGGCTGGTATAGTATTATTAGCTTACAGTTTTTTTCTTTTAGTATTTTGAATATATTATATCACATTTTCTTGTGGTCTGTAGAGTTTGTTGAGAAGTCTTCTATTAGTCTGCTGGGGTTCTTTTATAGTTGACTTGACACTTTTCTCTTGCTGCTTTTTGGATTCTCTCTTTGTCTTTGAGCTTTGCCAGTTTGACAATGTCTTGGGGAAGATCTTTTTGGATTGAATCTGTTTGTGGGTATTTGAGCCTCCTCGATCTGAAGGTCAGTGTCTGTCCCAACACCTGAGAAGTTTTCTGTTATTATTTTGTTGAATAGGTTTTCAATGCCTTTTCCTTTCTATTCCCCTTCTGGAACACCCATGATTCAGATGTTTGTGCACTTAAGGTTGTATGCTAGGTCTCTTAGATTTTCTTCATTTAAAAAAAAATTTTATCTATTTGTGTTATTTTGACAAGACTGTCTTTGAGACCAGAAATTCTTTATTCTGTTTGCTCTAACCTGCCTCTTAAAGTCTTGTTTATGTTTTTTATTTTATTGAACAAATCCTTCAGTTCCAGGAGTTCTGCTACATTCATTTTTAAGGTATTAATCTCTTTGTAAAATTCCTCCTTCATATCCTGGATATTTTTTCTCATTTTATTATGTTGTCTAACTGAGTCTTATCACATCTCATTGAGTTTCCTTAAGATTTCTGCTCATAATTCCTTTTCAGTCATTTCAAGGGTTTCTTGCCATGTGGGGTTTGGTACTTGAGAATTACTATATTCCTTTGGTAGTGCCATATTTTCTTGGTTTTTCATATTTCTAGTATCTCTATGTTTATGTCTGGTCATCTGGTAGAGCAGTTGCTTCTTCTATTACTCTGGAGTGGGCTTTGAGGAGAGAGACTTCCTTTTCTTTTTCTGGTCTTCACTGATGACTCTTCTTGTGTCAATGTAGCTAGTAGGCAGTGGGCCACCTGCATGGTGGCTGTGGCTGCTACTGGGGCAGTGAGCTGCCCTTGCAGTGGCAGTGTCTGTAGTGGGGGCTATGGTAGTGGTTATGGCAGACCACCTGCTTGGGAGTGGTGTTTTTTGCATGCTCCTACCTTCTGCCTGGTAATGGGTTCTCCCACAACTCCTGCCTAGCACCCTGGCATGCTCCTGCCTTCTGCTGTGTGGTAGGGCTGTCTGTGGCTATGGCCTAGGACCCTGGGTATGCTCTTGCCTTCTGCTGGGTAGTCCACTCATATAGATTTAGAACATCTGTTGACATCCCAATAGATAGGGATGCACAAAAGAAATGAACAGACAATTCTTGGAAAAGCAAAATTCACTTAGATTTAAATATACATGAATATTTTCTCATTTCTGTCAATAATAAAACTTATGTTAACTACAATGAGACACAAGTTGGTGTAAAATTTAAAATGCCTCTTTTTCACGTTCTACATTATACCAATTCTACGATGCATAATGTTTACATTCTTGCATCTATGAAATAGACATGAATCCAACCATTATGGCATCTTAGGTATATACAGTAAAATATGGTAGTCTTTGGTTCACATTGCAACATTTTAGTAAAATTAGTAAGTTTGTGAGGAAAAACAAAGAATTATATAGTCTTTAACAGTGACAATAAGTCTCACACTTATTTTATTTTAATAAATGTAAGTTTGAATCAGAAGACATTTTTATGACTTGTTGCCTGAGTCATTAAAATGCATGTATTCTGATTCAATTCCACATTCATGAAAATAACAATTGACTATGTCCTTTTTTAGAAGAATTTTGAATAAGAACACTGGGCTCATGTTTGTAATGTCTGTTATGGACTGAAATGTGTCTCCCCCACGCCAATCCATAAATTAAAGTCCTAACCTCCAGTGTCTCAGAAGAAACCAACCTTACCAGCACCTTGACCTTGGCCTTCTAGCCTCCATAATCATGAGAAAATGAATTTCTGTTGTTTAAGCTACGTGGTCAGTCTTACTTTGCTATGGCAGCCCTAGCAAACTAACACAACCCCTTCCTCCTTCCACCTTGGTCTTTATACAAGTACAAATGATGAATGGCAGAAACATAATTCACACACAGTTTCTTCTCTCAGATACTTCTTGCCTCTCTTCAAAACTGAAGATTAGAAAAAGGGCTATCTTTTCAGTCGCACAGTCCTAGATTGGCTGACTCAACGTTTGGTCAGATTTCAATGGCAAAAAAGCTATATTTTGGCCATTTATTTAGCTGGCCAATAAATTTACTCACCAACTTTGAAAATTATCTTTTTTTCATATCTTTCTATACTTTACCATAAAAGAGCCCTGTTAGTAATTTGCATATATCACTCTTAGGAGATTCAGTTATGGAAAAAATGAAAAAAATAAAAATTGCCAGTTAGAAACTAGCATTTACATCTTTTGAAAAATGAAACATTTTTTTTATACCAATTGAGCAACAACTCCACCTGTTTCCCCTTAGTTGGTATAAAGATAACACCACAACCAAGGTAATAGTCATGTCTATCACTTCCCAGAGTTTCTTGTGCTTCTTTCATGGGGGGAGGGGGAGTGATAAGAACACTTAACAGCTATCCTATTAACACATTTTCAAGTGCAGAATACTGTATTGACAATTATAGGCATCATGTCGTAAAGCAGATCTCTAGAACTTATTTGTGTTGTGTAACTGAAACTTAAGACTCCAGAGATTTTCAGGGAAAGGAATGGCTTTGGACATTTACAGCATGTGTTGTGGGGTTTGAAGCTAATCTTAACCTGATTATAGATAAAAGAAGAATCCTCAAGAGAAATCTGCAGTCATACCTAATGATGCCCACTGCATTGTCACCTCTTTTTGTCCTGTAAAAGATTCTTACTGAGCAGTTTTGTATGAGGCATTTAAGTGAAGATGAGGATCTGAAAAGATAGTTCTTACTATCCATAAGGTCTGCATGCATAGTGGGACTTTGAGGCAAACTTTTGTTCAATGATATACTAACGTAAGCATCATTAAAATGCACACTTTAAGAGTAAATGTGTTTAAAATCTCAAAAATATACATATTAACTTATTAACTTCGGCTCATAAGGGTGACATGGGCATCTCTTTTTTTGGCTTCTAATATTTTATGTTGGTGATAATGTGTCAGCAAGTAATCATTTTTGACAGAAAATGTGAGGTTTTGGTTTTCAGCTTCAATAACATCAGATGCAAGTACATTAGATAAATGACTCCAGCTTCTCACAAGCAAGATGCCTTATAAGTCATCACTCTTCAGAAACTGTCACCAATAGAGGTGAAGGAGAAAGTCCTTATAAGTTCCTCATTTTTAAGAAACACTTTCTGAGGTGAAATTTATCTTCAAATTATGGAATATGTCTAGGACTTTCAGATAATATCCTTATACATACTTCAAGTTTTTCACCTGACAAAAGGATTTCAAATAAGCAGGGCCTCTCAGACTCCATCATCACCATTTATTAACCCATGGAATTCAGTGGTATTTTGTTTTCTGAGAGTCCTGGCTTACATGTCTTTAGGGTGGTCTGGGAAGAATTAAAATTTGGCATGAAGTATTCAACTTCCTTGAGAAGTATGAGATTTGAATCTCATACCAACCTATATCTGACCAAATATTATAATTATTGCTAACACTACTACTATAACTAATCACAAGCTTCTTTTAATCAACCTTTGACTCTTCAGTATCCATTCATTCAGTCTGCAGATTATACACCTCTTTTACTGTCTTCCTTTTTCTGCCCCACTCCACCTTTGAGGATTTTTGTTTCTCATATTTGAAGGTTGGGGAAAGGAAACTCATATGACAAATGCCATTATTAAAACTGTGATAAAGAATTTCAACTAAGAGTAAAAAGCACAGTAAATAATCATATTTGTATAACTATGCAGCAAAAAGAATTCTAAGCCCACACTAAGACAGAATATTCCATTATACGCATGCATATCCAATTTACTTGCCAACTAGGAATACAATTATATTACCAAAGATTTTTATCACTAAATTTGTAACAAGATCTGTATCTCTTCTGGCTAGGTTTCTGAGGTTTATCTGCAGATGTATTTTATTCATGCTCTTTGGTTTCCATTATTGTAATCTATTATGCTATATGAGTGCATATATTACAGCTAAACACATACAGAAAACCATAAATGATATACTTTTTATTTACTTCCTAATATAGATTTTGTTCAAGTTATGCCTTTTAATATGAAAAAAACCCCACTTTTTTGTGATAGGTATCCTTTGATATAATTATTAAGCAATTCGATATTTTAATCAAAATTGGGCTAAAACTTATAATACAAAATAATACACACACACACTTGGGATTGGACTATATCATATAGCCAATTTTCAACTGTGTTTGGCCTAAAAGATGGCACTTTCATATAGGTCAACTTAATATGAAAATATCTACTAAATAAAACCAACTGTTTTGACAAGCTTAAAAGGTCTGCCAGCCATTAAGCCAACAATTTCTCACACAAGAAGTGAGTTAATTATAAGCTCCAAAAACAACTCTTAGAAAAAAAGACTTCAATAATGTATTGAAATACCACAAATGTAGAATATAAGTTAGAAAAAAATAGAGGTAATTGTGAGAAAAAAAATTTAAAAATTAATATTGAAAAAATGTGCAGTTGACATTAAAATTCATGTGAATATTTCTTGGATATTGCTTTAAAATCCTGCTCCATGGAAACAACTGATTAGTTCTCTCCACCCCACTTCAATGCTGAATTGAAGGCAATATCTCATTACTGTGCTCACTGGTAACTTTTCAAAACTTCCCTCTGAAGTCTTTTCCATGAAGCATCATTAAAAATTCAATACACAAATAAGTCATCTCATTTGTCCCCAAGTGTGGTGTGTGCATCTGCAGTTCTGAATAAACCATGGTATGATAGTACTTCAAGAAGCAAATGTGATAGACATAAGACCAATCTAAAACATTCAGCTTTGGTTTAAAGAGATAAGAAAAAAAAAACCAAATATCTTTCTTTCCTTCAACAAATTCATCTTCAGATGGTGGTAATATGTACAGAGTGTTTTCAAATAGAATGAAGCATTAAAGCATCCATCAATAAATCCTCTTCTTTCTTTTCAAAGGCAGTTTCTCATCCTTTATCTGGCTTTTTAAGTAGGTTGATTATGATAATTTCTATGTATCCTCCTGGACTGTAGTGATGGGCCTATGAAGCTTGCTCATAGAATTATTTTTAAAAACAGAAAATTGGAAAGTAAATATGAAATTGAAAAAAAAAACACTCGCAGAAATGAGGATAAGGAGGAAAGGCTAAACACATACACACAAAAAAACCCAAATCCCTTCTCAGCTGGTGGTGTTCAAAAACCATCCTTGTAATTTGAAAATCAGTACAATATATGCTGATGAAAAAGCTTTGGTTTGTGCAAAATGACTACTGTGAATGTCAAAGAAAATTTTGCTTACCACCTCAAATGGAACATTTTGGAGCTCTAGTGTGAATAATACAGCCAAATAAGTCTCAGAGTTAATCATATAAGACAGTTTTGCTCAGGCTGAACACTATGGCAGAAATACTGAGTTAGCTGGGAAAAGGAAGCGAAGTATTAAAAATGTAAACTGATTTCAGAAAAAGAGTTTGATGATTTTTATCATTAAAAAAGAAAAAGATAACAAATGCTTTATTGGAATTTTCTTTGGATTTTCCCAAATTTGAGAGTCTATCCTGTTAACTTCACCACAAGGTAGAATTCAGTAAATATTAGTTGTGGTTATATTATATGCTAAGCACAGATTTAGTTGATAGTTTCTACCTTTAAAAACCTCATCACCTAAAGAGGAGGTAGAGAAGTTAACCAATCATTACAATATACTGTAATAAACATAATGATAGAAATCTGAAGTATTGGACAGTATAAAATGGGGCAAAATCAAAGCTGTTGAGAGAGGGAGTCAGGGCAGCCTCCTGTAGAAGGTCATATTGGAACCGAATCTTGAAACGAACAATGGAATTAGGTAAAAAAAATAAATAAAAAAAAATAAAGGTGATAGGAAAAGGCAAATGAAAGCGTATGTTCAAAACCATGAAATGGAAAAGTATGGAGTAATTGGCAAATTACATGTAGTCTATAGAACTGGATTCTTGAGTATAGATGAACCTCTTTTTGTCACCAACAGTGATACAACCAACCCATGTTGGCACCTAGCTAGAATGTCAGTCCAGAACCCTGTCTGTTTTCTCCTTTATGGAGACCCTGAACAGCAACATTTCCTGGTAAGCCCCCTACAAAGCTAAGGGTACCTGCCACTAAGAAGGTGGCAGGTTAACAAGTAAACTTTTATTATTTATTCCTTCATCCAAAGGCTCTTCTTGCCTTTCTAGAGGAGAAACTTGAAGAATTATTATCTGAGGGTGACTTTGTTATAATACTTTGTCCTGTTGCATATGTGAATGCTTCTCTTAATATAGATACAAAGGGGAGGATAGTCAGAAGAAGGGTGTGTGGAGCCAACACAATGCAAGAAATTATTTATTCAAAGTGAGAATTAGATATGGAATAAATTCTAAGGATTGACTTTGTTTACATAATTATTAGTACTCTAAAACTAAATACATCTACTATAAAATTGCTGGATGACTATGATTAGACTTAGATGAACATATGCATATAGGAATGCCTATGAAAAAAACTACGTGCAACAATTTTGACTTATTTCTATTACTGGGACTAGTTTCTAGTTAATTGAAATTTTATTATATTGCTATAAGCAAAGCTGAAAATTGGTAAATCATAATGAACTGAAACTCAATAAATTTGAGCTTTCAATGAATCCTTAATTCTGCATTCTTTCATAAATAAGAGGTTAAAAAATGAAACACGTTTCTATCAGAGATTATTCCAAAGATCCGGTAAGTTGTACGTTCAATTATACTGTCTAGTCTCAAAGGCTGCTTATATGTATACTTGTGAAGGGAAAAAGTTAACCGTTGTTGCTAGTGATGACTTTGCACTATTGTAAAAATGTAATAATAAAAAGCTGTATTTTATTTAGCATATATTTTTATGAGAGGTAGATAGAGTAGGATACTATAGAATATTGAACTCGTGTGTGTGTGTGTGTGTGTGTATCCTTGTCATTCCTGAAGGTTAGCCAGTCAAAAGTAACTCTTCCACCTAAGTTATGATTATATGTTATGATTGTATCATTTTTTCATTATGCCAGAAAAACATTAAAATTATTAACATATTTAATGCACATAACACCCAGTGAGGTAGGTCCTACTTTATAAATGTGGCAACTAAGACCCAAAGAATTTAAGTAACTTGCCCAAGAACACGTGGCTAAAAATTAGTGAAGCTGGGATAGGAACCCAGGCAGCCTCATTCAAGTCTGTGCTCTTTTTACTCAAATATATCATGGAACAAAAGGGATAGATCTTATACCACAATAGACTCAAAGAACACATTTTCAAGAAAACATGAGGCTGAGGGCTGTTATGTGAGAATAGCTTCTTGAGTGGACCATGTTTTCTCCAGGTAGACATACTCTGGTACTGTCATGGCAGTTTGCCTCTACAGGGTAGGTCCCTCCCAGAGTGGCACCATGGATGGGGTCTTGTTATACATCTTAACTGTAAAGACCTCACTTCTGGGCTGGCAAGATAGCTCAGTTGGTTAGAGCTCAGCTTTATAACACCACAGTCATGGGTTTGAGTCCCCATGGCTGGCCAACCACCAAAAACTAAATAAATATATAAAGACCTCACCTCAAAATTTCAGAGGTGCTACTTTATATGACTGCTAACTTGCCTTTTGCAAACTTGATTTCTGGTTGTAATATTTGTGTTTCAAGTACAATTTTGTTTTCTGTTCTTAATATTGTTTTTCACTATATTCTTTAATTCATTGACTCTAAGGTGATATTTATTGTAAAATATTTTATACACTACTAAAACAGAAGAAATGCTGCCAACTAAGTCATAATATATTGCTGTCTTATCACTTAGAATCTTTACATATTGCTTATAGGAAAAAAACTTATTTAGAAGAAATCTTAATCATATATTGTTCTTGTACATACGTAAAACAGAAAATATAATACTCTGATTAAGGTAATCCCAAAACGTTTTCACATTTTTTTCTGTTACTAATTAAGATTTTCTTTATATTTCTTTTTTTTTTTAATTGAAACATGTTGATTATACATGTTTATGGGGTAGAGAGTTGAATATCAACACATGTATACAATGTATGATGATCAATCAGGGTACTTAGGTTCCTCAAAATCCTAAAAATAGAATTACCATATGATCTAATAATCCCACTTCTGGGTATACTTGTATATCCAAAAGAATTGAAATCAGGATCTCAAAGAGATATTAGAATTCCCATGTTCATTGCAATGCTGTTCACAATAGCCAAGTTGTGAAAACAACCTAAATGTTCATCTAGGGATGTGGATAAGGTGTGGTATATACATATAACGGAATGTTATTCAACCCAAAAAAAGAAAGAAATCTTCCATATGAAACAACATGGATGAACCTTGAGGATATTATACTAAGTGAAATATGCTATTCACAGAAAGACAAATACTGTATGATTCCACTTATATGAGGAATCTAAAATAGCCAAACTCATAGAAGGAGAGAGTAAAATGGTGGTTGCCAGGGGCCGGGGTGGGGGTCAAGAAATGGGGGGTTGCTAATCAACAGGTATAAAGTTAACAGTCATGCAAGATAAATCAGTTCTAGAGATCCATTGTATAATATTGTGCCTATAGTTAATAATACTGTACCTTATACTAAGCATTTAAGAGGGTAGATCTCATGTTAAGTGCTCTTACCACAATAATAATAATAATAATAAGTTAGATTAAATAAAAAGGGAAATAAGAGTCTGCTTTAAGCTTATTACAGTAAAATTTTACTTGGTATATATCTGTATATGAAGAATCTACTTGATTGCATTTTTACATTTTTGAGAATGGCTCACTTATTTTATCAGATAGTATAAATATAGCAATTCTTTGTTTCATCATTAAGTACTGAAACATCTGTGTTATTCTTTGTCTTCCTTTGAACTCTATTAATGCTCACAGCTTCTAAGGCTACACGTTGGTGTGCAGCAATAATCTTTGGGCTATCTGCTAACATTTCATTGTATTAATATTATTTGATTCTGACTGCAATCAAAGCTCATAAACCAATTTTCTAAATTAAAGTCAGAACCCAGACTGGACGACAGCCACAGTGGACCTGCCTTTTTTAAAACAGTATATTTAGAGAAGAATTACCAGAAACATAGAGGATTAAAAATGATGTTACATGAAAAATGGCAAGAACAGAGCCCAATATGTTTAGTCTTTAAAAGAAAGAGGGAAGTAAGTACCTTTTAAGTTGTTTATTGTGAATCCTACATTTGTTTGGATGGCTTCAAGAAATAGAACCAAAGATAAAGAAAGATTTAGGTTTAGTCTAAGGGCACATGTTCCATGGTCATTGCTACCCAGAGATAAGACGGACTGCTTGAGGTAGTTGTGAATTTTCAGTTCCTTGAGATATCAAATCCTAGGATATACGACAATTGATAAGGATATAAAGTTGACTCAAAGATCACCAGGTGAATTAACTAGAGCCCTTGTAAGATCCTTTCCAACCCTAAGCTTATACGATACTCGAAGATAAGAGAGGTGGTGATTTATATAATGAAGAGAATACATCTTGGTTTTTTTGCAGGCTAGGAATAATGATATGTGCAAATGTCTTATGGTATGTATTAAGATAAAATATCTGAGAAACCCTGCTCTTTTAATTATACTATCTCCCCCCTACATCCTCTGTATTCTTTTCCTTATTTCTGCTTGAATATCTAATAACTTTACAGTCTAAGTGGATCTTTCTCTAAGACAGTCTGTATTTGGACCATCCCCAGTAGATTTAATTACTTTTACATCTATATTTCTATAGTGTTTTATGTGTAATTTTATTAGAATAGCTTTCTGACTTTATTTTCATTTTTTCTAAATCCTGCTAAAGTGAGAGTTCCTTAACAGGGTGTTTATTTTCTTAGACATTAACTTAACCATCATATGTCAGGCAAGTCATGATTCTGATTGTTGGAGGAAAATTCTCCATAGACTTTATGTGTTCCTTTTACACAGTCCAGGTATTTGAGTAAAGGATATTTGTGAAAAGCAAACAGCCTTAGAATCTCCCACCAGAGAGATATAGATCCATCTCCTTCCTTGTGAAGACCCTTAATAATTTCTGACATAACACTATTCTGAATGTATGTACACATAGGTATGTTCATGAATATGCATCCATATGTGTACTGGAGCAAAAAGAGGAAGGAAGGAAGGAAGAGATATACATTAAATAATTACATTCCAAAATGTGATAATTTTTGAAATACAGCAGAGTGTGTAGGAGCATACAGGAGAACATCAAAACCGCAAGGCTAATGAACACTGAACGTATTCTAAATGGTCCCTAAAATGCTACTCGACCAATTTTGAGATAAGGTGGGGGAAGAGTTCTCAGTGATTAAATCTGTCCAGTTATCTAGGGAGTTTATCTTTCCACAATGTGAAGTCGAAGATGTCCTCTCTGCCCCTCACTTTCTTTGCAGTGAAAGCTTTCTTTCTATACCTTACTTCTAGACATTACCTGACTCATTTGGTTTATAACCTTGTGGACAGAAAATAACTCTCTTGTTTCTTACACTTTTTCTCTTTGCCTCCTGGATGATCTGGGGATTCCTGTGATCCCGAGGCTTCTTCCATAATTTGTATAAGGAAATGATAGCACAATATAGCATAATACTGTACTTTGCCATAAGAACTACTTCTTTAAACAACAGATGTAAGAGTTAGGAATACAAACAGAAAGAGCAAATCAGAGCTGTATCAATTATATTCTTGAATGGAAGAGTCAACCATCATCTTGCCTGATCAGTGAGAACCTGATGGGTACCTTGGTAAGTGCCGTGGTTACAACTATCAGGTACAGTAAGAAGAGGAACTATTTTAGGCTTTCCTTTAGGAGACCCAGCTATTAGATAACTTTAATTTGTTTTAGTTGTTTATATCCTCTGTCTCTCTTTAGGTCCTGGACACATTAGAGAAAAATCAATTTCCCAGGCTATGTAAGAGACATACTCCTGTCTGGACCCAGCCAGTTCTATCCCCGTCCTCTGCCTATTAGAACAGTGGGGGTGGGGCTGAGGTTGAAGTGGAGCAAAATTGATTTTGCTTAGGAAACAAGCAGCAAGGCTGAAGGTGATTGCTAGAGTGTGGGAGGCTCAGTCCTAGCAGAGCCCACACTCACACTCCCTGCCCATGGCTACCCTTGAGGAGCAGGCATTCCTCCAGTCCTGTAAAATGCTGCAGGAAGGATGTAAAGGTGTGGACAATGCCTTGAGAGACTGGCATTTTCCATCAGTGCATGGTCCCAGCCACCCTGATCAGATTAGACTCAGAGAAAGGTAAGCCATTCAGACCAGTCCTCTCTTGAGTTTGGAGCTGAGATATAATGAATTAATAAGAACCCAACATAGAGAAAAAAAATCTCAGAAATCTTGAGCATTCTGAACACACGGATCAGTCTACACACAGCATGGATCTTCACACTCCAGGCACATGGCCAGGCACAACACCTCATCATCTTATATAGACTCACTATTCCATACCCAACAACTGTATAGACACATTGATCAACCCGAACAGAATATCCCAAAGAGAGTGGTGGTCCTAACCACCCATTGCTCCCCATCTGCACCCTGGAATCCCCTGCAATCCCATCTCAACTGCCTGTGGGACTTTGAGTACATGTGGAGGTGAAGGTGGAGAGCAAATCATGATGGCACAAAGTCTCTGTGGGCCAACATCTACCTTGTGAAATTCTGTGGTATATTTTCCCAAAGTACGACTAAGCTTCATTTTTAAAATGGTTGTTACAGACAGTGAACCTGCAAGTTTCCAGTGATAATGCTAATAATAGCTACCAATGTGAAACACTCGCTAGCCAGCAAATACTGTCCTAAGTGCTCTACATATATCGATGTATTTCATTTTAAAACAATCTCATTAGATAGGCCCTATTATTACCTCTATTTACGAGGTGAGAAAACAGAGGCAGTGAGAAGTTAAGCATCTTGCCCAAGGTTACAAATCCAGTATTTAGAGAGCCGGAAAGTAAATTTGTGCAGTTGGCCACAAGAACTCCTTTATTTATTTATTTTTTTCATGGTGTAAGTATTTATTCAAATTCCCACTGGGTTCGTCAAAATCCCATGACTTCCTAAGGCATATGTGCCTGCAACTCTCAATTTTAAGAGTTCTTAAAATTTTCAGTGAATTGGACCTAGGGTCCAAAACAAGCTATCCCAGAGACTTAGGTAATTAACGTTTAGGAGGTTTCAAATAACAGAAGTCACTCTGGCTAGACTAAGAAAAAAGGAGGGGATGGGTAGTTATTGGAAATGTACTGGAGTAGCCCGTGGAACTCAAAGACGAGTTAAATTTCATGTCCTCCTCTTTAGAAAGCTGCCCTCTTTGTCGCCTCTCTTTGTCTCTCTGTATTTTGCACACAGGGAGTATAAGTAAATATTTGTTTCTAAAAGTTTATACCTCTCTGGGGCAAAATTAAATTGTTGGACAGAACCATTACAGGATCTCAACATCTTAACCAGTATTTCCTACTACATGTTGGAGTTTTGAAATGTTGACCTTGACAGGTGGTTGGTAGGTAGTAACATTTCTATAAAAACCCTGTGTTGCGAAATGTTCAATTAATCTTTTTCTTTTAATGAATCTTATAACTCCTGTGTAACATTTAACATGTACTATATTGAACCTAAAACAGTGCTCACACTTTGAAAGTTACAGATGAAATCTCTGACAGAGGGCTGAAACCTATGTAGTAATAGCATACAGGTATCAGGTAATAGTGTTCGGGATAAAGAATAAAAAGTGACAGGAGAATATTTTTACTATTTTTGGAGGCCTTCTGCTGTCCTGAAATTTCTGCATTTATACTTACTCTGAAAACATAAAAAATATCAAGAAGTATAAAAATCTGGAATTCACCCTGATTGTAGGAAGTAACTGACACAGCTCCACATGTGAAACTGTCATGTGTGGAAGCTGAAGAACCTCTGACTAATCTTTTGCTTCTAAAGTATTAAGATAAATCAAGTTTACCCAGGTCTACTAGAGAAGGGTAAATATAAGAAAACCAATATTTAAAGAAAATTGGCATGTATTATTCAGACAGGTAAGAAAACTTTCTAAAATGTCCTTGGTGTCCAACACTGGGATCGGACATTATCTCCTTAAGTCGGAATGTTGGCATATAACTTTCCCTACATTCCTCCTATTATCCTAATCACTTTAGAACAGTGGTTCTCAGCCTTGGCTGCACATTACAGTTACTTTGGGAGCTTTAAAACATATACTTAGCTGGGCCAGAGTTTCTGATTTAGTTGGTAAGGGATGCGGTCTGAACATAGAGATTTGGAAAAGCACTCCAAATGATTCTGAAGTCAGAGGCACAGGTTCTTGAATTTCCCAAGGGAAGAATCCCATCAGGAACCCACAATAACTTCAAGCTCACATGGCAGAGTCACACTCACACTCAAAGTTTATTGCAAAGCCAAAGTACAGGCAGAGAGGGGGTGTAGGCATCTCCTCGCAAGTAAAGAGAGCCCCATGAATCCTTAGGAAAGGGTTTATATGTTGTTTTCGGATGGGGGTGCTTCTCTGTCTTAACTAAAGGGAGGGATATTCAAGAAAAAGGGGGAGGAAAAGGGGTTTGGGTGCCCTTTTGCTTGAGCAAGCTCTTTCCTGAGAATCAAAGAACCAGGGGGTTTTGTACTTCTGTTTCCTGCTCAGAAAACCACAGAGCTCTGAAGAAGGGCAAGCTGATTGGCACGGTGGGTAAGGTGTTGCTGGCTGGTGTCAGCTTGAGCAGCCTGAATGTCCACGAGCAGCCTCCCCAGAGCAGGTCCCTGGTGTATCCTGCCTCAATTCTATACGCAGCAAAAGATGAAAACCACTGCTTTAGAGTGACTCTGTGATTCTAACTCCACCTTCATTCCCAGTGCACCCTCTCCATACTTCCCCTCCCGCTCCCACATACACGCCTCTCCCTCCCTCGCCCAGTCAGGAACAATTGGGAGATGTGTATACTGCAAGCAGTTTGCCTCAACCTAGGAGCTATTAATTCATATAACTTGCCTGATAACTGTTTAGCACTTACTATCGCTAGAAACGTCATGCATACTGTTGAAGCACACATTCACTAGCATTCAAGGAGTCCAGATTATGATTGTGAGACAAACCAATTATAAGGATATTTTTGAGTAATATTTTGGGGAGAAAATTTCAAAAAAAAAAAAATGAAAATTCCTGGTATTGACATACCTTAGAAGAGCAAATTTATGTTACCTGGCATGTTAACAAATGTCTATGAAAATGGAATTCCCTGGTCATATAAATTTTGGCAAACTGTGAGTAAAAATAAAATTAAATGTTTTTTCCCCCTATGGAACTCTTTGAATACCTAAAGTGCTAACATATTGTAACTCATCAAGAGTATCATGTTATTTAGCGTTCCCTAACTTATTTGAACTCTTTTTATATTAAATTAGGAAATAATTTTTTTAAAAACACTAATTCTTTTTCTTTTCCCTCTCCTGTTTCTTCTCTCTCTTCCTCCTGCTTGACATCAACAAACTTTTAAAAATCAAAAAATAAGAAATTCCTATATTAAGGAACTATAAGAATGATAGAGTACTGGATATGCAGGTAGAAAAGATGAAGATTTATGCAGGATGTCAAATAACAAGGGCAAATTTAATTAGATAATAATTTAATATGTTTAGTGCTCGGTGCTAAGAAAAGCTGAACTACAGACAGGGGATGTGGTATACAAATGAATTGTTTCATGAGTTTTTACAGGTATTTGGTACAACTCTACAGATGTTCTTATTGGGTTTAGAACTTTCAGATAGTTTGAGAACTATTAAATCTCTATATTCTTTCTCTATTCCAGGAATTTTTATGGTGTCCTCGAGAGCTCCTTAGGTAATACAAGTGTTGATAAATATGGTATGGTACTTGTTTTATTTATTGCAGTGGAACAAACTACCCCAAGAATTAATGGCTCAGTGGGAATGTAAAATGGAAAACTGTTTGGCAGTTCCTTAAGAAGTTAAACATAGGATTTTCACATGATCTAGCAAGTTCACTCCTAGGTATATACCCCAAAGAGTTGAAAACAGAGACTCAAACAGATACTTGTGTATCAGCGTATATTGCAACACTGTTCATAATAGCCAAAAGATAAAAGCAACCTAAGTGTCCCTCAGCAGATGAATGGATAAACAAAATAAGGTTTACAGATATATTATAGCACATTATTAACCCATAAAAAGGAATGAAATTCTGATATATGCTACAACATGGATGAACCATGAAAAAATTATGCTAAATAAGCCAGACACAGAAGGACAAATACTGTATGATCCTATGTGTAAGAAATATCTAGAATAGACAATTCATAGAGATAGAAACTGGTTTAGGGGTTTCTTGGGGCTGGAGAGAGTGGGGAATGTGGAGTTCTTGCTTAATAAGAGTTTATGTTTAGGGTGATAAAAGAGGTTTTGAAATAGATACTGGTGACGGTTGGACAATATTGTAAATGTAATTAATGCCACTGAATTGTACACTTAAAAATGGTTAAAATAGCAAATTTTGTTATGTATATTTTACGATGATAAAAATTTTAAAAAATAAAATAAAGTATATTAGTGACTTAAAATAACAATCACTTTATACCTTCATGATTCTGAGGGTCAAGAGTTCAGCCTGGGATTAGTTGCATAGTTCTGCTCCATGTAGTGTCAGCTGGGGTTTCTCATGAATTAGATGGTGATTTTGACTACAACATCCAAAGTGGCTTTGATTATATACCTGAAAAATGGTGCTGGCTGCCAGCAAGAGGCTCAGCTGAGGTCTCAGTTAGGAGCTTTGTTTCTCCACCATGCAAGCCTCTTGACATGGGTTTCCTCAACAAATTGTGGCTGGGTTCCAAGAAGGAGGGTTCCAAGATTTAAAGGCACAGTCTGCCATTCTCTGTAAGGCCCAGGTCAGAGAAGTTAACAGTTTCACTCCTGCTGAATGCTATTGGTCAAAACAAGTAATAGAGCTAGCCCAAATCAAGCGTAGGGGAAAGAGACTTCTTCTCTATATTGTTGAGTAGAAAGGTCACATTGATAAGGTCATGTGGGTTGGGTGCTATTGTTGCACCCATTTTTGGAAACATAATCTACCAGCATATTATATATCTGTCCCTTTTTCACTCATGGAAAATGACCCGAGTGTTACAACACCTTATAACAATAGTAAGCCTCTCTTTTACAATCTGAGGGAGAAAAAGATGCAAATGTAAAAGCGGCCTCTACGTGAAAGAGTGTCAGTGATTAGACTAGAGACATCTGTGCTTCTATTTTATAGCACTGCCCTAGTGTTCATCTTTCTGGAGTTTTGTTTTATCTGACACTTGTATCCATGTCATTTTTGCCTTCATCTGTACAAATAAATGCCACTTTTGGTATTCTAGCTACAGTGCAATATGAAGTTAGATATTTATCATGGTCTAAATGAGACAAACATATGCAACAAGAATTTGGAACCACACAATATCTATATAACTATCCCACTCAACATACAAACACAAATGCACATCAAATAAGTGACAATTACTTCACGTATTCTTCATAATTAAATATTTAGATTTTATACAGCCCATTGTCTCAGTTGCTTGAGAAAACTCAAAACTTTAAAATAACTTTAACATCAAAATCATTTGTCAAAATGTTTATACATGTACATGTGTGTATGTGCACATGCAAACAAAGTTCCTTTTCTGCAGCTCTGCAGTATTAACAAATTAAACAGATATGGCTTTTACCCTCTGTTAATTTTTACTTAAGCTGCTGACATTTTCACAGCTTGATAATTTGCCATCTCTAAGAGCTCCTCCTGTCCCTACACACTGAACTTCATCTCACAGTGAGCATGCTCAGGCTTTTTATTTATTGGTATCATATGAGAATTTCTTTGGGTGATTGATTGTTTATGGTATTGAATAATATTGTGCAATATTTGAGGTGAGAATCACCCTATTTACATGACTCTATCCTAGTCCTTAGTTCTTTAGATAAAGGGCCAGAAGTCCCCTTGGATTACTGAAATAAAGGTTGTTGCATTTTTGTACTGATGAAGTTCAATAAAAGTTTTCTCCCTCTGCTTTTATAGTGAGGTTATGTGCTACATAAGAAATTCCAAGCTGGCCAGTTAGGTCAGTTGGTTAGAGCTCAGCCTTATAACACTGGTCATGGGCTCGGATCCCCACACTGGCCAGATGCTAAAGAACACACACACACACACACACACACACACACACACACACACACACACACACACACACACACACACCCACACCCACACCCACCCACCCACCCACCCACCCAACTTGGTTTCCCTGATTAGAGCGCAGTTTTATAATATAAGAAATTTCAAGAGTTACTTGAATGGTAGTGAGGACACTTTGTATGGAAGAAAGAGAAGGCCTATTTTAATGAAAACATCTGTAAAATATCCCTTCTTTACTATAGGGATACAGTAAATAAAGTGTTCTCCTTCAATGGCTAGCTCTTCGTGGGTGGACCTTAAATTAAATGGTGAAGTTCTGGGCTCATTCCTGAAATCACTGGGAAATATCCATAGGCCTTAATGAGGGAAACTATCTGAATATCTGGGAACACATATTTTCTTAGGATTTAGAGAAGGTATGTGAAGAAATTAGAAAGCATACAATTATTGCAGTGAAGTGATGAAAACAAAGAAACTAAGTCTTAGAGGCTTAACCTAAAAAAGCTGAATTCTCACTGAGACTACATGTTTATGGAGCAGCCACCCTCTGGGATATTGCAAATTGTTGTAGCAGAAGATAAAAGGAAAATGATGAGCACATACTGACTTCTAAAGCTTCTGTCCCGAAGTCAGAAACATCACTTCCACTTGCATTTTGTTAGCCAGAGAAAATCACATGGCCACAGCTGACTTCAGAATGGTGGTTAATTATATCAACAAGGTAAACCAAGGGATAGTAAAATGTTCAAGATTTTACTTGAGCTAACAGTTCATGAATTGGGCAGTTCCGAGCCAGGAGTGTTTTGGGGGCTCTGTTGAAGAAGCATAAGAGACAAGCTTTTACAGCGTGAGAGCAGAAGTAGTAAAAAGAAAACATTTGATTGGTTACAGTTATGTTTGCCTTATTTGGTCTATCCCTTTGAAAAATTATGAGTTATATAATGATAAAGTTGTTGGCTGCTTCTGATTGCTTGAGCTTAAGTTCTGCTTTTCTTTAATATAGGTATTTATAAGAAACAGGTCAAGTTAAATTTTGCTTTGGTTTGCAAATCAAGCAAAGTTAAGGTTATTCATGAGAACTTATTGACTCCAGGTGCTCAGGGATTCTTCAGACCTGATCTTCATTTTAATTTACTTTAACAATTATAATACTATCATGCAGCTGAAAGATGAGAAAGTTAATTACTTGGTAACCGTCTTCCTGGTTATCACAGCATATTTGACACAAAGTTTATCTTTTGCCTAACATGACTTCACCCTTTATGTTATAATATGCAAAATATGTCTAATATTTTCAAAAATCATACAAAAAAGAAAGCTGTTGAACACTAACATGTCAATATCACCTGTCCAATCTACCATCATATTGTGAGCTTAAGAAAAGATGAGGAAAAGCAGAAGTGTCATTATCATTAACTCTTGCTGAAATGGGCCTTACAGCAGGCCATGTACAGGGTGGCCACAGATGGAAGCCAGTGACATACCAGCTACCTAGAGCAATGCGCCGCAGAGCTCAATATAGGTACCTGTATACAGCATAGATGTTAAGGAGTAAGTCATTCCTCTGTGCTTTAAAGTATTTGAAAGCTATGCATAAGAAAAAATATATAACAAACTGTAAATGACCCTAACACTCCACTGAAGAAGTAAGTGACATGCATTTAGCAGTGGGCATGGTGGGAAACATGGAATGAATAAGAATAAAAGCTCATCTCAAGGTATGTGAGAGCATTTCCTGCTGCCTTCACGCACGGCACATTACCTGTCACCCACCGATCAGGAGATTCCTCTTATGTAGAGCAATCATTACTGCACAGCCTTGAGATTAAAAGAAAAATAACATCCTACATTTCCTTGACTTGCATGCCAATTATCCCATTTTGCCAAAAAATAACAAAATATGAACTACATCTGAATTCAGCAGGGTAAAAACTCACTGAAAGGTAGGAATAGAAGAGTAATACCTGAGAGGAAGAGGGAAATAAAGAGGTATTTCCAGCTCTCCAGGGTGAGCCCTAAAGTCAACCCTGACTTCAAATAAAGCATGTTATGTATTCTGCACTTCTGTAAGTACAAAAATAGCTTTTAGCATACACAGTTTCTCTCACCTAAACATTCTGGGGCCAAATCATGTCCTGAGCAAGACTTCAGGTGTGTTGGTGGAGGGGGGTGGAAATGGAAGGAAAGATAAATAATAAATTTTGGTCAGTGAGTCAAAGGCTTTATATGGGCATTTATACTCACCTTTCTATGTAGGTTACAGCAAATCAATCCCAATGCAGTCACTCTTTGGATGTGGTCCTGCTTTCTATTGTAATGAATCCACATTTGTCTATTAAATTCAACCAGATTTCTTAGGAAGCACTATCATCATAACAGCCTCCACCTGAGAAAACTTAGAGGGTATCATGCAAAGACTGCTGTTTTTATTTAGCTGAAAGTGTATGCTATCAGTCATTATGTTGGAGCATATATAATTTTGCTAAAGAACACATCTCAAGAGCTAAAACTAAAAGCAGTGAATGAAAAAATAGAAAAAGTAATTCACAAATTCTTTAAGATACCCCCTGGTTTTCATAAAACAAAACAAAACCAACCATTTTGACCCTTAATACCCTTTAGACATTAAAACTGGATTTTCAATAGCAAACAACCTAGCAAAGTAATTGTGAGCCAAGCTACAAGATAACATTGGAAAGGCACATTTAAAATGTTAGTTGAATTCGTATGTAAAGTTTCTCCTGTATGAATTAAAAGAGATTTCTGTTGATACTTACCAAATGCCTATGAGACTTTGGCTTTCGAAGGAGACCAACTACAGGACTAAACATTTGAGCCAATTGAATTGAGGTCAGAAAGCCAGACTATCGTGCAATCTCAGCAAGCACTCACAGCCCAACCCGGGGTCCGAAGTTTTTTCTACCAAGCTAAACTTCCATCCTCTCTGATTCTTTTTTTTTTTTTTTTTCTCTGATTCTTAATATCGGGTATTAAACTTGCTCGCTTTTTAATTCCCTCTTTATAAAGTTTCTCCAGAGAGTAAAGTCCGTCACTCTGACAAGGGGACACTACTGACTGTGTTTTGACCTGATCTATTTTATTGAACATAGCTTTTATTTCAAAGGGTCTTTGGACCAGTGTCCAAATGCATATTATGAGCACAAAACTCTGAATTCATAATATCAAGATGTGGAAACCTAGGGAGAAGAATATTAAAGAGTCCTTTGAGTTTGCCAACGATTCAATCATTTGACAAATATCCTTTGCATGATTTCTCTAAGCCGCACTCTATTCTTGGGAATAGACATAAAACCTCTAACCACAGATGAGACAGAGATCCCTCTGGCATTCTAGTAGCTGATAATTGTTTATTGACTATGCAAACATTCGTTGAGTACCACAAGAAGGATAATCAGGTAAACATGATTTGGGAAGCAATACATTGTGGTATAAAGTAACAGATTAGAAGACACTCCCTCTTACGTTGCTTCTGACCAGCCCTAGCAGCTAATTTATTCCTCAGAAAAATCCAGCAAATTTAGTATGGGAATGTGCAAATTATAGCAGGCTTTGTCGAAACACTTTCATGAACACTATTTTGAGGAAAAATAGCTAGTCATAGAAGATGGTTCCATTTATATGAAGTTCAAGAACAGGCAAAACTATTGTATGGAGATAGAAGTCAGAAAAGTGGTTACCCTTGGCGAAAAGCATGAGAGAGCTGTCTGAGATGTTGGAAAGATTCTCTATTTTGATTTGAATGATGGGTACACAGGTATATTCACAGGTAAAAAAAAGACATCAGGTATTCAATTAGAATTCTTGCATTTTACTGTCTGTAAGATATAACTCAGTAAAAAACACAATGACCAAGCAAAACAAAATTTTTAAAAAGATTACAAAAAAGAATCTTGATTCTTATAGTCAATATCCCCCAAGATCAGCTATTCAACAATTGCTAAAGAGATTACTTACATGATACTTCATTATGGTCCTAAAGATATTTTTTAAGAATGTATGCACTTATCCTATTAGGTAAAAAGTATATGTATACTATATTGCCTTCACCAAAACCTGTTTATCAAACAAAAAAAGTAAAAACAACCCATTCTTTTTCTTTGAGCCTTGCTAGACTACATGTCTTAAAAAAGTAGCATCTCTTTCATTTTGGTGAGAAAAAACTAGTTTTGGCTCTCAGAATTGCTTGCTTATTGGAGTCTAAGACAATAACAAACTTTCGTTAGGCAGAAACATGAATACCATGACATTTCCCGTGAAATGAAATATTCAAAATTCTACGTGACTTAGAAATTATTTTTACTTGATTTGTGCTTCATTTAAGTTAGTTGGAATTAGTCGCCAAGATCTGAAATAATGTTGTTACAAATACATTTTTTAAATATGATATTTCCTACAGAAATTTACATGAGAATAACTTATAGTCGCATTGCTCTTTTGAAAATTTTTTATGTATTTAATTTTATTTCCTTAGTTTTCCTAATAACTCTGAGATAAGATGGTCACAATCACTTTTTTCAGTGATAGTCTTGCTGAATATTATGAAGGAATTACCAATCTGTACTATTCCTGTACGTAATGTGGGAATCCAAGCTGAAATTGCTAGTTTGCTAAAAAAACAAACAAACAAAAAAACAATTGAATGAGACTTCTATAAACGTTTTACATTCTACATATGGATAAAAATGATACCAGTGGTTCATGTACCTTAAAAATCCAGAAATCGACTGGAAGAGGTAGCATGTTTTATAAACTGGGCATAAATGGTAATTTCATTGAGCAATCTAGTTTCAGTGCAGTACATTCAGTCTGTGAAAAATGCTTTGCAAGTCAAAACTCTTTAAAATGAAATGAAACTTCACTCTAAGATGGTTTAATTTGTTTTAATTCTTTAGAGTTGTAAAAATGATGCAAAAGCAAATATTCAAAAGAAGAATGGAATTCAGATGGTCCTGATGAAATACTTTTGAAGTTATCTAGTGATTTGCAGATCTCTGAAATTGAGATGAAAGTCCTAAACAAAGTTTCAGAAAACTGAGTATTTGTGGTATTGTGAGAAGTTTATTATAAACATAGAAAATTTGATCAAATATCTGTTGTCAAACAAAAATCAAACCAGGAATTATTTTGCAAAGAATAAAAGAGGAAAATACTTTGACTACTAGAAAGTCTTTCCATAATTAAAAATTTCCTTCCCTATGTACTTCTTTGGGAAACAACAAGGATAGTATTACAACCTATCTTGTAATAAGGGTTAAAAAGGAGATAATATCAGATTAAATAAAGTCTGTGATATTAAGGAATTTTATTTTACTCTTTTGGTTTTATGATGATGAAAAATTTCGAGGTTGAAAACACCTGGTTAGCAGTCTTTAGTTTTCCATTTGCAATCTGATATTTGGCACTAAATGAACATCACACATAACTGGATTTTTTAATGCAATGACTTAAAAAGTGCTAAGATTTCTTAAATCAGAGAATTCTTCTAATTTATCTGAGAACATACTATATCTAAGAGTTGAGGTATGTGTGTTTGTATTTCAAAAGTAACTTCCTGGTAGGAAGTTTACTGTATTGTTTGAGATATTTGAATTTTTATTTTCTAAATTACACTGCAGTTTATAAAGCTGTGACTTCTTCATTACTCGTTTGAAATGACTTCAATGACCATGTCTCTCCCAATGCCAAACGTTTATTAGCATGGAAACATCATAAACCGTCACTGTCCTCAAAGTGAACCAATACAACGTTTATTCCTTCAATATACACTTATTAAACCCTTGTAATAGTCTATATAATTTAAAGTGACTGTGATGAACCTGCTGGTTTCACTACTGCTTAGTATCCTCTTCAGAGAAGAGTCCAAACAGAAACGTTAAGTATTTGGTTTGCCTTCTTAAACACTACAATCCTAACATAAGGTACAAAAGGCAGTCACCAAACCTCTTTTCTTTTTGTTTTCCTCTAGCATTTCTATCATGAACATTTGACTTAATTACTGGCTGCTTTCATTTTAAAGATGGCAAAACTCTAACACTGAGGAATGATACACATTGGTCATAATCACCGACTCAAAGACCAGCAGCTCACTACATGTTTTGATGTACAGTAACTTGACAGTGAGAAACAAATCTTTTTTACTGTACTCATTCAAATGAAGATTGACACTATTTAGTTTCTACAAGTAATACAATAAATATTGTTTTTAGCTAAACTTTGCAAAAAAAACAAACTTCGAAGCTCACCTTAACACCACTAAGCCACCAAAACACCACAGGTTATTTTTTGTTTTTGTTGTTTTCCTAGAAAAATGTGGAGACATTAACTGAAATTATACTTGTCCTTCAGTATCTGTGGGGAGTTAGTTCTGGGACCTCACTTGAATACCAAAATCCATGGATGCTCAAGTCCCTGATATAAAATGGCGTATAAAATGGCATTGTGTTTGCATATAACCTACCCCACCTCCTATATACTTTAAATCATCTTTAGATTACTTATAATACCTAATACAATGTAAATGTTATGTAAATAGTAGTTATACTGGTTAGGAAATAATGACAAGGAAAAAAGTCTTTTAATGTTCAGTACAGATGCAATTTATTTTTCAAATATTTTGACCCACAGTTGGTTGAATTTTATGAATGGGGAAGCCACGGATATGGAGGGTCAGCTGTACCTCTTCTTTCATCCTCATTTTTTATTACCATTTTTTTTTCTTTTTTTCACAGCACTTACTATTCTTAGATTTTTCTTTTTGGTTTTTTATTATCTGTTTACATCAGAGTATGACTTCTTAGAGAACATACTTTGAATTTTCTATTGCTAAGCCTCCAGTGTCTGGATATTGATTGACATATAGTAAATGAGCAACCAATATTTGCTGAAAGAATATGTTAAAAAAATGTAATAATGTAAAAAATAGTTAAAGCTATAAGCTTGATTCTTTTTATAACTGTGACAGAGAAGTCAGAACTAAGAATATTAAGGCTATTTCTGCCGAGTTTTAAATATTTCGATAAATATTAAAAACACACACAAAAAGATGACATTTTGAAATATACTTTATGTTTCACTAACATCAGTGACTTAGGGTTCTATTGAATATTAAACTAATAAGAGACAATAGGCTTACCATGGGCCATGTTATAGCCATGCATCTCTTAACCGGGATATGTTCTGAAAGACGCATCGTTGAGAGATCTCGTCTTTGTGCGAGCATCATAGTGTGCACTTAAACAAACCTAGATGGTCTAGCCTACTACACACTTAAGCTATACGGTATAGCCTAATGCTCCTAGGCTTTAAACCTGTACAGAACATTACCGTGCTGAATACTGTAGGCAACTGTAACATAATGGTATTTGTGTATTTTAGCATACATAAACATAGAAAAGGTAAGTGAAAATATGGTATAAAAGATTTAAAAAAATGGTACACCTGTATAGGGGACTTAGCGTGAATGGAACTTGAAGGACGGGAAGTTGCTCTGGGCAAGTTGGTGAGTGAATGTGAAGACTTTATAAACACTGTACACTTAAGCTACACTAAATTTATATTAAAAAAAACCCAAAGTTATAGTGCTGTGTTGCTGCAATGGCTACAATGTCTACAATGGTGCAATGTCCGCAGGCCATAGGAATTTTTCAGCTCCATTATAATCTTATGGGACCACTATCATATATGTGGTCCATCATTGACAGAAATGTCATTATGTGGTCCAGGTCTCTATTTAGTTTTTAGAAAGCAGGACAGGCAGTAGCACACCATGCTTTTACATAATAGTGCAATGCTGATTGCTTAGTCACTTGGGACACATGTGGTCATGAGATGAAGCTGAAGGAAGACACACCCTCTCAGCTCAGACTTATCTCCAGGTCCAGGTGTCTAGAACATCACACAGCCTTCTCAGGTGCACGCGAGGATCAGATAGCCATGCAGCCCTGACAGAGGTGTGTGACCGTCTCCTATTCTCTGGTACAGCTACATCCGATCAATACTAGTCATTCATTACTTAATAAATAATCTCAACAATAAGGTACAGTGTTTGGTCCAGTTTATAGTCCTTATTCAAATTCCCATGTATCTTGGTTCTGGTTTAAATATTTTCATAACAATATCTTAGGTTAATACAAGAAGGATTCAAGCAAGATTCAAATCTCTAGCATACTCTGGATTTTGAGAAAAGTCATACAACTAGCTCTTAACCCCTTCCTTTCATACTTCTAAGTATGTAAAAACATGGAAGAACTTTTTAGGTGTTTTACAAATACATAAATACATAACATTTTTAAGGTTCTAAATTTTAAAAATTATATGTTCAAAATGAGTTTTTAAAATTAAGAACACTATTTAACATCTAAAATTAAACATTGTAATAGCTGTAAAATGTTTTAAAAGTTAAACCCCAAATACAGATCTAATGCCCAAGAGTATTTTTATAAGCAAAAGAGCATAAGAAAATGCAAAGATATATAAGATCAAACATGAGCAGAAACATTTTAACATATTTTAAACAAATATCAATAGGAATAAAAAAGAATAATGGAAAATAAAAAAACAAGATGAGAGTGTAATGTTCTAGAAACAGAAAGTAACAAGGCAAAAGACAAAAACCTAAAACACTAGGAGAAATGTTATGTCCCCGATAACTAAGGAGCTAAAAGAAACTATACTTGATAGCTATGGTGAGATTATTAATTGCTTAGGTATCATTATATTTGGTATGGCTAAAAGAGAAACTCTGATATAATGATGAAGATAAATTGTTTCAGATGTAGATTAAAAAACTCTTAAAAGGGAAATTGAAACAAGTGATAATTATAAAGAAGAGAGAATCTGTGAAGGGCTTTATAAAATTGGGTGGACTTATCATTGTAATAGCAAAAGTTCCTGCAGTTTTCACAGAGGAAGAGTAAAATGAGAAGATCATAACTAGATTTGATCTATAATTTCTCTAATGTGCTATTTTCAATAATTCACATTGACAGCAAGTTTTGTGATGTATAATATGCTTGAATTGGAATTCATTTTTTATTACTTACTTTGAAAATGTATATTTCTCTGAGAAGTTTCATTTCATCACTACTCATTAATGTCATAAACATAACATATGGTATCTAAAAAAGTCCAGTACTTTTTCTTACAAATCATACACATATTTTTTTTTTGTATGTCCTGTTTAGGTGAAGAAAATATTAAACACAAAGAGTCAGAATGATTGCTGTTCTCCATAGTACATGCCCACGTTACCCCCAACCTGCCCTTTACTCTCTCGAATTTGTGACTAGAAACATGAACTTTCACAAGACTTGCTCCTAAGAATTGGTCTGATCTTGATAGACAATAGATATACAAAGAAGGGAAAAGCTTCCAGGTTTCTACAATCTCACCACAGACTAAAGTTAAGTTTTACTCACCATTAAAGGTGTTAACCCCATTGTGCCTAAAGAAAATTTTGTTAAGTAACTTAGATAATCTAATAAGCATACCATGGTCTTCCCAACTCTCCAAAATTATTTGGTAAAGTTTAATCTGTAAAAAATGATATTGTCTAGAAATGAAACAAACATTTTGTTGAAGCAAAGAGGAGACAAATATCAGAAATTTAGAACTTTCCAACATAAGTCTTTCCCCTAAAGAAGAGGAAGAGAACTTCCTTCTGGACAACATATAAGAAATGCTAGCATGCACGAAGAAGGCAAATGTAGAATGGAATTAATTTAATCTGAGAATTACATAGTGAAGGATCTCAGCTTTAGAAAGAAAGGATGGTCACTCATATTGATTCCCATTCATTATTAAGAATAAAGTGATAATAATAATGACAGAGCTACTGTATTGTACCGACCAAATACTCTTTGCCACAGATAGTATTAGGATCTTTGCAGACCTCTATTAATTAACTCTTAGGAAATTTCTATGAAATATTAATTTGTAGCTCAATTTTATAGGAGAGAAAATTAGAACAGAGCTAAAGTAATATGCTCTGAATCACACGATTCGTGAACAATACATGCAGAATTGGGTTAAATTCTGTCCAATTCCAAGACTTGCTCTCTCCATCACTTCATGTAAGTCTCTTGCTCCTAGAGAGCCAAAAGAGCTATTCTATTAGAACAGAGGCCTATAAAGTTTGGCTTCAGTATTTCAGTGTATTCTTTGTATTTATTATGTTTATTCTTAGGAAAGACATAACAAATTATCCTTAGGAAAGTATTATTTAAAGGGGAGTTTATAGTAAAGACCAATTATACGTACATAATTTACTTCTCCTTTAAAGGGGAGGTATTTGATATAGAGATTGTTGAGGGAGAGGCAAGCATTCCTGATTCTTTGGCTTGCTTTGGTATGAATCAAGTTTTACAAACCTTTCGAAGATGATTGAAAAGACTGGATTTACCCTCTGACCTGAAATAGCTAAAAAGGAGAAAAAATACTTGGAAACAGTCAATACTAAGTTATTGAATATTAGACAACAAAGAATAGTAATCTCTAAGTGATAGAAAGCAAACCGGGTTAGCAATAATATTGCCCCAATTTACTGTCTGAAGAAAGTCCCAGTCCTGGTTCAGGGAGGAGGAACCCATGTAGAAACCAGAGGCCTCTCCGTATAAACGGAGGGAGACTCAGGGAGAGCAATGCAGATAGAGCTCACAGGTTAGGGTACCAGAGAGGAGAGAGAGTTGCATATACAGAGAACTTCAGGGACCAGAAATCTAACAGGGTCCCTCTCAAGTGATCTGCTGAGTTCTGATCAACATATGTACATGAAGAAACTACATAAGGTTGAGGAAAGAACATCCAAAAGAATTGAAGGGAAAAGTCCCTTAAACTCAGAAATAATGCTTATGCTCACCAGCAAGAGCAGAAACCCTTATAATACATAGAAAGAACATTGAGTAGACATTATACCATACGAATACTGATCAAAAGAAAGCAGGAGTAAACAACATATTTTAAAATAATCTATGGGAGAAAGAGGATTTCTCAAAGAAAATAAAAATTATATGTAATGATAAAAATACAAATAAAAAATTTCAAAGTCTGTGGGAGATAGCTACATCAATACTTAGAAGGAAATTTATTGGCTATCAACCAGCAAAAGATACAATGAACATTGATCCACACCTTATACTAAAAACAAGGAGAGGTGGGTGGAGCAAGTGTAAGTAAAAATGGTTCAAAGTTTCCTACCATTTTCATGTTGCCTTTTTTTAGATTCAGCATTTGCTCAGTAGCAATAAACCCTTGACTGTTTTTCAGAGGTTTGACAAAGTTGATTACGACAGTTTTTACTCCATTTTTCAATGTTCTGTAGAGTGACCAACCCTTAGAGCTATTTAATCTGCTATTTTCACTGACATTTTCCTTCTTTCTCTCTTAATCTTGCTCTTTTATTTTTTATTTATTTGTTACTTAATTTTTAAATTAAGTGCTGTTTTCTGCTCTCTAATGATCTTTCATTGCTTATTCATATTTCAAAGTGTAAATATAAAAAGCTTATTGGAAACTCTATGCACCTGGGTAGGGTTTGTCATCTGCAGGCTTTAACGTTACAGCACTGTGCATTTGTAACATGTTGGAGACCTTCTTTAGTTATTTTACCTTTGGCTGGTCAGTTCACAAGAGGAAAATCTTTCAATCACTTCGGAGGGTAGGTGTAGCTACTACCATTTTGAGGGACATGCAGAAGAAGGGGGTTGGAGGATTTCAACATTCACTATGCAAATGTTTACTAAGTCCTCTTGCACCTGAAGTGTGTGTGGGACCCCTCATTACAGTCTCTCTTTTCTTGGTCGTGGTGGTGGTGGTACGTTGTGTGTGTGTGCTGCAGTTATCTAGCTTCAAAAAGTTTTTAGCTAGTTCTTCAAATGTTAGCCAAATCTTTACCCTCATTTTCCATAAGTCTGATGTGAATCTTTTGGAAGTTCCCCAGCTAGCTTAAAATTCAGATTTCTTGTGTCTCCTGTCAGTTACTAACATCCACCTTCTTTCCCCCTGAAAGTTTTTGCTGTGTTTTCTTCTCTAACTTTCTCTGTTCATATAGACCTTTTTCTTTAAAATTATTGTTATTTTAGTGGAATCTATTGATTAAGAAGAGATAGATGTGTCTTCAAACCACCATCTTTTCTATGAAGTTTATTTGCAAAATTTCTCATTAAGCTCTTTATCTCCATTTCTTGAATATGATTTTAACAAGGGATTTCTAAGATTTAAGCTCAGGAAATTAAAGAGAATTCCAAGAATAAGAGGTAGAAATAAATACAACGAAGTACCCAGAGAGATTTGTCTATCTTATAATGGATATCCTCACTAGGAATCTTAAACATCATTACAGAATTTTCCTTTTTTTCCTCCCCTCTTACTTTTTTTCTTTCTCTTTTTAATTAATTAATTAATTTTTTACATTCTAAGATGTTGCAGAGCAGTTGTGGGGGAGGGGAAGAGGGGAAAGGGGAGAGAGATACTGGGGAGACCAGAGGGAGGGTGGGGTGTGGTCAAGGTCTCTGGTACCCCTCTCATTCTGGCAGGGGGCTTCCAACAGCAGCTCGGTGGTTATTGCTGGGCTGGATGCTGACGTTGGGGGAGTGTGACTAATGCCCTTGGTGCCCCCTCCCCACTGCAGCTCGGGGGCCCAGGGTGCTTCCAACAGTGGCCTGGTGGTTGTCGCTGGGCTTGATGCAGAAATAGGGGGCTGTGGCTGAGGCCCTTGGTGCCCCACTGCCCTGGCTCAGGAGCTCAGGGCACTTCCAGTGGCAGCTTGGTGGATGTTGGCTGGAAACTGATGTAGTAGTGGTATGGCTGAGGCCCTCATTTCCCCCCCTCCCGCACCTTCTGCCCTGGCTCGGGAGCCTGGGGCACTTCCACAAGTGGCCTGGTGGTCATCACTTGGCTGAGTGCTGATGTCAGAGGGGCATGGCTGAGGTCCCTGACCCCCTGGCCCCAGCTCCGGAGCCCAGGTGCTTTTGGCATAAAACTTCACTTTAAAATAAAGTCTGATTTCACTAATACCTTAACCTTTTTATTGAATGTAAGTTATTACAGAGCTCAAAGATTAGACTGGGCCCTAAGTACAGAAAAAATTTGATTCAGCATTTAAAAACTCCCAAGGGGAAAGTGTAATGCCAGACAGCTCATCCAATAGAAGTCCAAGATTATTCCTATCATTTTGTTAATTTATTCCTTTATTTTTATCCCCGTAGTATATTGATTATGGGCTAAATCTTTATTTCTCTTTTATTCACTAAATAATTGTTTTATATAAATCCATCAAGTTTACTTATGGGGGAAAACATTTAAAGGCAATTGTTATTTGATTACTGAGTTATATTTTAATTATATCATCATTACACTCTGTAATTTATAAAACTGTGTGATGTTCTCTTCTGTTGCTTTGTGTTGCTTTGCACCCCCCATGGATTTGTCACCCCACTTCCCCTGGGTGACAGAGATGCAAAGGATTACTCAAAGCCCATCCCTTCTGAGCAGTGAGAAGCCCCAAAGTGGTTAACTTCCCTGGGACCCTCCAGCAAGAGGCATCCCTTCCATTTGGGAAATTAACACTGAATTGGGGTTCTCTTCCTGCATTTATTTTCCAGACCAGGAAGCTACAGGAAGAGAACATAGGTGGGGTTATACTTTAACAGTATAGGCTGGTAACTTTCAGTGAAACAAGCCAGATGACATTCCAGTAGACAATTAAGTGATCTTACCAACACAAGCTTGATCTTAGCAAACATTCCTTCTTACAGCAATCTCTCAGTATCTTTACGTAACAATCAGTGACTAGTCTGTCTTTGAGCCAGCAACCTTGCTGTGCCACAAATCTTTATCGTACAGCAGAGACTTATAGCCTGAGGAAAATTTCCTGTCCTTGCAAGGTCAATACTTGAAACTGCAAGGATTTGGAAAATCAGGCCCTGTGAAGTACATATGCTTTATAGTATATTCCACACTCTTCTATTTCATGGTTAAAATTGCAAGGTCGTTTCATTTCCCCATTTTTCTTATGGTAATTTTTGAAGATTGTTTTAAAAATAGGCATCACTTTCATCATTTTTTCCAAGGAACTATTTTGTTTTATTTTTAAATGTTAAGTTCTTAAAATAAATGTATTTATAAGATCAATGGCATGGAAAATTTGGGTGACTCACTCAAGCAAAAAGTAATTGAATGAGCTGGTGAAAAATATGTAAAGTATTAAAATTAAATGTGTGGTGCCAAAATGATCAAAAAGTAAAACATCAAACATAAAAAGGAAGATTAAATCAATGAATACCACATGCCAAGTAGCAATGATGCTTACATTAAAACTGGAGAGCTATGCTGTAAGTAGACAGGGGGGAGATGGTCAAAAAAGTGGTTATTTTTGTCTTATAGGTAAGCAAAAGTCACATTAGGGACTTAGGGAAGACTTTTCAATGTCAGCTCTCAGGGTTTCTGAGAATTACTCCCAATAAAGCCTCCTTTCTTCTTAATTCAAGGCTTTTGTTTTTAAGTCTTCCATTTGTCCAAGATCTTCTCCAGTCTTGGTACTACAGATTACTTCCCCCACCCACTGTACTTATTGTCCAGCTTTAATTTTTTAACTTCCCTTTTTCACACTTTGGCATAGTGCCTAGACAGAAGCTACTATTCAGCTTAGTCCCTGGCAGGACTATAGCTCATTTCTCATCAGTCCTGTCAGGCAAGTCCTAGTGAACTGGGCTTTGATCCTAAAAAGTATAAGAAAGAGTTTAAGAATAATATGTATGCTAAGAGGTAAGGCTCTTGGAGCAGGAAGTCTGGGAGTGGAAACCAAAGGAAAGGTAGGTTTCTCCTTCCAAACTAATTTCAAGTCTGAATTGCAGAACTCATATGATGAGCTTGGGAACCATCCAGGTTAGCATCAATGTCTAGGTGATCCAATGTTGGAAATGGCTGAGGAGAGCGAGGTTTAGGTAGGAGGACTCCAGCAGTGGTGAATTCTGCATGGCAGAAATTATAAGGAGATAACAGAATCAGGGTTTCTGGAAGGTCCATCCAGATTGATATAAGTATAAACTAGAAGCTGATAAATGGAACTAGCTTCTATGCACTATGCTGTTTTCCTTCTTTGCTCTTTTTCTTGGATGCTGCTTGATAGTTATTAGCTCCTGGGTGACCCAGCCCCACCTGGTACCTCAGCTATGGCATACAGGCTGGAAAATATACTGAAATCCTAAATCAGAGTAACACCACTGCCTGGTATCTGGAATGCCTTGGGGTGAATGGAGAGACTTGGGTCCTAGAGCCACCTCCATAAGGATCAGGCTGCAGCTGCCCATCCATCTGTCAGAATGTGTGACAAGCTGGTATTATCATATGAAAAGTAAAATTATGTGTAAGAAAAGAGAAAGACAGATAAGTTGTTGCATTATAGAAAGATCACCACACTGGAAATGCTATCACAGATTGCACCACTGGCCAATTATATATAGCTTCAGACAAGCATTCCAACTCTTTGAGTTTCAAGTATCTTAATCTATAAACAAGGAGAAGTTGGGCTAGATAACCTGTGTAATTACTTCCGGTTCCAAAGGTATCATGATTCTAAACATTATTAAAATTAAAGCTTTTTATTTATTTATTTTTTTATTTAAGCAGCACTCTCTCTCTGGAATTCCACTGTTGGCCCCTACTCTTTATGATCTTCTGATTGCATACGACAAATTTCAGAAAGCTTAAATAAGCTCTTGCTCTTTTCTTTAAGTGGTGTGACTCAAAACTTTAGGTCTTACCAATCTGTGATGGCAGGGTATAATACGACTTTCTTCACCTGAATTATAATGGCATGATGGCATGGACCTCTACCAGCTTGAGTGCTGGAAAGTAGCCCCCATTAATTTGTCCAACAGTTATTGCTGGTAGTCCTAAAGGAAGTGTATTGCATCTGCCCCCAAATCATTCATAACTTGTCTACAATGTAACTTTGATTCAGAAAGGGATATCTAAGAGACTACAGTGGTAAAATTCAAGAATTAGAATGCTAGTAGAGGAGTTAGTTCTCTAAACCATTATTTTATCAATAAACAACATGAAGATGTTCTTTGTTGCCCTTTAGAATGTGAGCATATTATTCTATCAGTATAAAGGAACAGCCTGTTAATGTCTAGGGATTTTTTTTTTTTTTTAAGTATGACTTCTGGGACAGATTACTTCAGCAATTTTTTTCTTTGCTGAGCAATTAGCAGCAGTACTATAAAATTTTTCTGAGAGTAGAATTAACATCTATTTAATACCGGGAATTTGATCACTCTAAAGCACATGTGAAATTGGGCCATTATTTTCTAAATGTAATACACCTCCAGAGAGTTCTCAAAAAAGAGTCTAGATGTGGTGGCCAAGAGAGTGTTGACACAAAAGATTTATTGCTTCTCATCCTTATTTTTTATACAATACTAATCTTTGTTTCTCTTATTTGAAAAACTGTGTCCAATGCAGATATAACTGCAACAAAATTAAAATTAGTCTCTCATGTTATTTTCATGATCCCCATATATCAGAAATGTCTTTATCTCTGTGTTTGACCCTGAACAGAGCTCTAAATGTACACATATGTGCATGGATACAGTCAAGGGGCTAAGAATTTAGCCTCTGGAATCTGACATCTGGGGCTTAATCCACACTTCCTAATACTTATTTGATTTGTGATTTTACATAAATTATGTCTGTATTTCAAATTTCTGATTTGATAAAGTTTAAAATTTTACTCACTTCAGAAGTTGTAGTGAGATGATAAAGAATAAAATGACATCTTTTTAGTCCATATGTATAAACATTTTTTCAATGTAACATACCCTTGCACATCACTAAGTTCTGCATGGCATTAATAATACAGGAAAAATTACTAATATTATATTATTTAATACTTTTATTATGGTTACTATTTTACAATAAAATGAATAAAACAGAGATACCTCATTAAGAATTCATATTAAAAAAGGACCCATTCCAAACTTGACATCTCAACATAAATCTCCTGAAGATTTTTTGAAGGGAAAACTTGTAGTTGCAATACACATGAAAGCCTACTAAAATATCTTTACCCATCCATTATGTCAAATCCTTATGACTCCGCAAAAGTCTCTCTTTTCTCAATCCTTCTCTGAGAACATTCTACAAAATTTATCTTGCTCCTGTCTTTCTGTTTTATTTTTCCCTTCCAACAACTGCTTCAACAATACTTTGCTTAGGATTTTTTGTTTATGTTTACGAAAGCAAGTGATCTGTGACTTTCCTTTCTTTAAAGTTCTTCCTAGTTTTTAACATTAGGTTTATTCAGCCTCTATAAAATGAGTTGATAACTGTTTCCACTTTATTTTCTGCAACTATTTATTTGAAATTGATTTCTTGCTTTAATATTTGCAATTTTTCACTGAAAGCCTTCAGGGCCAGTCATGTATTATGTGAAAGTAATATTTATTACATGCAAGCAGTCTTCAAAATTTCACAGAAATGTGTATCATGGAAAATCTATGCATGGGTGGCAATTTTTTTTTGCACCAAAATAAATTCATACTAACTTGCTATAATGTGTCTGAATAGGATCTAGTTTGAGGCACTAGGAATGATAAGACATCAGTTTGAAAATAACACCTATCAGAGCAACATGAATTCTGCTAAAACTGAAGCAAGAGCAAACATCAAATTTATGGTGAAGTTTGGGTGGGAAAATGGTGAAATCATTGGTGAGCAGCAGACCATCCACATCAATTTTCTAGGAAAAATTAATCTTATTTGTACCCTAATTGAAGAGGACCGATGACTAACAGCAGAAACAATAGCCAACACCATAGACATCTCCATTCATTCAGCCTACACAATTCTGACTGAAAAATTACAGCTGAGGGAACTTTCTGCTCGATGTGTGCCAAAACTGTTGCACCCAGATTAGCTACAGGCAAGAGCAAAGCTTTCCATGGAAATTTTAAACAAGTGGGATCACGATCCTGAAGCATTTCTTCAAAGAATTGTAACAGGAAATGAAACATAGGTCTACCAGTACAATCCTGAAGACAAAGCACAATCAAAGCATTGGCTACCAAGAGGTGGAAGTGGTCCAGTCAAAGCAAAAGCAGACCTATCAAGAGCAAAGATCACAGCAACAGTTTTTTGGGATGCTCAAGTCATTTTGTTTACTGGCTTTCTGGAGGGTCAAAGAATGATAACCTCTGCTTATTATGAGTGTTTTTTTGAAAGATAGCCAAAGCTTTAGCATAAAAAAATGTGGGAAGCTTCACCAGAGAGTCTTTCTCCACCACGACAATGCTTCTGCTCATTCCTCCCATCAAACAAGCACAATCTTTTGACAGTTTCAATGGGAAATCTTTAGGCATCTACCTTACAGTCCTGATTTGAGTACTTCTGACTTCTTTTTGTTTCCTAACCTTAAAAAAATCTTTAAAGGGAACCCATTTTTCTTCAGTTAATAATGTAAAAAAGATTGCACTGACATAGTTAAATTCCTAGGACTCATTTCTTTAGGGATGGACTAAATAGCTGTATCATCACTTACTTGTGACTTGAACTTGATGGAACTTATGTTAAGAAATAAAGTTTATATTTTTATTTTTATCCTTAATTCTATTTTCCATAAACTTTTTAATGTCCCCTAATATTCATTACATATTTAATTTAATTTAGATTAATACAATTTTAAATTTATTCAGCTTTTAAATATTTATTCTCTTGTCTGTCTTGGTAAATTGTGTGTGTGTTTATAATGATTTGTCCATTTCATCAAACTTTTCAGATTTTTTCATAAAATTGATCATTACCTTTGTTAAATCTTTAGGTGGTACCGCTTTTCATTTTCTATGTATTTAATTAGTGAGCCTCTCTTATGTATGATGTAATTGTGCTTTGTTTCATCTTGCTTTTTAATCTATTATCACACTCCCAGTTTCTTAATGATATTTTAGTCCATTTACATTTAATTAAATAGAACATATTTAGATAGGTTAAAATGGCAGCATTTTGAACTAGAAAATATTGAAAAGGGAGTATATTTTGGGATGAACATAATTCCTTTGGAAATAGTAAAATATAAAATTAAGATTGGTTAATTCTACCAGTGTGAAATAAAGGCAATCTTCAAAGAAAAAATGTTAGAAAAATACATCAATATTTTCTCAAATATTTTTTCAGAAACTCAACAACAAAGAAATACAGAATATTCAAACTCCAAGACTACCCAGGAATGACATGCCTACTCAGTTTGAAATATTTCCTCTTTTCTTTTGTCAGTTGTTCATTGTGGTCTTTAAGGTGCTTTTGCCTTTGAAACATTATAAGTTTAATAATTTTTAACCAAGACACCTTTCTTATCATAAGTATTAGTATCTAATTTGTGTTAGGAGTAGAGTTTTAATGTGTGTTATTGTTAACTCATGAATCCCAAGACCCTTTCCCTACTCAAAAACTTGGCAATAAACTTCAGAAATTCCTTCTTTTGGCAACTTGTCTTATCCTTCTTTTTTGTCTTTCTCCTATCACTTCTCCTACCCTACAGCAGACACACACATGCACACACACATGCACACACACACACACACACACACACACATTATGGCTTTTTTTTCTACCTTTGAGAACAAACACTTCGAAATTCAGAGGAAGGATCTGTGGCTATGATTAACCATTTGCTGTTGCTTTGCCATATTAAAACCTTATGACTGAGCTTCTTAGTTCTTTTGAGTGTGACATTATGGAAATTAACTATTTATAGAAAACTCGCAGTACTCTTGATATTTTCTTTTAAATTCCAAGTTATTATTTCATGACTTGTTTTTCATGTCCCTGAAATATTCAAAGTTGAGCCGTGAGTAAATCTACTAGTGGCTCATGACAATCTTCTAGAATGCACAGTAATTACATATTATGTAATATTCTAAATCTATATATTTTTCATTACATTGCACATGCTATTTTGGGCTTGATGGCTTTTTTGTTATGGAGTGAAATAAACCACTGAATATGTTTATTGCGAGAGTGAGAAATGTATTTTGTAAATGCTTTTCTTTGTGTGTGTAATCAAACTCTTTTTTGTTCTTGTTGGAACCAGAATGTTAGTTGAGTATTTATAACCTGTTAGTATTGTTCACCTTCAAAACTATTATATAATTTTTACTGAATCTTTAGGCAGCATTTTATTGCCTTATAATAAGATATAGTAAGATTGAATTGCGTGACAGGAAATTACCATAGAAATAGCATGAACTTCATTTGCCTCTTGCTCTACAGTAGGCAACTACTATTTCAGCATCTACTATTACCTGCCTAAAATATACCCCAACGACTAAGCTTCCATAAGTGTTCCAAGACTGTGTGTGTGTGTGTGTGTGTGTGTGTGTGTGTGTATCATATATTATTTTAGACTTGGCACAAATTTAATTAAAAATGATTGCAACTTTTTATTCCAAGGTAAAATCAGCTACAATGTGATTGAGCTCTTTTGAAGGAAAACAAAAGTGATAAGTAGAGCTATGACCTATTTTATATTTAAAACTTCCAAAACTAAGTTTGAGGAAGACTGTAATTATTTTTTAATTTTATGCCCAATAAAAACATATTTTTATTGAGCTGCCTGCATTCCTTTACAACCTTCTCTTTTTGCTACTTTTGCCTATATTCACTGTTAAGGCTAAGCTAGAGTCCTACGATTGTCAACCTTGAACCTGAGTCAAAGAAGGTGTGGAACTCTTACAGGAAAAGACTATGATGAAGAGGAAACTGCAGACTTGGAATAGCATCCCTACCACCTTAAGTGGGAACTGAATCTCTCAGGGGAGTCCTGGAAGAAGGTCTGAGGGCAACATTATTATTCAGCTTTCTGCTAACCATTGCTTGTTACTTTTTTCTTGCTTAAAGAGCCTTGATTTTTAGAGAAATGTAATGTGTTTAGCCATGGAAGAGTTATGATTTGGTCTATTCAGTTCAAGCTAATCTCATTTTAATTTACCCATTCCCTTGTCTCCTTTGCAGCAAGCGTTCTGAACTACAGTTGCTCACATGAATACATTTTTTTGTTTTGCTCACATCAGTACTCCAGCTGTGTTCCTATGGTCCCAGAAGTCTTCATTTTCTTTGATCCTGGCTTCCTAATCACTGGATCACAAATCAGGTGTGTCTTCCTAAATTCAGTAGTTAATAGTAATATCTTTTTACCACCCCAGTTTCCTGATCGTGGCCACATCATGCCGTGTGTGCATAAAAATAAATATAGCTAAGTACTTCTAGAAATCACTGAGAGGCCAGATTAGGACTCATTCCTCCAGTCTTTTCAGTGACTTTGTAGACATCAAAATTCCTGTCTTAAATCCTTTCTGCTTAAAGCGCCTAGAAAGGCTTTTGTTTCTTATACTGAACTTGGTGGATACAGCTATGTACTTGTTTTTGTAGGTAGGGTTGGCTATGTGACACAGTAGTTATCAAGGTTATTGGAACTTTGTTGGATGCTATATTAGTCCGTTTCTGTTGCTGATCATAGAATGCCTGTAGCCAGGTAATTTATAAGAAAACAAGATTTATTTCTTTCAATTTTGGAGGCTGGGAAGTCCTCAGCCCAGGGGATGTATCTGGTGAGGACTTTCTTCTTGGTGAGGACTCACTACAGAGTTCCCCGGCAACACAGGATATCACACAAAGAGAATGGCAAAAGGAAGAGAGAGCTAACCTTTTCACTCGCTCTCCTTACATAGCCACCAGAAACACACCCATGACAACCCATTAAACCATCAACCCATTACTCCATGAGTGGATCAATCCACTCACAAGCGCACAGTCTTTGAAACTCAATCACCTTTTAAAGGCCTCACCTTTCAGCACCATTGTTGCTCTGTCCCCCACGGATTTGTCACCCCATTTCCCCTGGGTGACAAAGCCACAAAGGATTACTCAAAGCCCATCTCTTCTGAGTGGTGAGAAGCCCCAAAGTGGTTAACTTTCCTGGAACCCTTCAATGAGAAGCATCCCTTCCTTGGGAAATTAACACCAAATTGGGGTTCTCTTCCTGCATTTATTCTCCAGACCAGGAAGTTACAGGAAGAGAACATAGGTGGCATTATAGTTTAACAATATAGGCTGGTAACTTTCAGTGAAACAAGTCAGATGACATTCCATTAGACAATTAAGTGATCCATCAATGAAAGCTTGATCTTAGCAAATATTCCTTCTCCCTCCAGAAATTTCTCAGTATCTTTACATAACCATCGGTAACTAGTCTGTCCTTGAGCCAGCAACCTTGCTGTGCCACAAATCTTTATCTTACACCAGAGACTTTATAGCCTGAGGAAAATTTCCAGTCCTCTGCAAGGTCAATATTTGAAACTGCAAGGCTTTGGAAAACCAGGCCCTGTGAAGTACATTTGCTTTAAGAATCCTCTGATTAAAGCATACGGTTTTCTGATTAAGAAATAGGGTATGAAAAGAAGTAGTTTGGGCTGTCCTGCCCCTCCCTTCCTCCTACTCCTTCCTCCCTTTGATCTTTGTTATGAGTCTTAGAGTTATAATAGCTATCTTGCAACTATGAGGCGACTGGATATATGAGTATCAAAGGCTCCAGTGTTGCAGTGGTTCCAGCAGTTTTGGTCCTCTCTAACTAAGGATAGTAGAGAAAGATGGGAAAAGCCTGGATTGTTGATATCACTAGGCTATTAAAGAACCTCTGGACTGCCTACTGGATTTTAGAATTGTTGGTTAGGATTTCTGTCACATGGTAGAAAAATAATTTCTAATTGATAAAATTAAATTACCTAGTACTATGGATCAAATGTATACCTCAAAGGTCCATGTATTGTAAACTTAATCCCCATGTAACAGTGATAAGAGGATAGGAAAGCCAACTATGGTATTTGAAATGTGGGGCCTTTAAAAGGTGATTAGATTATGAGGACTGTACCCTTGTGAATGGATTAATCCATTGATGGTTTAATGAGTGGTCATGGGCATGGTTCTATCGGCTTTTAAAGGAGAGGAAGTAAGAAGTTTAGCTCTCTCTTGTTCAGCCATTCACCATGTGATAATCTGTGTTGCTGTGGAGAGTCACCACCAAGAAAAAGGTCCTCACCAGATGTGTTCCTTGGACTTTGGACTTCTCAGCCTCCAGAACTGTAAGGAATAAATTTTATTTCTTTATAAGTTACCCAGTTTCAGGTATTCTGTTATAAGCAACAGAAACAGACTAATACACCTACTGACTCCCATATGGTGATGGATCAAAAGCAAAGGAAGTCTGAACTTCTCTAAAGAGCAGATACTGCCAGTGCCCCACACATATCCCTCTGACTTTATTATTCCAATGTGTTCCACCAGCCTTCCAAGACCACCAAGCATCTCTGTGCTCGAGGACTATTCTTGAAACTTCAGAAGACTTCAGTGGCAAAAAATTAACACCGTCTGAGAGTACCCCTAAACAAGTGACTCTTAGAAATTGCTGTATAAATACAAGGATACTTCAAAAAGTTCATTGAAAATAGAATTTTAAAATAATACAAATTTCTCCATGAACTTTTTGAAGACCCCTTGTATGCAAACTTTCTGGTCCCTTGGATCAATTTTGAGGAATGTGTTTAACACAGTTCCCAGACTTACCACAATATTAGACAGTTTAATAACAGATTTTTATAGTTTGTCTTCTTTCCCTGCACCTCCTAAATTAGATAATTTGTTTAAAAATCAAATATCAGGCACTAATCAGGTATAAAAGCCAAGGGGAAAAGTCTCTCCTGCTTCAGCCAAAGTTCAGTGCACAGACACCTGTGGAAGCCATGTCCTATTTAATCTCTGACTACAGCTTGTCAAAGAACCAGTATCTTTAACTTAGGTATATTATTTCAGTTGTGACTATTTTGATCATACCTGTCATATAATTCCTGTTCGGTACTGTATTAGTCAGTGTTCTTCAGAGAAACAATATAAAGGGAGAGATTTGTTTTTAAGTAATTGGCTCACAGGATTGTGTAGGTGTGGCAAGTCTGAAATCTGATGGGATAGGGCTGCAGGCTACAGACCCAAGGAAGAGTTGCAGTTCAAGCCCCAAAAGCCTTATTCTGGAAGAATTCCTTCTTTCTAGGGGTGTATATGGGGTGAGGGGTCAGCTTTTGTTCTATTGAGGATTTCAATTAATTAGTTGAGGTCCATCTCATTATGCCGGGCAATCAGCTTTACTCATAGCCTACCAATTTATATGTTAATCTCACCCAAGAAAACCTTATAGAAACATCCAGAATAATGATTGGGTAAATATCTTGGCACTGTGGCCCAGCCAGGGTTACACATAAAATATTTACAAGGCTGGCCAGTTAACTCACTTGGTTAGAGCATGGTGCTGATAACACCAAGGTCAAGGCTTCAGATTCCAGTATTGGCCAGCCTCCAAAACAAAACAAAACAACAAAATTAACCATTGCAGGTACTATTATACAAGTTCTATCTTTAGCTGCCAACATTACAATCTATGACTAGTTCACTGACGTGACTCCACTGCTGCCTCTAAAGATGACTTAATTTTAATTCAATTAGGTTACTTTCCCATTTATTAAGTGCCTTTCACAGAAAATGGAATTTTTAGTAATCCACAACCAAGTATCTGCTGTTTCCATGAGCTCAAACCACACGACTTTTTCTGTCCATATGTACAGTCAGGATGGGTAGATTTTATTTTGGCATTAAAAAAAAATCCTCTTCAGCATGAAAATATTCCCTTTTTTTGCTGGCTAAAGTGTTTGAAATTCTCTGAGAAAGTTTTCTTAAGGTAACAGACTATTTTAACTGAATTAAGATATTTTGTTACCAATGAAGAACACATCATGAGGCACTCAATGCATTACTGAGAAAGTTTTCATTTAAATATCACCACCCATTGTCACCTATCATGTAGAAAAGATTCTGTTAAGGTTGCAATTTAATGACAGGATGAAGAAAAAAGTGCTGGTGAATAATGTGCCACTCAGGCCAATTGTTACACATCAAAGAGGACCTTAGGGAGAACATGAGGCCCAGGTGCTCTGTGCACAGAGGAATATAATGAAATGGGGTCCATCAAAGCTGACGTCTACTGGACAGCTGTGCCAAAGGGCCACATTTGGAACTAGATGACATGAAAACCAAAAAATAAATAGGGAAAATAATAAGCCAGAGTTAAACACTGGCCTTCACCTCCATTTCCCCTTCAGAGCACTATTACGGGATAAGCATAAAACATTTTGATCTTACAAGAAAAATTATTTTTCTTTTCATAGAAAAGCCTTAGGTGAAAAGTAAATTTACAAATCTAATTTAGAGTGGGAAAAGGCAAGAAACTCTTATTTCGTGTTGGTGGAAACTATTTCATATACAGCTAGGACAGTTCCACTGCATGAATCTTTCATGAGAGCAAGGCCAATGAAACTAGTTAGCTTATTAAAGAGCAGTTTCTTCACAAAAAGCAAGTTCATGTTGGTGAGTTTTACTTCATGACAAATATGTCTGACTTTCTACAGGGAAATTTTACAAGGAGTTCCCCTTCAGTTGGAGGGAGAAAGGTATTGTAAGCTTTGAGAAATAATTTTCCTGGAAGAAATTATCTTTCAACTAACTATTCTCTGAGTAGTGCCAAGAATGTGTTCTATGCAATTTAAATTTCAAGAAGAATTAAAAACAAACAAAAAAAGAGAGTTCACCAAATCACAAGCTTATTGAGAATAAAGACCCTAATTCAGTCATCTGAGGATTCCCTATTACCATAATACTTTGTAATCATTAGGTCTTCAATAAATATTTATTGGAAAAAATGAATGCTAGATAAGTTTTGGCTTCTGTCCTCTAGGAATTTATAACTAGCTGAGTTAGGGAGTATATTACTGCAAATTGTCTGAAACAACTATGACTATGCACAGTTCTTATTGGTAGCTCTTGATCGCTGTCAGTAGTTTGAAATAAGTAAAGGTAATTCCTAGGTTGTAATAAAAGCATGTCTCAGGACAAATTTGACCACAGATACCAATATGTATTATCAATCAAGTATATGACCTATTTTAAAAATTTGATGAAGTTCCAGTTTATAAAAAAAAAATTAAATTGCATAAAAAATTCACTTGAGGCAAATGAGACAAAATTGCATTGTTAGATCTGGCTAAACCTGTTGTTAGACTATCAAGAAACCTCTGAATCAATAGTGGAAAGGAAATATTTAAGAATCAAGCCTAGGCTGGTTCCATATCTTGGCTATTGTAAACAGAGCTGCCATGAACATGGGAGTGCAGGTATCCCTTTGACATGATGATTTCCATTCCTTTGGGTATATACCCAGTAGGTGGATTTCTGGATTGTATGGAAGATCTATCTGTAATTGTTTGAGAAAACTCCATACTGTTTTCCATAGTGGTTGTACTAATTTACAGTCCCACCAACAGTGGAGGAGTATTTCCTTCTCCCCACACCCTCTCCAGCATTTGTTATTCACCATCTTTTTGATTATAGCTAGTCTAACTGGGATGAGGTGGTATCTCAGTGTAGTTTTAATTTGCCTTTCACTGATGGCTAGTGATGTTGAGCATTTTTTCATGTACCTATTGGCCATTTGTATGTCTTCCTTTGAAAAATGTCTATTCAGCAACTTTGCCCATTTTTTAATTGGGTTATTTGTTTTTTTACTATATAATTGTTTAAGTTCCTTGTATATTATGGATATTAATCCCTTGTTTGATGCATAGTTAGCAAAAATTTTCTCCCACTCTGTAGGTTGTTGTTTCACTCTGATTGTTTCCTTTGCTGTGTAGAAGCTTTTTAGTTTGATATAGTCTCATTTGTTTATTTTTTCTTTTGCTGCTTGTGCTTTCATGCTCCTTCTCCTAAAGTCTGTGCCCAGACCTAGTTGCTGAAGTGTTTCACCTTTATTATTCCTTAGTAATTTTACAGTTTTGGGTCTTATACTTAAGTCTTTAATCCATTTTGAGTTGATTTTAGTGTATGGCAAGAGAGGCATACCTAGTTTCATTCTTCTGCATATGGATATCCAGTTTTTGCAGCACCACTTGGTGAAGAGGCAGTCTTTTCCCCAATGCAGATTTTTGTTGCCTTTGTCCAATATCAGATGGCTATAAACCTGAGGGGTTATTTCTGGGTTTCAATTCTTCTCCACTGGTCTGAATGTCTATTTTTATACCAGTACCATGCTGTTTTGGTTACAATAACTTTGTAGTATAATTTGAAGTCAGGTAGTGTTATACCTCTGGCTTTATTATTATTATTTTTTGCTCTGGTTTGCTTTGGCTAGGATTGGATAAGGAAACTGTAGTATATATACACCATGGAATACTACTCTGACATAAAAAATAAAAAAGAAATACTCCTATTTGTAACAACATGGATCAGCCTGGAGAAACTTGTGTTGACTGAAATAAGCAAAGTACAGAGGGATAAATACTGCATGTGCTCACTCATATATGGGAGATAAGAGAGAAAGAAGGAAGGAAAGAAAGACCACAGTGGTGCATTGGACTTGCAGAGTGAGAGAACATTCTATTGGCTACAAAGTAGAGTGTGGGGGAAGGTGTGAGGGGGAGGGAGGTTGGGGATAATTGGGTGGGGGGCATGGGGTACAAATGCAATTTGTGGTAATGGGTATACAGCCAGTATGAATCTGGCCCCCACATCATGAGCACGAGAGGTGGCAGTAAGCTTTGTATGTCATGAATATTCATAATCAATTAAAAAGACCATAATTTAGAAAACTCTTGTACTTCTTTTAGATTAGTAAGTATAATATGTAATTGTTATGTAATTGTTGGTAATAAAAGCGAGCAAGAATGAAATATTTTATACCTTGTTATGTTCGTATGCATCATAAAGACAACAAAAAATAATGTTTTAAACTTTTACTAAAGATGAACATAAACATACAAATAGGAAAACTTGCCCTTTCTTTATGTTCACCCAAATTTTCTTCTATATTCAATAATATAAATTTTTACTTAAAAAAAGATTAAATAGCAAACAAGGAAAGAATGAGCAATCATTAACGGAAATCATAGATCTGGTGTTCTGGTCCTAAATTTTGGAGTACTCATTTTAAAAACTATGTATTAAAGTGGTTTTTTATTACTGATTAAAAAAAGAAAAAAAAAGAATCAGACTAGGTTGTTACGGTCAATGGTATAAGTGAAGGGTACAGTGTTTGCTAAATTCTTATTGCTGTTCATGAAAGGACCAGAATTACCTCTAAAATATTTCCGCAATCTACACATCATGAGAATCACCAGTGACATTTCATCATAATGACCACTTTGCAGATCACTAATTTCTTCAACAAAATTAAGTTTCTAACACGAGAGTACCTCAAAAAGTTCATGGAAAGGGCCGGCCCTGTGGCTCGCTCAGGAGAGTGCAGCGCTGGTAGTGCCGAGGCTGCGGGTTCGGATCCTATATAGGGACGGCCGGTGGGCTCACTGGCTGAGCCTGGTGCGAACCACACTGAGCCGAGGGTTGCGATCCCCTTACTTGTCAAAAAAAAAAAAAAAAAAAAAAGTTCATGGAAAGATTCATATTATCTTTTGATTCTATTTTTCCGTGAATTTTTTGAAGTACACTCATTTATGCTAATAAGAAAACTTCTCTGACTATCACCAGAAAAAGTGATAACTGAAGTGTCTCTATAAAGCAGTTGCCTCAGGATATGGTTAGCTTATCTTCTGCTGAATTCCAGATAGGAGCAACTGAATGCTCCTAGAATGTGGTGTCCACATACATATATAACAACACATTGTCTATACTGAAGTATTTCAAATAAATACAGGCATCATATATATGACATAAGTGGAGATCAATAAAAATAGCTAACTCATACTGAATGTTCCTGGGTTTTGAGAATTGATTCTAAACGTTCCACATGAGTTATTTCAAATAATCCCAAAGCAGCACTCTATTAGCATTTTATTTTCGAGAACAGGATATTGAGGCTCTGAGAAGTTAGATTACTTGCTAAAGTAAGAAACTGGCAGATGGCAGTGTGGGGCTTAAGTACGGGAAATTAGCTCTAAAGTCCATACCTTTAGGCACTACGCAATGCCGACTCTCAAATGGCTGAATACAGAATAATAACACGAAGGGCTAAATTGTGCATGTTACTAGGTCTCCATAAGAAGACACAACCTGATCATATATGCAGAAGGACTGGACAGGAGTCCTCTCCTTCCTATATTTAAATTCTGCTCAATATGGAAACAACAGTCCATTACAGGTAAACTGAGATTATATATGCAGTAAGACCTTTGGCAAGCACCCATGCTCCTTCCTACGACATTTATCCAAATTTCCAATAGGAGAGCAGTCTTCTCCATCACATAATCGGGCTTGGCCTATAAACCCAACTTCCCAGCGTATGCAGTTTATAGGACATCTGGTCAAGTACCGTGATCTAAGCAACTTGAACAAACTGGATTAATATTACAGTGATGAGTTGCAAAAGGCACAGATGATTTTAGTGACGGCAGAATCTGATTAGGTAGTGGAGACAATTAGCTCAGTAGATTATATCAGAAAAAAGTATGCTCAAGACCATTGCTTCCATAGGACAGCAAATTTAATTTTGACCTGCCTTGGAGCCAAGGAACAAATAGTAATTCTGTACATTTATTAATAGGAATCATTCAAGCATATAGGAAAAATTAAATTTTCTCTAACACCAATCACTAAGAGAGATTTGGTAACTGAATTTTTCTAAAAGGGTCACTAATAAATTCAAAATTACTTTTCCAAAAGAAGCAGACCTAATCACAGGTCTGGGTTTTTTTTATATTTTTCTATCTAACTAGGGAGTATGAATTCCTGATTAAGGCACAAACTGCTCCTAGATTGTAGCTTAAATTAACCATAATGTCTGCTCCCATGGCCTCCAGTATATTACTTACATAACACTACAGCAAACCCAGGGACTCACTTGTTTATTGTCTCAGAGAAGCTAGAACATGCGCTTCTGAGGGCAGGACCTGGGTCTGCCTTGTTTACCTCTCTATCCTCAGCACCAGTTCAACTTACACAGAACTGGAAAAAAATAGTTTTGTGTTACATAAAAATATAATTTAAAACTCAGTTCTTTTAGCATTATAGAACCTTAAAGTCCAGAGGCAGTAGGAAGGGAACTTTCAGAGAACTAGAATAACACCTTCTTATACACATGAGGGAACCAAGCCCTAGCAAGGTCAACTCACTGGTCAAATGCAAGTTTCTGGAAGATACCAAAAGCTGTTGAATGATCTTGTAATCTATTCTGATAAGACATGAACTAGAGAAATGTTTATTTCAACTACCTGAGGAAAAGAAATGAGATATCTGAATTTCTGTTAAAGTGCATCATACTGGACAGATTTATGGTTACGGTATTGGTATAAAAGTGGAGGGAAAACACCTTGATTTTCCAACATTTAAAAAAATTAGACTCATCCTTTCTGATATGTTATATTTGGCTCGTTGCTCTTGGGGTAAAACAGTTTATTACAGCAAAAAGCAGATTACCATGATATTTTCAATCTTTTAAAGATCTTCATTGATACTGATAAGAGTGAGAAATTGAGGAGAACAAGAAATTACCTCCTTATACTCTTTATCCCCTTAGAGACAAAAGGAAACAGACAGTATTACATTTATGGTGGCAACTTTCCCACCTCTGGGGAAAGAACTGGATTTTATTATGTATATTCTAATATTTAAAAGATATGTGTGTGCATGCAAATGCATGCATGAGCATGTATGTGCATGTTCACTAAAAGCACTTCCAGTTAATGTTGTATTTATCTCTGTATTGCTCTCTATATAGCCAATAAGAGTATAATGTCTCAGAGTTAGAGGCAAGAAATATGCTGCAATTTTGTCAAAATTGTATTTTGCCTGTTAATGGTACTTTTATAACATTTGACTGGCAAGATAATTTTATTGCAAGGGAATAGAATCTTAACAGGGGGGAGGGGGAAAGTGGAATTTACTACATATATCAAAGGAAAATTATTAACATTTTAATTAAATAAGCTATACTTATATATTTAAAAAAATAAAAATATCCAATTAGATAAAGCTGGAGAAAGACTTAAACATGCGATACAGAAACTAGAAACACAAATTAAATGAGTCACAAATTGAAATAGTAATTAGTCTTGAGTATTAAATTAACAAGGAATTAAAAATGACTCAAAATATAGTTTTTGCAAGGCAGGTGGAAGAGGGGGATAGTTGGAGATGGGCACTACTAATTCACTCTAGTGTCCAGTCTTTATGTAGCCTATTTGCCGGGGAGAGGGAGAAATAAGGGGTTGCTGTACAATGGGTATAAAGTGTCAGTTATGCAAGTTGAGTAAGTTCTGCAAATCTGCTGTAAAACATTGTGCCTGTCTGTAACAATGCCATACTGTGCACTTAGAAATTTGTCAAGAAGTTAAATCTCAAGTCAAGTGTTCTTGCCACAATAAAAAAAGTTTTTAAGTATGAATATCCATTGACCTGTATACTACTTATGGGAGTACATTCAAAGAAAATAATCAGATATATGAATAAAGATATGTGTTTATTCATTTAGTAAATTGAATGTTGAATCCCTGTTGCATAGCATTCACCTTTGCTTGAGATAGAAGGTTCTCATACTCTGAACTTTGTCTATGGGGAAGGCTAGAAAATTAACAAATACAATATGGTTATTGAAACCATTAGTGTCCCTAACTCAGGCCTGAGAGAAAGATAAATTTTTTAAGATTAAGTAATTTATGAGAAGGTTTAGATTTTTTACTGGTTCTTAACTTTGGTAGTGCATTAGAGTTAACTAGAGAGTGTTTTCAAAAAGTCAGAACCACATACTGTATTATTCCATTAATATAAGATTCTCAAAGTAACAAAATTATAGAGATAGATAATAGATTTGTTGTTAGGTGTCAGGATGAGGAGGAAGGAATGGGTGTGGCTATAAGGAGAAGCATGATGGATCTTCCTGGTGATGGAACTCTTCCGTATCTTGATTGTGGTCATGTTTACATGAATCTACACATGTGATAAAATTCCATAGAACTAAACACACACATGCGTACACACAAATGCATGTAAAACTGATGAAATGTGAATAAACTTTGTGGATTGCACCGATGTCATTTCCTAGTTTTGATGATGTGCTACAGTGATGCAGGATGTTACCATCATGTGAAACTGGGTAATGAGTACTCAGGACCTCCCTGGGAATTTTTTTTGCAACTTACTATAAGGCTATAATTATTTCAAAATAAGAAGTTATTTTCTAACTTCTAATCTTTATTTTCTAAGGTCCTTGATCAAACTACAGCCTAAAGTCTCTAGGTAGAGTATCAGGCATATGTGATTTGTCCCTGTATTTATTTATTAAGGTATTATTAACATACAGTAAAATTCACCCTTTGTAGTACATGATTCTGTGAGTTGTGACAAGCATATATAGCCATGTAGTCACCACCACAATTAAGATATGGAACATTTCCATCATTGCAAAATATTTCATCTTGCCCTCTTAGAGTCCACTCTTCTTACCAACCTCAGTCGCTGGCACACACTTATCCATTTGTCATCACTATAGTCTGTCTTTTTGAGACTGTCATATAAAGGAGCCATACAATGTATAAGCCTAGGATATTGGGCTTCTTTCCAGTCTGGTTTGTTCCTTTATGCTACTGAGTAGTATCCCATTCTATGAATGTATCGAAGTTTCTTTATCCATTAGCTCATTGCAGGACATATGCAACCACCATATGACACAGCAATCGCACTTCTAGGCCTTTATCCAGAAGTGAAAACATATGTTTACACAAAAACATGTACATTAATGTTCATAGCTGTTATATTTGTAATAGCTGAAAGCTGGAATCAGCCTGGAGTGTCCTTCAACAAATGAGTAATTAAACAGTATAAACAAACTGTGCTATATAAGTGCCATGAAATCCTACTCAGAATCAAAAAGAAACAAACTGTCAATATACAGAACATCTTGGATTCATATGCAGGGAATTATGTTGAATGAAAAAAACTGATTTCAAATACTATATACTCTATGATTTGATTTGTATATCTTGACTGTAATGGTGTTCACATGATATATGCATGTGATATAACTGTATTGAAATAATGCACACACACAAAAATGAGTGCACATAAGTGGAGAAATCTGAATAAGGACAAATGACTGTATAAATCATAATTTCATGGTTGTGATACTGTACTATGTTATGCAGGATGTTACCATTTGGGCTGACTAGGTGAAAGATAAGATGAATTCTCTTCTTATTATTTCTTACAACTGTGTGTTAATCTAAAATTGCCTTAAAATAAATAGTTAAAAGAAGTTAATAGAAAGAAACATGAAATAATGAATATGATTAATCAAACTGAAGGCAAGAAAGAAAAGATAGTATATATCAGAAGGACCAAATAAAATAAGATAGTAAGATAAAAAAGATAAATCATCTATAGTAATAATTACATAAGATATGAATGGAATAAATACCCCAAATAAAATACTAAGATTTACCTGCTTTCAATAATAAAACAATCTATTAAATGCTATTTACATGAAATGTACATTAAATATAAGGTTACCTAAAGGTTAAAAATAAAAGCAAGTACAAAGAGACTCTATGCAAACCTTATCCAAAAGAATTCTAGTAAAATGATACTAATATCATAAAAAGTAAACTTTAGGGGAAGAAACATTTCCAGAGTTAAAGAAAGAAAAACCATAATGATAAAAGGGCCAGTCCAAGAAGATATCACTGACCTAAATCTATCCGCATGAACCCACTGCATAGCTTCACAATTTATAATGCCAGAGAAAGAAAGAGAACATTAAAAACAAGGAGAAATAATGTCCCTATGTGGTTTCAAGATGCAGCCTAGATTGAGAACACCAGACTAGATTTAGCCAGGCAAAGTCTTGGTAGGTTAGAAAGAAATCGGATAAAGAGAGAGAGAGAGAGAGTATCTTTTGGTGGAATGGAATGAATTTGAAGACAAGAAAAGCTGCCATTAATTTGCAAGGGGGTGTGTGATAAGAAAGAGACAATGTGCTCTGATGAGTAAATAATGCAAAATTTTCTCAGACTGAGGCAAAGATGCTGGGTTTTTATAATCCTGACCCATCAACCACGGGGCTTTGAGAAAAGTTCTCTGAAGAAGGTAGGTGCAAGCCTTTAGAAATGAAAGCACACCATTGAGGGAGGTGTGCACAGAAATGGTAAAAGCGATCCAAGGAAATCTGGAAGTCCTTACTACATCAGCTATAAAGTGCTATTTTTTTTTTTTTTTTTTTCTGACCGGTAAGGGGATCGCAACCCTCAGCACGGTGTGGTCTGCACTACACTCAGCCAGTGAGCACACCGGCCATCCCCATATAGGATCCGAACCCACAGCCTCGGCGCTACCAGCGCCGCACTCTCCCGATTGACACGGGGCGGCCCATAAAATGCTATTTTTAATAATGTTCCATGGAGTTTTTACGAAAATAACGATTAATAATTTTAGGTGTCCACAGACCTCATTACTTTCATGTCATAAATGGGGCCTAATTTGGCATATAGGCTACTCTAGCAAGTGTTGCTACTAAATTATGCCAAATGTTACTAAACTATGTTTCTTTTTTTTTTTTTTTAGTTGACTACTAGATTTACAGTAAAACTGGCACATCTTGAATGAAAAATAGATGAATTTAAAAATCTTATGTTTGGAAAGCAAATAGAACTATTTCCAATGATTTCATTTAAGGCAGAAATATTACCTACCAATGTCTTCTCTTTGGAAAAATAAATGGAGAAATGTATTTTTAAAAAGTACAGTATTAAATGACCCACATATGAAAAGAGAGAGACATAGGTATATTTGGCTTTAGAAAAAATAAAGTTTCTACTTTGCAAGCTCTGATTTTTCTGTTTCTTCTGGGGATTTCACAAGGGAGTTTATTTATGTATATTATACCTAAATAGCTACTCTCCATGAAGTACGACTCTAGTGGAAGCACAAACAAGCACCTATTTCACTGTATTATTCCTATTGCTCAATTTATGGACTTAAAGACCTTAAAGGCCTCTGATTTTATTCAGTATGATGCAATGTAACTGTGCCACCTACATTAGCATTGAGTGCAGTGCAGCTAACTCTTCTCTTAGGGCTTGGACATGTGTCTCTATTCTGGAAATGGCCCTACAACTAACAAATTAGACTTACTGTAAGTTGTAAAAGAACTGACAGTAGGTAGACCATCCAGAAATTCCCAGGCCCAAATGGTTTCTCTGAAGAATTCTACTAAACATTTTTCGAAATTTATTTATTTTTCACTGAAACAGTTTGTTGTACATATCTGTGGGGTACAGCATTGAATATCAATATCTGTGTGCAATATGTGATGTGCAAATCAGGATAATAAGTATATTCTTCATTATACAACATAGTCTATTTTTGTGGCCCTTTGCCAATTTCTCCCTTCCTTCTGCACTTCCCACGTCTGGTAAGTTCAGTTCTAGTTTCTTCTCTTAAGTTCAACATATTATTGTGATCGTTGTAGCTTTCTTTCTTTTTTTCTTTTTTTTTAGCTCCCACATATAAGTGAGGACATGTGGTAGTTAGACTGACTATTATCAAAAAAGACATAGAATAACAAACACTAGCAAGGATATATATGAGCAAAGGGGAACCCTCCTACTCTGTTGGTGGGACTGTAAATTGGTGCAGCTCTTATGGAATACAGTATGGAGTTTCCTCAAAAAACTATACATAGAAGTGCCTTATGACTCAGCAATCCTACTGCTGGGTATATACCCAAAGGAATGTAAATCATGATGTTGAAGGGACATCTGTACTCCCATGTTTATTGCAGCTCTATTTACAATGGCCAAGAGTTGGAACCAAGCTAAATGTCCATCATTGGACAACTGGATAAGGAAAACGTAGTGTATTTATACAATGGAATACTACTCCACCATAAAAAGGAATGAAATACTGCTATTTGCAGCAACATGGATGAACTTAGAAAAAAATATGTTACGTGAATAAAACATTTAAAAGTTGCTCTGGCTAAAGCTTTCCTATGCCATCAAAACTGCTTGGTAAGGAAGCAAAAAAAGAAACAGGAAACAACCTCTTTAGTCTGATTTAAATTATGCTGGCCAGAGTGTTGGAAAATAAGTAGAATGCTGGTAAAATAAAAAAACGTGATAGAATAAGGGGTGTATTGGCTGCCTGAGAGAGCACAGGGGAGTGAGTGTCCTAGGACTGAAATTCAAAGAATGTCCATGTGTTGTTTGATAAGTAGATGGAAATCTTCATCTTATGAGATAAATCTTCTGATACAATTCTCTTTATTTTCAGTGAAAAAGACTAAGCTTTTTGACATGATAAATAGCAGGAAAGTTTCCAGCATACTCTCTTCAAACTGTGGAGATTAACTTTTTTTAGGCATTTGTTGAGTTTGTGCCTTGTGTTTAAGTTTAGATCTGACATTTGCATCACTAAAAAGATTGTTACATTAAACTCTAACTCTGAAAATAGAATGGATAAAAAAACTGGCCTGAATTCCTAAACTTGTCACTTGTGACTCAGCATGACAGAGGGCTTCCATTTATGGAAAGGTAGGGCAGCATTTCCTAAAATCAGCATCTACATAGAAGTTGATATAATAATAGATGGGATAATAGATAATACAGATATTATAGTAGGAGAGATTTCCCAAGGGAGAAGTGTTTTCCTGCTGATGGGTAAGAACATGAACTGTTTTAGTTGAGATGGTGGTCAGATTTATAAGAATTAGCTAGGTTCTTGGTATTACCCACTCAGAGTAGTGAAAATTTGGTTCCTCTTTCTGAGCAGCCTCTCTTGTTTGATAGTGATGGTAACTTTATTCCCAGTTTACTCTGAGTTTGTCTCAAATCTTGATTACTTTGAGGCTGTAACCTTCCTGCAATCTCCTGTCAACAAGAAACAGCTCTTACCCCATCCCATGTCTTTTGTTTTCTTCATTTTGCTTGTGTTCCTTCTCAAGAAACTTCCTCGAAAACACTAAGAGGTAAACTTTCTGAGTCCGTTCATGTCTGAAATACATTGTGTCCTCACACATATGAATAATAGTTTTGCTTGGTATAAAATTCCAGTTTGAAAATAATTTTCCCTCAGAAGATATTTTTAGTTGTATTCTAATATCCAGTTTTATTGATGGATAAATATGATGCTTGCTGATTCTCATTTTTTCTGATTGTGTCGTTTTTGTTTTCTAGAAGTTATTAGAATCTCCTCTTAATCCTCGGGTTTATAAAATATAATTAAAATGTGTTTGCAATATATCTCTTTTCAATCATCACATATTTAACTTATTAGGTCATTTTAATCTGAAGACTCATGTTTTATCAGCACCGCACTCTCCCGAGTGAGCCACGGGGCGGCCCTTCTGAAGACTCATGTTTTAATTAGCTACAGAAAATTATTTAGCTATTTCTCTGAAACACTTTTCCTCTGAACTTCTGGCCACATCATGCTGAGTTCTAGTGACTACCCATTGCTCATTCATTCACCTCCATCTACAGATACCAAGTATTGACAGATAAGTGTGATTAAAAGAATTTAAAATATGTGGCAAAAACAAAATGTCAGACTAAAGTGCAAATTATGTAAACATCACTAATTACCATAAATGTAAAAAGTCTAAATATACCAATTTTACAAAAGGAGAGACTTCCAGAATGAATTTTTAAAAAATATTCAACTATATACTTCTTAAAAGAAACTTACTTCAAATTCAAATATATACATATGTTGAAAGTAAACTGATGGGAAAAGATATACCATGAAACCATTGATTAAAAAAAACAGGAGTGGCTATATTAATATCTAATAAAGTGGACTTATCAACAAAATCAATGAAGAGACACATTCTATCAAGAGCAATCTACCAGGAAGACATAGTGATCCTAAATATGTTACCAAATAACAAAGCTTCCAAATACGTGAAGCAAAAACTGATAGAACTAAAGGGGAAATAGAAAAATCCACTGTCATATAGTTGAGAACTTCAATAACTTCTCACCAGTTATAGAACCACTATCAGCAACCACTAGAAAATCAGCAAGGGTACAGAAGATCTGAACAACACAACTAATCATCAAGATCTAACTGACATACAGAACACTCCACCCAACAATGGCAGAATATTCACCAAGATGGATTATATGCTGGGCCATAAAACAAACCTCAACAAATTTAAAAGAATTGAAACCATACAGGGTATGTTCTCTGATCATAATGGGATTAAACTATAAATCAGTACTAGAAAGACAACAGAGAAACATCTAATCATGTGGAAATTAAACACACTTCTAAATAACCTCTGGATCAAAGAGGAAGACAAATGAAATAAATAAATAAATAGAACTAAATGAAAACACAGCATATCAAAATATGCAAGGCAAAGCTAGAGCAATGCTTAGAGGCAATTTTATAGTCCTCGATGCCTACATTAGAAATGCAGAAAGGTCTCAAATCAATAACCTAAATTTCTATCTCAAAAAACTAGAAAAAGAAGAGCCAAATCAACCCATAGTAAACAGAAAGAAAGAAATAGTAAACATAATAGCAGAAATCTATCAAATCGAAAAGAGGAAAGCAATCGAGGAAATCAATTAAATAAAAAGCTGATTCTTCAAAAATTCAGTAGAATTGACAAAGGAAAACAAAAAAGAAGAGGACACACATCACAAATATCAGAAATAGAATAGGGGATATCATCACAGATCCTATAGCTATTAAAAAAATAACAAGAAAATACTATGAACAGCTTTCTATTTATAATTTTGAAAGCTAACCCAATTACTCAAAAACCAAAAGCACCAAAACTCCAAGATGAAATAGATAATCCAAATAGTTCTATAATCATTACAGACACTGAATTTGTGATTAAAATCTTCCTAAAAAGAGATCCCCAGGCCCAAATAGTTTCTCTGGAGAATTCTAGCAAATATTTATGGAAGAATGAATACCAATTTTATAATCCCTTTCAGAAAATAGGAGAGGAGAAAACCTTTTCCAACTCATCTCATGAGGTCAGTATTATCATGATACAATCTCCAGAAGACAGTATAAAAAATAAAAAAGAAAAGAAAGAAACCAAAGACTAATATCCCTGAAGAAAATATTAGAAAACTGAATCCAACAATGTATAGAAATAATTATTATACCATTATCAATTGGGATTGACCCCAGGCATTCAAGGCTAGTACAACATCTGAAAATTAATAGATGTAGGTAATTCACCATATAAACACTCTAAAAAAGAAAAGTTATGTGCTAATAGTAATTGATGCAGACAAAGCGTTTGACGAAATCCAACTTTCGTTTATGATAAAACTCTCAGCAAATGAGAGAGGAAAATTACCTCCACTTGATAGAAAGCGTCTACAAAAAAGCTACAGCTAACATCACACTTGATTCTATTAAATGCAATTTACAGAGGTAGAATCAACTGTGTGATGAGAATTTTATGTCATTGACTGCTTTAGAGGCAATGTGAAGAGGCAATAAAATACATAAAATCCTGAGTTCTTGAACAAACCTGCCTTTTTTTGAAAATAATGATAGCAGGGACAACTGACAGTTTTGAATTACTCAGTGGTAAGAAATGGATGAGGTGTGGGTATGATAATCTTCCCAGAAAGAGGGCGGTGTGGTTGGAACTGATACTAATTCTGATATGACTGAAGGAAAAATAGAAATTGATAAAAATCAGCCTTATCTACAAATTGGCTGAATTAACTAAGGCCTTTCCAGCTTTGTGATAAAAAGAATTTAGTTTATATGGTGATATAATATTCATCTTGTACCTTTTGAACCTTTTAATAGATATAACAGATATTTTCAAATTAAGAGATATAAAAAGCCTAAGCAATAATTTTACTTAAAATTAGCCCACTTGGCCTATTTCAACATAAGCCAAAGAAAATAACCCTTTTCACCGAAAAAAAAAAAAAATTCCAATTTTTCAAGTTCTAATTTTAAAGAGATAATATTACTTTTTTATTGTTTTTATTGTATAAGTAGTGTTTGTTCATTTGAAAGTACAGAGATATATAGAATTTAAAAAGAAAAAAACACACTCTCCCCAACCACCAACCCATTCTTTTGTCCAGAAATAAGTTCTTTGAGGTTTCCTTCTAATATATTTCAATCACATGCAAAAGTACATATACACACAGAAACCCACATTTGCTTACACAAATGGGATCATACCAGATACACTGTCCGGCAACATACCCTTTGCCCTTAATATCCCATACATCTCAACGCATACTGATGTATGCTCTCCTTTTACTGGATGCTGAGTACTCCACTGAATTTACTAAACTGGTCCTCTGTTGATAAACAATTATGTTGTTTTCAGAATTTTGTGATTACAAATAACGCTGCAATAAACATCCTTGTACATATGTATCTTTACATTTGAGTATGTTCCTGGAGGTGAGATTCTTCCATCAAGTGTAAGTGTATTGGTATTGACTTTGAAATGGGTTATACAAACTCATTTGCCTCAAAACAGTGTATAGGAATTCCTTATATTATCTTCGCCAATATTAGCTGTTATCACGTGTTTAATTTTTCCTACATGATAGATGAAAAATAATATAATGTTGCTTCTTTATATTTCTTAATTATTAGTGATATTGACCAACTTTTAAAATGTTAATTGGTTATTTGTTAAATTCTTCAATATGCTTTGCCCATTTTTCTATTGGGTTGTTCGAATTTTTCCTATCAATTTATGAGTTACTTAAATATTAAGGAAATAGACTTTTGTTTGACATAGGTGTTATGAGTATTTTTCTTCAGTGTGTTACTTTTATTTGGAAGAGGTTTATTTTGGGAAGTATAAAACTTTAAAACAAAGTTTTAGTCAGAGTTCTTATTCCTTGCCTATAGGATGTTATAGTTTCACATCAACTTTAGAAAATATCACCACAGGGTTACTTTTTAAAATAATATGAATAGTCTTCTAGTAATTAGATGGTTTCTCTTATGTTTTTAATTTCAACATATCAGAAATTTATTTTGTGTAATGAATTAAGAAGGGATCTAGCATAATAGACCCACTATATTTTTCCACTTGAACCAGCAACAAGATAACTACTCAATTTTTTTATCTACTAATTCGAAATTGAATCTTTATTATATACATTTTTATGCGTACTTCTGGACTGCCAATTTCCTTCCAGTGATCTTCTTTATCCATATCTATATCAATCCCACATTGTATGACCATGGGAGCTTTTCATTATACTGGGTTTTATATATTGTAGAAATAAAGCCTATTCATTAGTTTCCCCTTTTCAGATATTTTTCTTGGCTATTCTATCATGTTTACTCATTCAAATCAAATTTATTGTCACTTCATCAGCTTATACAAAATAGCCTATTTGTAATCTGATTTAAAGTGCATCAGTGTAAGATTGCTTTAGAAAAAGTTGCTATTTATTTACCAATACATTTATTCTAGAGTTTTAAAAAATCTTTAATTGCTATTAAGAACAGGGATTTTTTTCATCATATTTCCTGGAAGTTTATTGTTTGTATTTATGAAAGCTACTGAATTACATATATTATTATTATATCTACTATCAGAAATAAATAATTGATTGGGACATAAAGTTAACCTAAAATTTAGTTATTTTAAATTTGTGTATCATATTTAATATGTATCAATTTAACAATAAATCAAATATACATATAAAATTTTTGATAATTTATATTTACAAATTACTTTTATCTTTTGAGGATCAAACTAAATGTTATGTGATAGCCACTCTAAAATTCCAACTATGCGATTCATAGTTCTTCAAGTGAAGTACTTCACTCTACTCATCGTATCTTCTAAAATCACAATTCTTTGGTTCAATTATATGCAATTGCTTCCTTCCATTTGTATATAATTTGTATACAATTATATACAAATGTTCCTTAGATCATTTGTGATATGCAAATGATCTAAGGAACACTTTTGTTATTGCAGTACTTCTCAAAGTAATAGTTATAATAGCTGCCATATTTTGAAGGCTTACTAGATATGGATTATGCATTGTCTAAGTATTTACAACTATCACCTCATTCATCATTTCAAACAATCTTGTAAGATAACTATTGTTATTTTCTCTTTTTGAAGATGAGAAAACTTAAAATAAACTAAAATAACTTACCCACTGGTAACTGGCAGAGTTGGTGATTGAATCCAGATCTATTTAACATCAAAGTTTGCACTGTAAGCATTACACACACTGTTACCCTGATAAAATTCATTGAGTAAGCAACTTGAGGTGTAGAGGCAGATAAAGGAAGAAATCATACCCTAAATGGTGAGACTTACCCAGGAAAACCAGAGAAATCCCAAACTCTAGGGGGAAGAAGCTGTCAAGGAAATGACCATTGCCAGTGCAAAATTATGTTCTGCTTTCACAGAACACAGATTCCTGAGGTACCTATCAGGTGACCAGAGAGCCCACAATGAGGGACAGAATTCAGAACATTCTCCCAAACAGTTCTGTCCAATAGATGGAATTGCACCCTGGAAATTGGTGTCAGGAGAGAGCAAATTTCCTCTTCCCTGTGAAGGTCAGATAGAAAGTCAATAGTTAAAATTTACTAATCCCAACCTAATCCTGATTCGCTTTTCGCTTTTACTTATTTATCTGATGGATACACTTTTAGAAATTTATGGAGTGTATTTTTCTTTTGAGCAGTGGAGACACTGTGCCCCTGAGACTTACTCTTGCAGGCTTAGTCTTTTTCACCCAAACGATCTGTCAAGGATGGCTTGGCTTCCCCGCTTCCTTATAGAATGCTACACTGCACCTCCACCAATTTTTATCAGACCAACAATACCCTTTCTTATTTTCTCTAAGAGAAGATTTTAAATGAAGTACATTCTTTTATGAAGAGACTTACTCAAAAGAATATTGTTTTAAGCCTTTTGGGGGGACTCAAGAAAACAAAACCAGGAAATATAGGTTTTATTCATCGGTCAGTTCCACAGTTATTTACTTCCTTTGTCTTGGAAATAAAAAAGGTGAATTTGATATTTGAAATCCCTGAAGAATGATTTGTACATTTCAACTCAAGGCAGGCACAGCACGGGTGGATTCAGTGCAATTTCTGACTAAAGCTTTGATACCATACTTCTAAAAAAGTTTCATTTGAAACCAGAAAGAAAGGAAAAAATTTCCTTTCATTTCTATAATTTCTGGCCATCTCTAAATCAGAGGAGAGATATTATGTGAAATGAGAAAAGTAGCTGGATAGGATTGATTAATGTTTTTATTATCAAATTTATCTTCCTGGTTTATAACACCACAGTTTTCATAGATTGTCTGATGATAGTCTGAGGTAGTTTTCATCTATGTGGGGTTTTCTTTAGATAAGCGTTTTTTTAAAAATCACTTCTTAGATGTGTTTTTTGGTCTTCAGTCCTTATTCAGAAAATAGTTTTTATGAAGTGATTATATGTCACATTTTAGAGTCCCCATAGCTGTTCTGGAATTTATTCTAAAGAAGAGATTCAAGTATACCACTGAGAGGTTATACAGTAAACATCAGACTACCATCTTCTAAACTGTTCACATTTGAGTCATCTAAGGACGGAGTGGAGAATCTCTGTTGAACCTAAGAACGTGGTATTGAGATTAGAGTGCATTAGATATATGGCTTTACAGCAAGGCAGTAATCTTAAAAGTATTGGAGGAGGAGAGATAGTAAAAGAGCAAGAGAGAGAGATTTTAAAGACTTCAGCTGGCAGTCAGGACATAGGTATAGAAATTAATGGTAAGAGAGAACAAGAAAAGGACACACTACTGATTCAACAGCCTATTTCTTCCCACAGTCAAGAGCCTTCAATCACACATTATCCCCAAACATTTTCCCACGTCATTTTAGAGATGATCTGAGTAAAGCACAGATAATTTGGAAAAATAAGTATCTTAGTTATCAGAACAGAACATTTACCTTAAAGGACTGTTTGAATGAGACTTAGAGTTTACTGAATTATACTAAAATGTAGTTAGCTGTTTTCCTCCTTACCTCCTTCCCACAAGCAGATAGGGGTTTATGAGCTCAGAATTAGATACTATTTTTTTTTATTTTATGTTTTTATTATACATACATGTGGAGTACAATGTTGATTTTCAATAATTGTGTGCAATGTATGGTGGTTAGATCAGTATGGTTAGCTTATTCATCATTACATACGCAATCATTCTTTGTGTCCATTGACCAATTCCTCATTAGCCTCCCCTTTTCCACCTCTAGTTTTCTAAAAGTTCAACGTATTACTATGATTGTCGTTTCTTTCTTTCTCTCTGATTCTCTTTATTGTTCATTTGTTTATTTATGGATTCAGCTCCCAGTTATGAATGAGAATATTTGGTATTTCTCTTTCTATACCTGGGTTGTTTCACCTAGAATAATTTTCTCCAGACTCATCCACATTGCTGGAAATGGTAGAATTTCATTCTTTTTTATGGCTGAGAAATTGTGGTATATATACACAATGGAATACTAGATACTATTTTTTAGAGCTACATTTTCTTTTTACATCTGAATTTAGTGGGAGATATTTTTCAACACTTTTCTTTCATGAATATTTGGTTAGTATTTTTGTTTTGCTATTAGGGTGTGATATCTTACCAGGCACTGCATGCTAGGCTTTAAAAGTACTATCTAGCATTGCAATTTTCATTTTACAAATTCTGAATCATAAGTCAGTTAAGTAAATTTCCCCAAATCATTTGGATTTGTGCCAATGTGAAATTAAAGTGCATCTATCCTGAACTCTCCATAGAGAAAGCTATCAGTCTGCCTTATAAGTAGGGCATTTCCAGTGAGTTAGCAGGAGATAGCAAAGTCATTCCCAATAAAGTACATAATTTCCACCCTATTTATAAAGTTACATTGCGGACTAGAAGACGGATCAATAGCAGTTATATAAGATGGTTACTATCTTAGTAATGACAAAAGCACGATGAAAGTTTTATCCAAACAGTTTTATTTTGCTCTTTTACACTAAACTTAATTTAAGGTAGATTTGTATAGTGTCATATGGTCAAAGTCGTATTAAATAGAATTAGAGCAAACAAGTCAGCATGTGGTAGCTTTGAAATCATATTTTTACTCAAAAGAAAATGATCTTAAAATAAGGCTGTATTTAATTAATTGCAGGTGATTTTTCAGGTTTAGATGGTCAATAATATCTGGTGTCAGATTGTCCCAAGTATATGAAGCTGGAAAAATCAGTGTCTTGAACTATTTTTAGAACACAGAAACAGAGGATGTGGTAGCAGAGAAATTTTAGCAGGTATCAGGGCTCTAAATCCCAGGTTGGAATTCCGGAGCATTAATCCAAAAGAACAGGAGCCCAACATCTTAGAAAATTCAGATAAGAGACAAATTGACAAGGCACAGAGAAATTAAGACAATTCTTATTCCCTAATTGATATGTAAAGTGGAGACCAATAATTATAAATGGCAAAGTGACTTGAAATTTTGGCCCAGCTATTGTACTTAAATCCCTCCTCCTAAGGTCAGGTTCAGTCCAAAAAATCAGGTTGAATTGTGCTTGCAGTGGCAAGTCAACTAAAAAGACCTGCTTTGAGGAGAAGTAATGTTTTTATGTGGTTCAGTATCAGGTACCTACCTAGTTGATTAATTCCATGTCTTTGTACAGTTTTGCTCATTTCTTTATCATAATTTTTGTTAATAACTCTCACCTTTGATTACATATAATGTTTTATTATCAATTTTCATGAATTTTAAGTATTATTTCATGGAAAACCTGTGCTTAATTCTTGATATTCCCAATACACCTGACACCTTCTAATATACATTTAGAAGTCTTCCTTTGATAAGTTGCATTTAAAACTTTTCTTTAAGTCTGGTTTGTATAAGGGCCTAGAAAAAAAGCACACATAAGTTTACCACATTCTTCCCATTATTTGGCATTGTAGTTTCAATAACTTTTAAAAATGTATAATAGGTAAAATATATTTATTTATTTTAATTTGCATAGCTCTGATAATAAAAATTAAACATTAATTGTATTTTCTTATTAGTTGGGTGTACTTCTAAAGTTTCTTCAAGTCATTTAGACATGTAATTCCGGAGATATTATGTTTATCACATCATTAATTTTTTTATTAAAGTTAAACTAATTCCTACTTATTCATCTCTTGGATTAGTCTGAGTAGAAGAAACAATTAACCTAAAAAATGATAATCTATTCAAAGTTAATAAAAGCTGGAAATTTTATTCAAATTCTATTTTATGCCATTCTGAACTTAAAGAGTTTAAATATATATTTAGCTGTTCAGTGGGAGATGAGCCCAACTGACTGTCCTAAACTTTTATTCTGATCTTAGCCACTTTTATATCAAAGAAAGCAAGTCCTTTCGCTTTCAGAATAAAAAGTAATAAAGGATCTGTAAATTGGGTAGAAATTCTTTGTCTGGTTTTAATGACCATTCTTATTATATAACTTAGAATTTATATGATTGACTATTGTTGGATCAATAGGATAATACTAACAGGAAAGTAATATTATGAATATATATTCATCATATTTTTTAAAAAATAATATAAAATTTGATATGTAATATGATAGCAACCATGCAAAATGTCTGAGAGGAAATATTCAAATGTTAACCTAAATCTATCTAATCTGAGATCTTAAGCTTCCTTGAAACTACCAGGATGAAAGATTTTCTCACTTTCTCTAAAAAACTCTTGTTAAAAGTAATGCTAGAGTATGTATTTTTTAACTTATTTGTCAGTATTTGCAGTGACTCTCCTTAAGAGTCTGATAATATTGGAAATGGGGAAACGGGAAAATCAGTTTGGAATTGTATAAGGTCATCCCTATTTTTCTTAAGTATCTCTTACTTGTACTAAATTATTGTAATAAAATGAGGCTAAAGTAGTGCTTCTCACCTAAATATTATTTTTAGTCTTAATTCTTCAGTGTCAGAATAAATTTGTTCTTTACAAAACCTGAGTGCAGCTTAAACAGAGAACAACTATTCAACAACACCTTATCATCGCTTTAAAATCTTTCAGATTTCCCTTGTACCACCCGAATGAGTCCTGGTTCAGATAATTTTCATTATGGAATTTATGTTTTAACTAAATTGAATGTTTCTAATCCCAAATAACTTTTGATAAAGTTGACTTTTAGAGAGTTTCTGAAGAATGTAACTTTTGGAATGAGTATAATTAAACTTTTCATTATTTGTTATCTGGACATTTGAAATCCTTCTAGTGTCAGAGTAGGAGTTTTTTAGGCTTTTTCATCCATAAGCATATTTTGCAATGACTCTTAAGGCTATGGAGTCTTAGAGTTGAGAGAGCCAGAACAGTAAAATTAGTTGCTAAACTGAATGCAGAGTGCCTTTTTTAGGCATCTATTTTTAGTAACAATTTTGCATCAGTTATCTACCCCCCCAAAAATTAGAACCTAGTATCGCCTAAAGGACTCTTTCTTGCTCATGTTTTTCTTTTCTACCTATTCACTTTAAACTCCTAAAAGGGTACATTTTAGCCATAAGTCCTAAATTAAGTAAGGATTTTCCCTCACTTTTGAATTTCATTACACTTTGAAAATAAGAAGCTTAAAGCACACAAGGAAATGTGAAAATTATAAATGAAAAAAGTATAAATGTATGCACATAAACAAATCACCGACAAATGTAGATCGTGTTTCCTTTGCTGGGGAATGAATTGATTTCATTATGTGTACTGAAATACAATTTAAATGTTACAAAAGATTTTTATCTTTAAGATTTTGAAATTTCCACCAGTCTAAGTGAATATATAAACCATAAAATAGCCATTTATGTGTGTGTGATAACCTTTGTATATGAAAATAATAGGTCAGCTTCTGATGTCATTTCTTTGTATACAAACGTAAGAGGATACTCCCAAATCAAACACGATCAAGAACAGACTATGATCTATGTAGTGAACAAAATAAAACTCAACTAAACACCAGATCTTCCTACCTAATCCCGAGCTCTGTCCACAGCAGTCTCCCTACAGTCTCAAAACCTCCTCAACATTAAGCTCAGGAATATCCTTAGTTTAATTTTTATGTTGACATTACTTTTCAATTACTCATTTTCCCACCCACAGCTGGAAAAATTCTCAAGCAATGTTAAAAGGGACTATCTTTTAATGACAGTCTTTGTAAATAAGTTTTATAGCATTTTTAATCTTATTGTCTAAATGTTGGTTACTGAATGAAAAATCTAATTATCTTTGCTATATGCGAACTATTCTAATACAGTACATGTTTATGTGAAAAAAAATTAAAAGAATGAAAGAAAGAAATGCGGAGAAAAGGAAGAAGAAAGAGAGGCAAGCCTTCTAGTTTTCTTCAAAGATTTCCTATTCTATTCCTGTTTTGGAAAATCATATTATTTTCTCTTCTCTTTTACAGCTGAAACGAAAATTTTCAGAGATTGTGAATTTAATTCTTAACGCATTAACAATGTCAAAGCAGCAAATAAGTTAAAAAATAACAAAAAATCTTTCTCAAGTGAAAATACAGTTGATAGTTTTAACTTACAGACCGTTTGTCTTCTTTGTCAAATTCTTTAACATGAAGTACTCTCAAAGCTTTTAGATCTATGTCTCTGTGCTTGTATTCTTAATGTTAGGTCATTTGCTCACATTTGCAACAAACAGCTAAATCTACTGTGACACGTCTGACATTATTCTTCATTCCACCTACTACCCAAATTCCTCATCCTTTGATCTCCAACACAGAAAGATTAATATTTTAAAAACTAAGCTCATCAAGTGTTGCTCCTGACAGCTACTTCTCCTTAATTTCCTATCACTGCAGTATATTATTAACAACTTCCAATTTTCCTATAACCACAAGTATTCTGTGTGTTCTCACTTTTGGCTAGAATTATTCTTTTGGAAGGGCAGTTTCTAGGCAACGTAGTCTAACTTTTTAGAAAATACAAGGATTTCATTTGGAAAAGTGATCCTACAGCATATAGCTACCAGACAGAGGAATTACCAACATGCATTTCTTCAACATGTATTTTAGTGCCTAATGTGTGCCAGGGTCACAGTAAAAGAAATATGATAAATGCAGGCCCTGCTCCTCTTAGAATGTAGAGCCTAGAGGACACATAAATATATACATAATTACAAATTTTTATTACACTATGAAGAAAATATGTGGGCTGTTAGAAGGACATGTATCATAGGAGTACAATATAGACTTGTAGGTCAGTAAATAATGCTGTCTTCAATTTCTGTGACTCCAGACCATACATATATCTGCACTTCCTCAGTTGCTTGTCAGTTTTCTGATACTGCTATTTTTCTAATATGTCAAAAAAATTGTTACTTTCTATAATGGCAAACAAGTGAAGACAGGTTGAAAAGTCCCTTAGTAAAAAGCTCACTTTTTCAGAAATCAAATTGGTTAGAGGGCCTTGTCAGCATGATTGCAAATTATGAGCTGAGTGCGTACTGAGGGAAGGTCGGTTCATATACAGCTGTTTGATGGATTATTATATCCGTCCTAATATTATTTCCACCTGTCACTATTGAAGCAGCTTCTCCAGGCCATTGCATAATAATGTACAGCACTTTCTTTTCTTCCTAAGAATGGATTTCCTTCTGGCTGCCTGAGGCTGGGCTGAGAATAGCATCTGGGATTTCATGGGGCATGTGCGTTGTGGGGCAGTACTAAATGGCTCATCTAGATATCATGAGGACATTTTGGGAGTCAAGAGCAGCTGAACTTGGGTTTGGGTTTGTAAAATAGTATATATATTAAGTAAGAAGAATAAGATAGCTTCATAGGTAAAAGGTATTTTTTTGTATGAAAAAGTTGCTAATTACTTATGCTAATTCAGACATGAACAAAATTGCAATCTGATATTTCAGAAATAAAATCAATAGAAGGCTGAATCCAAATCTGGATAGGGTGTCAGCGAGACCGAATTCTTGTCTCAAGTCACACCTGACTTCATTGGTCAATTGGGTCTTAGTTTTTTTATTCATAAAATAGAGATGATCTATAACTACATACTGGTATTGGTGGCAGACTTAAGGAAAATTATGACTGTAAATTAACTTTAAAGTTATAAACAACTAGGCAAACAAAAATTAAGACTGTGATAATAATTGTAATATACCTTGTGTCATAAGACAAACATCAATATATTCAACTATACCAGAACAATACAGAGCATATTTTCTGAACATGGTGGAATTAAGTTAAAGATTATTAATAATAAATAACTAATAAAAATCACTAATAATTGTAATAAAATTAAACAATGCATTTAGACATAATCATGGGCTACAAAATAAGATTTAGCTAAAGCAGTGTTTGAAGGGAAATGTACAACTTTAAATGCTTATGTTAAAGAAAAAGATCTAAAATTAACAACCTATGGCTCCATCTTATAAAGCTACGAAGATGAAAGAAAAGTAAAATCAAAGTGAGTAGAAATAATAGGTAAGTGCAGAAATCAACAATAAAGCAAACAGGCAATAGAGAAAATTAACAAGTTGAAAAATATTTAAAATTGACAAATCTGTAGCTACATTAACCATGAAAATAAGAGAGTAGATGCAAATTACCAATATTAGGCATGAAAAATGATTTATCACCACAAATCCTTCAGACATGAAAAGGATAATAATTGATTAGTATGAAAAACTTTATATAATAACAAATTTGACCATTTGGATGAAATGGGAAAATTTATTGAAAAATATAACTTACTAAAATTGACACAAGAAACTGCAATCTGAATAGCCCTCTATCTATTAGAGAAATGAATGTTATCAGCACTTACCTCAATAGCACATTTAAGGAAGACATAACACCAATCATCAATATTATGCATAAATTTTCCCCAAAAAAGGGAAGAAGGACTACTGCCCAACTATTTGTGATAGCAGCACAACTTAATAACATAAAATGAAAAAGACAGTATAAAAAAAATTAAGACCAATATCCCTCATGAATATAAGAACAAAATCACAAAATTCCTTAATAAATTGTTATTATATTAAATCATATACATATGATTATACCAAATCACATTTTATACATATAATATGTATATATAACGTATCATAACCGAGTAGGGTTTACTCTAAGATTGCAAGATTTGTTTAACTTTTGAAAATCAATTGATGGAATTCACCATATTAACAGATTAAAGGACAAAAACTACATAATCGTTTCAATAGACACAGAAAAATCATTTGAAAGCAATCAACCCCTATTCATAATTAAAACTCTCAGCATAGTAAAAATGAGAGTTCGTTAAAAACAAAAAACAACAAACACAACAGATCAGAGCTACTTCTGCTCTCTAAACCAGTCCTGGCATATAATGAACTTGGAAGCTATTACTTCATCTTTAACTAGTAAAAAGCTGAACAAACTGAAAATCAACAGCTCTTAGGCCTGTCAGAGAAGTGAGGATTACAGGGCAAACTGCTGCTCCTCAAATTGGCGACACAGACAGGCAGATACAGTGAATCACAACTTGCCACAGCAGAAGCCCCCACGGGAGCAGGAAAACCTAAACTGTAACTGACAAATGGCAGAAGTCTCAGTGTGGACAAGTCTGAGATTAAAAAACCCCAGAGGAGCCCAGTCATAGTGGGTCCCGCACATTTGTGAGTTACGTCTCCAGAGTACTATCAGTTTTTCACAGCGAAGATTGGAGAAAAATCCCCATGTGCTTCAGGTAGAGGGAGGGGAAAGTAGACATTTCGTAATACACGTTGTTAAGAATTATTCTTAAAAGTCCCACATAATGGAGTAAATAAAACCTGAGAAGCACTTGTAAAGGTGACAGTCCAGGGCACAGGCTCACTAAAAGACAGAGACCTAATCCTGGGTCTACAGGACGAATCCCTTCCACGCACACCTTACTACCACGTTACTAAACACCTATTTACCTCAGTTCCTTTTACCCAATCATTTCTGGCTTTTGAAAAAAATTGCAAGTCATACTAAAAAGCAAAAAACACAGTTTGAAAAGACAGAGCAAGCATAAGAACCAGACTCAAATATGGAGGGGATGATGGAATTATTAGACCAAGAATTTAAAACAACAATCATTAATACACTAAGGACTCTAAAAAAAAAAAAATGTAGACAACATGCAAGAACACATGGGAAATGTAAATGGAGAGATAGAAATTCTAAGAAAGAATCAAAAAGAAATGCTGGATATTAAAACACTAAAATAGAAATGAAGAATGCCTTTGATGGGTTCATTTGTAGACCAGACACCATAGACAAAAGAATCCTTTAAAAAATCAGCTAAAAAGAAATGAGCTATCAAATCATGAAAAAAAAAAGAAATTTTTAATGTACTAAATTTTAAATGTACTAAGTGAAAGAAATCAATCTGAAAAGACTGCATACTTTATAATTCCAACTATATGAAATTCTGGAAAAGGCAAAACTATGGAGACAGTAAAAAGGTTAATGGTTGTCAAGGGTCAAGGGGGCAGGAGGGATGAACAGGTGGAACCAAAAAGACTTTTGAGACAATGAAACTATTCTACATGGACCTATAATGGTAAATTTTGTCATTATACATTTGTCCAAACCTATAGCATGAAAACACGAAGAGTGAACCAAAATGTAAGCTATGAACTTTGTGTGATAATGATGTGCCAATGTACCATTCTGGTGAAGGATGTCGGTAAGCGGGAGGCTTTGCATGTGTGGGAGCAGGAGGTATATGGGATATCACTGTACCTTCCTCTTAATTTTGCTGTGAACCTAAAACTGCCCTAAAAAATAAAGTCTATTAAAATTCTTTTAGAACTAGAGCTAACATTATATATTTTGACTTACGGCTAAATTTTTTCTTCCTAAGTTGAGAGACAAAGCAAGAATACGTGCTTTCACCACATTCACTCAACACTGTACTATAGATTCTTAAAGATACAATAAGGCAAAAAATAAGTAAAATGAATAAAGGTCAGAATACAGAAATTAAGACTGTCTCTATTTGAAGGTGACATAATTATGAATGTGGAAAAACCACAGGACATCTAAAAATCTACTACTGTCAATAAGATAAGATTTTCACAAGGTTGTAAAATACACAGTTTACATAAAAAACTTACTTGTAAACCTATGTATAAGAAACAATTGGAAAATAAAATTTAACAATTCAATTTACAGTAGCACCAAGAAATACAAAATACAAATGAATTTTTAAAAAACGACATTCAAACCCCCTACACTGAAAACCATAAAACATTGTTGAAAGAAATTAAACAATCATAAATAGATATGGGGATGTATAATATTTATGGAATGGAAGACTCAATATTGTTAAGATGGCAATTATCATCATATCGTTCTTTAAATTTAACCCACGACCTACAAATTTTCCAGAAGGCTTTGTGCAGTAATTGTCAAGCTGATTTTAAAATTCACATGGAAATTATATGAAACTAGAATAACCGAGCAATTTTTAAAATGAGGTTGGAGGAATAAAGTTGGAGGACCTAATCTTCCAGATTTCAAAACCTACTATAAAGCTATAGGCATGAAGACTGAGTGGTATTGGCAAAATATAGACATAAGGCTTAACTAAAATGAATGTAAACTATGTAACAGTAGACAGGTGGAAGGGGGTGGCACCATTTTAAACTGTAAAATTAATTTTCAAAAATATTTTTTAATTGTAAAATTATTTATCAGAGCATATTTTAAAGTGCTCTTTTGGGCTAACATATATTAGTGAAGTAAATAACCTAGGTTTTCTATAATCAGCTTATTTATATAATTATCAAAAATATTTCTCTGTGAAGACTATAAGAACTATCAATCCTCAAACCTCCAGTTATAAAGTAGCCCCTTGTGTAGATTCATTCAAGAGCTAAGGTCTGCAGAGATGTATTCTTATGAAAAAATAATGCAGAGGAAGAATTTTGGATTTAAACCTTTCTGTATAAGTGTGACCTTGAATATTTTATAATATATGTGACAGCACCATTGTTACAGAGAAAATCTTTTGTGCTACAAACACTTTTTCCTTATTAGAATTTAAGATGTTTGCCATTTTAGACAGTATTTATAGTGTCCTACAATTTTATACATGCAAAATAAGAAAATGTGTTTATTCTCTTCTTGTTTTATTTATGAAAATTCTGAAATAAATCAATGATTCATCCATTAAAATTTCAGGAATAACGTATTACAAGAAAATTTATAAATGCAAACATATATGTTTACCATATGATGGAGTTTGGATGTGTTGTCCCCTCCAAAACTCATGTGGAATTTTGATCTCCAATGTGGCAGTGTTGGAAACTGATTGAGTAATGGGGGTGGATCCCTCATGAATGGATTAATGCTCTCCCTGGGGGAGAGGGGATTAATTAGTGAGTTCTCGCTCTATTAGTTCCCGCAAGACCTGATTGTTTAAAGGACCCTGGCATCTCCTCTTGCTTCCTCTCGGTTGCTTCCTCTCACCATGTGATCTGCTTGTATCTTCTGGCTCCCTGCCACTTTTCCGCCATGAGTAGAAGCAGCTTGAGGCCAATGCCAGATGCAGCTGCCCCAGAATCGTAAGCCAAATAAACTTCTTTTCCTTATAAATTACCCAGTCTCAGGTATTTCTGTTATAGCAACACAAAATGGACTAAAACACCATATAATGCTGAATTATATTTCTCTCAAGATCATATAGTTTTTAAAATGTGTTTATATTTGTATTTTATACATTTAAATAAAAACAAAATCAGTATAATTATTCCTTCTCTCTATCCCTGTGTGGGTGTGGGTGTGGGGGGAGGGTGTATGAGAGAGAGAGAGAGAAAGAGAGAGAGCAATGGTTGAAGCTTTAAAGCTTCATTTCTTATTTCTCTATATCAGGCTGGTGCTAAACTATATAGCCCATGTATGTAGCATGTCTATGACAAGTTAAACTGAAAACCTCAAGCAAATATTTTATTTTTCCCACTTCAAATTTCATGAAAAAGTAGAGCAATTAACCTAAACTATCATTATGCAGCTGCCTGTTCTTTGGATGGATTTTGGAGTCACTAACAAAACATCAAACTTTATAAGGTCTTGTATAGTATCAACAAATTCCTGAATAAGATATATCTTCATTCTAGAGTTATTGTACATATTTTCTAAATGAACTGGGGTGAATATTGAAGATGAAATTAGATTCTGAAAGTGAAAATCAAGTATACAAGATTTTACACATGAGAGAGGAAGAGCAAGGCACATGAACTCATTTTCTCTGCTCTCACTGTCGCTCTTAATACTTTTGGCTCTTATTATTGGATTGATCTTTGATTCTTCTTTCTGTGACTCTCACATCCAATTCATCCTCTTCATGACTAATTACTTACACACATAGGCACACACACACACACACGCACGCGCGCGCACACACAATTTTGGGGAAACTGAGTTATTTTTGTTCTTTTGCCCCCTTAATTTTTCCTTTTTTGTGGGGTGGTGTGACCTGAATTATACTAATAGGTTTTCTGATCTAGCTTTTCAAGGAGACCTAGTGGTCTTCCTCCCATACTTTTTCGTCTCCCTTGATCCCTGAATCCAGATTTTACACAAATCTTCTGGATCTGTTCACAGCTACTTGCCTCTGCTAAAAGTGACTTTACCATGTGGCTACCTTTTAATAAAGTTTTTACATTAACTAACTTTGTCAAAGAGAATGGAAAACAAAACATTACTTATTTTGTTAACAGATTTTTTTAAAGCAGCTTTATTAAGTTTCAATGTGTATATAAGAAAATTCATCCGTTTTATTGTGGTAAAACATATAGTACAACAATTTCCATTTTAAGCATTTTTAAACATACAGTTGCATGTAATTAATTACATTCACAGTGATGTGTAAATACCACCTCTATCTATTTCCAAAACGTCTTTGTTGTCCTAAACATAAACTCTGTACCTATTAAGCAATAACTTCACATTATTCCTTCCTCCCTGTTTTTGGTAATGTCTAATCTACTTCTGTCTCTGAAATTTTTTTTCTTTTTAATTATTTTTTCTTAATTGACACATGATGATTGTATATATTTATGGAGTACAATACAATACTTGTGTACATTTACACTGTGTGCAATGATCACATCAGTGAGTTTAGCATATCTATCACCTCAAGCATTTGTCACTTCTTTGTTTTTGTATCATTCAACATCCTCTAGACTAGCTCCTTGAAGTTATACAGTAATTTGTAGTTGGCTGTAGTCTCCCTATGTTGCTATAGAACACTAGATCTTTTTCTTCCTTTTTCTCTCCCCAATCCCTTTACTGTTGACAGGTTATTTGAATATGCTTGCCATACCTGGTTGATAAGATAGTGAACCAGAAGCTATCTTTATGTAGTGTCTTTCCATTTCTATCCTGGACTTCACTACAAAATGTCTGGAAATAGCAGGTGGAATTAAGGGCCATTGGTAGATTTGTTGGGAAACTTGTTTTACATTCAGCCAATTTGTCTTTTGCTTTAATTTAATTTTATAGTCTAGTTAAAAGTTAAATTAGTTTTCAAATTCAATTAAGGGGGGAATGAGAAGGAACTTGGTGAAATCATTTACCTTTTTTCAGAGATGGAAATGACAGACTTTTTGTGTGACAATCTTAGGGTAATAACATCTATCAAAGCTTAGTAACCTTGATGGCAGAAAACAACCTATTTACTAATAATATAAACAGACTAATAGTCTTGCCTGGGTCAATTAGGTTTTCCCAAGGGATATATAGAAACCCTTTCCAACTGCATTTTAGCTTCAGAATGCAGTGAAAATGTATTGCTTATTTATTGAGTACTCTAGGTAGCAATAGTAATTAATGAAACAAGTTTAGGGAGGCATAAAATAAAAACAGCAAAATGGACTTTGTATAGGAGTGTTGCTCTGTACTGTTAAATCATTCAGTAAAAGCATTTTTCAAATTGGACATAAGGGACTACTGAGTATTAATGGGTTCTTTCTCTATTATATGTCCAACTAACAATTAAGTGTTAAACGATAATGCAGACAGCAGGACAGTCCAGTGATGTTGGCCTGTAAGTCCAACCTGCTATTCTCAAACTCTTCTAATAATTATTTTCCTCAGATTCTTTGAATTCCCAACTGAACATCTCACCATCCTTCTAGGCATAGAATTTTTCTTAAATTGTCATTGCTAATGACAAAAAAAGATAAGTTGCGTTTTTACAACAATTAAAGTTTTAAAAAAGGGCTTTCATTAACATATAATCTAATTCTTACAACAACCTCATGAGATGCTTATTTTAGATATTATTGTCCCTAATCAAATGATGAGGAGTTTAAAATTTTGTCAATTTTTATAGGCTTAATTTCCTTACTAGATACATATTGTGATTCTAAGTCTATAATCTTCATTTAACAATTATTAATATGGGTCCAATGTTTGAATGATGGAAAAGTTTCCAAAGAGAGACATAAGTGAGTCTGAGAATCCCTTGAAATTATACACAGAATGCTATCTGTGCATATTGGGAGAAATCATGATTTTCTAAGATTCTCAAAGGATACTGAGGATCTAAATATGTTCAAGAATCATGGATTTTTTCTTTTACTCATACGGTTTGGAGATCATTCTGATAATGGACTTCTATAGATAATTAAGAAACTTCTGTTATATTAGCTCATTTTGGGGAATAGAAAGAAATACAAGAATATTTGCAAAATGATCTATTGTTATCACTACCCAGGCACGAGTGCTGCAGGAATTTGATTAACTGATTTTTTTCAGGAAGGTAACCTGGTTTATTAGGGGGCTGCAGTCTCTGGTCATGCTAGCAGTCTTACTGCATTTGAATTGGAAATGAAATCGTCATCAAATCCTGTTGATTTTTCTCTTCTATATCCTTCCCAGCAGCCCACTGTTTCACGTCTTGCCACTGCTATTCTAGTTTAGATTCTATCATCTCTCACCTGGACACACTGCCCATATCTTGCAGGACTTACCTTTTTTTGATTCTATAACCTTGTGTCATTATTTATTTACCATTTGACTTCTCCCTTCCAACAATACTGTCTCTTTTGATTCCTCAAAAAAGTCATAACTCCTTATAGCTCCCAGGTTTTTTCATAGGCTGTTTTTCACTCTAGAACAGTGGTTCTCAAAGTGTGGTCCTCAAACCAGCAACACCAGCATATTCTTGGATCTTGTTAGAAACGCAAAATCTAGCTAACACCCAAGATCTACTGAAATAGTGATCTCTTGTTTTTGTTCTTGATTTTTTTTTTGACAAACTCTTCATGTGATTCTCGTGTGCATTTGAGTTGGAGAACTGCTATTAACAGAGCATCTTTCTCCTCTCTTTTGCCCTGCTAATCCATATTCATTCCACTTTTACCTTACTTGTTTAAGGAATTTCTATTACTTTCCAAGTTTCCCAGAGAGTCCTCTTATTCCCCAAAGAGGTAATATTAACCAATATACCACATATGACTATAGATTTCTTGACCCATGGAAAATTCTGATTCAGTTACTTAGAAGTGTGAATATTAGAATGAACACACATGATATTCCTTGGTGATCCTGAAATTCAAATTTGTAACCACTGATATAAATGGCTTTCTCAAGAAGATTAGCTTTGAAGAAGATCAGAGAAAAGAAGCCACAGTTATAGGGGGAGGATGAGAGAAAAGGTTTTTGTTGCTGCCTTATTTGTTTTACAGTGAGAGAGACCTGAGTGTGTTTATCTTAATTAGTGTAAGAACCAGCAGAGATGAAGGGGTTTAAGGGACAGCAGAAAGGGCTTGATAGATTCAGAGAAATATATGATGACATGGTAAGGAATACAGAACATTGGTGAAGTACAGAGAAGTAGAGCTACGTGAGTTTATCACTTTTCAGGGCCAGAAGGGTAACAGGTAGAGTGGGAGATACATTGTTTTACTGCCAGAATTAAATTCAAAGAGTCTTAGCCTTCTTTACATTTTTCTGGATTCCAGCTGTCCCAGCATTAATACAAATTCTCTACCTTTCTTGGAGTCAAAATATGTCTAGAGGCATCAGTATTTTCCAGAACAGCTTCTTATATTTTCACAAATAGATTCATAGAAGAAAGAAAAAAGGGAAGGGAAAAAGGAAGAAAAAGAAATACAAATGACAAAGTTGTAAAGAGATGATTCAGTCGTTCTGAGCAAAATTGCAAGTTCACTCTAGAAGGAAAATTATATTCAACTGGGGAAAAATATCAATAGATTAGACTAGAAAAGGATTTTCAAAAATCGTACATCGAAAGTACCTCATTTAATTTTAATTGCAAGTGATGAATTAGGAAAAGATATGTCCTACATAAGTGGCAGGTATAGCATTATTATCCTTAATATATGTTGTGCTTTTGAAAGATATTAATAACAAACAGATAATCATCCCCATAAGTGGTGTTCTTTTAACAGATTTAGAATATCACATTTAATATATATGAAATGATCCCAGGGTTTATGAGACTTTTATCTACTTCAGGACTTCTATTTGAATCTTCTGTTTTGCCAATCTATGCCTCTATCAGTACCTCAGGGAATTATTACTTAGATTACAATTTAGTATTTGATAGGGAAATACCTTCTTCATTTCCTCCCCTTTGCAAAACTGTCTAGGAAATTTTTCATGATTATTTTTCTATATTAACTTAGGAATACTTTTGTTGATTAAAAAAAATCCACTGGAATTTTAATTGATGATATTTAGATTGTGATGATGATGAATTTCAATTTCATTTGTAAGTAATTGCCATATTAATATTATTTAGCCATTTTATTCAAAAGCATACTCTTATTATTCAAGTTTGTATTTCTAAATAAAGTTTTATTTCTTTCTTCATTCAGGTATTGTTTATGGTTTCCCAGGTATTTAACTTTATTTTTCTATTCATTGCTTTTTTTTAAGTAATATGGATTAATCTATAACAAATCTTTTTTGGTTTTTTTGGTATATTTCTCTCTCTATTCACAACTTTTAGATGAAACTTACATTTTAGGTTTTCTTTTTCATGTTGTTTCTAACTATTTTTTATTATATCTATGTATTTTATATTTTGGTTTATAATTTGAATGGAATATCTTTGACATTATATTCTTTAACTGATTGTTATTGATACACAGAAAAAAAATATTAATTTTGTAACAAATCTATAGATTCCAGTATAAAGTCCTAGGATATCTCATTAAGTGGTTTTAATAGTTCTCGTAGTAATTTAATAGTTCTCTTAGTTATAATGTTGATTATCAAGTTGTACTATTATATTATAAGTAATACTAATTTAATTTTTTCTTTGCTTATGCAACTAACTAAACTGCATGGGTCCTATCACTAAGAGAAAAGGGCTGAACTGATATATAGACAATTAGCACACATCTCTAGTGTTTCATCATTACATGTGATTTTTGCTCTTAATTTCACATAAGACATGTTTTCTAATACTATTAAGAAAATATATTCTATTTTTAGTTTCCTTCATAATATGTGCTATTCAATTTTATTCAATAGTTTCTGAGCATCTATTCAGATGATAACTTTTAAAAAATCTTACCAATAAAGTGCTGAACAATTTTTATAAATCTAAAAATTGTCATAGCAAATGAGTATTTTCTAGCTGTGATGCACTAGTTTTGCTATACAACTGCATATATTTTTCTAATATTTTATTTGGGATTGCTGCAGAGTATGATGATTTTTAAGAAATTTAATACATAGAGTTACTGTTTTGTGATTGTCTTTGCTTTACAAAAAGTAAAAATTGAATCATTTTAAGCTCCCACCTGTAGAGCTCACGTATAAGAATTACCAGGTTCAGTGAACTTCTATCATCATTAAATGCTTTACTAATATTTTTAAGAGGTTTGTTAGTTTGATAGGCAGGCTTATTTCTTTTAATTTGCATTTTTCAATATCTGGTGAGGTGAAACTTTTTCCCTATGTTTCTTAACAATTTCCATTTCCATTTAAATTCATTTCATTTAAAAAATCCTTTTGTTTCAATATTAAACACTACATTCAATATGTCTGTAGTTCAGGCGAGTGGCTGGTTGCTCATTTTACAGAGTGGCCATGGTTACATTGTCATCAAAAGAAATTTAGTGAACAGGTAATTTCATTACGAGCAAAGCATTAGTCTGTGTTAACCTGAATTTTATAGTGAGCAATGGAATTTTATCTTTTTCTTAAAATATATTTGAAGTATATTATACACAGGTATAAGAACACATTTTATCACTGTATAACTTGATAAATTTTCACAGACTGAATATAAGCATGGAGTCAGCAACCAGAGCCTGCATGTAACCAGCGATGTAGAAGACCCTTTGCACTTCCGGTGAATTACCATTACTCTGCCTTCTAACAGCTTAGATTAATTTTGCTCATTTTTTGTGTGGGTACTTACATTAAAAGAATCAAGCACTGTCTTTTATTTTGTTGGCGTAAAAATAAAATACAACAGTCAATTCTTTGAGTATCTCAAGAAGACATTATGTTAAATTAAAATCATGCAGTTTTGCCTTCAGCCTGGCATTTTAACTAAATATTGAGAAGCTCCTGACTTTGCCACCATGCTAGGGAAAGTCACAGTTCTCTGAGCAAATGCTTAGTTTTAGATAGGACTTCTTATCATGACTGTGTTCCTGAACTCCATGCTCTCGTTAGTGACTTACAAGTGTAATTAGCTGCTTACCTGCTCTGATGCTGTAAGTGTCCTCTGATGCAGTTAAGCTCACTGGCAAATGCAGCCAATCAGGGTTTATAAGGCTTGAATATTTGTCCCAACCAAATTAAAATTTGAGAAGATTATTAAGTATGCAGAATCAATGGGTTTAGACCAAATATGAGGTATTCAGCAATCTGGGAGAGGGTTCGTGTTTACTATTTAATCCATTCTTATATCCTACTGTGTGACATTTTGATACATAAAGAAACTGTTTCTCTTTATACTTACCTGCATTTCTCCTGACTTGAAGGAGCTGTGTATTGGTAGCTTTCTGGGATATCTGAGGATAAGTTTCTTATTTCTACGTCCTGCACAGAAGCAGCACTTCCACCTCCTCTTACAAATGCTGAAAGCCAGATGTAGTCTCTGGTCTTTATGGTGGGCAGATATGCTTCTGGGTAAAATGGCAGCCTGGCTGTGCTCCAGAAGCAACATTATGCAGTGGTTAAGTGCAGGGATTCTTGAGCTGGGAGGCTCGGGTCCAAATGCCAAATCTGTGTGTGTGGTTAAGTTGCTTAAAACTCTCCATCTCAATAACCCCACTTTTTAAATGGTAATACAATGATATTTTGCTCACAGGGCTTCTGTTAAGTCTAAATGTGTTCAGATGTATCAATTTCTTACAATAGTGCCCAGCAAAGCGTAGGTAAAATTCAAATGTTTGCTATTAGTATTACTCGTTCAAATCAAATGAATATGACACTCCTAACAAATCAGTGAAGCAATCCCAGAGACTGTTCTGCCTCGATCAGGAGCATGACTTATCTGCAGACCCATAAGTAGCTCTGGTAGGACTCTTGCTTTGGGGCCACTTAAGTGACCTCATGGGCTTTACACTACTCAAATCCAGATGCATAAACTACTATGCGAGTATCATGGGCTGAATTGTGCAGTACTGCAGCCCCTCTCTGCTCCCCCAATTCCTAACCACCCCCTCTGTCCTAAGACATTCTGACATTCTGTCCTCTGACTTCTTGGAGTCTTTACTCCACCTACCTGCTTGAGAGTGAATATTTGGACAGATTGGAAAATAGAATGCTTCCCCTTTCCTGAATTGATCTTTTGGTCAGCGCTGTCTCATTGTCAGAATACCCTCTTTTCTGCTGAATAATAATAAAAAAAAAACTTTCAGTTTCTGAAGACTGTTTCTTCAGACAGAAACCGCCATAAGTCAGGAGAGCCTATGCCTGTTCCATGAGAGACAAGGTTCTATTCTCATATTGAGGGGAAACGACTTTGATGGTGATGTGATGTGGAAGGGTAGAAAGCAGAAGTCCCAGAACCAGAGTGGGGTTTGAATCCCAGTTTAGCTCATTCATTTGCTAACCTTGACCTAGTTACTTATGTCATCTCTAAGTTAGGGGTAGTTATAGCCAACTGTTAAGTTGTTATGATAACAAAATAAAATCAGAATTTGAAGTTCCATATGAAAAGTGCCCATCTATAAAATAATGATAAATTCTCTACAGTGTGGATTTTATAAAGATTAAGTGAGATTATAGATTTAAATAAAACCTTTGATACAATATCTGGCTTAGAGGAAATGCTCCATTGCTGATCGCAAAGTTTCATTTTGATGGGCAGTATATATAGCCCAAATCACAATAAGCAGCTCAAAAGTTCTGGAAGGTTTATATTTCCTTAATGTGATTGATGAAACAAGTATTTATGTTTTTTTTGCATTTATATCAATAATAGAAGGCATATTTATATTAAACTAAATTCAAATTTATGGCTTCATGTTAAAATAAGGTTAAAAATTGAAATATTAAGAGTTGTGGGGGAAATATTAGACTTTACTAGAACTTAATATTTGTGCCAGATACTCTTCTAAGTATCTAAGTGTATGTGTGTATGTATATATGTCTGTATCATGCTCAGTTCATCTTCACAATAACCTTCTAAGGCATTTATTATTATTATCACCATTTTGCCAATAAAATTGAGAAATAGAGAGACTAGCCTGCCCAAGGTCACACAGCTAGAAGGTAAGAGAGTTGTAAACCAACTCCGAGTCCATGCTCTTACCCATTTTAGTGTAGTAGAACATTTAGTTTTCCACACTGCCTATAATTCGCGGCCATGGTTCATGCTCTGCTTGTTCTGGGACCCAGGCAAAAACCAGCTAATTGATCCAAGACCAGTGTTTATGCGTTGTTGGCAAAGCAGTAGGTGCTTGTGAGGAGGATTTTGGCATTTTGATGAAAGAGATGCCAATGCCAATCATAGCAAGGATCTTACTGGACTTGGGCTGCTTCTAATGGAACATTAAAAATAAATTAATTCTTACTGAAGTCAGGGTTAATTTTGGTCTCCTTAGATTTAAAACAGGAAATATCAATATGGGGCCCCACACCAGTCCTCAAAATTGTCCACAGGAGGATTGAGCAATTAACATAATCAAGAATATCATACAGCAGTATCATGTCTATGATAGTATATATAAACTATTAGAACTGGCTTTCAAAATTTTTACAGTGGAAAAATTATAGTGTAGACAGTGGAAACATTTTTTCCGAGTTAGTAGTGGAACCAAGAGGCCCAGTGTACAGTACAGTGCCCCGTCTTCCCCAGATTCCCAGTTAGTTCATATCTACATTTTGATTTTTACATATATCTGCTCTGCAAGTTCACATGGCCACACACACACTACTCCTATCCTTGATCACATTAAGAATCATTCATACAGGACAGTAGGTGCTCTCAGATAGAGGATTTTAAAATACTTTGTCTGACCTACAATAGAAATGCATTTCATACTGGGAGCACAGTAGACATGTGTGTGTGTATGTACATATGTGTGTGTGTCTATTTTATTCTCTTTTGTTGTTTTTCTTTATTTAAAGAAAGTGCTGGTTGAGATTTATCATTGTTTTCTGGTAAATTTCATAATCCACTAGTTTACTAATGGGTCTTGGTCTACAGTTTGGAAAACATTGATTTAGAAAGTGGTTACCAAGTGTTCTAGTGAACGTTTTGTCAAGAATATCGCTTGTATTATGTTCTGTAATGCTCCTTGAACTCCAGCCCTGGAAAAGCATGTGACTTGTTTGTCAAAACTCTGCGAGTAACAAATTCAACTATGTGCAAAGTGAAAGGTTTCTGCTTGGTGAGAGGAGATCAGTTCTATCCTATACCCATTACACTGGCCCTTATTGCTTTGTTTTCCAATAAATTCCTAATATGAATTTTTTTGCTCAAGGTAGATTACTCAAAAATAATAGGTGTAATATTAAAACACATGCCTTGAAGTAATTGTGACTGCCAGTGCAGAGAAAAAAAATTGCAGATTTTCTATAATGCAAAAAATTTGAGGTACCCTTGGCTCTCTTGAAGAAAATATTTTTCTTAGATTTTTAAGAACTTTGAAACAAAACTGCACTAAGAAACTATTTAGACACAGATTACTTCTCTTTCAGCCTTCGCTTATTATACATTCATGTTTTCCTGCTCTTTTTACTTGATCTTGCCAAATACAGGCCTGTATTTCAAGACTTTCCCCCTTTTCAGTAGATTTCTGTAGGCATCTCCGTAGATGAAGCCAAGGTTGTAAATGCAGTCAGGTTTCTCAGATTTGTGACCTCCTTAAAAGTGTGCCATCTTACTCGTGTCTGATTCAGGCCTGGTCTTATAAAATCTTTTACTGCCTTAAAAAAGATAAAATTTTCTTCTAAATTTTATTTTCCGCATTATCTTTTAATTTTATCTGGTATATTTGTTTGCATGTTAGATAGGGAACAGTTTTAATTTATACTCCCCCCAATAAAAGCTGAATAATTTTTCCAACATATTTTATAATTCAATCCTCTCTAAAAGATGTATTATGCCTCCTTCGTCATAGATTAAAATTTTATATAGACAATGACCTGTTATAAGGTTATTTATTCCACTGATTCTATTTATTTTTCCAGTAATACCAAATAATATTAATTATTGAAAATATAGTCTGTTTAATATTTGGTAGGACAAGTGGCTTTCTAGTTCCCCATTTTCTGTGTGGTAATATTTGCGGGGAAAAAACAAACTTACAACCAACTGATTTTTCTTAATTCAATTCTTTAATTAATAGGCATTGCTCTTGACCACAATTTTATACTTTAATTGTTCTGCTGATAAAAATTGTCTCTAAGTCAAAGATAATAGAAACTTACACAATGCATTCAGTATCTTTAAGTTGTTTGAATATGAGCACCATGAATTTTCAAGTTCACTACTTTATATATAAAAAATTGAAAAAAATGTTTAAGCACATGAACATACTGAAATCAGGATATAATTGGTCAGAGTTCAGAGATATAAAATAGACAGGATTATCTAGCCTATAGTGGTAAACCTTCGATTGAGTAAAATCCAGGATTTAGTATTGCTGGGATAATTTTGGATCCTGAACAGATAGAAAAATATTTTTTGCAGATGGTCTCAGAACAAACGCACAGTGGCAAAGAAATAAAACCTAAAGGAAAAAATGGCTTTATCTAAAACACTAATCGTGGCTTAATGCCAGGACAAATAACACTCCTGATGGATTGGTGATGTCTTACTAGATCAGAGAATTAATTTATAGCTGAGAATCATGGGGCAAGCCGCTGGAGTAGAAGAGACAGAAGAAAGGAAAAGCAGTCAAAAGAAAAAAAAAATAGCAGAGATATGTAGTGGCATTGGTTCCTTGAATGTAGCATTCTTCAATACTGGAACAGTGACAAAGGACAAAGATTGAACATTTCTGACCTCGGAGGAACCTGAAGTCAATCTTAATTCCTAGGTGTCTGACTTGAAACCACACGATATAATCAAGTAAATCCCTCAGCTCTGATGATGCATTTGGGACCACAAGAATATCGCCTCAACAAAATGTCTTTTACAACCACCAAAAATTTAAAGTATCAAAGTTTGTAATAAAAAGGAAGGAAATACTTTTCAACTAGTTTTCCATGTCTTATAAGTTGAATCATATGTAACTTTCTAACACTGGCTTCTTTTACTTAGAAATAGCCATTTAACATTCATTCCTCCACGTAGTTGTGTGGATTAATACTTTATTCATTTTGAGTACTGAATAGTATTACATAGTATAGATGTATTACAGTTATTCATTCACCTGTTGAAGGACATCTTAGCTGCTTTCAGTTTTGGGCTGTTATGAAAAAAGTTGCTATAACCCTGTGCATGCAGGTTTTTGTGTGGACCTAAGTTTTATCATCATTTGGGTCAATATCTATGAGTGTGATTGCTAAGTCATGTGTTAAGTCTATGTCTAACTTTATAAAGCTGAGAAACTGTCTACCAAAGTGGCTGTGCTAGTTTGCATTCTCTCCATCAATGAATGACAGTTCTTATTGCTACACATCATCACCTGTGTTTGGTATTGCCAGTTTTTCAACTTAGACTTTGTGTGTAGTGATATCCTATTGTTTTAATTTTCATGGCCCTAACTACAAATTATGTTGGACATATTTCCATGTACTTATTTGCCATCTGTGTATTTTCTCTGACAAGTGTCCATTCAAATTTTATGCCCATTTATAATTTGATTATTCATTTTCTTACTGCTGAGTTTAAGAGTTCTTTGCATATTCTGGATACAAGTCTCTTACCAGATATGTGATTTGCAAATATTTTCTCCAACCTGTGAATTTTTTCTTTCTCTTAACAATGTTTTCTTTTTCTCTGTCATTTGCATACCAAAGTTGTTAATTTTAATAAAGTTCGAATTATATCATTTTATGGATTTTGGTTTTGATATTGTATCGAACATCTCATCACCAAACCCAAGGTCATTCTTATTTTCTTCTGTTTTTGTCTAGAAATTTCATAGTTTTGAATTTTGCATATATGTGATGCAATCTTTGAGTTTTAGTTCAATTTTGTCTTACATGTGAAGTGTGTGCTGAAGTTCATTTAAAAAAAATTTTTTTTAACATGGTTGGGTGCTTTTTCCTTTGTCAAAAATCAGTTGGACATATTTGTATAGGTCTATTGCTGAGCTTTCTGTTCTGTTCCATTCATGTATGTGCCTATAGATATATATATATTTTTTCCATATCAATTGCCTTGACAATTGTGGCTTTGCAATAGGTTAATATAAGCCCTCCAATTTTGTTCTCTTTTTCACAATTTTGTTGGCTACTCTAGTACCTTTGCCTTCCCATACACATTTTAGAATAAGTTTGTCAATATGTACAAAAATAAAAATCTTTGTGAGATTGAATTGGGATTACATTGTATCAATGGATCAAATGCAGTAAAATTGACTCCTAATAATATTGTCTTCTGATCATGAACATGGAGTATTCCCATTTATTTAATCTTCTTAAAAATTTATTTCATCAGAGTTTTGCAGTTTCCCTCGTAGCTTTTGTACACATTTTGTTACATTTATACCTAATTACTTCATTTTGGGGGGGTGCTATGGTAAATATCATATATACATCATTTTTTTCCCCAAATGTTTATTGCTGGTATATTGGACTTTTTATATAATAATCTGTGTACTGTGACCTTGTTAAATTCACTTATTAATTCCAAATAGTCTTTTCTAGATTCTTTTGGAATATCTACACAGACCATAATGTTATCTTAGAGTAGATTCAGTTTTAAGTTTATCCCTCCAATATTTATGCCTCTTGCTTCTTTTTCTTGCCTTATTGCAATAGGCATTCAATACAATTAAGTAGCAGTGTTAAAAACTGACATTCTTGCCTTATGCCTGATGGTAGCAGGAAAGCATTTAATCTTTCAATATCATTTCACAATGGATACATATATGAAAAAAATCATATAGTATCCCTTAAATATATGCAATTATTATTTGTCAGTTAAAAACTTTAAAAATATCTAATGCTAACAATAAGTTTTTGTGGATGCTGTTATCTTTTTTTTAATTTTACTTTACCAATATACGATGTAGTTGATTTTCATGTCCCTTTACCAGTTCCTCCTTTTACCCTCCCCACCCCCATCCACATCTTATCTGTTCACTTGTCTTAACAAGTTCAAGGAATTGTAATTGCTGAGTCTTCCCCCCCACTCCATTTATTTATTTGTTTGTTTGTTTCTTTGTTTTTAGCTCCCACAAATAAATGAGAACATGCCATATTTCTCTTTCTCTGCGTGGCTTATTTCACTTAATATAATTTTCTCTAAGTCTATCCATGTTGCTGAAAATGGTAGTATTTCATTTTTTTTTTTATAGCAGAGTAGTATTCCATTATGTAGATAAATCACATTTTCCTTATCCACTCATCTGATGATGAACATTTGAGCTGGTTCCAACTCTTGGCTACTGTAAATAGTGCTGCAATAAACATGGGAGTACAGGTATCCCTACGACATACTAATTTCCATTCCTTTGGATATAGCAGATGATCTTACTTAGTAAAGGAAGTTCCTTTTTTCTTCCTCTTTTTTCCCCCCCAAACTATTTTAACATTTCTTTGTACTGATTTGTGGAGTACAGTATGTTGTTTCCATACATGCATATACTGCACAATGATTCATTTAGAGTCGATAGCTTAGTTTCGTACCAGTTAGTCTACCACTCTCCCCCACACCCCTGACCTTTGGTAATCACCATCCCACTCTCTACCTCCATGAGAACCACTTTCTTTTTTAGATGCCACATGTGAGTGAGATCATGTGGTATTTGTCTTTTTGTGCCTGACTTACTTCACTTAAGATGATGATTTCCAGTGCCATCCATGTTGCTGCAAATGACAGGACATCTTTTTTTTTTTTTTTTTTTTAATAGCTGAGTAGTATTACTTTGTGTACATATACCAAAGTTTTGTATCCATTCACCCATCGATGGGCATTTAGGCCGATTTAATCTCTTGGCTATTGTGAATAGTGCTGCAATGAACATGGGAGTACAGGTATCTTTTTGATATATTGTTTTTATTTCCTTTGGGTATATACCCAGCAATGAAAGAGCTTGGTCATAGGGTAGATCTATTTTTAGTTTTCTGAGGAGCCTCCATACTGTTTTCTGCAGTGGCTGTACCAATTTATACTACCACCAGCAATGTAATAGAGGTCCTTTTTCTCCACATCCTTCCCAGCATTTCTTATTTTTTGTCTTCTTGATAATAGCCATTCTAACTGGAGTGAGATGATACTGTACTGTGGTTTCAATTTGCATTTTCCTAATGATTAGTGAAGTTGAGCATTTTTTCATGTGCCTGTTGGCCATTTGTATTTCTTCTTTTGAGAAATGTCTGCTCAGGTCCTTTGCCTGTTTTTTAAATTGGGTTACTTGTCTTTTTTGCTGTTGAGTTGTTTAAGTTCCTTACATATTCTGGATATTAGCCCCTTGTCTGATGTACAGTTTACAAACACTTTCTCCCATTTTGTAGGTTGTCTGTTCATTTTGTTGACACTGTCCCTTGCTGTCAAGAAGCTTTTTAGTTTGATGTAGTCCCATTTATGTATTTTTGCTTTAGTTGTCTGTGCTTTTGTGGTCTCACTCAGAAAAGCTCTGCCTACTCCCATTTCATGTAGTATTTCCCCTGTTTTCTTCTAGTAGTTTCATAGTTTCAGATCTTAAATTCAGGACTTTGATCCATTTTGAATTGATTTTTGTGTATGGTGATAGATAGGGGTCTACTTTCAATCTTCTGCATGTAGATATCTGGTTTTCCTAGCATCATTTGTTAAAAAGTCTCTCTTTCTTCATTGTATATTTTTGGCACCTTCATCTGAAATCAGTTGGCTGTAAATGTGTGGGCTTAATTTGAGGCTCTCTATTTCATTGGTCAATTTGTCTGTTATGCCAGTGCCATGCTGTTTTGTTTACTATAGCTTTATAGTATATTTTGAAGTCAGGAAGTGTGCTGTCTCCTACTTGTTCTTTTTGTTCAAGATTGCTTTAGCTATGTGGGGTCTTTTGTGGTTTTTTAAAATTTATTTTAATTGACACATTGTAATTGTACATGCCTAAGGAGTACAATCTGATGTTTTCGTATATATATATTTTATAATGATCGGGTCAGAGTAATTAATATATCCATCACCTCATGCATTTATCATTTCTTTGTGGCAAAAATATTCAAAAGCCTCTTCTCTAGCTATTATGTAATATACAAAACATAACTGTTAACCGTACTCACCCTGCTGTGCCATAGAACACCAGAACTTATTCCTCCTATCTAATTGTAATTTTGTACCCATTGTCCAACATCTTCCTATCCCCCCTCCCCTTCGAGTCTCTGGTAACCACTGTTCTACTTTCTGTCTCTATAATATTTGTTTCTTTTTTTAGATTCTACATGTGAGATCATGTGGTATTTGTCTTTCTGTGCCTGGCTTACTTTGTTTAATATAAAGATCTCCAAATTCATCCATGTTGCCACTAATTACAGGATTTCATTCTTTTTTATGGCTGAATAGTTATTCCATTGTGTATATATACCACTTTTTTTTTTTTATCCATTCATCCATTGTTGGACACTTAGGCTGATTCCATATTTTGGGTATTGTAAATTGTGCTGCAATACATATGGGAATGCAGATATCTCTTGGACAAACTAAATTCAATTCTTTGGGGTATATACCCAGTAGTGGGATTGCTGGATCATATAGTAGTTTTATTTTTAATTTTTTGAGGAACCTCCATACAGATTTTAAGATTGTTTTTTCTATTTATGTGAAGAATGTCATTGGTATTTTGATAGAGATTGCATTGAATGTGTAGATTGCTTTGGATAATGTGAACATTTTGATGATGTTAATTCTTCCAACCCATGAACATGGGATATCTTTTCATTTATTTGTGTTATCTTCACATTTGAGGAAGTTCCTTGCTAGTCTTAGTTTGCTGAGGTATTGTCAGCAATAATGTTGACCTTTGACATTTGAATTTTCTGCATATATTGTGATGATCGTATGGTATTTCTTATTTTGTCCATTAATATGGTAAATTACATTGATTGATTTTTGAATGTTGAATTCATGAGACAAACCCCACTTACTTATGGTGTATTATTTAAATATATATATATATATATGTTGCTTGATTTTAATTTCTAACTTTTAAAAATTTTAATTGCCAATATACATTCATGAAACATATTGGTGTGTGGTTTTCTAGCAATGTCTTTACCGCTGTTGATATTAGGGCAATTCAGACCTAATGAAATGAGTTGTATAGTGTTTCTTCTTTTGTACGTTCTGGTAGATGTTGAGCAAAGTTTGTCTGTGAAATCTGTGGTGATATCCCCTATTTCATTTCTCATATTGGTAATTTGTGTTTTCTGTCTTATATTCATCATCCATCAAGATAGGGGTTTATCAATTGATCTTGTCCAATAACAACATTTTAGTTTCATTAATTTTAATTTTCTTTATTGCTTAGTTTTTAATTTATTTCTGCCACTGTATTATTCTCTTTCCTCTGTTCGCTTACCATTTATTTTGCTTGTATTTTTCTAAATTATTAAGATGGAAATTTATGTTATTGATTTGAGAAGATTTTATATTTTCTAACATCAGCATTTAATGCTATAAATTTCCTGTTAAGCCCTGTTATTTGCTGAATTCCACAATTATAAGTCTTTCTGATCCTTCTTGTGCAGTTCAAAATATAATTTCTTTTTAAACCAGTTATTTGGAAGTATATTGATTAATTTAAAATATATGTAAATTTCCCATGTATCTTTCGATGATTAATTTCTAGTTTCATTCCACTGTGATTAGAGAAAATGCTAAGTATTCTTTCTTTTTCCGTACATCAGTTTTTCACTATTAGACAGACTTTCTGGGTACTCTGCCAAATTCTCTGTGGACACACAGGTGGAGAAAAGCCTGTAAAAAGAAGTGAATTCTACCTTTATTTCCTTTTCCACTGGATTTACTGTCTCTCACCAGTGTACACTCAATTTTCACCAGTTCACCAATCACCCAACTGAACTCTTCTTCCCAATGTCTGGCTATTTCTTGACCCAATAAACCATTAGTTATGTCAAATTAATCCCTAAAGATTCCTGCCTCTTCTTATATTTGGACTAGCTGTAAGTCCTCAGCACTATGATGGAGGTTAAGAAAATTTATGAATTTGTCATTAGTCTGGCTTTGTTAGTCCTAAAAAATCCTTTAGAGTTTGAAAGTTTACTCTGTCTTCTAGTTTCTTTGAAAATGTAGTGGGGGTTTTGGGTGGTATTTTTTTTTTTTCATTCTCATATAACTTTGTATGGTTTCCAGAAGAATCAGGTACAATTTAGAATTAAGTTGCCTCCGTATTTTTATAAGCTTGATTTTTCAGTGAAAATTTTTAAAAAGTAGCATATCATTACACAAAGTATTTTTCTCCAATCTCATACTTTTATAGCTTCAGTCACATCCACATTACAATGTCATTTCTTTTCTCCAGGCTTGCTTTTTTATTTATTGACCTTACAAAAGCTTAGTCTATTTTATTGCTCTTCTTAAAGGGCAATAACTTTAATAAAGTAGACAAGCCTCTTGTTAAATCAATGGGAAATGTATTAAAATATTTTTCATCACAGGTAAACAATGACTACAGTAATTGTGGATAAATAATTGGAATAGATCCTAAGTAGTGCATTTATAAAGAATTCTGTGTCTTTAAAAAAAAAAGAAGTTTCTTTCTTTTTCAGACCAGAAAATATGACTGGGAGAAGACATTTTAAAAAATCATAATATTGTAAAATATAAAATCTCTTTGTACATATTTTCCTCTTAGAACAAAATATTTCCTATTTCCCAGGCCATGGTGAAAGCTCTATTATTAAGGTAAATATGATTATGCTGCCTGAAATTTATTCCTTCCTTTGAAATAGAGTTACTTTAAAACTCTTGATGGAGAATATAGCCTGGTAATCATAAGATTTTCTTTCCTATTAAAAAAAAATCCTTGGTTATGTTCTGTTTTCCTCATTTTTAGATTTGTTTGGAAGAAAATAAAATCTGTGTCACTACATCATCATCTTTTTACTTTCTCTTAGTATCTGATCATAAGCCACCTAAAATGTTCTTTTCTATCAGACTTTATAATTTAGCATTTTAATTTAAAATTTTCTTCAGGAAAAGTTGGTATGATAAAAAGTTGTCACATTCTTTATCCTAAAAATATCTTTACCTTAAATTTTTCAGATACTTTAGTAATAAAATAGTTGTTTATTGATTCTATAAATTATGTGACATTATCTTAATAAACATTTTCACCTTGATATTTAACTCTTCGCATTTTTATCGTCCAATTTATAAACATTTGCAATAGTACCTGTACTTTATTATTTCCATTTAACATGTGCAATCCCAAACTTCACTATATTCTGGAATTAAAAACTAAACTAACAAAGAAAATCAGAGTTTGGAATATTATAACCTGCCATCTGTACTGATTGCTGCTGGGTCACACTTGGATTATAAGTAGCAATTTATTTAATTGCTCATTATGAAGTAAAATTGTAGAAAGGAGGATGATAGTAAATGGCAATGGTTATATGTTAAAGGAAAGTAAAAACTGAGAAATAATTTACAGATAGGTTTGACTGGATATGAGGGATGAGATAAAAGTAATCTAAAATAAAGACAGTAATTTTAGTTTAATTACTTTTTAAAACATCATTAACAAAATTTGGAAATGGTGAGGAGATGACTCTTTTAGAGTTGATTTTGAGAAAATCATCTAAATATAGTCTGGAGTAAAGTGGATTTAAGGGGCACAAATATTCTTTAAATATTTGAAGGACTAGCATACAAAACAGGCATTAAACATTCTCTACAAAAATCTAAGACCAATTATCTAAATTTAAGAACTGATAGTGTAAGGGAGATTTTTTTAAAGACTCCTACATTAAAGCTACCCAGCAAATGAAATGGTCTTCAAAAGCTCTGTGGACTTCCAGTTTTAGCTCTAACATGTAAGGAACTTGGAAGACATTACTCCCATCATTACAGTAAGAAAGAGGTACACAAAATTAAGTCAATAACTTTCCTTGTACCAATCAGAGAACTGAAGGCCACAAAGCAAACTGCCACTCTGAAACCTGGGAATCTTGAGCATCCGGAAAGATACAGGTCCTGATACTTGTTGGCCTGAAGTAGAAGCCACTGTATGGAGTAATTGAAGCTGTTAGGAGCCTTGAATAGTAATTTCAACAAATTGCAGGAGGTAGAGGGAGGCCTAGAATGAGGGTGAGAAGCTCCTGATGGCCACAGTGAAAAGGAAATCAGGTACTTAGCAGGCTTTTCTTCTAGCAATGCTGACAGATTCTCAAATGGAGTGTCCTAGAAAGATGTCCATATGGACCTGGCATGGGGAGGGGAAGAATAGCTATCTTGAAACCCTCCCAGACCGTTCTCCCTTACAAATGTCCTATGTTCAGGGGAAAGGATTATACCAGAGGACAATTCTGAAACATTATCCCACATGGGGGAAAAGAATTCTACCCTCTTACAGCTCACTTCTGCTTTCTAGTCTTACCTAAGTTATAAATAGATAGATAGACAGATAGATAGATAGATAGATAGATGAATAGATGAATAAATAAATAAATAAATAGATTAAATAAAGAAACAAACAAACAAATAAATAAATGAATAAATGACTGAATAAATAAATAAATAAATAATCCATAATCAACAAGAGAGAGAGCTGCAAAAATAGACTGGGAATGATGTAAACAGATAATAAACTAGGGAACAGGGAGAAAAAAAGCTTTACCCCTAGAGAGCAGAAATGCTTCTGATGGCTTCAGCTCCAAGGCAGCCCTCTGAGAAACTGAGACTTATTTATATTAGGGAAGACATCCTTTCCTAACACCAACAAATCCCCAGTAATAATAACTGGATTACAAGTAAAAGAACTAGAAGACACACTCTTTCTTATTATTGAAAAACTGAATGTTTTCCTCTTAAAACCAGGAACAAAATAAGGATGTTAGCTCTAAACACTCCTAATCACTGTTATTCTGGTGTCCTACCCATTGCAATAATGCAAGAAGAGAAGTAAAAACACAGACATTGAAAGGATAAAAATAAAACTGACTCCATTTGAAGAAAACATTACTGTTTATATAGACTACCCAGATGAATCTAGAAAAGCCTACCAGTATTAATAAGTGAGTATAGCAACATCACAAGATGCAAGGCCAATATACAAAAATTAATTTTAGTTTATACACTAGCAATGTATAAATGTTCAACTTTTAAATTGAAATTAAAAAGTACCATCTACAATAGCATCAAAAAATTAAATTATCAGTATAAATATAGAAAAACGTATGTAGGCTCTTTATATCCAAAACAACAAAAACTCGTGTCAAAAAAGGAAAGAAGCCCTATGTAAATGGAGAGATCTATCGTGTTCACAGATTGGAAGATGCAATATTGTTAAGATGTCAATTCTCAAAATTTAACCTATGTGAATTACACAAACGGTATCAAAGTCAGAAGTTTGTTCTAAAATGTATGTGAAAAGGCCAATTAACAAGAACAGCCAAAACAATTTTGGAAAAGAACAAAGTTTGAGGATTCACACTATCCAAATTTGAAATTTAGTCCGCAGCTACTAAAAACCAGAGTATAATATTAGGAAAGATTATCCATATAGATCAATGTGACAGAATGGAGAACCCAGAAACAGATACACACAAATACAGTCAACTGATTTGCAACCCAAGTGCAAATGCAGTTAAATGGAGAAAAGAAAGTTTTTTCAACAAATGGTGCTGGAAATTTGGGGTATCCCTATGCAAGAACAAAACACACTGTATGTGTCTTCCATTACAAAAAATTGATGGAAAATGGATCACAGACCTAAATGTGAAATTATAAAACTTATAAATGAATACATTAAGGAAAATCTAGTGTATGCTTTAGCAAAGCATTTTTAAATAAGACAAAAGAGGATTAACTAAAATTTTTAGATTCAACATCAAATTGTCACATCAATTACTGATAGAGGGGTATTGAAGACTCCAATTTTAATAGCAGATTTATCGCTTTCCTCTTACAATTTCATCAGTTTCACCTCATGCATTTTGATGCTTTATTTTTAGATGCATACATATTAAAAATTATTAAGTCATCTTTAAGAGTTGCTCATTTTATCATTAAGTAATGGCCCTCCTTATCTCTGATAATTTTCTTTGCTCTGAAGTCTGCTTTGTATGAAATTAATATAGCTACTCCAGATTTTTTTTATTAATGTTAGCATTGCATCTTTTTCCATCTATTTCCTTTTTAAATTTTATTTCATTGTATTATATTTTTGTTATTTGAATGTTCATGAGATACAAAGCTAATTGTCACCCCTCGTGCCCATGATGTAAGAGCCAACTTCACGCTGGCGGCATTAAAGAAATTACCAGAAATTGCATTTGTACCCTGTGTCCCTCACCCAATTATCCCCAACCTCCTTCCCCCTCCCCTCTTCCACCCCCCCCCCCACTCCACTTTGTAACCCAAGGAATGTTCTCTGCCTCTGCAAGACCAATGCATTGACTGTGGTCTTTCTTTCCTTCCTTCTTTCTCTCTTAGCTCCCACATATGAGTGAGCCCATGTGGTATTTATCCCTCTGCTTTGCTTATTTAACTCAACATAAGTTTCTCCAGGTTCATCCATGTTGTTGCAAATGATAGTATTTCATTCATTTTTATGGCAGAGTAGTATTCCATAGTGTATATATACCACAGTTTCCTTATCCAATCATCCATTGATGGACATTTAGGTTGGTTCCATATCTTGGCTATCGTAAACAGAGATGTGATGAACATGGGAGTGCAGGTATCCCTTTGACCTGATGATTTCCATTTCTCTGGGTATATACCCAGAGGGGGGATTGCTGGATCGTATGAAAGATCTGTCTGTAGTTGTCTGAGAAACCTCCATACTCTTTTCCATAGTGGTTGTATTAATTTACAGTCCCACCAACAGTGCAGGAGCACTCCCTTCTCCCCACACCCTCTCCAGCATTTGTCATTCACCGTCTTTTTGATTATAGCCATTCTAACTGGGGTGAGGAGGTATCTCAATGCTAGCCAGAGCAATCGGGCAAGAGGAAGAAATAAAGGGAATCCCGACTGTAAAAGATGAAGTCAAACTTTCTGTATTTGCAGATGACATTACACTATATATAGAAAAACCTAAAGACTATCAAAAAAACTCCATTTCCTTTTTAATGTGTCTTTGTCTTTATATTTAAGGTGGGTTTCTTGTACAAAAGATATCGTTGGGTCTTGTTTTAATCTATTCCTTAGAGCCTTTTAATTTTTGTACTTGAACCATTGAAATTCAAAGTGATTACTGATATAGTTTGATTAATATCTACCATGATTGTTACTCTTCTCTACGTGTTATCCTTATTCTTTGTTCCCTTTTTTATCTTTCACTCTTTATCTGACTTCTGATTTTAATTGAGCATCCTGTATGATTTTATTTTTCTTCTTTCTTACCATATTAATTACATGTCCTTTTTCTCTTTTTGTTCTTTCTTTTTTAAAAAGTTTCTTTTAGTTATTGCCCTAGAGTTTGCAATAAGCGTTTACAACTGATACAAATAGACTTGCAAATAACAGTAGCCACTCCACAGGTAGTACATACACTTTTTAACAGAGTATTTCCAATTTCTTCCTTCCATTTCTTATAAAACTGATGTCATTCATTTCACCTATTCATAAGAAATATTCATTAGATACATTGTTGCTATTTTTATTTTGAACAAACTGTTATCTGTAAAATAAATTAAGAATAAGGAAAATAATGTATCTTAACTTCATTTATTCCTTCCCTAATGTTCTTCCTTTCTTTATGTAGATCTTATTTCTAACCTACATAATTTTTCTTCTTTCTGGAAAACTTCTTTTAACATTTCTTGCAAGGTAGTTGTACCAGTGAAAGTTCCCACAATTTTTGTTTCTCTGAGAAAATCTTTATTTCTTCTTCTCTTTTGAAGGATAATTTCCTTGGAAACTGAATTACAGTTAGTACATTGTTTTCTTTTCAACACTTTAAATATTTCAATTTATGCTCATCATTCTTGCATAATTTCAGATGAAAAGTCTGATTTAATTCTTATTTTTGCTTCTCTAAAGGTAAGGTAGTTTTTACTCCCTTCTGACTTCTTTTACAATTTTCTCTTTGATTTTTGGAGTTTGAATGTGATATTCCTAGTTGTAAATACTTTGGTATTTATCCTGCTTCGTATGCTCTGGGCTTATTGGATCTGTGGTTTGGTGTCTAACATTAATTTGAAAACATTCTCAGTCACTCAAATATTTCTTCTGTTCCTTCCTCTTTCTTTCCCTTTTGAAATTTCCATTATGCATGTGTTACAACTTTTGTAATTGCCCCATGGTTCTTGAATGTTCTATTCCTTCTTTTTTATTCTTTTTTCTCTTTACATTTTAGTTTTGTGAATTTCTGTTGACATTTTTTCAAGCTCAGTCTGTTGATAAGCCATTAAGTGCATTCTTCATTTCAGTGAAGAATATTACAGTGTTTCCTTTTGATTCTTTCTTAGAGTTCCCATCTATCTCCAACTTTACCTATCTGTTCTTGCATGTTGTCTACTTTTTTCATGAGAGCTCACATTAATCGTAGTTATTTTAAGTTCCAGGTCTGATAATGCAACATCTCTGATATATCTGGGTCTGGTTTTGCTGCTTCATCTGTCTTTTCAAAGTGTGTCTTGAAGTATGCCTTGTAATTTTTTTTTTTTTGAAAGATGGACAGACATACTGTACTGGGTAAAAGAAACAGATAAGTCTTTAGTGTGTTTATCCAGTTAGGAGTTAGGCTGTGTTTACTGTTTGCAGTAGCTTTTGATGTCAGAGGCTAAAATTTACTCTAATGTTCTTGTTTTTATCTTCTCTGTTGTCTTTTTTATTGTTGTCTTTGAGCTTCCCTAGAGACTTATTCCCAAATAAGGGCTGAGATGTGCAGTCCTTTCCTTTATAGTCTTCCGTTATTATACAAGATCCATGTTGGTGGTGGTAATGTGAATAGTAAAATGGAGGGGAAGCCTTCTGCAGTACTATAGATATCAGGCTTTTAGTGGCCCAGTGACCCTGGGCCTGACTTTCAAAGTGTCTCTCAGTTGCCCCTCTTCCATAAGTGAGACAGGAAGGCAGGAAGTGGATGGAGTTATGTATTTCTTTCTCCCCCTCCCCCCCATGGAAAGCTAGATGAGGCTGGTGTTGAGCATTTCCTTTCCCCAAAGTGAGTTTGGATATGGTAAAACCCAAGCCAGTTAGGCTCTGGTAAAATAGTTTCTCTTGAAGGCAGGCCTTGTAAAGGAGAACAGAACGCTCTATGAGTATTTCAAATGGCCTGTTTTTCCTTCCCCCTGCCAAAATCCTGAGAGGAATTTTATTTTCATCCTCACTGTGAGAACCTAGTTCTGACAAAAGTGTGGAGTATCTCCCCCCCAAAAATTGGCTCCACCTGAAATTTTTAACTCTAAAGCTTGTCCACTCTAAGCTTCAGCCAACCTAACCTGGTTTTGGCTCCTGCAGTAATAGTTTCTGCTCCTGTTATTCTCTGTTTCTGCCTGACTGTCTCTCAATTTTTGAAGTAATGGTTCATCCTATCACCTAATTTCTCTAACAGATCTAAGAAGAGTTGTTGATGTTCAGTTTGTTCATATTTTTTCTTGTTCTGATGACTGGAGTGACAACTTCCAAGATGTCCAATTTCCAAACTAGAAAATTAAATTCTACTTCTTGCTATTTTGATGTTTTACTACTTTCCCAAGCATCAAAAATTTTAACTCAGGTTTAAATAGCAGATTATAGGTTTGATAAACTTTAGTCACTATATTAAAATTTTTACTTTCCTTTTATTTCTTTACTACAAGAAGATTCTTACTGAGAATATATGGTGATGTCTCTGAGTTTATTGCCATCCCTTCTTTGTCTTCTGCCAAAGGGAATATTCAAGTTCAAATAAAAGAGATTTAATTTTTAATCCAGTGGTTTGAGTCCTTGATATCAATCTCACAAGTATTAAATAGTCTGCTCTCTGGTATTTGCTTGTAGTGTCAAAGGATTGATAAACTTTCATTTTACAAGAGACAAAAAAGAAATAATTCTCCCAAGTCGCTGGTGAATTATTCATGCCCCATGGTATGATGTTAAGGGATTCTGAAGAACCAGTTTTACTCAACACCATTCTGTAGGGTGCTTGAAAAAAATTTCAAAAACAGGAGCTCAAAATATATGAGTAAATTTAATGAGAGTCTTAAATGGAGTCCCATATTGCATCACACAAGACAGTTGTGAAAGAATAGTCATTTGGGGCAAAAACTGAAAGAAAAACAACAACAACAAAAAAGAAAGTGAAAGAGAGATCAAAAGACAGAGATGATAGAATATACTCATGTTCACTAGATATTCAGAATGTTAAGTTGTCAGTTTGTCAGCTTCTTTCTGCAAAGAGATTCTGTTTTAATCATCTAACAATAATCAATGTAAAGGTAAATGGCACATCAAAGAAAGAAAATAGTAGCAAACATTTTTAAGGTTTATATCAATTATATTAACGGAACTTCTTTGCTGATTCACATTCACCACCAATTCTACCCCTATCATAAATGCTCAGGTTTTACAGCTTAATTTTTGTCTTGCTTTGGCTAGCATTGTCTGCAATAGTGATGGATGTACCATGAGAATTTAGAGTCCCAATATATACCCACTATTTGTATCAACATCCAAATTCATAAATCCTTCAGATGTCTTATACAGCATTGAAAACATTTTTGACTGCAAAAGAGATTTAGATTTAGTTTTACTTTTTAAAAAGTGGCAGAAACAATGATGTGTGCTCAGTAAGCCATTTTAATTTTTTCCCTGGAAACACAAGGGGCCCATATGATTGCACTCTGGCCAATGGACATGATGCAAAACAAATGTATGTGCAATTTCCAGGCCCATGCAACCCCATGTGCTACCCTCTCTCTTCCATTCTTGTGGTTGGAATCAAAGGTGCCCCAGTATGGCAGAGCTACATTTGTTGGAGTGCCACTGACTGACATTGGACAGTGATGTGAGTGAAAAATAAATTTAAATTGTAGTAAGCCACTAAGACTTTAGGATCCTTTTTAGAGTAGCTAGGGAGCATTGCTCTGACTAAAATGGAACTCTCACTATTTAAGTTCCAGAAAGCTGGAAACTTTAGTGTGTGTTTTATCCCCAGAGCAATATTCAACCAATTTAAAACCATGCAGATTTGGGAGTTGACTGTGTCCATTATAATCGACACTTACTAGCAAACTGTGCCCACTCTGGTGGAGTGAATGTTTGTGGTGCTATTTTAACACCAGAAAAAAAGTAAAGCTCTAGCAGCTCTCAGTTACTTAGCAAGTCAGGAAGTAGGTTAAGCATGACAAGGGCTAATTTTGAATTTTTTTCTCAGCCTTATCTTTGGTTTCTGTTGAATATCTCATTATTTTGTGTCCATAGAATTCATCTAAAAATCTGTCAATTTGCACTGTTGCTAAATGCACCTTCACTTCCAAGGACTACAATGAAGCTTTGAAATTTTTTTTAGTTTTCTATTTTTTAGGTTACAACATTTCGAATAGTTTGTATAAAACAGTTTACTTTTAATATCATCTTTTGCCTATTTTAAAATTCTAAGGCTTATTTTCAGATGCAACTCTGAAGTAACTACAAACATTTAGAATGTCATTATCCAGTATTATTTAGTGAGATATGTGACTATGCAGTTACAATAATTATGGTAATGATATATTCTATTAGCATTATTTGAATCCCTGCAGTTAAACTTGTCAGCATTTTTTCCCCTCAAACTGCTAAGCTTCAATGTTTATAATTCATTCATTTTCTCCCCCTTGACTGACTCGCAAAAAGCACAAAATAGTTTCTTTAGGATATGACTTTTCCTTATCACCCCTGTAAAGAAAACAATTATTTTTAACCCAAATGTCCTTAATCTGAAGACAAGTAGAAGGCATTACTGACTGCTGAGGTTTAAACATTGTCATCCTTTAGTGAAAAAAAGTGATGCTTTTTTAATTGCTTTCAATGAGTCTGAAACATTACAGCTAAATTATAGCCAATGGTAATTCTGAAAATGAAGTCACAAAGCCAAGGTTCTGTGACTTTTTGTTAATTTTTGCCTATCATTCTTCTTATGATTGTATGAGACTGCACATTTCATATACGGCGTAACTATTGTTCTATCACTGAACGTTTCTTTGGAAATAAGTAAACGTATTTGGGAAAGATAAAAATTAAACCAAATACTACAGAATGATATTTGCTTTCGCTAGCCTTTTAAAAGAAATATTAATTTGCATTTTGTCCAAATTAAAGCCCTACTCCACCAAACAATTTTGTTCAATCTGACCATTTCTTTAAAGAAAATGAATTGTTAGACTCATTATTTTGAAGCACTTTGTTTCAAATATGATTCTCACATGAATCAAACAATAAAAGCATCTCATGTTGCCCTTGATTTAGGGATCAATCTACAAGAATATGTGGAATAGAATGAAAAGTCAACCGGATTGCTTTTTTAAAAAATAGGGTGGGGCGAGGAATGTAAGAAGAATTTTTAAGCCCAGGAGTCATAAACCCCACATAATTAACGTAGATTGCAGTCTATTCTTATTTCAATGCTTTTGATTTCAAAAGTCTCTTCACAGCCAAAGAATATTTTATTTTGTATGTGAGGAGAGAATTGCAACTGCTTATTATCCCTCATTTGAAATATGGGTTGCTGAGTTTCTTTTAATCTTTCCTGTTACACAGTCTTAAACTTCATAATTTTTATCTGCCCTTTGGGAAAAAAAATGCTACCTTTGGGTCCTTTAGCTTGCGTTTTAATTTTTTAATTTTTTTTCTGTTCAATTGAGAATCAGTCTGTTAGCCATAGTTTATCGAGATTAATGTTTTAATGTGACTGCATTTTCCTCTTCTGAATCATTGCCCTTGTAAAAGTCCCATTAGCCCTCTAAATGTGGGTATCCATAGGAAAGAGTGTAACCACCATAAACTGGGTGAAATGCATTAGCCTAGTTTATAGGCTAAAGTTGATTCTCTCTCTGTTTTGAACTATAGCTCTTGTCCCTACCAGTGAATTGATTGTCATCCTTTTAAATCAGAAACCATTTCCAAGAGCAACATTATGTTGATAGTAGGGATCGCATTTCCTAAATTCTTGTCCTTGATTTATAAGAGCTTGCCAGACCTGGATGTCTATGGTAAGGTCTCAAATACAATATGTTTAAAACTAATCTTTACTCTGCTTTCTCCTCTTACATGTGCCCACCAAATTTGGCATTGCATTTTATTTTAGAGCCTTACTACTCATTCAGTCTCAAAAAATCAATTTGGATTCCTTCATATCCTTCACTATTCATATGCAATCAGTTTACCTCGTAAAAACCTTAGCAGTTTTGTTCCTCCTATTCAACATTCATGGGATTGCTCTCCTCGTTTTGGCCTTATCATTTGACACTTGAACATTTATCCCTGGGCTTCCTGTCTCATTTCCAGTGCACTCCTTCCAACCCATTCTTCATATTGCCAGAACACAGTGGTTTATAACACAACCAAATGACATATTTTTTCGTTAAGCCCTTTAATTATGGCCCAATTTTCACTCTCCAAAACACACTTACCATCATACCAAACCTTTAATTTCAGTAGCAATGATCCTCTTCACATCTTTGTACATGGTCTTTCCTGTACTTGGAATGACTTTCCCCTTTGTTCAACTGGCAAAAACTACCATAACTTCTTCACGATTGAGCTCAAGTTACCTCGTAGGTAATTAATGACCCCTTCATCTGTATTCCAGGATTATGTATATAAAATAGATTTTAGTAAGACTCACAAAGATAAAAGATAATAGTCTTAACAATCCTTTTTGGCCTGAATAATGTCTTTTGGCTTTGTGCTTACAAGGGATTACTACCAAATTACAGTAATTAATGTGAAATAATAATAATACACAGCCTGGCAGATATTAAATGGGTATATGTGTAGTAGAAGCTACTTATTTGTAAATACACTAAGAATATTTAGCTTAAGCAAGTCTAAACCGGTTTACTCACTCTTTCCTTGTGGTTTCCTGAAAAACTGGCATTCATCTCTTTATCCTTAGGAATAGATCATATAACTTTATCAGATACATCAAGTAAATAGGGATGAAGAATAGACAAGAAGGGATTTGAAATTGCCTTTGTTGAAAATATGAATAAAATGAACTTATTTCATATATGTTTTTACCATAATACACTGAAATTTGTCCTTCTGCGTAATACATTAATCAACAATTCTCAACATGATTTTTCTCTCCAAATCAAATTGGGAGTATTAAAAATTGTGAATGGAAGCTATTACTAACTATCCCTTTGTGCTTCTCAAATTGAGATTAATGATCCCTTTATCTTTTTCAGAATCTTCTGAGGTACATGCCAATTAAAATTGAAGGTACCAGAGTCCCATCCAGAACCAATTAAATTAGTCTCGGGGGTAGGATTTTTTTGTATATTTTGTATATTTAACAAACTCTCCGAGTGATTCCAATGCACTCTAAAGTTAAAAAGCCATGCATTTCATCCAGTTGCTTAGTGTATGTGTAGTGTTATGCATCTCTTTGTCTTTGCTTGAAGAATTTTAGTGGTGCAGAACTCTAAATTTCTCAAAGCTGTTAACTTAGAATATTTTTCAAATGATAGTATATACTCTACACACAATAAAATTCACATTTATTTAGTGTTCAGTCTTTCAGTTTTGATAGTTATATACACCCACTGAAAAAAGAAGCACAGCATTTCCATCACCCCAGAAAATATACTCATACCACTTTTCATGCAATCTCCCACACCCAGAGACAGCCACTTTATGTCTTCTGTTACCTTAGGTCAATTTTACCTGCTCTAGAAGTTCATATAAATGGAACAAAAAAAGTATGCACTCTCTGATATCCAGCTTCTCTCACTCAGTTGAATAAGATTCAGGCATGTTGTTGAGTATATCCATAATTCATTCATTTTTATTACTATGTAGCATTCCATTTATGAATATACCAAAATTTGTCTGTTCACTTGTTGATGGACATTTGGTCTGCTCTTTTTTTTTTTTTTTTTTTGGTTATTATGAATTAGACTGCTAGAACATTTTTTTCTGAAAGATTTTTCATGGACATATGTTTTCATTTATTCTGGGTAATTACTTAGAAGTGGAATTTGCTGGATAATATGGTATATTTATTTTTAACTTTATAAGAAACTGCAATCAGTTCTCCCAAGTGATTGCGCCATTTTATACTCATCAAAAATGTGTGACAGTTCTTTCTAGCTGTTCCTCTCCAACATTTGGTGTTATCAATCTTTTTATTTTATTTTATTTTATTTTTTGACTTTTCCAAACAAATATTATTTTTATTTTTTGTAATTTTTTTATTATTTAATTTATCAATATACAATGTAGTTGATTTTCATATCCCTTTACCAGTTCCTCCTTTCCCCCCCTCCCTTTCCCCATCTCCCTCTCACCTGTGCACTTATCTTAACAAGTCCAAAGAATTATTGTGATTGTTGTGTCTTTTTTTTCTCCCCCCAGTTTGTTTTTATATTTATTTATTTATTTTTATTAGCTCTTACAAATAAGTGAGAACATGTGGTATTTCTCTTTCTGTGCTTGGCTTATTCCACCTAATATAATTTTCTCTAAGTCTATCCATGTTGCTGTGAATGGTAGTATTTCATTCTTTTTTACAGCAGGGTAGTATTACATTGTGTAGATATACCACAGTTTCAATCTTTTTTATTTTAATCATTCTAATAGGTAAGATATGGTATCTCATTGAGGTTTTAATTTTCATGATCCTAAAAATGCTTAGTACCTTTCATAAGCTTATGGTCTTATATCTGAGTGTGTGTGTGTGTGTGTGTGTGTGTGTGTGTGTGTGTGTGTGTGTGTGAAATGTCTATTCATGTATTTTGCCCATTTTTATGTAGGTTGTTTTTTTTTTCATTTTTGATTTGCAAGCCCATTGCATTCTATTAAAAAATCTCAATACTCAGTTTTGAGAGATATAGATGTGTAGTACATTACTAACACATGGCACTTTCATATTTTATGAAAATAAAACTGTTTCAATGATTTTGTTTGCTGTATTTATTCTTTATTTTACTCTGTGATTAAAATAAATATATCAAATTCATGAATAAAGAAATTGAAACAAAACAACCTATAATTTTTTTTAAGGCACAAGGGGACATATAATGTGATTAATTCAAAATTGGATGCTTTAAAATCTGTTTGAAACTTACTTATAATTTACTACCTCAAAAGAAGGCATATGTTCCCATCTCTACCCAAAGAAAAACAATTTTAAAAAAAATCCCAGTCAGCAAACATTTGTATTGTATTTGCTGAATTTGAGCAATTTGGTTTGTCTGTTTACAAAATAGATTTGGGATATTCAAACCAAGTTATCTTTGTTCTTTTATAAAGAGGAAAGAGCATTTATGGAGAGGCTTGATTCCGGAGAATTTTGACTATGGTGTTAATGCAGCTGTTCTCTTCTGCACTGATTACTTAGAGCCCAAGTTGCTTTCTTGCAACTTTCCTAACACACAGTAGGGAATCATTGCTATTTTCTTCAATATAAAACTTGGCAGTAATTCTCTGCTGACTAAAAGAAATGACTGACCGTACAAAAATCCAGTCAGCTGGTTTTGGGCATCAGTCCTAGATCATTATTCTTTTCACTTTCTGGATGTGGAATTCCCAGGGCAACTCTTCTAGGTATGCATTCAATTAATAACTTGAGTTTGCTAAATGCATCCAAAAACACTAACCTCCAGTATTTAATTTACTGCTTTTATTGATCTTTAACAAACACATTTCAATATGCACTTTTCTTACTGAAGATCTATTTTGTACACAATAATATGGGAAGTGTTAATTTCCCAGGGGCCATCCTAATACAGCCTCTAGCACCATGCCATGTGTATCCAGCCAAATATACATGTGGGCATGTTTAAATTGGGATGCACTGACTCCCAGTTCTGAAAATATGGCAACCTAGGTACCCTGGAAATTTGTCAATACAATTTCATAGGAATGTTGGCTAAAGGAAATAATTATTTTAAATTCTTTTCAATGTAATTGCTGAGCCCACTAGGAAAAGTAAAAGGGAAAATCACCAGGTGTCCAGAACTAGAAGGCACTAATAACCATACTAGCCAATTCAAAAACAAAACTGAATTTACTGCCACAAGTGCGGTGATAGCTGTAGTTGGTCTTGATGGTCAGAGTCTTAAGGAGAGGAGAGGATGCCAGGCATCCATAAAATATGAGGAACAGGAACTGAGAGCCCTCATGAACTTTAGATCCTTAAAGGACGGCACACTTGGTGAAGAGTGGATCAGGAAAATGTTATTCCACTAATACAGAAATCATAAAAATTCTTGATTCTGCCTCAAAGTAAGCACAGGAGTTCTAAAACGAAGCAAAAACAGAATAAAACAAAATATACTCACTCAATACAGTAAAGTACTGAATGCTAAAAACATAAAATCTCAGTTTGTGGTAATGGACATGCTGCCAGTATGGATCTGGCCATCACATCTTAGGCACGAGTGTTGACAATTTGCTTTGTACCCCATGAGTATTCATAACCAATAAAAACAACAAATAAATAAATAGATAGATAGATAAATAGATAAATAAATAAAATTAAAATGGATCTAAAAATAATATAAATAAATTCAAAAAGCATAAAAATATGCATAAATCAATTTATTTTTACTTAGTATCCATCTAATCCAAGTCCTCATGTTATACAGAAATGATTGGAGAACGGAAAGTTATGAAAATAAAAAACAATTATCACACACACAAAAATCAACTAAACACAGTAGGAAATATTGGAAGTATAGCATTTAGGAGCATTATTAAGCATTAAGAGCACTACAGCTAATTGTTGAGAATAATTTTATTTGGGTTTGTGGCATATATTTAGAGTGAGTCAAGGTCACTTCCATTCTTAGTTAAGCAATTGCTGAGTTTGCTACTGTTGGAATAGCATCAAAGAATGCTGCTAATACCCAGCATGCTGACTCATGTGACTTCATGGCAAAAAAAGTACATGACCAGAGGTAACATAAGGATACAAAGGTGTTCTATGGCACTTGTCTCAGAAATATGTGGACAGAGAAAGAGAAACGAAGTTTGAAATGTATTAAACCAGATACAAGTAAGTGAAAAATTCTTTAGTGATCATCTGTGTAAAATTATAAACAGAAGATTCAGATCCCATCAAGCCAGTCAATACAGATACTCTATCTTCATAGAAATATACTCAGTCACACAGTGTATAAGTACACCAGGCTTTTCCCTCCTTCTTTGTTGAGAACCATGTGAAATAGAATTTATTAGCATTTTGCTATTTCTAGAGCACAAACCAGTTAATAGTACTGCAAAAGTGACTTTGCCTGCCTGCATTTAAATTAGAATGTGTTATGCATTGTACGTATAGATTTTATCACACCACATCTCATGCATTTCATCCTGATGTAATCTGGAATTTCCTAATGAAATGGCATATAAAAATGTTGCTCTGTCATATATTATGTCCTTTTGCTGTGTCTGAAGTGATTCAAGGAACAAATTCCTACACATATTTATCAATAAGTCAAGGTATGTAGGATAAGAGGAACTGATTACAAAAGTATTTAACTCAAAATAGTGAAACAACAATTTTAAAATATATTTGATCTGGTTTTATTTTTTTATTATTTTTTTATCTTTATTTATTTTTTTAAATTTTATTTTGTCGATATACATTGTAGCTGATTATTGCTCCCCATCACCAAAACCTCCCTCCCTTCTCCCTCCCCCCCTCCCCCCCAACAATGTCCTTTCTGTTTGCTTGTCGTATCAACTTCAAATAATTGTGGTTGTTATATCTTCTCCCCCCCCCCCGGTTTGTGTGTGTGTGTGTGTGTGTGTGTGTGTGTGTGTGTGTGTGTGTGTGGTGTGTGTGTGTGTGTGTGTGTGTGTGTGAATTTATATATTAATTTTTAGCTCCCTCCAATAAGTGAGAACATGTGGTATTTCTCTTTCTGTGCCTGACTTGTTTCACTTAATATAATTCTCTCAAGGTCCATCCATGTTGTTGCAAATGGCAGTATTTCATTCGTTTTTATAGCTGAGTAGTATTCCATTGTGTAGATGTACCACATTTTCCGTATCCACTCATCTGATGATGGGCATTTGGGCTGGTTCCAACTCTTGGCTATTGTAAAGAGTGCTGCGATGAACATTGGGGAACAGGTATACCTTCGACTTGATGATTTCCATTCCTCTGGGTATATTCCCAACAGTGGGATAGCTGGGTCGTATGGTAGATCTATTTGCAATTGTTTAAGGAACCTCCATACCATTTTCCATAGAGGCTGCACCATTTTGCAGTCCCACCAACAATGTATGAGAGTTCCTTTTTCTCCGCAGCCTCGCCAGCATTTATCGTTCATAGTCTTTTGGATTTTAGCCATCCTAACTGGGGTTAGATGGTATCTCAATGTGGTTTTGATTTGCATTTCCCGGATGCTGAGTGATGTTGAGCAATTTTTCATATGTCTGTTGGCCATTTGGATATCTTCCTTAGAGAAATGCCTACTTAGCTCTTTTGCCCATTTTTTAATTGGGTTGCTTGTTTTCTTCTTGTAAAGTTGTTTGAGTTCCTTATATATTCTGGATATTAATCCTTTGTCAGATGTATATTTTGCAAATATTTTCTCCCACTCTGTTGGTTGTCTTTTAACTCTTTTAATTATTTCTTTTGCTGTGCAGAAGCTTTTTAGTTTGATATAATCCCATTTGTTTATTTTTCCTTTGGTTGCCCGTGCTTTTGGGGTCGTATTCATGAAGTCTGTGCCCAGTCCTATTTCCTGAAGTGTTTCTCCTATGTTTTCTTTAAGAAGTTTTATTGTCTCAGGGTGTATATTTAAATCCTTCATCCATTTTGGCAGTGGGTTTGGCATATATGGCTTTAATTATGTTGAGATACTTTCCCTCTATACCTAACTTATAGAGGGTCTTTGTCATGAATGAGTGCTGAACTTTATCAAATGCTTTTTCAGCATCTATAGAGATGATCATATGGTCCTTGTGTTTGAGTTTATTAATATGGTGTATCACATTTATTGATTTGCGTATGTTGAACCAACCTTGCATCCCTGGGATGAATCCCACTTGATCGTGATGAATAATTTTTCGTTTGTGTTGCTGTATTCTGTTTGCTAGTATTTTAGTGAGGATTTTTGCATCTATATTCATCAAGGATATCAGCCTGTAGTTTTCTTTTTTGGTTATATCTTTAGCTGGTTTTGGTATCAGGATGATGTTTGCTTCATAGAATGAGTTTGGGAGATTTGCGTCCGTTTCAATCTTTTGGAATAGTTTGTAAAGAATCGGTGTCAATTCCTGTTTGAATGTTTGGTAAAATTCTGCTGTGAATCCATCTGGTCCTGGGCTTTTCTTTGTTGGGAGCCTTCTGATAACAGCTTCAATCTCCTTTATTGTTATTGGTCTGTTCAAATTTTCTACGTCTTCACGGTTCAGTTTTGGGAGCTTGTGTGTGTCCAGAAATTTATCCATTTCCTCCAGATTTTCAAATTTGTTGGCGTATAGTTGTTTATAATAGTCTCGAATGATTCCTTGTATTTCAGATGAATCAGTTGTAATATCGCCTTTTTCATTTCTAATTTTTGTTATTTGAGTCTTCTCTCTTCTTTTTTTTGTTAGCCATGCTAATGGTTTGTCAATTTTATTTATCTTTTCAAAAAACCAACTTTTTGATTCGTTGATCTTTTGAATTGTTTTTTGGTTTTCAATTTCATTCAGTTCTGCTCTGATCTTAATGATTTCTTTCCGTCTGCTAACTTTAGGTTTGGATTGTTCTTGTTTTTCTAGTTCTTTAAGGTGAAGTGTTAGGTTGTTCACTTGCCATCTTTCTATTCTTCTGAAGTGAGCATTTAATGCAATAAATTTTCCCCTCAATACTGCTTTTGCAGTATCCCGCAGGTTTTGGTATGATGTATCATTGTTTTCATTAGTTTCAATAAACTTTTTGATTTCCTGCTTGATTTCTTCTTGGACCCATATGTCATTAAGTAGAATGCTGTTTAATTTCCATGTGTTTGTATAGTTTCCAGAGTTTTGTTTGTTATTAATTTCTAGTTTTAATCCATTGTGGTCTGAGAAGATACATGGGATAATTCCAATTTTTTTGAATTTATTGAGACTTGATTTGTGACCTAATATGTGATCTATCCTGGAGAATGATCCATGTGCTGCTGAGAAGAATGAATATTCTGAGGTTGTTGGGTGGAATGTTCTGTAGATATCTGCCAATTCCAACTGGTCTAGAGTCTTGTTTAGATCTTGTGTTTCTCTACTGATTCTTTGCCTAGATGATCTGTCTAATATTGACAGTGGAGTGTTCAGGTCCCCTGCTATTATGGTATTAGTGTCTATTTCCTTCTTTAGGTCTAATAGAGTTTGTTTTATAAATCTGGCTGCTCCAACATTGGGTGCGTACATATTTATGATTGTTATGTCTTCTTGATGGATCAGTCCTTTTATCATTAAGTAGTGTCCCTCATTGTCTCTTTTTATGGTTTTTAGTTTAAAGTCTATTTTGTCAGATATAAGAATAGCTACTCCAGCTCGTTTTTCTTTTCTGTTTGCATGGTAAATCTTTTTCCATCCTTTCACTCTTAGTCTGTGTGAATCTTTATGGGTGAGGTGGGTCTCTTGTAGACAGCATATAGTTGGGTCCTGCTTTTTGATCCAGTCAGCCAGTCTGTGTCTTTTAATTGGGGAATTTAAGCCTTTAACATTAAGAGTTGTTATTGAAACGTGTTGATTTATTCCTAGCATTTTATTGGTTGTTTGGTTGTCTTAGGTGTCTTTTGTTCCTTGCTTTCTGATTTACTGTTTGGTTTCTTTGTTTGTTGGTTCCTTAGGTTGTAGATAGTGTTTTTGTTAGCTTGTTTTCTCTTCATGAATGCCATTTTTATTGTACTAGCGGGTTTAGATTTTTTGGGGGTTTTTATGGCAGTGGTAGTTATTTTTCAGGAACCAAACCCAGTACTCCCTTGAGGATTTCTTGTAAGGGTGGTCGTATGGTAGTGAACTCCCACAGTTTTTGTTTGTCTGAGAAATATACTATTTGCCCCTCATTTCGGAAGGATAGCCTTGCAGGGTAGAGTATTCTTGGCTGGCAATCTTTGTCTTTTAGTATTTTGAAAATATCATCCCATTCCTTTCTAGCTTTTAGGGTTTGTGATGAAAAGTCTGATGTTAACCTGATTGGGGCTCCCTTATAGGTGATTTGACGCTTCTCTCTTGCAGCTTTTAAGATTCTCTCTTTGTCTCTGAGTTTTGCCAATTTGACTATGACATGTCTTGGAGAAGGCCTTTTTGGGTTGAATACATTTGGAGATCGTTGAGCTTCCTGGATCTGAAGATCTGTGATTTTTCCTATACCTGGGAAGTTTTCTGCCACTATTTTGTTGAATATGTTTTCAATGGAATCTCCATTTTCCTCCCCTTCTGGAATACCCATGACTCGGATATTTGAGCGCTTGAGGTTGTCTGATATCTCTCTCAGATTTTCTTCCATGTCCTTGATTCTTTTTTCTTTCTTTTTGTCTGCTTGTGTTATTTCAAACAGCCCATCTTCAAGTTCAGAGGTTCTCTCTTCAGCTTCGACAAGCCTGCTGGTTAAACTCTCCGTTGTGTTTTTTATTTCGCTGAATAACTTCTTCAGTTCAGCAAGTTCTGCTACATTTTTTTTCAGGACATTGATTTCCTTGTATATTTCCTCTTTCAGATCCTGTATACTTTTCCTCATTTCATCATGATGTCTAGCTGAGTTTTCTTGTATCTCATTCAGTTTCCTTAGAATTATCACTCGAAATTCCTTATCAGTTATTTCAAGGGCTTCTTGTTCTATAGGATCTAGAGTATGAGATTTATTAACTTTTGGTGGTGTACTTTCTTGATTTTTTGTATTTCTGGTGTCTTGTTTTTGGTGTTTATTCATTGTGGCAGGGGGTTTCACAGTCCATCGGTTTGAGACTAATGACTAACTAGGATGTTGCTGTGGTTGCCAATTTCGTATGGCTCCTGCCGTGACTGCTCAGTTGGCCTCTAGTGTCTTGTGTGTGTGGTTGCCTCGGGTCCTGGGCTTCTCCGGGGATCCACCTTTCTGGTCAGCTTGGACTCTGCTGGGCTGGTGGATCACGTACCACAGGGTGTGTGATCTCTGTTGAGCTTTCACTTCCTGTACAGGACTTCTCGCCGTTCCATGTGCTCTGGCCCAGGCTGTTAGATCGTGCAGTGGCGACCCCACCGGTTGTGTGGTTTTTGTCGAGTCTCCGCCTCCCTGGCTGCACGTCTTCCCCCTCTGTGCGCACTGTGCTGGGCTGGGGTGTGTCTTCTGCACCCCTCGTCTATCAGCTGGGCCTTCAAGACCCTGCTCGGCGCCGCCTCGCCCAGGAAGTCTACCAGGTTTCTGCTAGGCACAGACGACTGGTCTCTCTGGGTGCCTTTGTAGCACTGTGTAGATCTTTCTCGGGTCTTGTTCACCTTTGTATCCCCCTGGTATAAACCAAGTCTAGTGCCCGCCTGCAGCCTGCTCTCCGGCAGGTTCAAGCGGACCTGGGAACTCTCCTACCACACTATTCCCAACCAGAAATTCGTTAGGCTTTTTTCCAAACTGGTGGTCGCAGAGATGGTATCTGCCTCCCAGTAACAGGAAGTTTACCGGGGCCGGAGTCCAGGGTGTGGTGGAGTGACAGTCGGCCTGCCCGTACTTCCTTGCCCTCCCAACACTGGTCGGCGACGCCCCACACCCCCAGCCCCGCCAGAGAACCGTGGAGGGAGTGGGAGAGGAGGCCGGCCCGCAGGCTCCGGAAAGCCCCATGCCAGGCCAAGCAAATGGGAGGGCTCAGTGATGGCCGAGCAGGGCGGAGCTGCCCACACCTGGGAAAATGGAGGCAGCACCAGGCGGTGAGTGGCCTGGTGGTGCAGGCGGGAGCCGCGTGGGCATCCACCCCCCGAACAGAGCTGTGCCAGGGATCACTCACAGTGCTGTGCCAGGTCGGGTGTTCTCTCTCTGTCTCTGGTTTGTCGCCTTCCGTGTTCTCAGCGCTGCCGCCTCGGGCTGTTCAGTCGCAGCACAGCTCGGGCGCTCCCAGGAATCTTCTTTAATGCCGGCCTGAAACCTCGAATCCTGAATAGGGCAGCTGGCCGCCTTCAGTGAGGCCCCAGCCTCCGGGATCCTGGCTGCATCCACAGCAGCCCTGGCGCCGTGTTCCCTGTTTCAAGACTCGCTTTTGCAGCTAAGAAACAGTTCTTTTCCTGCTCCACACTTCAAAGCTGTTGCCTGTAAATGAGGCAGCCTCTCCTGCCGGGGGCAAAGTGGTGTTGAGCCCCCACGACCGGCCAGCAGCTGTAGTCCTCCCTTAAGAGATGGTGAGAGGAAGGTCCACAAGTTTCCCGGCTGCCTGAGGCCCAGTGGCCGCCTTTTCCACCTCAGCTACTCCGCGCCAGCCGCCGCAGCCGCCGCCATCTTGAAACTCTTGATCTGGTTTTATGTATGTGATAATTTCTAGTTAACTTCGTATACTAGTCATGGTTTAATCATGTATATAATGGTTTAATTATGTATGTAATGGAATATGGATTTTATTATAGGTATTAGAATTTGCATAATTTTGGGAGATGTTGGAAAAGTAAGGATCCAAAAGTGAAAATAAAAAGATCAAAAAATGTCAAATACCAGTCTTGGCACAGGTGAGTAAATCTGAAAATGAACTACACAGAGCTGCTATATTGGGATTCTGAAAGGGACTGGTATATAGGTTGAAGGAAGACTGCTGGTTCTTTTTGACTACTGCTGCTCTGAGTTCACAGCGAAGTGTCAGGTACTGGGCTTGGGTTTGGCCAACAAGGGTCAGTTTTGAGGAGAGCTGGGTTTGGAGCAGGGAAGAATAAAGAAAAAATGAAACCTGCCTACACTTCTATGTCTTTCTTTCACTAACTTTAAGCAATGATGAGTTCAGAGTATAATGACTGATACTTAATTTCTGCCTCCCAAATTTAGCGCAGCTTTACTTGTGGCCATGTCTAATCTCGAACCATACAGAGAAGGAGATTCTGGGAAATGTAGTTCTCAATGTAACTAAATTGACCATGAAAACATCCAAAAGACATTATGTGCTTTTCTAGAAAAGGAAGTATCCTAATTGACACCAAAAAAGGAAACTGGAAAAAAAAAAAAAAACAGATTGACAGAAAATTAAAATATTCAAAACTCTTTTATTATAGCACCAGAGAAACTAAAATGTTGATGGTAGAAATCTTGAAGAAAAGAAAAAGAGTTATAATTGTCAAGTAAATATAGATAACAAAATGACAAAAGGATTTGTGGGAAGATGGCAGACTAGACAGACCTAGGATGTGTTTCTCCCACAGAAGACCAAAGAGGCCCACCTCTACCAGTGCTGCACTCACTGGTGACATTGTCAGGACACGGGAGAGTTGCCTGCCTTCCCTCTGTGCGTTCCACTCCTCCCCATGCAGCTGTCGCCTGCAGCACGGCTCCAGCCGCTGCTGCTGCCAGAAGCCATCCAAACCAGTACTACAGCTCCAGTCGGGCTGGCCGCACACAGGATCCCTGCCCACACTGCTGCACCAGCCAGACCAGCCACACGTGGGACCCCCACCCAAGCCACCTCAACAGCCTGCTCAGCTACTTGCAGGTCCCCCCACTGTAGTTGTATGCAGTGCAGCTGCCACCACCATAGCCATCGCACCAGCCAGACCAGCTGGTGTGGGACCAACGCCCTTGCCAATGCTGAAACGGTAGCCATCCCATCTGGGGGTGGGATGCCCTGCTGCCACCACCTGAAGTGCAGTGACCATCACCAATGGCCGTCCACACCACTGCACCACCAGATCAGCCACACACAGGACCCCCGACCAAGCCACTTCACCAGCCAGCCCTGCAATGCATGAAACCTGCACCATAGTCGCATGCAGTGTGGTTGCTGCTGTCACAGCCATCACACTGGATTGACTGGGCCTGGAAACCCAACCCACACCACCACATCAGCCAGACCAGCAGAAGGCGGGATACCTTGCCAATGCTGAAGCAGAAGCCAGTCCAGCTGGGTGCAAGATCCCAGCTTCTAACACCTGCACCACTTCTGCTGCGGCTGCAGCTACCAGAAGCCACACACACTGCTACCACCAATGCTGCACCAGTCTGCCTTGCTGATAGCAGGACCTGCCACTACCACCATGCATTGACACAAGGAGGGTCACAAATGGAGACACCAGAAAGAAGTAAGCCAGTGCAGACCCGCACCTCAGTGATACAACTCACAGAGGAATTTTACCTTGTGTGCAGTGAGCATGACTGCCCCATGCAGGGATAGTCATACACATCGAACCCAGAGAATACAGAAACACAGGATAACCAAATAATATATGGAAGAAAATTCCCAGCCACCACCAAACCATCCACCAAGCACAGGAAGCTAGGAGCCAGGAGAAGCCTTGGCCTATAAGAACAAGGAAAGAGAAACCTAGCTCAGGGTCACTGATTCAAGCTGAAGAGATCTAGTATACTCCAGTGCACTCATCAGAGTCATGGGACACTAGCCAAGGAGCCAAAAGTCCACCTAGGGTCACTCACCCCAGCCAAAGAGTGACAAGGAACCCAGCACTTCACCCAAGACCTTGAGAGCTAGTCCACATCCTCAACATCCCAACCAACCCCAGCAAGAAATCACTAAGTGCCTCCATGCCTACCACGGAGGCAGACACGCAGTTCTGACACTGAATACTGCAGGAGTAGCCACCCAGAGACTCTAGTACTGAATCTGCCCAGAACCAATACTAATACACCCTACTTAACAATTAATATAAAACACATCTGAGGAGGAAATTTGTCTCCTCAAAGCCCACTTCAGAGTAGTAAAAGAAGCAACTGCTCGACTGGATGACTAGAAAGCAATGTAGAGAGACTGGAAATATGAGAAAACAAGGAAATATGACACCATCAAAGGAACACAATAATTCTCAAGTAGCAGACCCCACAGAACAAGACACCCTTGAAATGTCTAAAAAGGAATTTTGAGTAACAATCTTAAACTCTGTGAGAGACAAGAAGATTCAGTTAGACGACACAATGAAACAAGAAAAATAATCCAGGACTTGAAGGAAGAAATTTACAAAGAGATAAATTCCATAAAAAAAAATGTAACAGAACTCCTGGAACTGAAAGATTCACTTAATGAAATAAAAACTACAATTAAGAGTTTAAGCAGCAAGCTAGAGCAAGCAGAAGAAAGAATTTCTGATCTTGAAGACAGTCTTATTGAGATAACCCAAGCAGACCAAAAAAACCCCAAAATTAAAAAAAATGAAGAAAATCTAAGGGAGCTAGCAGAGCACCTCAAATGCACAAACATTCAAATTATGGGTGTTCTGACAGGGAGGAGAAAGGAAGAGCCATTAAAATTATATTCTATGGGACAATATCCCCAGTCTTGGTAGAGATACAGACTTCCAGATCCAAGATTATCAAAGGTCCCCAAACAGACTCAATCCAAAAGGGTCCTCTCTGAGATGCACTGCAGTAAAACTGTCAAAAGTAAAAAACAAAGAGAGAATCCTAAAAACAACAAGGGAAAAGCATCAAATCACCTGTAAGGGTGTCGGGCCTTAAAAACTAACACCACCTTAAGTGACATTACAAGCGGCGCCATTATAGGCCCACAAGGGCGTATTAACGTGGCAGCCTAAGATGGCACCTGGAGGAAGTAGGGTGGGAGTGTCTGCGGGAACCTTGCCTTAGCCCTTATTGGCCAAATACGTGCTTCTGCGCTTGTGAACACTGCCTGGTTGCAATAGCTAGGCATTGAGACAAGATGCATGCCCTTGACCTTTAAGCTGATAGGATTATGTTAAAACCTCCCCTCCCCATCTGCCTATAAATGCAAGTGCTTGTGTGATAATAAACAGAACTGCTCGAGAGAACCCCCGCTGCATCTGAGTGTCCTTTAACCTGGCTGGTTGGGGCCGGCAGCTGTGCTCACCTCTCTTCACGGCTCTCTTCCCCTTTCTCCTTCCAAAGAGGAAAGGAGGGAAAGAGGAATCCGAGCCATTCGCTCGCCCACCATAAAGCAACCAGGCTAGGGCTGTTCGGGTCTGCTGGTGGCAGACCCGACATAAGGGAATCCTCATCAGACTAACAGCAGACTTCTCAGTAGAAACTCTACGATCCAGAAGATATTGGGGTGATATATTCAAAACATTAAAAAGAAAAAAACTGCCAGCCAAGAACACTTTACCCAGCAAGCCTATCCTTCAGAAATGAAGGGGAAATAGAGTATTTCCCAGACAAACAAAAGCTGTGGGAGTTCACCATCACATGACCAATTCTATGAGAATTCTTCAGTGAATCCTTCACCTGGAAACCAAAAAACAGTAATCACCACCAAGAATACACTAGAAAGATGGAACACCACTGATTGAGCAGATACACAAATGAGAGAGAAAGAAACTGTACCATACCACCTCAGAAAACGAATGAAAAGTGAAGAAAAACTATAAAAGAGAAAGAAAGTAATAAAAGATATTTAAATCAACCATAGAAAAAGCGATTAAATGACAGGAGTAAGACAGTCCCTCTTGATAACAACCCTAAATGTAAATGGATTAAATTCCCTACTCAAATGAATAGACATTTCTCATACAAAGCGATACAAGTAGCTAACAGACACATGAAAAAATACTTAATAGCACTCAGTATCAGGGAAATGGAAATCAAAACCACATTGAGATTTCATGTCATCCAGTTAGACTGGCTATTATCAAAAAGACAGAGGATAGCAAATGCTGGTGAGGATGTGGAGAAAGGGGAACCTCGTACACCATTGGTGGGACTGTAAATTGGTGCAGCCATTGTGGAAAAACAGTATGGAGTTTCCTCAAACAACTACAGATAGAGCTGCCATACGATCCAGCAATCCCACTGCAGGGTATATACCCAAAGGAATGGAAATCGTCATGTCAAAGGGATACCTGCACTCTCATGTTTATTGCAGCTCTATTTACAGTAGCCAAGAGTTGGAACCAACCTAAATGTCCATTGATAGATGACTGGATAGAGAAAATATGGATAGAGAAAATACAGACTTCCAGATCCAGTATTCAATGAAATACTACTCTGCCATAAAAAAGAATGCAATTCTGACATTCCCAGCAAAATGGATGAACTTAGAGAAAATTATGAAGTGAAATAAGCCAGGTACAGAAAGAGAAATACTGCATGTCCTTACTCATAAGTGAGAGCTAAAATGAAAAAAGAAAGGAAAGTAAAGAAGTAAAAAGTAAAAAAGAAACCAAAAACAGAGAACAGAATTATGGTTATTAGAAGTGGGAAAGAGGGAGGGGGTTACTGAGAAATTAGTTAATGGTCACAAAGAGTGAAAGGAATAAAGAAAATTTTAAAAAATCAGAACACTTCCAAACAGGACTACAAAAAATGAAGAAAAATAAAATAAATAGTAAAGAAAAACACAATTTGTACAGACAAGAGAACAGCTTCATTTTTTATAAGTACCGTGTGCTAACCAGTTGCACTACTGGAGCTCCTAATGAGACCAGCTTCATTCTAATTAATTATTTGATATCTCTTAGTTGCAAAAACTTTAATAATAGTTTGTTAGCAGGAGCAATAATTTTATTATCAGTGAGCACTGTTCAATAAAATATAATAGAACTCTTTAAGAGAATTTGGAGATAAAAATGGCTTATAAAAATTTTTGATTGAACACTTTTGTCAGCTGAACACGTTTGACTAGTTATTGTACAAGGAAAATTTAAATATCTTAAGGCCTTAAAGCTTCCATATGAAAGAAAGTGATAAAGTTTTCCCTAAATTTTACAGCGATCTTAGCATCGAATGACATTACCAATTATGTTATAAAGATAAATGAAACTATTCAAATCATAAAAACTAAAAAAAAGAAAGTTTAACTCAGAAAAATATTTAATTATTTTAATATTTTTCTATAATATTTTTAGACTTGCTGTGAGTTGAAGAGTTGATCAAAAAGTAAACAGCCATAAGTAAGATAATAAAAGTATTGAAGAACTGTTAGGCACTTAAGCAATAAAATACACAGTTGACCCTTGAATGACATGGGTTTGAATTGCACAGGTCCACTTACATGTGGAACCACTGTAAATGGAGAGCTGGCTTTTATTTGCTTGGGTCCACAGGGCCAACAACTTAAGTACTTAACTATTTAAGTTACTTAACTACTTAAGTAACAACTTGGAGAAAGCTCTATATGGATTTTTGACTGTGGTATGCAGGTAAGGAGAGGGTGTTAGTGTCCCTAACCCTCATATTGTTCAAGGGTAGCCCACATATTTGTTTTTGTATTTTGTGATATGTAATTTGCTATGGTTGACATTCTTGTGCTCAGTAAATATTAACTTTCATACCTAATTCTGTATTTGTAATTTTTAAAATTGTTTTTCTTAAATGAGTACCTCTGGAACCACAAATTAGAGCACAAAGGAAAGCAAAAAATAAATGTATGTTTGGAATCTGTTACATTCCTTCTACTGAGAAAAAGGATTTGATACATCATCAATTTCTCTTTTCTTTTACCTAAGTAATTCCACCTCTCAGTGCTTTTTGCCCAAGAAAGCAGTATCTGTTCCCAACCCATATATTTTTATAGTATTTGGGCACAGTTACTTTTTTCAAGGATACATGCAAGAAATGTAGAGATCTAAGTTCCTCAGGTCTGAGTTGTGTTGATTATAACAGCAGATATTAGGGGTATAGGGTGTGTTCTGCTAGCTCTGAAAACCAAATATTGAGTACCAGAAGTGTCCATAAGTTTTTTTCACAAATTTGTTATACAGAACCCCTAAAATCACAGGACAAGCCCTCTGCCTTAGTCAGGCCTGTATTACTTTTCTAGGGCTGCCATAATAAAGTACTATGAATTAGGTGGCTTTAACAATGCAAATTTGTTGTCTCACAATTTTGGAGGCTGGAAGTCCAAAATCAAGGTATTGACAGGGTTGGTTTCTCCTGAGGGTTGTGAGAGAGAATCTGTTTCGTGCCTCTTACCTAGCTTCGTGTGACTTTAAAATTTTTTAAAAATTATTATTAGCATATTCATTACTACAAATCATGATTTTTCTTTATGCTCTTTACCTGACCTATCCCTTCCCAAAACCCTTCCCTCCCTCCCCCCATCTCTAGTAACCTTAGATTGTTCTCTCCTTCTGAAAGTTCAACGAATTGTGGTCTTTTCTTTCTTTCTTTCTTTTTCTTTCTTTCTTTCTTTCTTTCTTTCTTTCTTTCTTTCTTTCTTTCTTTCTTTCTTTCTTTCTTTCTTTCTTTCTTTCTTTCTTTCTTTCTTTCTTTCTTTCTTTCTTTCTTTCTTCTTTTCTCTCTCTCTCTCTCCCCCCTCCCTCCCTCCCTCCATCTCTCTCTGACTTTCTTTCTGACTCTTTCTTTCCTTCCTTCTTTCTTAGCACCCAGTTATAAGTGAGAACATGCAGTATTTCTCTTTCCTTGTCTGGCTTATTTCACTTATATTTTTCTCGGGGCTCATCCATGTTGCTGCAATGGCAGAATTTCTTTTTATTTTTATGGTTGAGTAGTATTCCATTGTGTACATGTACCACATTTTCCTTATCCAGTCATCTGTTGATGGACACTTAGGCTGGTTTTATATTTTGGCTATTCTGAATAGAGCTACAGTGAACATGGAAGTGCAGGTATCCCTTTGGTATGATGATTTCCATTCCTTTAGACATATGTCCAGTAGTGGGATTGCTGGATCATATGGTAGCTCTATCTGCAGTTGTTTGAGGAACCTCCATACTATTACCCATAATGGATGTGCTAATTTACAATCCCACGAACACTGTGGAAGAGTATCCCTTTCCCCACATCTCTGCCAGCATATGTTATTCACAGTCTTTTTAATAATAGGCAGTCTAACTGGAGTGAGATGTTATCTCAGTGTGGTTTTGATTTGCATTTCTCTGATGACTAGTGATGCTGAACATTTTTTCATGTACCTGTTGGCCAATTGTATTTCTTCCTTTGAAAAATGTCTATTCATCTCCTTTGCCCATTTCTTAATTAGATTATTTGTTTTTTTACTGTATAGTTGTCTGACTTCTTTGTATATTGTGGATATCAAACTCTTGTCAGATGTATAGTTTGCAGATTTTTCTCCCATTCTGTAGGTTGTCTTTCTGCTCTGTTGATTGTTTCCTTTACTGTGCAGAAGCTTTTTAGTTTGATGTAATCCCATTTGCATATTTTTTCTTTTGTTGCTTGTGCTTTTGGCATCTTTTTCATAAAGTCTTTACCCAGTTGTGGTTTCTGGAGTGTTTCCTCTATGTTTTCCTTTAGTAATTTTATGATTTCTGGTCTTATATTCAAGTCTTTCATCCATCTTGAGTTGATTTTGGTATATGGTGAGAGGTACAGGTCCAGTTTCATTCTTCTGCGTATAAATGTCCAATTTTCCCAGCACCATTTATTGAAAAGGCAGTCTTTCCCCCAATATATGTTCTTGTTGCCTTTGTCAAAGATCAGTTGGCTATAAGTATGTGTGTTGATTCCTGGGCTTTCTATTCTGTTCCATTGGTCCAAGTATCTGTTTTTATGCCAGTACCATGCTGTTTTGTTTACAATAGCTTTGTAATATAATTTGGAGTCAGGTAGTGTAATGCCTCCAGCTTTATTTTTTAATTTTTTTTTCTGAGGATTGCTTTGGCTATTTAGGGTCTTTTGCTGTTCCATATGGACATTAAGATTGCTTTTTCCATTTCTATGAAGAATGTCACTGGTATTTTGATAGGGATTGCATTGAATCTGAAGATTGCTTTGGGTAAAATGGACATTTTTATGATGTTATTTCTTCCCATCCAAGAGCATGGTATGTCTTTCCACCTTTTTGTGTCCTCTTTCATTTCTTTCAGTAACATTTTGTAGTTCTCATTGTAGAGATCTTTCACCTCTGCTGGTATTCTTTGGCATTCCTTGGCTTATTGAACCTGGATCTCTGTCTTAATCCTCATGTGGTGTTCTCCCTGAGTGCATGCCTGTGTTGGAATTTTTCCCCTTTTTATAAGGACACCAGTCATATTGGATAAGGGATCAATCCTAATATGACCTCATCTTAACTAATTCCATCTGCAATGACGCTATTTTCTAATAAAGTCACATTCTGTGGTACTGGCGGTTAGGACTTCAACATGTGAATCTAAACAGGAGGACATAATTCGACCATTATAAGATGTATAAGGGCAATATGAGGTAGCAGCAGAGGGCAAAGAAAAAAAGGAAAAATAAAACAGTTGCATAGAAAGACCTTTCCTGCATGAAGTCAGGAAGTGTAGGGGACCTTCTTTTGGGCCTGCTTATATCCAATTCTTGAATGAATAAATGCAGGGGAGAAACCAGAACAAATTGGTGCTTGACTCAGTCAATATTGGTGGGAGGGTGTTAGAGAGACCTATTTAATTTGATTTAGATAAATTAAAAATTGAGACTTTACTTGTACTCTAGATACCATGAAATGAAGTATATAGAAAATGATAGCTTTGAATAAGCATATAAAGAGGAAATGAAAATGTATATACTGTGTCAGTCAGGGTTCAATAAAAAAAAACAAATAACGTAACAGTGGATAAAGCATTCTGCAAGTCCAAAGGTGATAGTTTTGGCAGAAACATTGCAGGTGTGGGAAGCAAATCTATATATGGAGTAAATGTCAATAAGAGAAAAGTACTTTCCTTTTCATCATGAAAGAGAACCAATGTAACCAACATGCTATTAGGTATGTAGCCAGTGACCTTGAGAAATGGTGCCATATCAGGGGCTCAGTGTTGGTGTCTGCTGCTGGCAGTTTTGGCATTCAGCAGTGGCTGTAGTCAGGTGGGTCTTGGTGAGTGAAAGTCTGTATTTCTGCACCCATGAGTGACTTTCATCCCTTCCACATGGCCATTTTGAGCATGAGCAATGACAGGAGTGGCTGTGGAAAGGGACTAATTGGTATTCACAGAACAAATCCTATCCACTTCATTATTTAAATTCTTCTCTGTTAAGGTCACCCTATGGTAAATATTTACATGGTATACAAATATCTTCACAAGTTTTTGCCATTTAGAGATATCTGTCTACATACCTCTTCTCCAGATGTCCTTGTCACCAATTTTCTTATTGTTTTCCTTCCAAGTCCCTGACCACCCAGCCAAACCATTAGCAACAATTTCTGCTATGATCTGAACATTTATGTTTTCCGCAAATTCATATATTGAAATACTACCCCCCAGGTGATAGTATTAAGGGGTGGAACATTTGGGGGGTTTATTATATCATGAGAGTGGAGCCCTCAAGAATGGGATAAGTGCCCTTATAAAATAAATCCAAGGGAGTTCATTTTTCCACCTTCCACCATATGAGGACGTAGTGAGAAGGCACCATCTATGAACAAGGAAGCAGGACCCCACCAGACACCAAATCTGCCAGCACCTTGATCCTAGACTTCCAAGTCTCTAGAACTCTGAGAAATAAATTGTATTTTAAGGAATCTAGTCTATGTTATTTTGTTATAACAACCCAAACAGACTAAGACAGTTCACAAATCAATATAGACTGGTACTTCTAGCCATCCCTCCTTTTAGACAAAATGAAAAACCACATACGTTACTTGAAGTTCTGCCCACTGGGAGGATGGCCCTTCACCACTGCCTTTCAGGCTGTTCCAGAGTGGTGTGGCAGTGGTACAGCTGTTCACTTTTGTATAGTGCTGCCATTCCATGAGCATGTGTAAACCAGAACTGAGGATTTTTTCTTCCTCAGTCAACTGGTTGTAGGGAGCTCTCCACAGTCTTATACGTAGGCTGAGAAAAAGAAAGTAACGTAGTTGAGTACATGGACATGGTCAGTTAGGTCACTTCTCTGTGCAAATTACTTATGCCTCAGAGAAGTCATAGAAGACTTCAGGGCATTTATATAAAGCTAGAGAAGGGAATTTGAGGCCCTGAGCTTTTCATATTCTTTTCCTGATTTCTCCAGCACAGTTCAAACTAACCAACAAAAACCATTATACTCCTTATTCTGACCAAAGTATTCTAAGGTAGAAAATACTCATCCAGAGCCTCATCTTCTGTAAGTATTCAATGATAGGTATTGAATATTCAATTACAGGTATCGAAAGAAAGTAATTTAAATGACTGTTCTGTCACTTAATGCTATGGACTACTTGTGCCCTCTTTACCCCTGGAAACAGGGTCATTTTGCCTTTAAGTCTAATCTGATAAGAGCACCAATTCCAGAAAACCAAGAATCATTTCAGGTAAGATATTCCTAAGATTATTTTCCTCTGGAACCACTTCCAGTACCAAATTCTGAATGAGTCAGGATTCTTACAGACCAGCAGATGCAGTATGAGAAATGCATAGATACAGATATAGTTATGCTTGTAGATATAGATACAGATGCAGATACAGGATTTAGTGAAAGCAATTGACTTATGTAATTGTAGGGACTAACTAAGAAAGCCTGAAGTCCACCAGACTGGCATTAAGGAAGAAAAGATCACAGGTCATCGGGAACCCCTAGAACAATCTGAAGCATTTTGTCTGGAGAAGGGAATCTCTCCCTTCAGGGAAGTCCTAAGCTGAGGCCTTCCATCTGATTCCATAAGGTGCACCCTGGATAGACTCCATTTTGATTGACTTAAACTGATTACAGAGTCTTTAATCACACCTGCAAAATCATTTACAGCAGCATCTAGATTACTATTTGACTGAATAACTGAGAGATGTGTGTATGCTGCATAATGGTTTCTGCTTCTCTTTCATCTTCCAAAGCTCAAAAAAGAATATGCTCTGTACCCTGTTCTAAATGGAAGCATAGTGAAACAAAGGGAATTCTTAGGACTGTCATCCAAGTTGACACATCAAAAGCCATCACATATAATAGGATTGTATTATTTCGGGTAAAAATATTAATGTTTTTTGTGCTTCTCTATGTTATTCAATTTTTGAAATATATGTACAATATAAACTTCAAAAATTGGAAACTACCTTTGAAATCAGTAAGTGTTCATATTTATTTATTTTTTTAATTAAGTTTCTAATTGAAACATCATCATACATATTTGTGGGAGTTCAGAATTGACTGTTTTTTGTTTTTCTTTATAATATTTGTTTACAATATGTGATGATCAAATCAGTGTTATTAGCATGTTCATCATTACAAATTGTAATTATTCTTTGTGTCCATTATCTAATTTCTCCCTAGCCCCCTTCCCCATTTCCCACCTCTAGTAACTGTAGATCTGTTCTCTCCTTCTGAAAGTCAAATGCATTATTGTGGTTGCTTCTTTCTTCCTTCCTTCCTTCTGTCCCTCCCTCGCTCCCTTTCTTTGCTCCCACTTTTGAGTGAGGACCTGCAGTATTTCTCTTTCTGTTTCTGCCTTATTTCGCTTAGTGTAATTTTTTCCAGGCTCATCCATGTTGCTGCAAATTGCAGAATTTCACTCTTTTTTATGACTGAGTAGTATTCTGTTGTGTATGTATACCACATTTTCCTTATCCAGGCATCCCAAAGGCACAAGAACATACACTGGAGAAAGGACAGGCTCTTCAGTAAATGGTGCTGGGAAAACTGGATAACATGTGTAGTGGAATGAAACTAGAACTGTACATCTCGCCATATACCAAAATCAACTCAAAATGGATTAAAGACTTAAGTATAAGACCTGAAACTATAAAACCCCTAGAAGAAAATATAGGGGAAATGCTTCAGGAAGTCAGACTGGGCAAAGACTTTGTGAATAAGACTCCAAAAGCACAAGCAACAAAATAAAGAACCAACCTCAGTGTAAGTATTTAATGAGAAATTCTACAAACATAGAACATTCACAAATGGCCAAGAGACACTGAAAATAAAGTCAATCTTACTATTAATCACAGAAGTACAAAGTATACAAGTGAAACTATAAATAAAGTGCTTTCTAATTTACCAAGAAGGCGAAGTTTAATATCATTCTTGGAATTAATGAGGAAATGGTCATTTGCTTCCTTTATCATAGACTCCTGAAAAGAACATAAACGGAAGAAAAAAAAAAAAAAAACATAACCTAAACAGTACTGCTTGAAATGTGTGTGTGTGAATCAATACTCAGAAAAAAAATGATCAACGTTGTTTATCTTATAAATCAATTTTTTAAAAAAGGATTTTTAGTATTATCTAACTAGAAACGATGGACACATCCACCAAATTAAGATAGATAGTTGCCTTTAAAAACATTAGATTATTATCTGTATTTCAGATGTCACAAAAATGATTCCGTTATTGTTAAGCTCCCTTTTATTAATGTTTTCCAGAGGTGATGTCTAAGAAAGAGTTCCCCATTAGCATAGGCTAAAAAGATTTAAAAAAAATAACGGAAGTATTTTTAAAGAAAATTATAATTTTTAAAATAGTGATACACATGACAGGCTTTTAAATCCCGTCTTGGACCAAAAGAGCTGCTGAAATGGATTCCTTTCACAATTATTGTTTAAAATACTATGATGTGAAAAAATAAAAAGAAATAGTATCTGAGAGATGAGTATGTATGAGAAAGATCAACAAAAATTAATGCCTTCCAGAATATATGAATCTCAACTATAATATTGAAAATAAATAATTTAAGTGCTACCAAGATGAAAGCAATGTCACCATAGGGCAAATTGAGTTAAAAATTTTTGAGAAAATAAGAAAAATAATCTTATTTTTCTAACCACAGGTTTGAGTTACTTATTGCTATATAACAAACCACCCCAAAATTTAGTGGTTTGAAACAATACTTTATTATATTTCACAGTTCTGTGGGTTGACTGGTATTAGCTGGATGGTTCTTGCTTGGGGTCTCTTAGGTAGTTCAGGTAAGATATTGTTGGGGCCACAGTCATTTGATGGCTTGTATGGATGTGCAGTTGTATAGCACAGCACACTGTGTTGTCATGCTAGCAAGGAAAGAAGAAGCCCTAGAATCTAGAAAAATGCAAACACAATAACTTGAGCAACTCTTTAAAGTTGGGGAGAGATTATGGAGAGAAATCCAGTAATCCAATATATTGATATTAGATTCTCTACTGTAGGCAACAGATAAAAATATTTTGACAATACATTTATTCAAAGTTGACTATAACCATATGACTATCTGTATAAACCTGTTTAATCTTATTAACTCTATGACCAAAATGACATACAGATAAAAATAAATCATGTGTCTTATAATAAAACAACAAAAATAAAACAATGACTATGTGCCTATTATTTCATAACACGTTGCATCTATTTTTGTACCAGATTCTTTCCTTAACAAATGACATGTCTGAATTCCTCAGGAAAAAAAATTTACATAAATTTCAAGGAAACTTTTGGTAAGGACATCATATTATTAACCACTCTTGCACTCTTCATTAAATTGAAGAGAAATGTGTCAAGAAAGCATAAGATTGTTCTGAGCATTTATCGATTTTCTTTTCCCTCAGCCTTTGTGGAAAGGAACACATTATGAATTAATTAACTACTTGAGCTCAAAATAAAGTTCCAGTAAATAATGCTTGGACCTTGAATCTTATCAACTAGTCTAAGAGTCCATGTCCCCCCCAAACTGCCTACTTATCAACCAGATAATACTTTAGATTTAAAAAATACAGGATGGTTTTCTTGCCTCCCCTACATCCAAATTTTTTATTCTTTTGTTTTAATGAACTTGAAATGATGTGAATGCATGTCTCTCCTCCTCAAGTACTAGAAAATCATGTTTGCTTAGAAAAAGATACATATTATTTTCATAGACCAGAAGTTACCTCAATTGTTTCTCACGTCAAACCATTATCAAAAAGGTCTAAGTAACAATGTTTCCAAAAGTAAAGTTATTACTTTTGTTAATAGCCCTTTAAATTTTAATTGGTTGTTAGCTGAAAAAGTAGCAGCTGCATTACTCTGAATCTGTCTACACACTCTTCAAATATCATGCCTCAGTAGAAATAGGAGAAAGCAAAACAAACTTCAAATTACTTCTATGTAGAAAAGTAAACACCAATTTCCAGTACAGCTATTTCTAGATGTCCTGCTCCAAGCCTTTATGGAAGATTAGGTGGACCCAGGAAATGCGTGTGGAAGAGAAAAGAACTAAAATCACTCCCAGAAAGAGAAAACTCACCATAAGTGCAAAAATAAGAAGAATCCTTGTAGATCACTATAGGTGTTTTATTCTTTATGATGCTATTGTAAATGGAATTGTGTTCTTAATTTCGTTTTCGAATTTTTCATTGCTAATGTATAGAAATACAATTGATTTTTGTATACTAATGTATTCTGACACCTTGTATAACTAACTTATTAGTTCTAATAGTTCTCTTGTCTATTTCTTAGAATTGTCTGTATGCAAGATTATGTCATTTGCAGATAGAGGTAATTTTCCTCCTTTCATTCCAAACCGAATACCTTTTATTCTTTTTCTTGCCTAATTGACCTGGCTTGAACCTTTATTGTAATGCTGAATAAAAGTGACAACAGAAAATATCTTTGTCAGTTCCTGAATTTAGAGGCAAAACATTGTCTTTCACTGTTAAGTGTGATGTTAGCTGTGGGACTTTGTAGATATTCTTTATCAGGGTGAGGGAGTTCCTGCATTTTCCTCCATTGTTGAGTGTTTTTATCAAAAATTGGTGTTAAATTTTAAGTGCTTTTTATGCATCTCTTGAGTTGAATTTGTATGTATGTGTGTGTGTGTGTGTGTGTGTGTGTGTGTGTGTGTGTGTTCCCTGCCCCCTTTTTTCTCTAATGTGATGTATTATACAGTTTGAATTCTGTGTGTTACACACACAAAAATGGGGGGCGGGGAGGCGGGAAGAAGACATAACAACTACAATCTTGAAGTTGATACAACAAGCAAACAGAAAGGACATTGTTGGGTGGGAGTGGGGAGAGGGAGGTGGGAGGGAGGTTTCGGTAATGGGCCACAATAATCAACCACATTGTATATCGACAAAATAAAATTAAGAAGAAAAAAATAAATAAATAAATAAGGCAAAAAAAAAAAAAAAATGAATTGTGTGTGTTAGACCAACCTTGACTTCCTGGAATACAATCCTTTTCATATATACTTTAATTCAGTTCGCTAGTTTTTTTGTTTGATTTTTAGGATTATTGTGTTTGTATTTATAAGAGATATCGGTCTCTTATTTTATTTTATTTTCAGGAATTTTTTTGTCTTTGATTTTGGAATCATGACAATACTGGCCATATAGTACGAGCTGGGGAGTGTTCTCTCCTCCTCTATTCTTGAAAGATGTCATGATAGATCAGCGTTCATTCTTTATACCTGATAGAAATCAACAGTGAAGTCGTCTGGTCCTGGCATACCATAGATTTAATATACTGTATCTTCATTTTCATTTACCTCAAAATATTTTCTAGTTTATTTTTTCATGTCTTGATGCATTAGTTATTTAGGAGTGTATTGTTTAATTTCTAGGTATTTCTAATTCTCCAAATTTATTTCTGTTACTTATTTCTCATTTCACTCATTTTGGGCTGAGAATGTGTTTTGGACAATGTCAATATTTTTCAATTTATGATAAAAGCTTCTTTTACTTCCTAGTTTGTGGTTAATCCCAGAGAATGTTCCATGTGCATTTTAGAAGAATATATAGTCTACTGTGTTTGGGTGGAGGGTTCTACATATTTCTGTTGGGTCTAGTTGGTTTACAATATTATTCAGATCTCATGTTTTCTTGTTGATTTGCCTAGTTGTTCAATCTGTTATTAAAAGTGAGATACTGAAGTCTTAAACTATTATTTTTAAATTGTCTATGTCTCCAATCAATTCTGTCAATTTTGTTTCATGTATTTTTAGGCTCTGTTATCAGATGCAGATATGTTTATGTCTTCCTGATTAATTGATGCATTTATTATTATGCAATGTCCTTCTTTATCTCTAGTAATAATTTTTGTTTGAAGTTTGTTTTGTTTGATATTAATATACCCACTCAAGCTTTCTCTTGGTTTCTCTTTGCTTATCTTTTTTCCATCCTTTTACTTTCGACTTACTTGTTTCTTTTAAACTAAAGTATGCTTTGCATATAGTTGGATCATAATATTTCTTATCAATTCTTATATTTTCCTTTAGATTGTTGGGCTTGGTCAATTGTGTATTTGATACAATTGTTGATATGTCTGCATTTTTCTATTTGTTTTGTATATATATCCTATTTTCTTTTCTGTTTATTCTCTTACTGCCTTATTTTGAGCATAATAGACATTTTAAAGAGTACCATTTTGTTTCCTTGTTTTTTACTTTATATTTTTATTTATTTTCTTACTGGATATGCTGGGAATTACAATTAACATCTTAACTTTAAAAAATCTGGTTTGTATTAATATCAACCTAATTTTATTACTGTACATAAATTGTGCTTTAATGTAATTCCATTCTCTCCCACCCTCCTTTGTCCTACTATTTGTCACACAAATTTTATTTTTAAACATCATAAGCTCATTCACAAAGTTTAATAGTGATTTCTTTATTCAGTTGTCTTTTATACAGAAAAATTATTGCAATTAAAAATACATTATGCTGTCTTTGATATATACCCATGTATTTAGCTTTACTTGTGCTCTTCACTTCTTTGTGTGGATTTGAGTTATTGCAGAGAGTCCTTTCTTTTCAGTCTGAAGGATTCTCTTTAGTACTTCTTGTAGGGCAGGTCTGTACACACTGAATAACCTCAGTGTTTGTTTATCTGGATATGTCTTAATCTCTCCTTCATTTATTTATTTATTTATTTATTTGAGATTATATACTCTCCATTTTTTATTTTTAGGGGGTTTGGGTCATACCTTTAATTACTTAATAGATTAATGTTAGGAAGTATTGACTCCATCTTTTATTTTCTTTAGATATAAGTTAAGTGGCAGATGAAGTTAAATGTGTGTAATAAAATAATTTTTTTTCAATTTAAAAAATGTTTTTTATTATGAATATTCATGAGATACAAAGCTAATTGTCACCCCTCATGCCCATGATGTGAAGGCCAGCTTCATACTGGCGGAATACCCATACCAGAAATTGCATTTGTACCCTGTGTCTCCCACACAATTATCACCAACTCCCCCCCTTCCCCCCCCCCCACTCCACTTTGTAGCCCAAGGAATCTTCTCTCTCTCTGCAAGACCAATGCACCACTGTGGTCTTTCTTTCCTTCCTTCTTTCTCTCTTAGCTCCCACTTATGAGTGAGCATCTGCAGTATTTATGCCTCTGAGCTTTGCTTATTTCACTGAACATAAGTTTCTTCAGGTTCATCCATGTTGTTGCAAATGATACTATTTCATTCTTTTTTATGGCAGAGTAAATCATCAGGGAAATACAAATTAGAACATTTTTTGAATAGTTTTTCTGGATTTAAAATTCTTGTTTGATCATCTACTCATTTTAAAATTTTGAATGTCATCCCACTGCATTTTAGCCTCCATAGTTTCTGATGATGAGTCAGTTATTAGTAATGTTGAGAATCCATTGTATGTGAAAAATAATTTTTCTCTTGTTGCTTTCAAGATTATTTTATTGTTGTTGTTGGCTTTCAACATTTCACTATTATACAACTAGGTTTAGATATTTCTGGATTTGTGCTATTTGAAATACATTGAGCTCTTAGGATATTTTGATTAATGTTTTCATCAATTTTGGAAAGTTTATACTTATTATGTCTTCAGAAATTCTTTCTATACCTTTTTCCTCTCCTTATTTGACTTCCATTATTCACAAGTGTTATATTTGATATTGTTCCATAGGCCTCTGATGCTGTGTTAATATTTCCTTCTGTTCTTTAGACTAATATACTCTCACTTGGCCTATTTTCAACTTTACTGATTTTTTTTTTTTTTTTTTTTTTTTTTGCTAGCTCAAATGTACTCTTAAGTCTCCCTAGGAAATCTTCCATTTCAGTTATTCCACTTCAGTTATTGCACTTTTTCACTTCAGAATTTCTATTTTTTAAAAAATAATTTTTATCCCTTTCCTCCTATTCTTCATTTAGTGATTCATTATTCCATTAACTCTTTAAACTTGGCTTTCTTTAATTTGCCAAGCATGTTTATAATAGCTGATTTAAAGTCTTTGTCTAGTAAATCCATCATCTCAGCTTGTTAGGAACAGTTACTATTGACTGCTTTATTCTGGTGCTTAAGCAATGCTTTCCTTTTTCTTTTCTTGTCTTATAAACTTAAGTTAACTATCAATACTTGTGATAATCAAATCAGGAAAATTAGCATATTCCTTATTACAATACATAATCATTCTTTGTTTCGATTAACCAAATTCTCACTGGCCTCCCTCTCCTTCTCCCTTTCCCAACTCTAGTAACTGTAGTTTTGTTCTCTCCTTTTGAAAGTTCATCATATTACTGTGATTGTTGTTTCTTTCTTTTCTTGACTATGTAAACTTTAAAATTCACAGAAATTAGTCCTTTTTTCCCATGATGACTATTTGAAACATTTTTCTATAATAACAAGTCTCAAATTCAGTAAAACTATTTTGGTGCCTCTAAAATTTCTAAGCTTCTGCATTTTCATGGTCAGCATTGTATACTGAAGATAATTTTAGACAGTGAGATGAATTTAGGTGGCATATAGACATGGTGTTGATTTCCATCAATATAAGAAAATTATTTGCTTTTAAGCTGCCTTTGTATTCTTTTGACTGCCTAAAATGAAACTTCCTATTTGTCCTAATATACTTTGAACATCTTTCTAATGCATCTCTCTTTCAAAAAAGAGAATGTAGCCTCAAACTCCCAAGATTTTAGCAATTGGCAATACCAGTGTGGAATGCAATGACATTATTTTGTTTTCATTACTATTTCTATTATCAATTAGTATAACACTTACTTTAAAACTATGTTTAAATAAAAAAAGTGAGCATACTTTAAAAACTTAGTATATTTCATAAATTAGTAATGAAAATGATAGTACAAAAAGCAGGAAGTTTACGCTTTAAGTTTATGCTTAAATAATCCTTTTATAGATCTGAGGATTGACAAACTTTCTTCTATAAAGAGCCAGATAGTAAATATTTTAGGTTTTATGAACTATACAATCTCTGTGGAAAATATTCAACTCTGCCATTAACATGGGAAAGCAGCCATAGACAATATGTAAATGAGTGTGGTCTTTCTGTCAATAAAACTTTATTTACAAAATCAGGCTGGATTCTGCACTGTAGTTTGCTGACCCCTGTTGTAAATGAGGGAATGGAGGATCAAAAAAGATATGTTACCTAATAAACTTAAACAGCTGGTTAGTGGGAGAACTAGGACTTATATTCCCCCAAAACATTTTATTTTATAGTATATTACACCAGGAAACATTTCCTAGGATTTCTTCAGTTTAAGAAATGTTACCAAAGGAATAATTTCTTTCCTCTTTTTGATTTCTTCAGTTTAAGAAATGTTACCAAAGGAATAATTTCTTTCCTCTTTTTTCTTTCTTTCTCTCTTCCTTTTTTTGGGGGGAGGGATGGTTTGTCTTGCATTTTATAATTATTCACACCATACAATATATATTTACATATACACATATATATTTCTTACTATTATTATATGTATTCAAGGTTTGCTGATAATCATCTAAATATAGAAATGAAAAGTGAAAGTATTTGAGTCATGCATTTAACAAAAGATATATAAATAGGTGGTTTGCATAGATTAATGTAATCAAATGCAACCTAAAAATATAAGGAACTTAAAATACTTGTGTTTCAAAATGCCACATTAGGGAACTGCATTTCTAATAACCTACCCTTGCAATGTTAATTTAGCTTTTTTGCATTAAAAGAAAATTAATTTTAGTCATTAATTGAGATCATGGGAAAGGGATTAACACCCTATCAAATTTGATTAATAATTTCAATTCAGATGCCCCAATGAATGGATATAAAATTGAACACTGAAAATATTATTTTCCACCTATTAGTTGGTAAGATTGGTATCATTTATAGGAAGCAAACAAGCTCAGTTTAATTACTCTTTTCCTCAACCAAAACTTTTCTACATGTTTAACAGTGCACTGATGACAGAATCATTCATTTCCACCTCTGAGGAGTACTTAATTATTGAATCTCAATTTAAGAACAAATATATTATATGCTCTTTTATTATCTTTCTTCTTAAGAAAAAGCTCTGTGGTTCCAACAGAGTGTGAATTGAAGAGTTCTCAGCTTTCTTTATTAAAATTAAAGGAGTATGCTTAATATGTTAAGGAAGATAAAGTCAACATTTTATTCATGAGTACTCTGTCTTTAAGCTCTGATTTAAGGTACCATATTCCCATTTGGTGTACACTTTTATTGGTTTGATAAAGGTATGTGAATCACTTTAAAATTCTAAATTAGCTTAATACACTTACTCTGTGGTTTGTCTGTAAATAGATATTTTTAAAAAATGATTCATCCTTCTTGCTGTGAAGTCTGATGAGCTTGTTTGGCATAATCAGGTGTAAGATAATGCAGGAAGTTCCAAAGTTATTTTGTTTGTGTTATGATAAGAAATAAAATTAGAAGGCTAGTCCAAAAATTAAATATTTAACCAGTAATGTTGTTTACCCATAGTATATTACTGTAAAAACTAACCACTACATAAAATATATTTTTTCTTTAAGAAGTTTTACCAAAGGAATAATTTGGTAAAATACTGAAAAATCAGTTTGAAAGTACATATTCTGTGAATTCATGTATTTAAAAGCGTAGTCTCAGCCATATACAAAAAGGAGTAGTTGAAGCTGTTTCACAACCTCACTGTAGCAACAGCTTGACCTCCCACAGTCAAATGGAGGCAGAATAACATATTCTTAAAGAAGACATACGGATATTTCTCAACTTTCGATGGGGTTACATGCCAATAAGCCCATCATAAAATGAAAATATCTTAAGTTGAAAATGCATTTAATACCCTGATAAACCCATCATAATGTCAAAAAAATATAAGTTGACCCATCTTATATTGAGGACCATCTATAGTTCATAGTCCCATAAATCTTTTCACCGTGGCTCTTCCACTTGCTTAATTATATTATTTTGTTCATATTTCCTTATCTCTCTGAACAATGGTTTCTTAGTTTGTGGAGTGGAAATAATATCTAACTAACAAAATTGTTGGAAAGAGGAGATCAGCTATTTAAAGCATGAGAGAATAACTCCTCATTATTTGTTAATTTCTTTAATTATTATAAATGGATGGGGAGTCTAGGGGCATATGTTTTTCAATAGGATAGATGCTATATAATTTATTGTTAAATCTGTGACACTGTTGGTTGTGCAAGGGAGTATTATTAATAATTACAATGGAAAATGAGCATAAATAGGGACTGCTCTGAGCATATGAAGACATATGGTCATCCTATTTACTCATAGCACCCTGTGGGAGAAGAGGTGACTGCTGTGGTGTGGAGGAGGTAGCTCAGATTACACCAGAACCAAGGTTTACAAGGCTTAGGAAGGGATCAGATCAATAGAATTGGATTAAAAAAACCCAGGAATCAACCTACATACTTACAGCCAACTGATCTTTGACAAAGGCAACAAGAACATATATTGGGGAAGACTGCCTCTTCAATAAATTGTGCTGGGAAAATTGGACTTCTATATGCAGAAGAATGAAACTGGACCTGCACCTCTCACTATACACCAAAATCAACTCAAAATGGATTAAAGACTTAAATATAAGACCAAAAACCATAAAATTACTAAAGGAAAACATAGGGAAAACAGTTCAGGAAGTAGGACTAGGCAAAAACTTTATGAAAAAGACCCCAAAAGCACAAGCAACAAAAGAAACAATAAACAAATGGGATTATATCAAATTAAAAAGCTTCTACACAGCAAAGGAACTAATCAACAGAGTAGAAACACCACCTATGGAATGGAAGAAAATATTTGCAAAGGAATTAGTATCCAGAATATATAAAGAACTCAAACAACTATACAGTAAAAAAAAAAAATTAAAATAAAAAAATTAAAAAAGTAATCCAATTAAAAAATGGGCAAAGAAGATGAATAGACATTTTTTCAAAAGAAGACATACAAATGGCCTATGGGTATACAAAAAAATGCTCAACATCACTAGTCATCAGAGAAATGCAAATCAAAACCACACTGAGATATCATCTCACCCAGTTAGACTGGCTATTATAAAAAAGACCAAGAACAACAAATGCTGGTGAGGATGCAGGGAAAGGGGAAATCTTCTACACTGTTAGTGGGACTGTAAATTAGTACAGCCATTTTGGAAAACAGTATGGAGTTTCCTCAAACAACTACCATATGATCCAGCAATCCCACTATTGGACATATATCCAAAGGAATGGAAATCATCATGTCAAGGTGATACCTGCACACCCATATTCATTGCAGCTCTATTTACAATAGCCAAAATATGGAACCAACCTAAGTGTCCATTGACAGAGTACTGGATTAGGAAAATGTGGTATGTACACACAATGGAATACTACTCAACCATAAAAAAGAATGAAATTCTGCTATTTACAGCAACATGGATAAGTCTGGAGAAAATTATGTTACATGAAATAAGCCAGACGAGGAAAGAGAAATACTGCATGTTCTCACTTACAACTGTGTGATAAGAAAGAATGAAAGAATGAAAGAGTGAAGAAAGAAAAAGAAAGAAAGAAAGAAAGAAAGAAAGAAAGAAAGAAAAGAAAGAAAAGAAAGAAAAGAAAGAAAATACCAAAACAATATGTTGAACTTTCAGAAGGGGAAAACAAACCTAAGGATACTGGAGATCATGGGGGGAGGCTGAGGCAGGGTTTGGGGAGGAATAGGTTGGTTAAAGGGCATAATGAATAGTCACTATTTGTAATAATAATGCTTATAAAAAAAAGATCAGAGGCAGCCTCATACAGTGAATCAGCTCTTCAAATTCCCTGGTAATGGTGAAATAGCGCTCTGTGGTAAAAGCAGCATAGAAATTATGAATACAGGGTCAATGTATGCAAAAGACATTTCACAGCTGTTCACAGTATGTTCTGTGTTGCCAAAATTCAGGTTTTCTACACATAAGCATTTCATATAAGAACATCAAAAATACTCTAAAAATTTTTAAGCACATGTATATAATTTAATTCCATTGTAGAAATTTGATAATTTGGTTTATCCATCTTTTCAGCTAAATATCTCTAGAATAAAGCTATTGCAAGGAAGATTATTTTTATTTGGAAATTCTTTCTCCTTTTCTCCTCCTTATTCTCCCTCATTTCCATTCCTTTTTTTTCTCCTTTTTTATACAACTTTGTGCATGGGTCTACGTGTGTATTCTGAAAAAAATTGCATGTAATAATTTTCGGAAGTACTTTAGAACTACACAGTATATAGATACTCAAGCTTCTGAAAAAATAAGATCTATTTAACTAAAGTCAAGTACAACATTGAAGAAGATGATATTTCCTTGAATTTTGTTACTGAACTACTCAACCTAAAGCAATAGTTGAATTAACATCGTAAACAGCAAGGAATATCCCACATAATTTGTGTATGTACATATATCCAAATAGATGGATATTTCCATCTATTTGGATTCAAATTATTGTTGTTTCCAAACTGTGGATGGTGGCCCATTAGTGGGTCACAAAATCAAATTAGTAGGCTGTCTCCATTTTTTTCAATGAAATGGAGAAAAGAATAGGATAAAATATATCAGAATATATCACACAAAGTAAGAATACGTGAAAAGTTTGTTTCAATTATATGTATAAATAAATATATTTATGTGTGTGCTAAATATCAATGTAAAATGTATTTCTTCCTGTGGATAACAACAAAAAAATGTAAAAACACTAATGTTCTCAAGACGACTGATTGCTAAGATTTCTCACTTTCTTTCCAGATGCATTTTGCTGTTGAATAGACATAAACAATGCGCATGCGAGATCTTTTTAAGACTCTGAATAAATAGTAATAAATGGATTCAGGGTCTTAGTATATGTTTACCAAATTAATGCACAGGCTGTTATATACACTGAAATATACAGGTGATATGGATTTATCTGTTTATTTAGATGAAAATGTTATTTTAAGAAATATAATTTGGAACACTTAATAATCCATATTGAGAATCTTTGAAAAAATTCCCTGAATAATTACTAAGCAGATTGGAAAGCCTGGGACGCATTAAGATATCTCTGAGGTGTTCATAAAGGTGAAGAATTTTACTTGAGCTCTTTTAGGTTTCTTTTAACCTTGATTCCTCTCCTTTGAAAACAAGGTTGTGTCATGGGAGTATATTCATTCATTCATTCATTCGATAAATATTAATGTCACTCCTACCATGTGTCAGTGCCATCCTTGCTTCAGGAGATTGTGTGCTCAGCAAAAAAGAGGTTCTGACCTTCACAGAACTTACTTTGCCATGAGCAAAAATAAACAATAAACACATAACCAAGTAATTAAATAAACTTAAATGAACAAATTCTAGGAAGAAATTTAAAAGGATATTGCAAAAGAAACTGTATTGAAAGTGCGATAGGAACTATTTTAGATATTTCTGTCAGGAATGGAGTCTTTGTGGAAGCAACATTGACTTGAGCTCTGAACAATGATAAGAGATCACTATTGCAAAGATCCTGGGCAAACGTGGCAAGTATAAGAGGCTGGAGATGGGAATGAATTTGGCAGGTGTCAAGATGAAGGGCAATACAGCTGGAGCCAATTGAGTGAAAAGGAGAGTAATAAAGAATGAGAATTAAAAAATGTCAAGTGTCAGATCAATCAGCCAGCACGTCGTAGGCTTATGTAATGAGTTTGAATTTTATTTCCATTCATTAGGAAGTTATTGAAGCATTACAATGAGGGAAATGATATAATCATTTTTCAGTTTTGAAAAGGTTACTGTGTCCGATGTGTGAAAATTAGACTGTTGAAAACTAAAGGTGGAATCCAGAGGAACATTTAAATGCTGTGACAGTACTTTTTGCCATGATGGTGGATAAATTTTGGCACCATTAGATAAATGAGAAATAATAATAATAATATCACAGTAAAAACATTTATGGAGCACTTATTCTATCCCTGATAATATACTATTTCACATACACTATCTGAATCAAACTTTAAAACAACTCTGTGAGCAAGATTCTAAAATTAATTTCAATTTCCAAGTAAGCAAACTAATCTAAAAGAGTTTAAGTAGTTGCCCAAGGTCCTTACAGAGGTACAAGTTAGAATGATCGAGGGCAGGTCATCCTTAGACTTCATCCTTGAAATACGGAAAGTCAAGAGCATGAGCCACAACATGAAAATAAAGATGGAAGATTAAGATGCATTTGAATCTCAACATAGAACATGGAAGACATGAGTGAAAAAGCTGAGGAATTAAGAATAATCCCACATTGCTCTATATTTAGGGGAAGAACTGCCAAAGAGTTTATTTAAAATATAAGATCATATCACTCTTCTGCATAAAACCCTCAGTGGCTTCCGAATCTTACAGAATAAAATCCTACAAAGGGTTTTAAATACATAATCTGGCCCTCCACTTCCATTCAGATCTTATCTCCTAACACTTTGTCCTTTGTCTGTGCCTTTAGGGCGACACTAGTTTTCTTGCACTTCCTCAGTCCTGTAGACAGCTTCCATCCAGGGCTTTCGCATCTACTATTTTCTCTTTCTGGAAAGCTTTTCCCCTAGATATCTGTCTGACCCATCATTTTATTCTGTTCAAGTACTTAGGCCATCTCTGACATCTTCCCTTCCCCAACCGGCTTAAAGAATTTCCTCTTTTAATCTCTCTCTATTCCTTTACCTTGCTTTATTTTCCTTCAGTGTATACACATTTATATAAGTGTTTATGGGCAGTCTCACCACAGTTTACCACTAGAATGTAAGCTTGACGAAAACGGAGACGTTCTGTTTTGTCAATGCTGTAGCTCCATTGCCTAGACCAGTTCTAGGCACATAGAACATAGTCGATGAATATCTTTGAATAAACAAATAAATTGTCTTGGTCCGTTTCTGTTGCTTATAACAAAATACCTGGAACTGGGTGATTTGTAAGGAAACAAAATTTATTGCTTACAGTTTCAGAGGCTGGGAAGTCCAAAGTCCGGGGAACACATCTGGTGAGGGTCTTGGTGGTGGTGACAGTGACCCAGAGGCCTCACATGGCAGAAAATGGCAAGCAAAGAGCAACTAAGTTCCCATAAGTTCTTCTTTTAAAGCCCTCAGAACCACACTCCTGACCACCATTATTAATCCATTCACCATGGCAAGGTCTTACAATCTAATCACCTCTTCAAGTTCCCACCTTTCAATTACCATAATAGGATTTCCCACCCTCAACAGTTACAGTGGAGTTTTTTTTTTTTTGGGGGGGGGGGCGTGAGGGCAGACATTCAACCCAAGGAATAAATGAACATATAGATGCTACAAAATGAATTATTTGGTGGACAACCAATCTTTCTGGCACAGGAAAGAATTACTACACAGTGGCTTCTCAGTTTGACACCATGGAGTGGTTGGAAGACAAATCTAGTTATAAGATTCTCTTGTACATCCTACTCTTGTCTCCTCTATATGCTGGGAATCAGGAAGAGAACCCTGCCTCATTCCCCAGAAAATTGTCTTGGCCTTGCTTCCTCACCTATGGCCTTGTTACTTCTTTTCTCATTCTTCCTTGATGCAAATTAGGCAGCTTTACCTATTTTTCAAAGCTTGTCAATTCTTAACTTCTGACATTATTGCACGTTCAAGGCAGTCAGCTGTTGAATAAAAATTTTACAATGCCACTAAAACTTTATAACTGCGTTTCTAAATCTGTGTCTAGGTTTTCCCCATATGCCCTGTAATAACCTCTTCTGAAACAAATCCACAATCACTATCAGAATGACATATTATATTGAACTATAATGCATTTTTATTTTTCCTAGAAGTTAATGCTGACACCACACCTCATGTTTACTTTAGTAGTAAATACAAGGGAGAAAACAAAAGTATAAATAAACTGCTTAAAGGAAGGTAGGGAAAAACAAGTTTGGAACCCCTGCTGTATGAAGAGTGACTCTGTTACAGAACAGAGATGACCTTCAGTAGAAGAGGGTTTTTTAAAAAAATATTATTTATTATAAGCATATTATTATTACAAATCATGATTTTTCTTTATGCTCTTTACCCAAACTATTCCTCCCCAAACCCCTCCTCTCCCCACCTCACCATCTCTAGTATTCTAAAAGTTCAAGGAATTGTTTAGGTCCTTTCTTTTCTTTCTTTCTTTCTTTCTTTTTTTTTCTTTCTTTGTTTCTTAGCACCCAGTTGTAACTGAGAACATGTGGTATTTCTCTTTCTTTGTCTGGCTTATTTCACTTAACACAATTTTCTCCAGACTCATCCATGTTGCTGCAAATGGCAGAATTTTATTCTTTTTTATGACTGAGTAGTATTCCACTGTGTATATATTACCACATTTTCCTTATCCAGTCTTCCGTCAATGGACATTTAGGTTGATTTCATATTTTGGCTATTGTGAATGGAGCTCCAATGAACATGGGAGTGCAAGTATCCCTTGAGCTCCAATGAACATGGGAGTGCAGGTATCTCTTCCATATGATGATTTCTATTCCTGTACTAAATCCCAGTAGTAGGATTGCTGGATCATGTGGTAGTTCTATCCATAACAATCATCAGTGCAGAAAGACAACCTATAGAATGAAGAAAATATTTGCAATCTGTACATCTGACAAGGGATTAATATCTAGAACATATGAAGAACTCAAACAGCTATACAGTAAAACAATAAAGAATCCAATTAAAAAATGGGAAAAGAGGTGAATAGACACTTTTCAAAGGAAGACATACAAATGGCCTACTGGTATATCAAAAAATGGTCAACATCACTAGTCATCAGAAAAATACAAACCAAAACCACGTTCGGATTTCATCTGACCCCAGTTAGAATGGACATTATTAAAAAGACCAGGAACAACAAATGCTGGTGAGGATGCAGAGAAAGGAGAACCCTTCTACACTGTTGGTGGGACTGTAAATTAGTACAGCCACTATGAAAAACAGTATGGAGGTTCCCCATACCATTCCAGAAGAGGGTTTCAATGAGTGCTTGGATATACTGTGACAAAAAAGATTTTAAAACAAAAAACAAAATCATACGTAAAAGAAGACTATATTTCTACACTAAGGAAGTGAAGGCTATAAAACTATTTCAAAAGCTCTTATTTCTTACTGAAGGTTTACAGTCAGTGATTTTTTTTAAAGCTAAGTGAGTAATAGGTAATGAAATGCTACAGAAATAAAATGTCTGATAATACTAACATTTTTTGGCTTCACACTTTTTTTTCTTTTTTTACTTATTCAGCAAATATCTAGTGACAATATATTGAGAATTTGTATAATTTTATTGACCTACCACATTCCATCATATTTTCTTAAGGTGCAATGAAAACAAAAATTGTCTTGCTCACTGTCTTAGTCCACTCAGGTTACTAAGACAAAATAACAAGACTAGTATTAATGTTGGAGTAAGCGGGATTGAAGCTGTGCTGGAACATAAAACCACATGAGCTTTAGAAAAAAAAAAAAGACAACTTTTTCTTAGCATGCATTTCTCTGAGTTCCCTCTTTCCCCATGGTTATTTGATAGTTTGGACCTTGGTTACAGGGCAGGATGACATTGTTTACATAAATGCAAAGTTGTTTGCCAGTCAGCCTGAAGTTGCAAACTTGCCACAAAGGACATACTATCCAGAAGCTGAGAAACCAAAGAAGACATCAATAAAACTATGCTGAGTCCACCCCAAGTAGGACCTTAAGATAACATCAAGGAAGAAAACAGAAGCCAAAAGGAGCCTTGGCAAGAATGTGCACCTGGCCCCTTACACATCCGCCTTCCTCCTGCTTTTCATTTTCCACATTTCACTCCCTCAACCCTTTTTTAAGTTTTGAGATGGTTTTAGCCTGGCCATTGTCCTTCAGGTTTACTGGAGAGATGCGTTGGCCTAACATCTCTCCTCAGATCACTTGTGTTCTTGAATAAAAGCTGACTTCCTATTCCACCAACAATTTGACTTTTAAGTCATTTGTTCTTGTCCATCAGGTAGCTCGACTCAGGTTCAGTAACAGGATTTTGGTGAGCCTAAGCTGGAGCTGACTGCCCTGGGTTCTGTAACAGACTTTGGCGAGCCGAGCCAATATTTTCGTTTGGGGTTAGGCAGATGGACTTGGGTTCAGTTACATTAAGACTGGGTGGTTTAACCAACAGGCATTTTATTTTCTCACAGTTCTGGAGGCTGGAAGTCTGAGGTCAGAGCACCATGCCAGCAGGGTCAGTTTCTGGTGCGGGCTCTCTTGAGCTTGCAGGCAGCCACCACCTCGCTGTGTGTTCACCTGACCTTTTCTTTGGGCATGCACAAAGAGCTCTCCGGTGACTCTTCTTATAAGGCTGTGAATATCCTATCTTATCAGCACCCCAACTTATGACCTCATTTAACCTAATTACCTCTTTATCTTCAAATACAGTCACACTGGGGACTAGGGCTTTGGCTTATGAATCTTGGGGGAACACAGTTGAGTTCACAGCACTCACAAAATGAAAGACGTGTATTAAGTTGTTCAGAGGAGGTAGGACATGAACTGGTCCCTAGTCCGTATTTTTCTGTGAATAAAATTCCTTCATTTCTTTTTGTGCTATTTTCATTTGTGTGAAGCCCAGTTTAGAACTTCATCTTTGCTCTCCTCCATTATTTTGATTTTAATATTCTATATTTATCATTTTAGTCTGGCAATCAGTTAATAACGAACTGGGTTTCTTAGATTGCTATCCTAAGGCCAATTTTATCAGAATCACTTTCAGGGATGATTAGAAATTTGACTCCTATGTTCTACCTAGTTTTGGAATCAAGCTCTCTGAATGTAAAACCCTGGACATTTACTATAAGATCCTGGTGAGCATAAATGTTTGAGAACAATTGACAATATGATAACTGCATGCTTAATTAAAATAGAAAAAGACCTAGTATGCTAAAGTAGAGTTATCATTTTCTGTAGATTGCAGAGTTATAGCAGCTCAATGAATCCATCCTGGGTACAAACATCATTTTCTCCTTCAGAGTGAATCCTCTAGGGAAGCAGCACAAAAAGTGTTCTTTACATCATCACTTTTCATAAAGAAGTGGTATGATTGATAATGAGAAATTAAGCCCATTAACCATGAATGTGCTCAGAGCCTCAGGCCCACACCTGTCTCATTCTTTCATCTAACAAATGTGTATATATATATATATATATATATATATAAAATGCCTATCAAGCAAACAAGATGCTCTTCTACAGAAACTTTAAAATAATTATGATGAGCCATGAACACCTGTCCTCAGTACATTGCTGTCAGAGTTTCAAGATCCAGCACTGCATTTAATGGAATTCTAGCATTAAGACTTTTTAAGATGAATTTGGTGAAAGGTGTCATCTTTCTTTGCCTTAAGTTTGGCAGATGGCAAACAAATGAGGCATTAAAGAAATCCGGGCTCAAAAATTAAAGACTTGTCAACTCAGCCATCTTTAATAAACGACTTCATCTGTAAGCCAGTCACAATACTTGATTTGCTTTTCCCATATCTCAAAGGTTTGCCTCTTTATAGCTCTTATAAATCCTGAGAAATAAATAAGCAAAAAATTACCACCTGCATATGCAGTAGTGAAACAGAAGCCATAACACTACCAGGCTGGATGGCAACGTTACATAGCTGGATGGCTCATGGTGATCTCTATGGTGCAAATGAAACTTGAAGAATAGATGAGGATTCTATAAGTGGAGGGAAGAAAAAAGGCAGATAACATGGTGACAACAGCTGAGGTCATGTATTAATTACAAATCTTTTTGTTGAAATAATGGAATCCATGGATAGCTACCTTAACTGTAACAAATATACTATTTTCAAAAATAACATTTATGTAATTTATAATTTTTATATCCATACACATAACTTGCTTCTTAGATAGCCCAAGGCATCCATATGACTTTGTGGGGGATTAGGAATAGAAGCGGATTTGGGATATTACAGAAGGAATTCAAAGAGAAAGAAAGATTTTGACGTTAAAAAAAACACTTTGCATCTAACCATTACACATTGTACGCAACTATTGAAAATCAACTTTGTACCCCACATATACATATAATAAATTTTTTAAAAATAACTGTTTGTGGGCTGACCCGTCGCTCACTCGGGAGAGTGCGGAGCTGGGAGCGCAGCAGCGCTCCCGCCGTGGGTTTGGATCCTATATAGGAATGGCCGGTGCACTCACTGGCTGAGTGCGGTGCAGACGACACCACGCCGAGGGTTGCGATCCCCTTACCGGTCACAAAATAAATAAATAAATAACTGTTTGCTATAGACTAATTGGTTTGAAAATGATGCAACTTTTGAAGAGATGGGATTTTCTAATTTTTTAGCCCTCATATAATGTATTGAAACCAGAATGAAATAGTTTTGTGTGAGGGAAATTCTGAGAAGACAGAGATGGTAAGTAAAAGGAAAGCCTACCTCTTTCAGCTCTGGGAGACTGCAGAGAGAGAAGGCTGACAAAAGTTTAGTGATGCATGAAAAGGAGATAGACTTCATTATGTACCCTGATATGCACTGTTCTGAGAAAAAGGTTGAACGAGACACTGAGGATAGACGTCTTTCTCCAGTGAGGAGCACTAACCTTCATTTATTACTGAAGGATATAATTCAATGTCTTGTATTGGAAGTTCTTATATATCTTTGCCTCAGCACTCCTTAAGTCTGATTTGTTCCTAAATACACACCACTATTTAGCATGTCTTATTTATATTTAGGTACCAATCAATTTGTGGTGTTCAGGTCTAAACAAACCAGTAACTGATCAGAAAATCACAGGTAACATTTTATAACCCAACCTCTCATTTTACTTTTTTGCTGCCGTAGACCCTCTGAAAGATTCTAGCATTTGCTTCTAAAATGCCACATCATTATTGGTATTGCAAGGGATTATGGAAACAGTATGAGACTTAAATAAAAACAGTTAAACAGAACTAGCTTCCTACTGTGCCTCATCTACTTATTAACTGGTTACAGAGAATAAGTAACATCTAAGTTTCCATTTCTTCTTCAGTAGAGATAGTATCATTTACTTTTCAAGATTAAAGATAATATATGCAAAGAACCTGAACATGGTAGTCATTTAATAAATGAAAAAATTACTTTATTATTGCAGCAGCCTTTACATTATTGGTGCAGCCTTAATTTATTATTGCTTCTTCACATCCACAGACCAAGGATGAGGAAGTTACAAGTAGAATTTTAAAAATTCATTGATTAGAAGGCACGACTATTTTACGCCTGATCTTATTAAAATTATAGAGAAAAACATTTACAGCCACTTATTTTAAAAGCTAACTTTTGTATTTTATGATACTCTCTTAACAATGTGTCATTAAATTATAATCATTAAGTTGGACTGGGTCTTACACCAGAAGTTAGAGTTTTAAAATATTATTTTTTAATGAAAAGAGCTTCCACAAGATCTTAATAATTCCTTTATATTAAGACTTCCTACTGTGAATTAAATGATACCCTAGTGAATTAAATTGTTGAGGGCTTTCTGACACAATAAGTTAAGCCAGATCCTAGAACATAGTTATGCAGTAATACTAATATTCAGGTGAATGGAAAAGATCTTGACTTTTATTATAATAGTATTTTAATGTAATTATTTTAATTTTAATAGCAGATTTTCCTCAGTATAATACTAATTTTATTACTGCTGATAGCCACATTAATAAAAGATGATTAATTTAATCTTTCAAAGGTCCCAAACTAGAGCATACTCTGAGTTTTATATAGGGTTAACTTGTATATCTTTACTTAGAATATAACATTAGATATAATCTAGGTGTCTGAAAAAGCTCGTTTAATCCCTACAGGAACTTAAACAGGACATTTAAATAAAGAAGTTAAATTTACTGAAATTTTGATTAGAATCTTTGAGCTATAAGGTGTAGATAACCTGGATTCATATTTTTATTTTTTCATTGAAGAACTTCTCTCTAGCAAGGTTAAGCAACTTGGTGAAAACTCAGCCAGTTAGTGACAAATGTATTTCTCTGAAGCATCCACTGTTTGAAGATAATAATTTATAACAAAACAAAAAGCTAATTATGATAGATATGTTATATGTAATATCTTAAATTCTTTCTTCAATCTTAACAAGTTTGATATGTCTTCTGTCAACCTAAAAGAGAGAGGATCTCTAAAAGAATAATGAGTTTAGGAATAGAACATTGCAATGGAAATACACGTGCTATAGTAAATTACGTGCATATTCAGGGATGTAAAGGAAGACAAAGATTTTTAAAGGCAAAGGAGAAAAGTACATGTAATTAGTTTTGAAACAAAGAGAGCACTGGTTACAATGGCTTAACACAGGAGTTGATGTCAGTTCATTAGTGGGAACAGTGTCAGACAAGTTCTTGTACATCCATCCAGCTGCCCTGTAACTCATATAGCAAGTTGTAGTTTCAGAAGTCTTTGGCAAAAGTTTTTGTTAAAGGTGTATGTGCATAGATTGTCTTTGTAGCAGTTCTTGTCATAGGCATGTGTGCGTGAGAGTTCTCTCTTCTCAAGCCTACAGCTTTATTTATTTGTTCGTTTGTTTGTTTGTTTGTTTGTTTGTTTATTGTTAGGGCTCCACACCTGTAACTCCATTTTGATTCTGAAAACTTACACTTCCACATACCAGATTAAAGAAAAAAAGGACTGGTGATAAGTGGCCAAATGAGGTTTTAGCCCACGGTTGTCTGTCTCCATAGTCTTTCAGTCTTTTAGTGTTCTTTTAGTCTGAGGACTTTAATTGGCAACCTAAACAAATCTGAAGATATTTAAAACTAGTTTAGATTAGACATATTTGTTATTGCTGTTAGCTATATATTTTACCTCTATGAAAAACAGACAACAACAACACAGGGTAAATAGTTATTTAATAACTTAATTATTTAATCTATTCACTAGATCATGAATGACATTTAAAATTACAATTCATTTCCACATTTGATGGATGAGGAAACTGGGGTTTGTAGAAGTGAATTGAAATTTCCCCAAATCTCATGCTTAATAAATATTAGAGCTGGTACTTTAAACTAATATTTTCCTAGACACTAGATGATTGGGAAGTAAAATACTCAAAACTCCTCCTCATATTAATGTAATATATTTTTTTCCATTTTTCTTCTTCACATAGAAGCACTATTTCAATATTTAGTAAGTTATTATACATAAATTGGCTTCTGATAATTTAAAGGATTTATCTCTCATCACAGGACTATCTTTTTATTTTGTTTGAATTTTTAATTTTGGCTGTGAAATACATCAGACATTCAGAAACGTGTAGAATGATATAGAAGATTTCTATGTACCAACCACAGAGAATAAATAGATCTTAACATATCTGGTTGCTTCTCTTTTTGTATTAAACTAAGTAAATTGAATTATAACCATAATAGCATTAAAACCATATCTTGGTCCTTTAACTTTATTTCTAATTGGGACCACTATCCTAAAATTGATACACAGCTCATGTTCATATACTGTGTCATATAATATTCTATTTCATGAATGAACCAGTTTTTATTCAGTCTCCTAGTAAGGACATTCATGTTGTTCTCAATGTTTTAAAAGTAAGTTTTTAAAAAACAGTGTTAAAAATAAGCAGAATAGAAGCACTGTGCACATGGAATGCATGTAAGATGTTCTTTAAGATAAATACTGGGAAGGGGTATGGCTAGATCAGAAAAGAATGCTTTAAAATATACTATTTATTGGCAAAAAAAATTCTCCTGAGTGGAAGTTTAAACTTAGACTATCAGCATTTTTCCTGTTTTCTAACATCCTCAACAATACAACAATATTATCAGGATTAATTTTTGTCTGTTTATAGATATGAATTATATCTTGTTTTAATTCTAATATTGATCACTGGTGGGATTAAGTATTTTTCTCACGTTTATAATCATGTTTGGTTTCCCACTTCGTTAATTACTTCTTTATATCCTTTTCTCTAGGCTTTTTATTTTTAATTTTAATTGGGTTGTTGGTCTTTGCCTCTGACCTGAAGCATTACTTTATACAGTCAACTTAGTAATCACTTATTAGTTACAAGGATGAAATATCTCCCCCACATATGTCTTTTGTTTTTAGACTGTCAAACAATGGGACCAATTTTGATTTTAATCTTGCCAAATTTGTCAGTGTCCTACTTTACATATGCGTTTATGCCTTATTTAACAAATTATTTTCTACCCAACTATCACAAAATATTCTTTAATATTTTATTCTAAGTGATTTACACATTTTATTTCTATATTCAGGTTTTTAAACTACATGGACTGCAACTTCATGTACATGAAGAAATAACATTTTTTTTGATATGGATAACTAATTTTCTAAGTACCACTTGATAATTCATTCTCAAGTCACTGATTATTAATATCATATTTAATGAAGTTCCTATATGTTTTACCATTCCATTTGTAGATACCTCTACAAATACTACAGAATCTGAACCTGTGATCTTGGTGTTTCAAAGCTGTGTTGTAACCAACTGTGCTAACTGACCAGCCCTCCACATTCTTAATAACTTTATCTTTAAATGAAGTGTCTATGTCTGACAGGCAGTACCTTATCTCATTATTATCGTACAGACACCACTTGACAAATTTCAATAATTGGTTAGATTTGGGAGAAAGACAAACATAGCCAACCCTCAGATAATTCTTTGGTTTTTTGTCTATTATGAATATTCATGAGATACAAAGCTGATTGTCCCCCCACTTGTCCATGATGTGGGAGCCAGATACATACTGGGGCATATCCATTACCAGAAATTATTTTTGTACACTTTGTCCCCTCCCAATTTTCCCCCAACCCCCCTCCTCTTCCCCCCTCCCCTCAACTCCAATTTGTAGCCCTAGGAATATTCCCTCCCTCTGTTGGATCATGGGACTACTGTGATCTTTCTTTCCTTCCTTACTTTCTCTCTTAGCTCCCACATATGAGTGAGCACATGCGGTCTTTATCCCTCTGTGCTTTGCTTGTTTCACTCAACAGAAGTTTCTCCAGGTTCATCCATGTTGTTGCAAATGGGAGTATTTCATTTTTTTTTTTAATGGCAGAGTAGTATTCCATAGTGTATATATACCACAGTTTCCTTATCCAATCATCCATTGATGGACATTTAGGTTGGTTCCATATCTTGGCGATAATAAACAGAGCTGCAATAAACATGGGAGTGCAGGTATCTCTTCAACATGATGATTTCCATTCCTCTGGATATGTACCCAGAAGAGGGATTGCTGGATCATATGGAAGATCTCTCTGTAGTTGTTTGAGAAACCTCCAAATTGTTTTCCAAAGTGGTTGAACTAATTTACAGTCCCACCAACAGTGCAGTAGTATTCCCTTCTCTCCACAACCTCGTCAGCATTTGTTATTCACCATCTTTTTTATTATAGCCAGTCTAACTGGAATGAGGTGGTACCTCAATGTGGTTTTAATTTGCATTTCCCTAATGACTAGTGATGTTGAGCATTTTTTCATGTATCTGTTGGCCATTTGTATGTCTTCTTTGGAAAATGTCTGCTCAGCTCCTTTGCCCATTTTTTAATTGGGTCATTTATTTTTTTACTGTATAATTGCTTGAGTTCTATATATATTCTGGATATTAGTCCCTTGTCGGATGCATAGTTGGCAAAAATTTTCTCCTGCTCTGTAGGTTGTCTTTTCACTCTGTTGATTGTTTCTTTGTGCAGAAACTTGTTAGTTTGATACAGTCCCATTTCTTTATTTTTTCTTTTTCTTCTCATGCTTTTGGGTTCATGTTCATAAAGCCTGTGTGTGCCCAGCCCTAACTGCTGAAGTGTTTCACCTATATTTTCCATTAGTAATTTTACAGTTTCAGTTCTTATATTTAAGCCTTTAATCCATTTTTAATTGATTTTAGTGTATGGTGAGAGATGCATATCTAGTTTCATTCTTCTGCATATGGATGTCCAGTTTTCCCAGCAGCACTTGTTGAAGAGGCAGTCTTTTTCCCAATGTAGATTTTTGTTGCCTTTGTCTAATATCAGATGACTGTAAGCCTGAGGGGCAATTTCTGAGTTCACAATTCTACTCCACTGGTCTGAATGTCTATTTTTTACCAGTACCATGCTGTTTTGGTTACAATAGCTTTGTAGTATAATTTGAAGTCAGGGAGAGTTATGCCTCCAGCTTTGCTTTTTTTGCTCAGGATTGCTTTGGCTATTTGGGTCTTTTTTCTTCCATATGAAAGATAAGATTGTTTTTTCCATTTCTCTGAAGAATGTCATTGGTATTTTGATGGGGATGGCATTGAATCTGTAGATCGCTTTGGGTAGTGTAGATATTTTCACAATGTTAATTCTTAAAATCCAAGAGCATGGAATATCTTTCCATCTTTTTGTGTCTTCTTTAATTTCTTTCAGAAGTGGTTTGTAATTCTCATTGTAGAGGTCTTTCATCTCCTTGGTTAAATTTATCCCTAGGTATTGTATTTTTTTGGCGACATTGTAAATGGGCTTACTTCCTTTATTTCTCTTTCTGTTAATTCATTATTTGAATATATAAATGCCACTGATTTGGGGGCATTTATTTTGTATTCTGCAATGTTACTGAAGTTATTAACCAGCTCTAGGAGTTTTTTGACAGAGTCTTTAGGTTTTTCTATATATAGTATCATGTCATCTCCAAATAGGGAAAGTTTGACTTCATCTTTTCCAATCTGGGTTCCCTTTATTTCTTTCTCTTGCCTAATTGCTCTAGCTAGTACCTACAGTACCATGTTGAATAGAAGTGGTAAGAGTGGACATCCTTGTCTTGTTCCTGTCCTTAAGGGGAAGGCCTTCAATTTTTCCCCATTCAGAATAATACTGTCAGTGGGATTGCATAAATGGCTTTTATTGTGTTAAGATATTTTCCTTCTATACCTAATTTTTTGATAATCTTATCATGAAGGAATGTAGAATTTTGTCAAATGCTTTTTCAGCATCTATTGACATGGTCATTATCATCTTTGTCCTTGAGCTTGTTGATTTGATGGATCACATTTATTGACTTTCATATGTTGAACCATCCTTGCATCACTGGGATGAATCCCACTTGATCATAGTGCATATTTTTTTAATATGTTGCTGTATTCTAATTGCTAATATTTTGTTGAGGATTTTAGCATCTAGGTTCATCAAGGATATTGGCCTGTAATTTTCTTTTTTTGTTGTGTCTTTATCTGGTTTTGGCATCACAGTTATGTTGGCCTCAGAATGAGTTTGGGAGAGCAGCATCCGTTTCAATTGTTTGGAACAGTTTCATGAGAATTAGTATTAACACCTCTTTGAAAGTTTAATAGAATTCAGCTGTAAATCCATCTGGACCCAGACTTTTTTTGTTGGAAGATTGCTAATTACCACTTCAATCTCTTTGCTTGTTATTGGTCTGTTCAGGTTTTGTATCTCTTTTTGTTCAGTCTTGGTAATTTATATGTGCCTATAAACTTATCCATATCTTCTAGATTTTCAGATTTGTTGTCATACAGTTGTTTATAATAGTCTCTAATGACTCTTTGTATCTCTGTGCTGTCAGTTGTAATGTTTCTCTTTTCCTCTCTGATTTTTGTTAGTGGGTCTTCTCTCTCCTTTTTTTTTTTGTTGTTGTTAATCTAGCTAATAGTGTGTCTATTTTGTTTATCTTCTTGAAAAACCAACTTTTAGTTTTATTGATCTTTTCTATTGTTTTTAGGGTCTTTATTTCATTTAGTTCTTCTCTGATCTTAAATATTTCTTTCTGTCTACTGCCTTTAGGTTTGGATTGTTGTTGTTTTTCAAGTTCTTTGAGGTGTAACATTAGGTCATTTATTTGGAGACTTTCCATTATTTGATATAAGCATTTACTGCAATAAATTTTCCTCTTAGTACCTGTTTTGCAGTATCCCACAAGTTTTGGTATGATTTATCTTTATTATCATTAGTTTCTAGAAATTTTTTTTTTATTATTTTATTTATTTATTTATTTATTTATTTATTTATTTATTTATTTTTAATTTTATTTTCTCGATATACATTGTGGCTGATTATTGCTCCCCATCACCAAAACCTCCCTCCCTTCTCCCTCCCCCCCTTCCCCCCAACAATGGCCTTTCTGTTTGCTTGTCATATCAACTTCAAGTAATTGTGGTTCTTATATCTTCTTCCCCCCCCCCCCGGTTTTGTGTGTGTGTGTGTGTGTGTGTGTGTGTGTGTGTGTGTGTGTGTGTGTGTGTGTGTGTGAATATATATATTAATTTTTAGCTCCCACCAATAAGTGAGAACATGTGGTATTTCTCTTTCTGTGCCTGACTTGTTTCACTTAATACAATTCTCTCAAGGTCCATCCATGTTGTTGCAAATGGCAGTATTTCATTCGTTTTTATACCTGAGGAGTATTCCATTGTGTAGATGTACCACATTTTCCGTATCCACTCATCTGAGGATGGACATTTGGGCTGGTTCCAACTCTTGGCTATTGTAAAGAGTGCTGCGATGAACATTGGGGAACAGGTATACCTTCGACTTGATGATTTCCATTCCTCTGGGTATATTCCCAACAGTGGGATAGCTGGGTCGTATGGTAGATCTATCTGCAGTTGTTTGAGGAACCTCCATACCATTTTCCATAGAGGCTGCACCATTTTGCAGTCCCACCAACAATGTATGAGAGTTCCTTTTTCTCCGCAACCTCACCAGCATTTATCGTTCAGAGTCTTTTGGATTTTAGCCATCTTAACTGGGGTTAGGTGGTATCTCAATGTGGTTTTGATTTGCATTTCCCGGATGCTGAGTGATGTTGAGCATTTATTCATATGTCTGTTGGCCATTTGTATATCTTCCTTAGAGAAATGCCTATTTAGCTCTTTTGCCCATTTTTTAATTGGGTTGCTTGTTTTCTTCTTGTAAAGTTGTTTGAGTTCCTTGTATATTCTGGATATTAATCCTTTGTCAGATGTATATTTTGCAAATATTTTCTCGCACTCTGTTGGTTGTCTGTTAACTCTGTTAATTGTTTATTTTGCTGTGCAGAAGCTTTTTAGTTGGATATAATCCCATTTGTTTATTTTTCCTTTGGTTGCCTGTGCTTTTGCGGTCCTGTTCATGAAGTCTGTGTCCAGGCCTATTTACTGAAGTGTTTCTCCTATGTTTTCTTTAAGAAGTTTTATTGTTTCAGGGTGTATATTTAAATCCTTAATCCATTTTGAGTTGATTTTAGTATACGGTGAGAGGTATGGATCTAGTTTCATTCTCCTGCATATCGATATCCAGTTATCCCAGCACCATTTGCTGAAGAGGCAGTCCCTTCCCCAGTGAATAGGCTTGGTGCCTTTGTCAAAGATCAGATGGAAGTAAGTGTGTGGGTTGATTTCTGGATTCTCTATTCTATTCCATTGATCAGTGTGTCTGTTTTTATGCCAGTACCATACTGTTTTGGTTATTATAGCTTTGTAGTATAGCTTAAAGTCAGGTAGTGTTATGCCTCCAGCTTTATTTTTTTTGCTCAGCATTGCTTTGGCTATGCGTGGTCTTTTATTGTTCCATATAAATGTCTGGATAGTTTTTTCCATTTCTGAGAAAAATGTCTTTGGAATTTTGATGGGGATTGCATTGAATTTGTATATCACTTTGGATAGTATGGACATTTTCACTATGTTGATTCTTCCAATCCAAGAGCATGGAATATCTTTCCATCTTCTTGTATCCTCTCTAATTTCTCTCAGCAGTGGTTTGTAGTTCTCATTATAGAGATTTTTCACCTCCTTGGTTAACTCAATTCCTAAGTATTTTATTTTTTTGGTGGCTATTGTAAATCGGCAGGCTTTCTTGATTTCTCGTTCTGCATGTTCACTATTGGAGAAAAGAAATGCTACTGATTTTTGTGTGTTGATTTTGTATCCTGCTACTGTGCTGAAATCATTTATCAATTCCAAGAGTATTTTTGTAGAGGTTTTAGGCTGTTCGATATATAGGATCATGTCATCTGCAAACACGGACAGTTTGACTTCATCTTTTCCAATCTGGATGCCCTTTATTTCCTTCTCTTCTCTGATTGCTCTAGCTAGTACTTCCAACACTATGTTGAATAGGAGTGGTGAGAGTGGGCATCCTTGTCTAGTTCCTGTTCTTAAAGGAAATGCTTTCAGCTTTTCCCCATTCAGGATGATATTGGCAGTGGGTTTGGCATATATGGCTTTAATTATGTTGAGATACTTTCCCTCTATACCTAACTTATAGAGGGTCTTTGTCAAGAATGAGTGCTGAACTTTATCAAATGCTTTTTCAGCATCTATAGAGATGATCATATGTTTCTTGTGTTTGACTTTATTAATATGGTGTATCACATTTATTGATTTGCGTATGTTGAACCAACCTTGCATCCCTGGAATGAATCCCACTTGATCGTGATGAATAATTTTTCGTATGTGTTGCTGTATTCTGTTTGCTAGTATTTGAGTGAGGATTTTTGCATCTATATTCATCAAGGATATTGGCCTGTAGTTTTCTTTTTTGGTTATATCTTTAGCTGGTTTTGGTATCAGGATGATGTTTGCTTCATAGAATGAGTTTGGGAGATTTGCGTCCGTTTCAATCTTTTGGAATAGTTTGTAAAGAATCGGTATCAATTCCTCTTTGAATGTTTGGTAAAATTCTGCTGTGAATCGATCTGGTCCTGGGTTTTTCTTTGTTGGGAGCCTTCTGATAACAGCTTCAATCTCCTTTATTGTTATTGGTCTGTTCAAATTTTCTACGTCTTCATGGTCCAGTTTTGGGAGCTTGTGTGTGTCCAGAAATTTATCCATTTCCTCCAGATTTTCAAATTTGTTGGCAAATAGTTCTTTATAGTAGTCTCGAATGATTCCTTGTATTTCAGATGAATCAGTTGTAATATTCCCTTTTTCATTTCTAATTTTGGTTATTTGAGTCTTCTCTCTTTTTTGTTAGCCATGCTAATGGTTTGTCAATTTTATTTATCTTTTCAAAAACCCAACTTTTTGATTCGTTGATCTTTTGAATTGTTTTTTGGTTTTCAATTTCATTTACTTCTGCTCTGATCTTAATGATTTCTTTCCATCTGCTAACTTTAGGTTTGGATTGTTCTTGTTTTTCTAGTTCTTTAAGGTGAAGTGTTAGGTTGTTCACTTGCCATCTTTCCATTCTTCTGAAGTGAGCATTTAATGCAATAAATTTCCCCCTCAAAACTGCTTTTGCAGTATCCCACAGGTTTTGGTATGATGTATCATTGTTTTCATTAGTTTCAATAAATTTTTTGATTTCCTGCTTGATTTCTTCTTGGACCCATATGTCATTGAGTACAATGCTGTTTAATTTCCATGTGTTTATACAGTTTCCAGAGTTTCGTTTGTTATTAATTTCTAGTTTTAATCCATTGTGGTTTGAGAAGATACATGGGATAATTCCAATTTTTTTAAATTTATTGAGACTTGATTTGTGACCTAATATGTGATCTATCCTGGAGAATAATCCATGTGCTGATGAGAAGAATGAATATTCTGAGGTTGTTGGGTGGAATGTTCTGTAGATATCTGCCAATTCCAATTGGTCTAGAGTCTTGTTTAGATCTTGTGTTTCTCTACTGAATCTTTGCCTAGATGATCTGTCTAATATTGACAGTGGGGTGTTCAGGTCCCCCGCTATTATGGTATTAGTGTCTATTTCCTTCTTTAGGTCTAGTACAGTTTGTTTTATAAATCTGGCTGCTCCAACATTGGGTGCATACATATTTATCATTGTTATGTCTTCTTGATGGATCAGTCCTTTTATCATTAAGTAGTGTCCCTCATTGTCTCTGTTTATGGCTTTTAGTTTAAAGTCTATTTTGTCAGATATAAGAATAGCTACTCCAGCTCATTTTTCTTTTTTGTTTGCATGGTAAATCTTTTTCAATCCTTTCACTCTTAGTCTGTGTGAATCTTTATGGGTGAGGTGGGTCTCTTGTAGGCAGCATATAGTTGGGTCCTGCTTTTTGATCCAGTCAGCCAGTCTGTGTCTTTTGATTGGGGAATTTAAGCCTTTTACATTAAGAGTTGTTATTGAAAGGTGTTGATTTATTCCTAGCATTTTCTTGGTTGTTTGGTTGTCTTAGGTGTCTTTTGTTCCTTGCTTTCTGATTTACTGTTTGTTTTCTGTGTTTGTTGGTCCTTAGGTTGTAGATAGCGTTTTTGTTAGCTTGTTTTCTCTTCATGAATGCCATTTTTATTATACTAGCGGGTTTAGATTTTTCTTGGGTTTTTATGGCAGTGGTAGTTATTTTTCAGGAACCAAACCCAGTACTCCCTTGAGGATTTCTTGTAAGGGTGGTCGTGTGGTAGTGAACTCCCGCAGTTTTTGTTTGTCTGAGAAATATACTATTTGCCCCTCATTTCGGAAGGATAGCCTTGCAGGGTAGAGTATTCTTGGCTGGCAATCTTTGTCTTTTAGTATTTTGAAAATATCATCCCATTCCTTTCTAGCTTTTAGGGTTTGTGATGAAAAGTCTGATGTTAACCTGATTGGGGCTCCCTTATAGGTGATTTGACGCTTCTCTCTTGCAGCTTTTAAGATTCTCTCTTTGTCTCTGAGTTTTGCCAATTTGACTATGACATGTCTTGGAGAAGGCCTTTTTGGGTTGAATACATTTGGAGATTGTTGAGCTTCCTGGATCTGAAGATCTGTGATTTTTCCTATACCTGGGAATTTTTCTGCCACTATTTTGTTGAATAGGTTTTCAATGGAATCTCCATTTTCCTCCCCTTCTGGAATACCCATGACTCGGATATTTGAGCGCTTGAGGTTGTCTGATATCTCTCTCAGATTTTCTTCCATGTCCTTGATTCTTTTTTCTTTCTTTTTGTCTGCTTGTGTTATTTCAAACAGCCCATCTTCAAGTTCAGAGGTTCTCTCTTCAACTTCGACAAGCCTGCTGGTTAAACTCTCCGTTGTGTTTTTTATTTCGCTGAATAACTTCTTCAGTTCAGCAAGTTCTGATACATTTTTTTTCAGGACATTGATTCTCTTGTATATTTCCTCTTTCAGATCCTGTATACTTTTCCTCATTTTATCATGATGTCTAGCTGAGTTTTCTTGTATCTCATTCAGTTTCCTTAGAATTATCACTCGAAATTCCTTGTCAGTTATTTCAAGGGCTTCTTGTTCTATAGGATCTAGAGTATGAGATTTATTAACTTTTGGTGGTGTACTTTCTTGATTTTTTGTATTTCTGGTGTCTTGTTTTTGGTGTTTATTCATTGTGGCAGGGGGTTTCACAGTCCACCGGTTTGAGACTAATGATTAACTAGGATGTTGCTATGGTTGCCAATTTCGCATGGCTACCTCCGTGGCTGCTCAGTTAGCCTCTAGTGCCTTGTGTCTGTGGTTGCCTTGGGTCTTGGTCTTCTCCGGGGAGCCACCTTTCTGGTCAGCTTGGACTCTGCTGGGCTGGTGGATCACATACCACAGGGTGTGTGATCGCTGTTGAGCTTTCCCTTCCTGTGCAGGACTTCTCCCTGTTCCGTGTGCTCTGGCCCAGGCTGTTGGATCGTGCAGTGGCGACCCCACCGGGTGTGTGGTTTCTGTCGAGTCTCCACCTCCCTGGCCGCAAGTCTCCCCACTCTGTGCGCACCGTGCTGGGCTGGGGCGTGTCTTCTGCACCCCTCGTCTATCAGCTGGGCCTTCAAGACCCTGCTCGGCACCGCCTCACCCAGGAAGTCTACCAGGTTTCTGCTAGGCACAGATGACCGGTCGCTCTGGGTGCCTTTGTAGCACTGTGTAGATCTTTCTCGGGACTTGTTCACCATTGTATCCCCCAGTATAAACCGAGTCTAGCGTCCGCCTGCAGCCAGCTCTCTGGCAGGTTCAAGTGGACCTGGGAACTCTCCTACCACACTATTCCCAACCAGAAATTTGTTAGGCTTTTTTCCGAACTGGTGGCCGCAGAGATGGTATCTGCCTCCCAGTAACAGGAAGTTTACCGGGGCCGGAGTTCAGGGTGTGGTGGAGTGACAGTCGGCCCGCCCGTACTTCCTTGCCCTCCCAACACTGGCTGGGGATACCCCACGCCACCAACCCGCCAGAGAACCGTGGAGGGAGTGGGAGGGGAGGCCTGCCCACAGGCTCTGGAAAGCCCCACGCCGGGCCAAGCAAGTGGGAGGGCTCAGTGGTGGCCAAGCCGAGCAGAGCTGCCCAGACCTGGGAAAATGGACGGAGCCCCGGGGCGGTGAGTGGCCTGGTGATGCCGGCGGGAGTCGGGTGGGCGTCTGCCGCCCACAGGACTGGTCCAGGGGTCACTCACAGGGTTGTGCCAGGTCGGGTGCTCACTCTCTGCCTCTGGTTTGCCGCCTTCCCCGTTCTCGGCCGCTGCCGCCTCGGGCTGTTCAGTAGCGGTGCAGCTCAGGCTTCCCAGGAATCTTCTTTAATGCCGGCCTGAAACCTCGAATCCTGAATAGGACAGCTGGCCGCCTTCAGCGCGGCCCCGGCCTCCGGGATCCTGTCTGCATCCACAGCAGCCCTGGCGCCGTGTTCCCTGTTTCGAGACTTGCTTTTGCAGCTAAGAAACAGTTCTTTTCCTGCTCCACACTTCAAAGCTGTTGCCTGTAAATGAGGCAGCCTCTCCTTCCGAGGGCAAAGTGGCGGTCACCCCCCACGACCGACCCGCAGCTGCGGTCCTCCCTTAAGAGATGGCGAGAGGAAGGTCCACAAGTTTCCTGGCTGCCTGAGGCCCAGTGGCCGCCTTTTCCACCTCAGCTACTCCGCGCCAGCCGCCGCAGCCACCGCCATCTTGAAAGTCCTCTAGAAATTTTTTTATTTCCTGTTTAATTTCTTCTTGGCCCCATAGGTCATTCAGGAGCCTATTACTTATTTCCCATATATTTGTATATCTTCCAGCAATTTGCTTATTGTTTATCTCTAATTTTAGTCCATTGTGGTCTGAAAAGATTGTTGGAATGATTTCAATTTTTTAAAATTTGCTGAAACTAGATTTGTGACCTAATATGCGGTCTATCCTGAAGAATGTACCATGAACTGATGAGAAGAAAGTGGATTCTTCAGCTGTTGGGTGAAATGTTCTGTATATATCTGCCAAGTCCAGTTGGTCTAGGGTGTAGATTAAATCCTGCATCTCTTTGTTGACTTGTTGCCTGGAAGTCCTGTCCCATATGGAGAGTGGGGTGTTCAGATCACCCACTATTAATGTATTAGGTCCTATATCCTTCTTTATGTCTAAGAGTTTTTGCTTAATATATCTGGGTCCTCTTGTATTGGGTGCATACATGTTTATGATTGTGATGTCTTCTAGCTGGATAATTCCCTTTATCATTATATAATGGCCTTCTTTGTCTTTTTTAATGTGTTTTGGTTTAAAGTCTCTTTTGTCTGATATAAGAATAGCTACTCCTGCTTATTTTGGTTTCTATTTGGATGGTATATCTTTTTGCATCCTTTCACTTTTAGTCTATGAGTGTCTTTGCAGGTGACATGGGTCTCTAGAAGACAGCATATACTTGGTTCTATCATTTTAATCCAGTCGGTTAGTCTGTGTCTTTTGAATGGGGAGTTTAGTTCATTCACATTCAGAGCAGTTATTGAGAAGTGTTGTTTAATACCTGTCATTTAATTGCTACTTGTTTAGGTGGCTTAAATGTCTTTTGATCATTTTTCCCCTTTTATTTCTCTTCTTCAATGTGAGTTGGGGATTTAAGGTGAAATAATTTAGCTTCTTTCTCTTTCTTGCTGGTATTTTTGTTTTAACTGTAGGGTTTTGTTCTTCCTTGTGTATTCATGATGATGGTCACCATTATTCAGATTCCAGATGCATGACACCCTTGAGAATTTCTTGCAGGGCTGGTCATGTGGTGATGAACTCCCACAACATTTTTCTGTCTGGGAAATACACCATTTCTCCCTCATTTCTGAAGGAGAGCCTTGCTGGGCAAAGATTTATTGGCTGGCAGTTTTTTTCTTTTATTATTTTGAATATATCATTCCACTTTCTTCTGGCCTACATGGTTTCAGTTGAGAAGTTTGCTGTTAGTTTGATGGGGGTTGCCCTATAAGTGACCTGACGCTTTTCTCTTGCTGTTTGTAGAATTCTCTCTTTGTCTTTGAGCTTTGTGAATTTAACTATAATATGTCTTGGGGAGGATATTTTTGGGTTAAATCTGTTTGGGTCCTTTGAGCTTCCTAGATCTGAAGGTCTATATCTTGCCCTACACCTGGGAAGTTTTCTGTTACTATTTCCTTCCGTAGATTTTTGATAACTTTTCCTTTCTCCTGCCCTTCAGGAATACCCACGATTCAGATGTTAGAGTTCTTGAAGTTGTCTGCTATCTCTCATAGGTTTTCCTCATTATTTTGAATTCTTTTTTCTTTCTTTTTTTTTGTCTGCCTGACTTATTTCAAAAAGATCATCTTCAAGCTCTGAAATTCTTTCTTCTGCTTGCTCTACCCTGCTGCTCAAGCTCTCAGTTGTGTTTTTTTATTTCATTGAACACTCAGATAATTCTAACATTTTTTTTTTATTGCTGTATCAGGTAGCTATTGTCTCAATAATGTGGTATAAAAAATCACCACTACAACTAAATAGCATAAGTCATTTGTTATTGTTCATACATCTGTAGATCAGCTGTTCTAATCTAGATTCAAATGAGCTTGGCTCCAATCTTCGGGCTATATCCACATCTGGGCTATGTGCTGTTAGCTATTCCATACCTTCTCATATGGGTGAAAGAAGCTCAAGAAGCAAGGACAACCTCTTAAAGCCATTCCAAATCTCTCCCAGCATCACATCTGCTAAAATCCCATTTTGGCCAAAGCTAGTTACATGGACAAGCCCAATATAAATGTGTGGGGAAGCATACATTGACTCTAGTGGAAAAATATGCTAACTTTTGTTTGTTTATTTTAACATTTATTTGTGCATAGTTGCAGGGTACAGTGTGTTGTTTTAATACATGCATATATTGCACAATGATTCACTTAGAGTAGATGGCTTAGTTTTCTACCCTTTAGTCCACCATATTTCCTCCTTTATATCCTCCCTCCTCTGGTAACTATTATTCTACTCTCTACTTCCCTGAGAATGACTTTTTTTTTTTTTTTTTAGATTCCACATATGAGTGATATCATGCAGTATTTGTCTTTTTGTGCCTGACTTACTTCACTTAACATGATGGTCTCAGTTCCATCCGTATTGCTGCAAATGATAAGATATCATTTTTCTTAATAGCTGAGTAGTATTCCGTTTTGTATATATAACACAGTTTTTTAATCTATTCATCAATTGATGGGCCTTTAGGTTGATTACATCTCTTGGCTATTGTGAATAGTGCTGCAATGAACAAGGGAGTACAGGTGTCTTTTTGACATAATGATATCATTTCCTTTGGGTATATACCCAGTAGTGAAGTAGCTGGATCATAGGGTTCATCTGTTCTTAGTTCTCTGGGCAATTTCCATACTATTTTCCACAGTGGCTGTACCAATATACACCCCTACCAGCAATGTAGAAGAGTTCTTTTTTCTCCACATCCTCGTCAGAACTTGTTATTTTTTTGTCTTTCTAATAATAGCAATTCTAACTATAGTGTGATGTTATCTCATTGTGGTTTTAATTTAAATTTCCCTGATGGTTAGTAATGTTCAGGAATTTTTCATGTGCCTATATGTCTTCTTTTGAGAAATGTCTGTTCAGGTCCTTTGCCCATTTTTAATTGGGTTATTTGATTTTTTGCTGTTGAGTCATTTAAGTTCCTCATGTATTCTGGATATTAGCTCCTTTTCTGATGTGTGGTTGCCAAACATTTTCTCCCATTCTGTAGGTTGGCTGTCCACTTTGTTGACAGTGTCCCTTGCTGTGCAGAAGCTTTTTAGTTTGAGGTATTTATGTATTTTTGCTTTATTTATCTGTGTCTTTGTGGTTTCACTCAAAAAGGTACTGCCCACTCCCATTTTATGTAGCATTTCCCCTATGTTTTCTTATAGTAATTTCATAGTTTCAGGTCTTAAATTTAGGTGTTTGATCCATTTTGAGTTGATTTTTGTGTGTGGTAAGAGATAGGGGTCTAGTTTCAATGTTATGAAAACTGAAAGATGCTAATTTGTAAGGCAAAGGTCATTGAGCAGAGGGGTGTAAATAATTAGGACTAATAATTTAGTCTAAAACGGTCCAACCTCTTTATCACAATTTTTTATTTCCCTACTACACTCAAAAAAACATGCAATCCCATTTTACACTCCCATAAATCACATCCAGTCATAGCAACAGGCTTGAAGTTTAATTTGTAGTAATTTATATCAGGGCCAGATGTAGTCATCTTGACCCAGAGACCTATGAATTTGAAAAAAATAAAAAAGTCATTTGTGTTCAGCGTTCAGCATGCCCAACTTACAATAGTGGAACAGGGACAGAAAAAAACAAAACAAAACAAAAAAAGCCCCCATATTTGGCAAAGGAAAAACTGAGATCCACAAAGTAGTGGCTCATTCATATCAATTTGAAAATCCTGCTAGGAAACTATTTCCTTGTCTCCTACTCTGGGTGTAAGGAATGATCTTTGTTTGAGTGTGGCTCTGCTCCAATGAAGGGCATGTTTTCCAAAGCTCTTGAGTCTGCCTTTTGAGAAGTCCTTCCTTTTCATTCATCCTTCTTGCATTTCTGAAGATAGCTTGAAGAATATGACCTTTCTGACCATTGTAAAGCATCCTACTCCGATCCCCAGATATAGAAAGTTAGAAGCACAAAGCCTTTTTTTTTTGCATTTTGAGCAATTTCAGTCTCTTTGTCCAGTCTGGTAGCACATTTGCCAATACAATGCACTCAAAAATATTGTTGGTTTCCCATGTATTTGATTTCTATTAACTACAAATTACTAAATGTCAGTTCACTAGACATGCACTTCTCTCTAAATGTGACTTCGAGTATTTTAAGCACCATGTCCATAAACTTTCTAAGTATCTACATTTTCAGTTGAAATGATCATCTGGGCACCATCCTAATCCTTTGAGAAGTCTTTTTAAAATGCATGACAGCCACACCCTTGATTTGATCTATTTCCTATGGTTGTGCTTTAATGTCCACAGTTTTGATTTGGTAGAAAAAATTATTACTTTACATCCCAAAATTTCTTGGCTATCTTTAGTCTCTCTGAACATTGGTTCCAATCTATGCTTATTTGTGAGCTTTTTTCTCTCCTTTGATATCCCATCAAGTGCATCTAGTAATAATAAGCCTATATTTTTAACATTTTTTCTTAAAATCTTTTTCCATAGTTCTAAAAGTTTACTAGGTAAAATTATCTGCCTATCAGACTACCACAGGTGAGTTATCCAAATATTCAGCCACTACATAGCATGAACCACACTTTTCTAACCTCCTATAATAATTTATTATCTTTCACCACCAAGCCCCCAAACTTATTCAACATATTTTAGGTTTTGATTAGGGCAACACTTTGTTTATAGGTATCAGAGCTGCACTGGTTAGCCATTGCCACGATAATGCTACATAAAATGATCCCAAAATTCAGTGGCTAAAACAACCATTATTTATTCTTACATGTCTGTAGGTCAGCTGAAAGTTGGCCAGTCTAGGTTGGTTCAGGTTGGTCTTTGCTAAGTTGTAGGTTAGGGATGAGAATGCTCCTCAACTTTCTTATTCTTCTTGCATTTGTGGGCCAGCAATAGCAAGTTCTCCTTGTGGTAATGGAAGAATAAAAGGCATGTTTCAACTCTCTGCTTGTATCACATATTGCTAACATTCACTGGACACAAATCACAGAGCCAAGTTTAAAGTCAAGGGATAGGAAATTTTACTCCAATGCTGGTGGGATGAGCTGCAAACTCCACAGGACTTGAATGGATCTGAAGGTTGGGGTAGGGTGAAGAATCAAACATTGGAGCCAATAATTCAATATATCATGCTAATGTAAATAATACAGCAGAAAGCATAATCAGGTCACACAATAGACAGACCAGCAAAAGTATCCTTATGCTTCCAGATCTCGATATTATCAAGATTATAAATTATTTTGATCAATTATCAATATTATCAGATAGAGAAGTTAATGTTAGGTAAACAAGAGTCACACCAGAACTTCTGACAGCTAAATTGCTCTCTTTCAAACCAAGCCTTATAGATATAAAATGTCAGGATGACATGTAGAGTAGTCAGGTAGGAAATGTGAGATTACCTCATTTGGGCCAGGTTTACATTATTAATCTCAACTGTACACAAAGATTATGAGAGTGGCACATACTATATGCGAGTACTGCAAAAAGTTCATGGAAATTTTCATATTATCTTTTAATTCTATGTTTCCATGAACTTCTTGAAGTACTCTCATATTATGTATAGGCATAATTTTGTTTAGAAAATAATCTTGTTCTGACCATACCTTCCAACAGATATATGCTGGCTTTCTATTAAGTCACTTAAGTTTTTCAATACCAATCCTATCCACATTTTGACTAATCTTTAAAGTATATAAGTCTATGCTTAACTATCAATATTAACTTTGTACCATATTATTTCAAGGTGAATTAATGTACCATTTTCTGTGTCTCAAGAGAGAAAATAATAATAATAAAAACATCTCTTAAAATTATGCAGTCCAAAATTTTGCAATTTGAGACAACCATTAGGGAAGTGTTATGCTCTACAGAAATAAGATCTGATAATTTGAACTGGTGTGATTTAAATTTCATTAAGCCTGTTTTCATCAAGTGTCAGCTCTAATTATGGGAAAGCATGCTTAAAAATATAAAAGTCCTAATATGTCCTAAAGATCACCTTTGGATATACTTGTGGTAGCCAAGCCATCAAGTACCTATACTGTCTGATAGTAAATGGTTTTTGACTAGGTTAGCATTTTTCCACTAATCACCTAGAACAAGTCTAATTTTAAATACCCCTCTCTTATTTACCCTTATACTAACATTAGCATTAACTTTTTTAAAATAAAAATTTTCCATAATGGAAAAATATCTCTTTTTAAACAATAAATATTTATTGAGCAATTCCTATTCATATACTTGAAGAAAATTTAAGTGAATCAAATTCAACTGTCAAAACTATCCTGTATTTTCAGAATCTTAGAAAGGAATATGCCATATTATAATTCCCTGTATTGACCTTTTCAATCAATAAATCTTGACCTCAAAGTAAAGTTACTATTGACTTATTATAAAATATGTGAAATAAATCTCTACTGAATACTTAGTCTTTATGTTTTCCTACTAATAATGAAGTTATTGAACACTATTTAATAAAAACCAGAATCCTTTATCCATTTTTAGATCCATATATAATCCATTAAGAAAAAATATTGTCTCTTTTAAAATTTATGAGTATGTAATGAAGCTCAAATATCCTTTGTGAAATAGCGATTTATTTATTTGTTTGTTTGTTTGTTTTTTATTATACATACATGTGGGGTACAATGTTGATTTTCAGTAATTGTGTAGAATGTGTGGTGGTTAGATCAGTATAGTTAGCTTATTCATCATTACAATACACAATCATTCTTTGTGTCCATTGACCAATTCCTCATTAAAATAACATGCATTGATTTAATCTTGCCACGCACCTATTTAGATAATATGAAAAACCAACAAATAATTTATTTATGCTAAAATTAATTATGAAGGTACTTCAAAACATCTGTGGAAAGATAGAATTAAAAGATAATATGAATCTTTTCATGAACTTTTTGAAGACCACTTATATGTATGCTGATGTCATACCACATGATAGCACAGTGACCCTGATAAATGCAAATGCAGTAAAACATTAAATACATAATGTTCCTCCTTTAGAAATACTGATTTGGGCATGCAATTCACTGATCTCTATAATTATGTAATAGTTATCAAATATGATGGCTTTTTTAAAAATGCCATTGCAGATATGTGTCATTCTATGTATTATAGATAATAATGTAATGTAACATAGATATTTCTGGCATCTCTATTTTCTGAGTTTCAATTGCACCTAAGGAAAGGACCTAACATTTAATCATAAGAGGACTCATAGAAATTTATCTCACAATCAATAAACAGTTACTATTATGGCTAAATATTGTGTTTAAATGTTTAATGGCATGAATCCTGATGATGATATTTTAATTTATATAAAGTGTCATGTCCAATATATGGTCAAGATAATATTTTCTTCTATATGAAGCATATACTCTGATAGCACTCTAGAACTAAGCAATGTTTTGAAATTTTTTATTTAATATATCACCAAACAGAACTTACTTATCCTAATAACAGCCTTCGTAGAAAACAGTGAAAATCTTAATATATGACAACTTCTCCTATGCCGTGTTCAGCATGCCTCCACTGAAAAGGACATAATGATGCTAGACACATTTACTCATACTGCCATAGCTCAGGTCTGAATTCCAGGTATGTGCTGGAGAGCAGGAGCAGAAGATGGCAACCAGGACACCTGACACTTAGTATGGGGCACCACTGCACATAGAAGTAAAAAATGTGGTATTCATCAAAAGCAGGATATTTGGATAAAAAAGCAAGACAGGCAGCAAAGGAATGAAGGAAGTTTACACACCTGGGAGTGTCAGCACAAATCAGTGGAGAAAGTAAGCTTTGGCCAATAGAATTGAATCAAATATAGAAATGTCAACATTTAATCAAAGTTGATTTGCTGATTCACTGCCTGATTCCTAGAAAAACATACATACTGGTTTTTTCTGAGGATAACATATTTTAGAAAGTGGGATGTGAATTAAAATTTAAAATCTACTAAAACAATATTTAAACCCTTTAAAATTTAAAGAAAGTTTTCATATCTCATTTTTGCACACTTGACAATTTCTTCAGAATTGTCTTGATACTAATCATACATAAGAGGAAGCCATTGGTTTCTATATTAAAATTATAGCAAAATCTAGAATATGAAAAATAAAAGAAAAAAGTATGTATTTTATAGTTCACTTTAATATATTTTTCTTATAAAATGGGTTTTAATAACTTGAAAAATAGCAGAAATGTGAATATTTAAATAGTAATTTTTTAGAGAATCTGACCACCAGGTTCATACAGACTCAGAATCAGAACAAGCCAGCAGGCCTTTTATCAGCAGGTGATGTTTCAAGGATTACCTGTGTCTCAAGGTCATTATCTGCTCTGAATACTACCTAGGTAAAATTATTATTAGTGCAGACTACATTAGTTGAATAGAAAATGAATTTGTCTTTTTGTGTCTAATTGACTTTCTTGAGCTTTCTGGGTTTCCTCATGTCAATATAATACGGAACATTTTTGTGTTGAAATGGAAAAAAATCCTCAAAAACACGGACAAATAATTGAATGAGTTTTTAGAGTAACTAAATTAACTGTAAGATACCTTTTTCTAGATAGACTGATTAATTACTATGTTTTTATTTTTTCCTGTTAGAGGCAATATTTTCATATTGGACTCAGCCTTTTGTGCTTTAAAAATATGTTCAGGCCACTAGGTTAGCCTTCCACTGCTTCTCAATGGATAACTGTTCATATCCCTGCTAAGAACATATATTAGGTGTCCTTGATCTACAACTTGATACATAGTATCTTATTCTACAAAAGGAGTTATTCAGCACCTTCATGCCCTAAGAAAACTTTCTTAATACAGGAGTAAGGAGAAATCCAAATGGCACTTTGGAGGATAAAATAATAGTGGTTATGTGTTTAACTCTCTTGGACAGAGATCTCACAAAATAATTATAATTAAAAAAAATTACTGAAAAGTAAAAGGACAAGGAGCTGGACAAAAATGTATGCATGCATGCACATGCACACATATGTGTGCACACATGTATTAATAGCTGGTGCTAGAGTTTTCTTTAGGAATGGCTCTTTGCTTAGGGAGAGACTAATAATCTTTTTGGTGCTAGAAAATTTAGTTCTGAAGGATTTATTGTTCAGAGACAAGGAAACAGAAGAAATAACCAAACTTCTATTTATTTGAAATTAAAACAATTTTGGAGATAGAAAAAGAGCAGAAAAGATTGAACTGAACTGGTAGGAGATACGAGACCAGTAATGTAGCATAGACCTTCAGCCTATGAATCAACCACAGTAAAATTTGGTACGTAAAAACTTTTAGGAACTGGATGATCAAAGTATTTCAATATTACAAATTTTAATCTTTAAATAAATCATTGATATACATATGATGCAGCAGCCTTTTGTCTTCCCAAAATATAAACAAAGAGTGATATATTACTACTAATAATTATTTTTCTTGGGCATATGCTATGAGCCAGGTACTGTACAAGGCACTTTAAATTACTGTCAAATTTAATTAATACCTATAAAGCCTCATTAGTAAGTATACTTATTATCTCTATATTAGGCAAAGGGACAGAAAATAAAACTGTGTGAATTGCCCTAAAGTAACCACTCTGTACACATCTGTGCAGAGGAATCAGTACAGTGGGAGGCAGGCAGTGATTCAGAAATCCAAGAGGGTTATCAGCAGGAGAATGAAAAGGCATCAGAAACATAGATGAAGTACGAACATGACTCAAGAATGATCAGAAAATATTTTTACTACCATCTAGTTTTTCCCCCCAAAACTAGAAGGAGATGACTTTAAAAAGATGAAGGTGGGAATGGATAACATCTGAGTTAAGATTATAATAGTGCTCTAAATGTAAAATAGTAAAATCTAACTAAACAGAATCCACAGGAATAAAGTTCATTTTTAAAAAAAAAAAAGGTTTCAAGATGGCGGCGGCAGCGGCGGCTGGCGCGGAGTAGCTGAGGTGGAAAAGGTGGCCACTGGGCCTCAGGCAGCCGGGAAACTTGTGGACCTTCCTCTGGCCATCTCTTAAGGGAGGACTGCTGCTGCTGGCCGGTCGTGGGGGCTCAACGCCACTTTGCCCCCGGCAGGAGAGGCTGCCTCATTTACCGGCAACAGCTTTGAAGTGTGGAGCAGGAAAAGAACTGATTCTTAGCTGCAAAAGCGAGTCTTGAAACAGGGAACACGGCGCCAGGGCTGCTGTGGATGCAGCCAGGATCCCGGAGGCTGGGGCCGCACTGAAGGCGGCCAGCTGCCCTATTCAGGATTCGAGGTTTCAGGCCGGCATTAAAGAAGATTCCTGGGAGCGCCCGAGCGGCGCCGCGACTGAACAGCCCGAGGCGGCAGCGCCGAGAACACGGAAGGCAACAAACCAGAGACAGAGCGAGCGCCCGACCTGGCACAGCACTGTGAGTGATCCCTGGCACAGCTCTGTGAGTGATCCCTGCCCACCCGGCTCCCGCCTGCACCACCAGGCCACTCACTGCCCCAGTGCTGCCTCCATTTTCCCAGGTGCGGGCAGCTCCGCCCTGATCGGCCATCACTGAGCCCATTTGCTTGGCCTGGCGCGGGGCTTTCCGGACCCTGCGGGCCGGCCTCCTCTCCCACTCCCTCGGCGGTTCTCTGGCAGGGCTGGGGGTGTGGGGCGTCCCGACCAGTGTTGGGAGGGCTAGGAAATACGGGCGGGCCGACTGTCACTCCACCACACCCTGGACTCCGGCCCGGTAAACTTCCTGTTACTGGGAGGCAGATACCATCTCTGCGACCACCAGTTTGGAAAAAAGCCTAATGAATTTCTGGTTGGGAATAGTGTGGTAGGAGAGTTCCCAGGTCCGCTAGAACCTGCCGGAGAGCAGGCTGCAGGCGGGCACTAGACTCGGTTTATACTGGGGGGATACAAAGGTGAACAAGACCCGAGAAAGATCTACACAGTGCTACAAAGGCACCCAGAGAGACCGGTCGTCTGTGCCTAGCAGAAACCTGGTAGACTTCCTGGGTGAGGCGGTGCTGAGCAGGGTCTTGAAGGCCCAGCTGATAGACGAGGGGTGCAGAAGACACACCCCAGCCCAGCACAGTGTGCACAGAGGGGGGAGACGTGCGGCCAGGGAGGCGGAGACTCGACAGAAACCACACACCCGGTGGGGTCGCCACTGCACGATCTAACAGCCTGGGCCAGAGCACACGGAACGGGGAGAAGTCCTGTACAGAAAGTGAAAGCTCAACAGAGATCACACACCCTGTGGTGCGTGATCCACCAGCCCAGCAGAGTACAAGCTGACCAGAAAGGTGGATCCCCGGAGAAGCCCAAGACCCGAGGCAACCACACACACAAGACACTAGAGGCCAACTGAGCAGTCACAGCGGGAGCCATACCAAATTGGCAACCACAGCAACATCCTAGTTAGTCATTAGTCTCAAACCGGTGGACTGTGAAACCCCCTGCCACAATGAATAAACACCAAAAAAAAGACACCAGAAATACAAAAAATCAAGAAAGTACACCACCAAAAGTTAATAAATCTCATACTCTAGATCCTATAGAACAAGAAGCCCTTGAAATAACTGACAAGGAATTTCGAGTGATAATTCTAAGGAAACTGAATGAGATACAAGAAAACTCAGCTAGACATCATGATGAAATGAGGAAAAGTATACAGGATCTGAAAGAGGAAATATACAAGGAAATCAATGTCCTGAAAAAAAATGTAGCAGAACTTGCTGAACTGAAGAAGTTATTCAGCGAAATAAAAAACACAACGGAGAGTTTAACCAGCAGGCTTGTCGAAGTTGAAGAGAGAACCTCTGAACTTGAAGATGGGCTGTTTGAAATAACACAAGCAGACAAAAAGAAAGAAAAAAGAATCAAGGACATGGAAGAAAATCTGAGAGAGATATCAGACAACCTCAAGCGCTCAAATATCCGAGTCATGGGTATTCCAGAAGGGGAGGAAAATGGAGATTCCATTGAAAACATATTCAACAAAATAGTGGCAGAAAACTTCCCAGGTATAGGAAAAATCACAGATCTTCAGATCCAGGAAGCTCAACGATCTCCAAATGTATTCAACCCAAAAAGGCCTTCTCCAAGACATGTCATAGTCAAATTGGCAAAACTCAGAGACAAAGAGAGAATCTTAAAAGCTGCAAGAGAGAAGCGTCAAATCACCTATAAGGGAGCCCCAATCAGGTTAACATCAGACTTTTCATCACAAACCCTAAAAGCTAGAAAGGAATGGGATGATATTTTCAAAATACTAAAAGACAAAGATTGCCAGCCAAGAATACTCTACCCTGCAAGGCTATCCTTCCGAAATGAGGGGCAAATAGTATATTTCTCAGACAAACAAAAACTGCGGGAGTTCACTACCACAAGACCACCCTTACAAGAAATCCTCAAGGGAGTACTGGGTTTGGTTCCTGAAAAATAACTACCACTGCCATAAAAACCTAAGAAAAATCTAAACCCGCTAGTACAATAAAAATGGCATTCATGAAGAGAAAACAAGCTAACAAAAACACTATCTACAACCTAAGGAACCAACAAACAAAGAAACCAAACAGTAAATCAGAAAGCAAGGAACAAAAGACACCTAAGACAACCAAACAACCAATAAAATGCTAGGAATAAATCAACACCTTTCAATAACAACTCTTAATGTTAAAGGCTTAAATTCCCCAATTAAAAGACACAGACTGGCTGACTGGATCAAAAAGCAGGACCCAACTATATGCTGCCTACAAGAGACCCACCTCACCCATAAAGATTCACACAGACTAAGAGTGAAAGGATGGAAAAAGATTTACCATGCAAACAGAAAAGAAAAACGAGCTGGAGTGGCTATTCTTATATCTGACAAAATAGACTTTAAACTAAAAACCATAAAAAGAGACAATGAGGGACACTACTTAATGATAAAAGGACTGATCCATCAAGAAGACATAACAATCATAAATATGTACGCACCCAATGTTGGAGCAGCCAGATTTATAAAACAAACTCTATTAGACCTAAAGAAGGTAATAGACACTAATACCATAATAGCAGGGGACCTGAACACTCCACTGTCAATATTAGACAGATCATCTAGGCAAAGAATCAGTAGAGAAACACAAGATCTAAACAAGACTCTAGACCAATTGGAATTGGCAGATATCTACAGAACATTCCACCCAACAACCTCAGAATATTCATTCTTCTCATCAGCACATGGATCATTCTCCAGGATAGATCACATATTAGGTCACAAATCAAGTCTCAATAAATTCAAAAAAATTGGAATTATCCCATGTATCTTCTCAGACCACAATGGATTAAAACTAGAAATTAATAACAAACAAAACTCTGGAAACTATACAAACACATGGAAATTAAACAGCATTCTACTTAATGACATATGGGTCCAAGAAGAAATCAAGCAGGAAATCAAAAAGTTTATTGAAACTAATGAAAACAATGATACATCATACCAAAACCTGTGGGATACTGCAAAAGCAGTATTGAGGGGAAAATTTATTGCATTAAATGCTCACTTCAGAAGAATGGAAAGATGGCAAGTGAACAACCTAACACTTCACCTTAAAGAACTAGAAAAACAAGAACAATCCAATCCTAAAGTTAGCAGACGGAAAGAAATCATTAAGATCAGAGCAGAACTGAATGAAATTGAAAACCAAAAAACAATTCAAAAGATCAATGAATCAAAAAGTTGGTTTTTTGAAAAGATAAATAAAATTGACAAACCATTAGCATGGCTAACAAAAAAAAGAAGAGAGAAGACTCAAATAACAAAAATTAGAAATGAAAAAGGCGATATTACAACTGATTCATCTGAAATACAAGGAATCATTCGAGACTACTATAAACAACTATACGCCAACAAATTTGAAAATCTGGAGGAAATGGATAAATTTCTGGACACACACAAGCTCCCAAAACTGAACCGTGAAGACGTAGAAAATTTGAACAGACCAATAACAATAAAGGAGATTGAAGCTGTTATCAGAAGGCTCCCAACAAAGAAAAGCCCAGGACCAGATGGATTCACAGCAGAATTTTACCAAACATTCAAAGAGGAATTGACACCGATTCTTTACAAACTATTCCAAAAGATTGAAACGGACGCAAATCTCCCAAACTCATTCTATGAAGCAAACATCATCCTGATACCAAAACCAGGTAAAGATATAACCAAAAAAGAAAACTACAGGCCAATATCCTTGATGAATATAGATGCAAAAATCCTCACTAAAATACTAGCAAACAGAATACAGCAACACATACGAAAAATTATTCATCACGATCAAGTGGGATTCATCCCAGGGATGCAAGGTTGGTTCAACATACGCAAATCAATAAATGTGATACACCATATTAATAAACTCAAACACAAGGACCATATGATCATCTCTATAGATGCTGAAAAAGCATTTGATAAAGTTCAGCACTCATTCATGACAAAGACCCTCTATAAGTTAGGTATAGAGGGAAAGTATCTCAACATAATTAAAGCCATATATGCCAAACCCACTGCCAATATCATCCTGAATGGGGAAAAGCTGAAAGCTTTTCCTTTAAGAACAGGCACTAGACAAGGATGCCCACTCTCACCACTTCTATTCAACATAGTGTTGGAAGTACTAGCCAGAGCAATCAGAGAAGAGAAGGAAATAAAGGGCATCCAGATTGGAAAAGATGAAGTCAAACTGTCCCTGTTTGCAGATGACATGATCCTATATATCGGACAGCCTAAAACCTCTACAAAAAAACTGTTGGAATTGATAAATGATTTCAGCACAGTAGCAGGATACAAAATCAACACACAAAAATCAGTAGCATTTCTTTTCTCCAATAGTGAACATGCAGAAGGAGAAATCAAGAAAGCCTGCCCATTTACAATAGCCACCAAAAAAATAAAATACTTAGGAATTGAGTTAACCAAGGATGTGAAAAATCTCTATAATGAGAACTACAAACCACTGCTGAGAGAAATTAGAGAGGATACAAGAAGATGGAAAGATATTCCATGCTCTTGGATTGGAAGAATCAACATAGTGAAAATGTCCATACTACCCAAAGTGATATACAAATTCAATGCAATCCCCATCAAAATTCCAAAGACATTTTTCTCAGAAATGGAAAAAACTATTCAGACATTTATATGGAACAATAAAAGACCACGAATAGCCAAAGCAATGCTCAGCAAAAAAAATAAAGCTGGAGGCATAACACTACCTGACTTTAAGCTATACTACAAAGCTATAATAACCAAAACAGTATGGTACTGGCATAAAAACAGACACACTGACCAATGGAATAGAATAGAGAATCCAGAAATCAACCCACACACTTACTGCCATCTGATCTTTGACAAAGGCACCAAGCCTATTCAGTGGCGAAGGGACTGCCTCTTCAGCAAGTGGTGCTGGGATAACTGGATATCGATATGCAGGAGAATGAAACTAGATCCATACCTCTCACCGTATACTAAAATCAACTCAAAATGGATTAAGGATTTAAATATACACCCTGAGACAATAAAACTTCTTAAAGAAAACATAGGAGAAACACTTCAGGAAATAGGACTGGGCACAGAATTCATGAATACGACCCCCAAAGCACGGGCAACCAAAGGAAAAATAAACAAATGGGATTATATCAAACTAAAAAGCTTCTGCACAGCAAAAGAAACAATTAAAAGAGTTAAAAGACAACCAACAGAGTGGGAGAAAATATTTGCAAAATATACATCTGACAAAGGATTAATATCCAGAATATATAAGGAACTCAAACAACTTTACAAGAAGAAAACAAGCAACCCAATTAAAAAATGGGCAAAAGAGCTAAGTAGGCATTTCTCTAAGGAAGATATCCAAATGGCCAACAGACATATGAAAAAATGCTCAACATCACTCAGCATCCGGGAAATGCAAATCAAAACCACATTGAGATACCATCTAACCCCAGTTAGGATGGCTAAAATCCAAAAGACTGTGAACGATAAATGCTGGCGAGGCTGCGGAGAAAAAGGAACTCTCATACATTGTTGGTGGGACTGCAAAATGGTGCAGCCTCTATGGAAAATGGTATGGAGGTTCCTTAAACAATTGCAAATAGATCTACCATACGACCCAGCCATCCCACTGTTGGGAATATACCCAGAGGAATGGAAATCATCAAGTCGAAGGTATACCTGTTCCCCAATGTTCATCGCAGCACTCTTTACAATAGCCAAGAGTTGGAACCAGCCCAAATGCCCATCATCAGATGAGTGGATACGGAAAATGTGGTACATCTACACAATGGAATACTACTCAGCTATAAAAACGAATGAAATACTGCCATTTGCAACAACATGGATGGACCTTGAGAGAATTATATTAAGTGAAACAAGTCAGGCACAGAAAGAGAAATACCACATGTTCTCACTTATTGGAGGGAGCTAAAAATTAATATATAAATTCACACACACACATACACACACACACACAAACCGGGGGGGGGAAGAAGATATAACAACCACAATTATTTGAAGTTGATACAACAAGCAAAGAGAAAGGACATTGTTGGGGGGGAGGGGGGGAGGGAGAAGGGAGGGAGGTTTTGGTGATGGGAAGCAATAATCAGCTATAATGTATATCGACAAAATAAAATTAAAAAAAAAAATAAAAATAAAAAAATAAAAAAAAATAAAAAAATAAAAAAAATATACAGTATCACATGGGTTTTTTTTTTTCTGCTTATTTCTAAAGCAACGATTTGGACAGTGCATTAAAAATTATCTGGATTTTAAGGGGACACTTGAGTTTGGTCCCTAATTTTGTATACAGTAGTTTTATATCCTTGAGCAAAGTATTTACCTCCTTGAGCCTTATTTTCCTCTTCCACAAATTAAGTATGAAAACAGCTAAAAACAGCGACTTCCTTAATTTGTTATGAGCTTCTGATGGAATTATGTATATAAAATACCTACTAACACATTGGATGTTAAGATGGAGGCACAGGGAAAAAATTTTTTCTCTTTTTCGAAAATAACGTTTTGGGGGATGACCTGTGGTGATTTTTATTAAAAAAAAAACATGGCTTAATAAAGTGTGAAGCCTCTTTATCCTCTCTCTAAAATGACCCCAGGCTGCAGTCAGCTGCTCTCCTTACTCTTACTTTGGTAGGTAGTTAACAACTTGCCCTCAAGCTGTCGTGGGACCTTCCTTATTGCTGTAAGTAAATTGAAAGAGAAGAAAAAATGCTTTTGTGGCAATAGTGGATAATTTTAAAGGTCCAAGCCTGGAATATTAAATCCTCCAGGTATACGAACGGTTTCTCAAAACAGATTCCAATACAAACATCAAAATCAGAAAGTTAATATTGATGCATTGCTGTCATCTAAGCCCAGACCCCATTTAGTTTTACCAATTGCCCTAAAAATGATTCTTCACCCCTTTATTTAGGTATAATTGACATACAATAACCTGCACATATTTAGTGTATAATGTGTGTTCTAACATATGTACACCACAATTAAGATGATGAACATTTATATCACACCCAATAGTTTCCTCATCCTCCTTTGTAATCTCTCTCTCTCATCTGCCCGCTTGCAATCCCCACGAGCAGTCCCAGACAGCTACTGATTTGCTTTAAGTCACTATAGATTAATTTGCAGTTTCTATAATTTTACAAAAATGAAATCATACATATATACTTTCTGGTCTTGTATCTTTCACTCAGCAAAATTATTTCAAGATGAATTTATGGTGTAGTGTATATCAATAATTCCTTCCTTTTAAATGCAGAGTAGTCTTACATTATATGGATATACCACAATTTGTCTGTCCACTTGCCTGTTGATGAATATCTGCTTCGTTAACAGCTATTGGTCATCACAAATAATGCTGTTATAAATATTCATGTGTTTGTGTGGAAGTATGCTTTTATTTCTCTAGGAGTAGAATAGCTGAATCAGAATATACATATGTTTAAATTTTTAGAAAATGTCAAACTCCTTTCCAAAGTAATTGTACTGTTACATATTTCCACTTCATGCAGTCTAAGAGATGTCTACTTTCTCCAAATACTCACTTTAACTTGATATAGGGTCTTTTAAATTCCATCCACTCAAATAGATGTGTAGTTTTATTTTATTATGGTTCAATTCACATTTTCCAAATGACTAATGATATTGAGCATGTTTTTGCATATTTGCTAACTGTTTATATTTTTTGGTGAGGTTTCTATGCAAATTATTTGCACATTATTAATTGGGTTGTTTTCCTAATATTAAGCTCGAGAGTTCTTTATATATTCTGTATACAAACCTTTTATCCAACTATGATTTGTAAATATTTTCTCCCAGCCTATGTCTTCTTTTCATTCTCTTAAAGCTTTTAATTTGATGTACTGTAATTTATCAATTTTTTCTTTTATGGACCATGCTTTTGGTGATTTATTTAAGAAATCTTTGCCTAACCCAAGGCCCCAATTTTATCTTCTATGTTTCCACATCTATAGTTTAAGGTTTTAAATTTAGATCTATTATCAATTTTGAGTTAATGTTTGTGTATGGTGTGAGATATGAATCAACATTCATTTGTTTAAAATATAGATATATCTAATTTTATGCCACATTTGTTGGAAATATTATCTTTTCTCTAAAGAACTACTTTGTGATTTTGTGAAAATTGATTTTTCACACTATTTCTGGGCTCTTGATTAAGTTCTGTGATCTAATTTTTTTAATCTTGACACAAGTATTAAACTGTAGATTTATAGATTTATAAGTCTTGAAATCAGGCAATGTTAATCTTACAATTCTGTCCTTCTCCAAGTTGTATTTGCTATTCTAGGTCCTTTGACCTATGAATTTTAGAAATCAGTTCATCAATTTCTACCAAAAAATGCCTAATGGGATTTTGATTGAGATTGTGTTGAATCTAAAGATTTTGGGGAGGAAAAACTGACATTTTAACAATATTGAGTCGTCTAACTTATGATCACTGTATATCTCCCTTATTTTTAGGCTTTTAAAATTTCTCTCAGAAATACTTTACAGCTTTATATATTTGTCTGATGTATCCCTAAATATTTTGCATGCATTGTTGTGATGGTGAATGGTATTTTTATTTCAATTTATGTTAATTTTTGCTAATATGTAAAATGTGATCAATTTTCTTACATTGATTTTGTATGCTGCAACATTGTTGAACTCACTCACTAGTTCTAGTAGCTTTCTTATTTTATTTCATCAGATATTCTGAAGATAATTATTTCATCTATGAATATAGTTTTACTTTTACTTTACTTATAACATGAATTTCTAAGTCTTTTCTTGCCTTATTGCACCAGCTAGGTCTTCTAGTACAATGCTGAACAGAATTTTTCTACAGAGTAAATATCCTTGACTTGTTTTCAATCTTAAAGGGATGGCATTCGTTTCCATCATTAATTACATTGTTAGCTGTAGTTTTTTTGCAGATATCATTTGTCAGATTGGGGAAGTTTCCTTCTATTCCTTGTTTACTGAGAGTCTTTTTCAAAAATGAATGTTGAATTTTGTCAAATGCCTTATTTCTGTATACACTGAGATAATAATAAGGTTTTTTCTCTTTTTAAATTTGTTAATATGGTAAATCACAATGCATAATCTTCAAATATTAAACTAACCTGGTATTCCTAGAATAAATCTCTGATGGCCATGATGTATTATTTTAATGTTTTATATATTGTTGGATCCAACTTTCTAAAAGTATAGTTAGAGTGTTTGCTTCTATATTCATGAGAGAGATAGTTTTGCAGTTTTTTCTTTCCTACAATGTTTTTGTTTGGTTTTGATATTAGCATAAGAACGCCCCCTAGAATGTCTTGAGAAGTAATCATTCCTGTTCAATTTTCTGAAAGAGTTTGTGTAGAATTGCTATTTTAAAAAAATTAAATACCTGTTAATATTCACCATTGAAGCTACCTGGACCTGTAATTTACTTCATAGGAAAGTTTTTACATACAAGTTCAAATTCTTTTATAGATATAGGACTATATATTTTAATTATTTCTTCTTGAGTGAAATGTATTCATTTGCGTCTTTCAAGGAACTTATCTGTTTCATCTAAGATGTTAAATTTCTTGTCATAAATTTGTTTATAGCATTTTATTATTGTCCTTTTATATCTATATAATCTGTAATGATGTCTAATTCCTAATATTGGGAATTCCTAATATTGGGTCATCTTTTTTTCTGATCAGTCTGGCTAGAAGTTTATTAGTTTTATTAATTATCTCAAATAACCTTCGCTTGGTTTTATTGAGTTTTCTCTTGGGATTTTTCTGATTTCTGTTTTATTGGTATCCCACCTAACAATTATTATTTTCTTTTTTATCCTCATATTAAAATTATTCTTCTTTATCTAGTTTCTTAAGTTATCATCCAAAGTAATTATTTTAAGACTGTTCTTTTTTTCCTAATATATAAGCGCTTGGTGCTATAAATTGCACAACCATCCCCAAGTACTGCTTTAGTGCATTCCCACAATTCGTCTGTTCAAAAAACTTATTTTTCAAGGATTGTGGAAAGATGGCAGACTAGGGGTTCCCAGGGCATGTTCCTCCTACAAAAGGCCAGAGAAGGCCCACCACGACCACCACTACAGTTGCTAGCATCATTGTCTGGTCTCAGGACCATTGTCTGGTCTCACCCACCTTCTGCAAAGAAGTTCACCCCACTCCCCTCCACTGCTACCTTTAGCACAGTCCCTACCTCTGCTGCCACCACAGATGCCAGTGGCCACCCATGCTGCACTGCTCCCCTGCCATGCCGCTCCCACATCAGACCCCAGCCAAGAGTAAGACAACATTTTTCAATAGCAACCCTAAAAGTAAATGGATTAAATTCCCCACTCAAAAGACATAGGCTGGCTAACTAAATTTAAAAACTTGACCCAATGCTATGCTGCCTACAAGAAACTCACCTAACCTGTAAAGATACACAGGCTAATAGTGAAGGGATGGAAAAGGATATACCATGCAAGTGGAAACCAAAAGTGAGCAAGAGTAGCTATTCTTGTATCAGATAAAATAGACATTAAATCAAAAACCGTAAAAAGAAAAAGAAGACCATTCTATAATGGCAAAGGGATCTATCCAGCAAAAAGATATGATAATCATAAATATATATGCATCCAACACTAGAGCACCCAGATATATAAAGCAAACACTTTTAAACCTAAAGAGAGAAATAGACCCCAATACAATAATAGTAGGGGAATCTCAAGATCCCTCTATCAATATTAAGCAGATCAACTAGGCAACAAATTAATGGAGAAACACAGGATTTAAATCAATTGGAGTTGGCAGACACTACAGAACATTTAATTCAACAACTACAGAATATACGTTCTTCTCTTCAGCACATGGAACATTGTCCAGTATAGACCACCTGTTGGGTCACAAATCAAGTCTTAGCAAATTTTTAAAAATTGAAATAATTTCAAGTTTCCTTTCAGAAAACAGCAGATTAAAGCTAGTGAAACTCTGGAAACTATACAAGTACCTGAAAATTAAACAACATGTTCCTTAATGACCCATCGTTCTCAGAACAAATTATACAGGAAATCAAAAAATTTCATGAAACTAATAGAAATAAAGACACATCAAACATAAATACTGCAAAAGTGGTACTAAGAGGAAAGCTTATTACAATAAATGCTTACATCAAAAGAATAAAAAGACTTCAAATAAACAACCTAATGTTACACTGCAAAGAACTAGAAAAACAAGAACAATCCAAACCAAAAATAGGCATACAGAAATAAATAATTAAGATCAGAGCAGAATTAAGGAAAATGGAGACCAGAAAAATGATATAAAAGGTCAGTGAAGCAAAAAGTTGGTTTTTGAGAAGATAAACAAAATAGACAAACCATTAGCTAGGCTAACTAAAAAAGAAGAAAGATGACCCAAGTAACAAAAATCAGAAATTGAAAAGGAGACATTAAAACCAATACCACAGAAACACAAAGAAACATTAGAGACTACTATGAACAACTATAGGCCAACAAATTTGAAAACCTGCTGGAAATGTATAAATTTCAGGACACATGCAAACTACAAGATTAAACCAAGAGGAAACAGAAAACCTGAATAGGACAAGAAATAAGATTGAAGCAGTAATTAGCAGTCTCAGAACAAATAAAAGCCCAGGGCCAGCTGGTTTCACTGCTGAGTTCTACCAAACATTTAAAGAAGAATTAATACCAATCCTTTTCACACTATTCTGAAAAATTGAAATAGAGGCCATTCTCCTAAACATTCTCTGAGGCCAGAGTCAGCCTGGTACCAAAACCAGAAAAAGATACAACAAAATAGAAAACTACAGGCCAATATCGTTGATGAATATAGATGTAAAAATTCTCAACAAAATACTAGCAAACAGAATACAGTAGCACAATAATAAGATTATATATCAGATCAAGTGAGATGTGTCCCAGGAATGTAAGGATGGTTCAACATAAACACAATCAATAAATGTGATACAGCACATGAGCAAAATCAAGGACAAAAACCATATCAGTATCTCAATACATGCAGAAAAAAGCATTTGACAAAATTCAGCATCAGTTCATGATAAAGACGCTCAACAAATTAGATATAGGAGGAGAATATCTCAACATAATAAATGCCATATAAGACAAACTCATCACCAACATCATCTTGAATGAGGAAAAGGTGGAAACTTTTCCTTTAAAAACAGGAACAAGACAAACATGCCCACTCTCACCTCTTCTATTTAACATAGTACTGGAAGTATTAGTCAGAGTAATCAGACAAGAGAAAGAAATAAAAGGCATTAAAATTGCAAAAAGGTCAAACTGTCCCTGTTTGCAGATGACATGGTCTTAAATGTAGAAAAACCTCAAGACTCTATCAGAAAATGCTTGGAGCTGATAAATGGTTTCTATAAAGTTGCAGGATACAAAATCAACAAGCAAAAACCAGTAGCACTTTTATATTCCAACAAACTAGCAGAAAAAGAAATGATGAATGCAAGCTCATTTACAATAGCCATCAAAAAAATAAAATACCTAGTAATAAATTTAACCGAAGAGGTGAAAGATCTCTAGAACAAGAACTACAAATCACTACTGAGAGAAATTAAAGAGGACACAAAAAAATGGAAAGACATTCTATGCTTTTGTATTGGAAAAATTAACATTGTGAAAATGTCCATACTACTCAAAGTGATCTACAGATTCAATGCAATCCTCATCAAAATACAGGTAACATTCTTCAAAGAAATAGAAAAAACAATCCTAAGGTTCATATCAAACAACAAAAAACCATAAATAGCCAAAGTGATCCTAACAAAAACTTAAAATAAAATAAAATAAAGCCAGTGGCGTAACACTACTTGACTTCAAATTATACTACAAAGCTATAGGAATCTAAACAGCATGGTACTGGCCTAAAAATAGACACACAGACCAATGGAACAGAATAGACAACCCTGGAATCAATTCACATCCTAACAGCAAACTGATCTTCAACAAAGGCACCAAGAACATACATTGGGGAAAAGATGGCCTCTTCCATAAATGGTGATGGGAAAATGGGACATCCACATGTACAAGAATGAAACTAGACCTGTTCTTCTCACCATATAACAAAGTCAATTCAAAATGGATTAAAGACTTAAACATAAGACACCAAACTATAAAATTCCTAAAAGAAAACATAGGGAAACACTTCAGAAGTAGGACTGGGCAAAGACTTTATGAATGAATGAATGAGACCCCAAAAGCAAAGGCAACAAAAGGAAAAATAAACAGACAAGATTATATCAAACTGAAAACTTCTGCACAGCAAAAGAAATGTTAACAGTGTAAAAATACAACCTACAGAATGGGAGAAAATATTTATGAACCATGCATTGGACAAGGGATTGGTATCCAAAATATATAAGGAACTCAAACAACTTAACAGTGAAAAACAAGTAACCTGATCAAAAAATGGGTAAAGGAGCTGAATAGGCATTTCTCAAAGGAAAATATGCAAATGGCCAACAGATATATGAAAAAATGCTCAACATCACTAAGCATCAGGGAAAAGCAGATCAAAACCACATTGTGATCTCATGTCACCCCAGTTAGACTGGATATTATCAAAAAGACAGATAACAAATGCTGGTGAGGATGCAGAGAAAGGGAGACTCTCTTACACTGTTGGTGGGACTGTAAATTAGTGCAGCCATTAAGAAAAACAGTATGATGTTTTCTCAAACAACTACAGATAGAGCTGCCTACAATCCAGCAATCCCACTGCTGGATATGTATGCAAAGGAATGGAAATCATTATGTTGAAGGCATACCTGAACTCCCATGTTTATTGCAGCTGTATTTATAACAGACAAATTATGGAGCCAATCTAAATGTCCATCAACAGATGACTAAATAAGGAAAATGTAGTATATATACACAATGGAATACTACTCATCCATAAAAAATAATGAAATTCTGGTATTCGCAGCAACATGGATGAGCTTGGAGAAAATTGTATTAAGTGATATAAGCCAGGCACAGAAAGAGAGATACTGCATATCCTCACTCTCAAGTGGGAGGTAATAAAATAAAGGAAAAAGAAATAAAGGTACAGCAATCACCTTAATATGTTGTACTTTCAAAAGGAGAGAACAGAACTGTGGTTACTAGAGGTGGGAAAGGAGAGAGGGACTAAAGAGAAATTGGTAAAGTGTCACAAAGAATGACTATCTTTTGTAATGATGAATATACAAATTTTCCAGATTTGATTATCATATATTGTACATAGGTATTGATATTCAACTCTGTATCCCACAAATATGTATAATTAATTATGTTTCCATTAAAAAATAAAAATAATAAGAAAAGAAACTTTTTATTTTTGGTTTATTATTTGGCTCATGAGTTATTTAAATGTGTGTTTGGGTTTTTTTTGTTTTTTTTTTTAACAAATATTTGGAAATTTTCCAGTAATCTTTTTCTCAAAAATAGATTTCTAATTTAATGCCATTTTAATCAAAGAATACAGTTTTATCACTCATTTAATTTTAAATTTTAAATAATTGAGATATTTTTTATGGCCAGAATATGCCACATCTTGGTAAATATTTCATGTACATTTGTAAGGTATGTATTATATTGCCTCTGTGTAAACTGTTCTATAGATGTAAATAGGTCATGTTGGTTAACGTATTGTTCAAATCTTCTATATCCTTTCTAATTTTATGAGCACTTGCTATATTAATTATTGAGAGAATAGTATTGAAATCTCTGACCATAATTGTATATTTGTCTAAGTTTCTTTGCAATTCTATTAAATTTTGCTTCATGTATTTTGAAACTGTGTTATTAGGTGCATAAACATTTATGATTATTATGTTTTCTTAATAAATTGACTTCTGTCATTATGAAATGATCCTCTTTATTCCTGCTATATGATATCAGCCCAAATTGATGCTTGCCTCAGGCAGCTTGGGATCTGATGTTTCCAACTAGAGCACTCTACTGAATAGGCATCTTCTACTGAATAGACATCATTCTCACCCCCTCTTGTAATCTAACACCACACCAGGTAAGCTACCCTCTAGCCTCTGCCCCACCCCCTGGAAACCAGCATGGATGTCTTTCTCTTGACCTTTCTTGGGGATTCAGTATTCCATGTTGGGCTACCCATACAAGCACATCCTTTTCACTTCACTCTGTCTTTACACCTCCTGCTGTTCATCCCACTTAAACAAAAGGTCTCCTTATCCTGCTCAGGATCCAACAGCCTACCCTGGGCAGCTTTTTTATGCAGACATCTGCCTCTCTACACTTGGGCTCCAGTTCCCTGCACCAGGCTGCCCTTCCTGAAGACATCCCCCTTACTCCATTTGGGCTCCCACACTGTATACCAGACTTCCACTAACCACAGAGATAGCCACTCAGCCCAGTTGCTCTGACTTATTTTAGCTCCCACATCACCAAACCAGTCAGATGCCTATTTTGCTGAGTCCTAATTAATGACTTTTGCATAGAGCCCTTAAGACAGAGAAGAGGAAAAGAAGAGAAAGACAAAGATCTAACATGAACTTTTGTGTTTGACAAATCTCCTTTCCAGATTTTATTCTAGGCAAGAGATAACAGATTCTTTAAGGTCTTTTTGTCCAGGCATACCATATGTATAAGAAAATTTTTAAATGCATAGTAAGCTTAAATAACTAATATTTGGAACACAGCAAGAAACCTACCTCAAATGCTGCTTTTTGAAAGCCGAGAAAAAGTAGTTGAACAATGGCAAATTCTAGAAAGAAGTGATAACCAAATGATGACATTAAGCCTTGAATGAGGAAAAATCAAAACTGGAAATGACAGCGGTAACTCATGCACCCTTTGAGGGCACTTGTGATTTTATTAGTGATAGAAGCTGAATCATAAAAATGACACATCCCAAGGCTGAATTGCTGTTTTGTGATCTTTGTCATCATTTTGTTTTTGATGTTGCTGTTGAACTTTTTACTCTGAATTTTGAAGTAAACTAGAATCCAAATCACAGTTTTGATATTTTTCACTTGGATAACCTTGAGCAAGAATTTTAATAATCTTGTACTTTACTTGTGTCATTTGTAAAATGCAGATAATAAGATCTATTTTGCAGGACTCTTATGAGAACTGGATAATAGAATGTATGTAAAGTGTCTAGAGCATTGTAGTTATTCAAGAAATAGCAGCTCTTTTCTATCCCCCAGACCCTCACATGTTTTCTCACCTGTATTGAAGATTAAATGTATGAATGCATATTTTGCAAAGCACATTATTTTAATAAATAATTCTGTGCTTAAAAAATGTCAGTTAACTTTCTCTTTCTCTGTTGCATTAGTAATCTAATAAAAACATTAACACAACAGAAGCCCTGAGGGACTATCCAGATTGACAGTCAGTCAAGAAGAGACTAGCACTAATTAGGAATAAAAATTTTTAATTAAAAATTTTGGTGAATAGTCAGTATATATTCATGGCAAAATTATTTAAAGGAACAAAAGAATATAGCTAAAAGCTTTTTTCCTACTTACTTCTGTGCCTCAGCCACGCTAATAACCTTCCCACAGGCAAAAATTGGTATTTGTCATATAGATAATTTTATATTTTTTTTAACAGTTGATAGCACAATATACATACTATTCTATAACTTGATTTTTTTCACTTAATATATTTTGGAAATAATTATATTTTTTCAATGATTATATAGTACTGTATTGGATGAATGTCTCAGAATCCATTAATCATTCACCTCCTGATGGACATTAAGGATATTTCTAAACTACCACACATTTTCAAGAAAATATTTCTTTACATGCACAAGTTTTCACAGCAGTAAAATTACATTGGTATAAAATACGATTTAAAACATAAAAGCAAATAAATAATAATATTCTCAAAAGATTTTGAAAATTGCCTTCACACAAGTTCTACGAATTTATTTTTCACCAGCAACTTTGAGAGGAAAGTTCTCCATACCCTTGACAAAGCATATCAAAGTTGTTTTACCTTTGCCAATATTTTTAAATTTGTGGTTCTATCATGAGTGAGGTAGATTGGGCTTTTTTCATAAGTTTAAGCCATTGAAATTTCCTTTCCTGTGAACTTCCTGTTTAATTCACATACATATTGAATTATTGGCCATTTTATCACTGATATGTTGAGGTCTTTAATATAGTAAGAAAAATGATCTGTCTGTTTATATTATGATTGATAATTTTCTTGAATTGTTATTTGTCATTTTAACAGTTTTCCTTTTATATTATCATTATTTTCTCAAAGAACTTTTAGTTTTTTATCATATTTGAAAAGCATCTACACTCTGCAATTATAAAAATGAAATTCTCTCATTTTTTCTTCTAGTCACACAAGCCCACCTAACAGGGAAGCTGGGAAGTACAGATTTTATTCCTAGTAGCCAAGTGCCCATCAAAAATTTGGTAATTCTTTTGTTAAAGGAAGAAGAAAATGGCCAGCCAGCATGAAAAGCATATTTATATGTGTATGCATATGCACACACATACATACATATGTGTGTATGTATGTATATATGTGTGTGTATAGCATGCATATATATATAACATGGATATATGCATATACATATGAATTATTAAGTTTCACAAACATAACATGACTTTTTAAAATAATCTTTCTGTATTCACAGAAGGGCTTCATATAGCATCATTCAGGGTTTCAGACCTTATTTATAAATTAGTGGTCAGGCAAGCTTGGGGTAGGTTTGCTTGAAATAGAAGAGAAGATAAAGGGTGTATAAATGATTTAATTTCTCTGCTTCCTATGGATTTGGAATTTGCTTCCACAGGTTAACGGATTCCTTCAAACATTGGTGCCCATGGGAAAGTCCACTAAATGGGATCATCAGTTTCCCAAACTTTAAACCATAGAGAGTAGTTTTGACTGAAGGGACAATGCATAGCAGAAAACACAATATAAAAGCTAATGAGCTGAGGAAGTGTTTATGTGGCAAGAACTTCCTGAGAAAGCACTGATGGTGTGAATCGAAGCAATAACTTAAATCTTGTAATCTGGGAAATAGCATGTGGAACTCTACTACTTCTGCTGGGATATTAAAATTTGAGTCCCTAAACAAACCTAGCTCCTCCCCAGAGCTTCTGTGGTCTATGTTTCTGCCACTTAGAAATAAGACAATAATCCCTCCCTAGGTTTACAATAGTCCTACTTTATAAGAGTTTTGGTGAGATAAGGTTGAGGCTTCAGACACACTTCAACTCCTTGTGAGCTCCCAGAGAGGATGGAGAGTGGGGAAGAAGGGAAAGAAAGAGAGAAAACTAAAACACTATGTGAGTAGTTGGCCCTTAAGTCCCATTAATATTTTCTCTTTGACATTCTCCTATCTCTAACGGCCATGAAATATATCTGATGTCAAAAAGATGAAGAAAAATATCTAACAGCATCAGTAATCAGAAAGTCCCCAAGATCATTCTTTTGCAGTTTAGGCCAGGAATTCACTGGCTGAAATAACATGTTGCTGCATTGGGAAGACGCAGCAAACTTTTGAGAAAACTAGGGTATTAGCCATAGCTCTGACCCAGTTAATTCTGTAGTGTGCATGTGTGTTTCATGTTAAAAATATCCTGAAGGATCTGTATGACTGCAGGGAGAGAAATGCTCTGCATCATTGATGTCAAGGGAGACAGCCTGACCCTGTGTCCACTCTCTGTTCTCCTGAGTCACTTTCTAATTTTACCAATCCTCTTCCCCTTCCACTGTTCTCAAAATTCCATTTATCATGATTTTAGATCACCTCCATACCAGTTATCGGAGCCTTTTTTTTTTCCTTTACTCCTGCTGCACCCCTTTTCCATACCAATTTGGAATGATTACATATTGAAATGCTAGTTTTGAAAAGCATTTTACTAAGAACGGTCAGGGGTGGGATGGCTGGCTCTCTGGTATGGTTGATTTCTTTCAGGTTTTGTTTAATGGAGTGGTATGGGGTTAGGAAGAAAAGAAATACTGACTCCTTTTGTATATAACAACAGCCAGAATGTTTATTTGCAAGCCCTAATATACTGGGTTATGGAACTGAATAGACAGACAAGAGAGAGAGTGGAACCAGCTAGCACAGGATCTTCCCCAGAACCTGCTGGCAGGGTCTATTGTGTTCAACAGTGTGTGAAATTCCGACTCTTCTAGCCACCATAAGAAGAAAGGCATCTAATTCATTTCCTTGTAATCTATTCCTAATTAAGCTCCTGCCATCTAGCTTTTATTCCTGCTGTTCTCCTGAAAATGCTCTCCAGATCTCAGATATAACCAGTAACTTTTCTTTCTTTTTTCTTATCTTCCATGATATTTCTGTAGCCCTTCACCCCATTGCTGATTGCTTTGTCTTTTTTTCACCGAAAAGAGAATTTTACTACTATGGTAATCTGCATGATGTTAGATTGGAAATCGTAACTGATCATTGTGTTTTTACATGAAGATAGTATAGATAAGACATTCTAAAACAAGGTTCCTGAGCAATATAAGTTTTCAGAAAAAAAAAATTAAGACAGGATAAATGACTTTACAATTCATTATCTGCATCAAGGGTTTAAAAGGTTCAGGTTGCTAAATATTAGAAGAGAATTGAGATGTATAATTCTAGAGAGAGATGCTTGTATTTTTTTTCAGTCCACCCCAGTGGGAGAACAGATCTCAGCAGAGAAAGGGTAAATCATTGCCTAATTTCCAGTTCCAGAGAGATCCTTAATGAAAATTCTGTGACTGGATAAGGAAAATGTGGTATATATAGACCATGGAATACTACTGTGCCATAAAAAAGAATGAAATTCTGCCATTTGCAGCAACATGGATGACCATGGAGAAAATTATGTTGAGTGAAATAAGCCAGAAACAGAGGGAAAAATACTGCAGGTCGTCGCTCATAAGTAGGAGCTAAGAGAGAAAGAAGGAAGGAAAGAAAGACCATAGTGGTGTGTTGGACTCGCAGAGGGAGAGAGCAGACCTAGGGTTGGGAAGTTGAGTGTGGTGCAGGGAGGGAGGTCAGGATTAATTGTGTGGTGGACACAGGGAATAATTGCAATTCGTGGTAACATGCATGCTGATAGTACTGATCTGGCCATCACATCTTGGGCACAAGTGGTGACAGCCAGCTTTGTACCCCATGAATTTCCATAACCAATAAAATAAAAATAAATAAATAAATGGTTTTTTTAAAAAAGGAAATTCTTCAAAGAACCCACAAAATCATTCATATAATGGAATAAGCTTAAGCATCTTCCAAGACCAGACTCAATGCTAGTTCACTGAAAGTTATCATGACCTTTCTTTCTCTTCTTTCCTCTCTTTTCTCCCTGAATTTTTTTGCCAGCTAGGGTGAGTTGTGTGGAAATACTAGACAGAGAAAGAGAGAAGTTGCCAAGCATATTTCTTCTTTTTCTTATTATAGTAGTACTTAGCTAAGGGAGAGGAAAGATAATATTTTAAATGGTCTCAGAATGTTGGTGCTCAAGTTTCTAAATTGGAACTGTATTCTTTGATGTAAGAGTGAGCAGAAAAGTCATAAGATCTCACCAAGAAAGAGAATATGCACAGCTGATCGAATTTAAAGAAACACTACAGATAAGTGCTATGATACTGGGATTTACTCAAAATAATCCAGAATAAAAGCAGAAAGTGGGTGGGATGGTACAAGTAAGATGAGATTGGCCATGAATGTTGATTGCTGTAGCCAGATTTATTGTATATGTATTAAATTTTTCATAGTAAAAGTAAAATTTTTGAAAATTCAAAGATTAAAATAAATTTTAAAAAACAACTAATTAATGGAATCATAATAAATAAATAAATAAAACTATAATGAACACTTTCAACCACATAGAAAGGAATATGATAGATCCCCATGTACTCACCACCAGATTTAACATATGCTAAGGTTTTTGCAACATAAAAATTTATAAGCTAGCACTCAGAGCTGATGAGAATCTAGAATAAAGAAGGATGATGGAGGGGAGAGGCTAGAGGTAGGCACCCTAACCTGAGCAAGAAATTAAAAGAAGAGCTCTAAATAGACCCAGGAATTCTAAGATGGTAATTGGGTCTATCTGGATCAGAGGGAATTACTTCTCCTGCTTCAAAAACCACTAAGGGTTTCCTCTTATAGTAGTAGGATAATAATTGGTTTTTTGTTGATGACCCCAAATCATCAATAAAAGATTAAATGTGTTCTATTCATGCTACTGCTGAAGAAGGAAAGCTAGTGTGCAACCAATCTGAAAATCATGTGAGTAAATTTATAAGGTTCAAAAATCAAGTTCTCATGCTCAAAGGGGATAGGTTTCAGTTTCATGGGAATTTGACATATGCCTCTGTAATACCTATATCATCGGGAGAAATAAAGTATTCATTGGAAAAAAATTAAAGAAACAATGTACACATATTTAATATGGACAATTTAGAAAATTCAGAAAACCAAAAAATTAAGCTTATATTAATTCCACCAAGGTTGGTGAATTACCATAAATATTTCTGTATATGCACACACATGCGCGCACACACACACACACACACACACACACACACACACAAAAGCACATAACCATGCTATCAATACTGCTTTGTAATATGTTTTTTCTCTTAATAACATATTATAAATATATTCCCAAAGCTCCAAAAAATGAAAAAATGCATTAGATCTTTATACTTTATGTTTCCATAGTAACTGATACTTAACCCTATCATAATAGCATTTCATTACTTTATATGAATTATCTGTTAAACTGTTGTGTCCCACTTTGGTAGGCAGAATTCTAAAATGACTCAGCAATAACACTCAGCCTTGTATAATCCCCTCCCCATTTAGTGTGGGCGGAATTTGTGAATGTGATGATATATTACTCCCATGATTACGTTATACCATGTGGCAAAAAGTAGATCAACCAGGTGGGTCTAAACTAATCACATTTGTTCTTTAAAAGAAGAGCGTTTTCTTTTTCTGGTGGAAGAAATGGAAATCAGAGACATTCCACCCATTAGAACTCAACATGCTATTGCTGGCTTTAAATATAGAGGGGCCCATGTATCAAGGAATTTGGGAAGCCTCCAGATAGAAAACAAGGTCTCAATTTTGTACCCTCAAGGAATGGAATTCTGCTAAACAGCCTGAACAATCTTCTAAGCAGATTCTCCCCTAGACCCTACAGATAAGAGACCGGCCTGGCCAGCACCTTGATTTCGACCTTATGAGATTGGAAGCAGAGAACTCAATTAAACCTTACCTAGATTTCTAACGTACAAAACTGTGAGCTAACAAATAGTTGTTATTTCAAACTGCTAATTTTGTAGTAATGTTTTATACAGCAAGGGGTACCTGTACTCCCATGCTTATTGCAGCTCTATTTACAATACCCAAGAGTTGGAACCAACCTAAATGTCCATCGACAGATGACTGGATAAGGATAATGTGGCATATATATTCAATGGAATACTATTCTGCCATAAAAAAGAATGAAATTCTATTTGCAGCAACATAGATGAACCTAGAGAAAATTATGTTAAGTGAAATAAGCCAGGCACAGAAAGAGAAATACCACATATCCTCATTTATAAATGGAAGCTAAAACAAATAATAGAAGAAAAAAAGCAAAGGAAGGGAAGGGAAGGGAGGAAGGATCACAGTAACACAGAGAAATTTCAAAAAAAAAAAAATGGAACTGTGGTTTTTAGAGGTGGGAAAGGGAGGGGAGTTACCAAGAAATTAGTTAAGGGCCACGAAGATTCATTACACTTTGTAAACATGCATATACAAATTGGGAGGCTGCACTAGATCAATTTCAAAAATGTGTTCTCTATCATTTTGAACTACAGGGTGAAGGAAGGAAATTGTGGTAAGAGTAGTTGCAGAGTTCATTGGCTTGTTCATGGGCTTCTGAAGTTACATTTGCAACATATACAAATGCATCTCAACTTGTGATGGTGTTACATCCTGATAAGCACATTGAAAACACCGAAGGCTAAAACTGCATTTTTGACTTATTTTCAACTTACAATGGGTTTATCCACATGGAAACCCCATCACAAGTCTAGAAGTGTACTGAATGCTTATCACCTCTGCACCACTGTAAAGCTGAAAAATTATAAATTGAACCATTGCAAATTGGGGACTATCTGTACTCTCAAGTTAGTCCTAAACTGTTCATTTCACAGGCTCTGATTGTAGTTGCTGAGTTTAGTGATCTTGACTGTGGGTTTAACTCATAGTGAAATGATCTATTTCACCAAAGAAAATGTAAGATAGAGAGAAGAATATTACATTTGGTCACATTTGAAATATTAATTCCTCTTGGATTGTGATGGAATAAAACATAATGGAATTATTTTCTAAAAATTTCCAATGGCAAAAAAGAAAATTTAAAACAGGCTTGCATCTGGAACATTCTGTCACTAGAAATAAGACTTACTCAAAGATTAAAGGAGAAATGGAATGAATTTAGGAAGAAAAAAATGGAATGTTTGTGTTTTGGGGATCATTTTAAAAAGAAAGTTTAGGTCTTGTATTCTGAATTAGAACAGTAGTAATATAAAAGGAGAAGATGAAGAAAAATACACGGGTTGACCTGGAAAATAAGAGGGATGCAAACGGAAGAATGCTTAAGATCTCATGGGATCTCATCTTATTTTTCATTATGATCATACCAGAACAGAGAGCAATATTTTAGTTTTGCCTGGTTTCAAAATGTAACTAAGGAAAAAATAATTTAACTGAGCACAAGAGAAAAATCTAAGAAAGATAACTCGAATAATTCCAAAACAAAGCAAACTACTAAGAAGAATCTTCAAGACTGAAGGTAAGGGGTAACTCACAAAAGCAATCCACAGAAAAATCATTGAACACATTGAACACTATTTGGTATAGGGAAAAGGCAAAGACTGAGAAGTCAACAGATAATACTTCTAGCAGAGTTTTTACTGAGTTTCAAGGCCACATAGATTGGGATGCCATTATGGCACATGTTATGAAACATTTATATCCAGAAACTTTAAGAGGTGAGTCCCTAACAAAAGACATAGTGACAAGGTACCAAAGGAGGGTCAAGTAGGAAAATATATCAAGGCCAGGTATATATTACATCTTATACTCATGAAAGGGCACCTTCTAGGTGAATTACCTCCTCAGAGTGGTGGAGGTGAGGAACATTTGTTTGAACAGTGACTTGCTTATTATTGTATATGAAACACCTCAGAATCTGGACAAGTTTCTTAGGAATATAAATGTCTGGATCTAAAAGATAAAGGAAAATAATGTGGACAATATGATTCTTCCAAAATATTTGCCCTATATGTTACAAAGACACATCTGGAGCAATTTAGGGAGCAGATTAAATTTGTACAACTCAGCTGAGCTTTCTTGAAGGACGTAAGGAAACAATAGAGGAAAATAACAACGTGGCCCACAGTTATAGAAATGTCATGTGACAGAAATGAATTTCTGTCTTTGCCACTGAAATAGCTCAAGTCACAAGACCTAAAAAATTCCAGTTTCTAAGAAAAGGTAATATTTTGGGAGAATGACTTCATATAGGATAAAATAATCTTCTCTGGGTATCTGAAAGCAAGGACAGGTGTGGAAGCCTCAACAGCTGCTTCATATCAAGATTTGTTGAGGATGAGCTGAGACAAAAATTCTTGACCCAAAGTAGAAGCTCAACTGTTTCTTTAAATGTTTCCATGAAGATATATTTATAAAAACACCTAGACTTTTAAAACTTAAAGTTGTATGGGGGAAAATGCGCAAAAGATGTTTTTGTGATTTTCCAACCATTTACATTTTAGGTATTTCACACTGAAACCTATAACATGGGAGTTTGCAGTTAGTGAAGATCATTTAATGAGTACAAAAGAATAAATATCATTTACTGTCATTCTAATGAAATTTCTACTCCTCTTTACGAGGCAGATAAATGTCTCCATTAGAAATTTCTCCAGATTTCTTTTCGTATCCTCGAAGTGAATGCCTAATCTGTGTATTTCTTTACTGACCCATTTTTCAGTACAAACTGGCTTCTGAATGGTTATTAATTTTATAAGATTTAGCTCAAACTGTAGAGAATATCTATTCTCTCTGCCAGCAATTACTCAAACACCAACCATTAATACAAGGAGATAAACAATCATATTGTTATATCTTAGAGCCTGAAATAGTATTTAACTTACTACTCCCTATCCACACTGCATTAAAAATATTACCAAAATTTGAAGAATTTCATTGTACCTCAAAATGTTTGCTGTGGAATGTCTTTCTCCAGAAATGGATTTTCTTCATACAGTGACTCAAATTTATATGCTTTAAAAATGCCCTTTAGCCCTGTAATCTCCTCTATGCCTGTGGGAGAGATTCAGGTTTTTCTCCTACTTGAACAAGTAAGTTTAATTCTATTTGGAATAGCTTTTTCCAAAGCACAAAATCATTCATACATTCTGATATGCCTATATTCCAACATCAAACACCAATTCCACTGGTTGTTGGCAGCTTTGGGATTGCTCTTTAACCATTTCAAACTCATTTTCCTATAGACTATGCTTACTGATTAAAATTTCTTTAAAACTTTCAATCGAATTGATTCTTCAGTTAATTCAATAATTTGTCAGTAGCTGGACAGTTCCACCAAAACACTGAAAATGGTTTGAGGCTATAGAAATACAATTAAGAAGAGTATACACTAGGGAAATATGATAAGTTTCATAAAAGGCCAGACTTTTAAATTTTTACTTAACAAAATTAAAAAGACATTTTATCTCTGTGAGCTAAGCAGACTTTCTCATTTTGTTCCAAATATCTGGTTATTCCATTATGGGTACCAGTTCTTTTTTTTTTTTTTTAATTTAATTTAATTTAATTTTACTTCTCAAAATACATTGTACTTGATTTTCATGCCCCTTTGCCCACTCCTCTCCACCCCCTCTCCTCCCCCCGCCTCCTCCCAAATCATATCTGTGCACTTGGCTTAAATAGTTCAAGGAATTTTGGTGGTTATTCTGTCTTCTCCCCACCCTTTATTTGTTTGTGTGTTTTTTTATTTATTAATTTTTAACAAATTAAAACTTGGACTACCTCCATGAGCTCAAGCACTCCACAGCATGTGCTAACCCTGAAGGCTAACAATTGCCTCATCTTTACTACCAATCTCAACTAAGATTTCTCACTCAGTAGCAAAAAAAATGGAAAAAAGGGCCAGTCATTGAAAAACAACAGAATTATTCCCTGAATTATTCCCATAAAATTAGTTACTTCTACCAAATAGTAAGTTAAGAAAATTTGATAGGCTTTATCTGTGAGGCAGACTTAGCAAGGAAAGAAATGCAGAGACAACTTTGTGAAGTTTCCTTTGGACTTGATTCAATATGCATCAGTGCCAAACATTACAAGTGTTGATACTAAGTAGCCCAAACTCATTGAGTATAATACCTTACTTTGCCCACCTACATCACCACAGGTGTGGTAATGACCACAAAGCAAGCATCAGTATACAAAGGATAAATGAGAGGCTTAATTTTAAAATTGAATAAACACCCTTGAATGAACTAATCTTCAGATTGCTTCCTTGAGTTAATCTATGTATTCCTAATATGCAATATTTTCTATCAGTATATAACTATGGAATATACTGGTTATAAGTATGGAAGAATTAAATTTTTTTTTCAGAATCCAATCTGAGGGCTGAGCCCGTGGCGCACTCGGTAGCGTGCTGCGCTAGCAGCGCGGCGACGCTCCCGCCGCCGCGGGTTCGGATCCTATATAAGCATGACCGGTGCACTCCCTGGCTGAGCGCCGGTCACGGAAAAAAAAAAAACGAAAAAAAAAAAAAAAGAATCCAATCTGAAAGGAGACCTGTTAATAAATATACTAACTAATAACTATGAAAATAATTTTCCAATATTAATCAAAAGCTTTAAGATTGGTACCGACAATGCCGCACCACTGTCGGCAGTGGGGCACACAGGCAGGCAAGAGGACATGTCAGCCACCTGCTAGATCCCTGCTCTGCCTGCACTCAGAAGGCAGGACTTCACATCATGCTGCTGCTGATGAGGAGGCACCCAGGCAGGCAGGAGAACAGGCCAGCCACACACTCAGGCCCACCCCGCCCATGCTGAAGGCAGGACCCTGCACTCCGCGCCACCACCACAAGCCTTCACACAGCTTCTGTGCAGGTAGTCCACAATAGCCACCACCACAGCTAATACTGTTTCAAGGATGGCTGGCTGCCTTACTAACATCCACAACCACTATGCAGGTGGCCCACTACATATTTGACTTCATTGACACAAGGAGAGTCACCAGATGAGACTGGAAAAAGAGGAAGGCTTTCTCCTCAATGTCCACTCCAGACTGATAGAAAAAGCAACCGATCTACCAGATGACTAAAAATCAACGTAGATATACTAGAAATATGAAAAAATCAGAAAACATGACACCATAAAGGAATTCAGTAACTCTCAAGTACCAGACCCTCTGAAACTCTTGAAATGACTGAAAAGGAGTGGCTCCCAAGAATTTTCTACCTCACAGGCAAAGTACTTTTACTACATTCCAAGAACTTCCAAAACCTCAACCCATTTCAGTACCAAATTTCATCTCAGCCTCATCAGCTCAAATCCCCAAATCTAATAATCTAAACTTTCTAAGTCGGATATGGGTTAGTCTCTGGGTATAATCAATCCCTGTGCAAAATTTCTCTCCATCTGTGGGCCTGTAAAACTAGAAAACAAGTTGTCTGCTCCTAAAATACAATAATGGAACAGGCACAGGATAATAGTTATATACATTCCCATTTAAAAAGCATGAAAATAGAAAGAAAAAAGGAGTTATCATGATGGAAAGGCAAAATGGTAGAGCCACTTTGGAAGACAGTTTGGCAGTTTCTTACAAAACTAAACAGACTCTTACCATACAATCCAGTAATCATTCTCCTTGGTATTTACCCAAAATATTTGAACAATTATGTCCACACAAAAATCTGCACATGGTTATTTATAGAAGCTTTATTTATAATTTCCAAAACTTGGAGGCAACCAAAATGTCATACAGTAGATGAATGGATAAATAAACTCTGGTACATTCAGACAATGGAATATTTTTCAGCACTAAAACAAAATGACCTATCAAGCCATGAAAAGTCATGAAAGAAACTTAAATTCATACTATTAAGTGAGAGAAGCCAACATGAAAAAATACAGCTGTATGACTAAAGGCAATACTATGGAGACAGTAAAAAGATCAGTGATTGCCAGTGGTTGGAAGAGGCAGGGATAAAGAGGCAGAGCACAGAGGAATTTTAGGGCATTGAAATTACTCTGTATGATATTGTAGTGGTAGATACATGTCATTATGAATTTGCCCAAACTTACAGAATGTCCAACAGCAAGAGTGAACCCTAGCATACACTATGGACTCTGGGTGACAATGACGTAACAAATGTAATTCCCTGATGGAGGATGGTGATAATGAAGAAGACTGTGCTGGAGGAGAGTACGCATGTGGGGGGACAAGGGATATGTGGGACTTGTTTGTAACTCCTGCTCAATATTGCTGTAAACCTAAAACTTCTCTAGAAAATAAAATTCATTTAAAAAAGGAGTTATCAGTGCCAAACAGTTTTGAAGTTCAGCTGGGAAAACAGTGTTTAGATTTCAGGGTCTGGGAATATTCTTTGTGATTCTCATCTCCAACCTCTGGGCTGTGGACTCCACTTTCTGGACTTAAGGCTTCACCCTGAGTTATCCTTTTTTCATGAAGTTTATCACATGTTTGAAGCTGAATAGTTTAATCATCCTGTTTTCTGCCTGTAGAATTTTGGTACTCTGATAGCCTTCTTTAATTTTATCCTTTTTTCTGTCTCTTTTGGTCCAAACTGTTAGTGTGTCTGCTGGTATAAAGTTCTCAAGAACCATGTAGATCTCTTATGGATGACCTGGGAATCACTCCATTAGACAAGAAAGCTGGCCACCTCCCCACATATGTTCTTCATATAATTCTGGTTTCTGCTTAGATGCCTGTTGAGAGGATCCATGGGTCACATATCTGATATTCTATTTCTGTTTGTTGTGTGTTTTTGTCATAAAAAGGAGCTAAATTTCATCAAATCCTTTTTCTGCATCCATGCAGGTAATCATACGGTTTTTGTCCTTTCATCTATTAATATTGTATATTACATCAACACTCTTTCTATGTTGAACCAGTTTTGCTATTTGCATTCCTGGGATAAATTTCACTTGACCACCGTAGATAGTCCTTTTTACATATTGCTGGATTTGGTTTGCTAGTGTTTTGTTGAGGATTTTTGTGTCTATATTCATATGGATGTTGGTCTGTAGTTTTCTTATAATGATTTTGTCTGGTGTTGGTATAAGGGCTTCATAGAATGAGCTGAGAAGTGTTTCTTTTTTTTTTTTTTAAACTGTTTTTAAATGATTGGTGCTAATTCTTTATACATTTGATAATTAAACACTGAAGTCATCTGGTTCTGTATTTTCCTTTGTAGTAAGTTTTTTTAGTGCTAATTCAATCCCTTTATTGTTATAGATTTATTCCAATTGTGTACTTCTAATTGAGGAAATTTTTGCAGTTTATATCTTTATGAGTTTGTCTTTTTCATCTAGTTTATCTGTTTCCTGGATTACAAGTATTCATAGTACTTGCTTACAATTATTTTTATTTCTGTAAGTTCAAACTTAATGTCCCCTTTTTCAGTTCTGATTCTAGTAATTTAAGTGTTTTCTCTTTTATTCTTGGTCATTCTACCAAAAGATTTGTCAATATTGTTGATCTTTTCAAGCAACCAATTTGATTTCATTGGTATTCCCTACTAGTTGTCTATTCTCTATTTCATTTATTTTTGCTGAAATCTATATTTGTTCTCTCTTTTGCAGTCTTTGGTTTTAATTTGCTTTTCTTTCTATAGTTTCCTAAGGAGGATGGTTAGGTTATTGATTTGAGATCTTTCTTCTTTATTAATATGTATTTTTACAGCTGTAAAATTCCCTAAAACACGCCTTTCACTGAATCTAATAAGTTTACATATACACTGATTTAGTTCTTGCATACCTCAAAGTATTTTTTAGTTTCCCTTTATTTATTCTTTAATCTATAGGTTATTTGAGAGTATGTTGCTTAATATTCACATATATATAAATTTCTCAAGTTTCTTCTGTCGTTTGTCTTTTATTATTCTGTTCAGAAAACGTAATGTGGATGAATTTATTCCTTTCAGATTTATAGAGGATTGTTTTATGGCCTAATGTGTAGCCTATCCTGGAAAATATTTCATGTGCACTTGAGAAGAATATATATTCGGGTGTTATTTGGTGAAGTCTTCCATAGATATCTGTTAGGTCTAGTTGGTTTAGTGTTGTTCAATTCTTCTACATGCTTTTTGATTCCCTGCTTGTTCTACTCATAATTGAAAGTGGCGTACTGAAATTTCCAACTATTATTATTCAGTTATCTATTTCTCCCTTCAATTCTGTTGGTCTGCTCTAAGTATGTCAGTGCTCTGTTGTTAGTTGAGTATGTGCTTATAATTGTTATATCTTCTTAATGAATTGGTGCTTTCATCCTTATAGTGTTCTTATTTGTCTCTAGTAACAATTTTTATCTTAAAGCCTATTTTGTATGATATTTTTATAGCCACTCCAACTCTTGGTTAGTTTTGCATAGAACATCTTTTTCTATCCTTTTGCTTCCAATCTATTTGTGTCTTTGAATCTGAATTGTATTTCTTGCAAATACCATACAATTGGAGCATTGTTTGTTTGTTTGTTTGTTTATATTGCTAATCTCTGCTTTTTCATTAGAGTTCTTAGTTTGTTTACAATTAATGTATATATGGGCAAGGTAGAATATACAACTATAATTCTGTCATCCTACTGTCTTCTGACCTTCTTGGTTTGTTAGGACACATCAACTATTAATGTTTTTGGGTATCCCTTGTATGTAATGAGTTGTTTTTCTCTTGCTGTTTTCAAGTTTCCCTCTGTCTTTTATGAGTTGGTATACTGGATCTACATGTGGATCTCATTAGTTTTCCTACCTGGAATTCATTTAGCATCTTTGATGTGTAGAGTAAATGTTTCTCTTTCATTTTGGAAAGCATGAGGCATTATTTCTTAAGATATTCCTTCTGTCATTTTCTCTCTTTCTCAAGCTTCTGCAAGTCCAAAAAGTAAACTTAATGGTACCCATCAGTATCTGAGACTCTACTTATTTTCCTTCATTTTTTTTCTTTCAGCTCCTTGGGCTGGATAATCTCAATTGACCTGTCTTCAGGTTCACTGGTTCTTTATTCTTGCCTTCAGACCTGCTGCTGAGCCCCCTAGTATTTTTTTGTTTTTAGTTGCTGTACTTTCAACTCCAGAATTTCTATTATTTTATATTTTTTTATTGATATTCTCTATTTGGTGAGATATCATTTTCATACTTTCTTTTAGTTCTTTAGGCATGCTTTTCTTTAGTTCTTTGTCTAGTAACTCCAGTCTCTGGGCTTCTTGAGATATGTTTTCTATTGACCACTCATTTCATGTATATGGGCCATAGTGTCTTTTTCTTTGCATGTCTCATGTTTGGTTGAAAACTGGAAATTTTAAGTACTAAAATGTTGCAACTCTGGAAATTATAATTCTCCCACCCTAAGGTTTATTGTTGTTTCTGTAGTTCTTGTTGCTTTTAGTAACTCTCTTGAACTAATGCTGTAAAGCCTCTATTTTTTGCCATGTGCAACCAATAAAGTGTCTTCTCTCAGCTAGCTTAAAGGTTGGCTAATGACTGAAAAGAGCTATACCTAATTGCACTGAATCAGTAAATCTCCCAGCCTTTGACAAACAATTCTGTGTATATTTGGGGTACACACCTTTAATGCTCACACAGCAGTTTATAACTGCATTCGTCCTCACTTCTTACATGTACAGAACCTCCAGTTCAACTAGAGGTGAGAGTTTCAGGCATCCTCAGGTCTTTCTTGGGCACATGCACAATCCTCAAATTTATATACAGCAGAATAGAAGGCATATCATTCTTTCAACATTTATTTTTAATATATTCACTTTAACTTTATTTAGCAAGACTAAGTACAGTCCTATTAATGGCAGCTGAGAGACTTCATTAAGTGTCGTATGTGAGTTTATCTGGGCAATATGGAATCTTGGGCCTCTGATATAAAGAGCAAATACTGTCACAAAAGACTATTAAAGAGGACCAAGTCATATTTTTGTTCTCAGAATATTAAATAGAAAGAATAGCCATGTCTGCAAGTGAGAAAGCAGTTGTTATAAACTCTCAGAATTTCTGTCAGGGCCTAGTAAAGGTTTGCTAATATTTATTAAACAATCGCCAAGTGCCAGGCTCTTTCTATCTATATAGATAAGGAATCTGAGACTCACCGAGGGCAGAGCTAGGAGGCCAGCCCCAAAAGACATAGCTTCAAGTGCTCTTTACATTCTTTCAGGGAGTTTCTCCCTGGGGTGGTCTTTTAAAAGATTCCAGGCAGTAGTTCATAAGGCACTATGGCAGTATAATGCTCCCAGTCACTGCCACAGTTTTTAGTGCAGCACTACTTGTCTCAGAGGCAGCAATGAACAGAATTGTCATGTACACAATGTAGAAGAAGAGTAGGAGGTGGCCCTTGCCTCACGCCAGGTAGTAAGCAAGGCTGTCATAACACCTGTAGAGTTGAAATGGCCTAACTAAGGGAGTTGAAAGGAGTAGAAATCTTTTAACTGAAGGAGAGATACAATTCAATAAAAGACAATACTTCCAGGATTTGAAGAAAATGTGACCAAATATTAAAATATGTTCAAACAGAATAATGGATGGTTACGTAGGTGACTATTCTCTAGGATTTTCTGTATATTTGAACTCACATACAGATACTCGCATACACACACACACACACACACACACACACACACACACACACACACACACACACACACACACACACACACAGTTTAAAGCTCGAAAGATCTAGTGGTTCCCTTGAGGACTTAAGGAATATAGGCAACAGGGGAGAAAATACTTGTTTTAATGATATTGTGTCCTTCAGAATTTGTATTAAAATGACAGGGACAGTATCATGCATAGATGCAACAATTAAAATGCAAGCAACTGTAATGCACTCTTACCAACTGTTAGAAGACTCAAAAATGATCTAGTAATAGAAAAGACACTGATGTTAAAGGTGTATAAGGAACGTTTGAATGAAAAAAAGAATGAAATACTGCCATTTGCAACAACACGGATAGACCTTGAGAGAATTATATTAAGTGAAACAAGTCAGGCTCAGAAAGAGAAATACCACATGTTTTCACTTATTGGTGGGAGATAAAAATAAATAAATGAATTCACACACACATACACACACAAAAAAAGAACGGGTGGGAGAAGAAGACATAACAATTACAATTCCTTGAAGTTGATACGACAAACAAACAGAAAGGACATTGTTGGGTGGGAGGGGGAAGAGGGAGGAGGGAGGGAGGTTTCGGTGATGGGCCACAATAATCAACCACATTGTATATCGACAAAATAAAATTTAAAAAAAAATAAATAAATAAAGATATACAAAGTAAAATAAATAAATAAATAAATAAAATAAAATGTTTTAATCAAATTAGTATTTTGTAGTTTTGTTTGTAGAAGTCTTTTACCTCCTTGGTTAAATTTATTTCTAAATACTTTATTTTTTGGTAGTTATTGTAAATGAGATTGATTTCTTGGTTTCATTTTCAGATAATTTGCTATTAGTATACAGAAATACTACTGATTTTTGTAACATTGTATATAATTACAGTGAGCATTACACTGTGCCCCATAAAAATGCACAATTATTATGTGTCAATCAAAAATGAATGAAAAAATAAAGTAAAATGTTTTATACAATGTGGGCCTTAGAAAAAAGCTATCTTTCTATACTGATATATAATATTTAATGATGGATTCTAGAAGTGTTGTGTAACTAAATTAAAAATCAACATTTATAGCCAGACTTCTCCTCCTTCCAAGTATGCTTATCATGTAGGCCCCCCAAATTTTCAAGCGTCTTCTCAGAAATTGGGAGTGTATTTTTTTTAATTCACTTTATATTTTACTACATGTATTTCAGATAGTTCAGAATGACCTAGCAGAACTGGGTTTACTTCTTTCTGATTCTTACCATGGCTTAGTAATGGGTTCTGCAACATTCCCTGTACTTGAATTCTTTCTAGTAAATTTGTTCCTTTCTTTCTTCTTACTGAGGAACTGAAATTCCACAACTGAGTCCTTGATACTTACCTTCCTGTTGATAATTTTAAAAATTCCCTATGATACGGTCCCCTACAGAGGGCTTGTCCTACCCAGCATGGATCCATACCCTGTGTTTAGCCTGTACTTTGTTTAATTACAGTTGTCCTTTCTTTACCCAAACTAATCTTTCAATTTCAGACATTTTGGGGGGAATGGTCATATCACTGCTTCCCATTTCTTTGGAAACACAAGATTTTGTTGTAATTGGTCTCACATTCCATCATTTAGGTCTCCTTCAACCCTGCTTAGGATCCCTGGAACAAGCCAAGTTTGTTTTTCCTGTGTCAGATGTGTACACACCTTGGAATGCTTGCTATGTTAAAATGCAAAGTGCTCTCTTTCTGCTACCATTGCCCAAAGTTTGAGATTATGTATTTGTGGCTTTGATCTCAAAAAACATGGTGTTCTCCCTATGTACTCCCCTTTCAATATCTACTAGATAACAAATGCTGATCAAATAGGATATTTAAAGCCCCCTCAGTTCTGAAGTTCTGTCTGATCACAAGATTGCAGCCAGGTGGTGGCCTAAGTTTATCTCTAAATTTTGACTTTATTTGTCAACATTCTTCTCTTAACTTGGGACTGTTTTTCCTCTCACCTGATTACTATGAAAGATTTAATTCTCATTTAGTGCTCAATCTTTATTCCTAGTTTGTGGGATCTGCAGGTCCTTTCTTAGCTCTTTGAATGTCAGGTCTCTGTAGGGTCTTAGCAACTAGAGAATTCTTTCCTTTTTTAGAAACCTGAGACACTCTCCTCTCCACATGCCCCTCCATCCCCCATTTGAATAGCATACATTTGTATTTTTATCTACTGCTTCTGAGGCCTGAACTTCTAATGAAGAATTGAGCCAATTAGCATATTCAAGCACATTCACCATCCACCTTTGTTATCAGAATCACCATCACTCACTCACTTTCGTTAACCTCTTTCTCTGTGGCGGGGCACTGGGTACTTTATCAGAAGTAACAGCATTAACAGAAGGCTCTGCCCTACTAGATGATGCAGAGAGCATGAGCTGAGTTGTATGATTAGAGCAGAAAATAATTTTTAATTTTAGTGACTCCACATTTCTGCTCCCTGTTATGTGATATTCTAGGGGAGTTCAAAGAAAATCACAAATTCATTAAAATTCATGAAACTGGCAAAATCTTTCCATACCTACAGCTCATTGCTATATTATATGCTATTAAGTCTTATGCCAGAAAGAAGTGTGCTTTCTGAAATGTGTCAAGTATAGTTTCCAAAGCCCAAATACAGCATTATTAACAACCAGGAATTCATTGTGAATACCATTCTGTACAGATGGGAAAATAACGTATCTAAGCAAAATTCTGAATTTGACAGCTTTTTGGGGTGCAAATTAATAAATAAATTTTGAAAAACCTTATTTCACACACAAGTCAGAATATTACATTTCAAGCCTTGGTAAGTCAATGTGCCTGAAGAATCAATATGACTGATGACATGCAACGTAGAAACCACACACACACACACACACACACACACACACACAAAAAAAAAAAAAAAAAAAAAACACTTTTCCTGTATTTGCAAGTAGTCATCCTTCTCCAAAGGCATGAATGATGCTTCTCGAGCCAGACTGTACCCCACTGGCACAACCAAGGCAGAAGCTGTCCATATGGTCAAATATCTTTGAGAATTCATAGACCTATATAACCATTCAAGTATTTAAGGAGTGATAAGAGCAGAAAAGGCTCTGGAGATACAGTGGTGAACAAGACAGGCACAGATCCTGTTTTCACAACTATTGTAGAGCAAAGAAACAGTGTCTAAGTAAATAAAGGTGCAAAAAATACTGCCAAATAGTAATAAGACTATAGAGTTAACAAACAAGGGTATGAGAAAGCAAACAGTGGGGCTATAACAGTTAGGGTAATCAGAGAAAATCTCTTAGAGTAGGACACTTATTAACAAAGAAGAGCAAGGGGAACGAGGTTGCAGATAGAAGAAACAGTGTGTGCATCATTTGGGGTGATTCCAAAAGGCAGATGATTCCAAAGGATCACAAGCTCACTGACTAGTCACAGGTCTCTACGGTACCACAATTTGACTTTCCTTTGTTTATGTTGAGGCATTAGTAGTTTTGGGCTTTTCTTTCACATGCCTAACTCAGTGGAAATAATAATCTATAAAACAGTTTCAAAAATTAATATGGTAGAATTAAGATGGGTAAACAACTTTGATGTTTTGGAAACAGCACAGGACTTGGACTCAAGTTCCGGATTTATATTTAACTGTACCAATTAACCTGTTGACTCTACAAGTTAATACATTTATTTAATGATAAATCACTTTGTCTCCAAATCTTAATATTCTCAACTATGAATCTGGGTAATTAATCAAATAAGATGATGATTATAAAATACTTTATAAATTATGAAATTATTACTGTTGTTTTTAAAGAATAAGTGGGAAAAGACATGATCTCCCTAAAATATTGACAATTTTGCCCAATGCCAATACAGATATCTAGCTCCAATTATGACAATTTGGACAGGAAGGATATTAAGTGAGACTACAGTGAGGATTTAATTCACAGGCTCTGGCTGACAGCTTCTCTGCAGCAAAGTAATCATCAGCCATTTTCTTCTCTTTGAATATCTGTCAAACAAGCATATCTAGTAGCATTCTATCTTTGATGAGAATTTTGCTTTAGTCACTAAAACATGAAAGAACAATTGTGTTGGTAAATTGGAAATCAGAAGTGACATTTGTACAAAGTACTTTTCTTATACCTATCTACAATGATGCTCTCTACAGTATGAGAGACATTTCTCAAATTTAAGAATATGTGACTACTTTATACTGCTGCTGATGGTATCATAGAAAGGCTGGAAAATCTGGGGTATGTGTATAGACCAGCAGCTAAGCTAATGTCAGTACTCATCCAAATTGTGAATCTAGGTGTTTTATGTAGAGTTAACCATTTTATAAACTCAGCTTTCAGAATCTTCATGCTCTTTCTGTAAAAAAAAAAAAAAAAATCTATCCTTAAGAATGAAGAATCCAGCAAAAGTCTTTCATGCTGGTATGTAAATGTCTGCCAAGTTATATTTGGGTGGAATTTCCTTGATTCTCTTAATTGCTCTTCTCTCAAATGTAAAAGAAAGGGATTGGCTATCTTGGTGATTCACAAACTCAGTTACACGTAAGAAATACTGGGAGAGTTTTGGGACATATAGATGCCAAAACCTCAACCACAGAAACTATGAATCAATAGAACTGAGATAGAGCCCAGGTAATTCAAATTCAAAGTTATATAGGGAATTGCTGGATTAGATGAGATGAACCCCAAGGCTCCTTCTTGAGTAAAAGTTCTAGAATTCAATGACTTAACTGGGAGGAATTTTGCCGTTAAACTATAATCACAGAGTATTTACTTTATGGTCCTTTAACTAGCCAACTCTCTGTCAGTTTCAATAATAATACCTAACATTTTATCACAAGCTTACTCTGTGCTTCAAACTCTGCTAAACATTTTAAATGCAATTTCATGCAATCCTTATAGCAATCCCATGAAGTAGGAACCATTATTATCCTCATTACAGTATGAGAAAATTGAGAAATAGAAATGATAGTGTGGCAATCATTTCCAGAACACTCATTATGTGCCAGGCATTATCCTAAGATTTTAAGATTTTAAGACTATATACTTAGAATTTACTCATTCTTGTATGTATAAAATCTCCTCACAACGACACTATGGGAATGGACTGTTATTATTGTTATTCGCAATTTTACAAATGAGGAGTCCAAGGATTACAGAGGTTAAGTAACATGTAGTAAGGTTACATAGTTATAAATGCCAGACCTGTGATTTAAACACAGGCCTTCTTGCTCTAGAGGCCACGCTCTTAGCCACTATCACAATACGGATAATATACTCTGTCTCAAACATGCTGAGGAGCCAGCCCAAGTTTACGAAGCTAGTATGAAGGAATCACTCAAATGAAATACTCTAACTGGGGTGAGATGGTACTACTCAGCCATAAAGAATGAAATTCTGCCATTTGCAGCAATATGGATGAGTCTGGAGAAAATTGTGTTAAGTGAAATAAGGCAGATAAGGAAAGAGAAATACTGCTTGTTCTCACTTATAACTGGGTGCTGAGAGAGAGAGAGAGGGAGGGAAGGGGGAGGGATGGAGAGAGAGAGAGAGAGAGAGAGAGAGAGAAAGGAAGTCCTAAACAATTCCTTGAACTTTCAGAATACTAGAAATAGGGGTGAAGTGTGTGGGGGGTGGATAGGTTGGGTAAATGGCATAAAGAAAAATCATGTTTGTAATAATAATATGCTTATAATAAATAATATAAAAATAGAAATGAATAACTAAATCCCGACACAAAAATGAAATACTCATGTAATTTGATTCCAGAGCTCATGTTCATACTTACTACCCTGCTAGAAATGCTTGGAAGCAATAGGTTCTACATGACTGGCGATAGCATGTGGGAAACTCAAGGGCATTGGACTAAGAATGCCAGGTTTAGTGAGGAAGGTACCTGTAACCAGGCTATTTGTCAGCAGAGATAGAAACAAATATAAGATGGAAAAGTGTTGTGTTCTTTAAGTTCTCACATCCCATCTCTTGAGTTATTTCCCTCTTGTGTGTGTTTCCCTCTGTGCAGCTGTGAAGAATAGAGCACAGCTGAAAAGATTGATCTGAAATCTTCCTCTGATGCTGAGTAGAGCTGCTTTATAAAAAGAAAAATTGGCTTTTATTGAGTATCTACTATGTGCTCAGAATCACATATGTCTGTGTCTATGGTTTAAACGTTTTGGTCTTAGGACCACTTTACATCATTTAGAAAAATTATTGAGGGTCACATGGAATTTTTGTTTACGTGGATTATATAGTAATCAAAATTTATTGTTTTACAAATAAGAACAATTTTTTAAAAGCATTTATTAATCTGTATCAAATATTAATAATGAACCTATTATATTACCCATAACATATTTTTATGAAAAGCAACAATAATTTTCCAAAAGAAAGAATTATTTTTATTAGTGAGAAAAGTGGCACTGTTTTACATTTTTGCAGATCTCTTTAATGTCTGGCTTACCCAAATTCAACTGGATTCTCATATCTGCCTCTGCACTTAATCTGTTATGATATAACACATATGTAGTAGCTTGAAAACGTATCGTACACATGGGAGAGTAAAAACAGTTTTGATCCCATAAACCTCCTGAAAGACTCTCAGAGACCACCAGGGCCCTTGGACCACACTTTGAGAACCACTGTGAAAGACAGTATATGTCAATTATTCTGAAAGGAGAGGCATTACAATCACCATATAAAGAAGTCTTAAATGTAGCAATAAATAGACAAAAAAAAATTTTAATGAGCAAAGGAGTTGAATAGCCACTTCTCCAAAGAATATATACAAATGGCCAGTAAGCACATGAAAAGATGTTTACATCATTAATTGTTAGGCATAAGAATGAAATACTGCCATTTGCAACAACATGGATGGACCTTGAGAGAATTATATTAAGTGAAACAAGTCAAGCTCAGAAAGAGAAATACCACATGTTCTCACTTATTGGTGGGAGATAAAAATAAATAAATAAATTCTCACACACACACACACACACACACACACACACACACACACACACACACACACACAAACCAGGGGGGAGAAGAAGACATAACAATTATAATTCCTTGAAGTTAACACGACAAGCATACAGAAAGGACATTGTTAGGTAGGAAGGGGGAGAGGTAGGAGGGAGGGAGGTTTCGGTGATGGGCCACAATAATCAACCACATTGTATATTGACAAAATAAAATTTAAATAAATAAATAAATAAATAAATAAATAAAGCTATTGACAATCACGTGAAAACAAACAAACAAACAAACAAAAACCACCAAAAACCACAATAAAATACCACGTCTCACACACTAAGATGGCTAAAATCAGTAAGACAGACAATAACAAGTGTTAGTAAGAATGTGAAGCAATTGGAACTCTTATACATTACTGGTGAGTTTGTAAAATGACAAAGCTACTTTAGAAAATAATTTAGCAGTAGCACAAAATATTAAACCTAGAGTTACAATATGACTCAGTATCTCATTTCTTGGTATATATGCAATAGAAATAAAAACATATATCCACATAAAACCTTGTACACAAATATTTATGACAGTATTAATTATAATAACTAAAGAGTAGAAACAGCTCAAATGTTCAGCTAATCAATGGATAAAATATGTGTGATATCCAAACAATGGAGTATTATTTGGTCATATATATGAAGTACTGATTCATGCTATAACATGGGTGAACCTTGAAAACATTATTTTAAGTGAACAAATTCATACACAAAAGGCCACATATTGTATCATTTTATTGATATGAAATGTTTAGAATAGGCAAATTCACAAAGGCAGAATGTAGTGGTTGTGCGGGACTGGGAGAAAGGAGGAATGGGGCGTGAGTGCTATTGCATACAGTGTTTCTTTTTCAGTTAATGAAAATGTTTTGGAATTAGTGCTAATGGCTGTACATCTTGTGAATATATTAAACAACAATTTTGTGATATGTGAATTATATCTCAATAGTGCTTTTATAAAAACAAAAACAACTATTTTTCTCACTTCTCCCAGCTTCCCAAGCTTCTAACATATTCCCCAGAAAGTTTAGTAACTCACTGTGTATGCTGCCTCCCTAGGCCGCTGACATTTCCTTACCACTGAAGGTCACTGCTTTAGTGAGCAACTAGCAAAAGGGATAGAAGAGTTTTTCTCTTCCCTCCAGCACACAGGAGTGGAGTGGGGAAAAATCTGAAAGCCTTTACTTGACATGCATATTCTTGCATAAACACTGTAACAAACAGTAGTAGTTGGACCTATGCCCTTTCTACAGATGAACAACTTAGACCATTGAGGTTTAGGAAGCCCCAACCCCACTCCACTTCACCCAAAGGAATTTAAATAATAAACTGCAGAGGAGAAATTGAAACCCCCTGAAACTGACCTCCAGTTCAGGTCACGTCTGTGGCTAGCTACCTTGTAGGCAGCATAACTAGGAACAAACATTTTCATACTAGTCTAGTTTTACTAGACTCTGGGCCATGTAAGCATGTCCCATCTTGAAAAACAAATAACAAAGAATGATAGCAGATGTGTAAATCTTGATTTTGATGAAAAACATGAAATTATAACAGTATATATGAAATATGAGTTGACTTAAAATAAACAGTATACTCCCGATTGCTACCTCAGCCCCTCTTAGTGCGCTTAGTATAATTAACAGAGCTAATTGATGTTTGCCTATACTAATATCTATCTATCTCTTCTCTTGACATTTATGTCTTTAATGCCAAACCTTCCTCTGTTTCATTTTCTCTTCCTGCTCTGAACTGCACTGATATGCGTTTGGCAGGAGAGACCTCACATCAACAGCTATGACTCTATTAGAAATTTACAAAAGAATCAGCTTTGCTTGTTCATCTTGTCTAACTGACAGGATACAGGGTCTGGCCTTCACCTCTCCTGGGCTCTGGTGCTGTCATCACTGTTATAAAGAAATCTTTTGTTTTCTTTCAGCAAGAGAAGCACTGTCTCCTGTTCTGTTTTTAAAGACTTATGATCTGATAGCAGCTTTGTGTCACCCTAGTGTACATCAACACATTTTTTTAAAGCTTAGTACTTACTTTTCCACCCAAAGCAATAAAATATAATTATTAAATGTATTGGCACAGATTTCAAATGCCTGTGTTAAAATCCAGATCTCTTTCCTTCTACCTCTGTGACTTTGAACAGGTTACTTAACCATTTAAGAGGTCAATGATAGAATTTAGTAACAAAATTAAGAGGTTAATGATGAAATTTACCTCATCAGTTATTATAAAGACAATACATGAAAAGTACTTAGAACTGTTTCTGACATTTGCTAAGAGTTCATGGAATGTTAATAACATGCAAGATTCTCTGTATTTGGTCAGCTAAAGAAAGAATGCTTAAAGAAGATGGAACTGAAGAGTGAGTTGACTTGTTTCAAATATTCAGTCATGGCTTACTATTTTGACCAGCTTTATTGCGGTATAAATGACCTACAGCACAATGCACATATTTAAAGTGTAAAATCCGTTGCTAGAAAAAAAGAAGTAAACATATGCATGTTTATAGCCATTGTAGATTAGTTTGCATTTTCTAGAATTCTGTGAAACTCAGTCATACTCTTTTTGTCTGTTTTCTTTTATCCATATTTCTTTGTGATGACATATGCTTTCATTTCTTTTCATTAAATAAATACTTAACAGTGGAATAGACAGGCTGTATGGTAGGTACATATTTAACTTCACATTTCTATCAGCAGTATTTAAGAGTTAAAGTTATTCCACACCCTGACCAGGACTTGGTATGATCTGGCTTTTTAATTTTATCCATTATAATGGATGTGCACCAGTATCTTATTTTGGTTTTAATTTCCATTTCTCTAATGATGAATAAATTTGAAATATTTTTATGTATTTATTGGCCATTTGTATATTTTCTTTGGTAATTTGTTAAAATCATGGAAAATCATGGGCAAATTTATTTTATTGTTTATCTTATGACTACTGAGTTTTGAGAGTTCTTGATATAATGTAGCATTAGTAATTTGTCAGGTATAGGTTTTTTATTATTGTTGTTGGCCAGACAGTGATAGATAATAAATATATGCTTTGTAAATATTTTCTCTACTCTGTGTCTTGCCTTTTTGCCTTTCAAAAAAAAAGTTTATTGTGAAAAGGAAAAAATTTTAATTTTGACAAAGGAAGGAGTATATATTTTTTATATTTAAGAAAATAATGCATAAAATTTTCCCAAGTATGGAGAAAAATGATAGTGTCTAGGTACAGGAAGCTCAGAGGTTACAAATCAAATTTAATCCAAAAAGAAATGCCCCAAGGCACATCATAATCAAATTTTCAAAAACCAAATACAAAGAACGAATACTGAAAGGAGCAAGAGAAAACATCTAACAGAGTTCCAATATGTCATTCAGTGGATTACTCAGTAGAAGCCCTGTAGTCCAGGAGAGAGTGAGTTGATATATTCAAAGCGCTGAAGGAAAATGATTGTCAACCAAGAATTCTGTATCCAGCAAAACTAACCTTCAAATATGAAGGAGAAATAGAGACTTTTCTAGACAAACAAAAGCTAAAGGAATTCATTAACACTAGACTAGCCTTACAAGAAACGCTGAAGGGTTTTCTTCAATCTGAAAGAAGATGATGCTAAAGTGTAATAAGAAAACGTTTGAAGATATAAAACTCATGAGTAAAGTAAGTACACAAACACAATACTCTAATAATTGTAAGGATGGTGAATAAGCCACTTTTAACCTTTGAATGAAGACTAAAAGATAAAGCTACTAAGATAATGACAAATAGGACAATTGTTTAAGAAACAGGCAATATTAAAAAGTGTAACTTGAAACAACAAAATGTCAAAAAGTGGGGAGGGGGATGGCATCAAAGTTTAGAGTAGGCTTTGGTTTTCTTTATTTTTTCTTAGCAATCAAAGTTTAAGTTATAATTAGTTTAAAATAATCTGTTATAACTATAATATGTTTTTTATAAGCCTGATGGTAATCATAACAAAAAATCTACAATAGATATATTGAAAATTAATAGCAAGAAATCAGAATATGCATCTAGAGAAAATTACTCTAAGATCTTGAGCAAGATAAGGGTGTCCACTTCCCCACTCTTATTTAACACAATACAAAAAAGTTCTAGCCAGAGCAATAGGGCAAAAGAAAGCAATAAAGAGCATCCTAATTTTAAAGGAGAAAGTCAAACTATCCCTATTTGCAGATGACATGATATATAGAAAACACCAAAAATTCTACCCCAAAATTTCTAGAACTAACAAATGAATTCAGTAAAATGGCAGGATACAAAACAAAAATCAATAGCATTCCTATATACCAATAAATATCTGATGAAGAGATCAAGAAAGTAATCCCATCTACAATAGCTACAAAAAAAATACCTAAGAGTAAATTTCAGCAAGGAGGTGAAAGATCTCTACAATAAAAATTACAAAACATTTATGGAAAAAGTTGAAAAAGAAACAAATAAATAGAAAGATATCTTGTGTTTACAGGTTGGAAGAATTAATATCATCAAAAAGTCCATATTACTGAAAACAATCTGTACATTTGATGCAATCTCTATCAAAATACCAGTGACATTCTTAACAGAAATAGGAAAAAAGATCTTAAATTTTATTTGGAACCACAATAGACCCTATATAGCCAAAGCAGTGTTGAATGAAATGAACAAAGTTGTAGGCATCACACTACCTGATTTCAAGTTACACTGCAAAGCGACAGTAACCAAAACAGCATGGAATGGACAAATAGACAAATGGAACAGAATAGAGAGCCCAGAAATAAATATATGAATTTACAGACAACTGATTTTCAACAAAGGTGGCAAGTATATACACTGAGAAAAGGACATACTCTTCAATAAACGTTGCTGAGAAAACTGGATATCCACATGCAGAAGATTGAATCTAGACCCCCATCTCTCATCCATACACAAAAAATCAACTCAAAATGGATGGAAAACCAAACTTAAAACCCAAAACTATGAAACTCCTGGTAAAAAAAAAAAAAAAAAAAAAAAAAAAACACAGAAGAACCTCTACATGAAATTGGACTGGGCAGTGCTTTTTTTTTTAACAAGACTGCAAAGGCATAGGCAACTAAAGCAAAAAAGGCAAGTGAGACTACATCAAACTAAAATGCTTCTGCACAGCAAAGGACATAATCAATAAAGTGAAGAGAAAATCTACAGAATGGGAGAATGTGTTTGCAAACTACACATCTGACAAGGGGCTAATATCCAGAATATGTAAGAAACTCAGACAACTCAGCAGCAAAAAATAAATAACCCAATTAATAAATGGGCAAAGAACCTGCACTGATATTTCTCAAAAGAAAACATACAAATTGCCAACAAGTATGTGAAAAAATGCTCAACATCACTAATCATCAGGGAAATGCAAATTAAAAACACATTGAAATATCATCTCACCCCAGTTAGAATGGCTATTATCAAAAAGAAGGAAAACAGCAAATACTGGTGAGGTTGTGGAAAAGGGAACTATCATATATTGTTGGTGGAAATGTAAATTAATACAGCCACTATGAACTATGAAAAATAGTATGAAGCTTCCTCAAAAACTAAAAATAGAACTACCTTTTGACCCAACAATCTCACTACTGGGTATATACCCAAAGTTAATGAAATCAATATGTGGAAGAAACATGTGCACTCCCATGTTGATTGCAGCACTCTTCAGAACAGCCAAGAGATGGAATCAACCTAAATGCTCATCGATGGATAAACGGGAAAAATACTGTGGTATATATACATGATGGAATACTATTCAGCTATTTAAAAAAATAAAATTCTGTCATTTTCAGCAACATGGATGTAACTGGAGACCATTACGTTAAGTGAAATAAGCCAGACAAGAAGACAAATACGACATGGTCTCACTCATATGTGGAATCTTAAAAAGAAAAGAAGAAAAGAAAAGAACGAAGAAAGAAAGAACAGAAAGGGGAAAAAAAGTGGTTCTCATGGAAGTAGAGAGTAGAATAATGGTTACCAGAGGCCAGGAAGAGAATGGGGGTGGGGGCAGGAGGAGGACAGGAAGAGGTGGATTAATGGGTACATATTTACACATAGATAGAATAAGTTCTGGCGTTTTAGGCTGACTATAGCTAATAACATTATTTTGTATGTTTCTAAATAGCTGGAAAATAGAATCTTGACGGTAGTCGCCACAAACAAAAGATAAATGTTCAAGTGATGGATATGCTGTCCACCCTAAGTTAATCATTGTACCCTATATGCATGTATTAAAACAACAGACTGTACCCTACAAATAACGTGCAATTAAATTTTTAAATATAAAAAGAACAAAAAGTATATTTTTAGTATAGTTTATGATCTTAATATCTTATGAAGAAATATTTTTCCAATCCATGGTCACCAAGAATTTTGCCTAGTTTTCCTTCTGAGTGTTTTGTAGTTGTATCTATTCAGGTGTACAATCCATCTTTAATACATTGTATGCGGTGTGAGGTAAAGGTTGAGGGTTTGGGGTTTGTTTTTGCATTTTGTTCCAGCATCATTTATTGAAAATATGGTCTTTTTTCCATTGAATTTCCCTGGACACTTTGCAGAAAATTAACTGCAGAGAATAAATTAGCCAAATATATGGGTGTGGGCCTATTTCCAAACTACCTGTTTCACTGATTTATGTATCTATCTTGATGCAAATATGACAATGTATTTATTATTGTAGCTTTATGTTAAGTTCTGAAATCAGGTTTTTAAATCCTCCAACTTCATTTATCTCAAAGTCAGTTTTCTGGTTTTTATCATTTGTTTGTTTGATATTCTTGGTCTTCTATATTTCCATATTAATTTTAGAATTAGTGTATCTATCTGTACCTAAGAGTATGCTGGCACTTGATTTGAGGTTATTTTGAATCCAGAGATCAGTTTGGGGAAAATTGACAACATAACAATAGTGAGTCTTCCAATTCATAAATGCAGTGTATATCTCACATATTTCTTTGTAAATTTCACTAAATGTTTCGCAGTTTTTAGCATATAGGTCTCCTTTGCCATTCTGCTTGTGTTTTTTCTTTCTTTCTCTTTGTTCTCTCTTTGTTCTCCCTCTCCCTCTCTCCCCCTTTCTTCTTTCCTTCTTTTCTTCCTCACTTCCTCTCTCCCCCTCCCCCCTCTCTTTGTGTCTGTCTTTTTGCTGTTGTTGTTTTTGTAGCACTGGGTAGTGCCTCCTGTACAATGTAGTAGAAGTGGTGACCATTTTTTCTTGTTTTTTTTCCCCCTAATATTAGAAGGAAAACATCCAGTCTTTTGGTCTTTTACCATTACAGGTGATTTTAATTATATGTTTTTTATAGATGTCCTTTATCAGGTTGAGCTAGTTTAATTCTATCCCTAGTAACTTGAGAATCTTCATTATTAATGATGTTAGATCTTGTCAAATACTTTTTCTGAATCTGAATCTATTAAGATAGCTGTGTGGTTTTTCCTTTTTAATCTGTGATATGGTGAAATACATTGAATTTTAAATGTTATACCAAATTTTACCTTATTGGGATGAAATCCACTTGGTAAGGACGTATTACTCTTTATACATTGCTAGATTACACTCGCTAAAATTTTGTTAAGAACTTTTGCATCTTAGTTTATGAGCAGATATAGTTCTATAATTATCTTTCCTTGTAATTTTTTTTTTTCTGGATTTTTATCAGGGTAGTATTGGTCTCATAAAATTAGTTGAAAAGTATTTCCTTCTCTTCTATTTTCTGGAAAGCTTTCTATGGAAATTATACACAAACACACACACACACACACACACACACACACATTTTACTTCCTTAAATTTTTTATCATCAGTGAACCCTTCTTTGCTTGGATTTTTCTTTATAGGGATTTTTTCTGATACACGTTCTATTTCTTTAACATGTGTAAGGCTGTCTAGCTTTAATAGTTTGTGTCTTCAAGGAATTTTTCCAATTCATTTAAGGTGATAGATTTTAATGGCAAGAGTTGTTCATAAAATCCCCTAATCATCAGTTTAATGTCTGTAAAATCTGTAGTGATTATTTTTTGTTGTTGTTTCTAATATTAATATTGCTTCTTTTTTTTTTTTTTTTTTTTGGTTACAGGTTTATCTCATATATAGATTCTTCCTTAGAACTAGTTTTTGGTTTCATTGATTTTCTCTATGGTTTTTTTGTTTTCCGTTGCATTGTTTTCTGCTCTCTGAGGGTAATTTGCTGCTCTTTCATTGATTAATCCTACATGCTTTAGATTTAGTCTGTGCTTCTTTTTCTTGATTCTAGAATTAGAAGCTTATATCACTTCTTTGAAAAGTTTTTATTTTTTAATAGAAGCATTTAGCAACTTTTTCCTCTAAACATTTCTTTAGCTGCATACCATAAATTTTAATATGTTGTGTTTTCATTTTCTTTCGTCCAAAATACTGCCTATTTCTTTGTTGATTGCTTTATTTGATCCATCATTAAGACACGTTTTATTTAATTTTAAAATATTTTAAGATTTTACAATTTTTTTTAGATATTGATTTCTAATTTAATTCCATTGTGATCAAAGAATATACTTGCTCATATTTGAATCCTTTTATATACATGCAGACTTATTTTATGACACAGTACGGTCTATCTTGCTAAATGTTCTATGTGCACTTGAAAGAAGTGTGTGTCTTGCTGTTACGGTATTTGCTTGAGTACTCTAAGTCATTTTGGTTAATGGTATTGTTCAAATGTATTATATCGTTGATTTTTTGCCTACTTGTCCTATCAATTATTTAAAGAGGGGTATTGAAATCTGTGCCTATACTTCTGTATTTGTCTATTTCTGCTTGCAGTTCTATCAGGTGTTGCTTCACATATTTTCAAGTATAAACATTTAGAATTATGTCCTTCTGGTAAGTTGATATCTTTATCATTATGAAATTCCCTTCTTTATCCCTAGTAATATTCTTTGCTAGGAAATGTACTTTCTCTGGTATAAAATAGTTAATACTACTTTCCTTTGACTGTTAGCTTGGTATATCCATTTCTATTATTTGTTTTCAATTTTTTGTAATTCTATATTTAAAATTAATTTCTTGAAGACAGTATATAATCAAATCTTACATACACATTCTCTTTGACAACCTCTGCCTTTTAATCAGGGGATGCCAAAAATTACACTTAATGTGATTAATGATATGATTATTTTGAAATCAACCATACTGCTATTCCATTTCCACATTTTATTTATTCCTTTCTCATCTAATTTTTTGCTTCCTTTTATTTTTATTTTTATTTTTTTTTAATATTTTAAATCTTTTTTTTTTTTTTTTTTTTTAAATTTTATTTTGTCGATATACATTGTAGCTGATTATTCCTTCCCATCACCAAAACCTCCCTCCCTTCTCCCTCCCCCCCTCCCCCCCGACAATGTCCTTTCTGTTTGCTTGTTGTATCAACTTCAAATAATTGTGGTTGTTATATCTTCTTCCCCCCCCCCCCGGTTTGTGTGTGTGTGTGTATGTGTGTGTGTGAATTTATATATTAATTTTTAGCTCCCTCCAATAAGTGAGAACATGTGGTATTTCTCTTTCTGTGCCTGACTTGTTTCACTTAATATAATTCTCTCAAGGTCCATCCATGTTGTTGCAAATGGCAGTATTTCATTCGTTTTTATAGCTGAGTAGTATTCCATTGTGTAGATGTACCACATTTTCCGTATCCACTCATCTGATGATGGGCATTTGGGCTGGTTCCAACTCTTGGCTATTGTAAAGAGTGCTGCGATGAACATTGGGGAACAGGTATACCTTCGACTTGATGATTTCCATTCCTCTGGGTATATTCCCAACAGTGGGATGGCTGGGTCGTATGGTAGATCTATTTGCAATTGTTTAAGGAACCTCCATACCATTTTCCATAGAGGCTGCACCATTTTGCAGTCCCACCAACAATGTATGAGAGTTCCTTTTTCTCCGCAGCCTCGCCAGCATTTATCGTTCACAGTCTTTTGGATTTTAGCCATCCTAACTGGGGTTAGATGGTATCTCAATGTGGTTTTGATTTGCATTTCCCGGATGCTGAGTGATGTTGAGCATTTTTTCATATGTCTGTTGGCCATTTGGATATCTTCCTTAGAGAAATGCCTACTTAGCTCTTTTGCCCATTTTTTAATTGGGTTGCTTGTTTTCTTCTTGTACAGTTGTTTGAGTTCCTTATATATTCTGGATATTAATCCTTTGTCAGATGTATATTTTGCAAATATTTTCTCCCACTCTGTTGGTTGTCTTTTAACTCTTTTAATTGTTTCTTTTGCTGTGCAGAAGCTTTTTAGTTTGATATAATCCCATTTGTTTATTTTTCCTTTGGTTGCCCGTGCTTTTGGGGTTGTATTCATGAAGTCTGTGCCCAGTCCTATTTCCTGAAGTGTTTCTCCTATGTTTTCTTTAAGAAGTTTTATTGTCTCAGGGTGTATATTTAAATCCTTAATCCATTTTGAGTTGATTTTAGTATACGGTGAGAGGTATGGATCTAGTTTCATTCTCCTGCATATCGATATCCAGTTATCCCAGCACCACTTGCTGAAGAGGCAGTCCCTTCGCCACTGAATAGGCTTGGTGCCTTTGTCAAAGATCAGATGGCAGTAAGTGTGTGGGTTGATTTCTGGATTCTCTATTCTATTCCATTGGTCAGTGTGTCTGTTTTTATGCCAGTACCATACTGTTTTGGTTATTATAGCTTTGTAGTATAGCTTAAAGTCAGGTAGTGTTATGCCTCCAGCTTTATTTTTTTTGCTGAGCATTGCTTTGGCTATTCGTGGTCTTTTATTGTTCCATATAAATGTCTGAATAGTTTTTTCCATTTCTGAGAAAAATGTCTTTGGAATTTTGATGGGGATTGCATTGAATTTGTATATCACTTTGGGTAGTATGGACATTTTCACGATGTTGATTCTTCCAATCCAAGAGCATGGAATATCTTTCCATCTTCTTGTATCCTCTCTAATTTCTCTCAGCAGTGGTTTGTAGTTCTCATTATAGAGATTTTTCACCTCCTTGGTTAACTCAATTCCTAAGTATTTTATTTTTTTGGTGGCTATTGTAAATGGGCAGGCTTTCTTGATTTCTCCTTCTGCATGTTCACTATTGGAGAAAAGAAATGCTACTGATTTTTGTGTGTTGATTTTGTATCCTGCTACTGTGCTGAAATCATTGATCAATTCCAACAGTTTTTTTGTAGAGGTTTTAGGCTGTCCGATATATAGGATCATGTCATCTGCAAACAGGGACAGTTTGACTTCATCTTTTCCAATCTGGATGCCCTTTATTTCCTTCTCTTCTCTGATTGCTCTGGCTAGTACTTCCAACACTATGTTGAATAGAAGTGGTGAGAGTGGGCATCCTTGTCTAGTGCCTGTTCTTAAAGGAAAAGCTTTCAGCTTTTCCCCATTCAGGATGATATTGGCAGTGGGTTTGTCATATATGGCTTTAATTATGTTGAGATACTTTCCCTCTATACCTAACTTATAGAGGGTCTTTGTCATGAATGAGTGCTGAACTTTATCAAATGCTTTTTCAGCATCTATAGAGATGATCATATGGTCCTTGTGTTTGAGTTTATTAATATGGTGTATCACATTTATTGATTTGCGTATGTTGAACCAACCTTGCATCCCTGGGATGAATGCCACTTGATCGTGATGAATAATTTTTCGTATGTGTTGCTGTATTCTGTTTGCTAGTATTTTAGTGAGGATTTTTGCATCTATATTCATCAAGGATATCGGTTTGCTTCCTTTTAAATTAATGAAGTATTTTTATAATTCCCTTTTATTTTCCTGGCTGATTAATTAGCTTTTACTCTTTGTTTGTGTTTTAGTGTTTGCTTTAGAATTTATAATGTACATATATAATTTATCACTGTACAGTTTCAAAAAATAATGCTCCGTATCACATATACTATAAAATCTTATTACAGTGTACTTCCGATTTCCCTCTCTTAGTCTTTATGCTAGTGTTATTATTCATTTTTGCTTCTACATATATTATAAACTCTAAATTGTTATTATTTGTATTTTAAAAAGTCAATTATCTTTTAATTTAAAAACAGGAAAATTATATTTTAGTTTTACATGCATACTTATTATTTCTGTTGATCTTCATTCCTTGTATAGATCAAGATTTTCATCTTCCTGGGGGACTTCCTTTAACATTTTTTGCAGTGCTGGTGATGAATTTTTTAGGGTTTTTATATCCAAAAAAACATGTTTTTCATTCTTTTTGAAAGATATTTTTATAGGGTATGGAATTCCAGCTTGATAGGCTCTTTTTTCTTTGTGTGCTTTAAGGGTATTACTACAATTATCCCAACTCACATTCTTATCTTCCTTTTGTATCTTTTTCCTCGGGCCATTTTTAAGAATTTTTTTCTCATCGTCTTTCCTAAGCAATTTGATTATGGTGTGCCTTTTTGAAGTGCTTTGCATGTTTCTTATGGTAGAGGTTTGTCAGCCTTTTGGATCTCACACATTGTACTTTTCAGCTTTAGAAATTCAAACATCTTCCATGCTTCTCTTTAAAATGTTTGTGTTTTTTCTGTATCTGCTTGTGTATATAAACTTTTTTTTTCTTTTTTACTAATTCTATCATTTTTGGCACTTTACTGATTGATTTTGATTTTTTCTTCCTCATTAAGAATCTTATTTTCCTGCTTTTTGAATACCTGTTAACTTTTTATTGGATACCAGACTTTCTAAAGTTTACTTTGTTAGGTCCTATATATTTTGTATCAGTAAAATACACTGAGGCTCTATTCTAGTACATAATTAAGTTATTTGAATACAGTTGATAATTTCATGTCTGTTTTTTGTTTGTTTTGGTTTGTTGGGTGGAACCTGAGCATTAGCCTAGGGCTAATTTTTCCTCATTGAGAGAAAGTGTCCTATTGAGTCCTCTTCTTGATGTTCTGTGTATTACAAGTTTTGTTGTTTTTTTGTATGTGTTTTTGTTGTTGTTGTTGTTGTTGTTTTTTACTTGAGCTAGAGAAAACACAAGCTATTCTTGTTTCTGAGTAAGCTATAGATATTGTTCTGATTGTCTCTTTCTGATAATTTTTTTTTTAATCCAGCTTCAGGTAATTTCCTTACATGAATGTGCTAATAGTACTCAGCTAAAGACTTTAGAGGAACCATCTGCAGACTTCTGGATCTCTCTCCGTGCATCTCTGTCCTCTCCAGTAATCTACCCTTCAAATTCCTCTACTTAGGCAGATAGCCAGGTTCTGTTTGGGATACCCATATCTGTGCTGTGGCCTGGAGAGAATCTTAGAGGTTATTTCATTAATCTTTCTTCTTTTAGGTATCACTATCCTACTCTGATTGTTCTCCAGTGTCTACAAAACCATTATTTTCATGTTTTTTTTCTGATCGTTCACTTGTGTAAGGTGGGAGGGCAGATCTGTGCTGTTATTCTATCATGGCTGGATGTAGAAATTTCAGCAGTTAATTTTTAAGGTAATTATTTATTCACAATGCTGACATGTTTTAAATATGAAAAAGTAATATACCTTGTAAGAATTTATGTTAGGCTTTCGTAGTTTTTGACAGATTAAAATATAACTTATAATTCACCCTTTCATCTACACATTTCATACTATTTTTTTTTCTTTTTTTTTTTTGACTGGTAAGAGGATTGCAGCCCTTGGCTCGGTGTCGTCCAAACCATGCTCAGCCAGTGAGCGCACCAGCCACCCCTATATAGGATCCAAACCCGCGGCCTCAGCGCTACCAGCACCACACTCTCCCGAGTGAGCCATGGGGCCGGCCAACATTTCATACATTTTTAATGAGCATGGACCATTAAAGTGACATTGGTGAAGGTAAAGTTGCAACTAGCTAGGATGATGAGCAAAAAGGCTCTGTGATAAGGCGATATTTAACTAAGATGACACTTAACCTAAGAACAAATGAATTAGTGGTGAGCTTTGTGAATAACTAAGGAAAGAGTGTCCAGGAAAAGATAACAGCAAATTGAAAAGTCTTGAGACGAAAAAAAAAAAAAGGTCGTTTTTTTTGTAAAACAGAAAAAAGAAAGAAAAAAATAAAAGAGAGAGATTGGAATGGAGCTTACAATTTTCAGAATAAAAGAATATGGCACTAGAGAGGTAGGAAGGTGCTAAACTGCATAGAGCCTTGTAGGTTGTGACTTATACTTTCAGAAGAGTAATCTAGCTAATATTACACAGAGTGAATTCTAGGGAACAAACATATAAGAACATGCATTAGTTAGAAAGCTGATGCAGAATTTTAGGGGAGAGATCTTGGTGGCTTAGCTTTGATGGTAAATAGATTAAAGATATACTTGGGAGACACAGCCAGTGAGACTTATAGATGAATTTGATATGGGGGAAGGAGAAGGGTGGTATGAGGCAAAGAGATGAATCAAGGAAGATTTCTAGGTCTTTGACTTGAATGGGTACACAGTGGAACTTATTACTGAAATGCGAACTGTAAGAGAAGCAAGTTTAAGAGGAAGGTAGAAAATGTTCTATTTTCAGTGTAAGTTTGGATGTGTTGAATTTCCAAATGGAAATGTCAAGTAGTTTGTCGAATATATGTTTGGACCTCAGGGAAAAAGTCAAGACTGGAAATAAAAAACTATTCATTTGGCAGTATGAAATTTTATTTCCTTTTACCTGGTGACATTATTGTATTTGAGAAATATTTGACCTGCTGCTCTCAAGACACCATTACTCACCTTTTAAAAAGGTCTAATGGTACCTGCAGTCTTCCAGGTAACAACTGAGCACAGGCAGGGATGGAGTGCCCTCTGGTGGATAATTGACAAGGTTTGAGACACGGGTATAGACATTCCAAAATAGAGATTAGGGACTTCCCAGACAGGTTATAGGAGGAAAAGCCATAGCATGAACTGGGCCAGCTGTTAAGGAGAAACATGGAGTAGTTTGGGACTAGTACAGAAGGGAGAATGCATGTTGTATGATAGAAATGCTATTCAGTTCTAGTCTAATGTTATATGTAGAATACAGGCCCAGTCTTGAGAGATTTTTTAAGCAAAAGCAGAAATTCATACTATTATGTAGTTTTCTGATTTGTAGCTATTAGCTGCTATTCAGATTTAAAACACTATGTGGGTTAAAATTATGCAATAAAATGTGTCTGTGGATAAGATTGGTGGATTGTAGCAATGTCAATATTCTGGTTGTGATACTTCACTAATGTTTTGTAAGATGTGACTATTGGGGGAAACTGCATAAAGTGTACATAGGATCTCCCTGTCTTATTTCTTACAACTGCATATGAATCTACCACTAGCTCAAAATAAAAGTTCTAAGGAGAGAAGACATATAGAATGGTGCAGTTTTAAAAAGTGACCTCTAAAATCCTACTACAGGGAGCAATGGGGTATTTGTTTATTGGCCTAACAACCCAAATCTTAGGCATACCTATAATGAGAAAAGTAACCTCCTGCCCCTTGCTCCCAGACACTAAATCTGGCTCCACTCCCTAGAGGAACGATCCAGAAGACAAAATATGTGCAATTGTTTGGGGAACCCAAAGGGGTTGTAACATCAAATTCTGAGAAATTATGTACTTCTCTCTGGTTCTTATCTGCTGATATTTGAAATGACACCTGATGTCAGAAGCGAATTCATGCTCTTTCTGGATGATTTATTCCTTTGGCTAGTTAATACAATGGGAGAACATGGCTTAATGGATTACCATTTTATAGATGAAGAAATTGACAAATAGGACTTTCAGAGCCTGAGAAAACATATACACACACATTCATTCTATAGTAATTTACTCATAGAGAGATATTGCCTCCATATTTAATTTAGAGAATACATTATAAAGTTTTAAAATAGGACTATTTTCTTATCTATAATATTGCCAGTATTGCAATCAATTTCAAAAAAGTGCCAAATACTTTGGAGAAATTCAATTTCTTGATTTGAAGGAATCATCCTGTTGCCCATTAAACATGTTCTGTGCTGCACATTGTTCAGATGGCTGACATTCTACCCCACTCCTAAACTCAATAATTATGCACACCTAGATAAATACTGAAAGATGGAAAAGACAAGAGAAAAAAAAATAACCTGCAGAGGAGTCAGGCAAAAGATCTTGATAGTGAAATCTAGTGTACTAGAAATTTTAATTTGAAAATGCCATCCTCAACAGCATTCATCCCAACCCAACACCACCACATATAGATATTGGGATTTGTATCAATAATTAATGACACTTTTTTCTGCTCTACAATTTGACATGGGGCAGATGGAGAAGTAGACATTCGTAACACACATATGGTGACCACAGTATCAGCATTACTACTTACAATACTAAATTAGAAATTAAATGAGAGACTACATACTTTCTCCCAAGTCTAGCTATTGTAATTCTCTCCTAAAGGGCAAATTTGAGTTTTCAGAGTTGACACAAGAAACCAGAAATGCTTATCCAGATAAGACCTCATGGCAGAGAGAGAGGAAGATAGTGGGCGAGTGGGAAGAGAAAGGAAGAGAGATACAAAAAATGAGAAAGAGGGAGAACTCCAATCCAGGATGTAAAGGACAAGACAACCCAAAGCAAATCTGTAAAATATACATCTGTTTTGGAATATCCTCACTTAAACAATTATATTTTAAATTATTCTATACACGTTGATCCAGAATTGTGCTTGGCTTTGAGATACAATGATAAACAAGAAACCATCTTTTTACATGAAGATTCTACAGTCTAGAAGAGATTGGCAAGGTCGAGATAAAGTTCTGATCTGAAATGATTATACCAATAATATTATTATGATATGATAATATTATGCATAGTAATGTAATGTGAAGGTAAATATCATTTCAAATGTTTAAATAACCATACCTTGTTTTTTATAAATATGTACATTTATATACTGGTCTATATGGTGGAAAATAGGTTTCCAAATTATTGCATTTAGGGCTGGCTGGTTAGCTCACTTGTTCAGAGTGTGGCATTGATAACATCAAGGTCCAGGGTTCAATCGCTTTTACCGGCCAGCCAACAAAAACCAAAGAAAAAATTACTGCACTTAGAAAACTTGCATTTCAAAAAGAAATGTCTTGTTTCATGCCTTTATAATTTGATCTTGAGGTCTTTCTCTGAGAGGGGCTGGGAACTATAGCTCTGCCCTGATGAGGCGTGAGGAAATTTGAACATGCATGCTTACAGTGTGCCTTTTGGGATGCTTCTTTATTCTGGTGGATTGTCTAATGCCTAAGTTTCCAACCCATTTCCAGGTGTCTCTCTCACAGGAAATGTGTTTATACTGGCAGACATTCTTGTGGCTCTTCTCTGACCTGTGTCCAGTTTATTCTTGCCAAGATAGCCACTTTCTAGGAGAGTCCCGACTGGGAGAAAAGTTAGGTCTGGGTGTGTCAGTTAGGTGAGACACAGAAGAGGCAATGCAACAAAAACACATGAAATAACAAAAGCAGTTTATTACTCACAGGTCCACAAGAGAAGAGGGCTACTACAAGGGCCAATAGGAAAGCCAAAGGGATAATGAGCTCAACTAGCAGGTAGGGAGCAGGAGAGAGAGAGAAAGAAAAAGAAAGAGAGACCTATAGGCTGAAATCTTATTGGGACCCAGGGCATTACCCAAGCAGGTTTCCCACGTAAAGATCTAACTGGCAGGTTTAGAGCAAGCAGGCACGAGTTCCATGGGGCCACACTGTGACTCAGAGTGGTCACTGCAGCATATTTACACAGTCTGAGTGAGGCAGGGGGTGGGGGGTCAGTGAGGTGAGTTAAGTAAGTTGTATCTACATGTCCCAAAGAGAGGTGGTCACAAGAAAGTGGTAGCATAAGGTGGATATCTGGATAGACCACATGTAATGGAAGGAGCCATCGAACTGAAAACTGTGTCAAGAGTGACTAAGCCCAGCTGTTAGCATAAGTAGTTAAACCTAGATTCACAAGGGATGCCGAGGCAGTATGAGTATAAGAATGTTCTGCTTGTATGTATCCTATGGAGGAGGAGACTGGCATCTTTCTTTTTGAAGTAGATACATTCTTTATTTAGAGAGGGGAAACTTTGTTGACCTCTTTCTCACAGGAGAGTAAAAAAACTAGCAGTTTATAAGTTGAATATAAATATCAATATACTGTTCACAGTAGTATTAAAACAATTTTCTTTGAAAGTATTATCTAATTAATCACAGGCCCTACCACTCCATGTTGTTATACACTTTCTGCTTCACGTATCATTTCATTTATCTGATCTCAGCAGTCACTTTGAGCTGTGTGCAAAGTGTTATCAATTCCTCTCTCTTTTCTGGGGAAGGTCCTGAGCAAGAGACAGATGCAAGTGCAGACCGTGCAGTCTTCACACATGTGCTCTATTTAATAATAAAAATGAGTACATGTTTAGAACAAATCTTTCCCTACAAAGTTATTTTTTTTGCTGTTCTTAAATCTAGATTCCTAAAAATTATTTTTCCTGGGTTATTGGGTGTACATAGGTCCAGCAGTTCTTTACATTAAATTTTCAATTGGAAGTTTAAGTAGGGTCCTATCAGAGATACAGTTTATCCATTTTACTTGGATTTTTTGTTCTTTATCTTCAGAAATTTCTCTCTTAAAAGGAAATCCCCTCCCCTACTGTCCTTGTTTCTTTGGTTTTTCTAAGTTTATTTTTCCTTCAGTGGCAAAATCCATTTCTAAAATACTATTTGAACTTATATGTATTAATTGTTCTCATGATTTTTAGTTTTTTGGCAATAAATATAGGAGCTTAAACTGCCATCCTAAAACACAAGTCACTAGTGACTAAAGCCAATAAGCTTGTCTGAATTATGAATATGGAGAATATTGATACTCACCTACATTTTACATAATTTTCTCCTGGGGAATCTCCATATGCGGCAGCATAGAGGTCACTATTTGTCATTTGCATAATTGTTTCATTTACTTTCTAAGTGGCTTAGAGTCCCAAAATGTGGACTGTTCCACAGAATTAATTGTCTCTAACAAGAGAAGCTACCATTTCTGAGTTCATCTGACCTTTTGTAATGGAGTGCATGTCCTCAGGCTGTGTGCTGAAATAACAAGGATGTCAGTAAAAAACACCTGGGTAAAAATGAGGTCAATGATTATTCTAGCCAAAAGAATAAAATTCTAAATCAGTAGCTGCCACTTTGGGTCTTTAATAGAGAGACCCCTATACTATGATTAATTTATTAAGACATCTAACAAAATCAGGTACAACGAAATACTCATTTTTTAATCAAACTGCAAAGTACAAAGTCTGTCCTTGACCACTTTCCCTGGTACAGAGATTAAGTGTGTCCCCAACAAAGGTCACCCCAAATAAACAGATTTACAAAAGAAAAATAGGATAACTAAAATCTGAGTGGTGTATATGTAACTTCTGTTCTTTCTTCTCTTTCACTGTCTAACTTTGGGAATCTTTCTATAGTAGAGACTTATTAAGTAGTACCTATAATTTTATACATTAAAAAACAATTTAGTTGCTAAATATACTTTAAATCCATTATTGGATTGGTTCAATATTTATTCAACATAAGCACTTCCTATCAGCCAGGCATATCAGGGAATAAAATAGACAAAAATCTCACATCCTTGTGGAGCTTACATTCCAAAGGAGGGAATAATAAACATCAACAATAATAAATAAAACAGTTTTACAGTTTGTTAAAAGCTGTTAAGTACTTTGGAAAAGAAAGTCTTCTGAATGAAGGAAGGTATCTTGCAATTTTAAATGAAGTGTGCATGGAAGGCATCATTGAAAAGAGGCTATTTGTGCAAAAACTTAAGGAGGCTGAGGAAGTCAGCCAAGTTGAAGTTACTCCAGGCAAAGGCAACAGCTACTACAAACACGGTGATGTCTGACATCAGAGGGGAAGTAGGGAGACATGTCTGGAAAAGTAAGGAGAACAGGTCTTACATCCTCATTTTAGTCTGTGTTACTGCATCTTAGCAAGTGTCCCAATAATGTGAAGAGAGTAAGTGATGCAACTGGAACTCACAGTCAGGCTTCCATACCCAGTTTTATTTTGCTGTGTTTATTGATTGGGCGATGTCCTGATAGATTCCTTTGGCTCACCAATAATCTACCTTCTTGAATGAACGAAGGACAACCCAAACAAAATCACATCAAATTATTTATCCCTATTAGCAGTTCAGAAAACAAAACTGGGGACAGAGGAAACAGTTACGGAAATTGTGATTCAGATGTAGCTATACAGCTCAGGAGCCTGGGTTAATGTTCCAGTCTAATTGGAGGCAACCCTTCTATCCAATTCTGACACCAAAGCCAGGTACTATATCAACCGTATCCTACCAGGTGACACCACTACAATGCCAAGTTCTCACTAGAAAAATGTTATCAATCTTGGTACTAAAGTTTACATTAAGACTCGGAGGTAATTTACTATAATAATTTACTATTGGGAAAATGTTCATTTGATCTGCACTGTGTTGTGTTCAAGGACAAAATTGCACATCAGTGATTATTAGAGATTAAGGCTCACAGGCATGTGCAAGCTCCAGCTTCAGCACAGATTTCGTACTGCATCATTGGGATACCTCTATTATTACAGCGAGGCCAATGGAGAAAGGTCCTCTCTGACCAGGTCAAAATTTGTTAAATAACCCAAAGAATGCTGACACACTCTTGGTATACAGAGCACCTTTTAATGTCAAACAAATATATTAATATAGCACCCTCTCTTTCCTTTGAACTTGGCAAAATATTCCCTTGAAGTCAGTGTCAGAATATTATATGAGTGGTATTGAAATCAAAATTGTTCTTCTTTACCAACATTCAACTTCCCTCCTTTGACCTCCCAAGATGGAGCAGACATCCTCTGTTTATATGGCCAAACTCATCTGATACACTATCTATTAGGCTAATAAGCAGTTTGTCCCTGTGCTCAGTCCTGAAGATCAACTTTCGCTCTAAACTCTCTAAGCATTATTCTTCTCTTAACTGTATGTAAGTCCACCCAAATTTTCAGTTTTTCCCACTCTTGTACACTAGGTTTTAATGTTAAGTAAAGTTTTGCTAGACAGAATTTATAGCTGGATGCACATTGAAGCCCTTTTACCTTCTTTTCATCTTCTTCTTCCCTCTTTGCTGCTGGAGGGAGAGGGGGAAAAAAAAGAACCTGTTAAGCTTCCCCCCAATTATCTTTCTTTTTTAATTGGTTATGAATATTCATGAGATACAAAGCTGATTGCACCCCTCATCCCCATGATATGGGGGCCAGATTCATATTGGTTGTATACCCATTACCACAAATTGCATTTGTACCCCGTGTCCCCCACACAATTATCCCCAACCTCCCTCCCCCACTCCCCTTTTCCCCCACTCCACTATATAGCCCAGAGAATGTTCTCTCCTTCTGCAAGTCCAATGCACCACTGTGGTCTTTCTTTCCTTCCTTTTTTCTCTCTTAGCTTCCACATATGAGTGAGCACATGCGGTATTTATCCCTCTGTGCTTTGCTTATTTCACTACAGGCATACCCAGAGGAACGGAAAACATCATGTCGAAGGGATACCTGCACTCCCATGTTCATCACAGCTCTGTTTACAATAGCCAAGAAATGGAACCAGCCTAAATGTCCATCGATGGATGATTGGATAAGGAAACTGTGGTATATATACACCATGGAAAACTACTCTGTCATAAAAAAGAATGAAATCCTCCCCCAATTATCTTTTATCTTCTGTATCTCTTTGCTTAGAGTATCTCTTTTTCCTTCTGGCTTGAGATTCACATTTTTAGGAGAGAGAGCATGTTAAGAACTGGTTCTGTGAAGTTTACTGGTAGAGTTAAAATTTATAAGGAAGAAAATAAAGTGAAGGGGAATATTCTTTTAAAATTTCTATCTGACTGATTTGGGGGAAAAATGAAGCATAAATTCTATTCTTCCATTCTTGTAAACAGTTTTGAATATTTCTGAAATTACTCTGTGATATTTCTTTGGGAATAAAAATTTTACTTTTATATGCGGAGTCTAATAATCAATTTTTTTCAAGGTATCTTGTGATGTACACAGCAGTCTTAAAACTCCCAGTCCATCTAGTACATTTACATTGTTTTCAAAGTGGTTTTTAGATTTCTTTCCAACAATACCATCTTCGTGTTTATAGCCACCTTTTCAAAATGCATTAAGAAATTGAGTTTAGAAAAACACATTTATGCTATCAGGAGTTTTATCATGGCCAAACACCAATATGAAAGTTTGAGAGAATATTTCCCTCCGCAAAGAGTTTAATTATAAAGCTGTTAAGTATATTCTAACCTCTATTTTATCCCTGTTGCATTCCCAAATCATTTTGACTACAGGAATGTGTACATCTTCATTCCAATAAAGTCAGAGAATAAACATTCAGGTCTTTAAGTCTTTGGGGAATAATAGTGAATGCATTAACTGCTGCTGTAATGTGTAATTATATCCACACAATTCCATTTCTTTTGGCCTTGCATCAAAAGCTGATGAGAGGCAAATGTCAACAGAGAAAGACTGCTTTCTTGAGTGATAGATCTATTCTTTACACAGTGACAGTCAAGACAGTGTCAAAGAGTTCTTCCAAACTAACATAAATGCTTTATTTTAACTGAAGGAGAGTACTATGCCTGTTTAATAACTTGATATATTAATGCTGTTGACTCCTCCAGAGTTTTTATTTTTAAAGGCAAACAATGACAGATTCAGAAAGATATAAAGAATAAAGCAAAATCCTAATTAATAAAATATCAGGTATTAAAGAACAACATCCTGACTTTTCCATCAACACATTAAAACTGTACCATGTGAACTGGCTAAGCAAATGGCTCCTTCTCCCGTGTTTCCTCTCCTTTTGGCTTCTTAGTGTCATGACCCAATATTGGGCAGGCAGAGGCCAGTTAGACTTTCAGAGTCTTATGCAATTGTATTGGGCTCATGTTATATAGATGTTGTTATCATGAATACAGGTTACATTTAATTTAACCTAAAGCAAAGTGTGCTTTTGTGGTTGTTGCTGTTGTTTTGGTTTTTTGCATTTGCTGTTCCCCCTGCCTGGAACACGACTCCCCCAGATGTTTTCATGGCTGGCAACTTTGCATCATTCAGATCTTCGCTTGAATGATTCTTCTTCAGAGATGCATACCCACCCCCGGCTGCAACATTTGATTTACATTCCACTACCTCATTTTATTTTATGCTTTACATCTGTCTCTATCTGAAACTATCAGTGATAGTTGGTTACCTGTTCATTGCTTGCTTTCTCCCATTATTTCTCCCATTATCTGCTTTATTCACTGCTGTATCCCTGCAACTCATGCAGTGGTTGTTCATAATGGTGTTGAATGAAAGGATAAATAAGGGGAACTAAATAAGCCAATATGTGTTTAAATCCACTTATCTTTCGGAAACAGTTGTTAAACTATTAGCTTACAGAAAATGTCATGAGGGAATATATTCAAAAGCTTTCTCTTTCAAATGAGACAGTCAGTCTTAAAAGTGGCTCATAGCTACTCTTCCAAATACAATTACAATTTTAGAATGAGTTCTCTCTCTTATATCAGTTTTCATTTACTCAGAAATGACCAAACTATCAAGTGACTTTGCAACTATTGGCCAAGCAGTTTTTGGTTGCATGTTGTTACAAAACTTTTCAAGTCTCAGCACCTAAGTGAGAGCTTTTTTTTTTTTTTTTTTTTTTTTAATTGACCTGTACGTAAATCCAAGCTTGAGTTGTAGGAACTTAGGTCTAAAAACATATATGTGGAAAACAATGACCAGGAAGTTATAGACCTTTCTGAAATCCTCTGCAGCTAAAGGTTTTAAGCAGGAAAAAAAAATTTAAACAAGAAATAAAAGGTTTCTAAAAGAGCTATTTTTGTGCAGATCTTTCATCTATGAGATGAAGATTTTCTCTATATCAATGAGCAGTTCACTAGTTTTTTGTTTTGTTTTGTTTTATTTTGTTTCCATAAAAGTCAGTGTCTTTGAGAAGTTTCAAGGCAATTTTCCCTCTTACCTGACAAATAAGAATGCTTGAACTAAGATAGAGATGTCAGGATTACCACCAAAGAATTCTTAATTATTTATTAATCTGTTTCGATTCTATATGACTAAACCAGTATATGCACAAATTGAATTACACCCATAATTTCAGCCTTTTGCTGGGGCAATTCAGAAACTCATTAAGAACACATAACCAAATTTAATTGTTTTTTTCTGAAAGACAGTGCAGTAGTTTTGCTGAAAAGTTATTTACTTTCAGTAATGGGATTGGTGACAGTGCCTATATAATACTTTAATCATAAGAAGATATCAACTTATGACACCAGTTCCAGGTACAGTTGACCCTTGAACAACATAGGAGGTTAAGGTGGCCAACCATCCATGCAGCTGAAAATCCACACATAACTTCTGACTCCGCCAGAAGTTTACTAAATTACAACTTAAGTATGCTGTGTGCTTTTCTCCATAATACTACTACTTAAGTACTTAACTACTAATAGCCCACTGTTAGGTCGACAACTTAACTGTTCGGTTAGGTATATCTTGCATTCATGACATACACAAGCAAAACTTTTCCAATATATTTATTGGAAAAAATTTGCATATAAGTGGACACATGTAGTTCAAACCTCTGTTGTTCAAAGGTTTGTTGTGCTTCTGTCATTTGTAACTATGCTATGTTTGAGTAGATATTCAACTTCCAGAAAATAACAGAATCATTAAGAAAACAAAACCACAAAATAAATACCATGCTTCAGAGTTGCTCTCACAAATAAAAACTGGTTCTTTCCTAAGCTAAATGCACTACATATATATATATATATATATATATATATATATATATATATATTCGAAAGCCACAATTATCCTTTTCTGGATCCTACATCTCTTCCATGCTTGAAACTGCCATTTGATAGTCCAAAATCATTTGTCTTGAGAGTAGCTGATAAAATATGAAAATAGATAAAGCAGGAGGCTTTTGGCCTCCATATGAAAAAGTGGGATTCTCAGTTCTTGCATGCTGTTTTCACTAGTGATAGGAATAACTGGCAATGACGCAACATGAAATCTTTTTGTATTATTGCTGTTATTCTTTTAGCTTGTGGAAAGATAACCATTTGAGTTGCTGCAATTACAGAATATTTCTTCTTTCACTGTACAGTGTTGAGCTGAGCTTTCTGCTTCATTGTGAGTTGATAGGAATGTGGTATTTACATTTTCTTCTTTAATGTAAGAAAATTATCAGACTGTGACTCTCACACTACAGGGCATGGGTGATTATATTGGAGTCTGTGATTGGAATTCCAGACAGTAGGATCCAGGCACAAGACATGGTACCTACCAAATCGCTTGTCCATTTGCCTTGGATTAGTAGACTTGCGTCATTTTTAATGAGTATTTTTGCCTTAGTACAGTACACATTTTCTAAGTTTTTGCCATATTGAATTGAAAGCATTTTCATTCTGGTTTGCAAGTATAAGATGAACTCTTGAAAAATGTACCCAGAGATTATAATAATAATACAATTCTCTTTTAAGGTAGGAAGTGACATGCATTCATTTTAATAATAATAGTCCTGCAAAAAACTCCCATGCAAGGAAAAGAGATTAGTTTTATAGAATCATCAAAGTAAGACATATTCATGTCAAGTAAGTATGTTTTTTTCCTCAATTATATTTGCTTTTTACTAAAAAATAATTAATTATTCTTCGCCTGATACCTTAAATGTTATATTTTTAGATAAGATTAGTTAACTTTATATAGAGTAAGAACAATTAAGTTTTAGAGACAGAGTGGGGAAAACTTGTTCAAACTCTGGATCTAGATTGGTGACTGCTTAAAGTAGGCACATCCTGTGGTTGTTGTGAAGTTTTTTCAAGTGCTAAGACTGATAAAATATACTAAACTTCTAAAATACTGACTGAATTCTGAATCAGCTCAGCCTGAACTAACATTGTGCTTTTAGTTCCTCCAGAGAATAATGACTGGGATGATAGACTTTGTATGCAGTATTGCCAACATAAACCTTTCTAATTCTGACTCAATTTTTTTTTTTTTTTCAGAAATCAGGGAAAGGCAGATGGTTTTCAATAATAACAGCTAGGGAAAGAGCAAAGGGAAAACAAACACACTTTTTTTTCTTAAAAATAGTCAATAGAAAGAAAAGCATGTAGATGAAGAGCACAACTTAATTAAAAAAGCTACACAAATCTCAATCGATTCTCCTCTTCCAAGATGATCAGATAAAATTAAATTGAATTAAAAGAGGAAATCCTAGAGAACAGATATTGAACTACACATTGAGCCTAGGAGATAGCACTTAAATCCCTGCACATGTGGTGGCCTCCACAGTTAGTTACAGATTTGGGGGGCCTGGAACAGCAAGTAAAGGCTGTGAAAGGAAAGAATAACCATGAGATGAGACAGCTGATACTTCAGCAACTATTGGGATTGGAAATAAAGAATGACTATTACCTCTTACTTCCAAAGCCAGGATGCTATGAACCTCCAAATTTCAAAAGAGAACAAATTTATTGTGACAGTAGAGATGAAAGAAGAAACATTTCTAAGAACAATCCCTCTAACATCCTTCATTTAAATAGGTATTTGGGGAGACAGAAGACAATTCTACAGGTGAAGCAGTATTTTGGCTTCTGTTTTCTAATGTGTTGGTGATGCCTCTATTCCTCTTTGAAGTAAAGAGTTAAATATTACCTTCTAAATGCAGCGAAATTCTGTTTAGAAAAAAAATCAATAAAGAATTTAAAGATAAATCTTCAAGAGCAAGTTCTATTATTATGATGATTAAAACCTTAATAAATATACAACTTAAATGAATGAACTCTATTAAAGATGTATTTCTATGAGGAAAAAGGAAGAGAATTATCTGCAAATTTTCCCTTTATTTACCTATCTAGCAATCTACACACTCTTTTTATAATAGCAAGAACTGTAACCAGTCAGTTCATTCCATCCTTCCTCCCAACTCTGTTGGTAGAAACAACTTCAGTCCCGGCCTGAAGTTCTCAGAGCTTGAAGTAGTTATCAGTAGTACAGTGATTTAAAATGCTAGGTAAGTCTTTCTCCATAGCAACTCTGAATGCTAGGAAATAGGGGTTCAATACCTATTAATTCCTCAAGAAAAAAATGTGTACCTCATAAAACTTATTGCTAGAGAGAATACAATTTCCATGCATCCTCTTGAATAAAAGTATTAGAGATCAAACTTCAGTGAAGCAAGAAATGAGAGCATGGTCACAGAAAAGAATGGAAGTGTCCCAAACCCTGATAGTGTTGGAAGGGGAAGGGTGAGAGAAAATGAAGGAGAGATTGATCACAAAAATGGTTCCAATTTCCAACCCTCCCTGGATTCATGCCATTTGCTGTGCAACTTTTCAGTGCCTTCACATTGTTGCTGGGTCATTCTGCCCTACTTCTTTAATCTGGACTCAGCTATGTTATATGATTTGTCCCAAAGCATTTATATATATATGATTTTGTGTGTGTGCGTGTGCACACATGTGTGTAGATAGAGGTGAATAAGTAGGTAAATGATAGAGAGATGGATAGATGATAGATATTGTGTTTGAAGGTGGGAAAATTAGAGTAGATATAGGCAGACTATAGAATGAAATGTATACAATTTTCTTTCCCTGTTGATTCATATATATATACTCAGAAGTCCAAGGACTAAATTAGTACTCTTGAAATTCCCTATTTTCAAGTTCTTACTTTAAAATGAAATAATTATAGCTTACATAACCCGCTAAAATTTAAGCTGGTATCTCTAAACTAAGGAAATGAATTTACCACTAATCTCTTTCCTGAAGAACTGTGCAGCCTCCATTTGCAGTTACAAAATAAATAGATTATTGTTCCCAGTTAACAATGGAATCAAGAAAGCTCTTGTCCTCTTAATACCTTTGGCAGAGAAGATTAAAAGTTGTCTGAAGAAAAATTAAAGTACAGGTAAAATTTTAGCAAATAAAGCATATATTTTCTTAGCACTATTGAAGAAAATTGTAATTACAGGAAAATGTATATAAACAGAATTTGTTTCAAAAATTTTGTAAATAGAAACAGAAATTAAGGAAAGTATAGGCAGAGTATAGAATGAAATGCACACATTATTTTTCTTTTATGGAACAATTCCTAGATACAAAGCTCAGGGCTGGTAGGGAGAGACTCCACTGTCATTCAAATGGAGCTTCCATGGCTGCTCTGATCTCCTCCATCTCCAAGTTAGTGGAAACAGGGTAAGAGAAGTCCGTGATAGGCAAGGAACATCACTATAAGAAGGTGCAGTGATCACTTCCATTCACATTCTTTGTTGCAAACTTAGTGGTTAGCTAAAGAAAGAGAGGACAAAGAGAGAGAGAGTGGTTAGCTAAAGAGAGAAAGGACACAAATACAGTGTCTGGTGAAAAAACTCTGGGCCCAGTTATAACTCTAAGAAACCATTCTTTAAAGGGATAAGAAAATACATCTTATAAAATAATGAGCACTCAGAGAGAATGTGGAAGATCATATTTTCCTAAGACATCCTAAAAATTTATCTCATTTCATACACTCTTCTCAATGTCAACTTGCTACTCACACATCAAAAAACAGAGTCTAACAATCTACCTTGCATATGTGCTATTTGACCAGCAGAACAGGACAGAAGTGGCGTTCCGTAACTTCTGGGGCTGTCATAAGAAGCTTTAAAACTTTTTCCTGGATCTCCTGGAATACTCATTCTTGGAATCCTCCTTTTGTAGCCAAGCCACCCTGCTGTGAGAACCAAAGGCACATGGAGAGGACACGTGTAGATTCTTCAGTCAACAAACTCACCTGGGCTCTCAGTAGACAGCCAGCATCAATCGCCAGCCATATCAGCGACCCATTTTTGACCTGAAGCCCAGTTAAGTCCTCGGATGACTCCAGGCCCAGCCTCCATTTAACTACAACTGTGTGAGAGTCCCCAAGACAGGTCATTCAGGTGTCAACCACAGAACCATATGAAATGACAATAAATTGTTTTAAATGTCTACGTTGTAAGGAAGTTTGTTACACAAGATTAAATACCTGCAACTGATGATATGTATTGTGAACATGGAGTAAAATCTCTGTCTTAGTTCCTCCCAGAGGTGAATAATAGGTATTATGCTACCAAAATGCACTGCCTTACTTTACTCTCCCTGTCATTGTTAAAGTGGTTATGTATGCCTGTGGTAGAGTGGGGCTACTTCCAGGTCCTTGGCTGGAAAACCTTTCTTCCATTTCACTCTATCTTAATCATTAGTAAGATTCAAGTCCCCCCAAGAGAGGAAGATTTGAGATGTTATCAACCACTTCTTATCTTAATTTGAATAAAGGATTTGAGAGTAGTTGTTAAAAATAAGTATGGGACATATTAGACTGCAGACTTTGCATATATGAGGGAGGCAGAAAATGAGACAGCAGCATCAAATGAGGGAGGGATTGGAAGCAATCAAATGTCAATTTCACTTTCCTCATAATTTTGCCTATAATCTGCTCCATATCCAATAGTCACAGTGGAGGAAATCTAAGAGGACATAATATGAATCAAAAAATCATTTTATTGTATATCTATGCTCATTCCTCTCATCAAATAATGGCAATTTTGTGAGAGTTTCAAAGGCAAATCATTAGGCATTCATCTTACAGTCCTGATTTGGTTCCTTCTGACTTCTTTTTGTTTCCTAATCTTAAAAATTTTTTAAAGGACACCCATTTTCTTCAGTAAATAATGTAAAAAGACTGCATCAACATGGTTGAATTCCGAGGACCCTCATTTCCTTAGGGATGGGTTAAATGGCTAGTACCATCACTTACAAAAGTGTCTTGAACTTGATGGAGCTTATGTTGAGTAATAAAATTTATATTTTTTATTTTTGTCTTTTAATTCCATTTTCCACAAACTTTTTGAAGTCCCTTGTATTTTTTTACATATATATAAACATATATAGTATATTAGTTTGAATTTCTGAAACTGGAAAAGTCAACCGTCTATTGCCTGACTCTTCTTTCTTTTTTTCCTCCCTCTCTCTTCCCTTTGACACCCTGGAATTCATCAAGATGGACTTCTCTGAGGATTTCATTTATAGCCAAAGTGTGACTTGAGTGCTGCGAGAAAAGCCCAGCACACCGTGTTAGTATCATGCTGAAGGTAGGCAGACCTAAAGATATCCATATCATCAATATTAAAATGTCAGATTTTTTGTGATGTTCAATTACAAAAGGAAATTGGAAAATAGACTTAGGAACTCTCTGCATGCAATTTTTAGCAATCCAAATTTTGTAACTGTGTAAATAGAGTACTGTACTCTTGAAATTGATTGGTACTAGAAGTCTACCCTTTCTAGTACAAAATATCATTACAAAGCCCAGCTATTGTGGTGCGGTTACTCTTACACTCTAGATTTGTGAACTCATTTAGGATTGCATTCATCTTTCTACAGCAGAAAACCTAATGCTGGTGACTTAAATGTAACAGGGAGAAATATTTCTCATGAAGTTTAGAGGTAGCCAGTCCATATCTGGTAGTTGGCTCCTAGAAATGCCATAAGGGTCATAGGCATCTGCAGCCTTACTGAGTAGTTTCGTCCTCATATTCACAAAATTGTTGTTCCACTACTATATAGTGTCAAATACTAGAAAAAAGAAGTAAGACCAGTGAGAGGCAAAGGCAAATGCTGGATGGTTTGTCCCTTTTTATGAGGAAAGCAATCATTTTCTATACGTTTCAATCAATGGAGCACTGCTTATATTATTTTAGTTAGCATTATATCACAAAACTACTAAACCTGTGAAATTAAATGTGACAGTGGGCACAATGCAACCTGGAACTAAATAGGGGTTTCCTTTGGTAATAAAGAAGAGAATGGATGTTGGGTAGTAAAAGCAGCACCTGCCACAATACTGGATGTACCTTGTTCCTATGAAATTAGGATTTTCCCAGGGAAAGAGTAAGGGGACTTATAATTTCCTAAGCATTGTCGAGAACTTTGCTATGACAGGGCAACAGGGAAAACCTTTAGGTGGCAAGAGTGATCAATCATGGAAAAGGAGTTGGACAGGCCAATAAATATAACACTGGCCAGCAGACTTTGATGTATGAGGGAATAACACACTCTAACTTTCTATAGCTCTGTGCCAGGTGCCTTGATGGGAAACAAATGCATCATTCAATAGACTCCTTAGCTTGGAATTACCATACATAACTGGTGCAGTCACTTTTTATTAGAGATGACAGTCAGAGTGCTGAGATGGGTCTATAATCGGTGACAGCATTGTTCTCCTGGGAAAAACACGACCTTTATGATTCTATGTTTATGATTTTTCATAGAATAGTAATTTCAGTAAACCAGCAATCATTACATATGATAACAACTGGATCTGTTCTGCTAGAGATAAGCACTTTTAAAATAGTGGTGGTAAGATGATAGGTATGTATAAATCTATTGTTTACTTCATATGTGGGGAAAAAAAGGGAAGGACAGGTGCCAGGACTGAAGCAGCATGAGAAGAAACATGCAGCAGGAGTAGCTGGACAGAGGAACTGATTTTATCTTTAAGACACTTCTTACCACATTAATAGTTTTTATTTTTCTATGAAATATATCAGTGGATGGGAAAATCAAAAAGTTATTTTTATATTTGTGAATCTGTCTTTCTGTATCATAGTCTTAAATCGTTGCTGCTTTAACTTTTTTTGTTGTTATAGCGTGGCAGTTACATACTATAAGCAGAAATTGACATGGAATTGATTTAGCTGTTGTGTGGTATTCAAAACATTGCAGTTGATTGACACTGTTTAGTAACCATCACCTATGTTCAGGCACTGTATAAGGAAAAGAAAATAAAATCTAAGGACAGTCTCTCTCCCTAGAAGACTTGTAATCTAATGGACGTGACAGAGTGAAACTCTCAAAGGAATGAATATTAGCAAGAAAGCGTTATAGTATTGACTCCTGCATCATAGTTTTTCACCTTTCCTCTTTTCCTTAACTCCAATTTGAGGAAGCCTTCCTCATAATTGGCTTTAAAAACTCTCCAATCCTTAGTCCTCATTCTCAGGCCCTCCATTCTGCCTTAGGAATGTCTGTCACATCATGCTTCCCTGATACACACACACACAGACACACACACACACACACAGACACACACACACACACCCCTTTCATCTTCAGTTTCTTCCAATTCTTTGGTTACTTTCCTCGGTCTGTAGACTGGCTTAGACTTTACCATCTGTATTAGTTGGCTAGAACTGGCATGAAAAGTACCACAAACTGGGTGGCTTAAACAACAGAAATTTATTGTCTCAGTTCTGGAATCTGGAAGTCTGAAATAAAGGTGTTGGCAGGGTTAATTCCTTCTGTGGAAAGGATCTGTTCCGGGTCTCTCTCCTTGGATTTTAAATGGCCATACTCTCCCTGTGTCTCTTTACGTTGTCTACTCTCTATGTGTGTCTATCTCTGTGTCCAAATTTCTCCCTTTTTATAAGGACGACAGTCATACTGGATTAGGTAGGGCCCACCCTACTGCAGTATGATCTCATCTTAACTTACTAATTACATCAGCAATGACCCTATTTGCAAATAAGACCACATTCTGAAGTACTGGGAGTTAGGATTTCAACATATGAATTTTGGTAGGACACAATTTAACTCATAACCTCATTCCAAAAACTCTTTCCATTCTTCGAACTTCTGTGCCAGCTCCCACTTTCCTATTAGTACCAAACTTATTGAAAGTATATATAATCGTCAGTTCAGTGAAGTTTCCCAAAATGTGTTCACCTCCAATTATCCCCTTTGATCTTGCAGCAACACTATGAGATGGTATATAGTAAATGGTGTCATACCTTCCTGAATAGGTAAATTAACAAAAGCTTGGAGATTTTATGTGATTAGATCGCTGGTCAAAGAAGTTGATAAGCCAGGACACAAATTCATGTTTCCTGACCCCCAAATGCCAAGACATTTTCAATATTTCATTCTTCTTCCACTTGCTCATTGAGGCACAATTTTATTTCAAATCTTATAGTATTTTTGGTCTTTTTCTGCCTGAAATTTTGGCTCACATATTTTTTCAAAATATTTGGCTTATATTACTGTGCTATAGAAAATATAATGAAAGTTAAAGAAGTTAAAAAAATTCTTAGAGAAAATTCACCTCAGACCAGAAAGGATTACGATAAATTACTTACCATACAACCTGTTAGACTCTTTACTTTTCTAACTCCTCCCAGCCATCTCGGACAAATAGCTTTTCATTTTATGGTCTACTAGAGAAATGTTTTAAAATGATATATTGGTGGACATTTTAAATTCTTATTAATGCTAAGCCATTGTGGCCTCATTGTTTCCACAGGAAAATATGATGTATATTCCTTCTAAATACCCCTTAAAGCATATTTAGCCTAATATACTACTCTTCAGAGATCATCTGCATGGGATGAGAGATAATAAAATGGTATATTTTACTTCATCTGCCATATCCACAGCTTTGTGTGGAATTCAGTAATGTCCTTAGAGTTTTAAATAAAAAAATCAGTTTAAAAAAAATTATTCTTGGAAAGAAGGTAATTTCTGAAAAACCTTCCAGCTCATGAATCAATATTACTATTGCAAGTTGACTATTAAAATATCAAACTAGACTCCCAAACCTTAAGGAGTAGTGATGGGAGGGGTGACAAGAGCCATCTTTAAACAGCAGCTCAAGTAAAGGTTATCTCTGATTCTCTGATTATACTATTTTGAAAATCAGATATTATTTAATATATACTTTAAGTCCAGGGCATGTCTTGGAGGATGACACTGTGATGGCAGAAACCATTTTTATTTTCACTATTGTTTTCTGTTTAGCAGAGTACCTTGGATATAGTAGATGCTCAAAACTATTTATTAAATGAATCAATGAATGTGAATTCTACAAAAAGTTTTCTAAACATCAGTTTAAAGAAAGAAGACTTTTACATAAATCTGCCTACCATGAAAATACCAAATTTATTCTCTTTTTCTAACTGGCTAGAGTTTTAGCTAAACCTTTTACCCAATTTTCTAGCCATCTGTGCAGTCATTCTTTCATTCATCTGAAAGAAATTTGACTCTCCAGCATAAAAAAGGTGCTGAGATATTACAGAAAGATAAGTGAACTTAAAAAACAATGGTGGAGGAAAAGATATAAACAAGTATTTATATAATACAATATATGAACTTTTAATACATTGAATATACACATGTACACATATGTATGTGATATATATGATAAACACACAATGCAATGTGGTGCAACAGGAGATAAACAGAGCAGAAAAAATCCTTCTAACTGGAAGCATCAATCAAGGAGCCTTATGCTGTTTTCATTCTCTTCTGATTCTTATTTAAATAGTGCTACCAATTCAAATAACTGATCAGGTCAGTGTGAAAAATGCTGTTCAACTGAGGCCTTTGTGTTTCTCTTTGGACAGATTCAGGAAGGGGGAAAAATCATAAAATTCATCTCCTGCTTCAGAGACATCAACTGCAAAGCCTTAGGCATTTCTTGACCATTCTACCATTGAGAAGAATAAGTAAGTTTGAAAAAAAATATATATATATATATTATGTTTTTTACCACATTCCTTAGCTGGTGCTAAACTTTCCAGTTGCATTATGTCAAAAAGGAATGTCCTAGCTAAATTTCAGGTTCTCATTTTTTATTTTTGGTTTTGTTTGTGTGTACACACACACACGCTTATGCATGTATATAATTATATAATTAATATGTAAATATAATTATATATAATTATTTATATACATATACACTATTACCAATTATTATCAATAAAATGTTTAGATCAAAATCAACCTAACACTATAAAGACCCTATTTAGATATGACATCATGCTAAGCAACACACAGAAAAAGTTAAGACATAGTTACAATGCTTTTTACAACTTTCATTTCCACCAAAAGACATTTTTTTCAAGCATTATTTTTTTTGACCCTCAAAAACTCTGTAGAGAACTTATTGTTGTCCTGTTTTACAGATCAAAGAAATGAAGGCCATGAGTCTTCACCAAGGTCACACAGCTGAATTCAGGTATCCAACACCAGTGTGCTCTCTACCGCACTGTAACTACACCATTCTTTTTTTTTTTTTTTTTTTGTCAATATACAATGTGGTTGATTGTTACGGACCATTACCGAAACCTCCCTCCCTCCTGCCTCTCCCCCTCCCTCCCAACAACCTCTTATCTGTTTGCTCCTCGTATCAACTTCAAGAAGTTGTAATTTTTGTGTCTTCTACCCTCCCCCCACCCCAGTTTATTTGTGTATTTATCTCTTTAATGAATACTCCATAGCCTCCTAGAAAACTGCATGGGTCCTTTCAGTGGTATAAAAGTAATCTAAAAAAAAAAGTCTTTCTTCAGAGCTTATAAATGGATAACATCACACATTTTTGTTTGTTTGTTAGCTTTCCCAATTCCCAAAAGGAGTCATGATTTCCCTATCTCCTACATTAAATTCATTAGCAGTTCCTCTTGGCTCCAATATATATCCTGAATTCATTCACCTGTACTTGTTTACTGACAGCATCTTAGTCCTGGTCAGTAAAATCTCTTGCCTGGCTTCCTAGTTCCCTGTTTCCACTACAGTGCTCATTTCTGTGAAGGGTAAAATATGTGGAAGTTAAATTATTTTTTTTTAAATCCTCCTAATTTCTGTAAGCACACTATTTTGAAGATTTTCTTTTGCTGAAACTCTATATATGTTTTTATAACAAACATATTTTCAAAACACCAAATGTCATTCATGTACATTTTTAATTAACAGGAGCAGGAGTAGAAGAGTTAACATATCCTCCAACTATCATGAAAGCATTACCATATACTCCAGAAGCACCAGATATTTGGATTAGATCACCTTGGATATGCTCAAGAATTTTTAAGTGTGAGCATAAGGCCTCGGTGATAAAGTCTAATGATATGATTTAATTTTACTACATATGGATTTTGCTTTGTGTTAGCCAATTATGGTTTTTTTTTTTTGTTTTTTTTTTTTAATTTTATTTTGTCGATATACATTGTAGCTGATTAATGCTCCCCATCACCAAAACCTCCCTCCCTTCTCCCTCCCCCCCTCCCCCCCAACAATGTCCTTTCTGTTTGCTTGTTGTATCAACTTCAAATAATTGTGGTTGTTATATCTTCTCCCCCCCCCCCCCGGTTTGTGTGTGTATGTGTGTATGTGTGTGTGTGAATTTATATATTAATTTTTAGCTCCCACCAATAAGTGAGAACATGTGGTATTTCTCTTTCTGTGCCTGACTTGTTTCACTTAATATAATTCTCTCGAGGTCCATCCATGTTGTTGCAAATGGCAGTATTTCATTCGTTTTTATAGCTGAGTAGTATTCCATTGTGTAGATGTACCACATTTTCCGTATCCACTCATCTGATGATGGGCATTTGGGCTGGTTCCAACTCTTGGCTATTGTAAAGAGTGCTGCGATGAACATTGGGGAACAGGTATACCTTCGACTTGATGATTTCCATTCCTCTGGGTATATTCCCAACAGTGGGATGGCTGGGTCGTATGGTAGATCTATTTGCAATTGTTTAAGGAACCTCCATACCATTTTCCATAGAGGCTGCACCATTTTGCAGTCCCACCAACAATGTATGAGAGTTCCTTTTTCTCCGCAGCCTCGCCAGCATTTATCGTTCATAGTCTTTTGGATTTTAGCCATCCTAACTGGGGTTAGATGGTATCTCAATGTGGTTTTGATTTGCATTTCCCGGATGCTGAGTGATGTTGAGCATTTTTTCATATGTCTGTTGGCCATTTGGATATCTTCCTTAGAGAAATGCCTACTTAGCTCTTTTGCCCATTTTTTAATTGGGTTGCTTGTTTTCTTCTTGTAAAGTTGTTTGAGTTCCTTATATATTCTGGATATTAATCCTTTGTCAGATGTATATTTTGCAAATATTTTCTCCCACTCTGTTGGTTGTCTTTTAACTCTTTTAATTGTTTCTTTTGCTGTGCAGAAGCTTTTTAGTTTGATATAATCCCATTTGTTTATTTTTCCTTTGGTTGCCCGTGCTTTTGGGGTCGTATTCATGAAGTCTGTGCCCAGTCCTATTTCCTGAAGTGTTTCCCCTATGTTTTCTTTAAGAAGTTTTATTGTCTCAGGGTGTATATTTAAATCCTTAATCCATTTTGAGTTGATTTTAGTATACGGTGAGAGGTATGGATCTAGTTTCATTCTCCTGCATATCGATATCCAGTTATCCCAGCACCACTTGCTGAAGAGGCAGTCCCTTCCCCAGTGAATAGGCTTGGTGCCTTTGTCAAAGATCAGATGGCAGTAAGTGTGAGGGTTGATTTCTGGGTTCTCTATTCTATTCCATTGGTCAGTGTGTCTGTTTTTATGCCAGTACCATACTGTTTTGGTTATTATAGCTTTGTAGTATAGCTTAAAGTCAGGTAGTGTTATGCCTCCAGCTTTATTTTTTTTGCTGAGCATTGCTTTGGCTATTCGTGGTCTTTTATTGTTCCATATAAATGTCTGAATAGTTTTTTCCATTTCTGAGAAAAATGTCTTTGGAATTTTGATGGGGATTGCATTGAATTTGTATATCACTTTGGGTAGTATGGACATTTTCACTATGTTGATTCTTCCAATCCAAGAGCATGGAATATCTTTCCATCTTCTTGTATCCTCTCTAATTTCTCTCAGCAGTGGTTTGTAGTTCTCATTATAGAGATTTTTCACCTCCTTGGTTAACTCAATTCCTAAGTATTTTATTTTTTTGGTGGCTATTGTAAATGGGCAGGCTTTCTTGATTTCTCCTTCTGCATGTTCACTATTGGAGAAAAGAAATGCTACTGATTTTTGTGTGTTGATTTTGTATCCTGCTACTGTGCTGAAATCATTTATCAATTCCAACAGTTTTTTTGTAGAGGTTTTAGGCTGTTCGATATATAGGATCATGTCATCTGCAAACAGGGACAGTTTGACTTCATCTTTTCCAATCTGGATGCCCTTTATTTCCTTCTCTTCTCTGATTGCTCTGGCTAGTACTTCCAACACTATGTTGAATAGGAGTGGTGAGAGTGGGCATCCTTGTCTAGTGCCTGTTCTTAAAGGAAAAGCTTTCAGCTTTTCCCCATTCAGGATGATATTGGCAGTGGGTTTGGCATATATGGCTTTAATTATGTTGAGATACTTTCCCTCTATACCTAACTTATAGAGGGTCTTTGTCATGAATGAGTGCTGAACTTTATCAAATGCTTTTTCAGCATCTATAGAGATGATCATATGGTCCTTGTGTTTGAGTTTATTAATATGGTGTATCACATTTATTGATTTGCGTATGTTGAACCAACCTTGCATCCCTGGGATGAATCCCACTTGATCGTGATGAATAATTTTTCGTATGTGTTGCTGTATTCTGTTTGCTAGTATTTTCGTGAGGATTTTTGCATCTATATTCATCAAGGATATCGGCCTGTAGTTTTCTTTTTTGGTTATATCTTTACCTGGTTTTGGTATCAGGATGATGTTTGCTTCATAGAATGAGTTTGGGAGATTTGCGTCCGTTTCAATCTTTTGGAATAGTTTGTAAAGAATCGGTGTCAATTCCTCTTTGAATGTTTGGTAAAATTCTGCTGTGAATCCATCTGGTCCTGGGCTTTTCTTTGTTGGGAGCCTTCTGATAACAGCTTCAATCTCCTTTATTGTTATTGGTCTGTTCAAATTTTCTACGTCTTCACAGTTCAGTTTTGGGAGCTTGTGTGTGTCCAGAAATTTATCCATTTCCTCCAGATTTTCAAATTTGTTGGCGTATAGTTGTTTATAGTAGTCTCGAATGATTCCTTGTATTTCAGATGAATCAGTTGTAATATCGCCTTTTTCATTTCTAATTTTTGTTATTTGAGTCTTCTCTCTTCTTTTTTTTGTTAGCCATGCTAATGGTTTGTCAATTTTATTTATCTTTTCAAAAAACCAACTTTTTGATTCGTTGATCTTTTGAATTGTTTTTTGGTTTTCAATTTCATTCAGTTCTGCTCTGATCTTAATGATTTCTTTCCGTCTGCTAACTTTAGGATTGGATTGTTCTTGTTTTTCTAGTTCTTTAAGGTGAAGTGTTAGGTTGTTCACTTGCCATCTTTCCATTCTTCTGAAGTGAGCATTTAATGCAATAAATTTTCCCCTCAATACTGCTTTTGCAGTATCCCACAGGTTTTGGTATGATGTATCATTGTTTTCATTAGTTTCAATAAACTTTTTGATTTCCTGCTTGATTTCTTCTTGGACCCATATGTCATTAAGTAGAATGCTGTTTAATTTCCATGTGTTTGTATAGTTTCCAGAGTTTTGTTTGTTATTAATTTCTAGTTTTAATCCATTGTGGTCTGAGAAGATACATGGGATAATTCCAATTTTTTTGAATTTATTGAGACTTGATTTGTGACCTAATATGTGATCTATCTTGGAGAATGATCCATGTGCTGATGAGAAGAATGAATATTCTGAGGTTGTTGGGTGGAATGTTCTGTAGATATCTGCCAATTCCAATTGGTCTAGAGTATTGTTTAGATCTTGTGTTTCTCTACTGATTCTTTGCCTAGATGATCTGTCTAATATTGACAGTGGAGTGTTCAGGTCCCCTGCTATTATGGTATTAGTGTCTATTTCCTTCTTTAGGTCTAATAGAGTTTGTTTTATAAATCTGGCTGCTCCAACATTGGGTGCGTACATATTTATGATTGTTATGTCTTCTTGATGGATCAGTCCTTTTATCATTAAGTAGTGTCCCTCATTGTCTCTTTTTATGGTTTTTAGTTTAAAGTCTATTTTGTCAGATATAAGAATAGCCACTCCAGCTCGTTTTTCTTTTCTGTTTGCATGGTAAATCTTTTTCCATCCTTTCACTCTTAGTCTGTGTGAATCTTTGTGGGTGAGGTGGGTCTCTTGTAGGCAGCATATAGTTGGGTCCTGCTTTTTGATCCAGTCAGCCAGTCTGTGTCTTTTAATTGGGGAATTTAAGCCTTTAACATTAAGAGTTGTTATTGAAAGGTGTTGATTTATTCCTAGCATTTTATTGGTTGTTTGGTTGTCTTAGGTGTCTTTTGTTCCTTGCTTTCTGATTTACTGTTTGGTTTCTTTGTTTGTTGGTTCCTTAGGTTGTAGATAGTGTTTTTGTTAGCTTGTTTTCTCTTCATGAATGCCATTTTTATTGTACTAGCGGGTTTAGATTTTTCTTAGGTTTTTATGGCAGTGGTAGTTATTTTTCAGGAACCAAACCCAGTACTCCCTTGAGGATTTCTTGTAAGGGTGGTCTTGTGGTAGTGAACTCCCGCAGTTTTTGTTTGTCTGAGAAATATACTATTTGCCCCTCATTTCGGAAGGATAGCCTTGCAGGGTAGAGTATTCTTGGCTGGCAATCTTTGTCTTTTAGTATTTTGAAAATATCATCCCATTCCTTTCTAGCTTTTAGGGTTTGTGATGAAAAGTCTGATGTTAACCTGATTGGGGCTCCCTTATAGGTGATTTGACGCTTCTCTCTTGCAGCTTTTAAGATTCTCTCTTTGTCTCTGAGTTTTGCCAATTTGACTATGACATGTCTTGGAGAAGGCCTTTTTGGGTTGAATACGTTTGGAGATCGTTGAGCTTCCTGGATCTGAAGATCTGTGATTTTTCCTATACCTGGGAAGTTTTCTGCCACTATTTTGTTGAATATGTTTTCAATGGAATCTCCATTTTCCTCCCCTTCTGGAATACCCATGACTCGGATATTTGAGCGCTTGAGGTTGTCTGATATCTCTCTCAGATTTTCTTCCATGTCCTTGATTCTTTTTTCTTTCTTTTTGTCTGCTTGTGTTATTTCAAACAGCCCATCTTCAAGTTCAGAGGTTCTCTCTTCAACTTCAACAAGCCTGCTGGTTAAACTCTCCGTTGTGTTTTTTATTTCGCTGAATAACTTCTTCAGTTCAGCAAGTTCTGCTACATTTTTTTTCAGGACATTGATTTCCTTGTATATTTCCTCTTTCAGATCCTGTATACTTTTCCTCATTTCATCATGATGTCTAGCTGAGTTTTCTTGTATCTCATTCAATTTCCTTAGAATTATCACTCGAAATTCCTTGTCAGTTATTTCAAGGGCTTCTTGTTCTATAGGATCTAGAGTATGAGATTTATTAACTTTTGGTGGTGTACTTTCTTGATTTTTTGTATTTCTGGTGTCTTTTTTTTGGTGTTTATTCATTGTGGCAGGGGGTTTCACAGTCCACCGGTTTAAGACTAATGACTAACTAGGATGTTGCTGTGGTTGCCAATTTGGTATGGCTCCCGCCGTGACTGCTCAGTTGGCCTCTAGTGTCTTGTGTGTGTGGTTGCCTCGGGTCTTGGGCTTCTCCGGGGATCCACCTTTCTGGTCAGCTTGTACTCTGCTGGGCTGGTGGATCACGTACCACAGGGTGTGTGATCTCTGTTGAGCTTTCACTTTCTGTACAGGACTTCTCCCCGTTCCGTGTGCTCTGGCCCAGGCTGTTAGATCGTGCAGTGGCGACCCCACCGGGTGTATGGTTTCTGTCGAGTCTCCGCCTCCCTGGCCGCACGTCTCCCCCCTCTGTGCACACTGTGCTGGGTTGGGGCGTGTCTTCTGCACCCCTTGTCTATCAGCTGGGCCTTCAAGACCCTGCTCAGCACCGCCTCGCCCAGGAAGTCTACCAGGTTTCTGCTAGGCACAGACGACCGGTCTCTCTGGGTGCCTTTGTAGCACTGTGTAGATCTTTCTCGGGTCTTGTTCACCTTTGTATCCCCCCGGTATAAACCGAGTCTAGTGCCCGCCTGCAGCCTGCTCTCCGGCAGGTTCAATCGGACCTGGGAACTCTCCTACCACACTATTCCCAACCAGAAATTCGTTAGGCTTTTTTCCAAACTGGTGGTCGCAGAGATGGTATCTGCCTCCCAGTAACAGGAAGTTTACCGGGCGGAGTCCAGGGTGTGGTGGAGTGACAGTCGGCCCGCCCGTACTTTCTAGCCCTCCCAAAACTGGTCGGGACGCCCCACACCCCCAGCCCTGCCAGAGAACCGTGGAGGGAGTGGGAGAGGAGGTCGGCCCGCAGGGTCCGGAAAGCCCCGCGCCAGGCCAAGCAAATGGGCTCAGTGATGGCCGAGCAGGGCGGAGCTGCCCGCACCTGGGAAAATGGAGGCAGCACCGGAGCAGTGAGTGGCCTGGTGGTGCAGGCGAGGAGCCGCGTGGGCATCCACCCCCCGAACAGAGCTGTGCCAGGGATCACTCACAGTGCTGTGCCAGGTCGGGCGCTCGCTCTGTCTCTGGTTTGTTGCCTTCCGTGTTCTCGGCGCTGCCGCCTCGGGCTGTTCAGTCGCGGCGCCGCTCGGGCGCTCCCAGGAGTCTTCTTTAATGCCGGCCTGAAACCTCGAATCCTGAATAGGGCAGCTGGCCGCCTTCAGTGCGGCCCCAGCCTCCGGGATCCTGGCTGCATCCACAGCAGCCCTGGCGCCGTGTTCCCTGTTTCGAGACTCACTTTTGCAGCTAAGAATCAGTTCTTTTCCTGCTCCACACTTCAAAGCTGTTGCCTGTAAATGAGGCAGCCTCTCCTGCCGGGGGCAAAGTGGCGTTGAGCCCCCACGACCGGCCAGCAGCAGCAGTCCTCCCTTAAGAGATGGCCAGAGGAAGGTCCACAAGTTTCCCGGCTGCCTGAGGCCCAGTGGCCACCTTTTCCACCTCAGCTACTCCGTGCCAGCCACCGCAGCTGCCGCCATCTTGAAACTCCAGCCAATTATGTTATGACTGATGTCAGTCTAAGATGGTGGCACGTGGACAGGAAGAACACCCAAAATGGCTGCGGAAAGTTTCAGGTCCCTAGAAGAGCACATTTTCGGAGAACCACAAAGCCCCCCACCTCCCCCGCCCTCTCTCAGCACCACATCACCTTCCCGCATGCGCGATTTTCCCCACCTATAGGAAAGTCCCAGCTCAGCTTAAACTCTCGCTTGGTCCTCTCCTCCAATGACAATGAGACAGCTCAACCTATTAGGATATTTAAGGCACTCCCTAGTTCTGCATGCGGCTGCTCCCACTTTGCCTGCCTAATACAATACACTTCGTTGAGTCCCAGTCTCCTTGTGTGTCTTATTTCGAGCTGGGGCCGGGCGTTTTTCCTTTCACTTTGTAATTTTGATTAACAGCCCTCAAGGTAATTCGAAATGAAGTGAACAGTACTGGACTGGTATTGTTTCTGTGGTTATCTTATTCCTGCACCTCCTAATAAATAAAAAGAAAGGAAAAACGAGGTTTGCATTGCACTGCTGTGTAAAACTGACCAATTCTTGAGCAGCATTGCTTCCCTGTATATTAAACAAGCGGGGTTCCCTTTTAGGATACAATCAATTATCTCAATCTGGTGAATTTCAGCCAAAGCAGCCACTGTATCAACAGTTAGTAATTGCTCTAGGGAATAAGAAATTAGATCATAACCAGTATATTATTCTCTATCTTTGTACTTCCAGGTTTCTAGATTGGAGAGTGTTAGTCTGAAAGTCTATTGAAACTTAAAATAGTCAGATACATTTCAGGATATAAAGAAACTAAGGGAAGAGACAGAGGATTTGGGAACACTGAGTAAAATGTTTTTTAATTTTGAATCCTACTTCATAGACTTGTCCTAGTCATTGATTATCTTCAAGAAATGAGAAAATATTTTAGTTTGTAAATCATAATGTAACTACTAGGTTCTGAAATATCTATGGAAGAAATCTACAATAGCTTATTACTAGTTTGTCCTTAAAATGAGATTGAAAGATTACAAAACTTGGTAAAAGCCATGAGAAACTAGCAACAGACAGCTAAATCAACAATGTGTGTCTTTCAGAGAACAGTTGTTGAGAACCCTGGTATCTGAAATGCATTACAGCTGCCTGCAATAATCATGAACAAGCATATCCAGAGAACTAGTGCCTCAGACTGTGAAGATTTCAACCATTTTCTTCCCAGTGTAAGTAAAATAGAGTTGAAGGAGAAAACAATATCTTGTTAATACTAACAAATGGAGTTTCTCAGCAACTATCAGAAAAATATAATAAACTGTATTTTTTTCCGTTGCATCGAAGTGTACTTTTTTCTTCCACATGTAGAATAATAAGAAATTTTAGAGGATATGAAAATGTGATAGACTAAAAATATATGTTGTGTTCTATAAAGTGGTACCCAGAAACTAAGGAAAAATTCCAAACCAAGATACCCGGGTATAAACTAAGTGCTTCTTAAACATAATTTTTTTAATTAAATTCAATTTTATTTATGTTTATTTTTGTGGGGTACAGTGTGTTGTTTCAATACATGCATATCCTGCACAATGATTCACTTAGGGTAGACAGCATAGTTTTGTCCCCCTTAGTTCATCCCTAATCTTCACCCCACCCCCAACCCTCCAAGCCTCTAGTAAACATTATTCTACTCTCTACTTTAAAAAACAAACAAATGAACAAACAAAAAACACACATACACACACAAAGATTAACATCTTCATTGCAAAAAAGATTTTTTAATTAGAAAAATCTAAGCAGAAATTTGGTGAAGAACATGAGCAGATAAGTCACACACCGCAAAGAAACACCCGTGGTAATAAGAACATTCTAGGATCTGGTTGTTGCAGGTGGGGGCAGGGCTGGCCTGGCCCCTGTGTCTAGACCTCCAAGGTATCAAGCTAGCTCTGTTGCTGGCCTAGATGGGCAGGGGCAGGGCTGAGACCCAAGGTCCCCATGTCTCAAAACCCCCAAGCGGGCCTCAGGCTGTTGAACATAAACCAAAAGGTCTCAGCTCAGAGAATCTGCAGAAGAATTTACTAATTTAACTGTCTTTTACCTAATTATACACGATCTTTTGTTAAAATAATTACCAGGAATTTCTCTATAATATTACAGTTACAGTGAGTCTGTTGATTGACTCAGAATAATAATCAAAGAATAAACTTAAAGTATTTGGGTCATACCCCAAATACCTCCAAGAAAATCAGCCCAATTTTGACACTTGGTATATACCCACAACAAAGTCAGACAAGGAGCTGGAAGATAAGTGCCTTAGCGTACTTCCAAAGCCTATAGCCACCATTCCTATTTATCTTTCCAGGAGTTTATGAAGAACATTATGATCTGACACTTGCTTCTAGAGTTCTCTTTAGATATTATATGATAATTACTTTTAGATCTTTTTTACTAATAACATTTTATTGAGTTATAATTTATAATCAGTAAAGTGCACAAATATTAAGTGTAAAGCCTGAAGAATTTTGAAAAATGTGGACACAGTGTAACCATCACCCAAAATAAGATAAAGAATATTTCTATCATGCCAGAAAGCACCCTTCTTACCCTGTCCAATAGAGCTTCATCTCTATAATCTTAGATTTAGTTTTGCTAGTTCATGAACTTATAAGTAAAATCATATACTATGTACTTTTCTGGGTCTGTATTACTTCTTTCACCCAACACAATGTTTTCGACAGTCATGTATGAATTTGTGTGTATCAGTAGCTCATTCTTTTGAATTGTTGAATAGTATTCCATTGCTGTGAATATTCTACAGTTAATCTACACTTTCTGCTATTGATAGACATTTGGGTTGTTTCCAGTTATAGGCTATTATGAATTGAGCTGCTATAAATATTTTTGTACATGTCTTTCTGTAGATGTATGGGTTTATTTCTCCCGTTTCTAGGGGTGGAAATGATGGCTCATAGAGCATGTTCATGTGTAAACTTCTAAGACACTGCCAGTTTATCAAAGTGGAAATATCATTTTACAGTCCTACAAGCAATTTGCAAAAAATTTGCTTTGTTTTACATTCTTATCCACACATAGTGTCATCAAAATTTTTAATATTATACATTCTAGAAGATGTGTGATATGAGTATTATCTCATTGTGTCTTTAATTTGTTTTTCTTTGATGAGTAATAATGTTGACTAAATTTTCATATGCTTATTGGCCATTTGGAAATATCCTTTTGTGAAGTACCTGTGTGATTTTTGTTCAGTTTTGTTTTTCAGTTAAAGTGCTTGTTTTCTCCTAATTAGTTTGTAGAGATTTGCTATATATTCTGTGTTTCATTTCTTTATTTCATATCTCATATCTCATATGATGCCTAGTCTGTAGCTTTCATTTTCACTTTCCTATACGATGTCTTCAGATGACAAAAGTTTTTGATTTCAGTAAGTTGCAATTCAAATATATACTTTTTATGGTTAATATCTTTTCCGTTCTTTGTTAGAAACCTTTGCCTGCCTGAGGGTCAGAAAAACACTCACCTTTGTTTTATTTCTAAAAATATATATAGTGTTTGCTTTCAAGTGTAGGTAAATGATTCATTTCAAGATAATTTTTGTGTGTGGTGTGAAGTATGGCTCAAGGTTTATTTTTCATTCTCAGATAGCTATCTAGTTGTTCTGGAACCATTTACTGAAAATACTTTGCCTTCTCTGTTGAATCATTTTGCTACCTATGTTAAAAATAAGTTGAGTGAAGATGTGTGGTCTTCTCTATTTTTGGACTCTTTATTCTATTCATTGATACTATATAAGTATTATTATGCCAACCACATTATCTTAATTGTTGTGACTTTATACTGTCTTGAAATTATGTAGTGCAAGACCTTCAATTATTTCTTTCTCTTTTTCGGTGTTGTTTTGGTTAAGTCTTTTGCACTTCTATAGACATTTTAGAGTTAGTTTGTCAATATTACTAAAAGAAAATCCTTCTGACATGAGTGAGGCTGCATTAAACCTCTATATCAACTTTGAAAGAATAAACATCTTCACAATATTTAGTCTTCCAGTCTGTGAACATGAACCTCTCCATTTATTTAGATTTCCTCTTATTTCTGTCTGCAATTTTGTTTTTGTAGTTTTAAGTAGAAGTTTTACATTTCTTAAATTACATTTATTCCCATGTAGTTGATGGAGTATATAATGCTATTGTAAATGACACTTTTGTCACTCTCCAAATGTTTCTTGCTTGTATATACAAATACAATTTATTTTTGCGGTACAGACTTTGTACCCAGTTTTCTTGAGGAAAGCACTGTTATTATATGTTTATTTGTAAATACATACATATTTTCTATGTACTAAATTATGTCATCAGTGTATAATGACAATTATTACTTAATGTACTTGTTGATATAAGTAAGTTAATTTTTATAATCTAGTTTTTTCTCTTCTATTATTTTATGTTTGCTATGCAAATGCATCCTTAGCTTTTGACAGTTTATCTCAACTAAATTCTACCACATAATATATAAGGAAGGACCTTGTAACAGTAAAATTTCATCTATTCACTTTCCTGTCTTTTGTCTTATTGTTGTCTACATTTTATTTCTACACGTTATAAACTCTACCATACCATAGTTATTAGTTGTATTTTAAGCAATAATTAATCTTTAAATATACACACACAAAAGGGTAATTCCAAAAGTTTGTGGAAAAAATAGAATTAAAAGATAACATACAACAGTACATTGAGCTGCATAGAAATAGCACTGGTGCAAGCGAGAGTCAGATGGGCACTGGGCGACTCTGTGCCTCGCTGAGGAAAAATAATTTAAAATGGTCAAAGGAGATCCTAAGAAGCTGAGAGGCAAAATGTCATCATATGCATTCATTGTGCAAACTTATCGGGAGAAGCACAAGAAGAAACATCCACATGCTTCAGTCAGCTTCCCAGAGTTTTCTAAGAAGTGCTTGGAGATGTGGAAGACCTTGTCTGCTAAAGAGAAAGGAAAATTTGAAGACATGGCAAAGGTGGACAAGGCCCATTATGAAAGAGAAATGAAGCCTATATCCCTCCTAAGGGGTAAAAAAAAAATAAGTTCAAGGATCCCAATGCATTCAAGAGGCTTCCTTCAGCCTTTTTCTTGTTCTGTTCTGAGTATCGCCCCAAAATCAAAGGAGAACATCCCAGCCTATCCATTGGCGGTGTTGCAAAGAAACTGGGAGAGATGTGAACAACACTGCTGCAGAGGACTTAAAAAAGAAGGCTGCTCAGCTGAAGGAAAAATATGAAAAGGACACTGCTGAACACTAAGCGAAAGGAAAGCCTGATGCAGCAAAATGGGAGTTGTCAAGGCTGAAATAAACAAGAAAAAGAAGGAAGAGGAGGAGGAGGAGGAAGAAGAGGAGGAAGAGGAAATGATGATGAAGAACAAGTTGGTTCTAGCGCATATTTTTTCTTGTCTATCAAGCATTTAACGGACCTGTACACAGCTCACTCTTTTTAAAGAAAAATTTGAAATGTAAAGCTGTGCAAGATTTGTTTTTAAAGTGTACGGTATCTTTTTTTGTAAAGTTAACACACTACCGAATGTGTCTTTAGAGAGCCCTGTGCTGACGGTATTTTCAATAGCCACTAACCTTGCCTGGTACAGTATGGCGGCTGTAAATTGGCGTGGAGATTTAAAGCAGGTTCTTGTTGGTGCACAGAACAAATTAGTTTATATGGGGACAGCAGATTTTTCATCTTCGGTTGTCTCTGATGCAGCTTATATGAAATAATTGTTACTCTATTAACTGAATACCACCCTGTAACTGCAAAAATAAAAAGTTGCAACTGTTTTGTTGACATTCTGAATGCTTCTAAGCAAATACAATAAAAAAAATAGAATGTACATTTATATTTATATGTATGTATATTTACATATAATATACATATATATTTTTACATATATTAAATACATAATATACATATATATTTACCATTTCTAGTGATGTTAATTTGTCTGTGAAGATACAGGTTCCCACCTGAAATAACTGTTCTTCAACTGAAAGGATGTTAATATTTCTTATATTGCTAGCTGCTAATAATAAATTTTCTGACATTTTCCTAAATTGTCTTCATTTCATCCTCATTTTTTGGAATAAATTTTCACTGGGTATAGAATTCTATTTTGGCTTTTTAAGCATTTTTAAAACATTCTATTGTCTTCTGATTTTGTTGCTTTAAAAAAAAATCAGCTGTAATTCTTGTTGTTTTTTCTAAATATATGACTTTTCCTCTAGCTATACTTAAGATTTTCTATTTAACTTTGGTTTTAAACCTTTCATCTATGTGGTTGGTAAGTTTTGGATTTATCCTGCTTAAGATTTATCAAACTTCTTAATCTGTGGGTTTATGCCTTTAATTAATTGGGGACAAAATTTTGACCATTATCTCCTCAAATATTTTTCTGTCTTTTTGATCATCACCCATCTTTCTTTTTGTACCTTGTATTATATGTATATTTTAGACTGTTACTGTCCCACAATTCTCAAGTGTTCTGTTCTATATTTTATCCTGTTTTTCTCTGAGCTCTTTCATTTATGTAACCTTAGAACAGTTGTTCTCAGTGGGGGAAGGGGGTGCAATTTTGCCCCCAAGAGGACATTTGGCAATGTCTGGAGACATTTTTGATTGTCACAACTGGGTTTGGTGGCATGAGGGGAGTTGGGGGAGGGGAGGAATCTGTTAGAATCTACTAGCTAAACATTTTGCAATAAAAGCAGGACAGCTTCTCACAATAAATAATAATCCTATCCAAGGTGTCAATAGCACCAAGGTTGAGAAACCCTAGAATAGAAAGATATACCAATTTTATAAATCAGAATACTCAATGTTGTAGGATTTCAATGCATTCCAAATTGAGATGTAGTGTAATCCCAGTCAAAATCCCAGCCACATTTGTTTACAGAAATTAAGAAACCAAGCTAATTCTACATTTTATGGTAAATGTTATATTTGGACCACAGGTTTTTTTACAGGTTTTTTTTTCCCCCGTAAATATTCTAATTCAGTGGGAAAAAAGAGGTGAATAAGATGTGTTGTGTGAAATGCTTGAATACACACTTTTTGAAGTTTATTTTAGTTCTAAGTTGTTTGATTACATTTCTGACATCTCTCAAGTAATTTTTTAAAGAAAAGATGTATGGAAGACAACAGTTCAGAAAATTTTCTGAAATACAGAAAATAATCTATATTTTCTCTCATTTCAAAAAAGTTTGACTAGATATAGAATTTTTTATTAATCTTTGAAAGATTTGTTTTATTTTATTTCAATTAGAGTTTTCAGTTGTGGTTTAATCTTGGTAGATTGTGTGTGTCCAGAAATTCATACAGTTCTTCTATATTCTCAAACTTATTGGTGTATAGTTAGTTGTTCATAGTAGCCTCTTGTAATCCTTTGTATTCCTGTTATATCAGTTGTAATGTCTCATTTTCCATCTCTGATTTTATTTAAGTTTTCTCTTTCTTTCTTTCTTTCTTTCTTTCTTTCTTTCTTTCTTTCTTTCTTTCTTTCTTTCTTTCTTTCTTTCTTTCTTTCTTTTTCTTTCTTTCTTTCTTTTTTTGTTAGTCCAGCTAAAGGTTTTTTCAATTTCTTTATCTTTAAAAATATATTTATATATTTGTTTTGTTGATCTTTTGAATGATTTTTTAGTCTCCATTTTGTTTATTTCTCTTTGAGCTTTATTATTTCCTTCCTTCTATCAATTTTGGGGTTAATTTGTTCTTGCTTTTTGAGTTCCTTGAAGTGCGTGGTTAGTTTTTTTATTAGAAATCTTTCTTTCTTTATGAAGTAGCCATTTATTGTTATGAACTTCCCTCTTAAAACTGTTTTTGCTGCGTCTTATAGTTCTGGTAATTTGTGTTTTCATTTTGTTAGTCCGAACATTTTTAATTTTTCTTTTAATTTATATTTTTAAATTTATTTGTTGTTTCAATACATGCATATATTGTACAATGATTCATTTAGGGTAGGTAGCATATCCAATACCTAAACATTTATCTCTTTTTTGTGGTTATTACATTCAAGATCCTCTTTTCTAGCTATTTACAAATATACAATATAATATCATTAGGTATAGTCAGCCTAGATCATCAGAAATTATTCTTCCTGTATACTTGTAACTTTGTACTCATTAATTCACCTCTTCTTCTCCCCACCCCCGACCCCAGCCTCTTCCCTTCCCAGACTCTGATAAACATTATTCTAGTCTCTACTTCTATGAGAACCATCTTTAAAAAAATTTTTTTTAAGATTCCACGTATGAGTGAGATCATGTGGTATTTCTCTTTCTGTGCCTGGCTTAATTCACTTAACATGATAATCTCCAGTTGCATTCATGTTGCTGCAAATGGCAGGATTATATATATTTTTTAATAGCTGGAGAGTATTCCATTATGTAGATATACCATATTTTTTTTTAACTACTCTTCAATTGATTGGTTAGTTTGATTCAATCTCTTTAGTGTTGTAAATAGTGTGGCAATGAACATGGGAGTGCAGGTGTCTCTTCCATATATTGATTTCATTCCCTTTGGATACACACTCAGTAGTAGGATTGCTGGATCATACAGTAGATCTATCCTTACTGTTTTGAGGAACTTCCATACTGCTTTCCATAATTCCTGTATTAATTTACATTCCCACCAACATTGTAGGAGAGTTCCCTTTTCTCCCCAATCCTTGCCAGAATTTGTTACTTTTCTGACTTGTTGATAATAGCCATTCTAACTGGAGTGAGATGATATCTCATTGCAGTTTTAATTTGCATTTCCATGATGATTAGCGATGTTGATCATTTTCTCATGTACCTAAGAGCCATTTGTATGTCTTCTTTGGAGAAATGTCTGTTCAAGTCCTTTGCCCATTTTTTGATCAGGTAATTTGCATTTTTGCTATTGAGTTGAGTTTCTTATATATTAGTCCCTTGTCAGATACATAGTTAGCAAATATTTTTTTTTCAATCTGCTGGTTGTCTCTTCACTCTGTTGGTAGTTTCCTTTGCTATGCAGAAGGTTTTTAGTTTGACGTAATCCCATTTGTCTATTGTTGCTTTTGTTGCCTGTGCTTTCGAAGTCTTGTTCAAAAAAGCATTTCCCAGTCCAATTTCATGTAGTGTTCCCCCTGTGTTTTCTTGCATTTGTCTCGTAGTTTCTGATCTTAAATTTAAGTCTTTAATCCATTTTGGGTTGATTTTTGTGCATAGTGAGAGACAGAGGTCTAGTTTCAAACTTCTGCATGTGAATATTTTGTTTTCCCAGCACCATTTATTAAAAAGGCTGTCCTTTCCCCAGCATATATTCCTAGCACTTTTGTTAAAAATCAGTTTGCTGTAACAATGTGTATTTATTTCTGGATTCTCTATTTGGTTCTATTGGTCTATTTGTCTGTTTTTAATACCAGTACCATGCTGTTTTGGTTACTATCGCTTTATAGTATATTTTGAAGTTAGGTAGTGTGATGTTTCCAACTTTGTTCTTTTTGCTGAAGATTCCTTTGGCTATACAAGGATTTTTTGTGGTTTTATACAAATTTCAAGATTATTTTTTGTATTTCTGTGATGATGGCATTCATACTTTGATTGGGATTGCATTGAATCTGAAGCTTGTTTTGAGTAATATGGACACTTTGATTATATTAATAATTCCAACCCATTAACATGTGATATTTTTTCATTTATTTGTGTCTTCTTCAATTTCATTCATCAATATTTAATAGTTTTTATTGTAGGGATCTTTCATCCCCTTCATTAAACTTACTCCAAGGTATTTTATTTTTTTAATAGCTATTGTAAATGGATTACCTTTTTGATTTCTTTTGAAGATGTTTCATTGTTGGCATACAGAAACACAATTGATTTTTATATGTTGATTTTGTGTACTGCAACTTTACTGAATTAATTTTTAAGTTATAGCAATTTTTGGGTTGAGTCTTCAGGGTTCTACATGCATAGGATCATGTCATCTTCAAATAGAGATAATTTGACTTTCTCCTTTCCAATTCAAATGCCTTTTGTTTCTTTCTCTTGCCTTGTTGCTGTGTACTATGTCTCATAAGAGTGGGAAAAGGGAGCATTCTTGTCTTGTTTCATATTTTAGAGGAAAAGCCTCCAACTTTTGAATGCTCACTATGACATTACACAGAGTTTGTTGTGTATGGCCTTTATTGTGCTGAGGTAACTTCAATCTATACCTAATTTGGGGGGGGTTAATAGCATTTTAAAAATTTTTTATTATTTTTATTTATGTATATTTATGGGGTATAGAGTTGACTATCATTATTTGTGTACAGTATATGATGATCAAATCAATATTATTAGCATGTTCATCATTACAAATCATAATTACATTTTGTGCCCCTTACCTAATTACTCCCTATCCCCACTCCTTCTCCCCTTCCCCACCCCTAGTAATTACAGGTCTGTTCTTTCCTTCTGAAACTTCGATGTTTTATTTTGAGCATTATCATGAAGCAGTGTTGCATTTTATCAAATGCTTTTTCTGCATCTATTGAAATGATCGTATGTTATTATTCCTTTATTCTACTGACGATGTATCATATTTATTGATTTGAATATGTCTAACCATCCTTGTATGCCTGGTATGAATCCTACTTGATCATGGTGAATGATCTTTTTAATGTGTTGTTGGATTCTGTTTGCTAGTATTTTATTGTGGATTTATGTTTCTCCAAGGAAGACATACAAATGGCCAACAGATACATGAAAAAATGCTCAACATCACTAACCATGTGGGAAATGCAAATCAAAACCACATGAAGATATCACCTCACCCCAATCAGACTGGCTATTATAAAAAAGACAGAGAATAACAAATGCTGGCGAGGATGTAAGGAGAGAGGAACCCTCCTGCACTGTTTATGGGACTGTAAATTAGTATAGCCATTATGGAGAACAGTATGGAGTTTCCTTAAACAACTACAGATAGAACTTCCATATGATCCAGCAATCCCACTCCTGGGGACATATCTGGAGGATTAGAAAGCATCAGGTCGAAGAGATATCTGCACTCCCATGTTTATTGCAGCTCTATTTACAATAGCTAGGAAATGGAACCAACCTATTGATGGATGACTGGATAAGGAAATTGTGGTATAAACACACAGTGGAATACTATTCAGCCATAAAAAGGAATGAAATTCTACCATTTGGAACAACATGGATGATCCTAGAGAAAATTATTCTAAGTGAAACAACCCAGGTACAGAAAGAGAAATGTTCTCACTCATAAGTGGGAGCTGAATCCATAAATGAACAAATGAACAGTAAGGAGAGACAGAGAAAGAAAGAAACAACAATCATAGTAATACATTGAACTTTTAGAAAACTAGAAGTGGAAAAGGTGAGCGGAGAGGGAGAGAGAGGGGGTTAATGAGGAATTGGTCAATGGACACAAAGAATGACTGTGTATTATAATGATGATTAGGCTAACTACACTGACCTAACCACCACACATTTTACACAGTTATTGAAAATCTATGCTGTACCCCAGACGTATGTATAATAAGAAATAAAAAAAATAAAAAATGAACCTTAAAAAAATAAAATAAAAAAATAAAACCACTCTAAAAAATAAAGTGTATTAAGTGAAAAATAATTCCATCAAAAAACTTGTGAAAGAATTCTGTTTATCGTGATATTGTTCTACCTTTTAACAATAAGTGTGGGAATTCCTTAGATATTTTGAACTGTGGACTTCATAAATGGACAGTCTGGTTGTGCTAACTTTTCTTTACCAAATTTAACATTTATAATAGCTCAAAAATAGACCAAAGTCATATATGTCATTGTATAAAGGAATATCTTCTGACAGTATCCTGAAATATTCTGGTAGGAAATTCATGGCAATAAGAATTGAATACTGTAGAATACTTATACATCCATTTTTAAATGCCATTATCTGCTTAGGATGTGGAGGTTCACATCCATGAATGTGTTTCAAACATAGAAGAGCAGAATGTAAATTCTGCAATAGATAGTCACACTTGAAGCAAGGGTGCATTTTATAATGCTTCACAATAGAATCCACAAGTTGCCAACGCTGTTTTTATTGCATAGAATCTAGAGATTTCAATTTTTCACATAACTATTGGGCTTAGAAGGAGAATCATGTTCACAAGTATTTGGGCAAAATATCTCTAAGTAGTGCCCCATTTTAAACTTAATTCAAAAGGATAAAAACCTGAAATTTGGAAGTCTACTCTGGCTGCCTGTCTTTTTTTCTTTCCTTTTATAGAAGGGGGGCAATATGATTTAATGTACTGAATAAAATTCCACTGTCTGGATGTACTGCCACTTATTTATCAATTCATCTACTAAAGGACATCTTGATTGCTTCCAAGTTTTGGAAATTATGAGTAACAAATGGGATTATTATAAACAAATGGGATTATATCAAACTAAAAAGCTTCTGCACAGCAAATGAAACAGTTAACAGAGAGAAAGGACAACCTACAGAATGGGAGAAAATATTTGTAAAATACGTATCAGACAAGGAATTAATATCCAGAAAATACAGGTAACTCAACAGTAAAAAACAAGTCATCCATTTAAAAAATGAGCAAAGTTGCTAAATAGTCATTTCTCAAAAGAAGATACACAAATGGCCAACAGACACATGAAAAAATTCTCAACATCACTAAGCATGAGAGAAATGCAAATCAAAACTGCACCAAGATATCATTTCACCCTAGTTAGACTGGACAGTATCAAAAAGACAGAGAAAAACAAATGCCAGCAAAGATGTATAGAAAGACGAACCTCCTACACTGTTGCTGGGACTGTAAATTAGTTCATCCGTTATGGAAAACACTATGGAGGTTTCTCAGACAACTACAGATAGAACTTCCTCATGATCCAGTAATTCCATTTCTGGGTATATACCCAAAGGAATGGAAATCATCATATCGAAGGGATATCTGCACTCCCATGTTTATTGCCACTCTATTTACAGCAGCCAAGAGTTGTAACCAACCTCAATGTCCATCAACAGATGACTGGATAAGGAAAATGTGGTATATGTACACAATGCGATACTACGCTGCCATAAAAAAGAATGAAATTCTACCATTTGTAGCAACATGGATTAACTTAGAGAAAATTATGTTAAGTGAAATAAGCATGGCACAGGAAGAGAAATCCTGCATATCCTCACTCATAAGTGGGAGGCAAAAGATAGATAAATAAATAAATAAAATTCAACAATCACAATAATTCATTGACCTTTCAAAAGGAGAGAACAGAACTGAGGACAGCACAGGTGGTAAAGGAGGAAGGGGAGGGTGACTTAGTCAGGTCCTGTATAAAGGACCACAAAAAATAATGACAATTTGTAAGATTAAATATAGTAATAATCCTGATTTGAGTATCACCTTTTGCAGCCAGGTATTGATATTCAATGCTGTACCCAACAAATATGTACTATAAATTACATTTCAATAAAAAATAAAAATAAAAAAAGAAGAATATGAGGGCTGTTAATTTCCTTTAGTTGCTTTTTGCAAAATTGGGGAAGGTCAATAGGTTCAACAACAAGGACAGCAAAGAATATATGAACTTGGTGTCCCAGATAAGGGTGGTTTTCAGTCCCAGAACCCTCAATGGCTTTATAATCTCGATTAAGTATTAAATGTTAGGACTTGTGGAGATCTTTGTTAAAATATAACTGACTCAATTACATTTTCGTAAGATTCTCTGGCTGCTGCATAGAATGTATTATTCAGCCTTGGCATCTCTGTTCATGTTTCTGAAATTGCTTTTGGTTCCACCCTTTGCCTTCCAAAATCTTCCAAAGTTACATTCAAATGCTACCTCCTTAATTAAGTCTTCCCAAGTTTCTTAGAACAGTTATTCATTTTCTCATGTATTCCATTTCTGTATGTTATGTACAATTTTTATTATGTTTATTACTTTAAACTTCTTTGAGGAGAGATAACTATATAATAATGTGCATTCTTGTACCTTCCTCAAAAGTGATGTTCCATAAATGTTGTTCTACATATGGATGTACAGTTTTCCCAGCACCATTTATTGAAGAGATAGTCTTTTCCCCAAAGTATGTTCTTGGTGCCTTTGTCAAAGATCAGTTGGCTCTAAGTATGTGGATTGATTTCTTGGTTCTCTATTCTATTGTATTGTTCCTAGTGTCTGTTTTTATGCCAGTATCATGCTTTTTAGTTACTGAACTTTGTAGTAAAATTTAGAGTCAGATAGCGTTGTTGCTTTAGCTATTTGGGGTCTTTTGTTATTCCACATAAATGTTAAGATTGTATTTCTGTGAAGAATGTCATTGGCATTTTGATGGGGATTGTACTGAATCTGCAGATCACTTTGGGTAGTATGGACATTTTCACAATGTTTGTTCTTTCAATCCAAGAGCATGGAATGTCTTTCCATCTTTTTTTGTCCTCTTTAATTTCTCTCAGTAGTGTTTTGTAGTTCTCATTATAGAGATCTTTCACTCCTTTGTTAAATTGATTCCTGTTTTTTTTGTTTGTTTGTTTTGTTTTTGGTGGCTATCATAAATGGGCTTGCTTTATGATTTCTGTTTTCTGCTAGTTCATTATTGAAGTTTAAAAACACTGCCGATTTATACATGTTGATTTTGTATCCTGCAACTTTACTGAAATCATTTATCAACTCTAAGAGTTTTTTGTAGTCTTTAGGTTTTTCTACATAACAACATCTCATCTACAAACAGGGGCAGTTTGATTTTGACTTTTCCAATCTGGATGCCCTTTATTTGTTTTTCTTGATTAATTGCTTTGGCTAGTACTTCCAATAATATCATTTATAGCAGTGGTGAGAGTCCTTGTCTTGTCACTGTTCAAGCTGATATTGGTGGTGGGTCTGTCATATATGGCTTTATTGTGTTGAGATACTTTCCTTCTATATCTAATTTGTTGAGAGTCTTTATCATGAAGAGTTGTTGAATTTTGTCAAATGCTTTTTCTGCATCTAATGAGATAATCATATGGTTTTTGTCCTTAATTTTGTTGATGTGGTGTATCACATTTATGAACTTGTATATGTTCAACCATCCTTGCAACACTGGGATGAATCCCATTTTACCATATTGTATAATTTTTTGATGCATTGCTGTAATCTGATTGTTAATATTTTGTTGAGGATTTTTGTGTTGATGTTCATCAGAGATACTGGCCAATAGTTTTCTTTTTGTTGTTGTTGTATCTTTGTCTGTTTTTTTTATCAGGATGGTGCTGGCCTCGTAGAATGAATTTAGGAGAATTGTCTCTGTTTCAATTTTTTGGAATAGTTTGACGAGAATTGGTATTAATTCTTCTTTAAAGGTTTGGTAGAATTCATCAATAAAGCCATCCAGTCCTGGGCTTTTCTTTGTTGGGAGACTGCTGATTGCTGCTTCAATCTCATTGCTTCTGATAGTTCTGTTCAGGTTTTCTATGTCTTCTTGGTTCAGTCTTGGTAGTTTGTATGTATCCAGAAACTTATCCATTTCCTTCAAGTTTGCAAATTTGTTGGTGTATAGTTATTTATAATAATCTCTAATGATTCTTTGTATCTCTGTAGTGTCAGTTGTAATGTCTCCTCTTTCATTTCTGGTTTTTGTTATTTGGGTCTTCTCTCTTATTTTTTTGTTAGCCTAGCTAATGTTTTCTCTATTTTGTTTATCTTCTCAAAAAACAAACGTTTTGTTCATTGACCTTTTGTATCACTCTTCTGGTCTCTATTTCTATATATAGTTGTTCTCAGATCTTAATTATTTCTTTCCATCTGCTAATTTGGGGATTGGATTGTTCTTGCTTTTCTGGTTCTTTGAGGGTGCAGCATTAGTTTGTTTATTTGAAGTCTTTCTATACTTTTGGTGTAAGTGTTTATTGCAATAAATTTCCCTCTTAGTACTGTTTTCACAATATCACACTTGTTTTGGTATAATGTGTCTTTATTTTTATTAGTTTCAAGAAATATTTTGATTTCCTATTTAATTTCTTCTTGGACCCATGTGTAATTCAGGAGCATGATGTTTAATTTCCATTCATTTATATAGTTTCTAGAGTTTTGTTTGCTATTGATTTCCAGTTTTAATCCTTTGTGGTCTAAAAAGTTACTTGAAATGATTTCAATTTTTTAATATTTTCTGAGACTTGATTTGTGACCTAATATGTGGTCTATCCTGGAGAATGTTCCATGTGCTGTTGAGAAGAATGTATATTTTATAGTTGTTGGATGAAACATTCTACAGATATCTGCCAGGTCCAATTTGTCTAAAGGTCATTTAAATCCTCTCTTTGTCTGTTAATTTGTTGGTTAGCTGATCTGTCCAATGATGAAAGAGGGGTATTCTGGATCCAACCATTATCATATTGGGGTCTATCTCTTTCTTTAGGTCTATTAGTGTTTCCTTTTATATCTGGGTGCTCTGGTGTTGGAAGCATATATATTTATGATTGTTATGTCTTTTTGCTGGATAAATTCCTTTATTATCATATAGTGGCCTTCTTTGTCCTTTTTATGGTTTTGAGTTTAAAGTCACAATTTTTATCAGATATGAGAATAGCTATTCCTGCTCATTTCTGTGGTATATCTTTGGTTTCCATTTGTGTGGTATATCTTTTCCCATCCCTTCACTCTTAGTCTATGTGTGTCTTTACATGTGAGGTGAGTCTCTGGAGGACAGCATATAGTTGGGTCTAACTCTTTAATTCAATCAGTCAGTCTGTTCTTTTAAGTGGATAGTTTATTCTGTTTATATTCAGGGTCTGTTGTTGAGAGTATTGTCTTACTCCTAGTATTTTATCAATTTTTGTTTGCATGTTTTAAATACCTATTTTGGATTTCTCCCTGTTTTATTGCTTGTCTTTGATGTTTGACGATTTTTTGAGTGGTAAGATTTAGTTTCTTTCTCTTTCTTGTTTGCATTTTTGTTCCACCAGTGTGTTATGCTCTTTTTGTGTTTTCATGATAGTGATTATTGTTTTTCAGATTCCAAATGCAGGACTCCCTTGAGAATTTTTTGCAGGGCTGGTCGTGTGGTAGTGAATTCATTTTTGTTTTCTGGGAAATACACTATTTTCCCCTCATTTCTCAAGGATAGCCTTGCTGGTATAATATTCTTAGCTGGAAGTTTTTTCCTTTTAGTCTGTTGAATATATATCATCCCATTCTCTTCTGGCTTGCAGAGTTTCTGTTGAGATGTCTGCTGTTTTCTGATGGGGACTCTCTTATAGGTGACTTGATTTGTTTTCTCATTGTGTTTAAGATTCTTTCTTTGTCTTTGAGTTTTGCCAGTTTGACTATAATGTGTCTTGGAGAGGACCTCTTTGGATTGAATCTGTTTGGGGATCATTGAGCCTCCTGGATTTGAAGGTCCATGTCTCTCCCTATACCTGGGAAATTTTCTGCTATTATTTCATTGGATATATTTTCAATGCATTTTCCTTTTTTTCCCCCTTCTGGAACACCCAAGATTTAGATGTTGTGTGCTTCAGATTGTCTAGTAGTTCTCTCAGATTTTAATTATTTTTAATCTTTTCCCTTTTTTTTACTTTCCACCTAAGTCTCATTGCATAGTCTAACTGAGTCTTCTTGTATCTCATTGAGTTTCCTGAAAATTGTTGCTCAGAATGCCTTTTCAGTCGCTTCAAGATTTTCCTGCACCATGGTACTTGAGAATTAATGTATTCCTTTGATGGTGTCGTATTTACTTGTTTTTTTCATATTTCTAGTATCTCTGTGTTGATGTCTGGTCATTTAGTAAAGCAGTTGTTTCTTGTATTACTCTGCAGTGGGCTTTGGGGAGATAGAGTTCCTCCTCTAGATGTATTTTACATTGACCATTGAGTAGGGTGTTTCAGTATTGTTTCTGGGTAGAGGCAGTAGTATAATCCTCACATGGATACTTTGGTTGTATTCAGCATCAGAGTTGTGTGCGAGTGCCTCCTCAGTGTTATTTTTGTGTGTGAGAGGCCTAAGCACTGGGAAAGTTAGTATTCCTTGCTGAGGTTAGTGACACTGTGGTGATCCATTAGGGGTGTTTGTTAGCTCTTGAGTTCTTGGGAGAAGCACCTGGGTGCCCTGTCATTCTTTGGTTGGGGTGGGTGACCCTGGGTGGGTTTGTTGACATCCCTGCTAGTTTCTCCTGACCCTGATGGATGCGTTGTGGTATATTGGAGCTCTACAGTTTGAATGGGTGACCCTGGGGGGAGGGATTTCTCTTTCCTCTTTCCTACAGGCAGAGGCTTGTTCTGGGTCCTTGCTCTCCCTGGTTGGTGGTGTTTGGAATTTTCTTCCTTACTTTATTTGGGTATCTTGGTTTCTGCAGTCTCAGGTGGTTCTGTGTGTGTCTCTCCCTGGATCAAGGAAGTCGTGTGACCTGTGCACTCACCTCTTACTTCCCTACCCCCAGGTGTGCTACTGCGTGTGGCAGCATAACTCCCCCTGTGGGTTGGGCCACTGGGTCATGGATCTGCTTTTGCTCATGTCTTTACCCAGGCTCTGCTGGTGATTCTCCTTTGACAATGTAGCTGAGTGTCTGTGGGGCACCTGGATGGTGGTGGTGGCTGCTGCTGTGGTGGCAAGCCACCCTTGTGGGGGATGTTGCTTTGATGGTGGCTATATTTTACCACCCATGTGGCAGCAGTGCTTGCAGAAGTGATAGGGGCTGTCCATGGCTCTTGATGTCCCCAGGCATGCTTCCTGCTTTCTGCCAGTGTGGTGGAGGGCTGCGCATGGCTGTTGAGATCCCCAGGCATGCTTTCTGCCTTCTGCTAGCCAGTCCTTATATTCTAAGTCGAAGCTTCTTGCTCGGAATTTCTGTTGCTCTTGAGATTTTTTTTTTCTCAGTGATCTCTGAAGATAATCTTTTTAGTATTCCAGGTGTGGAGAAGATATTTAGTGTTTTCTTATTATAAGATCAATGCACTGTACACCCATAAAAATATTTCAGGGTACCCATCCCCTGAATGAGCCATAAAAAATTAGGAATGAAAGTCCCATGAGACCTCTTCAACATTACTGATATTCTTCCTAATCCATGCAAAAGGACTTTCAACCACACGCACTTACTCCACACAACAAGCAAGAAAGTTAAGCCTTCCTAAATTCCTCATTACTACCAAGATTTTTTACTTTTAAGAAGAGATTATTACTCCTGAAGAACATAATGGGCCACTAAAAGGAGTATTGTATTGTGGGAATGTAATTCTAAGATATAAAGTAGCTAAGGAATTCTTAGTGTATGCTAGCATATAAAAGTAAAGGTAAATCAGTGCCTCTGATTACTAATATCGTTTGATGTGTGAACTGCCCTTAACAATAATAAGCACTGAGGAGCTGGACAATACCTTTGATTGCAGATCCTGCAAGTATTGTGAAAATCAATATATCTATAACCAAACTTATTGTTTCCCTTAAATTTGGGCCTTTTAAAATATATGCTTAGTCAGTGAATGTCACACCAAGTCCTTTGGCCAATTAAGAGACCTAGATCTCTTCCTTAATTTTTTCTCTTTTTTAGCATATGAGTAAAGTTGGTCTTGAAGTCTTGTTGACACCATGTCTGTAATATTCTCCAATCTTCTGCCTCTTTCTGTCTTCATGGATATTGCCTTCTTTCTCATTAGGATGACCTCAACAGCCTCCGGCAACTTCTGTCTCTCAATTTCTTCTCCACACCACTATAAATGATCTTTCTAAAATACAATTTGAATTGTGTTGTACTGCAAATTGAAAACCATCCTTTTTTTTTTATTTCCCTTGTGATAAAGTTCAAATTGAAAAGGCATGCATATAAAAGATAAGATCTTTGATCCTCCTCAATGCTTGCCTCCTGACACTTCTCTTCTACCATGTCTGCTTTCATACTAAACAAGTTATAGATTTTTCCAAAGTACCCTGCCTTCTCTCAACTCTTGCTTTTATAGATGTGATTCCCACTTCCTAAATCACCACCATACGTACAATCTTCTCTTTTTAAGCTAACACCCCCTTCCCCAGTTACTTTTTCATGACTTAGCTCATGATTTACCACCTTCTTTCCCCAGAGGCTTCCCCAGTGCAAATTCTTATTGCACCTAACGCATACCCCTAATCCAAAGCCATTTTATTATAATTCTCAAGACACTTAATGATCTCATTTCTACATCACAAAATTGATGAAATTTTATAAGCACTTAATAAATAATCCTGTGAATTAATATTGTTTAGGTAAGCAAACTTTGTGTGCAAGACAGACACAAATAATCCCTTTCCTAGAATCAAGACTTCTATAACCAAGGCAATGTCTCTAATTTGTATTGATCACAATCTTTTTCTAATATAATTATGACATTAATTACATCAGCTGGAGATTTTCCTCAAAGCTTCTGACTATGCATTTATCCAAGTCAGGAAAAAGCAACATGTGATTTAAATGTCCAAGCCACTTGCCTCTGCAGATTGTAGATTTTGATTTACTAACTTCACTAAATTTTATCAGGTTTACTCAATCGTACAATTATTTTTTCACCCAAATCATGCACTTACAGGGGGATGTTGACAGGGTGGTAGTAGACAAATTGTCCGAGAATTTCACATTAATCATTAGCGTTGGTCTGTTACCTGATCACAAAATTGATTTTCACCAGCAAATATTGTTGTTATTTCAAAAGACAGGTCAGTGTTGTTTTACCTACACTAAATGTAGAAAATCTACAAACTGTCCACATAAATACAGGTCCTAAATACATTTGGTGACTCACAATTGATTCTGACATGTAAATGACTACTATAACCAATGCAAAGCCACTCCAAAATTTACTGCAGGCATCTATACCTATTACTACACAGGAAAAGGTCAGGAGGCACTGATCAAGAATCCATATTAATTTTCTGGACCACTAATGAGAATTTTTTATTTCAAGCAAAGTCTTTTACAAAATGTCTCCAACTGCTTCTAGTTGTTTTCAAAACCTGTGGCACTTAAGTCTCAGGTCTGTATTAATTATATCTAGTGTGTAGATATCTAGACACCATCATTTTGTATGCAGAGCCTGAATATAAGGAAAGATTGAACTGAAGCCTTACATGTATGGCCATTATTGCACCTCCTTACTGTCAAGAATACGTCCTTCCATCCTTACTGTATGGAAGAATAGCACCAATTAAAACGAATGCTCTCATTGTTGAAAATGTTGGGTTTATGAAGCTTTAATGATAGGGAGAAGTAAAAGTTCAAATAGAACTAAAGGAGTCTTAAAACACAACACCTTGTATCAGATATCGAGGGGTACTTTTAATACATGACAGGTTAATACCACTGAAAACTGGAATGACCGAATCCAAATGCTCCTAGGGAAAAAGGAAATCACTGAACACAGTACAATGAGCTGCCTGTCAATCCAAACTACTCAAGTGACTCCTTATAGGTGACCATGTTCTGTTTTCCAATCTCAGTTACTTCCCTGGTTTGTAGCTTTTGCAATATCCTTGACATGACCCTGGTGTGATTGAAACTATGCATGTTGTACGGGTTTCTCTTAAACTTTTCCTAAACATTTATTTTTCCATCCTTGCCTTGCCTCAATATCATGGTGTATGCAAATTTTTGATGAAGAATGTAGTCTGTTCACTTGAAGTTTCCGTTAACGCTTAAAAATTTTCCAATGTGTACAAACTTTAGCCAGAAGTGAAAATATTTTAAGTCAATTATCTTGTGGTTGACAGCTCACCAAACCAAGGGCACTCTGTCTGTATTGCAGTATCAGAAAAAAAGAGGCCACGTGAAGACATCTTAAGCAGTAAATATATCATCTTCAAAGTAAAAAATAACAATGAATTACTAAATAAATATTATTATCAATTAGGACTAAGAAACAAAAACATATATTTATAAAGATGTTTCAAAGGGTACTTAATAAAACAATGAAAAAGAGAGCTTATATTAATTAATTCAAGCATTTTAAAAAATGGGTTGTTTAAAAATTTAAATCCGATGGGCACAATCCTTACCCAAACAATTTTTTTTTCTGGTGATCTACTACATATGAAAATGTAGGTGATCTGGGCTCTGAAATACAATTCTCTAATGAAAACAGTTTGGTAATTTAGCTTCATCATGTTGGTGCAATATTCAGAAGCAAGAAATAAATAGAAGTGTTTCTGCAAATTTCATCAATTTTACTCAGAAGTCCAGTGCAAGAAACCCAGAAGGCCCAGACAGTGTCATTATACCTGGGGCCCAAGAAAATGGAGTTTCAAGCACTCAAGCAAGAGCCTAAAATGTTACAAATAAGAAACAGTCATTCTTTTTATGATAAAAGCCTCAATCGAAGACATACCAGGTTATCGCTATGCAATCACCAGGCTGTTCTCCTGGGCACAGAGAATAAATCCAGACTCTCCAACTAATCTCTCTTTGAAAAATCATATTTCTGACAAAAGAAAATTGAAAAAATGACTAAAACACAGAAGTCTGAAAAATAAGACAGACATCTGTAGTTATCTAAATCAAGCCCACAGTAACATCATATTGTCACACAGGAAGATGCATCTACTATCCTAGGAGTTGAATGTAAATTGAAGGCAGTGCCAATATTTCTAAGGTGATTATAAATATGTAATTATGTCAAAGAGGATAGCATACAGAAAGATATTAAAATAAATCCTATATTTTATTACAAATATTAAAAAAGAGATAATATTCAAGAAAATTGCTGCTGTCAGGGCCAGTAGTTCCAGAAAACTACACCAGAGCCATAGAATAGCAAATCATACTACTAAAGAATACAAATTAAGCTATATATCATATTTCTAGAAAGTAAAAACTATCAAACACAATAACTGAAACTGAGCTATATATGTTTATTGAAAATGGCCTTATTGTTGTGTCTTAAGGGAGGCTTTAGGCATTGAAGATGACACCCATAGTTAAGCAGATATTTAATAATTATAGCTAACAGTTACTGATTACTACCATCTGAGAGGCATTTGTTTTATGTTCATCTAATTCTTAAAGCAACCCTGTGACAAAAATACTACTATGATCCTCAGTTTACAGCTCATAAATCTGATGTTCAGAGAGGTTGAGTAAATTGCTAGTGTCACACAGCTTGTAGTAAGTAGTGGTGCCAAGCTTCTAATGCAAGCAGTGTGATGCCATTGCTCATGCTCTTAACCACCACCTGATTTTGTTACCTGAGAAGTGACCATGAAGCAAAGCAGAGGGGTGCATTAGTCCATTTCCATTGCTTATAACCAAATACATTGAACTGGGCATTTTATAAAGAAAAATTTATTACATATAGTTTCAGAGGCTGGGAAGTCCAAAGTCCAGGAAACATCCAGTGATGGTTCTCTTTGGTGGTGGCTTTACAGCAGTGCAGGGGTCTCACATGGCAGAAAATGGTGGAGCAGAGGGAAAGAGACTCACATGTGATCTCCCTTTAAAGCCCTCAGAACCATGCCCATGACCACCATTAAACCATCAACTTAATCACCTCTGCAAGGCCAAACATTTAGGATTTCCCATCTTTAACAGTTACAGTGGGAAATAAGCTTCTAATATATGGACTTTGGGGGACACAATTCAGTCAACCCACAGCAAGAGGACTTTAATATGGAGAGTTTATTTTGGTGTAATTGGGCTGCCAAACAGAGATGCAGACAAATTTTAAAGAAAATCTGAAGAAATTGTGAGATTTTCTCTATAATATGAAACTTATTACATATCTCATATACTACTAATTGAATATATCAGTGGCTTTCAAATTTTTTAAATGTATTTTATGTGGAAGTTCACTGTATGAAATAAATAAAACTAGAGATTTTCTACTTGAAGTATTAATTAGAGAACCTGCAATACTAGCCCAAAATCTGTCCCCTGATCCCCTTGCAGCTTCCAAGATACCTCAAAAGAACCCTAGGATATTGCAAAATACAAATTGAAACTCCCTGAGAATCAGACTCTCAGACTTGGGAGGGACATTTAAAGTGATCCCATCCAACATATCATTGATGCTTGAACAACAGGAGCTGTGTATAATTGTTTCTCATTTTGAACCAGGATTAAATTATGGGTCAACATTAAAAGGGCAAAGTTACAAAAAGTGCTCCGAAGACAAGAACTATGGTTTGTTCATTCAGTTTGCCTCACACATATTAGGTGCATAGTGTTTATTAAATGAAATTATGTGAAGTGCTATGTTTGGAAACAACAAAAATACCAACAATTGCATAATTGCAAAGGTAGGAGAAGCAGCCCTCAATTTTCATATGGGTTAAAGGGGATGATAATCATGCCTAACTTTTAGGGTAACAATAAGGATTAGAAATAGTGCCCATAAGGTGTCTATCAGTGCCCCCAGCACAAAAGAGGTATCAATAAAAGGTATCTGCTATTTTCATTATCATTACTATTGGCCTTCATGTCATAAATATACAGTCTGCTGAGATGAAAATGAACTATATATTTTGCTCAGTTTTCTTAGATGAGAGACCAAGTGTAATTCTTCTGTTTTTGTGTTCTACTACTTTTAATATGAACACAAGAATTCAATCGGATTTCTGTAGGCGGGCACGGGTGAAAAGAGAGCCAAACGTATTAAAGTAGAATCAATTTGACATGCGTTACCTTCCTTTGAATTAAGAATACATTTTTATCATCATGCTCAGGGATATAATCAGTTAGTGAATACTCTAATAACTGGTGGAAAAAATAGGGCTGCTTAGGAGAAGAAATGAAATACCACACCGAATATTAGAGGAGCTCAGTTGTCTGGAACAGTAGCTGGAGGTGCTCCTTCAGAGTAACGTGTGTAGCAGAAGTTGTTGGTTGAGCCTGTTCTCCACTGGTTCTGCAACATGTCAAGGCATGGATAGTACACTGGTAGGATGGGCCAGCAAGGGCTTGTCTGCAAAAAGGCATTGAGGAGTCTCCTAGGGGAGAAGTCATCCTCAGAAAAGAGGTCATCAGATAAGCAAGGATGGCTCAGTGAGAGTCAACAAAGAGAAAGGAAGACAGCATGGTGTTTTTCCCAAAGATTTGTCTTTATGAGGGAAAGAAACCTTATGTAAGTGCTAATGAAAGCTTTTATACTGATCTCTATAAAATTTGGGTGGCACAAGAATAATATTTTACCTATCATTTTTAATATTTGTAAGTAATATGTAAGTATTTCACTCTAAACAGAGAGAGGCCTTCTCTTCATTTCTGCATGAATACAAGACGGCTTTATTTTACTAAAGAATTCACACACAACTAGAGGTGTTTTGGTATCTCTAGAATCCCAACAAAACAGCTGCAATAAATAACTATTGGTGGTGTCCAGTGCAAGCTGACTGGATTGGAAGAAGTTAAAAAAATTAGATGCTTTGTAGTAGCTGACGAGATTTGTTGTGAGAATGAGGTACATTCCTAAAAGAATTCAGGAAACAGTGTTGAAAAAGGGTATTTTAAGGAGGAAAAAAGTACTTTAATAGTAAATAAAGCAAGTGCTAGCAAAATCTGGCTTACGTGAGTGGCTAGATGCTGCAGATACAGGAATAAAGTCGGGGATAGAGTTTCTGCTTTTAGATACTTCCTGTTCTGGGGTCCAAGTTGTCCCATATGCTTCTTAGAGCTAAGCTGGGACAACTTTGCAGTTTGGCTGCAGTGTCCATTTGTGGTTTCACAAGTGGGAAACCTGTGCTGTCCTTAGCATAAGTACAATACTCTCTTTTGTAGGTAGAATTTAAGTAGAACCTGCTCTGTACTATGAAAAATATGGAGAGTTGATACCTTATTTTTGACTCATAAGAGTGTTTTCCTTCATTTGCCAAAAGGATAAATGTGGTAGAAATGAAAATGTGCCTCTCGGGTCTCCCAGTGCAGAGAGTGTAATTAACCAGCACTGCGCCTAGGTTTGCCATCCTTGCCTTGCCTCAATATCATGGTGTATGCAATTTTTTGATGAAGAATGTGGTCTGTTCACTAGAAGTTTCCATTAACACTTAAAAATTTTCCAATGTACAAACTTTAGCCAGAAGTGAAAATATTTTAAGTCAATTATCTTGTGGTTGACAGCTCACCAAACCGAGGGCACTCTGTCTGTATTGCAGGATCAGTAAAAAAGAGGCCACGTGAAGACATCTTAAGCAGTAAAAATGGGTCCATGAAATATAAGAGGGAGTGCTGGGAAAGAACAACGGCATTTTTGCAAACTAAATGAACTGTATGGTAATTCATGGATTAAAGAGGAATTCCATCATAAAAGGGACAAGGCAGCTCTGCTGGGCCCCTTTTATAAAGGCACTAATCCTATTCATGAAGGCTGCCCTTATGACCTAATCACCTCCCAAAAGCTCCATCTCCTGATAGCATCACCTTGGGGGTTAGGATTACAACATATGAATTTAGGGGGTGGAGGAAGAGGACAGACATTCAGACCATGGAAGAAGTGTTAGAAACAGTCTATATTCTGCAGTGGTGGTTACATGACTTTGTATGCTTTTCAAAACTCATTGAACTGTACACCCACTAAAGTATATTTTATTCTATATAAATTATACTGCAATAAATCTGAGTTAAAATAGAAGGCATACAGGACCTATGAAATGTCTGAATAAGTGGTAAGATATATGTACAATCTTTAGGATTGAAAAGAATAATGAAAGGTGAATTATTTTCAAATTAATCACAAAATTCAATGCAATTACCATCAAAACCCCTTGTGACTTCTCGAGTGATTTGTAACACTTACACAGAAGAGGTGAAGGACTAGATAAAGCATATTTTGAAGGAGCACAGGTTGAAGTGACTTGCTTTAATCAGATATCAAGAGTTATTACAAAGCTATAGTAATTAAAATGTATAACATTAATGCAGGGAAAGATAGATCAAGAGGAAAAAATTCAGCATTCAAGAAGAAACTAAAGATTTTGTGGGATCATTATACATATTTGGGGATGTATTAAAAGTCAGAGAAGGAAATGTTACTTGGTAAATGATGTCAGTAAATAATTTTTCATAACAAATCAAATATCTGAGTCAAACCATACAAAAAATTACTATGTATATGATATAGACCTGAACATAAAAAAGAAAAGCTTTAAAACTATATTTAAGACAAATATTATTATAACATTTGGGCAGGGAAGGTTTTTCTTGAAAAGACACAAATCATAAAATAAGAGATTAGTAATTCTGACTCTAATAACATTTAAAATTTCTATATTAAGAAGGTACCATAAAGTTTAAAGAAAAGCAATAAACTGGAAAATATAACCAACTCATATTATAGGCAACATAAAAAATTTAAATAATTCTTATCGGTCAGTAAGAATATGATAAACAATTCAATAGAAAATGAGCAAAGGATGTGTACTGGTAACTCAAAGAGGTAACAGTTGGGTTTATTAAGTACAAAAACAGACAGCAGTGGTTGGGGAAAAATACAAAACAAAATGAGATATCATTTCAAATCCATTATATTGGCAAAGGTTATAACAGTTCCAAATGATAGGAGGATGTGGAAAGGAAAGCTCGTACACAGCAGAGGGTGATATAAATTGATACAACTGCTTCGGAGGGCAACTCTTAAAGTTGAAAATAAGCATACTCCACATCCCAACAGTTCTGTCCCTAACATACTCTCACTCATGCACATAAACACATATGCACAAGGGAGGGAGAGAGGGATAACAGGGGGAGCACAGAGGATTTGGGGGGCAGTAAAACTATTCTGTATGTTAACGCAATGGTGAACACATTATGCATTTGGCAAAACCCATAGAACTGTATGACACAAAGAGGGAGCCCTAATGTAAAACTTAGTTAATAATAATGTATCAATATTGGTTCATAATTGTAACAAGTGTACCACACTAACGGAAGATGTTAATAATAGGAGAAACTAGGTGGCTGGGTGGGGGGTTATGAGAACTATCTGTACTTTGCTTAATTTTTCTGTAAACCTAAAACTCCTGTAAAAAATTAAGTCTATTACTAAATTTTGTTTTAATTATTTTCACCAAGAAAAAGATATATGCACAGGGACATCCATTAGCATTATTTTAATAAGGAAAAATGGAAACAACTAAAATACCTATCAATAAAGGGATGAAGAATTAAACTATAGTACATATATGAAATGGAATACTATACAGCACCAAAATATATCAGATTCACTATATCTAAATGGTTTTATTTACACTGAATAATTCAAAATGCAATGTTGAGTAGACAAAGTATGTTATAGAATAATATGTAGAATGCAATACTATTATATACATTAAAAACACAGTAAGTAGTTTGGTGTCTTTTCATGGATAGATATGTATGTAATAAAATTTTTTTTTTTTTTTTAAAAGATGACCGGTAAGGGGATCTTAACCCTTGACTTGGTGTTGTCAGCACCACGCTCACCCCGTGAGCTAACTGGCCATCCCTATATGGGATCCAAACCCGTGGCCTTGGTGTTATCAGCACTGCACTCTCCCGAGTGAGCCACAGGCTGGCCCTAAAATTTTTTTAATTTGGAGAAACAATATACTAAAATTAATGGTAGTGGTTTTCTTTTGGGGAGGGAAGAGAAAATCTGTCTTTGTAGGGGAGTATATCGAACTTCAACTTTATGTTCACTATTTTATTTGTTAAGAAAAACAAATAAATAACAGGCCAGTCCATCAAGCTAACTCCAAATGTGGGTAGTAGAGACAATGAATAGTCATTTGTTATGGTACTTTACACAGTCCGAGATGATGATTTAAAGGGATCACAGTGGGTCCTATCCTTGGAACCTCGTTCCCAGCATGGCAGTCCATAAAATGTTGGTCCTCACCTGATAGTTAGATATTTAACATTTCATCTTAAAACAAGACCGATAATGTCCAAGTTAATTGTTACATTGAAGAGCATACCTCTTCCATCCCAGGCCCTGTGCCAACACAGCCACCTTTGTGTAGGATGCTGTAATTCCCATCAAGAAAGGGCCCCCAAGGAAGCAAGGCTAATGACTTCTTTCTGGAGTCTGGTGGGAACTTTGTTTTCAAATTCCTTCAAATACTTTCTGAAGCTCTGAGGATATTAGAAGTGAGTTCTTTTTACAAAAATACTGAGGACTCACATGTTAGGGCTATTAATCTCAGAAATTATTCTATTTTTGGATTTTTATATCGAACAGATTACTTTGAAGACATCATTAACTAATTCCTGGAATGACTCATAATAATAAAAATAATAAAAAAATACAAATAATAAAAAATCTGTAAAGCATATCTCGCTGACTCATAAATAAGTCAGGAAATATGAATATTGTGATCTCATTTAGCAAATATAAGTCAATATATTATTGAACATTCTGCTTCTCCATATAATATAAATTGTGATTGCCATATTTGTGTCATAAGTTTTCAGCATTTTTACTTCTATATGTCAGAGTAAATACAGATTCCACAAAAAATGTTTACAGATGGCATGAGTACTAATCCACATGGCTGGCTTTGAGGACAAGTTGGGCTGATCTTTGAGGGTTATCGTTTAGGAAAAGAGCTAGAGTACACACATTTTCTGTAATGCTGATTGTGTGTAGGTATTCCATATTATAAATCTAGCTGAGTGAAAGATAGTGCTCATTATCTTTACAGTACACAAAATTCTTTTGAGACAATAGTCATTTCTCTTCTTCCTTGAGATTTGTCAAGACAGAACCATGAAGATTGAGCCAAGATGTTTTTTTTAAAATTTATTTATTTATTATTGGAACATAGTAGATTGTACATATCTGTGGGGTACAGGATTAAAAATCAACATCTGTGTGCAATATGTGATGTTCAAATCAGGATAATTAGTTTATTTTTCATTATACAATGTAATCGATTTTCATGGCCCATTGCTAATTGCTCCCTTTCCCCACTCCCCCTCTCCCTTTCCCACCTCTGGTAAGAATCAGTTCTGTTTTCTTCTCTTAAAAGTTCAATGTATTATTGTGATTGTTGTATCTTTCTTTTTTTATTATTTATGTATTTATTTATTTTTATTAGCTCCCACATATAAGTGAGGACATGCAGTATTCCTCTTTCTGTACCTGGTTTATTTCACTTAACATAATTTTCTCTAAGTTCATCCATGTTGCTAGGAATGGCAGTATTTCATTCTTTTTTAGGGCAGATTAGTATTGTATAAATATACCACATTTTCCTTATCAAGTGGTCTGATGTGTCCTTTGATTCCAACTCTTGGCTATTGTAAATAGAGCTGCAATAAACATGGAAGTACAGGTGTCCCTTAGATGTGATGATTTCCATTCCTTTGGGTGTATACCCACCAGTGGAATTGCTGGGTCATGTGGCAGTTCTATTACCAGTTGTTTGAGGAATCTCCATGCCATTTTCCATAATGGCTTCACCATTTTACTGTGCCACCAGCAGTGTAGGAGTGTTCCCATTTCTCTGCATCCTCACCAGCATTTGTTATTCTCTGTCTTTTTGATAATAGCCAGTCTAACTGGAATGAGATGATATCTCAATGTGGTTTTAATTGGCATTTCTCTGATACTTAGTGATAGTGAGCATTTTTTCTTTTTTTTAAATACCCATATATACAATGAAGTTTGTTTTATTTGTTTGTTTATTTATTTACTTATTTTTATGTTGAATCAATCTTTTAGGCTTTTTTAATAGTAATATATATTTTTTTATTTCTCAATATACAGTGTAGTTGATTTTCGTGTCCCTTTACCAATTCCCCCTTTTCCCCACTTCTCCACCCCAACCCACCAACAACCTATCTGTGTCTGTTGGTCATTCATATATATTACTTTGAGAAATGGCTAATCAGTTCCTTTGCCCATTTTTTAAATCAGGTTGCTTGTTTTTTACTGTTAAGTTGTTTGAGTTCCTCATATATTCTGGATATTAATCCTTTGTCAGATGCATAGTTTACAAATATTTTCTCCCACTCTGTAGGTTGTCTTTTCACTATGTTAATTGTTTCTTTGCTCTCACCTCTGCCTGTTTTTAGTTGGATGTAATCCCTTTTATTTATTTATTTTTCTTTGTTGCCTGTGCTTTTGGGGTCGTATTCATGAAGTCTGTGCCCAGTCCTACTTCCTGAAGTGTTTCGCCTATGTTTTATTTTAGGAGTTTTATAGTTTCAGGATGTATATTTAAATACTTAATCCATTTTGAGTTAATTTTCATATATTGCAAGAGGTATGGGTCCAGTTTCATTCTTCTACATATGGATGTCTAATTTTCCCAGCACCCCAGCACCATTTATTTAAGGGGCAGTCTTCTCCCCAATGTATGTTGTTGGTGCCTTCGTTGAAGATCAGCTGGCTATAGGTATATGGGTTGGTTTCTAGTTTCTCTATTCTGGTCCATTGGCCAATGTGTCTGTTGTTATGCCAGTACCATGCTGTTTGGGTTACTACAGCATTGTAGCTTAATTTGAAGTCATGTAGTGTTATGCCTCTATGTTTATTCATTTATTTATTTGTTTGTTTGTTCAGTATTGCTTTGTCTATTCAGGGTTTTTTGTTGTACCATATGAATATTAGGATTGTCTCTTCTATTTCTGTGAAGAATGTCATTGGTATTTTGATAAGGACTGCATTGAATCTGTAAGAGAGTTAGCCTATTTACAATAGTCACCAAAAAATAAAAATACCCAGGAATAAAGTTAACCAAGGATGTGAGAGATCTCTGCAATGAGAACTATAAACTACTGTTGAAAGAAATTAAAGAAGACACAAAGATGAAAGATATTCCATGCTCTAGAATTGGAATAATTAACATTGTAAAAATGTCCATACTACCCAAAGTGATCTACAGATTCAACACAATGAGCCACGATTTTTTTAATGAAATAGCTATGGGTCTTCAATATAAAGCAATGAGTGATTAAGGCCATTACATCCTACACAACAGCCACAGTTATTTTTCGTGAATTATTTCAAAATGGATATTATCTATCAATAGCAATTGCCACAGAAAAAATGTTAACATTGCACACATAAAATTTTTCAGTACTTTATATTACTTGTAAACACACTAGTATTTTTTTGAAAAATGCATCCGGACCTAAATAAATGATGCTAGTTTCTTTAGAGTTTCAGGATTTAAGTTTAATATATTGGAGACTCTTTAACAAAATGATTTTAGTTTTATAGTAGTCACTTGTTTTAACAGTTGTGGGAAAGCAGAGTCAATATCTAATGATTTAACATCTAGTTAATAAAATAAATTAAATCAGTATAAATGAACATAGTATGTATATCCTAGCCTCTATTTTAAAAGGATCTGTATTTAAAAAATCCAAAAGTTGGTTCAAAATGTAAAGATTCAAGTTTATCATAAACAGTCTAAAAGGCAGCCCTGCTTTTCCACACTGTTTAAATCTGTCATCTCACTAGTCAGAAGACCTTGCCTTTGGATCTTGACTTTCCACAGTGGCTGGATAGAAAATCATCCCATATGAGAAGGACTGTCATGAGTTCCTGCACTACAGCTACACCAGGTTCCTATTTATAGAGTCAATGGCAAAAAAAAAAAAAATTAAATTTTGGAAAAATATTATAGTTCTTAGTAGATTTTCCCACAAAGTATGGGGGAGTAGGGAAGCACAAGCCATAGCTCAGAGTACAATAGAGCCTTCCTGCCGCTCCTACAGATAATTAGCTCTTAAACCTGCTATTTGGAAAGGATATAACTGGTGCAAAGTGTATATTTGCTATCAAAAAACATACTGTTTTCAGTTAGGGGTGACTGCTTTAAAACTGAGATATATTTTATTATGCAACCATCTAGATTGAATTAAACTAATAAAGTTATTGTTGATAAAGCATAAAAGTCCAATAAAACGTCTCAATTATCTGCAGGATCTGACTTCTCAATTGTCACTGGAATTAGGAAACCAGCATCTCTTTTTAAAATCTGATTGCTTTTTTAATGTACAAACTTAGGATTTCATTCACATATAAAAATTTGTTAGAATGGAATTTCTATATTTTTGGTTTCTACACAACAAAGAAATATAAATTAAATACTTAAATAGAGCTTTAACCATGATACTTTCTTTACACAGGTTTTTGCTATGCATGAAGACATTTAGGTGCTAAAGCAGCTCCAATATTACAGATCTGGGAGGAAAGACAACTAAACAGAAAGGGTCAAAATGAATATACTAGAAGGAGAATAGTATTGTCATCAATATATTTTTTTAATTTCTAAGGTACTTTTATGAAGGCAAAATAAAAATGGAGTTAGTCAATAAAATAAGTTTAAATAATATTTTCCAACATTGAGGATAAATAGTTTTATATAATAAGGCTGAATTTTTAACTCACTATTTTAACTTGCAATGCTGATATAAACAAATTGTCTTCATGCTTTCAAGTCAGAAAAGAGAACTTGTGTTCACCTCATCAGGGTCTGCTGTCACCTCTGCCTTTCAAATGACTTACTGGGAATATTAGATCAATTCATGTTTTTGTGCATCCCATAGATATCCTGTAGGGAGTATAAAACATGTACTAACTAGTTTTCAATTTATTTTGTCTTACTATTCAGAAATTTGCAGTAAGATGATATACAGGGCACTCAACTTTTGAGTCTTGTACATGTTTTAATTATAAGAAAACTTTAACTCCTCACTTAACGACCACTCTAGAAGTTATACACTCACAGAGAGTGTGTAAATAAATTAGAGGAGTCTGACAAAAGTTTTGTATACTTGCTTCTCTCTTTTTTAATAATAAATTTATTATTTATTATTTTTTAGGTAATATGGCTTTATTATTTTAAAGGTAATATGGCTTCATTGAAAATGTATATGCTTAGGGGTAAAAAAGACTAGTGTGTAATCCTTGCTATATCCGTTGACATATGAGAAACCCTGAAAAACTTACTTGATGTTTCTGAGTGCCACTTACTTCATTTTTATAATGAAAATGAAAATACCTTATACCAATGTTTCTCAAACTTGAGTTGCATCAAAATGACCTAGAGAGCTTGTGGAACACAAATTGTTGGCCCCCACCCCAGAGAGTGATTCCACAGGTTCAAAAATTTGCATTCTAACAAGTTCTCAGGTGCTGCTGATGATGCTACTGCTTGTTTAAAGACCACCACTGGTTTGCAGGATGATGAAATTTGAAATAACACAAATTATAAACTCGTAATGAGTGGTTGCCTTGTCATTGCTATTTATTTTCTTCCTATAGAAATAATGTATGATCATTTAAAAAATTTACAAAATCAAGAAAGTATTAATTCCTAGGATTTCACTAGAAATTAAGGTTCCTGGAGTTAAAAAAAAAAAAATTCTAATATTTGTATATAGTAATTAAAACCACTCCTTATGTGAGGAAAGTAAGATTTGCTTTTGGTATGTGAAGCTTACTTGAAAGATGTGTCTTAGTTAAGGGGGAAAAGGTAACTTTGTCCTAAAGCAAAATAATTGGTTGTTCCAAAATAAGAAAGAGAAACACTTGTAGAAGGTTTGTGAAAATGAATCTCGTGAAAAGAAATTTATGTATGATCAAGCTGGCTAAAACTAGAAGAGATTTATGCAAATATTTTTCTAAAAATTGACCATTAATATAAAAAGTACACTAATATCAAACTAAAATTTGGTTTTCTAGCTTCCTTCTCTCTTTGTTGGTCTTTTGATTTTTCAGAAAACTGAGTCTCTTCTCTATTAAATAGTTAAATTTTCTTTTTGAAATATTTTAATTATCATCTTGCCTAAATAAATGACTATTATTTTTCAGTGACTTTTGATCAAGTGTTTAAAACCTTTGACATATTTGGTGGTCTTCCCAAAATCAAGTTTCAAAATAAAAATTAAGTCTTTCTGACCTCAAACTAACTTTCACCCCTGAAGCATCTGAAAGAAAATAATAAACAGGTTTATTTGGAAAGTTTAATTTACATGGAAAGTCTGCCTGGTTAGCTCAGTTGGTTAGAGTGCAGCATTATAACCACAAAGTCATGGATCTCCTTACCAACTGCCTGCTAAATAAATAAATAAACAAACAAACAAACAAACATACTATATGGAAAGAATTGTCAAATAAAAAATAATGTTTAACTTTTTTTTAGTTATGTTTCATGGATATGTTATGAATCTACACTCAAAATTATATAAGATTCCTAAAATTCTGATATGTCTTGGTGTATGTTATTAGTCATAATCATGGTTATGTTAAATCATTGTATACCACAGAAATAACCAAATTTCCTTGTTAATTGCATCTTTAACCATGACTATTTTAAGTATTGTGTCCACAGTTAATTGCTATATTTTGATGCTTTTTCCAAAAGCTCTTACAAACAATTATTATCCTAAAGCATTATGTCTTCGAGGAGGTTCATGAAAAGGATGGAAAGGACTCTGACAGGTACAGGTTTCTGATAACCTTAGATCCATACTATTGCATTTGGTAAGAATTTCCAGAACTCTAGTGAAGAAACTGACTTGTTCATAAAACTGCTAATGAACATCAAGCAGGACAAGAATTAACTAAATACCAAGGAAATACTTTAGCAGATTTTCATGATAAGGTAGCCTGCACTGAAATTATTAAGGTCTGCAGTTTGAATAAACTCCAAGATTTAAATCAAACTACCTATAATAAGCCACTTAATAAATAGTGCTATGCTAATAAACCTGAATTGGAAAAGCAAAATTGATATGTAAGAGGATATAAATACAGTGTTAAACATGGACTCATGAGGCGCCTTGGATGGCCACTTGGTCCTTCCAGTGTCCTTAAAGCTTTATTATTATTAGCTCTTCACTCCATGACTCATCACGGAAGAGATAAAAATGATCCAAATTGAGTGAAAAATATTGATGTTGTGACTGTCCTAAAATTGCTAAAATGGTTTATGATCAGTGTTTGATTTAGCAAACCCGTAATGCTAGAAAGACAATCAAAACTTCAGTTACCTTTCTGCTACCTGATGGGCCATCTAAACATTATAGAGGAATTTCATTCAATTGCCATTTTCAATCAAGTCTTAGAAGATTTCCTGTGCAGGAAGACCAGTATTATAACAGTAGCTAAAAAATTATTAAGAAATACATTTCCCTCAAGAGACATTCCTGGAGAAATCTTCAGCGTGGGAGGTATTTGTTTCACTGGACATGTTATAAAATAGTTAAGTAAGGTATTACAGATACAATAACATTAGGCAAAGCTAACTACATTGACTGGATTGGCTTAGTCAAAGGTATTGAAGATTGATGACTATCACATTCACTGCCAGGGGAAAACATAAGTTGATTGTTATGAAATGGTCACTGGAAGAGTTATGCCCCTGATAATAGAAACCCATGTATCTTCTGCTCTCCTAAACTCTGATATAACTAAATGCTGCAAGCCTTTAATGCATCATGACAAAGTGCATTTTCACTAGGTACAGGAAGCTTTTTATAATGCACCAGCTGAGTACAATGAAATCCTTCAAGATCTAGAACCTGTACTACAACAAAGAAAGATTGCCCTTGCCACCCACATTGCAGCAAAATTTCAAAACCTTAAACCTCAAGTTCACACCTCACAACAGAAAAGGACCCCATTAAACTCTTAGAACTGTATACCCATTGGAAACCTTAAGGTAAAGCTAACCAGGGAAATTTCTCCCCAGAATCAGATGGCATTGTAGATATGAACAGCTTTCCCAAGATCATGAATCAAGACTTCTTAGCCATCATGAAACTTTTACTTCTCTATTTTTTCCTTACTATGCCTACCTCTTTCCCTTGGCAGAATAATGCTTTAATTAAAATTTTACAACCAGTAGCTTCTGTGGGTAACTTGATGGAGGGCTGGATCTGTCATGACAAACCTAGATTTTTGCATGACCTAGGGGATCCATTGATTTATCCAACGTGTAACTTTGGCAACATTTCTAACATAACCATTGTTCAAATTGTACTAGTGGTAAGATTTCTGAACATGTTTTAACTTAACCCAGTAATAGGATAACAGAACTAGGACCAATCAGAATATCACAAGATAGGTTTGCACCCAAAGCCAAATGGAGTTTCTTGCAAACTGGTTTATGTGGCAGGCTCCTATAGTGCTCTTTTAACCTGTCCTTTAACTTTGCCTCAGACCTTGGCTAGAAACTGCTAATTTCACCATTCCAAGTAATGTATTCATAAACAGTAGAACTGGAAAAGGGATCTTGTATATACCCATTGGGTATTATTTAATTTGTGGAGGATTTTGCAGCCAACCTTGTATGTGGGCAATCTTATTCCTTGATGATTAGAAGATGAAGGGCCAATGTGGGCTACGAATTTTAATGGTATTTTTGTTGCTCCATAATCAGTCAGAAATCAAACATTGGTCCACTCCTCTTAACCTACATCATAGGTTAAAAAGAACATTGCAAGAAGGCATTAGGCCTTCTGGATGGGCATCTTTTGTTAGGTTTTTTCCCCCATGACTTGGAGTAAATATAAGTGACAATTATTAGAAAATTATTCCTAATAATTCAAAATCTTGGTATTATCCACCTGATAGTCATAATAGTAGACTTCCTGGTGCACTGTATTCTCTCAAAAGTTTTGAATGTTTGCATGCAGCCATTTGCAGAATGTCAAGTTTCTCTTCAACTGGAATGACAAAAATTTAAAAGAAAAAATGCATTGTCATGAGGACACCGTAACCTACAAATGATGTTTTGAGACTGGAAACCCAGAATGATGATAACTGAGAATAGCACTAATGCCCTAAGTTTAAAAAAAAAACAAAAAGGGAAATTATTAAAATTATAGGAGGCCGTTGTTTTAGACTGAGCTCCTGCACTGGATTCCAACAGATTAGACCAAACCAATATAGAGTCACTCATGCCAAGTGCCACATTATCAAACTGAAACTTTAAGGAAACAGATCCCAAAACAGACCAGTTTTTCTTTTCTCCCAAATACAGGACATTCCAGCATAATGAAGAAGTCACTTCTTCCCTCTTACAAAAGAGTAATCTGCGGTAACCTGATGTTAACCAGTCAGCTGTTTCATACTGTTGTTTCCTTTTTCCCACCTTGTAAAATCTACTGTTCTGCTTTTTTCCATTGGGGTTTGAGACCAAGTGAGTCCATTTATGATGGTGACAGAAAGTGATGTCAGTGCCTAAAAGTTTTGGTCAATTCCTCAAAATTGAGAGTTTTATAACCTACTTCCATAACAAGTAGCCCTGTCTCAGCCAATCACAGGCAGCCAACTTTTCAAACACGGTTCAAAAAAAGCAAATGCGCAGCCATAACCAACCCAGCTGTTCCTGTACCTTACTTCTGTTTTCTGGATGTCACTTTCCTTTCTTGGTTCATGAATGTCTCCCGACCATGTGGTAGCCCCAGAATTGCTCTGAATCTGTTCTGCTTCTGGAAGCTGCCTACTTAACAAACCATTCTTTCTTCAGTTAAACTCTGTTAATTTTAATTGGTCTAACGTTTTTCTCTTAACACAAGCATCAAACAATGGGGGTGAGGGAAACAGGAGGGGGCATTCATTCTGTCAGGAAATCAGCAGCATAGTTGGATATAACATTTTCAAATTCTCATCTCAATGTCCCTTTCTTTTCTCCCACCTGCCATCAGGTGGTGTTAAGGGACTGCACGTTTATCTCAATGGTATTGCTGTTGCCAAATACTATCTTAGAATTCTTCTCTTGAATTGTCTTCAAAGCTGCGGTTCATTATTTAATTATTGTAAGTAAGGGCAAATCATCCTTTGTCAGTAAATTTTATATAAAGTAATGACCAAAAGTAGTTACTAGAAACAAGAGAAGTAAAAAACAAAATTACTTCAAATAAATATGCTAGCTTCAGAAATGAGAGAAAATTATTAAATAGCTGGAAATATTTTCTTTTGTAGTTTTAAAAATATATGTTATTTTTTATTAAAACATAATTGATCACACAGACTTGTGGGATACATAGTTGAATATCAATACTTGTGTGTATACTACATGATGACAAAATCAAAATTATTAGCATATTCATCGTTACGAACCCAATCATTCTTTATGTCTGTTAACCAATTTCTGACTAACCCCCCCCTTCCCCTTTTCCACCTCTAGTAACTACAGTTCTGCTCTCTAATCATTTGTGAAATAAGCCAGGCACAGAAACAGAAATAACACGTCCTCTCTCATAAGTGGGAGCTAAAATATAAATAAATGAATAAGAAAGAAAGAAACAAAGAGAGAGAGAGAGGGAGAGAAAGAAAGTGAGGAAAGAAAGAAACAACAATCATAACAATATGTTGAACTTTCTTGTGTAGTTTGTAAACCTCTTTTTTTGTTTGTTTTTTTACTTTGTTTTTTTATGAATTTTCATGACATACAAAGCTAATTGTCACCCCTCGTGCCCATGATATGGGGACCACAGTCATACCTGCTGTATACCCATTACCACAAATTGCATTTGTACCCTGTGTCCCCCATCCAATTATCCCCAGCCTCCCTTCCCCCTCTTCCATCCCACTCCACTTTGTAGCCCAGAGAATGTTCTCTCCCTCTGTAAGACGAACACACCACTGTGGTCTTTCTTTCCTTCCTTCCTTTCTTTCTTAGCTCCCACATATAAGTGAGCACATGTGGTATTTATCCCTCTGTGCTTTGCTTATTTCACTCAACATAAGTTTCTCCAGGTTCATCCATGCTGTTGCAAATGGGAGTATTTCATTCTTTTCTATGACAGAGTAATATTCCATGGTATGTATATACCACAGTTTCCTTATCCAATCATCCATCGATGGACATTTAGGTTAGTTCCATATCCGGCTGTTATAAACAGAGCTTTGACGAACATGAGAGTGCAGGTATCCCCTCAACATGATGATTTCCATTCCTTTGGGTATATACCCAGAAGAGGGGTTGCTGGATTGTATGGAAGATCTATCTGTAGTTGTTTGAGAAAACTCCACACTGTTTTCCATAGTGGTTGTACTAATTTACAGTCCCACCAACAGTGTAGGAGTGTTCCCTTCTCTCCACAACTTCACCAGCATTTGTTATCCCCATCTTTTTGATTATAGCCAGTCTAACTGGGGTGAGGTGGTATCTCAATGTAGTTTTAATATGCCTTTCCCTGATGGCTAGTGATGTTGAGCATTTTTTCATGTATCTATTGGCCATTTGTATGTCTCCTTTTGAAAAATGTCTATTCAGCTCCTTTGCCCATTTTTTAATTAGGTTATTTGGTTTTTTACTGTATAATTGCTTGAGTTCTATGTATATTCTGGATATTAATCCCTTGTCAGACGCATAGTTAGCAAAAATTTTCTCCCACTCTGTAGGTTGTCATTTCACTCTGTTGATTGTTTTAGTTTGATATAGTCACATTTGTTAATTTTTTTCTTTGAACAATAGCAACATTGTTCAGTTGGGTACATTTTCTTCAAAGGTGCTATTTGAATGTAAACACATATATTTAAATGTAATTAAGTTACAAAATTCTGGCTTAAAAATGTGCTAACTTTTTACAGTAAAGGAAATCACTACTGGGGTGAGGTACACTAATTATAATATACAAATATTCTCAATTTGAATATTATAAGGGACTGGTCAGTATCGCTAAATAGTCTGAGAAATATTAAATGCTATCTATTGCAACACTTTATAAACTTAAATCTCTCTTATTTCCTGGCAGGCTTGCTGAATCATGAAATACCACCTTTTGTGGATATCACAGTATAAAATGTTAGTTTTTGCATTTTACTTAGCTGGTGGTGACAGCATATAGACATTTTAGTGCGTCCTGGTGCACTAACAATAAAGGGTGCAAATATTCATGTTAAAACTGCAAAATTACATTGTAAGAAAGATAGAATTAGAGTGAATCTTAGTCTTTTCCTTCATGTTCCTTTAGATAAAGGTGTTGTAATGGTTAATTTTATGTGTCAACTGGACTGAGACATGGGGTGCTTGATATTTGGTTAAACATTATTTTGAGTGTGTCTGTGAAGGTGTTTCTGCATGAGATTAACATTTGAATTGGAAGACTGAGTGAAGATTGCCCTCCCCAATGTAGGTGAGCTTCATCTAATCCTTTAAAGGGATGATTATAACACAAGGGCAGAGGAAGGCAGAATTTGCTCTCTGCCTATCTTCAAGCTGGGACATGACAATGAGGACATCTCCTGCCTTCAAACCCAGACATGGCCTGGAATTTACACCATCAGTTCTCCTGGATCTTCACCTTGCTGACTACAGATCATGGAATGTCTGAGCCTCTTGAGTGAGTATATATGTATATATGTATACATGATGGTACTTCAAAACGTTTGTGAAAAAAATAGAATTAAAAGATACTACAATCTTTTCATGAACTTTTTGAAGACCCCTCATGTACACACACACACACACACACACACACATATATATATGTGTGTGTGTGTGTGTTTATACATATCCTATTGGTTCTGTTTCTTGGAGAACCCTAACAAATATAGGTGTGGTGAATGAGGGGTTAAAAAGCACATTCAAAACAAGAATCATTATTTTTTAATGTAATTCATTTGTAGCCCTCACTATACATATGCATGCACATATACATATACAAATCCACTTTGCAGCATTTGTTTTTGTATATTGTTTAATCTTTAGGGTATAAACTTGGAAAAAATTTGCATATGATTTCACTTCTAGTATTTTTAAATCTGGTAATTTTAAAACAGACACATCTTCTCTTATGGTAAAAAAAATAAGCTTCCTTCACTAAATCTTTTGGGATATGGAATATACAAGGGTCTTCAAAAAGTTCATGGAAAGATTCATATTATCTTTTAATTCTATTTTTCCATGAACTTTTTGAAGTACCTCATATGTGCTCAACAGGGCTTTTTCTTTACTTAAAACTACATGAGGCCTTGAGGGTCAGACTCTCTCTCATCCCTCCCTCTTTCCCAGCCAATATTCTCTTGTCTTACCACATCCAACTACTCCATCCATTCACTCAATTAATACAGTGCTACTCTGCTGGCCACAATGTACACAGTACGAAAAGGAAGAGATAAGATACCTAACCCCATGGAGCTTAAGTCCAAGAAGGATTTAGACATTAAACAAATTAGTAAATAATTGTATAATTGGAGATTGGAGCAGGTGTTACAAAACAAAACAAAAACAAACACAGTCAGTCTTTTTCTGTTTAGAGTTCCTTCATTTTTGACCAAAGTGTCTCTAACATGCAGGGAGGATAAATTAAGAAGGAGTTAGGGTGGTGGAATGACTTTGTGTAACTCATTTCCCCAGGTTCCTCCGGTAGAGGATGCCATATGGCCACAGTGAAAGGAGAAAATCCTTTCTTCTTTGGGTCTGTAGGGTAAAGTTGTGTATAACACATGCCTAGAAATTCTGATTGTCAATTTCTTTCACATTAAAGCCATCTTTTCGAGTTTTGATGTCTTCATGTTGTAGCCATCAGATTTCTCCATTCTGTGATCCAATTAGAGAAAAGGGAACAGTCAGTTACTGGGCCTTAAAGCAGTGCTCCTGTGCATGTCTTGTCTTACAGAAACAATAGAAATTTCATTTATTCATTTAACTGTCTTTATATGCCTCATTTCCTCCATAGAGTTCTATAAAAACCTCAGTGGGGAGAATCCCATATGGAAGAAATGCATTATGCCCTATGCAAAATAATGCACCCCTGCCCCTCTTCCTGTTGCCCTCACTCACCCTTGCTGACCCTCAACCAGGCCATGTACTTCCCTTGAATTAATAGTTTCCATCTGGTACCTGCTTTGGGTGGGGGTGAGGGTTAAGAGGGGGATTCTTACAAAATTGGGGGTCAGTTATCATGCACCAAGTGTCCTTTATTTGGCCTTTCTATAAAGTCTTTTAGGTATGTTTCTACCTACATGAATACCTAACATATGCCCACTTTGTGAGACATATGTCAGACTTTGCAGTAGACACAGCTTGGGCCATCAAACAGAGATACTCATTTGTTGGTGCTTACCATTTTATAGTTTATAAAATATTCTCACCAAAGTTATCTTTCTGAAACCCTCATCTTTCTTTACCCTCCTTCCAATGAAGAAAAAGCACTAACACACGAATGTAATGTTTTACATTTGAAATAATAATATGGATAGAGTTGCTGAGAAATAAGGTCATTAAAAATTATTTTTCTGATTATTAAATAAGGCATATTCATTGTGAAAAATAAAAATAAATTATTAAAAAAAGTTTAATGTAGATTACTATACCATAATTTACTTAATCTTTACCCTATTTTGGAACACTAGGTAAGTTTCCTCTTTTTTCTGTTAAGGAGGGATGCTTTAGCAAACATCTTTGTTCATAAAAGCCTTGTATACCTTAGAGATTTTTCTTAAGGATGGTTTCCCAGATGAGAAACTAGTAGGCAAGAGGGATAAGCATGCCTGTGACTCATGAGACACAAACCAATTATCATCCCAACTGGTTATATATGTTTATGCTTCTAAGATCAATGTCCAATAGTGTGCTTCACCATAAACATATGGGAGGTTTTAGAAATAATGTGATTATTTAGAAGTAAAAAGAGAGAAGAAAGCCTGAGTCATAACGTAGCTCAAAAAGCTAAACATGCATTTTACAAAAGGCAGGGTTCAGGCAATCAGAAAGACATTTATGAATCTATAAAAAGACATTCCAAACCTGAAAAAAAATGACTTTTTCTAGAAATCAAGTAAACTATGAGAAATGTTCAACTGTCCCGAAGTCTATTCAGTTTTAATATCTAGATATCATTGATTCACGTCAACATCTTGTCGTCCTCCTACCTCCATCCTGGTCCAGCCTCCCATAATGCCTCTTGACTTTTGCAATAAGTGTGTAACTAATTTCTCTATTTCAAGTTTGATCCTCTCCAATTTCTTTTTTTTTTTTTTTCTGTGTATGGAATAATCTTTTTTTAAGTGAAATTCATTCTGTTATTTTTCTACTTAAAGCTTCCAGTTGCTCTTAGGATGCTTTCAGGATACAGATGAAAATCTCTGATGTAGCCATCAGGGACCTGAATGTCCTGGTTTCTGCCTCTCTCTTCAGCTTCAATACATTCTGCTTTCTCATATTCTCTCTACTTTAACAACGCTGCCTTGTTTCCCTTCCTTGAATAACCCACGCTCTCTACTACCTCTGGAGAGACAACACCATGCTCCCTCTGCCTTCCATCTTCCTCCTCCACCCTCCAACCCCTGTCTATTTTTCTTCACCTTTTAGACATTATATCCTCACTCATTAACCTGGAGAGTGCCTGTATTTTTTTCCTTTAAAAAAATACTTATCACAATTAGTGATTACTTATTCATGAGATTATTTGATTAATTGTCCACACTAGACGGCACCTCTTGGCTATATCGGATCTGGTTTGCTCACCTTTGAGTCCTCAGCACCTGGCACAGTGCCTGGCACATAGCTGGACTTCAACACTGTTTATTTATAGAGTAAAAATATTTATTTCTCAAATGAATGCATGATCCCAGATCTGGTGGGAAAGTTGGAAGAGCTAATAATAAAGGAGAGTGACTCCAGATTATGAGGCATGGAAAGTGCTTGCATTTGCCGACTGAGCCAAGCTAATTGAGTAATGTGCAATGCTATAACTGACTTTTGACAGTTACTTGACCACTTTGTCCCTGAAATGTCTCATCTATATAATGTTAATGACTACATAATTTAAATATTTTCTGATATCAAAACTCTATATAACCCACACACTGAATTTGACCAAAACTACAATAAAAATAATTGTGCACTTTGTCACAAATGACTGTGTGGGTTGCATTTTAGTGAGTGAGCCAGGAAGGAAACTATAAGACAAGGAAAAGAGGGAATGAATATAAATCTCTGCAGGATGAACTTTGAAGGAAAAATTTTTGTCCCTTTTACTTCTGAAGGAGATTTCAGTTTGAGGTGTTGTTTTATCACTAATTACACAAGCTAATTAAATGGTAACTACACAGTTCTGAGTTCTCTACAAACATTAAGCCTGTGTGAAGTAAATCATTAAAAGAGCATCTAGCTAGGAAGACTAGTGTTCTGAACTGTGTTATTGCTGCTTCTTTTTAATAGAAGAAGAATAAGTAAAACCATAAAGATAAATAACTTTTGAGTTCTTATTCAGGCAAAAGTTCTTCTATAAACAATTCCGGCTTTTCTACAGGCTAATTATTTGTTCTTTTTTTTTCAGATGATTAGACTCTGCTACTTCATCTTCATTTTCCCTGTAAATAACTGTACATTACGATCATGACTCAAACTCATAACTTTAGCAAGGAAAGCAATTATAGCAAGAGAAATGAGTACCAATAGGGAATGCAAACCTGTAATAAACCATATTTATGGCTGAAGATAATCTGAGTCTTGCATAATTTAGGCTAGGAAAATATTTAACTGACAGTTAAGATTCAACTAGGGAAAATTCTCTGAATTATCTTTCAGCCTAATGTGCACAAAAGTAGATCCACTATGGTGTAACTTCACCATGATATATACTGGAATTAAAGAAGGTGTAAATGGTGACAGAACACCTGGTGAACGGAATGTTCAGTACTTAGAGAAAGTACTAGAAAACAATGAGAATATAGCAAAATCTGCTTAAGGAGTATAAGTGAAGAGGTCTTGAATTGAGGTCATTTCCATTTCCTTGATAATAAAGCCCTTCAGATGAAATCCAAACAGTTGAAGTCCATGTTGCTGCAAGCAATTTCAGAGCAGGGTTCCAATTATAAAGAAAAAAGTCCCTCCACACTTTTCAAGTTCAATACTGGCTTGTCTCTACAAAGTGCTTATCCTGATTCCTATGTTTCTGTATCTTTAGGCAAAATTTCACAAAGTCCTTACAGATGAAACAAAAATAAAGGTCAGAGCTTACAGAAATCACAACCAACCTGAAATTAACCTTACATCTGTTCTATTTTAAAAGCCTTTTGAAGGACTTCTTTTACTACAGTGTCTGACACACAAAGAAAAATAATTAGTCATATGTTACATGCAAGTTAAAAGAAAATTAATTTTAAATTTTTTAAAAGAAAAAGCCAGGTGATTGTTTTCCCCACTTTTTAAATTAAGAATGTGCAATTTTAAAAACCTTTATTTACATAGTTGAGATTAAAAACATATGCTACAGCATATGTTTATAGCTACTTTGATTTTAAAGGAAATAGAGGAGAGGAAAGCAGAGAAACTGAAAAATTCAGAAAATCCTGAAGTACAAGTTTTAACATCAGTTAAGTGTCCACAAACACTACAGGGCCTCCATGTTCTATAGAAATCAAATGTATTATTATTGTCATTGCCCTCTAAAGTTCCCCTCATTCTCTAGGAGTTACAATCCTTCCCTTTCCCTGGGGTAAAGCTTTTATTCTTATTTTCAATAGGCAGTGATGTTTTCAAAATAAAGACTTTTTTTTTAATCCCCTAAGTGTTTCCACCTGTATATTTAAATTATTTAGAAGTTTTCGAAGGTGGAACCATATGCCTCCATCCGCCCCCCCACCCCCACCGCACCACCTAGGAACCAGTCAGGGAGGAGCTCAAGGTCCTGCCCCACCACCCTGAACCAGCACTGTGCGGGTGAGCCCTCTGGCACCAGCTAGTCAGTAGAACCACGTGGCTCCACACAGCTCCCCAACCCCACCACCTTGGACCCAGGAAGGAAGAGAGCTCTAAGCCCCATCTGGCCACCCCGAACTGGAACTGCACAGGTGAGCCAGCTGGCACCAGCCAGCCAGCAGAACCATGTAGCTCCACGTGGCCCCTCATCCTGCCTCAGACCCCAGGGGGAGCACCAGCCTATGGATCTGACCCACCAAGTTTGACCCAGCAGAACTCCACACATTAGGGTCTCATTCAACAACCACAGAGTCTCAAACAGGAACCAAGTTGGTTTAACATAACCACCACCACACCTATGGTCAAGTAAGACAGTTCACCCCCCCAGAGTAGCAACCAAGGCCACTCCGCAGCCAACCTCAGTGTAATAGAAGAAGCAAACCCCCTACCAAATGACCAAGCATCAGTGAAAACACACTAGAAGTACAAACAATAAACAAGAAATGACACCACTGAAAGGATACAGTAATGCCCCAAAGTCAGACTCCATGGAACAGGGAATCTGAATTGTCGAAAAAAGAATTTTGAGTAATGATCTTAAGAAAACTTGAAGAAATAAAGGAAGATTCAATCAGAGAACACAACGAAGCCAGAAAAACAATCCAGAAAATGAAGGAGGAAATCTACAAAGAGATTAATACCATAAAAAAGAGTGTAGCAGAACTTCAAGAAATGAAAGACACAATGAAATAAGAAACATGACCGAGAGCTTGAGCAGCAGGGTAGAGCAAACAGAAAAAAAGAATATTAGAGCTTGAAGATGGTCTTTTTGAAATAACTCAGGCAAATAGAAAAAAAACAGGAAAAGAGAATTCAAAATAATGAAGAAAACATAAGAGAGAAAGCAGACAATTTCAAGTGCACTAACATCTAAATTGTGGATATTCCTGAAGGGCAGGAGAAGGGAAAAGGTATTGAAAACCTACTCAAGGAAACAGTAACAGAAAAATTCCCAGGTGTAGGGCAAGATACAGACCTTCAGATCCAGGAAGCTCAAAGGTCCCCAAACAGATTCAACCCAAAAAGATCCTCCCCAAGACATATTATACTTAAATTCAGAAAGCTCAAAGACAAAGAGAGAATTCTACAAACAGCAAGAGAAAAGTGTCAGGTCACTTATACGGGAACCCCCATCAAACTAACATCTGACTTCTCAACTGAAACTCTACACACCAGAAGAAAGTGGAATGATATATTCAAAACACTAAAACAAAAAAAGGCCAGCCAAGAATTCTTTATCCAGCAAGGCTCTCCTACAGAAATGAAGGAGAAATAGTGTATTTCCCAGACAAACAAAAGTTGTGGGAGTTCACCACCTCACAACCAGCCCTGCAAGAAATTCTCGAGGGAGTCATTCATCTGGAATCTGAATAATGGTGACCATCATCACAAATACATGAGCAAGAGCAAAACCCACACTTAAAACAAAAATGCCTGCAAGAAAGAGAAAGAAGCTAAACCACTCCACCTTAAATCCCCAACTCACATTGAAGAAGAGAAGTAAAAGGGGAAATAATGATCAAATGATATTTAAATCACCTAAATAGCAATTAAATGACAGGAATTAAACAACACTTCTCAATAACTACTCTAAATGTGAATGGAATAAACTCCCCATCCAAAAGACAGAGGCTAACTGACTGGATTAAAAAAATAGACCAAAGTATATGCTGTCTCCAAGAGACCCACCTCACCTGTAATGACACTCATAGACTAAAAGTGAAGGGATGGAAAAAGATGTACCATGCAAATGGAAACCAAAAATGAGCAGGAGTAGCTATTCTTATATCAGACAAAATAGACTTTAAACCAAAAAACATTTAAAATGACAAAGAAGGCCATTATGTAATGATTAAGAGAACTATCCAGCTAGAAGATATAGCAATCATAAACATGTATGCACCCAATACTGGAGCACTCTGATATATCAAGCAAACACTTTTATACCTAAAGAAGGAGATAGCTCCTAACACATTAAGAGTGGGTGATCTGAAAACCCCGCTCTCCATATGGGACAGGATTTCCAGACAAAAAGTCATCAAAGACACACAGGATTTAATCTACACCCTAGACCAACTGGACTTGGCAAGAGATATACAGAACATTTCACCCAACAGCTAAAGAATACACTTTCTTCTCACCAGTTCATGGTACATTCTCCAGGATAGACCACATATTAAGCCACAAATCTAGTCTCAGCAAATTTTGAAAAACTGAAATCATTCTAACAATCTTTTCAGACCACAATGGACTAAAACTGGAGATAAACAATAAGCAAATCTCTGGAAGATATATAAATACATGGAAAATAAATAATAGGTTCCTGAATAACCTATGGGTCCAAGAAGAAATTAAACAGAAAATCAAAAAATTTCTAACACTAATGAAAACAAAGATAAATCATACCAAAACTTATGGGATGCTGCAAAAGCAGCACTAAGAGGGAAATTTATTGCAGTAAATGCTTATATCAAAAAATTGGGAAGACTCCAAATAAATGACCTCAAGAACTTGGAAAACAACAACAATCCAATCCTAAAGGCAGAAGACAGAAAGAAATAATTAAGATCAGAGCAGAACTAAATGAAATAGAGACCAAAAAAACAATAGAAATGATTAACAAAACTAAAAGTTGGTTTTTTGAGAAGATAAACAAAATAGACATACCATTATCTAGATTAACAAAAAAAAAAAAAAAAAAGGATGAGAGAAGACCCAAATAACAAAAATCAGAAATGAAAAGGGAGACATTACAACTGACACCACAGAAATACAAAGAATCAGAGACTATTATAAACAACTATATGACAACTAACTTCAAAATCTGGAAGATATGTATACAATTCTAGACACATATAAATTACCAAGACTGAACCAAGAAGAAATAGAAAACCTGAACAGACCAATAACAAGCAAGGAGATTGAAGTGGTAATTAGCAAACTTCCAACAAAAAAATAGTCAGGTCAGGATGGCATTACAGCTGAATTCTATCAAACTTTTTAAGAGCAGTTAATACCAATTCTCATGAGACTGTTCCAAACAATTGAAAGAGACTCTACTCTCCCAAACTCATTCTATGAGGCCAATATAACTGTCATACCAAAACCAGATAAAGACATGACAGAAAAAGAAAATTACAGGCCAAAATCCTTGATGAACCTAGATGCTAAAATCTTCAACAAAATATTAGCAATTAGAATACAGCAACATATTTTAAAAATTATACACTATGATCAAGTGGGATTCATCCAAGGGATGCAAGGATGATTCAACATATGAAAGTCAATAAATGAGATACATTACATCAACAAGCTCAAGGATAAAGACCATATGATTATCTCAATAGATGGTAAAAACCATTTGACAAAATTCAACATTCCTTCATGATAAAGACTCTCAACAAATTAGGTACAGAAGGAAAATATCTTAACACAATAAAAGCCATTTATGACAAGCCCACTGCCAGTATTACTCTGAATGGGAAAAATTGAAGGCCTTCCCCTTATGGACAGGAACAAGACAAGGATGTCCACTCTCACCATTTCTATTCAACATAGTACTAGAGGTATTAGCTAGAGCAATCAGGCAACAGAAAAAAATAAAGGGAATCCAGATTGGAGAAAATGAAGTCAAACCTTCCCTATTTGCAGATGACATGATCCTATGTATAGAAAAACCTAAAGACTCTATCAAAAAAACTCCTAGAGCTGGTTAATAATTTCGGTAATATTGCAGGACACAAAATAAATGCCCAGAAATCAGTAGCCTTTATATACTCAAATAATGAATTAACAGAAAGAGAAATAAAGAAAGTAAGCCCATGTACAATTGTCACCAAAAAAATACAATACCTAGGGATAAATTTAGCCAAGGAGGTGAAAGACCTCTACAATGAGAATTACAAACCACTTCTGAAAGATATTAAAGAAGACACAAAAGGATGGAAAGATATTCCATGCTCTTGGAAGAACTAACATTGTGAAAATGTTTATACTACCTAAAGTGATCTACAGATTCAATGCAATCCCCATCAAAATACCAATGACATTCTTCACATAAATGGAAAAAACAATCTTACCTTTCATATGGAAAAAAAAGACCCAAATAGCCAAAGCAATCCTGAGCAAAAAAAGCAAAGCTGGAGGCATAACTCTGCCTGACTTCAAATTATACTACAAAGCTGTTGTAACCAAAACAGCATTGTACTGGTATAAAAATAGACATTCAGACCAGTGGAGTAGAATAGAGAACCCAGAAATCACTCGTCAGGCTTATAGCCATCTGATATTAGACAAAGGCAACAAAAATCTACATTGGGGAAAAGACTGCCTCTTCAACAAGTGGTGCTGGGAAAACTGGATATCCATATGCAGAAGAATAAAACTGGATATGCATTTCTCACCATACACTAAAATCAACTCAAAATGGATTAAAGACCTAGGTATAAGACCCAAAACTGTAAAATTACTAAGGAAAAATATAGGTGAAACACTTTAGCATTTAGGTCAGGCACAGGCTTTATGAACATGAGCCCAAAAGCACAAGCAGTAATTGAGAAAAATAGAGAAATCGAACTATATCAAACTATTAAGTTTCTGCACAGCCAACAAAACAATCAACAGAGTGAAAAGACAACCTACAGAGTGGGAAAAATTTTTTGCCAAGTATGCATCCAACAAGGGACTAATATCCAGAATATAAACAGAACTCAAGCTATTATACAGTAAGAAAAAAATGACGCAATTAAAAAATTGGCAAAAGAGCTGAATAGACATTTTTCAAAGGAAAACATACAAATGGCCAACAGACACATGAAAAAATGCTCAACCTCACTAGTCATCAGGGATATGCACATTAAAACCACTCTGAGATACCACCTCAATCCAGTTAGACTGGTTATGATCAAAAAGATGGTGAATAACAAATGCTGGCAAGGGTGTGGAGAGAAGGGAACACTACTTCACTATTGGTGGTAATGTAAATTAGTACAACCACTTTGGAAAACAATTTGGAGTTTTCTCAAACAACTACAGATACATCTTCCACATGATCCAGCTATCCCTCTTCTGGGTTTATATCCAGAGGAATGAAAATCATCATAACAAAGAGATACCTGCACTCCCATGTTCATTGCACTTCTGTTTACAATAGCCAAGATATGGAACCAACCTAAATGTTGATTAATAGATGATTGGATAAGGAAACTGTTGTATATATTATTGCTTAGCCTGCCACTGATTTGTAACCCCTCTTCCTCTGGGTGACGGAGCCACCAAAGATTACTCAAAGCCCATCTCTTCTGAGCAGTGAGAAGCCCCAGAAAGGGGTTAATCTCCCAGAACCCTCAAGTTAAAGGCATTCCTTCCATTTGGGAAATTAATCATGAAATCGTGTTCTCTTCCTGCATTTATTCTCCAGACCAGGAAGTTACAGGAAGAGAACATAGGTGGGGTTTTGCTAAGTACAGTTTCACAAGTTTAACAATAGAAGCTGGTAACATTCAGTAAGACAAGCAAGGTGACATTCCATAATGCAATTTGCAACAAAAGCTTGATTTTAGTAAACATTCTCTTTTTACAGAAATTTCCCATTATCTTTACTTATCAATCAGTACCCTGTCTGTCTTTGAGCCAGGAACCTTGCTGTGTTACAATTCTTTATCTTACAACAGAGACTATAGCCTGGGGAAAATTTCCTGTCCTTTGCAACATCAATATTTAAAACTGCAAGGCTTTGGAATACCAGGCCCTGTGAAGTACATTTGCTTTATGCATACTCCACATCTCCTCCAGTTCTATTTATTTAAAAGAAAAAGCAAAAGCTATAGATCAAGTTTTCACAGTTAAGACAAAAGCATTTAAAGCAAAGTTGGTATCATTAGGCATGGCAAGTCCTTTTAATTTACTTCAGGTGATGACCAATGATGTCATTGTCTCAGAGTGGCTGCAGCAGTATCATTCCAGGTGCTGTGAATTGGGTGTAATTACCAATTGTTGAAACTCTGGAATGGGATTTTGCTCTGTATAATAGTTGATTCTGAGTCCAGAGAGTTTGTTAATGTTCACCAGTCGAGGACATTACTACTTTCAAAGCATCCAGTCTTTGTAAAATTTTTGACCAATTCCTAGTCTTTTGTTTAGGAACAGGAGGTCTCATCCAAGTTAAAAACATCCTCTTTAAGGCCAGGAAAAGTTAGAGAACTGCTTTTGTGTAGAAAACATTATATCCCTCCTAATGATGAAGGCATTCTTCATAAAAGCATTGATGATCAATATCTTGACTGAAAAGGTCTTGCCTTTCTTTGTATAAACCCATGCTGCTGGGAAGGCCCTTTCCAGGTGGTCTTGTGTCTCATGTCAGGAGGAAAGATGAACAGCAGGATGAAGCAGCATTTAGGCCAAATTAAGGCAACATGAAAGAGGGGTCAGAACTTAGAAGTGAAACATGCTATCTTATATCCAAAGTTTTAAATTACATCCTGTTATAAAGAGAGAGAGTTAATTTTCATTGAATTTATAAAAATAGCCACATCATCATAATAATCATAAAGATACTTAAAGTTATTAAATTTGGGGTGATCAAATAGCGAGAAAGCAAATACTTTTATCTCTTTTTAAGTGATATTTTACTTAAGTGTTGTTAGTTATAGATAGTTTAAGAGAGAGATTTTTTTTAATTTGGAAAACAAAACATTAAGAGAACCAGCAGTGTTTCAAAATAAGGAAATTGTAAAAACCCATAATTCTTTTTAATTAGTTCACTAACTTTTGTTGTTTTGACCTTTGTGGACAATTTCACAAACCCATCAGTTTCTTCGTTAGAATTTTGGAACTTTAGTTTAAAGGTATGAACTCAAAGTTTGTCAGGAAACTGTACCTAACAAAGTATTTTCAAAAAATATTTGAAAACATAATATTTTAAAATTATAATTAAACCAAAATTATGACCAGTAGTTTTTATATACACAGATTTTCAAGAACCTTACAAAATTTTGGAACACATATTCATAACATCTCAGTACTGACAATGTTTTCCCATATAATTCAATTTATCAATAAGCCAATTAGTTTTGATAGATATTTTATATATCATTTGAGATGCTCCAGGGCCCTTGGAACTCCTGAAAGTTAAACCAAAAGATAGAGCTTTCAGAATTTAGTTTTGGAAAGCTTTGTCAAATAACAAAAGGATTAAAACACTTAGTTGAGTAAAATCACAAATTATTACAAAAAGCAAAGCCAAAGTGACAGAGGGTTTCAAAGGTAGAGAGCACAAGAAATTATCATGAAATAAGTTTCCTAAACCAGTTATCTAAGGGACAAAGAAAACCTTTCACAATTTTGTATTAAGAGCAGTCAAGTGAAAAGACCTCTAGAATTCCTGTTTGATTAGTAAACCCAGGCAATGATGTGTGCTGATAAGAACATTTTTATACATTCAAGTTAGTAAAGAGGCATCCATTTACCAAAGAAAATTATACAAAGCCCAGTTTGAGTTTTAACTGTTTTTACCAAAAACATATTTATGGTTTCCCAACCAAAAACTTGGTGTATTAGATCTATACACTCATCTGTTAATGTTAATTTGGGCCTATGCAATATTGGGCATAAGTCTCCTTTCACTAGCCATTTTGGGTCCCAGGTTTCCACGTGACATTTGGAACCATGTGGAGCTTAAGACAGAGAGCAGTATTTACAAAGATAATGTCTAAAAGGTATTGTTTCTCCCAACCTGGCCAGGAGGCAGAGCTGTGATAACAAGAAGACATATTGACCTAGAGACAAATTTAGGTAAAAAGTTTAAATCAAATTATGAAAATATATTTATCAAAACTTTCAAAAATTTAAGTCACATGAACTTGAAAACATATTTATTTATTTAATGAGCACACACTAATAATAAGCCAATTTGGTACCATGCATACAACACAATTACACATACAGACATGAACATATAGACATAACATACAGCTTACACACGCATATATGCAGACATAAACAACAAGAACAAACAAGGATCTTATAGGTTTTGTTCAAGAAGTAAAAAAAAAAAGCTCACTAGTAAAAAGGAGAGTCAGGTTTAGATTGTGGTTTTTTTTAAAGACATCAGTGAGGCCTCACTCTGTTTTAAAGAAAGCAAGATAACAAATTTACATTGTAAAGCAAAGTATGCAAGCCTTTTCAAGAAGATGCAGATAAAATTTTCTTTCTTTTTTTTAAATGGCATAGAACTTTACCAGAGGATTTTGTGAAGAAATACATAGATAAGAATAGAAGACAATTTAGAGGTCTGTTTAAGATAACCAGCTGGATACCAGAAAATTTGAGACCATCTAGTTAAACAGGTAGATTTTTAGTCTAGTTTTTGTTTTTCAAATGAGTTGCTGAGCTTAATGTCTGAGCTAATAAAAGCTATTTGACTGTTGAAGTTTCTTAATTTACCCTTGGTCAATTTGGAGCTTGTTCTCATTATTTTCATTACTGGTGGTCTGATGTGTACCATCCCTGGTGAGATGGATTGAGGTGTGATGGCGAGGTGTTGAGATTTTAGGATCAGATTCAATTCTTCATCTGGTTTGGGGTTCCACATAAGGTTTAACATCCTCAGCAGGAATCCATAGCAAGCCTGTGGGTGAGAGAACAGATGCATACCCTCTCCCCCATGTTAATAATTCAACAGGTCCCAACATTTGTTATCCTGTCAGCAGGTGGTGGTATAAAACCAAGGGTTTAGATGTCTTTTTAGGAGCTATAAAGTGTCATTCTGTGGCCATTAATTTTTGAGTGCTACAATTTTAAAAATTTAGTGTAAACAGATCTTTAAAGACCTGTTCATGAGGGGTCATTCCTATAACTATATTACCGCTCTTTTGCTTACTTATTTGAGATTTAAGAAGGCCATTAGCTCTTTCAACAATTGCCTGACCAGTGGGGTTAAATGGCATTCCTGTGATATGTTTAATGTTCCAGTTGTCACAGAATACTTGAAAGACTTTGGAAAGTGTAGGCCAGTGCATTATCTGTCTTAATTTGATTTGGAATCCCCATGACAGCAAAGGCAGAAAGACAATATTTTTTTTAACATGTTTAGCTGTTTCTCCTGTTTGGGCAGTGGCATGAATAAGACCAGAGTAAGTATCAACAGTAACATGTAAATATTTTAAAAATCCAAAAGAGGAATAATGAGTGACTTCCATTTGCCAAATTTCAATATCTTTTATTTCTCAAAGATTAACTCCTCCAGGGAAATTGGATTTAGAAAACCTCTGACAATCGGGACAAGCACAAACAATGTCTTGAACTTGCCTGTAAGAGATCTGATGCATGTTAGCCAAAGCTTGTGCACCCTGATGAAAAAACTGATGAGAATCAATAGCTTTCTGTAAAACATTATTATACATAACAAAGTGATCAGCCATATCATTTCCAATTGATAAAGGGCCAGGAAGGCCAGGATTAATAATATCAGGATCATATCCAGTAAGTACTTGACAATGATGTCTTCCCCTAGTGAGTGGCTGAATACATTGTTCTAATTTAGTATATAATTTCCTTTTTTGTTGACAGGGTAAGAAAATCCATTCAATGACTCCTATTTGAGGAAGAAATTGGGAAAGCAAACCTGTGGGACTATGTGGGGTGTTTAAAATAATGAAATGAATAACTTGAGATTTAACAATACGTGTTAATTGGGATGTAAAAAGGAGTCAATCAGTTTTAATTCTAATTTTGCTTCTTCAGATAAGTAATGAGGGGAGGACAGATCAGGGTCTCCCTTTAAGGTATTAAACAAATGTTGTAACTGATAAGTAGGAACACCCAGAGAAGGGCAGAGCCAGTTAATGTGGCCAAGTAATTTTTGTAAGTCATTTAGAGTAACAGGCTCCTGAATATGGAAAGATATATTTTGTGGCTGTATACTTCTCTGAGTGATTTAAAAAACAAGGTATTTCCAAGGCTTTTAAAAATTTTTTTTACCTGGAGCTACTTGTAAACCAGCATTATTAACTTATTTGATTAAATGTAAATAAATTTGTGATAGCAATTCTGGATTGTCATGAGCATTGTCAGTTTGTCTAGTTACAGCATCTTGAAGATGATTAATAAAATCTATATAAGGCTCTGTAGGTCCCTGTCTAACAGTAGCAAGAGATTTAGTGGGAGTATTCCAGGGACTGTGTGATGTCTCTAAATGTCCCATTTGTAACTGTTGTTTAACAAGTAAAGTAGCTTGATTTAATTTCTTCCCTTTAAGAGGACACTGCCCCATCCAAACCAGAGGATAAAGAGTCCATTGTAGTTTGACTGGTGAGTGTGTAGCTATGGCCATCATGATAAATTTTGAAGGAGATGTCCCCAATATAAATATCCCATTGAGCAGGGAGGTCTCAGCCCCATAGGGTTCGAGGGAGATCTGGAACATAAGGCATAATGGAGGCAGTTTGTGACTCGGGGCCAGTACACAACAAAGGATTTTTACTTTGATAAGGAATATTGAACCCACCTAATCCAGTAAGCATAACTGGCAAAGAAGTTACTTTCTATAATGGAGACCAATGCTTTTTAGCAATTATGGTAACATCAGCCCCCGAATATGTAGTTAATTTTTGTTCAACAGATAATGTCAACAGTGGCTGCGTCTTATCTAATCTTTGTATCCAAAATGCATCAAGGGAAGCAAGAGGTTGAAATTTAGATTTTGTTTCAGGAATTTTTGTCCCAAGCCTGTATGGCTGCTCTAGTTGTTTGGTCAAGTAACATGCCCATGCTAGTTTGAACTTCATTTCGTAAATTTTTGAGTGAAATAGCATGTAAGCCTTCCTGATATTCTTGTAGCCATACAGTATATTGATCAGGAGTTAAAACAGTTTTTCCAAGTGTTTTCCAATCCCAACGGGTCATATTATACCCATTAGCAATTGATTCTAAGTATCCCTTAGTAAAAGTACTATGTAAGCCATTTTCTGTTATGCTCTTTTTAAATCTTTCAGACAAGGAGAATGGGAGGTTTTTGTGTCTTGATTGATTCCCAGTTCTTACAACAGGAAAGACATGATGAGTATCAACTCCCATGTTATGTCTTTATTTAAGACAGGACTCCATCAAGGGAACAAATGAATTGTTTGCCTCCAAAGGTGGAGCTGGGGGGAGAGGAGGAGGAGGCGAGGATTGTTTTTCATCCTCTTTAATGGCATAAACACATTTTTTCCCTTTTGTTAAGATTCTGAATAATTTTTAAGGCAATTCGACAAAATTTCCAAACCACTATAATCAATAATAATTTAGTTAGATGACGGTTAGTTCCTTTATAACCCACTGCCTTAAGAAGACATAGAAGTAGTGAGCTATGTTGAACTTCACTCTTAGACAGTAAACTACCCATAATCACAAGAATAGAGAGTTGAGAGAGTAAGAAAGCAAAATGTCTGGGCAAAGCCCTAGCTAAACACCACAGCAGGCATGCAATCGCTTAATTGAAAGCCACCTCTGTGATCCCCTTTACCAGGGTGAATCCCCCTTACTGGGATTTCCCTCTTGATGGGATGAGTAGACGTCCTCTTTCTTTTCCCCCCTTTTGTCAGGGCCTCCCTTTTGTTGGGATAAGTGGCAGATGTCCTCTTTCATTGTCCCGGCCTGCGGGACAGGTAAGAACGTGGGCTCGAGGAGGACTACCTGTAGCTGGTGAAAAGGGGGAGGGACAGGAGACACACAGAATGGAGGCAAGACAAAATTCTGATCAAGCCTCAAAATTTTATTGTTAGGCGATTGCTTATATACATAGTCAAGAAGGGGCGGGCTGTCACAGAGTGTGGCAGCTTATGATAGGCGGAAAGGCAGGGGGGTGATAGTGGCGTGGTATGAGAAGAGGAGGTGGGAGGGGTGTTGGCTTGGCGAGTGAGGGCTTTTCTGAGGAGGAAGAGAAAGGCTTACATAAAATGGCTGTTATTTGTTAAAAATGGCGGCTATTGTTAAATATGGCTCTCAACATCTCCTCCCTTTCTGTTCAAAGACAGAAGGGAAGGCGAGCATTAACCGGGCGAGGGAGTAGGGGCCTGGCTCCCCCGTGGATTGATTTTTGAATCCACCATCGTTGGCTCTTGGTATCTTTTGGGGGGAGGGGCAGAGCCAAAATTGATTTTTTGATAGATTAGATACCAACCCCTATGCAAGCCAGGCATGCTCACAGGGAAACCCAGAGGAGGTCGGAGTTCTGTGACCTTCCCTTGTAATACTTTGTTTTACACTCACCCCGGTGCTCATACCCTGTTCTCCTTAAAGGGAGAGGGTAGACATGCCTCTGGTTATCATGTCGTCCCCGTAGGGAGGGAGCCATAGTAGTCTTCTTCCGCGTCCTTTGATGCCAGCCATTGATAATGAATTTGGATAGGTTTAGAAAGGACGGCATCAACTTGTTTCTTAATTAGGTTGGTGAGATGGTGAAACGCCCAGGGACCAAAGGTTATAAGTAAAAGGAGGCAAAGAAGGGGGCCCAAGACCGGGAGGAGGTAAGGGAGGAGTCCATTAAGTCTAGTCCAGAGCGGGTTTTCGAACAATTCTTTTCTTCGCTTGATGAGGTCTTCTTGTAATTTCTTGATTTTGTCTCGGACAATGCCAGACTTGTTGGCATAGAAACAACACCGTTCCTGTAAAGCTAAACAGATCCCTCCCTGTTCTGCAGTTAATAGGTCTAACCCTCTGTGATTTTGTAAAACTACCTCAGCTAAAGAATCAATTTGATCTTGTAAATCATTAATAGTTCCAGAGAGGGTTTGAACATCATCAATTAACTGACGAGATAATTTATTATAGGTGTTAACAGCGACCCCTATCCCCGCCCCACCGGAGGCCACAGCGGTTGTAATCCCCAAGCCTATAAGCAAGGGAATGACTTGGAGAGCACGCCGGTGGCGTCCTGTTATAAAGTCAAGGCTAGGAAGAGGGACGGGCTCATCTCCGGGGATGATAGAAATGTCAGGGAGAAGGCTCGCTGAAACGCAGAGGCCTGTCCAATTAGTAGGGAGAAGGGTGTAGGCAAGGTTGCCTCCACAAATGAATACCTGTCCTGGAGAAGGGCAGATGGGGGTGGAAATGTTAGTTATGGTATGACAATGGGAAAAGGTGACAAATCCGACATCAACATCATAGGAATTATTTTGTGAAAGTCCCTGGAGGCAATCAGAGAGATTGAAACCCGAGGGCTGTACTCTGAAGGGGAATGATAGTGAGCAATTGGCAGTTTCATTAAAGGGGATATACGAGGCATTGAACATAGGAATGGCAGTAGGTAGAGGCGTACCAACGGTTAAACATAGCCAGCAGTCTTGTGCAAGGGAGGGGTTGGTGGAGTTTAATAGAGAGTGGGTAGCGCTGAGAATGTCTTGTGTATGTGGATCTAAAGTAATGTCTCTGGGTTTTGGAAGGGCGAGTGGATGGTAGTTTAATTGAGGATATAAGTGTTGGGCTAGTTCTTGAATTCGTTGGGCAACTAAAGCCTCTTTTAGGGTGTCGCTGGGGACCCCTCCATCTCATACATGAATCGGGGCCATGGGTGACCAACACACATTTTTGCCGACATGTTGTGGGAGACAGGATGCCTGAGAATATTTTTCAGAACCTCCCTCTAAGGCGCTGCCAAAGGTGCCCGAAAAGGCCCTTTCTAAGGTAGCAGTAAGGTAGGTTTTTTGTGGTGTTTGTGTATGGTCAGTGCATGTTTGTGTAGAAGAGTAGCAAGTGGAATGGACGGACTGGAGAAAGGTGCAGTTTTTAGGGCAAGGTCCAGGGCGACCCTGTACTGTAGGAATGATTGTAGGTTTGTTTTTGCAGACCCATTCAGGCTTTGTCGCCCCAGACCAGGTGTAAGATGTTGTGATATAGGCTACCTTTGTGTTGCAGTCAACTTGACTGGTATAGGCACTTGGGGTGCGGAAAACCGTACCGCCCTTGCAATCGCAAGGGTTTCCAAAAAGGGCCTTGTAGAGTTCTTCACGACTTGGTGAAGGTTGAAAACCCGCCTGCACACAGAAGGCGTACGAAAGAAGGGCGAGGAGGCAGGGTTTCATTGTCTGTAAAGGAGAAAAGAAAGAGTTTTTTCTCAGGGATCCTTCCCTGGGTTGGGTGAGTTATTTTCTTTGGGGGGGTTTACTGGTTTGATTAGACGTTCAGGCAGCCATCGAGGCCCCCCTTCTTGAGTGTCATAGATACAGGCCGAGCCACGTCCCCATATGAGGACCGGGTCGGGGCCCTGCCATTTAAGTGTTGAGGGATTTTTCCACATGACCTGTGCGTACTGGTCATTTGTTTTTTGGTGCCAATGACGATCGGCTGCTGATTTTCCCTGTGCATCAAGTTGTAAGAAATTTAGAGTGAATAGAGCGTGGTTAAGGATATTATGCGGTGAGCCTTTGGTGGGGTAGAGACCTGTGGTTTTAAGCTTGTTAATGGTATTTTTTAAGGTTTGATTTGTTCTTTCAACAATGCCTTGGCCCTGTGGATTATATGGGATTCCTGTGATGTGTTTAATATGCATTTGAAGGCAAAAGGTTTTGAAGGCTTGAGAAGTATATCCAGGGCCATTGTCTGTCTTTAGGACATTAGGTTTACCCAGAACTGTAAAGCAGTGGAGAACATGAGCAATTACATTTTTTGTGGCTTCACCACTTTGGAGGGTGGCGAGGATGAAGCCACTGAAGGTATCTACTGTGACATGGATGTATTTTAGGTTGCCAAATTCTGGAACGTGTGTAACATCCATTTGCCACACTTCATTTGGAAGCAAGCCTCTGGGGTTAACCCCAAGGTGTGGCAAAGATAAAAAGACTACACAAAGGGGGCAGTTTTTAACGATGTCTCTGGCTTGTTCTCTGGTGATTTTGAAACGGAGGCGCAGCGTTTGGGCATTTACATGGTGTAGGTTGTGAAATTGTTGGGCACTTTTAAAGGGGTCCTGTAGTAAGGAGAAACAGGCCCGGGTTAGAGTATCGGCCTGTGTATTACCATGAGAGAGGGGGCCTGGAAGATCCGAATGGGCTCTTAAATGTCCAATAAAGAAAGGTTTTTGTCATGATAAAATTAACAGTTGTAATTGTTGGAACAGAGGTACTGCATTTGTAGAAGGTTTTATGTAGGGAACAGTCTCTAATAATGGGACAGAGAAGGCAATATATGCACTATCAGTATATAGATTAAAGTCCTCATTTTTTAAGAGCTTGAATACTTGTATGATGGCAAATAATTCAACAAGTTGAGCTGATTGATATGGGGATTTTGTAATATATTGTTGGTTATTTACGATATAAGCAGCTGTACCTGAGGAGGAGCCATCAGAGAAAACTAATGTCGCTCCTTTTAGGGGCTTTTGAGAGGTAATTTTTAGGAATGTAAAAGGGTGTAGCCGAGAGAATTGGAGAAGTATATCGGCAGGGTAGTGGTTGTCAATTTGTCCCTGAAATAGGATCAGGGGAATAGCCCAAGAGTCATCGTTTTGTATTAGCCATTGTACTTGTTCTCTGGTGTAGGGGAGAACAAGATGGTCAGGGTCCCTTCCAAAATGTAGGCGGCTCTTTTCCCTTCCTATTTTGATTAGTTTAGAAACGAGGGTGGTATATGTTGTTAAAACCTTGTTTGGAGATGAAGATAAGTGTACCCATAATAGGGGGCTATGTTGCCAAATAACCCCAGTAGGGGTGTGTGGCGTGGCACAGATTATGAAGGAGAAAGTTTGGCTGTAATCTAAGAATGTAACTTGTTGTTTTTGTATAGCAGTTTCTAAAAGTTGGAGTGATTTATGTGCCTCGAAGGTAAGAGCACGCGGCGACAGGGGATCAGGGTCACCCTGTAATATGTCAAAGAGAGGTTTAAGTTCTCCTGTGGTTAACTTTAGATAAGGTCGTAGCCAATTGACATCCCCTAGAAATTTTTGAAAATCATTGAGTGTATGTAAATGATTAGTCTTTAATTGAACCTTTTGAGTAGTGATGACAGTCGAATTGAGCTCAAAGCCTAAGTAATAATAGGGGTCTTTTAACTGAATTTTATTGGGTGCAATTTGTAACCCAAGGGTGGTGAGTGCCTCCTGTAATTGGGCACAACAATTGAGTACCTCAGGGGCGGTTTTTCCTGCCAAGAGAATATCATCCATGTAATGAATAATATAAATATGAGGCCATTTGTCCCGAAGGGGATCTATAGCTTGTGCCACATATTTTTGGCATAGTGTGGGGCTGTTGGCCATTCCTTGTGGAAGAACTTTCCGCTGGAACCTTTGCATTGGCCCTTTAAAGTTGGTTACCGGGAGGCTAAATGCAAAACGTTCTCTGTCCTGGGGGTGTAAGGGAATGGTAAAAAAACAATCCTTAAGGTCAATAATGATTTTGGAATAATTGGAGGGAATAGCTACAGGGGAGGGGAGCCCAGGTTGTAAGGCTCCCATAGAGAACATGGTTTTATTGATCTCTCGTAAGTCCTGGAGTAATCTCCATGTGCCTGATTTTTTTTTAATGACAAATATAGGAGTGTTCCATGGTGATGTGGTAGGTTCAATGTGGCCAGCATTAAGTTGTTCCTGCACTAACATAGTGGCCGCAGTTAATTTAGTTTCAGTTAGTGGCCATTGGTCTACCCAAACGGGGGTGTCTGTTTTCCATTTTATTTTTTCCGCGTGGGGTGCAGGAAGATCAATGGCCATTAGAATAAATTTTGATTTCCTAACCCTTGTCGGTTGGTGTTGGGTGTGACCGAAATAGGTTCTTTAATGCCCTGGTTATTTTTTCCAAGTCCTTTACCAGGGAGAAACCCTTGATTTAGCATTTGACTGGTTACTATTTCGTTTGGGCTACACATGATGACTTTTAATTGTGACAGTATGTCTCTCCCCCAAAGATTAACGGGTATTCCCAGGATAATATAGGGTTGTACTTCTCCTGAATTTCCTTCCATATCTGTCCAAGTTAAGATTTTAGAACTTTGTTTTGGGTTGGTAGACTGGAGGTGGGTATAAGAGACTTTAGAAGGCCAATGTTTTTCAGAGATAACAGTAGCAGCAGCCCCCGTGTCTACTAGTCCCTCAAATTTTTTTCCTTCTAAATGTAAGGTTAGTAAGGGCCGTTCAGGAGTAATTTGTTGGATCCAGTAGGCATCCGAAGAGCCAAAGGCAGAATCTGACCGGGGATGGGATGAATTGTGGTGATTTTGTGTATTTAGGGGTAATATAAGTAATTGAGCTAGGCGTTGGCCTGTTTTAATAGGGACTGGTCCCGAGATTGCTGACACTAGGATTTTGATTTGTCCTGTAAAATCATTGTCTATAACTCCGGGGACTACGGTTAAACCAGTGAGGGAAGAACTCCCTCTCCCAAGGACGAGTCCAAAGGTACCAGGGGGCATGGGGCCATAAACAGTTGTGGAGAGCACTTGCACACCGTGTTCAGGAATTAATATTGTGTCGGTGGCAGAACAGAGGTCCAATCCTGCGCTTCCAGGGGTGGCTCGTTGGAGGGAGCTAACTCCTGGGCGGGGAGAGCCTGTTTCAGGGGGACGAACCGTACAGCCCCTAGGTTCTGTCCCGAGAATGGGGCCAGGGGTTGGCCCCTTTGGGAGTTTCCCTGTTTCTTAGGTAGGGAATTCCCGTCAATGTCAGTCTTGGAATAGCAATCAGATGCCCAATGTTTTCCCCGTCTGCAGCGAGGGCAGACAGTGGAGGGGGGAGGTCGGGGCGGTTTGGCATCAGTCTGTGGAGCAGTGTGAGCCTTGGCCGGACATTCTCGTGAGAAGTGACCGGGCTGTTTGCAAGTAAAACAAGTCTTGGATTGTTGTCCCTTGTTGGTTGTTGTGGCAACAAGGGGTTTTAGGGCAGCTCCAATAGCAAGGCCGAGGGTGTGGGAGGCCCCAACCCCAGAGCAAAGCTTAATATAATCAGCAAGAGAACCGCTGCGGTGTGGGCGGATAGTTTCCTGACAGGTGGGGTTGGCATTTTCGTAAGCTAGATGTTTAATGAAGGCGCTTTCGTTTTCGCCTTCCCCAACCAATCGTTCTGCTGCATCAGTTAGTCTGCTAATAAAATCACAATATGGTTCGTCTGGTTTCTGACGAACTTTAGCCAAGGAAGTGGTGGCGGACCCTATGGGTGGGAGTCGGCGCCAGGCTTTTAGGCCAGCGACCTGAATTTGGGACAACAATCCTGGGGGAAAAGCAGCCTGAATTTCATTAGTTTGATAAGGAGGTCTCCCTAACATCTTGTCCCTAGTCCAAGTTTTAGAAGTTTTATTCTCTGTATTACGCTGTGCCGTTTCCCGGCAGTTTTCAACAAAGTCTGTGCACCAGAGAACAAAGTTGCCCCCGGAGAGGGTGGCCCTAGCTAGGGAAAACCAATCATTTGCTGTTAGCCACCGATCACTGAGGCCCTCGAGAAGTGCTAGGGTGTAGGGTGCAGTGGGTCCGTATAAACCAACTGCAGCTTTTAAATCTTTAAGATGTTTAAGATTGAGTCTACGATATTTTTGTCCTTGGGAGAAGTTACTCAGGGTTTCAACCTCAGGTTCCTCCGTATCGGAGGCCTCCTCGGTGGAGAGGGGGTCTTGGGTGTCAGGATCATTTTGATCTTTGGTTTCGCCCTTATCTTGACTGGAATCTATGGGGGCGTGACTGCGTGTGACGGGAAAAGACTGGTGGACTGGGTGTCTTTCGTTTTTTGGGTGTGGCATCTTTTAAAAGGAGCAAACTAAGTTCATGGTCAAGGGCTTTTATTTCTTTGACTAATTGGACGTGTTGTCGTTTTTGTTGAAGCGTGGATTTGAGGGAGGAAATTTGTTGGGTCAGGGAAGAATTTATTTGTTGTAGGGGGTTGTTTTGAAGGAGTTTCTCAGGCACAGGGCATAGGGGGCCCACAAAAGGAGGAAGTGGTTGAGGGAGGGGATAAGGGGGGGGTTGGTGGGGAGCGGAGGGCGGTGGATGAAGAACTGGCGCAGTAAGCTGCCGGGGATCCTCCTTATCATGATAATGAGCTGCCTGTTCATCTAAGGTCTCTTGGTCCTCGGGGGAAAGTTGATCGTTATGAGGGGCGAAGGAAGTGAGGGAGGGGTATAATTTTGGAGCTGTTTTACAAGTCTTTTTAGAGGGGTTAGTTTCAGGACAGATTGTCTGAAGGGTCTTTTCAGGGGGATCAGCATCATGGCTGCTAAGTCCCTCCGGCATGCCTATTACGACAGAGGGGCAAGTTGAGGGGGGGCGAGAACCATCCTTAAGGGCTGTCTCCCCCACTTGTATTATGTTTTTGATATCCGGGTCCTGAGAATGGGTTTGTAAAATGTCATTAATTAAATTCCAGTAGGAAAAGGTAGACACAGGGACCTTGCTGGGGCCAAAAGTACGATAGTAATCATTGAGACAGTCACCAACCCGTTTTTAGTATTTATGATCAATGGTACCCTCTTGAGGAAACCAGGGGCATACATCAGTTAAGAAATTGAAAAAACTTCGGAGATCTTTCTTTTTAGCCTTAATTCTGCGCATCTTGAGGGAATCCTTAAGCCCCTTAAGGAAGAGCTCGTGAGAGCTCAATTCCTGTCCCATGATAATCACCTACTCACCGGTCCGATGTCCGCTGGGGCGGCTAGTCCAGCGACGATCAAAATCGAGTCTTGTCCCGAGGATTGATCACCCACGGGCTCGAAACGAGCTCAGGAGCTCAGGGTATGCCTGGCCAGGCGTCTTCCGAGTAGGTGCCAGCAACATTGTTCCGTGCCTCGGGCCCCACGTTTGGGCGCCAGAATGTCCCAGCCTGCGGGACAGGTAAGAATGTCGGCTCGAGGAGGACTACCTGTAGCTGGTGAAAAGGGGGAGGGACAGGAGACACACAGAATGGAGGCAAGACAAAATTCTGATCAAGCCTCAAAATTTTATTGTTAGGCGATTGCTTATATACATAGTCAAGAAGGGGCGGGCTGTCACAGAGTGTGGCAGCTTATGATAGGCGGAAAGGCAGGGGGGTGATAGTGGCGTGGTATGAGAAGAGGAGGTGGGAGGGGTGTTGGCTTGGCGAGTGAGGGCTTTTCTGAGGAGGAAGAGAAAGGCTTACATAAAATGGCTGTTATTTGTTAAAAATGGCGGCTATTGTTAAATATGGCTCTGGACATTTCATTTCCTTTCCAAGGCTTGGCAGTTGGTCTCTGATCCGTGGACCCAGAATTCGTCATGTTGGGGTCACCATTTGTTGCTTTGCCTCCATGGATTTGTAATCCCTTTTCCCCTGGGTGATGGAGCTGCCAAAGATTACTCAAAGCCCATCTCTTCTGAGCAGTGAGAAGCCCCAAAAAGGGGTTAATCTCCCAGAACCCTCAAGATAGAGGCATTTCTTCCATTTGGGAAATTAACCACAAAGTCGGGTTCTCTTTCTGCATTTATTCTCCAGACCAGGAAGTTACAGGAAGAGAACATAGGTGGGGTTTTGCTAAGTACAGTTTCACAAGTTTAACAATAGAAGCTGGTAACATTCAGTGAGACAAGCAAGGTGACATTCCATAATGCAATTTGCAACAAAAGCTTGTTTTGAGCAAACATTCTTTTCTTACAGCAATTTCCTAGTATCTTTACTTATCAATCAGTACCCTGTCTGTCTTTGAGCCAGCAACCTTGCTGTGCTACAATTCTTTATCTTACAACAGAGACTATAGCCTGGGGTTAATTTCCTGTCCTTTGCAAGGTCAATATTTGAAACTCCAAGGCTTTGGAAAACCAGGCCCTGTGAAGTACATCTGCTTTACGCATACTGCATAATATATACACTATGGAATACTACTCTGCCATAAAAAAGAATGAAATAGTCCCATTTGCAACAACATGGATGAACCTGGAGAAACTTATGCTGAGTGAAACAAGCAAAGCACAAAGGAATAAATACCACGTGTGCTCACTCATATGTGGGAGCTAAGAGAGAAAGGACGGCAGGAAAGAAAGACCACAGTAGTCCCATGATCCAACAGAGGGAGGGAACATTCCTAGGGCTACAAATTGGAATTGAGAAGGAGAGGGAGGTCAGGGGCTAACTGAAAGGGACAAAGGGTACAAAAGCGATTTCTGGTAATGGGTATGCCCCCAATATGAATCTGGCCCCCAAATCATGGGCAGGAGGGAGAATAATCAGCTTTGTATCTCATGAATATTTGAAATAAATAAATAAATAAAAAGAAATTTTTGAAATAAGATTTCTCATCTTAAAAAAAAACAATTTTTTTCATCATTTCTAGGAAAGTCCCTTTAACTTTTTTTCTTTTTCTTTCTTTCTTTCTTTCTTTCTTTCTTTCTTTCTTTCTTTCTTTCTTTCTTTCTTTCTTTCTTTCTTTCTTTTTGATTTCCTAAAAATGTTTTATTTGTGAAAAAAGGATTGGAGAAGCCTAATTTTGCAGTAGTGGATTGCCCAAATTGTATGTCAGAGTCATCCTTTCACTTTCTCCCCCACTATTTTGGCTGTTTGGATTGTGCTGATGTATTCTTGTCTCCCCTACTCCCAGTTAGAGGGTAAGGTCTTTTTGGTTCTTCCCTCTAACTTTTGAAACTTCCCAGATAGGCTTAAGTCAGTTCCTTATAGAGTGTTGTTTATTTTGGTTGTCAGGCAAATTTCTAAGCCTTTCTAGATATTATTTTCCACTTAGACAATCACTAAATTGATTTGGATGATCCTAGCTTTAATATTCTATCACTCCATTAGTAAATTTATAGGTGGAATTGGGATTTATTTAATAATTCTGAGCATAACCTCCACAGACTTTAAAGTTCAATAATGTCCATTTTTCATTGAATTAGTCATAATAGGAATAATCCATATTATTTTTCCTCAAATGAAAATATTTCTGAGGAAAAATATGAAATTAGTTTACTCTCCTTTACTACTCCAATTCGAATAAAGAAATTGCTTTAAAAGTTTCTTGTGGAAAATGTAATTTGGGTGCTACAGGTGCATACTTCAGAGTCATTACTTTTTTTTCCCCTGACTTGTCTCATCTCTGACCAGTGTAGGTGACAGTCACACCTAATTGGATCATGGCTGTCCTTCAAGTCTCTTCATTAATTAATAACCAATATTTTCTCATTATTTTTCTAAGATTACACACAATGAATAAGACCCAATCCTTGCCCTCAATTAATTTAAAATTTAGAAGTAGGGGTCTGTAAACAAATACCTATCACACAAAGCAGTCATAATGGAATAGAAGAGAAAAATATTCTTACAGAAACAGAGAAATGACAGTTTACTGCACCTCAGATTTATTAAAGAAGGCTTCAAAAAGTTTATCTTAGTTAAACTTTGAAGGAACAGTTGGCTTTCAATCCACACAGCAACTGAGCATTTCAGGAGATGGAAGAGGAACAGTGGGAAATAAAGCATGCTCTCCTCCTCCATGCTTTCCAACCAGAGCATGTTTTTCATATCTGAAGTACAATACAGATGACTGAAAGTCCTGGTGGTCTATTCATTCACGTAAACAGCTATATTTACTCTTTGAGCACCTGATGCATGCCCAGCACTGGGCTAGGTACTGAAAAAAACAGAAGTCAGAAAAACAAAACTGTTAGCCCTCCTAGGGATGGGAGTGGACCATTGATTAAATGATGCTTCTTAGATCTCCACCTGCTCTATGATACTATGAAGCAGTAATGTTCAAACTTCCTATTTATTTTCCATTGAGCTTTATCAAAAGGAATTTTAAAAACTGTTCCATAAATTACATGCATAGTCATTAATTAATAATAAAATGTCTGCTGAACTTGAATGTATCTAATATGAAAATATTCAGATGTTACTTCTCTGAGTAGCTGAGGAATCTGTAGCAAACACTGAGTCTTTGTATTCAAGTCCTTACTTCTCTTTTGTTTTTATCATGCTGTGGGGGTGGAAAATTTTGAAAATCAGTGAACTAAACAAAGTAGTCCAACTGTCCATCTGTTTATCTTTTTTTCTTCTCTATACCTTTTAGGCTGTTTTCTGTGGTTGTTCTTGTTGTTAAAACTTCTCCAGAAGGGATGCATTAGAACACTCTGGTGAGATAGTGCATGAAAAGTATTGCATTGGAAAGTATGTACCAGAGAGAAGGAAGAAAAAGAGGACCCCAAATAATTGATAATCAGAACTAGAAGCCACTTCTAAAATGGAGCAATTGGTCCAGACATGAAATGGTAAGGAATGTCTTTGACACACCCCAAAATGTGTCAAAAAATGTTTGGTTCATATGACCTCTTCCTATCCTTCATACATGACATATGTCACTAACTGAATACAAGGCTTTTCCTAGCTGAGATGGAACACAATATCATAAACATTATCATAAAGTTAGTGCCGCGAAACTATTCTTAATCAGAATGAATGAACAAATTAATAACTATTTGCAATACATGACCTTGTTCAAGAATGTCATTTTATAGATGTAGAAACAGAATAAGAGTATATTCCTGATGTGTCTATTTATCTAATTAATGAAAATGTATAAGTAATAACCTATATTTATGTCCAAGTCTTTTCTTCAAGAAGCCATTCATCTAATATTTATTGAATACTTGCTATCTCCTAGATGAGGCACTAGATATTGGGTTATGCATAGGAAAAAAAACATTATTCAAAGCTTTAATACTCCTTAAAATATATCAATGGAATAATTTTTAATTTTTCTGATTGAGAAGTGGAAATATTGAAATCTAAAACACAGTTGTAAATTTAGATGTCTCTGTTTGACTTTGAAAAAAACTCGCACGCACCTTCTGAATTTTTCCAAAAGTGCTAAAAAGGAAATAATTAATGGCTGCTTAATTAATGTTTATTTTTGCTAGACTGCTTGGTTTAAATAGAACAAATTTATATAATACTGAAACACTGTGCTTTTGTACACTGTGCTGTTGAGTTTACTTCATAGTACATTGAGCCCCTTAAATAATTACAGTACACGTCTACTGAAGGTACAGGCTTGGGACTTGCTATGAAATAATTTAAAGTAAGCTAGGAATCAAAAGAACAGCATTCTTATATAATCTCTGCCACTAATTAGCTATATGACATTGGTTTAAAAAAGATCTTTCTGGAACCTCAAAAGCTTTAGTGAAATTTTAAAAAGTGGGAAAAGTGATATTAAAGATTATTTTTCCTTCCAATAATGACTAAAAGTAATATTTTACCATTAAGTTATTTTAAGTAATTTTTTTGTTTCATGGTTGTTCTTACTTTTTAATTGTCTAGATTGTTTTTGTTTATATCTACCACCTTGTGTTGAAATAGTCTGTTTACAAACAAAATGAAATCAGCAAATATAAGAGCAAAGACAGAGTATATGACATTTTGAGGGTGGGAACATTGAGGAGCCAAGGGCAGCCTTGCCAATGGCCAGCAGGAGTGCAGTGACCTTCAGGAGCTGAGGGCAGCTCCCATCAACAGATAGCAGTAGTGAAGGGCACCATTGTGTGAGTGACCCACGACTGCCACAGACACTGCTGCCATGTTGGAGGTCTGCAATAGCCACTGCCACAGCCACCACTACTGCAGGGTGGACCACCACCACTGCAGCAGCCACCACCACCACATAGGCAGCCTGCCAGCCATACAACTGCATCGACACAAGGAGGGGCCCCAAGTGGCCTATGCAGATCTGTACCCAGTGGCCCAACCCACAGAGGGAATTATGCTGCCTCCAACAATTGCAAACCTGGGAGTGGGAGGTATGTGTGGATCCCACACAATGGCCTTGATCTGGTGAGAGACACATACCAAACTCCAGGAGAGTGCATAAATCTAGCATACCCATATAGAGTAAGGAAGAAAAATTTCCACCATCACCAACCCATCTCCCAACCAGGAGAAGCAAGGACCCAGGAGGAACCTCTGCCTTTAGGAATGAGGAAAGAGAAACTCCACGCAGCATCACCCATTCAAACTGAAGAGCTCTGTGCACCCATTAGGATCATGGGACACTAGCCAGGGTGCCAATAAGCCCATCCAGAATCATCCACCCCAGCCAAAGAGTGACAAGACACCCATGTACTTCTCCCAAGAACTCAAGAGCTCACATGTCCTCAATGACCTACCAGTGTCACTAACTTCAGCAAGGAATCACTAACTGCCCCAACGTGTAGGCCACAGAGGCACTCACGTCCAACTCCAACACTGAAAATGGTCAAAGTACCCACACAGGGACTACACTACTGTGTCTACCCAGAACCAATACTAAAACACCCTATTCAACAGTCAATATAAAACTCATCTATAGGAGGAAGTCTTTCTCCTCAAAATCCACTCCTGAGTAATAGAAGAAGCAACTGCTCTTCCAGATGATCAGACATCAGCATAGAGGTACTAGAAATATGAAAAAACAAAATATGACATCACCCAAGGAACATAATACTTCTCAAGTACAACCCTCCATAGTGCAGGAAACCTTTGAAATGACTTAGAAGGAATTCTGAGCAACAATCTTAAGAAAATTCAGTGAGATAGAAGAAGATTGAGACAGCAAAAAAAAAAAAAAAAATGAGAAAAATTACCCAGGATATGAAGGAAGAAAATTACAAAGAGATTAATACCTCAAAAAAAATGTAGCAGAAATCCTGTAACTGAAGATTCATTCAATGAAATAAAAAGCACAACTGAGAGCTTAAGCAGCAGGCTAGAGCAAGCAGAAAAAAGAATGTCTGATCTTGAAAACAGTCTGTTCAAAATAATCCAGGCAGAACAAACAAACAAACAAACAAACAAAAAAGAATTTTTAAAAAATGAGGAAAACCTAAGAGCTAGCAGACAACTTTAATCACACAAACATCCAAACCATGGGTGTTCCGGAAGGGAAAGAGAAAGGAAAAGGCATTGAAAATATATTCTACAAAATAACAGTGGAAAATTTCCCAGGTATAGGAAGAAACATGGACTTTTAGATCCAGGAGGCTCAAATAGCCCAAATAGATTCAATTCCAAAAGGTCCTCTCCAAGACACATTATAGTTAAACTGACAAAACTCAAGACAAAGAGAGAATCCTACAAACAGCAAGAGAAAAGTGTCAAGTCACCTATAAGGGAGTCCATGTCAGACTAACATCAGGATTCTCAACAGAAACCCTTTAGGCCAGAAGAGAATGGGATGATATTTCAATATAATAAAAGAAAATAACCCCAAAACATACAGCCAAGAATATTATACCCTGCAAGCCTACCATTCAGAATAAAAGAGAAATAGTATATTTTCCAGACAAACAAAAACTGTAGGAGTTTACCCCCACACAACCAGCCCTACAAGAAATCCTCAGGCAGTCCTGCACTTGGAATCCAAAAAAAAAAAAAGAAAGAAAGAAAAAAGCAATAATCACTGCCATGAATTCACAAGAAAGAACAAAACCCACTGTAGAACAAAAATGCAAATGAGAAATAGAAGAAAACTGTATCTTACCACCTCAAAATCCAACAAACACCAAATACAAACAATAAACAAGGAATTAAGGAATAAAAGATATTTAAAACATCCAAAAATATCAATAAAATGCCAGGAGTAAGATAGTACCTTTCAATAACAACCTAAAGGTAAATGGGTGAACTCCCCACTAAAAAAGACACAGACTGACAGATTGATCAAAAAGCTAGACCCCACTATATGCTATCTACAAGAGACTCACCTCACCTATAAAGACACACACAGACTAACAGTGAAGTAATAAAAAAAGTATATCATGCAAATGGAAACCAAAAACAAGCAGGAGTAGCTATTGTTATATTGGACAAAATATGGGCTTTAAACTGAAAACCGTAACTATAAACAAAGAAGGCTGCTACATAATGATAAAGGGAACTATCCAGCAAGACAACACAACAATCATAAATAGATATTCATCCAACATCAGAGAACCCAGGTATATAAAGCAAACACTATTAGACCTGAAGAAAGAGAGACCCAAATGCAATAATAGCTGGGGGACTGAACACCCTTCTCTCAGCATTGCGCAGATCATCTAAGCAACAAATCAACAGAGAAACACAGAATTTAAACTACACTTTAGACCAATTAGACTTGGCAGATATCTACAAAACATTTCATTCCACAACTACAGAATATTCATTCTTCTCCTCAGCACATGGAACATTCCTTAGGATAGATCAAGTGTTAGGTCACAAATCAAGAATCTACAAATAAAAAAAATTGAAATCATTTCAAATACCTTTTCAGACAACAATGGATTAAAACTAGAAATCAATAACAAGTGAAACTGTGAAAACTATACAAATTGCACAGAAATAAAACAACATGCTCCTGAACGAACTATGGGTCTAAGAAGAAATTAAACAGAAAGTCAAAAAATTTCTTCAAACTAATGAAAATAAATACAAATCATACCAAAACTTGTGAGATGCTGCAAAAGGAGTACTAACAGGGAAGTTTATTTCAATAAATGCTTACAACAAAAGAATAGAAAGATTTCAAATAAACAATTTGATGCTGCACCTCAAAGAACTAGAAAAACAAGAACAATCCGATCACAAAATTAGTCAATGGAAAGAAATAATTAAGGTCAGAGTAGAACTAAATGAAACGGACACAAAAAAATGATACAAAAGATCAGTGAAAGTAAAAGTTGGTTCTCAAGAAGGTAAACAAAATAGAGAAACCATTAACTAGGCTAACTAAAAAAAAAGAAGAGAGAAAACCTAAATAATAAAAATCAGAAATGAAAAAGGAGACATTACGACTGATACCACAAAAATGTAAAGAATCATTAAAGATCATTACAAACAACTATACACCAACAAATGTGAAAATTTGGATTGGATAAATTTCTGAACACATACAAACTACCAAGACTGAACCAAGAAGAAATAGAAAAGCTGAACAGACCAATAATGAGCAATGAGATTGAAGCAGTAATCAGCAGCCCCCCAACAAAGAAAGCCCTGAACCAGATGGCTATACTACTGAAATCTACCAAACCATTAGAGAGAAATAAATACCAATTCTATTCAAACTATCTTAAAAAACTGAAACAAATGCCATTCTCCCAAACTCATTGTATGAAGCCAGAATCACTCTGATACCAAAACCAGACAAACATACAACAAAAAAAGAAAAGAGAGAGGCCAGTATCTCTGATGAACATTGATGAAAAAATCCTGAACAAAATATTAACAAACAGAATACAACAACACATCAAAAAGTTCTTACACCATGATCAAGTGGGATTTATCCTGGGGATAGAAAGATGGTTCAACATATGAAAATCAGTAAATGTGATACAACATATCAACAAAATCAAGGACAAAAGCTGTATGATTATCTCAATAGATGCAGAAAAAGCATTTGACAAAATTTAACATTTCTTTATGATAAGGACTTGGCAAGTTAGATATAGAAGGAAAGTATCTCAACACAATAAAAGCCATATATGACAAACCCACCACCAATATCATCCTAAATTCCCTTGAGAACAGGAATATGACAAGATGCCAACTCCTAACACTCCTATGAAACACATCATTGGAAGTACCAGCCAGATAATCAGGCAAGAGAATGAAATAAAGGCATCCAGGCTGGAAAAGATGAAGTCAAACTGTCCCTGTTTGCAGATGACATGATCTTATACATAGAAAAACCTAAAGACTCTCCAAAAAAGAAAAAACAATACTCTTACAGCTGATAAACAATTTCAGTAAAGTTGCAGGATGCAAAATCAACACATGAAAATCAGTAGTATTTTTACATTCTAATAATGAGATAGCAAAAAAAGAAATCAAGAAAGCAAGCCCATTTACAATCCCCTAGGAATCAATCTAACAGAGGAGGTGAGAGTCTCTGCAATGAGAACTACAAATAACTATTGCAAGAAATTAAAGAAGACACAAAGAGATGGAAAGACATTCCATGTTCTTGGATTGGAAGAATTAACATTGTGAAAATTTCCATACTACCCAAAGTGATCTATAGATTCAGTGCAATCCCCATCAAAATATCAAAGAAGTTCTTCACAGAAATAGAAAAAACAATCCTAACATTCATATAGAAGAACAAGAGATACCCAAATTTAAAAAATTAAGCTGTAGGAAGCTGGAGGAATAAACAACACCTCCTGAATTCAAATTATACTACAAAGCTATAGTAACCAAAACATGGTACTGGCATAAAAACAGACACGCAGACCAATGGAACAGAATAGAGAACACAGAAATCAACCAACATACTTACAGCCAACTGATCTTCAACAAAGGCACCAAGATTGTACATAGGAGAAAAGACTGCTCTTCAATAAATGATGTTGGGAAAATTGAACATCCATGTGTACAAGAATGAATCTAGGCCCATATCTCTCACGATATACCAAAATCAACTCAAAATAGATTAAAGACTTAAACATAAAACCTAAAATTATACAACTCCTAAAAGAAAACGTAAGGGAAACACTTTAGGAAGCAGGACTGGGCAAACAAAGTCTTTATAAATATGACCCCAAATGCACAGGCAACAACAGAAAAAATAAAGAAACGGAAGTATATCAAACTAAAAAGCTCTGCACAACAATAGAAACAATTAACAGACCAAAGAGATAACCTACATAGTAGCAGGAAGTATTTGCAAACTATGCATCTGACGAGGGATTAATACCCATAATATACAAGGAACTCAAACAACTTGGTAAAAAAAAACAAGTACCCAGATTTACAAATAGGCAAGGTAGCTGAATAGTCATTTCTCAAAGGAAGATATACAAATGGCCAAAAGGTATAGGAAAAAATGCTCAACATCACTAATCATCAGGGAAATGCAAATAAAAAACACACTGAGATATCATCTCACCCCAGTTAGACTGACGATTATCAAAAAGACAGAGAGTAACAAATGCTAGCAAGGATGTGGAGAAAGGAACTCCTACACTGTTGGCGAGACTGTAAATTAGCACATCCATAATGAAGACAATATGGAGGTTCCTCAAATAACTACAGATAGATCTTCCACATGATCCAACAATACCATTGCTGGGTATATACCCAAAAGAATAGAAATCATCGTGTTGAAGGGATTCCTGCACTCCCATGTTTATTGCAGCTCTATTTTCAGTAGAGAAGAGTTGGAATCAACCTAAATATCCATCAGCAGTCAACTGAATAAGAAAAATGTGGTATATATACAGAATGGAATGCTACTCTGACATAAAAAAGAGTGAAAATTCTACATTCACAACAACATGGATGAACTTAGAGAAAATTATGTTTAGTGAAATAAGCCAGACATTGAAAGAGAAATACCACATTGTCATTCATAAGTGGGCGCTAAAAAAAACTTAAAAGGAAAGAAAGAATGATACAACAATCACAATAATTTATTGAACTTTAAAATGGGGAGAGCAGAACTGAGGCCACCAGAAGTAGGAAAGAGGAAGGGAGAAGGGGGTTAGTGAGAAATTGGTAAAGGGCCACAAAAAATGATTACATTGTATAGTGCTGAGTATACTAATTATTTTGATTTGTGCATCAAATATTGCACACAGGTATTGATACTCAATGCTGTACCCCACAGAAATGGAGTTAGTTATTTTTTAATAAAAAGAATTGGTCAACAGACACAAAGAATGATTGTGCATTGTAATGGTGAATAAGCTAACTATACTGATCTAACCACCACACATTCTACACAATTATTGAAAATCAATGTTGTACCCCACATGTATGTATAAGAAATAAATACATAAATAAATAAATAAATCGGAAGAATATATAACATTTGAATAATCCAAATAAAACTACTATGAATAAAATATATGATTTATTGAATTTATAATTTTAATAGATAAATCAAACACCGGTTGAGGCACTGCTGCAGGAAGAATAAAAAGAAAATAGAAAAAAATGAGGAAAAAGATCTGAAGAAAATGTACAGAATGAAGCACAGAGAGAAATAAACAGTTTGTAACTTTTTATTTTAGTTTAATTTATGATTGTTTTCCACAATTGTTCTTATAAGTATACTAGTGTTATATCATTGCTTTAATAGTCACAATATATTTTATCAAGTTGGTACAAAATAATTTATTTGACTCATTCTCGATTCATGTACAGTTAAGTTATTTTAATTATTTCTGCTCCTTGGTATTCTGGCATTCAATATTGTGAAACAGATACTAAGAACAGTCTAATTTTACTAAAAGACTTAATTTTTTTCTAGCAGTTGTAGGTTCACAGCAAAACTAAGAGGAAAGGACAGAGATTTCCCATGAAACCCCTGCCCCCCCACACCCACAGCCTCCCCCATTGTCAACATCCCACACCAGAGTAGTACATTGGTGACAACCAATGATCTCATAATGACACATCATTTTCACCAAAAGCCCATAGTTTGCAATAAGGTACATTCTTAGTGATGCACATTCTATAGGTTTTGACAAATATATAGTGACATAGTATCATTCAGAGTATGTTCACTGCCCTGAAAATCCTCTGTGCTCTTCCTGTTCATCTCTCTCTCCCACTAACCCATGGCAATCACTGATCTTTTCACTGTCTCCACAGGTTTGCCTTCTCCAGCACATCACATAGTTAGAATTATACAATATAGAGTCTGATTTGTTTTTCTAATGTGAAAACATATTTTTCTCTTCCTAAATTTTTGTAGTATCTGTTTTTCACTTTTTCATCTCAGGAGTTTCCTCAAGCAATATATAATTGTCTGCTCTTCTTTTATTTTTTCTTATAATTAATGGGTCATTTTGATACTCAAATTCAGTTCTTTTAATTTCAATAATGTTTTATTATTATCATAATATTTGAATGCTTTTTCTGTTTACTCCTTGGATGTAAATTATTTTTGACAGCATCTATTTAGTCATATATATATATATAATATATATATACATAATATACATATATATATACATACATATATATACATGCATATATATACATACATAATACACACATATATATATATATAATGTTATTCCCTTTCATCCTTTTCACTTCATTCTAGATGCATCCCAATTTCATCCGTCATGATACAGATCTAATTTTAGGCAAAGTTAATATTATTTTATTTCATGGACTCTAAAGAAGTTTTTAATTGTTCTATGAATTTTAAACTTTTCAGTTTTACCCTGCTTTGCTGTAAATACAGCCAATTAAAACTATATGTACATGTAGTTGTACTGCTAGCTTTTACATAAGAAGTTAACTAGAATCTCTGTTTTCTTTAAAATTTCTTTTTAAATGGCCATCGTTTAGTGGCATTTTAGTTTACATGTAGGGAGTAGAAATAATCCTTTTCTATGGAATTCATGTGTGTATACTGACTTTAACAACTCCACTCAAAATCAATTTATTGAGAACTATTCAGGGTCTTAGGTATAACCCTACCTACAAACTAACAAATAAGACTGCCAAACTTTCATAGATGCAGTCAGAACACATGATGAGACTTCTGAGTTTGAGACAAAGTACTTTTTATTCACACTAGTAGCAGTAGTGAAGGTATCAGCATTTTCACCACTTCCCCCAACCCCAAGTTCTACAGACTGATATGAACAGGACCTGTATAATCAATGGGGTTTGGTACAGGAGAGGAATTCAGAGCTTATAAAACCTTAACTTTTTATAATGGATGATGAACATACCTGAACTTTGTTTCAGAAGGAAACATCTTTATTATACTGGAAGTAAACAAACCACACTTTGCTCTTGTGGGAGACAGTCTAGCCGCCAAAGCTATTTGCTATACAAGCATTTTTTAAAAAGATAGTCTGGAACAAAGTACTCAATGCCACAGCTTGCAGGATGTGAAGAAATGAGAGAGATCTATGAAGAATTATCTCCCAGCATGGACAAGTTAGAGTTCAGTTACATGTAACAGAAAACCTGACTAATGAAGACTTAAACTAGATAGTGATGCATTTGCCTCATTGCTCATGCAAAAACATCAGGGCCAAGTGGTCCAGGGCTGGTTTTGTGGTTCAGTGACACCATCAAAGACCAAGTCCCCCTCTTTCTCTCCTTCCTTTGCTTGTATCCTCAAGCTTGCTGCCCCCCCGGCGGCAATGTGGTTGTTACATTGTATACATCATGTCCACATTGAAGTCTTCAGAACTTGTATTTCAGTTGATTTAAATTGTCACAACACACCACTGATACAGCTGGTGACAAGTAAACTGTTTAATCAAACTGATCGTTTAATATCATAGTCAATATAAGCAGTTGTTTGACTAGTTCTGCATTATTTGTTTTGTTTCATTTTTTGTTGACCAGGAATTAAATCTTTTTAGTTTGTAGACATGACTGATCCAATACAACCACTAAAAAAATGTCCATAATGCCTCCTTAATACTAGTGCCTTATTCATTCTTTCTCTCAACAGGTAATATGCAACTGTGCCTGTTATCTTCAACACATCATTCTTCATGCTAAGGAGTCATATTAACACGTTCTTAGCTCTGAGGGAGAAAGTTCACAGTATTACATGGAACTTCATTATTTCACTTGGGAAGAAAAATGAAAGCCAAATACTTGATTAGGACTGTGGGTAAATATCAATAAATGTAGTCATTTGTGAATAACTCTAGGACATTTTACAGATTGATTTTCAAAATATCTTGAACAAACTGTGAATATATTTGAGAGAGCATCCAGCTATTGCTATGTAATGACCCTTGAGGTAGTGGTGGTGTTCCCCCCAATGAGTGCACTTTCCACTGAAGCAAACTCAGTGGAGCTCTTTTACAATCAATGCATAAACATTCTTTGTCATTTGGCTTCATTTTTACATAAATTTCTGTGGGTTAACTCCAGGCTTCAATATCTACCTTCCCCACCTGCCTCATCCAAGCTCAACCCCAGAAAGGAGTTTGTGTCTTTAATTACATGTCTACACTTATTTTTACAAAGTGGAGCCTGCAGCTCGGCTGAACAATACAGTGCTATGTGCTTCTTGGTGATAAAACCCAGCATCCTAGATTCTTGTTTGTTGACTGGCAAAGCCGGAAGCCAGTGTATGCCTTCAGCTGTAAAAAGATAATTCTGTACCCTAGATGCTAGATTTCAGTTTTCCACAGGAGCCCTGTTATCCTTTCTGATTCCCACTATATAAACTTCCGACAAAGCGTGGCCTAAATCTGGCCTCTTTCCATGCCAGGTACTTAGCCCTCAGGCCTATGACTACTCTGTCAAACACACAAATGTGCGCGTGCTCACGTGTGCACGACAGAGAAATAATCCCACGGATAGCCTATGACTTGGTCCTACAAAGAAAGCATACTCTCTGCCAGAATTCTGCTATAGAAAAGCCTGTAAAACAGTTAGTTCCAAGAGTTTGAAAAATCAGACTCAAATGTGAAATAAGCAAGGTGTCATTGGCTACTTGAAACCTATTTTTTTTTTTTTCAAATTCCCCATGTCTTATTGAAGACAGCATAAAGAGGACAAGGGGAAGAAAATAAAGTGAAGATTCATAAGCTCTTTGTCGTTAGCATCAGACTGATATCAAAATAGAGTCAAAGCTCTGGCCTAAGATTCTCAGCAGTATTTTGACAGCACTGAACTTTTACATCACTGCAACACCTAGAATTTCTGAAAATAGATCCTGCACTTTAAATGATTCTATTGACTTTATCCAACAACAAAAAATATATGTATATCTTATGACCTAATAAGTTGATGGCTGAAATTCCAGGAACCTGGAAAAGAAGAATAGGAGTAAGAAATTTTTCATTGCATCTAGGATCTTATTGTTCTAAAGTGTGATTTGTCTTATGCATAAGCTTGTTAATTCCAGTGATCTTTTGCTTATTGGTACAGTTGTCCTGAAATCTCAGGACTCTGAAGAGTTCATATACAGTATATATAGATTCTATTTTTTTAATTAATTTTTTAACTGTACATTTTTGTGGGATACAGTTTATTGTTTCAGTGGATGCATATAGTGTATACCAATCCAATCAGAATAGTTAACATATCTGTCACCTAAACATTTATCATTTCTTTGAGGTTATAACATTCAAGAGCCTCTTTTCTGGCTATCTTGAAATATACAATACAATACTATTAGTTATAATCACGCTGGAGCACCAGCACTTATTCTTTCTATCTAATTGTAACTTCATAACTTTGTACTCATTTAACAATTTCTCCTCACACCCCACCTTGCCTGCCTCTGATAACTGCTATTCTACTATTTTGTTTTCTTTTAATTTATTTTGTCTTAACTGACCCATGATAATTGTATGTATTTATGGAGTCTAATGTGATATTTAGGTACATTTATCCAGTATGCAATGCATATTAGGTTATTTAGCATTTCCATCACCTCAAATATTTGTCACCTCTGTTTTAGAAACACTTAAAATTCTCTCAATTAGCTACTTAAAGTTATACAGTAATTTTTTGTTGACTATAGTGTCCCTATATTGTTTTAGAACACTAGATCTTATTCTTCCTATCTCTCTAAAATTTTGTATCCATTGACTACTCTCTCCCCATGACCCTTTTCCCCTTCCTTTCCTAGCCTCTAGTAACTGTATACTCTACTCTCTGCTTCTGTGAGTTCAACTTTCTCAATTTCCACATATGAGTGAGAATATGTGGTATTTCTCTTTCTTTGCCTGGCTTATTTCACTTAACATAAGTTTCTCCAAGCTCATCCATGTTGTTGTAAATGTCAGAATTTCATTCTTTTTTATGGCTGAGTATTATTACATTGTGTGTATATACCAAATTTTATCTATCCAACCATCCACTGATGAACATGTAGGTTAGTTCCAAATCTTGGCTAATGTGAATAGAGCCGTGATAAACATGGAAGTGATTCTATTTTAAAATATAAGTTAATTAGCAATTATGGACTGACCATCACAAGATATTCACAAGAAAAGACAAATTTGGAATTTAAACAATTAAAAGTCCTTCCTGACAATTATGTAAACTGTAGTTTGAACTGTGAGTCATTCAAAGATGGAACTTTCTTCCTCTCTCTGCTTCCTGTGTATTTTTATGTCAGTTACTCATAATGCCAAGAATGTTTTTAATCCCAAAAGATCTATAGAGCCAGTAAAGCTATGGATAAACAAGCTGGATAGTCTCATGTATCACCCACAAAGTTATACTTTTAATTGATGAATCTGTGGTTTGTTGATGATGCTAAGCAGAGAGAGCACAGTTTGATCACAGGCTAAATTCTCAGCTCTAATAGGTTTTTAAAAATCAGCCTGTGATTAAGAAGCTGTGTAAATGCAAAATATATGTAATTAAGAAAGAAAAAATACAGAAATCAACAGTTATACTCCTCAGGTTCTTATCATATTTCAAAACTAATACTTTAGCAGATGTTGTAATGTTGCTTAATTCAATTACTCATTTATTTAGTTGCTCTTCGAGTAGCTTGTGAGTGTCTACTATGTGTCACACCTATCCTACCACGTGGAAATACAATGATGAAAAAGAGGCACTATCACCCTCAATTTCTCATGGGGTACATCGATTTTTTAAAAACTATAAGAGCTGATAATTTAGCTTGTGATGTGAAAATCAAGCTGTGCTCTCTTCATTTAAAAATGACCATGAAGATGGGTGACTAAGAAACCATGGAAGGTTTTTAAGCATGGAAATATCAAAGCATGACTTGAGGTTTGAAAAGATTTCTTTGCATGAAGTATAAAAAAGTGAGTTAGAGTAAGAGTGGTGCATGGATACTCACTAGGGGGACTTTACAGTCTAGTTTGGAAATAAAGGTGAGTTGAAATAAGATTGGAGTGGATGATATAGAAAGGAGTAGTCATATTCTAGATGGTAAATTTAGCAGGACACAGAGATAAATGCGACAGAGGGAGTGGGAAGAAGGGAGTGAAGCAAAAGGCTACATGAAGAATATTCTTAGATTTTTAACTTGTGCAAATGAATAATGATGTTCTTTACTAAAGTGAGGAATATTTTAGATGGGTAGGTTGAGGAGCAAGATCATTAGTTAAGTTTTGAACCCATTGCTTTAGAGGTGTTTTTGAGGCACCTGAGTAGAGATATTGAAGAAATGGTTGGATTAAAGGATCAGATCTTAAATGATAATGCATATTTGAAAGTCATTGATATTTGGTTGATTACTGAAGTCATGCATGTGTAATAATATTCCTAAGAAGAGAATATAGGAAAGCTAAGAGGAAAACACAAGGAAGCTATAGGAAACATAAGGAAAACTAGGACTGAACTTTAAGGAGCTGAAGTATAGCAAGAAATTGGTAAGCCGGTAAAAGGATCAGAGAAAGAGTTATCTGGAAACAATAGGAAAACTAGAAGGTTGTGATGCAGTGGATGCCAATGGAAAGAGAGATGTTCCAGAAGGAAGGAGCAGTCAATATTGTTAAATGATGCTGAGGTGTTAAGTAAGGTAATTGCTAAATATGGCCATTAAATTTAATGGCAAAGAAATCATCAAGAGCCATTTTAGTAGAGTTTTAAGAATGGAAGCCAGATAAAAATGACTGAGGAGTGAATGAAAAGTGAAAAAATGGATACTGTAAGTGTAGACTATTCTTCTGAGAGATCTGTGAGGAAGAGAGAGGGAAGAATCCAAGGTGAAAATAAGTTTGATTAGATTTTTTTATTAAGTTTGGAAGGATATGAGCTTGCTTATGAAAGAATAGATTATTGACTTCAGAAACAGTTCATTTTCCCAGAAGACACATTCCTACTCTTTTAGTTTGAAATTCATTCTTTCTGAGAAAACAGATAATATGTCTCTCTTAAAGTGTTCAGCAAGAGAGAAATTTATAATCCACTAGAGTTAATTGATTTGATTTTATAAAACTTCTGGTTAAATACATACATAACAAATTAACTGTTTGGAAATTAATTTAAATTGATTGCTGAAATATGAATTTTCCAATCAAATGATGATTTATGCAATCTTATTGGAAAAAACGTTTTATTTTTTTTTTAGTAAGTATATTATTTAGGATTCAACCACAGAAGCCAAGTCAACAGGAGATATTAGAGATTATGTAATTTATTTATAAATTAAATAGGTATCTATTAAATTATATATACGTGTGTGTGTGTGTGTGTGTGTGTGTGTGTGTGTGTGTGTATACACACATTAAATAAATTAAGGGATTCATTCTTAGGAATTTGTTTGCTCATTTCTGGGGGCCTTGTTGCTTTGCCTCACCTGGCATGATGGAGATGCAAAAAGGATTACTCAACACTCATCTCTTGTGACCAGTGAGACACCCCAAAGGGGTTAACTTCCCAGAACCCTCAAGAGAGAGGCATTCCTCCCTGGGAAATTAACCATGAACTGGGGTTCTGTCTCAGTATTTATTCTTCAGGCCAGAAAGTTATAGAAAAGAACATAGGTGGAGTTATGGTTAAGTGTAGTTTAACAATAGAGGCTAGTAACATCAGTGAAATAACAAAGTGACATTCCATAATGCAATTTGCAGAAGATTAAGTTGATCCACCAACAAAAGCTTGTTCTTAGCAAATACTGTGTTTTCCTACAGCAGTTTCCTCAGTATTTTTACATAACAATAAAGCAACTTTCTTAACACATCAATCAGTAGGTTAACCTGCTCTCAAGGACAATTTTGCTGTGTTACAATTCTTTATCCACAACAGAGATTTTAGCCTGGGGAAAGTTTCCCATCTTTTGCAAACTTAACATTTCAATATGTAATTTTAAAAGGTTAGGTTATACCTGAAACTACAGGGCTTTGGAAACTAGTCCCTGTGAAATACATTTGCTTTATAAATGTTAGTATACTCCACAGGACCTGGCTAAGCAAGCCTGAAGTCCATGGAGCTGGCAGCAGAAAGAGATCTCAAGCAAACTAGAATCTCAAGGGCTTCTAAACAAAATGAAACTTCTTGTTCACAGATAAGACTGTCTCTTTACTCAGGGAAGACCAAGACTTTTTTTTTTTTGTCTTTTTCGTGACTGGTACTCAGCCAGTGACTGCACCGGCCATTCCTATATAGGATCCGAACCTGCGGCGGGAGCGTCGCTGCGCTCCCAGTGCCGCACTCTCCAGAGTGTGCCACGGGTTCGGCCCAACCAAGACTTGTTTTAAAGGTCTTCCAACTAAGTTAGGTCCGTCCAAGATAATTTACTTTTTAATTTACTTAAAAGTCAACTGATTAGAGACTTTAGTCACACTGGAAAAAAATCCCTTCACAGCAGCACCTACAGTGTTTTACTTAATAACTTGGAGAAGACATAGCATGCTACAAATGGCTGTCACCTCACTGTCATTCTCTACCTCTCATGAAATAATACCTCTTGTAGGCTATTCCAATGGAAAATCAGTAGAATCAGTGTGGAATTTTACATGAACAGTTTCTCCAAGCTTTATAAGGAAGATCAGCAATCTAATTAGGTGAAAGTTATTTAAAAAAGACATCAAAATTAAGACCTGTGTGAAAATTTGACCACTTGAACAACAGAGCAACTGTGGTGAACCAAACCAAGTAGGGATAATAATGAAATTAGTTTGAAGATGTAAGAACTAGAAATAAACTTTTCTAGTGCTTATAGTTTGAGATCGACTCAGATAAACTGAATACAGCTGTATATTGCATAGAAAGCATGTTGGGCTTTATCCCTGGGATATTAGTTATCTGTTGCTGCATAAGAAACTGCCTCAAAAGTTCATAAATTAAAACATTAATAAATATTTATTATCTCACAGTTGCTGGGGATCTTATAACCTAGGAGTGGATTTCCTGAGTTCTCTGGCTAGGGGATTCTCATGAGATGGAAGTGAAGATATCAGCCAGATCTGAAGTCATCCCAAGGCTTGACTGGAGTTGAAGGACTTATGCCCAAGATGGTCCACTCATGTGGCAGGTAAGTTGGTGCTGGCTGTTGGCAGGAGTCCTCATTGAAGACATCTCTATACAGCTGCTTGTGTGCAACATGGTGGCTAGATTCCGCCAGAGCTGGTGATCCAAGAGAGAGCAAAAAACACAGAGAAGCCATAATTAAAAGTTACAAAAGGCATAAATACCAAGACAAGCATCATTGAGGGCCATCTTGAACATCAACTACCACACCTGGCACTGTATCTTCAATGTCCAGGGTTCTATCCTTCCACAGAGCAGCTGTTAGAACAAAGCACTGACTAAATTTCATAATCACTCTGAACTGACCATTTCAAAACACTTTAAAGATTTTGTAATCTCTTTTTTCAATTAGTATATAACTATATGTATTAGTTTGCTAGGGCTGCCATAACAAATACCACAGACTAGATGACTCAAACAACAGAAATTTATTTTCTTACAGTTCTGGGGGCTGGAAGTCCAAGACTAAGGTGTTGGCAGGTGTGGCTTACAGATGTTGTCTTCACATAGTTGCCCCTAGAACTGTGTATTGTCTGTGTCCTAATCTCTTTTTATAAAGACACCAGTCAGATTAGATACCATGCATTTAACCTCATTTACCTTAATTACCTTTTTAAAGGTCCTTTCTCAAAATAAAGTCACGTTGTGAGGTACTAGCGAATAGCACTTCAACTTATGAATTTGGGGGAAACATAATTCAATCCATCACCATGCATCCGACTTAATATCTAAAATGGATATAGTCAAGATTCAGTTACTCAAATTCTGCATTTATTTGAGTGACTAGGAATGGCAAAGAGTTTCAAATAATTAATCATTACATTCACTTGAACCAAAGCTAAGAAGAGGGTTTTTTTCCCCCTCTCCTTTATCAATAGAAAAGCAATATCCTTCCCTTCAAAATGTATAATCCACACTTAAGGAAAAAAAAAACTTCTTGGACATCTCTTCTTACTCAACTATCACCTTTTCAATGGGTCCTACCATGATCACACCTGCCTTCCCTAACTTTCTACTGCAACCAATTTTTTACCTTGATCTATGTTTTTGTAACACTCATCATAGCACTTTCTAATATAAAATATAGTTTATTTATTATGTTTACTGTTTCTTTCTTCTTACCGTAATCTAAGCTCCATGGGGCAAGGATGTTTGTCTTAGTAAGGCTCAATAATAGAATTTGTTCTTATCCCATTAAAAAACTCCAATTAATTTATTTCCATTTTTTTATTTATGTCTTTATTTTATAGATCTCAGCCCTTTCAATTCAGCCCATGAAGAACTGAAGGAAACTGAGAGATGAACTCTCAGGGATATGAGGAAACGATACTTTAAAAAACAACATCTCTACTTCTTTGTTTTTCATTAAACAATCAGAGAAATACAAAAGTCCTTAGTTTATACTAAATTAATTCGCATAACATAACAAATAATATCAGTTCCTTTACTTTATTTTCATATGAGCAATGTTTTTCCTCCTAAAGAAGTAAGGAAAATATGGAAGAAAAAATACTATACTGTAAATATAAATATGATATGTTTTGTAAGATATCTGCAAAATAAAGGAAGAAACCTGTTTGGTTGTGAATTGAAGAAAATCTTACTAGGGAAATTGACATATGACATTGAAAAGAAATGCTATTTTGACAAGTGGATGTGGAGGAGAGCCTTCCAGGTGGTCAGAATTAAATCAGAAAACCACAGAACCATGAAAGCCTGAGTATATTAAAAATTAACTATGATAATTTGACTGAACCCAGAGTCCATGTTGAGGCATAGTAGAAAATACAACTAGAAATATATATTGGAGTCAGGTCATGGAAGACACTAAATGTCCATCATAAGTTGTTGAAATTTGGTCAGTGGGCAGTAAGGAGTCATTGAACGTTTCCTGGTAGAACACTAACATGCTCGGCAAGTACCTCAAGGAAGATTAAATCTGGTGGTATTGAACTGATTTTGAAATCTGACAAAAACTTGAGATAACAATACCTCATTATGTAAGTCAAAACCCTTAAACTTGGTTAATTAACTTATAACAGTATTTAGAGAAGAAAAATGCTCTAAAATGATTAGTGTGTCTCTCTTTCCTTACTTCCTAAATGAAGGTAATTATAGTACTCAATTGACAAGATTGTTGTAAGGAATAAATGAGTTAATATATGTAAAGCACTATACAAGTGCTGTACAAGAGTTTTTTTTTATTATTATTGTTATTGTTATTGTTGTTGTTGTTGTTGTTATCCAAATAACCTGGACAAATTATTTAACCTTTTCATGCTTTGGTTTCCTAATCTGTAAGATGAGGATAATACCTGTAATGGTAACCTAGGTTACAGGTATTTTTAAGGCTTAAATATGTTAATAGGCTAAACTTTTAAAAATTGCCAGGCAAATACCAAGTGATAAATAAGGATTAGCTATTGCTGAAGTTATTATCACTCTCAATGTACATTAATGTAGTTGGGAAACATCAAAAAATTTAAATGTCTGACCTGTTCAAACCAAATCTCGCATGACATTATTCCATAATTTAATACTTAAAGTAGATAAGCCTTTGACTGTGGCCACCCAACTCAGTTCTCCCCAAAATTATGTTCTTCCCTCCCAAAGTACGTTTTGACCTACATTGATTACTTACTTGGTTTGGGTCAACAAGAAGCTGCTTAACAGGCTAATAGTAGAGAAATCTTCCAGAAAAAAATGTTCAATGGTATTTCCTTAATATTTGGAAAAAAAATAAAAGGACTTTTCTAGTTGGGGAAAAAGAGGCATTGGCAGGAAATTTTCAGGACAATTGTACTAATCAACAAATTAATCCACCCGCAAATCTTAATTGCATGTTTGCTTTGTACAAAGTACCAAATTCTGGGCACTGAAAGGTACAAAGAAATTAAGGGTAAGGCCTAATTCTAACTTAAAATTTTAAATGTATATTACTTTTCTAATGCTTCACTAAAAATTACCACAAACAGCTTAAAGCAATAGAAATGTATTATTTCCTAGTTTTTGTGAGTCAAGGGCTTGATACAGTGTAGCTGCATTCTCTGCTCAGGGATACACAAGGCTGAAATCAGGGTGTCAGATGGGCTGCATTCTCATCTAGAACTCAGTATCCTCTCTCAAGCTCAATCATGGTGTTGGCAGAATTCAGTTCCTTTAGGCTGAGAGACTGAGGTCCCCATGTCTTGCTGACTCTAGTGAAGGGGGTTGCACTTAGGTCCTAGAGGCCACCCTTAGGTCCTAGCCATGTGACCCTCTCATGACATGGAAGCTTATTATTCAAAGCCAGCAGCAGAACCTCTCTCCAGTCTGCTAAAAATGAGTCTTATATAACTTACTGTAAGCACTTGCGTGACTATACCATCACCTTTGCCATACAGCATCACTTTAATCATATTAATAGGTCCACCCACATTCAAGGGTATGAGATTCTACAGTGTGGGCATGCCAAGGGGCAGGAATCTTAGGGGTCATCTTTGAATTATGCCTTCACAGCATATAAATGAAAAGAATATCTGAAATATATGACAGTAAAATCTAAGGGGCTAAGGCTGTCAGGGGAGAGGGGAAAGAGACGTATTAGGGAGAATTGCCACAGGGGAAACGGAAAAGGGCAAAGGGTGTAAGCAAGTCAGATTCATGTTGACAATAGTTTATCCCTTGCCTCCTTCAATATTACCTCTATCATCAGAGGTTTCAGACTCGACTCTACTAAAAAATCTCTCTTATCTGCCTTCCCAGAAACACAGTGAGGAGAATTTTTTAGGTATGTTACTATCTTCAGAGCATTTTTCATATAATATGTCATTTAACATTTTTTTAAAATCCCATTTCAAGAATTGGGAACTTCTCATGTCCTCATCCCCATTCCCTCCTTCCATGACCACCACTGTTCCTGACCTCTGGTGCCAACCTCAACATTGCTGAGGTCTCAATGCCCAAAAGCAGCCTTTGATTGGAAATCAGAAACAACAGGAGGCTCCTGGAATTGTCACTGGCTATGCTGGATCACCTTAGTGGCTCTTAGCTTCACTTCAAGTGAGCAGACCCTTCCCACAGGTGATCTTCATGAAATCACTTTCATCACTATCCAGCAAATAAGCTAGGAAGCTGCTAAAGAATCCTAAAGAAGATGGTTCAAGTAGGAACTTTTCCACTGGTCGGCAAAGGCCCTGATATTATTTTTTAAGTTTCTAAAGGCCATTACATTATGGATGTCAAGAAAAAGAAGATTTCCTGACCAAAAATTATATCCCCACAATTGTGGAGATAGAGCAAAATGAATGCTTCCCAAAAATTCTATTAAGGAGCTTGACTTTTTTTTTTTTTTTCTAACTTTATCTTATCCATATCCCTCAAGAAAAACAATGGCACGTTGTGCTCCCTAGTCTTTTGTTTTCTGAACACAGCATGCAATTTTCAGGCTACAAGTAATCATACCAAGGAAATTAAAATATATAAACAAACGTGTCAAATCTTATCTTAAATGAAATGAAAAAGGATCATTTTATATGAGGATATAAAAATGTAATGTCCATGCATTTACTCATATAAATACAAAGACTTCTTTCAGAGGCCAGAATATGTAGGGGGGAATGGGAGAGGGGTAGAGATTAGGAGGAATAGGTCTAGTGTTCATTGCACACAGAGTGACTATAGTTAACAATAATATACATTTCAAAATAGCTAGAAGAGAGGATTTTGAATGTTATCCCCACAAAGAAATGATAAATGTCTGAGGTGATGCATATTCTAATTACTTTAATTTGACTATTGCACATTGTATACATGTATTAAAATATCACACTGTACTCCATAATGTGTACAATTATTATGTGTGAATTCAAAATAAATTAATTAGTTTAAAAAAATACTTCTTTCAGGTGGTTTAGAGAATAAGATACAAAATAAAGCAATAAAATATTAAAGTCATAGTTAGAGAAAGCAATCTTAGCCAAATCTTGAAACTGGTAGCCATGAAATTACAAGAGAATGGGGACTTCTCTGTGGGCAGGATTGTGAGAAAACAGAATAAATCAGAGTTAGAAATTCTGTCTTGGATATTTTATCATTTCACCTATCCATTAATTCTTTCTACAAATAGTTATTGAATATCACTCTGTTACAAGCCCTGTGCTAAGTGCTTTTCATGTGCTTTTTGAGTTTATTTACTTCTCTCAATCAACTCATGAGATTGTCTCAATTAGCATCCATAGTGTAGGAATGATAACTGAAGGTTAAAGAGGATAAATTCTCCTCTTTAAGTAAATCGGAGAGCTTGGTTTTGAACTCACAATAAATGGGATTAACAACCTGACAATGATGAGAGATGTTGTAGAATAATCATAGAAAACAAATGTTAATGCCAGGAAGAATAGTTCAACCTGAATATAGTAGCACAATGCTAAAAATATATTTAAATATTGTTACTCAGACATTAGAGAGGACAGTGGCATTTATTATTATTTTTTGTACTTGTCTATTTTAGATGATTTTTTGCTATTCCTCACCTGCTAAGTAGTTCTGATGGAAGCCCCAGTTCCCATACCCAGCCCTCTGGCTATAGTGACTTCTCTGGGGTGGTCTCTCAATCAAAGCAGAACCAATCACAGCATTTAGCCAGGTTAATTTTTAACTAGAACTGGCAGAAAAGAGTCTCTTTTCTCTTAGATCATTACTCTGGAGAGATCTGAATGAGTGTTAATATGAATAAGGGGTGGCCTGAGACCACACTCCTTGCCACGCACAAAGAAAACCTTGTGTGGAGAAGATGAAAATAAAGCTAACAGAGAGAGAAAATTATTCATGGGGAATCTCTTCCCAGCCTGCAGGGCCTTGGATTCACTTGTCCCTTTGAAGAGTTTTACTCTTTCTTTTTAACCAGGTTAGTTACATACAACAATAAACTCTCCTTCTTAACTTAAGATAACTCCCTTAAAGAGTCCTAAAGAATACATGTTGACAAAACAGGAGGTCTGTATAACCTACAGAGTTTTGAGGTAATGGAGAACCACACTAGAAAAATAACAGTGAAAATGGAAAGGATGATCTGAGAGACATTACAGAGAAAGTATCCACAGAACTTCAAAACAGGGTGAACTTGACAAGATAGAGGATCGATCGTGCTGTGATAGATACAAAGATATCAACTAAATTTTGTTCTCTGCCAAACTTACTAACTTCTTGACTAAGCTATGGCACAAGCTGACCCCAACAACTCTCCTAATCAGCCAAATTTGTCTAAATTTTGCAATTCTTTACAGAGCCCTGCCACCACAACATTGTCATGCCGTTCTTCATTAATTTGTTCTCTTCGGCTTGAACGTTTTCTCCTCTAAGGGCTTCAAGGTGAAGTCGAATCCAGTAACTTCTACAAAACCATCTCTAAACCTTTCCAGGCCTCCTGTTTACCAGATACCATATTTATTTGGGGCTTAGAAAATACTCCTTTGCTCTGCTATTTTTCTTGTTGTATACAAATACAGACATGTCCAACAAATTGAAGAGGCATCTATTTTTTTCAGCCATAGGAGCATAACATATATTTATTTTTCAATAATATAAATATTAGACCACAAAAGTGAGCTCTAGTAATTACAGTAATTATAGTTACCAGTAAAATAAGAATTTATCATTAATTACATGTCATATATATACACATATATTAAATAAACCATGTACTGTATATTATATGTGTGTTGTTGTGTGTGTATATATTTTTAGACACATTTCAAAGAGCATATAAACAAAAGCATATCCTGGACAAAGACCAAAGATCTGAGGATGAACACCCTGCTAAATTTACTTGTACTTCATTTATTTCTATTTCTCTCATTTTAAAATTCTAAATGAAAAATTCCCTTTTGCATTAAAGGCAGTTCTGAAGTTTCATGATATTTGGGAAGGTTGGTCACAGCACCACTTTATTCTTTGTTATCTGAGACTCAGGTTAAGAGCTCAGCCTTGGGCTCTGCCACTTCCCACTTGGGTGACTGTGTGCTAATTAATTTTTCCTGCATAACTCAGTTTCTTCTCAGGAGCTCAGATAATAATAGTTTTTCTCTCATAAGGATTTTGTGAAGATTCAATAAATTAACACATGTAAAGCCCTTAAAAGAGTTTATGGCACATGGAAAACTTCAATTAGCAACATCATCCTCATCATCATCCTCATCCTCATCCTCCTCCTCATCATCATCATCTTCATCATCATCATCATCATCATCATCATTCTGTCTCTAAGAAATACTGCCGTAGCACCAGAGTTTTAACAAGAAACAAATGCAGGAAGTTACTGCTTAAATAGGCACCATATTTAAATTTAAGACAATGAATGAGAATTGAAAAAATGTTTTTCTATGAAAAATGAGTTCTTCAGATATGTAAGTTTTTCACCAATATGAAGTGCAAGTATTCTGAGCTGAGACATTTATGCAAGTGTCCCTGAGCTGTAATATAGAGGCTTTTCTTGTGATCTCATTTGCTGGTAAAACTGTCACCAGTGCCCAACGTTTGGCTGCTCTCCACTCAGAAAGAAAAGAGTTATCAGTACCAAATGTTGGTGCAAGGCAGGAAGTATATTATCAGATATTTGAGAAGACAGCTAAACTACAACTGTCTCAGAGTCTCGGGGTTTTGGGGGGCTTATATAAGACAAAAGGCTAAAGAGAGAAGAATATTGAAAATCAGCACAGCCACAGGAATAGGGTCAGTGACTACACGCAGATAAGCATGTTTTAATCTCTGTCTTTGTGCTCAGTTCTGTGAAGCCTGGAGTCAGTCTTCTTGGCTTTGACCTTATCTCATTCCCAGAACATCTGCAACTTTAAGCAAGACTGTTAGTTTTGCAAGTTACTGAGTTATGGCCTTGCTTTATTACTCCTACAAACTTCAGTGATTGTCCGTTGTTCAAGCAGAATTCTTTTCTCAACATTAAGCACTAACATGGCCACCCTTATGTTAATATTTGTGGTGCTCTATCAAATTTACTGATTCTTTAAATTTTTCTCACGTACAACCCCATGGATTCTCTTTCTGTTTGCAAATTATTTTCATGTTATTATAGTTACTTTTGCAGAGACGGAATTAAGCTTTTAACAAATCTTTATTCAAACTGATTTTATATATCTCATACTTAATGCTGCAATCAAAAAATAAAATTGGGGTTTCCCTGTGCTAAGGTACCATTTTAAAAATGCCAAAAACTTAATTAATAGAAGATGTGTTAATAAAATAATAAGCAAAGACCTTGCTTTTTCATTAAGGTAATGTCATTTGCTGTCAGTCTTTTTAAAGTCATATAGTTTAATTATTACAATTAGATTGTACCTTCTTATTTTAATAACATGTTTTCATTTTGTCATTTTCAGTTTTTTAAAAATAATTATCCTTCATATTCAGACAGTCTTAGGACTATGTAACATTTTCTCTAACATCTAATCTTTTCTCTTCCCTTCCCCCACAAAATAAACAATACATGTTCACTTTACAAATTTTCAAACATTCAGAAAATTGTATTTTAATGTAGTTTTAAAATTTGTTCAAGCAGAAATATATATATATTCATTAGAAAAAAGTATTTGCAAATTAAGAAATAACTAATATAAAAACTAAAATTTGATAGGAACCTACTATTCAGTGAACGTTCAGCTAACATATTTATGTACATATTTATACATGTCTACATATAAACATGTTGCTCTTTTATATTCTGCCTTTTTGGCTTAATATATAGCAAGCACATTTTCCCATGTCATCAAATTTTTATTAAGGCAGGTTTTACTTTCATAAAGTATATTTTGTGAAATATATGATACTTGAAAAACAAAAATTCTTTGATAATGTGTTATTTGAAAACAAAAGATTCTGTAGTAGAATGCATTTGAAAAACATAAGGTTAAATGGGGTTAACCAAATTTATATTTTGTACTACATCTCTGAGCTTTTCAAAGATAATCTGTATTATGAGTCTCCAAATGGGAGCTTTGGTCTCCCTATGTTTTGGCTATGCCCCTCTGCATTAGTCAGGGTTCTCCAGGAAAACAAAATCAATAGGATGTATATAGACATATATGAGAAGCAATTTAGTGTGGGAATTGGTTCGTGTGATTATGGAGGTCAAGAAGTCCCATGATCTGCCATCTGCAAGCTGGAGAACCAGGAAAGCCAGTGGTACCACTTAGGCAGAGTAAGAAGGCCTGAGGAGCAGTTGGGTTGGGGGGTTGGGGATGCTGATGTAAGTTCTGGAGTTCCAAGACCTGAGAACCAGGACCTCCAATGTCTAATGGCAGAAGATGGATGCCCCAGCTAGAGAAGAGGGAGCAAATTTGCCCTACCTCTGCCTTTTCGTTCTATTGAAATCCTGGATGATGCTCGCCCACACTGGCCAGGGTGGATCTTCTTTACTCAGTTTATGGATTCAAATGTTAATCTCTTCTGGACACATCCTCAAAGACACACCCAGAAATATTTTTCTCTCAGTTATCTGGGTATCCCATAATCCAATCCATTTGATACATAAAATTAACCATCACAACCTTCCACCCTTCATCTTGCAACGTTTCTTTTGGACTAGTGTTCTGTGGAACATCTTCTAAGAAATGATATTTTAAACAATGACTTAGTTAGAATAACTGCACAGTATTGCTTCATTTGTACAAACAACAATGCATTTGGCTATTCCCTACCTATTAGACATTTCAGTTGTTTTCAAGTACTTGCTGTATTAACTACTCACTTCCTCTTCCAAGTTATTTCTAGCCACATTGTCCAGTACAGTCCACAGAGGTTTAACAAGATTAAATTTCAACACTAATGTATTCAAATAAAAAAAATCAGAATAGAAATGCCCCAAATGTGAATGTAAATCTCCTCTATATATCAAATTCCCAGAAAGAAATTCAAGTTCAAAAATTAAATCCTCCTTTAAGTTAAAGCTAAATTATGTGAAAGTCCAAAGGAATTGTGATCCGAAAGCAAATTAACTTTCTTTTGTAATTTACAATTCAAAAAAAGTTGAAGTTCAAAATTATTTCTCCCTGAGTTCTTATGCCCAGTCACATTTTAGAGGAGTTCTCAGTGTTCTTTAATCAACTGCAGCCTGGGCTGATTCTGGATGCTACGGGTATAGTTACTTCAGAATCAAGTCTCAACAATTTTGTTGGTTTTATGCCAAACTTTCATAACCCCATGATTTCAAGTACATACACACAAGATTATCAGAGCCCTTGACCCCCACCCACCACACTAAAATAAAACCTTTACCCGTAAGAGACGTTATCTTAGAACTATGCTCTAAGTGTTGTAAGTATTAAGTGTTGCCAGACCGTAGCAGAGACTCAGTGGGTTTATCAGTGGAGCAGATCAACAGAGAAAATGCTGGTTTCAGCTCAAGTATATGTAGAAAATCTGAATAATCTAAGAATAATCTTATAACAAATAATAATTAAATGAATAGTTAAAAATCGTACAGAAAACAGGCCTACATGGTTTAATGGTGAATTTTACCTAACATGTAACTAATTTCAAACTCATTTCTGTTTCAGTAAAAAGAAAAGGAGGAAAAACCATACAATTCATTTATGAGCCTAGCATAACAATGACAAAAAAAAGAACCAAATAAAGAGAAAATTACAGAAGAATCCCAAAGTTAAATACACATGCAGAAACATAAAATATTAGAAGCCCAAAATCAGTTGTGTATAAAAGTATTACATCTGATCAAGTTGAGTTTATTCAAGGAATATATAAATATTTGTTTAATATTTTAAAACATTAATGTCATTTACCTTATTAAATTAATACTATCTAAATATATGCATTAAAAGCTTCCATTTGTAATTCATGAGAAACTTATATAAGCTGTTAGAAAATTAGGAATAAATGGAAACTTCCTAGCATGAAAAAATATATCTACATCAAATATGTAGAAAAAAAATATGCAATGGTGAATCATAAAAATGATTAACCACAAGAGAAAAGGTTGATAAATATAACTACAAGAAAGGTAAGACTTTCTGTTCCTCAAGAGACATCTTAAAATAAGTGAAAATGCAATCCACAAACTGGGAACTACCTGTGTAATATATATATATATATATATATATGTAACTAATGAAAGATAACATCTTATACAAAGAATTTCTATGAATAAATAAGAAAAGACAATCTAATAGAAAATGAGGCAAAAATGTGGATAAATTCTCATTTCAGGAGAAAAACAAATGGCAAATAAATGTGTAAATAGATAACCCATCTTATTAACGACCAGAAAGGAACAAATTAAAAGCAATTCATCACACCCAAAGATAAAGTATGAAAATATAAATATGATCAAGTATTAAGAAGAATGTAGAGTAATGAGAATACTCAGAACTACTGGCACAATTATAAATTAGTTTAGCTACTTTGGGAAATAATGTCATTACTTTTGAAAAATGAATGTGTATATATCTTAGGTACATTATATATATTGTGTGTATATATAATATATGTATTAGTAGATATTATAAAGATACGTATAGAACTAGTACTTTCAATTACAAAACAAAAACCAAACAAAAAACCTGTCCATTGATAGTAAATTGTGTACTATTTATACATTTGAATACATCCAATGGTAAAATGAACCACAGCAAGTGTCAAAAATACAATGTGAAAAAGTGAAGTTGGAAAAAAAGTAAATGAGGAAGTCTTCCGTGTATATAATATACAAAACAGGCAAAATTAAACCACTCCACACACGTGCACATGCACAAGTGCATGCACGAAGAGCAAGAGCTGTGCTTGATACAAAATTTAGAATATCAGTTTCCTTTGGGGATGAAAAATATAGAATATGATTGGGAAAGGGCACATAAGACACTTTAAAGTCACTGGTAATATTTTCTTATTTAAACTAAGTGGTGGATACATAAGTGGTTGTTGGTAAATAATTATATTTGTATAAATGTGTGTGTGTGTGTGTGTGTGTATCATACACTACTTTGTGGATATAACATCTTCCTGAAAAGGGGGAGGGACTGAAAAAAATACCAATAGCAAGTAGTGCCTAAATACCAAGAGCTCCTGCTGAATTTTACTAGTATGTAACAATGAAGATGACCACTACGAGCCTCTATAGTCAAAAGAAAACCTACCAATACCCCTCATCTTGTTAGTACACATACTTCCTTCTACAAAATCTCCATATACAGTTTATAATTACCACTGTGTCCGCTAGAGAAAAATTCAAATGCAAAGAAAAATTCAAAAGCAAAAATGTTTAGATAACCAAGAGTCACCAAAATTTTGAAAACTACCAGCACTTTGAAAGAGTAAATTTTGCAAACAGAAAAACTAACACCTAAGAAAACAGAGGTAAGAGAGGAAGCAGAAGAGGATTTTGAAATAGGCGCAATTAATATTTTTATGAGAAGATTCACAACAAGTTTTAATAAGAAAAAAACAGAAATCTTGGATATATAAATAGTATTTTTACATAAAACTCAATAAATGAGTTGAGTAGCAGAATGGTAAAATAGAAAGCAAATCTGTTAGCTGGATATTCAAGTCAACTATTTCTCCTAAAATGCAAAAACAGACAGGTGAAAAAATGAGATAAAAGCTAAATAAACAAACAAAAACCATACATCTAGCTGAGAGTTGTAGGAGAAAATAGAATATATTAAAGTAAATGTATAAATATTAGAAGAATATTTTTAGAGATAATGAAGAACTCTAATCTTCAGATAAAAAGGCTCATTCTCAGAACAGAATGAAAAGAAAGCATACTTATCCTACATACACTGGGGTGAAATTTAAGATACCAAGTAAATAAAGAAAACTTAACCTTTTCCAGAGGAGAAAATAATAGACTACTTACAAGAATTCCATTGGCATCAAACTTCCCATTGTTGACTCTGAACACAAGAGAAAGCACGTAAATAACTTCAAAGTGCTGAAGTAAAATGATTTCGGATCTACATATTTATACCCAGGTATTCAAAGACATTGCTGTTTGAATGACATCAGAAGATATTTTCTTTTATTAAAAAGTTATTAAAGTGGATACTCACTCATCTTTCCATTATCTCGCCTCCTTCCATCCATTTATAAATGACTTCTATAAATTTGGATTAAAAAGTCAGAGCTGGAATAAAGCACGTTCCACTTCCCAGTGGAATATAATAGTTTAAAGCAGGCAATAATCCTATTGAAACAACTAATCACACTATAAAATTTACAAAACTTATATAGCTAAAAGTAGGGCTACAAAAACACAGAGGACTAGACACACTGAAATTCCAGAGAAGGGAGAAACTTTCAGAGATTATGAAGCTCTCCTTAGGTGTATCGGCCAATTTGGGGTTTAGGGTAAACACTACAAAAAAGTCCAAGTAGATAGCTGGTTTAGAATAAAGAGAAGTTTGCTGAGTTTTCAGCTGTCATGGGGTTGAAGTTTTTTAAAAAGGTAGATTTCAGAGATTTTAAACACATAGCCATTTTTCACCTTTTTATTTGCCAAATATGAAAATTGCACTGGTCAGGAAATGAGAGTTGAGTCAAAATCTTTGAAAATCTTTGAAAAGTTTATGGAATAAAAAGATTTAAGAAAAACAAAGTAAAATTAAAAACCCAGAAGTGAAGGGTATGGAAAATCCAGTGTTTAATTGGCATCAATGATACACACCTTATTTTGCTAATTTGGAAACAGTTGGAGGGAGAAAGTTACGACTTAGCCCCCACACAAGGACTGCTGGGGAAGTATAAAAGCTTTTGCCATTGTTTATTACTGGATAGTCAAAAATTTAGAAGTTCAAAGGACTTGTGTACACAGATAGTCTCTTTGTTAAGGCATATGCCCAATTCTTAAATGTAGTTTGACAGGCTAAAAAGACAATCCAAAATCTTTTGAAAAACAGAGCAGAAATTCTCAGTTTCTTGGTACTGAGAAAACAAAGAGCCACGAGGCTTTCATAGAAAGTGAGAGACAAGCTTTAGGAAAAGGAGTGAATCATAAAACATAAAATGAACCCCAAAACGGGTCTCTAGAAAATATCCTAAGTGAAGCATAGAGGTTTTTTGTTTGTTTGTTTGTTTGTTTTAAGGAAGAAAGAAAAACATTAAAAAAACATTTTCCTTGGGACACAATGGGGGAAAATCTAATGTATTTTCAATTAGGGTCTGAAATAAAGAGGATGGAGGGAATCCAAGAGAGAAAAAAGAGAGAATATTATCCAAAGAACTATCCAAAATTGATTAACAATATTGATTGATATATTCAAGACATTCAATGTGAACCAAGCAGGATTTGCACAAAAAAGAAAATTATCATTGTAATAAAACAGCTGTGAAATCCAAGAAAAAGCAAAAACCTTAAAAGTGGCCAGAAAGAAAAAGACGTGCTATCTTCAAAGGAGCAATAATAAAATTATGTGACTTTTCAAAAGAAACAATGCGGGCCGAGCCCGTGGCGCACTCGGGAGAGTGCGGTGCTGGGAGCGCTGCGACACTCCCGCCGCCTGTTTGGATCCTACACAGGAATGGCCGGTGCACTCACTGGCTGAGTGCCGGTCACGAAAAAGACAAAGAAAAAAAAAGAAAGAAAGAAACAACGGAAGACAGTAAATAATGAAACAATATTTTTAAAGGGTTATAAGAACGTAATTGCCAAAGTAGCAATTTACATCAAAGAAAAATATCCTCCAAAAATGAAGGTGTAATAAAAATTTTTCTCATACAAACAAAAACACAGGCAATTAATTGCCAGTAGGATTCTAGAGGAGTTGGTTAGGCAAAATGAAAATGAACCCAGAAAGAAACATGAAATACAGGAAGGACAGATGAACAAAGTAGATGGAAAATATATGAATAAACGTGGACTAATATTGACAGTTTAAAACAATCATAGGTCTCCTGGAATGTAAAATGTAGTTGGGACTAAAATGCATGAGAATAATAAGGAAAAATCCAGAAGAAGAGTAAAAGAAGTCAAAAGGTACCAAGATTCCAGCTGTATCATAGATATGGTAAAAATAATTTACAATAAATTTAAATTCATCAAATACCTATTAACTACTAGACAGTAGTAAAAATTTTACAGCTAGAAGTTAAAAGAGGGTAAATGGAATAAAGCATTTTGGCTTCCACATAAGATGCAGAGAGCTGGTGTGGGGATGTTGATCAGAACTCACTCCATCCTCACACCTTTAGTGTTGCCTTAAACATCCACAATCTTTCCCTGCACAAGTTACTTAGCAACAGAGGCAGGGAAAGGAATGGAATGCTATATTTGTGTAAGATAAGGGGGTGACACAAGCAACCCCTAGGATATACAACAGGTGGCTGTGAGGCACCTGGGAATCTTCCACTTCAACAGATTTTCTCTCTTTGGCATCTTTGTCTCTAGGTCACTTTTTCAAATCGCTCCCCCATCCCCACGTGCTTCGGGGAAAGCGGCTGCGCAGTACTTGGATTGATACCTGCCTTATCCATCCCCTGCGTGTAAGTAACCAATTGATAAATTTTTGATAATAATAATTTATGAAGCTGCTGCTTCATTCTCAGTCTCAAGATGGCTTCACAGTGCAGAGTCTATTATTTTATCTTAGCTCCCCAATCAGACAGCTGGAAAGTGTTGCTCCAAGCCTTACAAAAATAACAAAAGCCCAATAATCTGCCAAACCAAAACATTTCTTGAACTTATGAGACAGACAAAGACACAGCACCACTAAGCTGTAAACTAAAGAAAGGCAAATGAATATTGTATACACTTCCTTCCATTTATAAATATTTAGAGGGAAAAGTCTAAATATTTTTGCAAATGCATAAAACATTTTCTGCAAAGAATTGTTAGTTCTTTGATTATTTCATGTTTTCTTCATTTGTTCATAAACTTTTCCCCATAAATTCAAAATACATTCAGCAAATATATTTATAGAGTTGTGCTACTTTATCCTTAAGTTAGCTGCAACACTGTTTAATTTTCCACTGATGTAAATGTCCCATTTAAACTCTGACTAACTCTGACTATGCATTTTATTCACATCTGCTCAAAATTTATCACCCAGTACAATTTGATTCCAGCCATTTTTTCAAAGTCTGCAGATAGCATTTGCTATATTCTAAAGTTGGCTTACAATAATTGCACTTTCTACTGCCCCACCAAATATTTGAACAAACTGAGGAATCGTGGATCTTATTCAGATTGTCCTTCAGTATTCTGGTCTTTATTTTTCCATTTTTTAAATTTTGAATTTTTCCACTTTTGTATGTATATGCTTTTGAATCCATAAATCGAACAATTTTTCTCTTGTAATTTTTCTTTCATTTTCAGAAACCACTTTATGAATATATAAACTTGAAATGCCTTCTTAATAACAGTCTTCTGGAAATAGAAATATATAAATAAGAGTATTTTTCCATATATAAGTTACCTCTATGTTTACAAATAATGAACAGACATGATTGCAAATACATACGCTGCTTTAAAATCTCATGAACTATGTTAATGTATCAATCCAATTGTAAACATTTTGCATTGTAAGTTATTTTTCCCTGTGAATAAATGTTTGCCAGCAGAAGAGTCATCAGAAGTAAACAAATGTCACATCCTCATAAAAGTGTATTACAACCAATAAGAATAAATGGATACAAACATTCTTTTAAACTCTAGTATTTGCCTTGGATTTGGGGTAATTTTAAGATAAATCATGATTTTTTAAGTGATCTATCATTTTTTGTCCACAAATGTCAAAGTGTTGACAAAATAACCACATCCCTGGCTATCTCTGTATTGGTGTCAGGTACACACTGGTTATTTATTGATGATGATGAAATATGTAGCTCATGCTTCAAAAGTATTATCTGAAAACTGATAACACTAACTTGTGCTTTGAAATTAATCTTTAAAAAATGGGTTATCAATAAAAGAAACAAACTCAATCATATATTCTGAGAGGTTTAAAAAAACACATGTCCATCCTCAAATTTGATGTTATTCTCATAAGCCACTGAGTGCTTTCCTGGTGAATATACATGACTATTGGAGCAAATCTACATGAAACCACAGCCCATGAATTATAACTTAATGCAAGTCTTAATATGTTAAGATTTCAAATAACTAAAGAGAAATAAAAGCACATATTATAAATATACACACAACTTCCAACACACATATAATCCACACCATGTAAAATAAAGCATACCAAATTTACAGGATCCACCCCGCATTTTTAACACATCATGATATAGCCCAAGAGACATCAGGCTAGCTAAGCACCATCACAACAGCGAGCTTCCCAAAGGACAAGAAGGGGAAACACAGCAGATGAAAGCAATCTTTGGGAATCTGTATTTTTCAGACCAATAACTGAAAATAGGATCTTTTCTAATCCTCCTTTCTGCCTCACAATAGCTTTAAAGCTAATGATCTTCAACTTTAATTTGAAATATTTAAGTTGTTATAAAACTATTAGAGATGTGCACCAACACATGAGCCATTCAACTAACCATTTACAAGGGGGCAATGTGGACCTCATTTGTTGGCAGTAATAAATTATTGCCATGATAATTTTAATTAAAATATCTCTACCTCTCATATTTTGGAGAAAATTAGGTTCTCTAGTCCAAATTATGGTTTATTTACATGCCCTCAAATGGCTTAACAGTATTTTCTTAAAACATGCAGTTTTTTAAAAATTTCAAATCATATATTTTCACACAACAGAAGTCTCACCATTTTTGATATGAAAAGATAAAATTAAGTAGGTTCCTGAAGGATGATGGTCTGGAAAATAAAATGTGCAAAGAAGTCAAATAATGATGCAATTTGTAGTAATGGGCATGCTGCCAGTATGGATCTGTCCATCACATCTTGGGCACGAGTGGTGACAATCAGCATTGTATTTTATGAATATTCATAACCAATAAAAATAAATTAAAATTTTAAAGATAATAAATAAATAAATAAATAATAAAATTAACTTAGGTCTAAACAAAAAATCATACAGTGTCAATTGATGTTCAAAAATAAAAAATCACATTGATATTAACAAAGTGTCAAATGCTACTACCTGACATTCTACAAAATATTTTTAACCCTTTACCAACTAACTAATATTCATGAGTTAATTATACATCACATACAAAACACGGAGTTTCTAAAATGATTGGGTTTTACTCAAAGTCATAAGACAAACCTAAAACAGTTCTAAATTTCTCCTTTAATTAAAAAAGCAAATAAAGACTCTTGCCAAAATCTTCTCTTTTTTTCTACCAAAGAATATGACTTTCTTGAAAGGAATGATGACCTATTTCTCTGTAAATGACTTAGACACTAGCAGAGACTGTAATTAAACTAATATGCAACCTTATTCAAACTTCCCAGAGCACCTGCTCTCCACCTTTATAACTTGGTGGAAATAAATAGATGGTAAAGATTTGAAATAAGACCTGTTTGAAGTTATGAGAAAAGAAATTCAGACTGTATATAAAGATTGTTTTTTATTTTCTAATGTCTTCTGCAGAAATCTCATAAAGAATTTTTCAAAAGTTTCAGTCAAAACAAAGAAAACCACTGTAGTCTTAAAATCATCTGTCTAAGAAATATAAACTGCTGCTTTTTCATATAGAAAAAGGAAACTAAAAAAGAAATATTATGGACAAAGCTATATGTCACGGTGAATGAAGTTTACTGAACCATAGTCCAACTAGTATGTCAACTGTCTATGCACAATGTCTGATTATGTGTTTTAGAACTGTTGAGAATATGTTCATTTCTAGTGATTATACACAGATGTAAAAAGAAATACTGCCACCCACAAACTCAGAATATTTTATTTTATTTTATTTTATGTGATTGGTAGGGAGAAAATGATTGTTATAATGGAATCATTTTTTTCTAGATACATTATGAAGACAATGAATTTAATTTCTTTGGCTTCTTTGCCCCAAAACTAGGATCTAATACCCTGTGAATATTTAATTTATAAGTAATAAAATAGCATAGTTCCTGTTATAGTAATACAGAAAAGGAGCAATGGAAAACCTGGAGACTTAGTTTGGAATTTGCTACTATGAAACACGCAAAGGGAGTATTTGCCATTAGCATCTGCATAGTAGCTCAAATCACTGAGAAATTAAAAGTAATGTGAAAGGTAAAATTTTCATTATACAGGATTAGTCCCAGCTTTGTTCATGCAAGGCAAGCATACTTAGATTAAAAACATACATTCTTGTCAACATTCTGAATACTCATTTCCAGACAAGACTAAGCAAGCATATTTCCAAAAATGTATGTGAAAACACTTTTTATTCTCAAGTATATCTAAATGTGCAAGCAGCAATTTCACTATGTATTTGGTGTCATATAGACACAGCTTCTTTCCTCTTATAATTTCTTTTTTAATTTAGGAAAAACAGTAGCAATCTTCTTATTTGAAGGAGAGAAGGACAAAGGAAAACTAGGGAAAACAGAAGATAACTTAGGTATTAGTTGTATGGAAGGAAGACAAGTAGTAGTGGGAGTGAGAAAGGCAATTGGGAATGGACGAGCATAATCAAGAGGTTCAATACCCCACACTTGTTCCCACAGGAGCACAGGAGTCCAAGAAAGAGTGAAGGAGACAGTCTCTCTTGAGGCTCAAAACTATCATGCTGTTGTTTCCATGAGTATTCCACTTGCCAAAGCAAGGCATAGGCCAGCTGATTCAGGGATGGGGAAGTAGATTCTACCTTTTAATGGGAAGGGTTGCAAAGATGCATTGCAATGAACATAGTTACAGGAGGAGTGAAGAATGGAGGCCATATGTGTGACTATCTGACCAAAAGATGAGATGTCAAACTGTATAATTAATTAAGTAAACCTTAATTTCCTTGTGTACAGATACAAAATAAATCTAAATAACATTTCTAATATTTTCTTTCTAGAGCTCTTGGATTCTCCTGTACATTCTGTCTTTAATAAGTATTCAACTTACTTTATTCAAGTCTAACAGAAAAAAAGTCTGAAAGAACTTCTAACTTTCAGGTAAATATTATTTATTAAAAAAGATATTTTGTCCAACATCTCTCTCTAAAATTAAGAAATCATGAAAATTAAAGTTATTATTTTAACCATGTTTCTATTTAAAACAATAAGTTGACTTCATATTATAAAAAATGAAGACAATATTCTCACAATTTTTCCTACCCTTTCTCCCAAAGCCTCCTGTATTGGTGAGTTTTATATATATATATATATATATATATATATATATATATATATATATATATATATGTGCTTTTTACAATGTTCCTGTTTATAACTTTCATATTCTATTCTGTAACCATAATATGTTCAGTTGTTCAGTATTGTTTCATATTTCAATAAATTCCATACTTACACCCAGGTCTTTAACCCTGATGCCTTAATTCCTGAGCTCTATTTACATTCTTTTCTTTATTTGGCTAAATTTTATCAGCAAATAGTTTTTTGTTTTACCCCCAAGAAATATATATGGATGCTTTATTCCCGGAGTCCTTTCCTGGTTGGAATTGTATCTCTGTCGCCTAGTATCACAAGTAAATCTAGGGTGGGCACAATGTTTTGGGGTCACAATTCCTCTCAGAATTTTATTGATATTGATTTATTGTCATCTGGCTTTGAAGATAGTTTGAAGAAAGCTGAGGAAAGCCTGATTTAGTTGCTGTAGGCTGTTTTTTGGCTAGTATCATTATTTTCTCTTCATTTCATTTTGTATTATTGAAGATATTACTGTAATGCAATTTTAAATGACTTTTTAATAATGGAAACCTATTTGCCCAACTTTTTATTCTGTATAACTTATTGGCTATGTATTCACACTCCTTTCTAAGAAATAGGAACGTCATAAATTACCAGATCAGAAGTAGGGTGAGGATTTGATCTGGAGTTTTCACATAAAAGTCAAAAGCAGCCTGGAGTAAGTATTTATAGTCATTACTTCTTTATAGAATTTGGCATAACTTTTTCTTTCCTCTATATTCCAAATACCTAACAATCATATGCTAAATAGATAACAGGATATATTTTAGCTAATTTTTGTCAATGTCCATGCCATTAATCTAAATAAGTATTTGCATCTAGATTACTTTCATCAACCCATCAAATGTAATGATGGCACTCTATACCTAAATACCTACTGCCTATATTTTATTTAACATGCCCAATTTACATGCCAAGATGAAAACTAAGACTACTGTTTTTAGGTAATTATTCATGAAAGCACACATTATATTACATGGTCTTCTCAAGAAATATGAGGGATATTCAAAAAGTTCATGCAATAATTCATGTTATCATTTAATTCCATTTTCCACAAACTTTTCTGAAGTACCCTCATATTCCTACTGGTTTCTATTTGAAATTTATAAGAATCAATTTTATAGCACTAAAATGCATATATTTGGTAATATGGTGGACTTAATATAGAAAGAAACCTAACATAATGCATAAAAAATAAAAAAAATAAAAATACTCATATAACATACAAAAAGTAGCTTGAATTAAGAAAGGGAAGAAAAGTAGTGGTAATAAATGACCGAAATCCAGAATTCCACAGGTAATGGAAGTTCTGAACCTGAAATTTCCCTGGGGGCATTTGTGGACCTACAATAGGCCCTAGCCTGGGTTTTAAAATTTTCACGGGATGGATTGACAGGAAACAAAACCTGAGAACTGAGAATGGTGAAAGGCTAGATTGGAGACACCTACATAAAAGTAATGCCACAGAAGAACGACACATTAGGAGATAAAGTGTTAAAGAGGAATACTGTTCTATCTCATCCTTGTCTATAAATGGAGAGAAGGGAAAAAAGAAAATAATGTCTCACCGAAGAATTACTCATCTTAAACACATACTCTTATGGGTTTGGAGTTGTACTTCAAACCCAAGTTGAAAATTTTAAACAAAAGACTCAAAGAAATACCATAGAGATGAGCTCTATGATAAGCTTAGAGATAAATATCATGCGCTCACAAAAAAAAGCGGACAAAAAGAAATAAGAAAACTGGTAAGAATAAAAACAGGCATAAGCAAGACTAGAGAGAAGCCACAAAAATGGCATCAGATATGTACAAGCTACAGAAATCAAAATGATTATATACAGGACACAAAATGCGTATGCTAACAAAGTTTTAAAAATGAAAATGTAATGAAGAAATGTACAAAAGACTATTAAATTTGACCTGGCAGTTTGTGTGTATGTCCGTCCACACACACACACAAACACACACACACACACACACACACACACACAAATACACATACATACGTGCACACACACACATACATTTAAAAGAAAATGTTACAATGAAATAAAAAACTCAATGAAATTATAAACCTGGAGCAGGTTAAGGGAGTTCTGCTTGCATTGGCAGACAAGCTTTTCTCAAACTAATTCTCCTTATAAGAACAACTAAAAAAGCTGAGAACAATATTTAAAAACATCTGTTTAAAAGCATCAACAAACTAACAAGAAAGCAAAAATGTGAGGGACTAACATCCAAGAGGGAATAAAAACCGTGTAAGTAGGCCAGATGTGTGGCTCAGTTGTTCCTCTTGAGGCACGTGCAGATGTGAAAGTCCCCCTCTAGAGTGGCCACAAGCAGAACAGAGCTTTTTAAGTTTATGGAACTGGAGAGACAAAAATTCCAGTTTAGGACATGCCAAGAAGGAAGAGTTCCTGTAAACATCTCAGAATTTCACTTGGTGTTGTGGAAAGGCTACACCCAAGAGATATACCAGTTCTCACAAAAAATAAAGCCCAATCTCCGATTGAATTAGGTGATCTACTCTACCCTAACTACCTGCCAGAAGTAGAAGTAACTGCTCTCAGGAAGATACATGAATCAAAGACTCAAATTGTCCTAAAAAAAAAATTTATACTAATGCTCAGAAATCAATCAAAAATAAAGATTGATAATAATAATAACTCATAAAAGTTATAAGGAAAAAACAAGTATATAAAAACAATCATAGAGAACCTAGATATTGTAGTTAAAAAAATAGACTTTACAGTAACTATTGTTAATATGCTCAAGAGAGTAAAGGAATAAATGGAGAATAGTAGAAAATAACAGCAAAAGAAAACACTGGATTTCAAGAGTTATAAAATTCTATAACATATTAGACTTAATGATTGTGTTTAACCATAGATTGAAACAACTTAGGGGAGAATAAGTGTTAGAGAAAAGAAAGTCAAGAAAATATTCAGTCTGATGCATGGGAACACAAAATATATATGGGAGAAATAGGAAAGAATATGGGATCTATGAGACATGGTAAAGAAAACCTAACATATACATAAAAGGAACCCAAGAGGAAAAGGAAAGAGAGTATGTGGCAGAAGAATTTATGAACTGAAAATAACAAAGATTTTCACAAAACTGATAAAAGGCATCAAAGTAGAGATTCCAGAAATGTTCTTAAAACCCAGGTGTAAATTTGTAATAAATACAGATAAAGTCACACCAAGGCATGAATGTGGATAAAAATTTCCTCAAATTCTTAGAAAAAATTACATGTACACATTACCATCAAGAAATATGTTTGATTTAGCACTTGGAAAATTAATCAGTATGATTTACTATATTTATTAAAAAAATAAGAAAAATCACACAAATGTCTCAATTAATTTATAAAAATACTAAGCAAAATTCAATGTGTTATGTTATTAAAACATGAAATGGAAGGAAACTTCCTTAATTGGATATAAAATATCTACAAAATATTTGCATCATACTTAATTATGAGATATTGAAAGCTTCCCACTGAGATCAGTAATGAAATATTTTACCACTTTAGTTTAACACCATATTGGAAGACCTAGGCAGTACAATAAGGCAAGAAATAGAATTATGAAGTGTAACATTAGAAAGAAAGCAATAAAACTGTCCTTCTTTGTAGATGATATAATTGCAGGGAAAGAACAATCCAAAATAGTCTAATAACAAACTATCAGGATTATAACAGTCCAAAATAATTTAACAATGAACTATAAGGAAATTCAGGAAAAGGGCTAAGTAAAAGGCCATCATTCAAGGATCAATTGTATTTCTATTTGCCAGCAATAAACAATTAGAAAGTAATATTTTAAAAGAACACTTATTAAACAATATCAAGCAAAATTAAATACTTGAGAATAAATCTAATGAAATAAATGCAAAATCCCCACAAAGAAAACTAAAAATCATTATTGAGAAAAAGTTAAAAAAAAAAAAAAAAAAACTAAGTGGAGGGCCATACCATTTCAGATTAGAAAATTCAATCTGTAAAAATCAATTTTCTTCAAATTACAGATTCAGTGAAATTCCCATCAAAACCCCAGCGGGAGCACTTGTGGAAACTGATAACTAATTTTCTGAAAGAGGTAAGAATAGTCAAGACTATCTGGAAAAAAAAAAAAAAAAAAAGCTCAAGGAAGTATTCTGGAAGATATTAAGACTTACCTACCATCTATCCTCATTAAATATACGCTATATTTTAGAACATTATAAAAGCTCCAAGATGGGGAATTTTTGAAGTCATCGGCTTGTCCATATTAAAGTGGAGATAAAAGCCCACATAAAAGAATTAATGGGCTGAAAGAATGACTGGATTAAGCATCAGTTCTTTTAAAAAGGGCTGTCTTGAAGAGAAATCTTGACTGAAGCTTTAGACGTGACCTTGATGGGCAGCAGCAGGAGTCACAACATGTGAAATTCCTTGAATAGAAATTTATTGACTTTAAATAATTTTGCCTAATGTCACAAATAAGTAAACCCTTTACGCTGTTGTAGAAAGTCAGCATGTATTTTTGGCTCGAAGTTTCTCTAGTGTTTTCTGTGGAGGAAATAAAAAATTAAATTTAAAAGAAAAAAAAAAAAAAGACTTACCTACCATAAAGTTGGGGTAATTAAAACAATGTGGTATCAAAGCAAAATGACAAATAGATTAATGGAACAGAGTGAAGACTCTAGAAACAGATCTACAAATAGATGAATTCTGACACTTGAATGATGACAAAATTAACAGTTCAGATGGAGAAGGAATGGGGTTTTTTCAATAAACGGTGCCGGATAAATTATATATTCATATGGGAAAATGAAAATAAACTCTATATCACACCCACCATAACAAATTTAGTTTCAAATGGATTTTAAGTCTATGTGCAATAAGTAAAACAATAAAGTTTTAGAAGAAAACACAATGAACATATTCATGAACTTTGTGCAATCAAAAATTTCTGGATTCAGACACAAAAATAATAATCATAAAGGGTGTTGATTTCAAGTGTGTATTCACTTTTTATCAACTTATAGAATTATCACTTGAGAACTTCTCTTTATACAATATATGTTACACTTCAATAAAAATGTCTGATGAAAGTTCTACAATAAATTTTAAACTCAGCATTGGGCTTTAATAGCATTCCCTTTAAAATTAGTAATTTACTAATACGAGGATGCTCAATACTTCACTACAACATTATACTAGAAATCTTAGAAATGGAATAAGAAAAAGCATTATAAAAATTGGAAGTACAGAAATAAAGCTGCACTCGTTTGAAGATAATATGATTGTTGGATTGGAAACTCAAAAAAAAAATAAAGTACTAGGATTAATAAGAAAGTACAAGTTTTTTTGCATATGAGATAAAAAAGCATAATAAATATTTTGTACATTAGTTGAAAATAATTGGAAAATAAATTTTAAATGATGTCAATTTTAATAGCAACAAAGAGACTTAGTACCCAGGACTAAATCAGACAAAATATATGTAAGATCTTTATGTAAATCGCAAAAAAAAAAAAAAAAGCCATTTAAAAAATATATAGAAGAATTAGACACTTGAAAAAATATGCCATCATTATTAATATGAAAATTAATATTGTTTTTAAAATGCACCCAAAATGCAATTCCAAATGGAATTTCAACTGTATGATTCATGGTATTCGATAGTAATTTTACGATGTGAAAGAATAAAAATCAAAGCTTTTTTAAGACACTAGTGAAAAAGAACAAAGAAACTTGCCATACATGACTCAAGACTTAAGTATAAAGCTACCATAATTAAGGCAATGCGGTGAGGAAACAGGATATATTATTAGATACATGAACAAATGAAATAGACTAGAAAATTAAGAAACAGACCTACCCCTATGTAGAAATCTTATGTATGGCTGAGCTGACACTGCAGAATAATAAGTAAAGGACTGCCTACTCAAGAAATGATGGTAAGAAAATTGGTAATCCGTAGGGGAAAAAAAGATTGATACACCACACAGAAATCAATATTGGAGTGATAAGCCCTTAAATATAAAAGATAAAACTTTAAAATCTTTATTAAAAAAATAACAGATTATTATATATAACCTAAGAAGAACAAACCATAAAGACAAAGATCAAGTACACTAAATATAAAGAATTCTGCTTATGAAAAAACATCTTGAAGGACTTCTGTTTCAGATCAGGAGAGATGTCTCCCACATAACAATTAGAAGTCTGCTCAAATATATATGACATCACTCTTTTTATACATTAGACAATAAGTAGTGTTTAAATGAAATCACTGAAAGGAGAAAAAAATGAAGTCATCCCTATGACCAACCCCATATTTCTATCTCTAAGCAAATTTTAGAGCAAGGTTCAAGGAGCAGGATACAAACACAACCCGGTGGTCTCTCAGTGAGCGGAGGAGACAGAGACGTCAAGGTGAGGGGATCTTAAGAGACAGAGTATGCGAAGAAGGAGCTTCACGGAAAAAACTCTCCATACGTTTGTGGACCCTTACAGTCTTTGGCCACGTACTGAGCTGTTCATTCATAGGGTGAAATAGGCAGGTGAAGAATAATTTCCAGGGAAAGAAAAATTCTCAAGAGTTATAAGCCAAACAATTCCAAGAGCTCACACAGGCTGAGACTCATCCATGACTACACAAGCCATAATGGAGAGACCTTGTTGAATACATGGAGATTTAAGTAGAGATTCCAAACACTGACAACTTATTTTAAGAGCTAAATTAGCCCTAGTGTAAAGGCCACAATACGTATGCCCTTAAAAAGTCTTTAAAACTGGCCATGGAAAGAATGACACTACTATGCCAGTACAGTAATTCCCTCCAGGAAAAAGGCCAACAGGATCTAGGTGAATACTACAAACTCTAGCTGTCAATAACATAAAACTCACAAAGTCTGGGATTCAATTAAAAATTATCAAGCATGCAAAAACAGAAGGAATAGGTGATCCATTTCCAGGAGAGAGAGAATAAAAATGAGGCTATAAAAAGAGGCTTCGGAATTACTGATGAAATTAGAAGACAAGGACATTTAAAGGGCTATTCTATTACTCAGCAATTAAAAGAAATGAACCACTAATATATGTCATAATAGAAATGAATCCCCGAGGCATTAATTGAAAGAAGCCAGACCCATAAGATTATACACTGCACTGTCCCCTGTACATAAAATGCCAGAAAAAGCAAAACTATAGACACAAAAAACAGATCAGAGGTTGCCAAGGGCTGGAGATAGAAACAGGGAATTTGCTGCAAAGGGGCAGGAAAAAACTTTTTGAGGTGATAAAATGTTTTTGATTGTTGTGGAGATTTTATGACTATTTTAAATTTACAAAACGTGTCTTGATTGTGGTGGTGGTTACATGTCTATGTACATTTGTCAAACCATTGAACTGAACATGTTAAAAGGATAAGATTAATAGTATATGAATTATATTTCAATAAACCTGATTTTTTTTAAATAAAGATATTATAACTGAAAATATAGGAAAAATATAAGAAACAAATGGGAAATCAAGAAAAGAAAATATATTAAAAACAAAAAACTTAATAAACAAAAAAGAAAGATTAGAAACTGTAGAATGAAAGATCAGGGAAACATAAAACAGCAATAGAAACTACCCAAAATGAAACACAGAGAGAAAAAAGACTGGAAAAAAAGAAGAAAGCTTCAATTACCTGGGAGACAATATTAAACTCTTCAACATTCATGCAATTTGAGTTCTAGAATGAACAGAGAAAGGAAGAAAAATGGAAAAATATATTTGAAGAAATAATGGGGTTTCTAGCTTGTGCTTGTGTTGTAGACATCTGTAAAGAGTACTGCTTTGGCCCTAAAAGAGAAAGCCCGATAATCTCCAAAAACATTCTTGAACCCATGTGAGAGCTAAAGTTGTGCAAAACTGATTAGCCTAAAATCCAAGGAAAGGCAGACACCTCCAAGAAGATGGAAGGCATGAGAACTGACTTACTTCCTGGAAGAGAACACAGGAGAAATAGGGACCACTACATAAGTGGATAAGCTGAAATTTTTAGCAAAGTACTAAAGGTCAAGTGTAGGTGGGAATGAGAATATAGAACTCTTAAGATCCACAGGCACAGGGGGAGTTTGCCTCCCCTAATAGGCTCTTCTCTGCAGACTTTCATGAGGTGATCAGCAATCAGGACAGGATGTCAATGAAAGCAGGTAAGCCTGTCCAGATCCTTCTCCCCTATGGAACAAAACCCTGAGGACTCCAAGGAAAGGGCAGCAAAGACTGTCATGTCTAGGGCACAGATGGGGGAAGAGAAAGGAGAATTTATTTTCTACCCTGGAGTAAGGGCAGAAAACTGCCCTGGGCCTATACCATTAGAGGTCTGGGCTGAGAGAAATTGTTGCCAGCAGGCCTGCAATCCAAATTAGTAAGAGACATTCTTCTGGTGAAAGGAAAATGATATTTGGTGAAAGCTTGAATCTACACTAGCGGTTGGCAAACATTTTCCACAAAGGTTCAGTAAATAGTTAATGTTTTAGGTTTTGCAGTCTGCACAGATCCTGTTACAAGGACTAACTTTTCCACTGTAGCATGAAAGCAGCCATTATACAATGTCTCAGTCTGTTGAGACTGCTATAACAAAACACCATAGACCAGGTGGCTTATAAACAAACAGAAACGTGTTTTTCACAGTTCTGGAGACTGAGAAATCCCAGATCAAGGTTCTGGCAGACTCATGGCCTGCTTCCTGGTTTGTAGAAGATCTTTTTGCTGTGCCTTCATGTGGTAGAAAGGGCTAGGAGTCTCTTTCAGGCTTCTTTTGTAAGGGTGCTCTTTTTATATATAAGGATAGAGCCCTCATGAACTAATTATCTTCTGTATTAGCCCATTTCTGTTGCTTATAACAGAAATACCTAAAACTGGGTAATTTATTAAGAAACAATATTTATTCCTAACAGTTTTGGTGGCTGGGAAGTCCAAAGTCCAGGGAAAACACCTGGTGAAGGCCTCATTGGTGAGTGGTGACAGCAATGTAGGGTGTCACATGGTGGATGGCTGAGCAGAGAGAGAGAGAGAGAGAGAGAGCTTTTCATGTGCTCTCCTTTTAAAGCCATGAGAACCATGCCCATGACCTCCATTAAACCATCAACTTATTAATCCATTCACTAGGGCATGGTCTTCACAATCTAATCACCTCGTCAAGGCCCCACCTTTCAATTATCGTAATAGGATTTCCCACCCTCTTAACACTGTCACAGTGTGGATTAAGTCTCAGTGAACTTTGGGGGGATATCCAATCCACAGCACCTTCCAAAGCCTCATTTCCTAATATCACCACCTTGGGGGTTAGGATTTCAATATTTGAGTTTTGGAGGAACACAAACATTTAGACCATAGCATACAACATATAAATAAATGAGTGTGGCTTCATACCATAAACTTTATTACAAAAACAGGTCACAGACCGTAGTGTGTCAACCCCTAAGCTACACAAAGAAATGAAGAATGTCATGAATAGTAAATACCCAGGTAAATACATAAATAGCAAATACACAAATTTCTCACTTGAAATTTTTAAAAGATCGAAAACTTTAAGCACTGCTTTCCTAGAGCAACTTATCATGAAGTAAAAGACATAAAATAAATAAGCCCAATTGTGGAGATAAAATAGAATCCTTAAAAAAAAATCAGTTAATCCAAAAGAAAGTCAAAATGAAGGAAATGGAAGCATAAAAAGCAGCTGGAACAAATAGAAAACAAATATCAGGAGAATAGATGTAAACAGAGCTATATTAAAAATAGCAAAATTTTAATTATATAAAATGGAAATGGTATAAACACACCAGTCAAAAAGCAGAGACTGCCAGATTGGTTGAAAATCAAGCCCAGTTCCATGCTGGAGATGCATTTTAAATAGAAAAACACAGATGGATTAAAAGTAAAAGAACAGAAAATGATAAACCATGTAAAATGAATAAAAAAGCAGGAGTTGCTACATGAATATCAGACGAAATAGACAAGAACAAGGACCAGGAGTATTGCCAGAGAAGAAGAGGGGATTCAGGCTCCTGACAAAAGGTCTGCGGACGTTCTTATCAGAGTTTATCAGTACTGGCTGCTTTTAATATTTTAATTTTTGTCACCAGTTTTTAGCAATTTGATTAAGATGTGCAGCTTTCTTTGGAAATAAAGAGGGTCACTTCATCAAGAAGACATAACAATCCTAAATATGAATGTGCCTAAAAAGCAGAACATCAAAATCTGTAAAGCAGAAACCAACAGAACCAAAACAAGATACAGATATATCCATGAGATTTTTTAAAGATGTAGTTAGTATATAGATGAAAACAATATAATAAACACATACAAGAAACTAATAAGGACATAGAAGGTGAATAACATCATCAAACAAATTTACTGAATTGACATATTTCACACAACACCTGAAGATTCCATATCTTTTTTAAATATAGAATTCAATGGGTTTTAGTATATTTACGAAGCTGGGCAGTTATCACCACTGTCTAATTCCAGAACATTTCCAGCACCCCCAAAAGAAACCCTGTACCCATTATCAGTCACCCCTCATTCCTCCCTCTCCTCTGCTCCTAGCGACCACGAATCCTTTTTCTGTCTCTATGGATTGCATATAAATGGAATCATCCAACACGTGGCCTTTTATGTCTGGCTCCTGTCTCTCGGCATAATGCTTTTAAAGTTCATCCCCGTGCAGCATGAGTCAATACAAATATTTTCGATCCCCAGTTGGTTGAATCCACGAATGCGGAACTGCAGGTACAGAGGGCCAATTGTATTACATTTCTTTTTATAGCTAAATAATGTTCAATTGTGTGGATACACCATGTTTTGTCTACCCATTCATCCACTGAGGCTTTCCCTAATATATTTAATATATTGATTATTAACTTAATTCCATTGTCATCTCAGAGAAACAAAGGAAATATCAAGGAAAAGAAGAGTTAGAAATAGGCAGGAGAAATGAAGCTTAAATGGATATCAGTTTGCTTCATTTTTACTTGCTTTAAAAATTAAAGCCCTCTGGAAAAACCTAAACCATCATTCTACTTCATCCCATCAAGTGTTAATTCCAAAAATGATACATCATATTCTGAATGTACATATGATTGTATTTATTTTTATTATAATTTTTTCATTCTTTTTGAGGGTACAATGAAGCTCAAGGGGAGACACTTTTAAATTCTGAATGTTCTGAGTAAAATTTTTAAGTATAATATTTAATTAAATTGAGATCACAGTACTCCTCTATAAAGCAGGTGTAACTGGAATTAGTTTAAGCTGAAAATATCTTAGTTATTTTATATTAATTGATTATAAATTGAATGTTGGGCAGAATTATCCAGGAAAAAGCTTTGTTACCAGGAATATAATTTTCCCTGAATTTCTCATAATTCTATGTAAATCTAGGAGTCATGCCAGCAGCTCTTGACCTGCATTTTCTTGAATTTATATTAAGGATGTGTTTCAAGAATTGGCATCTAATGTCTAATGAATGACACTTTTAAAGATAGTAGTATCCTTTAGACGTAAATTAAACATCTTTAGAGGCTGAGTGATAACAAAGCTCATTTCTCATATGCTCACCTTACAGTGAAAACTTAATATCACAAATTGAAAATTTCTTGTTCACAAATGCTAATCTTATTATGATAATATACATCGTTTTAAATTTCACTAATTAGGAATATAAACATTTAAACAGAAATAAGTTATACTTTATATTTTCTAAGCAAATCTTAGGTTTATTTTTGAAGTATTATAAGCAAAACTATAAGGAAAAACATTTAAAATGCCTCAGTGAGCAAGTGATGTGCAAGAATCTTAAAAAAACCTATAAACATATGTTGAAATACAGTTTTGAACTAAAGATAGCTCTTGTTTGTTAAAACAAACCTCCTACGAGATATGTTAATATTTTATTCATTGAATAAATATTTATTGGGCACCTACTGTGTCCTTTTCTGAATGCCTGGAATACTTCTGTAAATAAAACAATTGGGGAAGGAAAAGAATAAATAGTAAACAGAATGAATACGTAAATTATTTAGTATTTCAGAGGGTGATAAATTACATGGGAAAAGAAAAGGCAGAGCTTATTAAGGGACATCAGAAATGCTGGGTGATGGCTAGGGATGATGCAGGCCACAATTTTATTTTTTTAATTTAATTTGATTATTTTTTATTGGTTATGAATATTCATGAGATACAGAGCTGATTGTCACCCCTCATGCCCAAGATGTGAAGGCCAGATTGGTACTGGCAACATGCCCATTACCACAAATTGCATTTACATCCCTGGACCCCCCACCCAATTATCCCCAACCTCCCTCCCATTCCCCCTTTCCCCGCCAACTCCATTTTGTATCCCAAGGTACATTCTCTCCCTCTGTAAGTCCAACGCACCACTGTGGTCTTTCTATCCTTATTTCTTTCTCTCTTAGCTCCCAGTTATGAGTACATGCGGTCTTTATCCCTCTGTTCTTTGCTTATTTCACTCAACATAAGTTTCTCCAGACTCATCCATATTGTTGCAAATGGGAGAATTTCATTCTCTGTTATGGCAGAGTAGTATTCCATGGTGTATATATACCACATTTTCCTTATCCAGTCATCCATCAGTGGACATTTAGGTTGGTTCCAAGTCTTGGCTATTGTAAATTAGTACAGCCACTATGGAAAACAGTATGGACGTCTCTCAAACAACTATAGATAGATCTTCCATATGATACAGCAATCCCACTTCTGGATATATACCCAGAGGAACGGAAATCATCGTGTCGAAGGGATACCTGCACTCCTATGTTCATGGCAGGCCACAATTTTAAATGCATTACTCAGGACAGACCTTACTGAGGAGACATTTAAAAAAGAAAGAGAGAGAGAGATTCAAAGTAGGTAAGCCATTATTTGAATATCTGGAGGAAGAACATTCTGGGCAAAGGGATAAGCCAGTGCATATGTCCTCAGGCAAGTGCATGTATGGTATGTTTTGAGATCTCCCTAATTCTGATGATATCTTTGCTTTTCTGCCAATCCTGCAGAAAGGATAAAATCCTTGGGTCTTGTCCCTTCTTTGCCTTCTTCACATAATGAGGTGCTTGGCCCTTCCCGAACCCTGTCCATGACATCCCTGTTGCCAGTACCTTCTCAGCACTAGCATGTCTCCATCGTACAGAAATGGCCACAACTTCCCCCTAAGCAATCTCCTTGATCTCTCCATCTCACCATTCTGATCAAGGTCTTCCTTACTCTTTCAGTAACTCCTTTATTCCCTGGATAATGCTCAGATTTCTTAGCGTTTTGGCATTTCTGGGGTCTGTCTCTCATCTACCTTTCCATTTTCATGTTCCCACTTCCTCCTCCAGGCCTAAATTGGACCACTAGCTCTTCATAAGTCTCCTGGCACTTGCCTGCTATTCACTTTTTTCATGTTTGTCTCTCTCCCTAAAATATCCATCCATCCTCCATCTCCTCCTGTCAAAATCTAAACTCTTCTTAAGGGACCCACTCTCAAACCACCTCACTTCTTACATGTTTTCTGGTTTCCCTGATGGATGCGATGGTGCCTCTTCTTCTGGTGCCCTCCCAGAACACACTGCACCTCTCTTACCTCATCTATCATGCTCTGATTTATATTACAAATGCCCTAATATGACAACAGTCAATTGATGTCTGAGAAGTTTAAGAACTAAACCTATACATTCACAACTTATAAAAAAGGTCTGATCCATTTTTATAGCATCCACCATAGGCACCACAAATATGTGATCCATATGGTAGGATGAACATGCAACTGGATATTTTTAGGAAAAAGCAGAGAATATACAGTTAATTGGGATTACATTTACCATATTGATCAAATTTCAAAAATTTGAATGTGCAAGGGACTATAAATATAGGTATGAATGAAAATAGTCTCTTTTCAGAAAGATTTGTTTGCAGTAGAAATAAAAATTGACTCTGGGACTGTTAACTTATTTGAATTATAATACTATAAGAAGAATAATTAAAGTAATGATGCTAATAATGGACCATCATTAAATGATTATTATATGCTTGGTACTTGGTTAGTACTTTGATTTATACTATTTACTTCTCACAAAACCCTTGAAGTAGGTACTATTATTATTCTCTTCATTTTCAGCTTAAAAAACAAAGGATATAGTTGGTTGAGTAACGTGTTTCCACAATACCACAGATATCTATTCTGAGGAATGAATTCATCTATAAATTTTCATACATTTAATACTTTATGTTGCTCCTCTATGAGGATTCCTAGATTCCTGGCCTCAATTAGAGTGTCATACTTATTAATTGAATAAAGTAGATGGCTTGGTTTTAAGAATCAAAGTTTTAAAATACAGCTCTGGATTACTGAATATGGAAGGGTTTTTCCATAAAATGGCCACAGTTTTATGTGTTTTTAAAAATGACAAATAATGAGAACCAAATCCTTCACAGGTTTTACTGCTGAGTTGAAGGAGAAAGAATTTTTCCATTGAAAGTTGAAGTAAAACTCTTGAGTCAACATCCAGTGAAACACTTGCATGTGGATCCAAGTCTTCACCGTAGACTGACTAATCTCTAATTCCTAATTCTCTCGTGGAAGAGGAAGAGGTTTTTCTAAAGAAATGACATGGATAGAAATTATGATCACAAAAGACTGTGTCTGCTTCATGAGTGATATTTGGCTTCACAGTCCAAGTGACAAACTCTAGTCTTTCAAAATCATTAGCCAGAAATAAGGGAACAAGGGGTTGTGATCACTGTACTTTAGGGAGCTTTCAATGATAAGGGGAAAAAATCCTTTGGATTGGATAATCATTTCAATTTCAGCCCCTAAGTTTGGAACTGGCAGAGACTGCTGAGCCAGTTTTTATCTTCAGCAAGTTACTAGAAAATTAAGCAAAAGATGATGTACACAATCTCTGGTGAACAAAATATGATACAATCAATGCAAAAGAAGGTGAAATAAAATAGAAAACACCGTGAACATCATAAAGAGAAAGGAACAAAACTGTGCAAAGCAAGAGGATACATAACTGGGTGATATCAGAATTATTTCAATAGCTGGAATATCAAGAAGGGCATCACCTTTATGGAAAAAACATACAGCATAAATTACAGATGACGTGTTAATTCTATACAGCAAAACATCAAGTCATTTAGTGCTTTATAAGTTAAAAACTATGAAGCAAAGTAAGTACATTCTCACTGATCATTGAGGTGAGTAAGTTTACTTCATTTCACTATTATTCTAAGTCACCGGCTATACGGTTGTAAGAATCAATTAAGTTAGAAACTCCTCAAAGTGAGGAACTGTGTGTCTAGTGAAGAATTTTTGGTATCTACTGAAGTAGTATGTGTGATGGTTTAAAATCAGTGTGTACTCAATAAATAGTTATTGAATAGATACGGTTTGCTATCGGTTGCAGCTGTAGTAAGTTTATGGTTTCAGCCAACACTCTCGACCTTGGCTACTCATAGAAGATTTTGAATCAGCTCTCAGTTTCTCAGCTGGCATTTGTAGATGAATGCATAAAATGAAGCTTTGACCTAAATATCTGTCGTATTTACCAGCATACCTTATTAGTAAGTATCGTTATCCCAGGACCCAGTTAGCACAGACAAAAAATACATGGCTTTAGCTTTGTAGCTCACTTAGCAAATACTGCACATCCCATAGTCCAAAAGCCACTGAGTAAATGTTCACTAAAGAGTGTAGCACATTTTACAAAGTAATGGAATTTGTAGAAAACCTCTAGCCCCATGGGATGGAATAAGATTTGCTTCTCTCTGTGGTCCATATCTATTAGTAATAAAGAGAGGTGCATTGATTTATCATTCAATGAATCTCTCTTTCTGGCCACTATTGATTTCAATTTACCCAACTGGCAAGGTTCACAGACTTAGATTAAACGAATTGAAAGTATATTGGTCTGTCAAAGCATAACTATTTATCAAGGGAGCCTTGAAGCCACTGGCTGAAATCTATTTGCCAGTAGTCTGTCACAGTCTACTAAATCTATCAGAGTTGGACAAGTGTGAAAATGTTTCAACCGAACAAGCCCCTTACACCCTCTTGCTATTCCAATGCTCCAACCAACTCCAAGACATCTACTCTGATTAAACAAACAGGTATCTTCCTTACTTCACTTAATATGTGTAGCAAACTTGAAAAGAGAGGTTCTAATGATAACCTTTTTAACTCACCTAGGGGCCCCCAGAAATCTACCCATCAGCTTCCACACTCCCATTTCTCCATCTGTACAATGCATATGGTAGCAGCCACTCTTCTCAAACTTGTCATTATTCTCCTCCTCCTCATCCTCTACTTCACAGGGAAACACTGAAGATAAGAGAGAAGATGGATTTTGTTCCCAAGTAGAAAGTCATTCCAGTGGTCCTCTTAAGAACAAAAAAGATGAGCTGTGTTATACTTCTGCTATAGTACACTCTGTTGTCACACTTGTGAACCCCAATCCCCACCCCAACATCTGCTAACATCTAATTACATAAATAGAGAGTTGTACCAATCTTAAGGTGAGCAGAGTTTTATTTCCCGGATTTCTGGAAAGAGAATCAACTGTTCTGATGCTGATCAGTTTCCTCTTACAGTCTACTTTTCCAAGTGAATGTCAGAGTGCCACTTGCAAACATAAGCAAAAGCAAATGCAATCATCTCTGTTCCTTGTCTTGGCTAATAATATTACCTATCCAAATATCAGTTTGTATTTCAAGTGTTACCTTCCAACTGCCCCTGCCCAAATCCAGCCTAGTCACCACAATTTGCCATTTCTCCCAATGCAATGTCTCTCAAGTCTGTGGCTTCTCTTAATATCATCTCTAATATCTTGTTTTGACCCTTATTATTTTTTCCCAAATTATTAAAATAGCTACAGATAGGTGCATTCCATTGTTGCTAGAATTATCTTTTAAAACACCAAACTGATCATGTCATTCTCCTACTTAAAATTTTCTGATGGCTTCTTATCACTTATAAGATAAAGTTCAAAGTCACCAGAATGTTCAACAAAGCCCTTCCACGTCTGGTAAGTCAGACTCATTTTCAGCCATACTCTCATGACAGCTAAATATTAGTTACCACACATTATTCTTCCTGCAGGTTAGATTCCCCCAAAATATGACCCTTGAAAGGGTTATATAGAGCAAGTAATTTATTTTGAAGGTGGTCCCAGAAAGCACCAACAGGGAAGGGTGAAATTGAGAGTCAAGAGAAGAAGGTTAATTAGAATGTGCTTATAAGCAATTACTTTGTAGGCTCAGATGCACACAATTCCCTTGCAGATGCTGGGTGACCATGTGGAACACATCTCAGAGTTATTCTACCCAAAGGGCAAGGACACTGGGATATTCATCCCATCTGTCATACTTTGAGGGCAATCACTCCCCGATAATTCTAGCCTCACCTGCAGGCTGAGCAGACTCTTGGGCTCAGAAAGGCCCTCAGGCAGAGCTTAAATGGTGCAATAAGAAGCCTTCAGCTTGGACATGGATGTGATAGACACCAAGAGTGTCTGCTAGCACACAAATCTGCAGATATTCCATGTTTCTTCCTACCTCTGCCATGCTTTTCTATAGCTCTGTGCATTTTCAGTACTGTCGCTTCCATCTCAAGTGTCTTTATCCCACTTTTCTTTCTAGTAAAAATCCTACATTTGAGACTTCTCCACGCGTATCAGGCTTGTTGACCCCTCTGTCTTCTGGGTTGTGCAGACCTGCAATAGAACAGCTGCTACATAACCATAAATATATTTTTACTTCTGTCCATTCCCTGCTCAATGTAAATTACTCAAAGGAACTTTCTCACTTGCCCTCCTTATAAAGCCATTAGAATCACGCTCAATACTTCATGAATGGATCAATCCATTTACAAGAGTACAATCTTAACAATCTAATCACCTCTTAAAAGTCCCACCTTTTAAATATTATAATTGGACTTCCCACCGTCTTAACACTCTTGCAATGGGGGTCAAGTTTCCAATACATGAACTTTGGAGGGACACATTTAACCCAAAGCACATATTTTAATGTATCTACTGATATGTGGAAAAAATTCACTCACTCATACAGACCTACATCTCCCTTAAAATTGCAAAAATTGCAACTGTGAGCTTACTTTTTTTGGTTCTTGATCTTTTGTGACTTTACTTCAAAATTCTCATTGTATATTGTCTTACTCTTTTATGTTAAGTCTGACTATTTACAAAAATTGTTCTAATTGAGGTCATGTCCCTGTATCATAGACCAGCTATGTAGAGTTACCAAACTTATTATAAAATGTGTGCCTGATTATTGAAAAGGATAGTAGCTGGGGCATATACAACAGATTTCACCTCTCTCTCTCCTCTATTTTTAAAAGGAATATTGTAATAAATGTAAAAACTGGACTATACAGAAATGGTGCGTCTAAATAAAAATAGGAAAAAAAAAAACCTGTCTGGTTTTAACCTTCAGTCTAAACATTTCAGTATTTCAGTCCAGATTACGAACTTTTTCTGTAAAAGATCAGAGAGTAAATATTTTAGGTCTCTCTTGCAAATAGACAATTCTGCTGTTGCTGTGAGAAAGCAGCCACAGAAAATATGAGGACTCTTCAAAAAGTTCATAAAGGATTTGCATTATCTTTTAATTCCATTTTTCCATGCACTTTTTGAAGTACCCTCATACATAAATCAACTGTGTTTTAATAAAGCTTTATTTACAAAAACAGACAGAGGACCAAATTTAGCCCATACGACATAATTTCCTGACCTTGATCAACAGGATTAAAGTAATCCACTGGTTCTCTACTCTCCTCTACAATTTTCCATCTACCATCTACAATGTCGGATGACAAAAGTTTACAAGGCAAGCTAAAAAATAAAATCAACTCATAGTAAAAACAGCAAAAGACAGTAGAAACAGAACCAAAGATAAATTTTATTTGAATTTTATAGTCACAAAATGCTTCAAGCCCCAAAGAAAAAACTTATCAAAATATTTTATTTCACTCATGCCCACCCAGATGCCTTTTAACTCCAATGCTAATTCTCTTTCTTATCAATAGCCCTACTGTTCTTCTCTGACACACATTCTAAATTATGGTATGATTTAAATATGTTGTCTCTTGCTAAATCAGGAAGCTCCTTGAGATTTACTCCCTCTCTCATTTATCTTTATACCACCAGAGCACCTTACACATGTTATTTCCTGAGTAGATTAATAGATAAATGAATATAAAAGTGAAAAAAATGACTCCCTGTAGCCGAGAAAATTAGACACTGTGAACTGAGCATGCTCTTACTTATTCCAGAGATGATTAATATTTTTACATAAATCTGGATGCTCTAAGAAGAATAGAGGTATATACTTCTAAGGTGATTTTTTAAAATTATGGCCTTTTAGGCTTTTTATGAATATCTCAATACCTTGGAGCAATGAATAGGACTTTTCCCTTCTTGGAGTAGTTACTCCCTGAAATAGAAATTACTTAGTACATTTCTTTCCTTGTACTTGGGTTATGTGAATTGGGGAGAAAACCAGGCACTAGCTATCTCAAACTAAAATTTAATATTTTATATAAAATTATTTAAAAAATCAATATTTTAGTCAAATATCATAATTTACTTAAAATTTCTTTTGGAAAGTTTTATTTATATTATTATAATATTGAGCTTAGGATCCCTTCTGTTTACCTATTTTTGTTGTGCATTGAACTCCAACAGATCACAGAGATATAAGAAACAAGAAGGGTAAAGCATAATTCTTTGGAAGAAACTAAAAGAAAAAAATATATCCCATTCTTTGACATAAGAAAGAGATGGAAACAAATTGCTATTTAATTCTGACAGTGGGAAGTTTCTGAATTGGTAGACACGTTGTACTTTTCTCTCTCCATCTCTCTCTTTTTTTTTTTTTTCCAAATCTTCACTAGATAAATGATTTTTTAAATATCTGAAGAAATGACCCCATATATACTTAATGATTGGGAACATTTATTTTTGGAAATGAGAACTTTTAAGCTTAATCTTATGTTGTGTGTTTATTTTATAGAAGAAAAAGTGTCTTAGCCTATATCAACAATAATTACCATTTTTCTCTCTGTTTTAAAAAAGACACAAAATAGGTTTTTGAGAGCATATTTGGTTTAGAATCCATTGTTTGTTTGAAGGGTGAAAAAGCTGATAAAATCTACTTGTGAAGCACCAATAAAAATATTAATTTGCTAATGAGTGAAAGGGTGTTAGCAAATTGATGCCGCAGACAAAATCTGCTGATGAATTTTTTTATAATATCAGGTTTTACGGGCACTAAATTTATTGTTTCAGAAGTGAATAACATGTACCAAAACTTCCACTATTTCATGGAAATAGGGATTAAGTTTCAAGATACTATTCACTTAGGTCATTTGTAGAAATATACTTCTTTACTTTGTAAATTTAAAATTTTCCATTGCAGAAAACAGTTAGCTGGTGAAATACAAACATATTAGTCATATACAGAATAAAAAACAGAGATGACAACAGCAAAACTCCAAAAACAAAATTTTCAATGTTTTTGTAATTTCCCTTAAAGATTTAGTATGTCCCAAACCACAGGACACCTTAGTTGCAATTCAGAAACTGTTGGGTATTGTTTGGGTTCTTTTAGGACAGGGTATCTTAATATATCATTTGGTATCCTCAGGACCTGCCATGAGTTTTAATGAACTAACCAAAGGGGGAATAATAAGAAAAATTGTGTTACTGAGCTTGAGCCATTTCCCAGGTGATACACAGGAGATAGAGCAGAGTGTCAATAATTCAAAGGCCAGAGGCTTCTGAGAGTTTCTTTGTTCAGGAAAGAGTACACGTCACTGGTTGAATTCCTGTTATTTTACAGTTCTTTTTCACTAGAATTTCAACAATACTAGCAATTTATGAAATCAAGTTAGTATGGTAGTTTCAGACCTCAGACACAATGAAGAAATCTTACGCAAGGAAAAAGAAAATTTAACTCTTTTTCCAGGAGAAGAGATGTAGTCATATTATTAATTTAATATAAATGTGATTTTTGGAGATAGTGTCCTGAAATACTTGACTGGGGCATCATTAATTGGCATTATCCCTGAGAACACATTTCTTCCAAAGTGTATGAATCATATTTCCCCCAAATCTACAACATTTCAATTCGTACCAAAATAAAAATTTTCATAGAAATTAGAAGAGAGAAATTAGAAGGCAAAGTTTAGATAGTTACTTACTTGGAAAGATCTGGCCAGGAAAAAAAAAAAAAAAAGATGACCGTATAGAGAAAGAAAAACTAATGATAAACATGGATTTTTCTCATCATTAGGAAATAGGAAGACTATCTTTCTCTCTTGCTATTGAGTTATCATCACCATTTGTGATTTCTTTGTAAAATATGAATGTAATTATTTCTCAACTTGTATCCACACCTTTTTGCAATGTGATCTTTCAGAAATGCTCAAGAGGTTAATTTCCCCACCCTTTGCCTTTGGGTTGCCTTGACTGGTTGAACGTGGCAAAAGTAAAAGTATGGTCCTGAGCCTGGGTCTTCCAAGGCCTTGCACCCTTCTTCATGCCCTCTTAGTCTGAGCAGCTGCTATTTGAAAAACCCAGGCTAGTCTCCTAGATGATGAGAGACGTGAGCATCTATCACCTGGATCACCCTGGGTTGGCACAAAGCCAGCCACAAGAAATGTGAGAGGCGGTGCTAGACCAACTGGCCAACCTGCCAGCAAAATGCGGATATGAAGATATTTCAAAAAGTTCAAGGAAAGACTCGGATTATTTTTTAATTCTATTTTTCTATGAACTTTTTGAAGTAATGGAAAAAATATCAGACTAGCCAGATATTTAGCAGGGAGATCTAAGCAATGGAATACACATTGGGAATCTCAACAAGCATCCCCATAGTCCTGAAGTCTAGTAAGCTGTGCTCACGTGCAGGGCAATGCATTCACAGAAGAAGCCACAGAGAAAGCCCTAGCCAACCACTTACCCCTGGCTGAACGTGATGCCATGTGCTCATGCAGAGGACCCAATGGAAAATAGTAGCCTGAGATTTGCAGACATTCTCCAACCCACATCCAGGTTCCTTACAAAGGGTGGAAGGCTGCCTGTCTCAAGGTGTTTGAGTACAATTTCTATTCAATCATAAGTTGAGTTATAATGACACAGGAGTGACCCGTAGGAAGCTGAGTTTTATAATACACAAAAAAATTTAAAAATTTCTGAGCAGACATTAGTGGATGCACACTGAGGGAGGAATAGACTACACAGATTTAGTTCAAGCAAGTAACTAAAAAACTACATACTTTAAAAAATCCGAATCCAGGGTTGCTATATTGTTTAAAATATTCATTTTTCAACAAAAATTAAGAAAAACTTGTAAAAAAATAGAAAATTGTGATTTGTACTCAGGAAAACAATAGTCAATAGAAACTACATTTGGTGGGGAGGTGGTAGGGTACAGATGTTGAATTTAGCAGATAAAGACTTTAAAGGAGCCACTATAAATATAATTTTTAAAATTAAGGAAATCATGTATAAAGAAATTTTAACAGCTTTATTGAAATATAGTTCACATAGTTCTCTCATTTAAAATGCACAATCCAGCAGTTTTTAGTATATTCACATATATGTGCAACCATCACCACAGTAGTCAATTTTAGAATAGTTTCATAATCTCAGAAACTATTACCCTTTAGGTATCACCCTACAGGTACAACCTTCCATCCCCTACCCCAACCCCAGTCTTGAGCTTTTTAATCTACTTTCTTTCTCCATCAATTTGCCTATTCTGGACATTTCATATAAATGGAATCATATATGGTTTTTTGTGACTGGCTTCTTTCAGAATCATGTTTTCAAGGTTCATCTGTGTTTATCTTAGGGGGAATTCTGGATACATGTTGTACCATTCCTTTTATGGTCAAACAATATTTCATTATTTGATATACCACATTATGTCTGCCATTCATTTCTTGGCTATTACAAATAATACTGCTATAGCATTTCCCCAATGGCTAATGATATCTAGCGTCTTTTCACGTGTATATTGTCCATTTGTATATCTCTATCGGTAAAATGCCTATTCAGATCTTGTCTTAATTTTTAATTAGGTTACTTGTTATTTATTAATAACGTATATGAGCTATTTGACCAGTCATGAATAAATTCTTTACCAAATATGCAATTTGCAATTACTTTCTTCCTTTCTGTGGTTTTTTAAATGTCTTTTTAAGCACAATAGTTTCTAATTTTGATGAAGTCCAATTTACCTATTTTTTTATTTTATTTTTTTGTGCTTTTGGTATCTTATCTAAGAATGCATTGCCAAATCCATGGTCACAAAGATTTAAACTTAAGCCTTTTTTCTAAGAGTTGTATAGTTTTAACTATTACATTTAAGTCTGTGGCTTCTCTTTGATTCATTTTGTGTTTATTTTGTATGGGGTGTAAGGTAAGAAACAAACTTCATTTTTTTGCATGTAGATACCCACTTGTCCCAGACTATTTTTTGAAAATACTATTCTTTTCCTATTACATGGTTTTAGCACTTTTAAAAAAAAACAATTGACCATAGGTGTATAGGTTTACTTATGCCAGTACCACAGTGCCTTCGTTACCGTTGATTGGTACCAAGGTTTAAAAGCAGGAAGTGTGAGTGCTGGAACTTTGTTTTCTTTTGCCAAAATTGTTTAGGATACTTTGGGTCCCTGGCAATTCGATGTGAATTTTTAGAATCAGCTGGTTAATATCTGTAAGAAAGTCAGCTGGGATTCTGATTAAGATTTCACTGAATTGTAGTTCAATTCAGGGAGTGTTGCCATCCTAAAAATATTAAGTTTTTGGATTTATGAACATGAGATGCTTTTCCAATTACTTAATTTTCCTAAATTTCCTTCAACAATTTTTTATAGTATTTAAGAGCATGTCTCATATTTCTTTTGTTAAATGCATTCCTATTTTATTTTTGATGTTATTGCAAATGAAATTGAAATTTGTCTTTTTAATTTCATTTTTGAAATGTTCTTACCACTGTGTAGAAATAATATAGATTTTTGTGTATTTATTTTGTATCCTGAAAACTTGCTGAACTTACTTATTAGTTCTAAAAGTTTTTTAATAGATTCTTTAAGATTTTATACATATAAGATTATATTACCTGCAAATAAAGAGATAGTTTTACTTCTTCCTTTCCAGTCTGGATGCTTTTTATTCCTTCTCCTTCCCTAATTGACTTGGCTCAACTCAGTACAATTTTGAATAGAAGTGGTGAGAGTGAGCATCCTTACTTGGTCCTGGTCTTAGAGGAAAGTACACAGTCTTTCATCATTAAGTATAATGAAGTGGGTGTTTTGTAGATATTCTTTAGCAGGCTGAGAAAATTCCCTTCTATTCCTAGTTTATTGAGTATTTTTATCATGAAAATGTTGGATTTTGTCAAATAGGTTGAAAGTAAAAGGATGGGAAAAGTTTACACCACACAAATTACAACTGTAAGAAATTTGAATGGCTATACTAATATAAAATAATATTGAATACAAAAAATTTGTAGAGATAAAAAATGACATTTCATAGTGATGAAGGGTTATTTTTTAGGGAATTATTATAATATGATTACATATACACCTAACGACAGAACCTCAAAATACGTGAAACAAAGATTGGCATAATTGAAAGGAAAAATAGTTAACTCAACAATAATAGTTGGAAACTTTAATACTTGAGTTTCAGTAAATGATAGAGAAACAAGATAGAAAATCAACAAAAATAAAAAGGCTTGAAGAACTCTATCAGCCAACTTGACCTGAAATCTATAGAACACTCCTCACAACGGGAGCAAAACACACGTACTTTTCAAGTGAACGTAAAACTTTCTCCAGAATAAGCCATCTGCTCACCCATAATACAAGTCTTAATACATTTAAGATGATTGAAATATTCGAAGGACATTTTCCAACCACAACAGAAGTAAGTTATACATAAGAAATAGAAAGTGATTTGGGAGATCTCCAAATATTTAGAAATTAAATAATACAATTGTAAATGACACATAGGTCAAAGAAGAAATCACAAGTAGAGTTAGGAAATACTTTGAATTAAATGAAAATAAAAACACAACATATAAAAATTTGCAGGATAGAAACAAGGTAGTGCTAACAAGAAGTTTTCTCCTATAGTGCTTTAAGCCGCTATATTAGAAAAGTAGAACAATCACAAGTCAATAACTTAAGATTTCACCTTAAGAAGCTACAAAGAGGAGAAAAAACTAAAAGGAAGCAGAAAATGGAAGCAATAAAGATTAGAAACCAACTAGATTAAATGGAATATAAGAAAAAAGTAGAGAAAGTCAGTGAAACCAATTATCTTTGAAAAGATGAGCAAAATTAACAAAGCTCAGATAGTCTGATCAAGGGGAAAAAAAGAGAAGACCCAAATTATTAATATCAGGAATGAACTTAGACTCTTATATTGCTCTGTACACAAACATAACTCAAAATGTCTTATATACCTAAATGTAAGAGCTAAAACTATAAAACTATTATAAGAAAACACCAGGGAAATATCTTTGAGAACTTTTATTAGACAAAGAGCTCTTAGATATGACACTAAAGCACAATCCATTACAGAAAATACTGATAAATGAATTTCATCAAAATTAAAAACTTTTGCACTTCAAAATATATCATTAAGAAAATGAAAAGAAAAACCAAAGACTGAGAGAAAATATTTACAAATCACATATCCAATAAAGAACTTGTATCCAGAATACATAAAGAACCCTTACAACTAATTAATTAAAAGACAAACTACCCAATTAAAAAATGGGAGGAGACTTGACTAGACATTTCACCATGGTAGATAATCCACTGGCTAATATGCACATGAACAGATGGCCAGTGTCACCAGTTATTAAAGAAATGCAAATTAAAGTAAAATGAGATACCACTTCACACCCACTAGACTGGCTATAATCAAAATGACATACTATAACAGGTGTTAGTGAGGATGAAGAGAAACGGGACCTCATGCTTTGTCAGTGGTAATGTCAAAAGTTACAACACTTTGGAAAACAGTTTGGCAGTATGGCAGACAGACTCTAAAATGGTCCTTAAAAATTCCTACTTCCTAGCATTCACTCCTTTTCTAATTGCCTCCCCTTGAGTGTGTGCATAACACGTGACTTGCTTCTAACCAATAGAATATAGCAAAAAACTGTTCTTCCACAGTCACATCTCATAAGATTGAAATTTCTATCTTGCTAGTAGATCTTTCTTTCTGACATTGATGAAGTAAGCTGCTATGTTATGCACTGTCTACAGAGTGGCCCGCATGGCACAACAGTGAGGATAGCCTCTGGCTGACAGACAGCAAGAAGCTAAGGCCATTGGTCCAACAACCCACAAGGAACTAAATTCTGCCAACAATCACCTGAGCTTGGATGAAAATTCCTCCCCAGCTGAGACTTGAGATAAGACCAGAGCCCCAGCCAACACCTTGGCCGCAGGCTTATGAGAGGCCTTGAGTCAGAGGACCCAGCTAAACCATGCTCAGACTCCTGACCCGCAAAAACTATGAGATAATAAAAGTGTATTACTTAAACCATAAAGTCATTAGCTAGTTGTAACACAGCACAAGAAATACAGGTGGTTTCTCATAAAGATAAACATGCACCTTACCATACAACCTCCTAGTAATTCCAAGTCAAGGAAAATGAGGACACATGTCCACACAAATACTTATAGACAAATGTTCATAGCAGCATTATTTTTAATAGCCCCAAACTGTAAGTAAACCAATTATTCATCAACTGGTGAATGGATAAACAAAATGTGGCATATCCATTTTATAGAATGTGATTCAGTAACTGAAATTAATTGCATTGGTACATGAATGAACCTCCAAAACATTACACATTATACTAAATGAAAGAAGCTATATGCAAAGACTATATTGTGTGATTCCCTTTATATAAATATTTAGAAAAGGTCAATCTTTAGAAGCAGAAAGATCAGTGGTTTCCTGGGGCTGGAGATAGGAGTGGGACTTAACTATAAATGGACAGAAGATCTTTGGGAGTAATAAAAATGATTTAAAACTGGACTATAGTGACAGACAGAGTTGCCAAACTCCATAAATTACTAAAAATCATTGAACTGTATATTTACAGTGGGTGAAACTTACGGAATATGAATTATACTTCAGTGAAGTTTTTAAAAATCCTGATGAATATTCTGTCTCAGAAAGAATTATTCTCATTCTCTAGTCATTGTGTTCCTGCAATTAGCAATTAAATGGAACCTACAGAGAAGCTTCATCATACCATGGGAATTTCCCCAGCCAAAACTTTGGCTTCTCTGAGGCAGCTAAGATGAGAAGCATCAAGGTGGTCTGACTATACACTAGATGAAAAGAAGAAATCTGAGCTGGATCTTAAAGGAAAGAGGATTTATAGAGCCTGGAAGGAAGACAATTACAAGTAAAAGAAGAAAAGACTGAAGCAGTAAAGAACAAGATATAATTGTGAAAGACCAAGTTGTTTTAACTGATATATTGCAGAAGTAGGGAAATCTAAAGGTGAAAACAATAGGATTTTCAATACAGGGCAGTCCTTACCAGTGGAATCTCTGTGATAATCATTGTTTCATTCATTATTCAGCAATATCTACAGAGAACTTGCTGCACAGAATGTTAAATCACACAGATAGAATGTGCAACATATATGCTCTCTAGATCAGACATAAACATTTGAAAAATGGTAAAATTATAAAAGAGGAAGAATTCCCTTTGACAAGACCTGTCCTGTTACATTTTCTTCTCTTTCTCCTTGCATAAACAGGGAAAAAATGATGAAAGAAACACTGCCAAATTTTACCAACTTTTAAGAAGAAGTAATACCAATTCTCTTCAAACTATTCCAAAAAATTGAAACAGAGGCCATTCTCCCAAACTCATTCCATGAGGCAAACATCACCCTAATACCAAAACCAGACAAAGATATATAAAAATAAAGGTAAGTACAAGCCAATATTTTTGATGAATATAGATGCAAAAATCCTCAATAAAATATTAGCAAATAGAATACAGCAACACATTCAAAAATTTACAGACCATTATCAAGTGTGATTCATCTCAGGATGCAAGGATGGTTCAACATATGCAAGTCAATAAATGTGATACACCACATTAACAAAAGCAAAGATGAAAACCATGTGAGTATCTCAATAGACTCTGAGAAAGCACTTGACAAAATTCAACATCTCTTCATGATAAAGACTCTCAACAAATTAGGTATAGAAGGAAAGTATCTCAACACAGTAAAAGCCATATAGGAGAAACCCACCGCCAATATCATCCTGAATGGGGAAAGGTTGAAAGCTTTTCCCTTAAGAACAGGAACTTGTCAAGGATGCCCACTCTCACCACTCCTATTCAACATAGTGTTGGAAGTACTAGCCATAACAATCAGAGAAGAGAAGGAAAGAAAGGGCATACAGATTGGACAAGACAAAGTCAAATTGCCCGTGTTCGCAGATGGCTTGATCGTATAAATGGAGAAGCCTAAAGACTCTACAATAAAACTCTTAGAGTTGAGAAATTTAAGCTATTTTGTCTCCACTCTACAAGTCTCTTTAACCCAAAAACCAGAGAAGCAAAAAAGAGCTGTATAGAGACACTAACAACTTCCTGTCTTTCAGCCCTAAACTAAAATAGGTGCATACTTTTAGGTCAGAGATTCCAGTTTTAATTACAATCCTTGCCAATCTGTATTCTAAAGTGCTTTCAAAAGCATATTTCTAAAGTGTATTTCAAAAGCACTGCTAGTGGCTGTTAAAATACATGCATCCACACCATGCAATGGGACCAGGGAAACCTAGTAACGAAGCCACATACAGGGCACCCCATGCTTATAGAGAAACAAAAAGCCATGGCAAAAAAGGATGGTTATTATTCAACATTAAAAAGGAGAATCTTGCTGTGCTCTTGTTATTTTACACTTCATGGGAAGCACAAAAATAAATAAGCACATTTTCTTGGAGCTATTCAAATGGCTATAATGAAGGCTGTGCTGCAAAATCCTTTGCCTTATATCCTAATGTTAGAGAAATCAGGGCCAGTGCTCTGCTCTGACCAGTGTTTCAGTACTTTTCATTAACAGTTTACTCGCAAAACACATGATTTTAGAAGTCCATAAATTATTTCAGAAATTCATTCCTATTTATTTGGAAAGTTAAGCAATTTCAAAGGAGATAGCAGCCACCCATCTATAAGGAGAGCTACACTTTGCCTATTGAATGGAACTACAGGAATGTAGTACATAGGAATTAGAACTGCCTAAAATGCACAATTCGAAATGAGGAAAGCTGACAAAAACCACAATTAAAGTAATTATAACTCTAAGAAAGGCTTTTAAGAATTTGAAACAGACTCAGAATTCTTCACCTTAATTGACTTGTACACAAATACACATATAGTCCATCTGTCTGTGTGAATACACATTCTTGTCTCTTTTGGTTAAGCCTTCATTTCATTCCTTGCTTAACTACTATAGATATATTAGAAAGTTTTGTTCTGCTGTGTTAAAATGTCAGAGTGACTAACTCAAACCTGAAACAGAGAAAAATGTGAAAGCCTGTGAATGTGACATTCAACTTGAGGACCACATGGGAAGCCACAGTGTCAAGTATGTAAAGGGCGGTGCCAGATATGCCCACAAACTGCTGACATCAGATTTACCAAGATTTGGCTCCCAAACTTTTCTCTCCAGTTCATCTTTACTCATCCTATTTAGCTCTGCATATTAAAATTTGCTGAAGTATTTGTAAAGCAGCACATCCTCTACCTTAAACAATTCTTCTAGGTAAAAAGTGACAGGAGATACGTTACTTCTAGATCTTTGATATTTCTGTACAGCTTTGAATGAATAATGCTACCACCGTTTTTTATAGGTAAGAAAATAGAGGGGGAAAATGTGGTAGAGAGATTCTGAATCATGTGCCAAATAGAATTGCAATTCTATTAGTTTAAAAATAATCGGGAATACATTCTTCTAAATAGTAAAACAGTAGCAACAATAGTAGTTAAAAAAAAAAAAAAAAAGGTAGGGCAGGTAGAAAATTTGGGCTGAAAGCAAAATGTCCTAATTTCTTGTTCCAAAAATAGGTGCTGATAAAGATTCTCTTCCTGAACAAACTTTTATCAGGTTCCTCTGAACTCTCTTCTCAAATAGGCCCTGACTTTTGGGCCTCCGTGTTTATCTCTGCATCATCCAACTTCAGCAAGGATCCTGCTAAATCATTTTAACCAGAATCCCCCATTCTTCATATCTGACCACCTGGATATTGGGTTTCTCATCCTCCATCATCCCCCAGGTGATGTCTGATCACCTTGGCCTGCCTTCAGCAAGAATCCTGTTAGGTAAGTTTAGCCAAAATCACCTGATGTTCCCTCTTAGTAATTTTTCAACCACTGATCCCCACCCTCCACCCTTCTCCTTGGCTATAAATTCTCACTTTTCCTTGTCGTATTCATGGTTGAGACCTATTTCTTTCCCCCACTGCAAAACCCCATTGTGGTGATCTCCACACCTATTAGGATGGTCCTGAGAAAAGTCTTCCTCACCATTCTTTAACGACTGAATGAGTAATTGTTTTCTTTAACAGTTCTGGTGCTGTAACTCACACAGAATCAGATTTATCATCGGTGGCCCTGGGACTTCTCACCCAGACCCTAAGTGCATACCTTTGAAAGTTTTGTCTTCACTTCTGACTGAATGATTGGGAATCCATCGGTGAGTCAGACTGCTGAACAATTGCTCCAGACAAATTTCTGTGGAAGATGGTAAGGACAGATTTTGACTCTTAACATTCTGAGTATATTCTAGAAGGTAGGTTACAGTCCCAGACAAACAGAGGCTAGCTTAGAGTCCTAGGTTTTTCTGTAAGAAGCTGTGTTTGAGCCCCAGACTGTTTTATTTAGAAGGGATCCACTGGGCTGGAAGTCTTTCTTTCTTGGCTTTCTGTCTCCAGTGGGAATTATTCCTTGACTCCTCGGCTGGAAGTTCTTTTTCCTGGCTTCTTTTTTCAATTGGGGATCTACTCCCCAATTTCTGGGAAGGAATTTTTTTCCTGGCTCTTTGTGAGGTTTCTTTCTCTCTATTTGATCCTACTCCTCTCAGGGAATCTTCTCAGTCAACAGAAACCCTCTTCCTGAACCCTTGCTGACTGTGTGCTCCACCACCTCTGTTCACCTCCGTCATGTTGGCATGATTTTGCTGAGGATAATTTGGAATTTCACTGGTCTCTTTGGGAAACTTAAGATCTCCCCAAACTGGCTCCTCTAAGACCTTTCCCTTCCCATTGATTTTGCTCCTACTTTCTCCTCTTACCACCTTCAATCTTCCTTCAGTTCCCTAGAATTTTTTAATATGTCCCCCTTCAAATTCCCACTCCTCCCCCTCTGTTCAGCCCTACCATTTCTTTCCCTTCCCACATCAGCCCCTTAATTTCCTATAGTCACTTGAGCCTTGGGTCCTTACACTATCAGTGGCTCTCAAGGGATTCACGTCCCCCCAAAAGCAACTACTTGAGGCAGAAAAGCAAAAAGACTAAGTGGAAATAGACTGAATATTTTATCCACTCACATGCTTTGGAGACATCCAGACACTGTTAGATGTCTCCTCAGCCTAAACTGGAGTATACACCTTTTTTAAGACAACATTTAAGTCTTTTTAAAACAACATTTCAAGGCAAAATAAATTTTTAAAAGTCTCCTGCACAAATATGGGTAAGGCTGGAAAAAAAAAAAAAAAAGCTTTAGCTTTTATTATGTAGATAACCTCTAATTGCCCCATTTTTGTCAGAAAAAAAATTGGATAAAAATATAAAATGGAGAAAGGCCAGCGAGTTTTACAATACTATATTTTACTGACTCATGGATAAAATTTTTAAATGAAAGCTGTTAGGTCTTTTTTTGAATCTGTCTGTATGTTTATGTATGCCTAGGTATGAATGGTATGTATATGTGATATTTTTCTTCCTCAGGATGGTATCATCACATTAACTTATAAAATACCTCCACAGAGTTCTAAAATGGGCTTAGACATAAAAGAGCATTTACATAAATTATTTCTAAAATCCTCAGATATATAGGAACACAAATGTTTTCTGAGTTCATATGATTTGAGCAAATCTTTGATAAATAAGAAAATAGTTAAACGTTGGTTTAAGAAAAACTGCTCTATGTTCTGCATTATTAACATTAAATATAATATGAGCACATTCTACCTGAGTTTACTACAGATAAGGTTAAAAATAGCTAACAGGGAAGTAACTTGAGATGATAGCTAGCTTTGGTATTATAGTGTGTCAGCCTGAAAACAGTTTCCAAAATCTTTCTGGTAACTTAAAACCTTAAGTTATATTAAGTTAAATGATGGGTGTTCATTGAATATCTAGATCATTCCCAAGTAAGACAGAATATTGAAACCTTAACTGCTAAACATAAGTTTAAATTTATGCACTTTGACTTCTTAATTTTTACAGAGAGTCTACAGATATTTACTCTGTTAATAAACATGTTATTTTTGACAACACATTGAAGTATTTTACTATGAGAAAAAAAAGTACCTCAAGAAAATATGAAATGGTTTATTCATAAATTTGCTTGTCTATTACAGAATGTGGTATGTGAGAGACTGTTCACAATAGTCTACTTCTCAGCTGTCTCTGTAAAAGAAAAGTTACTAATGGTTAAAATTATACTCAATATATGTAAATGAAACTACTAATAATGAGGATGAAGGAAAACACCTGTGTTTGAAAAGTATGCAAGGGCACACTGGAACAGGCAGGTGCTACTGCAGGACTCCCAGCCCAGGCCAGTCTGGGCCACCCAGAGAGGCCTGAGCTGCCAGCCCACAGGCCCCGAGGCAGTCATGCCAAATTAGCACTCCCTGCAGGATCCAAGCCAGAAACTAGGGTCAAACAAGTAGACCATGAAATCCCCTGCCACAATGACTGAACATCAAAGGAAAGATACCAGAAATATGCAAAATCAAGTAAGTACAACACCACCAAAGGGAAATAATAACTCTCAAGGTCTAGATCCTATAGAACAGGAAGTCCTTGAAATGACAGACAAGGAATTTCTAGCAACAATTCTAAGAAAACTAAATGAGATACAAAAAACTCAGTTAGACAACACAGTGAAATGAGAAAAAATATACAGGACCTGAAAGAAGAAATGTATGAAGAAATCAATTCCATGAAAAAGAATGTAGCAGAGCTTGTGGAGCTGAAGGATTCATTCAACAAAATAAAAAACACCAAGAGTTTGACCAGCAGGCTAGAACAAGCAGAAGAGAGAATTTCTGACCATCAAGATGTGCTGTTCAAAATAACACAAGTGGACAAAAAAAAAAGAATTTAAAAATTTGAAGAAAATCTAAGAGAGATAACAGACAAACTTAAGCACTCAAACATCCAAATCATGGGTATTCCAGAAGGGGAGGAAAAAGGAAATGGCATTGAAATCATATTCAATGAAATAGTAGCAGGAAACTTCCCAGGTACAGGGAAAGACACACATCTTCAGATTCAGGAGGCTCAATGATCCCCAAACATATACAACCCAAAAAGGTCCTTTCCAAGACATGTTATAGTCAAACTGGCAACACTCAAAGACAAAGAATGTTAAAAGCTGCAAGAGAGAAGCATCAAGTCACCTATAAGGGAGCCCCAATCAGACTAACATCAGACTTTTTATCAGAAACCCTAAAAGCCAGAAAAGAATGGAATGATATATTCAAAATAATAAAAGATAAAAATTGCCAGCCAGGAATACTTTACCCAGCAAGGCTATCCTTACAAAATGAAGGACAGATAATATATTTATCAGACAAACAAAAACTGTAGGAGTTCACTACCACACAACAAGCCTTACAAGAAACTCTCAAGGGAGTACTGGGTTTGGTACCCGACAAACAACCATCACTGCCATAAATACTCAAGAAAGAACAAAACCCACTAGTAAAGTAAAAATGCCAACAAATAAAGAGAAAAAAAAGTTTATCTACGTCCCCATAAAACCAGCAAACACAGAAATCAAACAGAAAATCAAAAAGAAAGGAACAAAAGATACTTAAGACATCCAAACAAAAATAACTAAAATGCTAGGAGTAAATCAACACCTTTCAATAACAACTCTTAATGTAAAAGGATAAAAATTCCCCACTCAAAAGACACAGACTGACTGACTGGATTAAAAAGGTGGACCCAACTATAGGCTGCCTTCAAGAGACTCACCTCACCAGTAAAGATACACATAGACTAAGAGTGAAAGGTTGGAAAAAGATTATCATGCAAACAGAAATGAAAACCAAGCTGGAGTAGCTATTCTTATATCAGATAAAATAGACTTTAAAGCAAAAATCATAAAAAGAGATAAAGAAGGCCACTATACAATAATAAAAGGATCTATCCTTTAAGAAGACATAGCAATCATAAATATATATGCACCTAATGTCAAAGCAGTCAGATTTACAAAGCAAACACTATTAGATCTAAAGAAAGAGATAGACACTAACACCATAATAGCGGGTGACCTGAACACCCCACTCTCATCATTGGACAGATCATCTAGGCAAAAAAATCAACTGAGAAACACAAAATCTAAACAATACTTTAGCCCAATTGGATTTGGCAGATATCTACAGAACATTCCATCCAACAACCTCAGAATATTCATTCTTCTCATCAGCACATGGAACATTCTCCAGGACAGACCAAATGTTAGGTCACAAATCAAGTCCCAACAAATTCAAAATAATTAGAATTATTCCATGTAGTTTTTCAGATCACAATGAATTAAAATTAGAAATCAATAACAACCGAAACTCTGGAAACTATGCAAACACATTGAAATTAAACAACATTCTACTTAATGACATAGGGGTCCAAGAAGAAATTAAACAGGAAATCCAAAAATTTATTGAATCTAATGAAAATAATGATACATCATACCAAACCTGTGGGATACTTCAAAAGCAGATTAAGGGGGAAATTTGTTGCATTAAATGCTTACTTCAGTAGAATGGAAAGATGGCAAGGAAACAACCTAACACTTCATCTTAAAGAACTAGAAAAACAAGAACAATCCAAACCCAAAGTTAGAAGATGGAAAGAAATAATGAAGATCAGAGCAAAACTTAATGAAATAGAAACCCAAAAACTGATACAAGAGATCAGTGAAATAAAAAGTTGGGTTTTTGAAAAGATAAATAAAATTGACAAAACATTAGCAAGGCTAACTAAAAAAAGAAGAGAGAAGACCCAACTAACAAAAATTAGAAATGAAAAAACTGATATTACAACTGATACCTCAGAAATACAAGGAATCATTAGAGACTACTATAAACAACTATATGCCAACAAATTTGAAAATCTAGAGGAAATGGATAAATTTCTGGACACACACAAACAACCAAAACTGAGCCAAGAAGATACAGAAAATCTGAACAGACCAGTAACAATAAAAGAGATTGAAGCTGTTATCAGAAGTTTCCCAACAAAGAAAAGCCCAGGACCAGATAGGTACACTGCAGAATTCTACCAAAATTTCAAAAAGGAATTGATTCTAATTCACTACAAACTATTCCAAAAGATTGAAACAGAGGCCATTCTCCCAAACTCATTCTATGAGGCAAACATCACCCTGATACCAAAACCAGACAAAGATACAACAAAAAAAGAAAACTACAGGCCAATATCCTTGATGAATATAGATGCAAAATCCTCAATAAAATACTAGCTAACAGAATACAGCAACACATACACAAAATTATACACCATGATGAAGTGGAATTCATCCCAGGGATGCAAGGTTGTTTCAAAATACACAAATCAAAAAATGTGATACACCACATCAATAAAATTGAAGACAAATATCATATGATCATCTCTATAGATGCTGATAAAGCATTTGACAAAATTCAACATTCGTTCATGATAAAGACTCTCTACAAGTTAGGTATAGACAGAAAGTATCTCAACATAATCAAAGCCATATGTGATAAGCCCACCACCAATATCATCCTGAATGGAATGATAAGCTTTCAGGAATAGGAACTAGACAAGGATGCCCACTCTCACCACTCCTATTCAACATAGTGTTGGAAGTACTAGCCAGAACAATCAGAGAAGAGAAGGAAGCAAAGGGCATCCAGACTGGAAAAGATGAAGTCAAACAGCCTGAAGCCTCTACAAAAAAACTCTTAGATTTGATAAATGATTTTGGCAAAGTTGCAGCTACAAAATCAACACTCAAAAATCAGTAGCATTTCTATACTCCAACAGTGAACATGAAGAAAAAGAAATCAAGAAAGTTAGCCAATTTACAATAGCCACCAAAAAAATAAAATACTTAGGAGTAATGTTAACCAAGGATGTGAAAAATCTCTATGATGAGAACTACAAACCACTGTTGTGAAAAATTAAAGAGAACACAAGAAGATGGAAAAATATCCCATGCTCTTGGATTGGAAGAATTAACATCATGAAAATGTCCATAGTATCCAATTTGATTTACAGATTCAATGCAATCATCATCAAAATTCCAATAATATTTTTCTCAGAAATGGAAAAAAAATATCCTAACATTTACATGGAGTAACAAAAGACCATGAATAGCCAAAGCAATTCTGAGCAAAAATAATAATAATAGTAATAAAGCTGGATGCATAATACTACCATATAATACTATGGAATAGAATAGAGAATCCTGAAATCAACCCATACACCTACAGCCATCTGATCTTTGACAAAGGCACCAAATCTACACACCGGAGAAGAGACTACCTCTTCAGCAAATGGTGCTGAGCAAACTGGATATTCATATGCAGGTAAATGAAACTAGACCCGTACCATAAACCAAAATCAACTCAAAATGGATTAAAGAAATAAATATACACCCTGAAACAATAAAACTCCTTACAGAAAAGATAGGGGAAACATTTCAGGAAGTAGGAGTGGGTACAGACTTCATAAATACAACCCCCAAAGCACAGGCAACCAAAGGAAAAATAAACAAGTGGGATTATATCAAACTAAAAATCTTCTGCACAGCAAAAGAAACAATTAACAGAGTTAAAAGACAACCAGAGTAGAAAATATTTGCAAAATATACATCTGACAAAGGATTAATATCCAGAATATACAAGGAACTCAAACACCTTTACAACAACAACAACAAAAAAAACAAGTAACCCAATTAAAAGATGGGCAAAAGAGCTAAACAGGCATTTCTCAAAGGAAGATATATGAAAGGCCAACAGACGCTTGAAAAAATGCTCAACATCACTCAGCATCTGGGAAATGCAAATCAAAACCACTTTGAGATATCATCTCACTCCAGTTAGGATGGCTAATATCCTAAAGACTGAGAATCATAAATGCTGACAAGGTTGCAGAGCAAAAGGAACTCTTATACACTGTTGGTGGGACTGCAAAATGGTGCAGTCTTTATGGAAAATGGTATGGAAGTTCCTCAAATAATTACAGATAGATCTACCATATGACCCAGCTATTCCACTGCTGAGAATATACCCAGAGGAATGGAAATTATCATGTCGAAGGGATACCTGTACTCCAATGTTTATTGCAGCACTATTTACAATAGCCAAGAGTTGGAATTAGCCCAAATGTCCATCATCAGATGAGTGAAGAAGGAATACATAGTATATCTACATGATGGAATATGACTCTGCTATAAAAAAGAATGATAAACTACCATTCGCAGCAACACAGATGAACTTAGAAAAAATTATATTAAGTGAAATAAGTCAGGCACAGAAAGAGAAATAACACATGTTCTCACTTATTTGTAGGAGCTATAAATAAATAAATATACACAAATAAATGGTAGGGGAATGGAAGAAGACACAACAATCACATCAATTCCTTGAACTCTTGAATTTGTTAAGACAATTGAACAGATATAATGTGGATGGGGGGAAGCGGGGAGAGGAAGGGGGGAAGACACGAAAATCAACTATGTTGTATACTGAGAAGTTAAAATAAAATAAAAATAAAGAAATGTAGCATCTAGGGCTCTACCCCAACCTGCAGGTCAGAACTTGCATTTTGATAAGTTCCCCAGGGGATTCATGTATACATGAAAGTTTGAGAAGTGCTGATCTACTGAACAAATGATATCAAAGGTTTATTTGTTGGTCTTTAAGTATCTCCTAAGATAAGAAAGTTCCCAAGATGAGCAAGAGCTACAAGAAGGATAACATATCAACCTTAAACAATAATTTCAACTTAAGACTTGCTAAATATCCCTCTTTTGAAACCATAAAGGCCTTTGGATTCAGACTGAAACTTACATCATCAGTTCTCCCTGTTTTCAGGCCTTCAGACTTGACAGGAACTACACCACCAGCTTTCCAAGGTCTTCAGTTTGCAGAAAGTAGATGGCAGAACTTAGCCTCCATAATCATTGGAGTGAAGAACTTTTCATGGCCCCAGAGTAACAATTTGTATTTTTAAAAGTCAGAACCAATAGCAAACTCAAGATTATTTAGATTTAGAGACTATTTATCAAAGCCACTGAGGGATTTTGAAAAATATAATTTCCAAGCTTTTGGAGGAAGAATTTTTAATGTTTCTGCAATGTTTTCAATCATAGTAGGTTTCTGACACAAAATAACTCCTCTGGAAGGGTCCACTGGTGAGTATCTTCATAAACATAATTTCCCATCTATTCAGAAGATCCAATACATTAAGAGGGCATTTAAAAAAAAGAAAGAAAAAAAAAGAAAATCAACTACATTGTATATTGATAAATTAAAAATTTTTTTAAAGTATGCAAGAAAAATAGAATGTGCTTTTGAGAAGGAAAGGTATAAGTTATGAAGGATATGATTTTGGTTTTTTTTCCCAAGGGAAAAAGAAAGTACTTTCATTCTAGTAGAATTACTAGTTGTTCCATAGTAAGAAAGAAAAAAATGTAGGGGGAAAAAAATCATAATGAATGTAAGAAAGTTATAAAAGTCTTATGGAAAAGGAATCTTGGAAAAGGAATTTTATATGTGACCAAATTGGCTTAAAATTTGAATAAACTTGTGTTTTATTACAAACGAGCATTAATATCAAAAGTATACCAATGTAAAACTAGAATTTGGTCTTCCCTCTTTTAAAATGACAAAGTGTTCTTGGATTACTGGTCTGTGTTTAGTAAGAGATTGTAGAAGGTTTTTCTTTACCTTTTAAGTAACCTGCCTAGGAAACCAAGATTTTGTGTTTTCTCAGAATAATTTCCCGTGCTTTGTATTAACCTTTATCATGGCCTTGAATATTTAAGGAAATCAAAACTTCTCACTTTTAAAAGGGCTAACTAAGGTTTTTACATTTTGGACAATCGTGCCTTCCCAAAATCAAATTCTAAATGAAATCTTCTTGTTCTTGAACTGACCTTGAGATTTTCCAGAGTGCCCCTACAAATTTTCAAAGGATTTATTTTTTCATTGTGTATACAAAGATGATTTTTTAAATCAGTTTATTTAATATATTAAGTTGCATGAAAAGCATTATCAAATAGTGATGCTTTAAACTGTCTTAGTTATATTTGTATGAGTAAATACTATTAACATAAGTACTTCAGAAATTGAATGAAATTCATAGATATTTTTCAATAACCTCATTGCCCATTATATGTCCTGGTATAATGCTATTAGTCATTGTTTCGGTTATTATTTTTGTTCTATATCAAAGAAATAACCAAATTTTTTTGTCGAATGAATTTTCATCAGATCTTTAACCATGGCTATTTTAAGTTGTTGTTTTCCTCATCCATAGATAGTTTTAGTTTTACTCTGATACCTTCCTAAAAGTGCTTGCAAACAAAAATAAAACAACTATATTTTTATTCCTATCTAATCCCTCCAAAATTTGGAAACTCTCAGTGCCTATTCTTATTTTATGTCAATATGGTCATTTGTATAAGTTTAATAAGAATCCATTTTCCTTGCAACAGGACACAGTTGGAAAAATTAGCTATATTACCAAGTCTTTGACTGGAATGTCATATTTGAGAATGATGCATAGAGCCAGATATGACCAGACAAGTTTAAGAACTACCGTTGACTTTATGGAGCCAACGTTTACAAAACCCTCTTGGAAAAACTGACCTGATACCTGGCTTACATGCTTCCCAGACTTACACATGAATAAGGAAGTTCACTTCCTGTTAGGCCCAAGAACCTCAGGATATCTTGGGAACCTCAAGATGAGAGAAATTCAGCCAAATCTGTAAGTACTGCAGGAAAAGTCTGATAGCAAATTCACGGCTTATCTTTCTAGCCTTGAGAGGCTTTTAAAAGTCTAATTCCTTTCACAGAATTTCTAATCAAAAGTTCAAGCGAAGCAAACTTTAGAAGGCCTATGTAGTCAATTACCATTCTTGATGCCCTTATGTTAATAATTAGGTTAAACCTAATGAAACCAGATTTATTATGTAAACAACAATAATCTTATTTTCATCATCTTTGAGAGAATTGGGGGTGATTGTAGAGAAAATTAATGTTTCAATGGAAAGTTATAGCACACCCTTGCTGATTTTAGATTATAATCCTGTTCACTGTATTGAGCTATTTTTCACTTCTTCATAAATTCCATTTTACTTTCTATTTTGTTATCTACCTGTAAATTGGACAGAATCTGAAATTCTAGTTTCCTCTAGTATCTGGTTACTACTCTCCAAATTAATGTTTTGAATTTTTCTCCAACTCTCCTGATCTGTCATCATTGAGACCTGCCCTTTTGCTGAATCCCTGCAAGCTAACGCTGGTTGACTTGATATAAACTTTTAAAAAATCACCACAACAGATCATGTATGGGCAACCTTTGTGCCTTTTCTGTGTGGGCCACTCTGAAAGTTCAGTGAACATCTGATGCCATCACCAAAGACATTCAAACTGTGAACCAGGAAATCCTTCAGATTGCCACTGCCATGTTCACTGTACCATCGAAACAGGTTTTGAGCTCAAGTCTAGAAATCTTCTCAACTTGCTGTCCTCTGCACTCAGAAACTGGCTTTCCAAGCATTAGTTTTTGTTGTTGTTGTTGTTGTTCTTGTTGTTGTTGTTTCCATAGAATTCCCCTCATTAAATACTAAATTGCTAGCACCATTCAACTAATATTCTCTACTACCAAGTCCCATCAGATAGTTCAGCTGATCCTTTGAACAGAAGGTGACTGAATGAGAAATGGACTTACATTGTTCAGAGGAAAAATGAATGTCTCTCCTCTCCTTGCTGTAGATTGATTGAATTGTGTCCCCAAGGCTCATATATTAGAAGTTTAATTCTCACTGTAACTGTTGAGGGTGGGAAATCCTATTACGGTAATTGAAAGGTGGGGACTTGAAGAGGTGATTAGATTCTGAGGGCCATGCCTAGTTAATGGATTAAAAATGGTGGTCAGGGGCTTGGTTCTGAGGGCTTTAAAAGAGTACATGAGAGGTCATTCTCTTTCTGCTTTACCATTTTCTGACACGTGAGACCCTTGGGTCACTGTCAACGCCACCAAGACCTGCACTAGATGTGCTCCCTGCACTGTGGACTTAGCCTCCAAAACTGTAAGCAATAAATTTCATTTTCTTACAAATTACTCAGTTCCATGTATATTGTTATAAGCAACAGAAATGGACTAATACGCTCCTTAACCAAAGCTCCTTAGAACTCTCTTCTCAACTAGGTCCTAACTTCTTGGCATCCATGTTCATCTTGGCATCATCAAATTTAAGCAAGAATCCTGCTAAGTCAGTTTAACCAGAATCTCCTGCCCTCAATATCTAATCATCCTCAATATCTGATTGGGCTCCTCATCCTTCACAGTCCCCCAGATGACATCTGATCAACTAGCCTGCCTTTAGCAAGAATACCATTAGGTCAGTCTAGCCAAAATCCCCCATTACCCCTGATGTTTTCGCTTGGTAATTTTCCATCCCCCAAGCCCCATCCCCACCCTGATCCTTGGTTATAAAATCACATTTTTCATTGTTGAATTCAGAGGTGAACCCAATCTCTCTCCCCCACTGCAAAACCCCACTACAGTGGTCCCTACATCTATTGCAATGATCCTGAGTAAAGTCTGCCTTACCATTCTTTAACAAGTGAATTGCATTAGTTCATTTTTTCTATCGCTTATAACAGAGTACCTGAAACTGAGTAATTTATAAAGAAATGAAATTTATTTCTTATAGTTTTAGAGGCTGGGAAGTCCATGGTCCAGGGAGCACATTTGGTGAGGGCTGCCTTCTTGATGGAAATTCTCTACAGAGTCCCATGGCAATGCAGAGTATCATACAGCGAAGGATGAGCAACAGCATGTTTTCACATGCTTTTTTCTTTTCCTTATAAAGTCAAAGTGTACTCCCTGATAATCCATTAAACCATTAACTCATTAATCTCTGAATGGATTAATCCATTCATGAGGGCATAGTTCTCACAATCCAATCACCTTTCCAAGATCTCACCTTTCAAATACCATATTGGGGATTAAATTTCAAACTGAGCTTTGGAGATGACAAGCATTTGGACCATAATATGAATAAATAATTTTTTAGCAGCCCCCACTCAGGGCTGACATGGACTAAATCTGTGTCTTACACACAAGTTGAGAGCACACTCTGACCAGGTCACCACATGCTGATTGGGGTGGGATAGGGAAAGGGGACAATCCCAATAAAAATAGCTGCTGCTGCTGCCTGCCAGAGAGCCTAGGGATTCTCAGTGAGACAAACTTCCTCTTTGATTTTTATGAGCAGAGATGACAACATTTCATTTACTTCCTGCAGGAGATGAACTTCCAGTGACAAACATTTAGCCTAATGTAGAGCTTTACAAAGACAATTTATCTGTTTGTTTATTTTCTTGAGTTTCTAAAAATGTGCCCTTCATCAAAACAGCCTCAGGGAAAAAATAAATAAATAAATAAATAAATAAACAGCCTCAGGGTGTGAGAACTATCGAACCAAATTAGTAAAATATTAAGAAAACAACAAGTTGCAATAATTAAAATATATGAACTTATTAAAGCATATTTTAATTGTATCTTAATTCATCTATCATTTAGAATGCTTAGAAGTTTTAATGTATAGAGGGTATTGTCCCAACAGATCATTTAATGCTGACAATGTGAAAATGTCTCATTTGAGGAAATTATAGGAATGTGGCTGTACATGAAGGAGAGAAAAATGATTGACAGCACAGCAAAAATATTCTTACGGACCACCACCAAGGGTCTAGCACTCATTGGGGAACACTAGCTAGAATGCCCTGAGTAAAAATCCTATGCCCTATCCTGGGAAAGAACCTAAACTATCATTCTTGCTTGAGCTTTATCTAAGTTACTGTAAGGCTGGACTCAGGATGTAGCTCTGACAAGCAGGATTCACCTCACTAATGTTTTATTCTTTCATTTACTCAACAATTATTTACTGAATATCTATTTATGTTCAAATTTTTAAAGGATACAAGGATACATTAGACAAAGATACATTGCTGTCCTCAAGCAATTACCGGGATATGCCTCTTTGTGATAAGAAGGTTCTTATTCACCGCTACATGTTCCTTTCCCCCATAATAACCTTCCAGAATATTTTTCACTTCTACTGAAATTTGTTCCTGTCACTAATATTAAAACCACTGCCTCTTACCACCACCACCCTAATAATTATCTTGAATTGTGAACCTCTCTGTCAGCTCAGTATAAATACATTGTATATAGGTTAATGTCATCTTTGGAGGGAAGGAAAGACAGGTATAATATAGACAGGAATACCTTACACCCAAGAAACCCAGTGATACCAACAGGGAGGGGAACAGAAAATGGTATGTAAAAGACCTTCATGTGCAGTTTGGGCTGGTGCACAATATAGGCTCACTATAATGCCAATGTAGGCTTACTCTGTTGCTAAGAAATATAAGCGTAAATTCTATAACAATAATAATTAAACATTTAAAATCAGTGATGTTAGAGAATACTTGTTTAGAAATAGAGAAAGAGATGCATGAAAATGTAACAAAGCAAAAATAGAACTTGACTATGGGCTCACACTTCCATGAATTGTAGGAACCTAAATTTATTTCTTTTGTTTATTCTCTCTTTGAATTACTTATATGTCCACAAAGCATGTCCCTACCACAAGAACTACTTTTTTCTTTCCCAGCTCCATTGATAACTTGTAAAATTGGGACAGCTGCTGATCCTAACTGGCCAGGAAATAAATTCCTATGTTATTTTGTGACTATTTGAACTCAGTGTGTAACGTGCAAAGCCTCCTCACTTGCATTTTGCCATCAATGAATAGTTGGAACTGGCCTATTTAGACACAGGGATGACATTCAAGACAATAGAGGGTGGAAATATAAGTCTCATCAACAGCCAGATAGAAAGAACCTACATGGGAGTGACTTGGAAACATTCGGGGAGTCAGTCTGTGAAACCCCAACACAAGAAGACAAGTGAAAACATTGACACAAGACAGGAAGCACAACTATGGAATTTTGACACTGTAATATAGAGCTAACTTTCTAGGAGCCTTGTAGACACTTCTATAAAAGTCTAGTGAAAATTATCAGAGACATTCTGATAAATATAGCAGATTGTATGTTAAAAAAAAAATTATCTCTGCTTCCTTCAGAAATTTCATTAAAATTAGAAAAAAGGAACTAAAGTATAAATCCAAAAGGAAAAAAATAAAAAGAGAATAGATAATGGTAGATAAGAAAAGCCAACAGAATTTTGCAAGATGGAAAAGGAACAGAAGAATAATAATTGACTTAGGTGAAATTATACTATCTGCAACTGTGCATAAGGATAAGCAAGCTGATTCATCCTTTAGAGTCCCAGAGAAGCTCAGGATTTGGAATCACAGGCACACAGAAGTCAAGGATGACACAAAGGGCTAATGCCAGATATTATTTGAAAGGTTAGTTAGACTCCCATATCCCTTCATCCATTCCAGAACAAGAAGCAACCATCCCTACTCCTGAAGGTAATGATTAGAAAAGGATCTCAAAATTTGAACTGTAGAGATTCCAGATTCAGGGACTGCAGGCATAGCCAAGAGTGGGGCTGGTCCCAACTGAAAAGAGAAGGAATATATGAAAGTGTGCATAATGAATGATGAGATCTCCCCACCTTCTCAGCCCTTGCTCATCATTGGCCACCTTTCTCCACCTAGTTCCAGGAACACTACTGGCCAGGCAGGAAACTAGAAGGTTATTCTTTGGGGAGAAAGAAAATCCCCAGAGGGAAGATCTACATTTCCACCAAAACCAAGCTAATCACCTAAATTCCCTATTTTGAAGACTTAATTGATGTAATGGATTGAATTATGTCCTCCCGAAACTCATTGACACTTGAATTGTGTCCTCCAAGTTTTATGTATGAGAAACTTAGCCCCCACTGTGACTGTTAACAGGGTGGAAAATCCTATTATGGTAATGGAAAGGTGGACCCTGAAGAGGTGATTGGATTGTAGGACCATGCAGTAGAGAATGGATTAAAAATGATGGTCAGGGGCGTGGTTCTGAGGGCTTTAAAAGAAGAGGAGAGTCTGTCTATCTCTCTCTCTCTGCTCTCTCTGCTTCCAGCATCTTGCAACGTGAGACCCTTGGGTCCCTGTCACCACCACCAGATGGACTTTGGACTTCCCAGCCTCAGAAACTGTAAGCAATAAATTTCATTTTCTTTATAAATCAGCCCATTCCATGTATTTTGTTATAAGCAACAAAAATGGACTAATACAATTGACAACACCTGTCCAAATTCACAAAACTTCTAAAAAACTTTGTGTCTTACCCTTAACAACTGAGGAGAACAAGACACTTGGAAAAGAAAAGAAAAAAAAAAAACTATGATATAAAAGACAGAGAACAAACAAAAACAGAAAATCAGAAGTAGACAAAACAGAAGAGTGCAGTAGAAACTTTCATAGTTCTATCATTAATGTCCTCAGAGAAATGACAGAAGAAAGAAAAAGAAAATACCATTAAATAGTAAATCTCTGAAAAGAAAGATACTTTTAAAGTTAAATATGTGATGGCTTATTTAAATTAAGTTTAATGAAATGATTGGGAGATAAAATCAAGAAAATCTGAGAGTAGATCAACAAAGACAAAAATGATGCACAATAGAAAAAATAAAATAATTGGTGGATTACCCGAAAGGTCAGTCCTCTGAGTGCTAGTTCAAAAAAAGAGAGGCAGAAAAAGTGAAGGGGAAGGGAAATCTTTAAAGAAAAGTTCACAGAACTGAAGCACGTGAATACCCCAATTAAAATTTTTATCTGTATTGTTGCACATAAGTGTAGATCATTCATCCTCACTTCTGAATAGTATTCCATTTCTATTTTATTTTTTAATTTGTATGTATGCATAACTTCTATTAAAGTATAAGTTACTAAAAAATTTTTTAAAATATATAAGCAAGTCATCAAATACTTATTTTTAATGCTTATTTTTAAGCTATTATAAATTCTTTCAGCCAATGTTTGCTTTAAAGGAACAATATTTTTAACAAACAATTTAAGCTTTTTTTTGCCCTTTTATCACAGCATTTTATGTATTGAGAAAATGTGAATTTTATAAATTCCTGTTTTTCACATGTAGTTAGTATGATATATTTTAGTGAAATTTTACCACTAGTTGTAAAAACAATGCAGGTAAGGCAACAATGAAAACATTTTGTGAGTTGCCAATATAGCACATGAGATAGAAAGGAATGGAAGGTCTCTTAAAAAGAAGATTGCAAACTTCTTAAATTGGTATCCAAAGCTGTCTGAGATCTTGCCCTACCTACCTTTGCCGTTTATACTCTACTGCTTAGTGGATTTCTCTGTTCCAGTCACTCCAGGTATAACTCTCAATACTTTGGCTTTGTGTCTTTCCCTCTTCCTTTGACCCCATCCTAAAATGTTCTTTCCATTTCTTGCTGCCTAGCTAAATCTATTTATGCTTCATGGAAAGTGATGTATTCCAAGTGATGACTTTTCTAAACACTCCAACCAAAGTGAGCTCTCCTATAATATTTGTTGTCATAGGCTGGTGTTTCTCAAACTTGGCTGATCATCAAAGTCACTCTATGCACTTTGATGAAACACAGACTTCTAGGCTCAATCACCGTCTTGGTGAAGTTCACATAAAGAGAGAGAGATAACGTTACCTGATGCCTTTGATGACAGTTGTATTTAGGATCAACTGGTCAAATCTACCTGTTGAGTAATTAGCCTATACAGACTATTTTTTAAAAATTAATGTCAACCCTATGCATCTTATCTTCTCAGCTAAATTATAAGTTCCACAGGTTCAGGGCCTATTTCTCAATACAGCATCTTTTGTTTACTAGTTACTTTATTAAATTATCGATTCAGTGGTGATTGCTTTGAGCAAAATCGGTTTCTTCTTATTTATAAACACAATTGCTGGGCACAAATATAATCGAGCTTTCCAATTGCCAGAGAAGGCAGAAATAACCTTCATTATTGAGAGAATTCCTCTGACCATTTTAATTACCTTTGTGGGACTCAGGGAACACCAAGTATTGTGTGTGGCTGGGGATTATGATACTTTATTTTTCCTTCTGTTGCATTCACCATGCATAGAATTCCAAAAACTCCCTCAACTTAGCATGTTGCTACATCTATACTATTTGTTTCATATGTAAAAGGAAAGTTCCCATGATTATGGAATCCCTTGCAGTTTAGGAAATAAGAGGAACATGAGAATCTATGAATTTTAATATAAGTGCAAATGCAAATGTAAATTAAGTGTAAACACACACAGATACTGAAGTGCTTGTCCTCTTCGGGCCTAATCAAAATCACCCTTTTCAAACATGTTCTCACTGATGTAAATCTTAGTCCTCGCTAAATGAAACACACTAGATTATTTGATGCAAACCAAGATTTAAATCAGTTTTTCATTTTGATAAGTACAAACAACTAGCTCAAACCTTGATATCAAGCCCAAAATGTACTGCTCAACAGATAAGCAGCAGAATTGCTTTTAAAAAATGTTTCCCTAGGCATATTTCAAAAAATAGCTCATGTTTTAAGTAGCAAGGCAGTGATATTTCAATGTTGAATAGTGTTGATGCTTAATATATTCTAAAGCCCTGTAAAGCTTAGGTAAATATTTTGACTCGTACCTCAGGCTTTAATTATACTCTACAAAAAAAAAAAAAAAAAAAAAAAAAATGACCATAGATAATTTAGAATAAAAACATGTCCATTTATGTGAATTATCTGTGGTCTTCAAAATTCAAAAATACACAAGTTAGAACTTGCCATATATGGCTCTTATATATTTTCTTGTTTTTCATGTAAGCACACTTATTACTCACAATTTTTTCTGGTGGCTGGTGGGGAGAAATGCTACAAATCACCCATGGTATATATGTTATGAAATTTTCAATTTGTTAATCACTGATGCTGAGTCTCTGTGTTGAGACCATGTATAAAGATAATGAGCTAGAAATAATAATTAACCAGTAAGCCATCTTATATTTAAGATAATCTGAGGACTTTTTGCATCAGAATCCAGTAAGACCTCACATGAAAGTAACAAATTACATGTTAGTGTAATTACATGTGCTCCCAGCATCTAGCACATGGCAAATATTAATCAACACTGGTTGGATGAATGAAGAATTAATGATTTAATTTATTTCCCCACATTCAGCTTGTTTTACCATTCCTATTCAAGGATATGCTTGAGGACAAGCTTTTGTGCTAACAAGCACTCTATAGAGTCCCTTCTGCTTTACTGCAGCAATATATCATTAGATTGAGAGGTACACAACTTAACTACATATGCCTAAAGCCCCAGCCTAGAAAAGAAGGGAGAAAGAGAAATGATCAATAATAAAAGAATAATAAGAAGCCATTGGAAACAAGAGAATTTAAATGGAAATAGTTGCATCTATGTTTCTGGCTTTGGAATCAGAAAGTAATTATCATAGAACTTTACCTGGAGGTAGTAGACTAACAATCCCAACAATAACATACTGAAGGCCTATTTTGTACCAAGAACTGTACTAGAAGCTTTATATAATATCTCATTTGTTCCTTATATAGATTCTGCTTTAAAGAACAATATCATTGCCTGACCACAGCAAACTCTTTCAGATGAGAAAACTTCCATACTAAAGGACGTTGAGTAAATTAGTAAATTTTAACAGCATAGACAACCCCTCTTACCCTAGTCTTTCCCATAACCTCAGATGCTGTGTAATGTAGTGGGCAAGGAAATTAGAATGACAATCACCTAGAACCTGATTCAAGCTCCAGCTCCCCCACTAACTGATATTACACCCCTGAACATATCATTTAACCTTTCTGAGGCCACACTTCCTTATCACTTTGTTCCTAGCCTGTTAACGTTTCAAGGTGCGTCTGACACACCCAATTCAGAATCTGAAACATGGCAAGCACTCAATCATGGCAGATATTATTTATGATGCAGTGTATATTAGGGAGGAGTCTATCATACTCTATGTGCATTTTCAGAGCTCTTTAAAAGGTCTTAAAAGCCCCAGCAGAGTAGAACAGAGATCTTTGCCTCTCCCAGAGCAGCTAATGTCTTTATGGCAGGCAGCATCTGAGGTGATTTGGCATGACAGATTTGAACAATAGGGTCAGAAGAGTCTGACTAACCCAATAACATCCTTATGCTGGGACATTTAAATGTAAAAACCTTACAGAGAATCAGAAGCTGATGGCTGCTGGCATAATCTCAAATATATTCCTAGGGAAGACAGTACACAGAGGCCACTAGCAATAGAAGCTGTGGGTAAACCAGAGGCCATGAAGGAGAGTACTTAACTGGTGGCACTTGAAGTGCTTCCAATCATTACAACTTGAAGCAGTCTAACGCAGAGTATATGTGGTGCTAGAATGACAAACAAGGAAACCAACTGAACATAGCTGGTAAACAACCTAACTACTACATTGAAGCACATTTCTCAAACTGAGAAAAAAAATAAGAAGGAATATGATGTCTATATGAGAAAGAAGAGTAACTAGTGACGGGAGTACATGGTCTTCTCCCTCACGGCAAAGCAAATCGTTCCCTGGGATTATAGCACAGGACAACTGCAACAGCAGTAAAAAACCACACTGAAATGGTCAACTGACCTCACCAGCCACTTCCATCCACACAGTGCCAATTGACAAATAATTTGCAGAATGTCCCACTAAGTATTTAATTAAGCTGATAATGGCTGTTGCTGTTAGCTTTGTCTATAATTATTCTTTATTTCCTTAGCGTAAACAAATTAGCTATAATAGTGTCAGAAAGTGTTTTCAGTCTCCACAGGATTTCTAATTTGTAGTCTTTTCAGTTGCTGATTAATCAAAACTGTCCAGAAAACATACTCTCAACCCCATGCATCTGCCTCTCTGGTGCTCTTCTGGCCCCTGAATGTCTATTAATTTTCTTTCTTCACACTGGGACAATTTTCTTCTTTTTCTTTGAAGGGATGATTTTTTTTTTTCTAAGAATAGATGTAACATGGTGGCAAGCATGTGGTAGGACTCCAGGATACTAGTATAATTTTGCCGACCTCATGTATGTTGGAAACTTTCCATGTTTAAGGCAGCAATGTTCTGCAATTGCTGAATGCAATTGAAAGGCAAGGCACATTTTAGAATTTGAAAATATTTTCTTGTTGTCAGCTAGTTTAAAATGACAAGTTGCTACTGGCATCTAAACATAATTAATGGGGATGTCATACCTGTCTATGAACATGAAAAAGCCCTTCAAGTGAGAGACAGGAACAATTGAGCACAGTCCCATCTAGGAAATAGGGTGGACTTGAAGTGTTGCTTTCTTGCTTAATATCACAGTTCTTTCATCATGCAGGCTATTGCCACCCCAGCCCAGAGAAGTGAGTCATCACACATAGGCTGTCATGGCTGAGTCACAGCAGAAGAGGAAGAAAGAGATATTCAACACTCTCCAACCAACCCTTATGCTCACTATACACAATGTAGTGCTCCTTTGTTGATATTTTTATTAAGTGGCATGGACCTGAAAGGGGGACTGACTGGGGAGAACAATTTTGACAGTAAGCTCAACCAATTACTCTACGGTCGGTATTAGCTTCTCATCCTAAAGCAGCATAGTGGGCTGCCTCCTATATTTAGAAACACATGCACTCTAACCTGAAAAAAAATAAATTTTTAATCCAAAGGTTATCTAAAAATGTTATTTCAATAATTAGTTTCAGTGTATTTCTGTACCAAGTGGCTCACTGTAGCTGCTCATCAAAAGGAAGGAAGGAAGGGAGGGAGGGAGGAAGGAAGGGAGGGAGGGAGGGAGGGAGGGAGGGAGAAGAACATCAAAATTTTCTCTTGTGTCATGTCCGCCCCCAGCTGACCCGAACAGCCCTAGCCTCGTTCTTTGGTGGGCGAGTGAATGGCCTGGGATTCCTCTTTCCCTCCTGTCCCCTTTGGAAGGAGACGGGGGGAAGAGAGCCATGAAGAGAGGTGAGCACAGCTGCCGGCCCCAACCAGCCGGTTAAAGGACACTCAGACTCCGCGGGGGTTCTGTCGAGCAGTTCCGTTTATTATCACACAAGCACTTGCTTTTAAAGGCAAATGGGGAAGGGAGGTTTTTTACATCCTCCAATCAGCTTAAAGGTTACGAGAGCATGCATCCTGTCTCAATGCCTAGCTATTGCAATCACTCAGTTTTCACCAGCGCGGAAGCACGAATTTGGCCAGTAAGGGCTAAGGCAAGGTTCCCACAGACACCCCCACCCTACTTCCTCCCAGCACCGTCTTAGGCTGCCACATTAATACGCCCTTGTGGGCCCATAATGGCACACCGCTTGTAATGTCACTTAAGATGGCGTTAGTTTTTAAGGCCCGACACTCTTGTACTTCCTAAAACTTATGTTCCTCTTATTGTTCCCTGTCCTTCTTACAAGCACTATATTTAAGCTTTCTTGAAGCTTCTTAAATTTTGAAAATCTACATTTGTTTTTTAGAAATCATTTGGAGACAACTGACACATTATGGAGATGAAAATAACATCTTTCTGAGACAAACCAGTTAAAACCATAATCATAGTAGGCAGTTTCTTCCTTAAGCAAGCATGTCAGGGAAAAATATCTTTTATCAGTGCTAAACCAGCGCATATGAAGCTCTGTGCTCAAAAAATAACCCAAACGCAGATTCCAGTGTCCTAAAAGACCTGCTGCTTTACCTCTATTTTTCAGTAATCCTTCAGAAATTGGAAGTTTCGGCTAGCTTATGTCAGAATCACGAAGATCAACTGGAGAGACTTCCAGAATCTTTGTAATAGTTGTTTTTAATGCTCCAGGGTACCTCACTTCTTCCAAAACAAAATGACCTTCCTCCATACCTTAGCTGTGACCATTCAGATGTATTTCTGGCATACTTAAATATTTCAGCTCAATTTCATTGAACTTCAGAATAACAAAAGAACCAGTAAACCTCCAGAATGACTAAATGTCAGCAAGAAAAAACTTAAAAGTAGGACAAAGGATAATATCTAGAGGCTTAATGTTTTTAGAATCTGTTTATTGTCAGTCTCCTCCTCTCTGAGAAACTATCTTGCATGACATGTGAATGGAGAATGCACTCTCTCCGCTTGCTCATACTAGCCTTCATGCCAAAATTTTGAAGTAAATGAGCATTGCTTTTTTCTTACTAGAGTGACACTTTCCCCAGTAAATGTTTTAATTCAATAGCTTGTGGGTCAATGTTCAGAGTGTATTGACTTTTCTTCTATAATTTTGTTTTTTCAGAATTTCCTTCCAGTAAGAGAGAGAGCTCAGTGTTAGACAATATCTGAACATAACATAAAAACTCCTCTTTCTCCCTTTCACATGAGCTAGGGAAAAAGCTTAAAGCAGTCTACTTGCTGGAACCCAGTAAAGATTCAAGTAAAATATGTAATACTGGGTGTTGTAACATCAAAGCTACAGAGATGGACCCCAAAATATATGTAGAAATGAGCCCAAATTTATCCATCATTTTGACCCTCTGATTCTCTAGAGTTTTCTACATGCTTTTGACTTGGAATGCTATATCACAGATTACACCCATCATCTTGAATGGGTGGTTGATTCCATTTATTTTTTATATATCAAACTCGTGCATTTTTTATCCCCTTGGCTTTTGGAAATCTCAGCTCTTGATCCAGGGACACTCCTTGTTTCAGTGCAAGTACTGATATAGCTTTTAAAAAGACAATATTGCTCAGGTTTTAATTGCAAATTTAATTATTTCTGTCCACAGTGATTTTCAGTAGTCTTGATAGCCAAGCCTTATTGACAGAGGTAGTCTCCCTTTAGGTATCTAAGCCCAAAAGTGATTTGGGCTCATTGAGTTTTATAAATATTACTTTTGAAAAGATAGATAATAGGTCAAAAAGAAAAGTTGTCACCTAACAGGAAGAGGAAGGAGAAAACTTTGGTTTTTGGATTGGAAAGAGAGATACAGAGGGAATGGGACTACAGGAATGTGATTCTTGGGTTTCTGAGGAGGGACACAGTGTTTAGACAAAAATCTGAGGACCTGTCAGATTTTCAAGCTGGTGGCACACCTCCTCACTGCCTGCAACACGGTGCCTCATAAGATGACGCCTGCAGAATTGCTAGCTCCAATGTGAGTTTCTCTCTCTCGTAGGACTTTTTAGAAAACTGCAAGAAGCAACAAACACATATCAACATTTTGAATTTGTGTTGGGAAAATAGAATAATTTAATCAGGCCCCCTTGCCTCGGGGCAGGTAGGGGGTGGTGCAGCATTCTTTGTGGGCATGTTTTGTGTGTGTGGAGTTATTGCACCTGCATTGTGCCGCCACCTTGGCTGGAGTTTACTGCCTGCAGCATCCACTCCGCGCAGCCATGCTTTCCAACCTACATCTTCCAAGGACATGTTTGCCGGTTACCTTGCTCATAGACCTGCGTGTAAGGGGTCTGGTGACCCAGCCTGGCGTGTGAGGGGTCTGGGGACACAGCCTGGCATGTGAAGGGTTTGTGATTCAGTCTGTGAACGGGCTTGAGGGGTCTGTGAGCTCCAGAGCCAGCCCTACCTAGCTCGACTATTGGCCCAGTCGGCAGGATTACTGGCAGGTAAAAAGAACCCAACAACTGGCATAGTCCCGTGGCTTTACAATTAGGGTCATGAACAGGATTAAGAGAGGTACAATTGGCAATATCAGCAAGATTCCGACATTAGCCATAGCATGACAATTTTTATGAACCTAAGAACACAGACCTTTAAAAAAGAGATTTAATTGTTTTATAAAGAGAAAAGTGCAGAGAAAAACAGAAAAGAAGAAATGCAAAAGATGCAGGTGCTAACATAATTTGAAATTAAGTACATATAACTTAAGAATGTTATGTCTTCATAAACATTAGTGTTTAGTTTTTACAAGGATTTATTTAGGCAGTACTGCTATTTTAGCTTTGTGAGCACTCCCAATGTAGAGCTTAAGGTAAAATAAGACAAAAATACCAGGTAGTCAACTTTGTTTTTTTACATTGCTAAAGCAGGTAAGAAAAAATAATTTGTTTTAGTTGAGAGAAGATACTAGTTTAAAGGTAATATTCCAACTGTTTGTGTTTGCTTTGTGCTCTAAGTCCTTTAAATAAAGGGCTTGAGTCCATTCTTTCAGAGGTAAGTATGTTAGTCACTTCCAGATACAGTAAGATTGTGGAATGTTGATGCAGGGTCAGTGCTCCAGGCATACATGAAGAGGTTTGCCTTCATTCAGAGACTTGACCTCTAAGTCAAATGAACAAATCTAGCAAGTAAACCTTGGTAATGTCAACAACAATAACAAGCCAATGCTTATAAATGTAACATGGCAACATGTAAGTAAATAAATGATATGCCCATTTGTAAGAAATGTGGAAGAATGAAATTAACACAGTCTGTGAAGCCAGAGAAAATTAGGTACAAATCCTATTCTTCATGTACCAGTTGCATGAACTTTGGTAGGTCAATTTCTCTGAACTTAAGCTACCTATTCCAACATGTTTGTATTAAAAATGCATATGAAAAAATGAGGGTTAATCTATACAGCAAATGTAAAATAGCAACATATGTTGGAGAAATATAATTAAAAATAAAATCTGCCCACACAGAAAATATTACCACAAAGGTGGAATAGAAAGAAAAGTTTTATTATTGAATATGCATTTAGCCAGAATGTGATGTACATTACAAGCAATCCACTGAGAGCAAAGAGAAAGAGAAATCCCACCCTTTTATACAGCTAAGTAGATACAACCATTACATGCATATTCTCAAACTAAACAATAACTAGTCCTCATGTAAGAAGACTTAATAGCACAGTTTGTCACATGTAGTTCATCCTAAATTCACCTGGTAATTGGGGTAGCCATCTGTGTTCACCGATAAGCTTTATCCAAAGGAAAAATACTCTTCTCAAATCTTTATGACAGGAGGTAGTTTTGTAACTGCAACAATGGGCCACTGAAGTTAGGCTCCTACTCTCCAACAGAAACTAGGAGATGGGGTGCTGTGTTCTTTGATGTTTACATTTTTAATAGAGAGTTCCTAGGTCCTTGAGAAAGACATTCCTGGGGCTTAAAGCTGGCAAAAGGCTTATTTAGCTTCTAAAAAGATTTACATACACTTCAAAGAGACAGAGAAAGGACTTACAATTTTAAGTCCTTGACTTTCTAAAATAGATGTTCTAAAAAAGGAGAGGAAAAGTCCCTTTCCTTATTTTCAAAAGGAAGAATTAAGCCTCTTATATTTAATTTTTATTTGTCCATACAATGTCTACCACATATAGTACTCAATAACTGGTAAAGCTTATTATCTCCATATATAGAATCTTAACTCCATTTAAATGTAAAGTAAGCATATTTTTCATTTTCTAACAAAATTTAAATTGGTATATAATATCTCCTAATGTTTCTTCTGTATTAAGTAGCAGTAAAAAAAACCCAAAAAACTCCAGAAATCTATAATCTATTAGTTAGACCATATCAACACCAGATAGCTCCAGAAATGATGCCCCTGGACCAGGTTTTGGGACTGTTCTTTTTCTCTGGAAGGACATGCCTCACAGTGGGCTTTAGTACCATCATGGCACACAGGTCTACCCGGATCTCACACAACACAGTCCCATGACTTTATGTTTTAGTAGCCAACCATGTTGGTCCAGTTTCAAACTTCCTAGGCAAAGAAAAAAAAAAAAAAAAAGAGTACTAAGGTAAAATTAAATTTCGGGTTTAGACAGGACTACAACCAGCATGAGATCCTATTTGTATATAGATTCTCATTAATATCTAAAGAGAAAGAGCAGGTTCTTCCTGAGCTGTCAAGTTATTAGCATTTGGAGGGCAACTGCTGAGCATGATGGGAAGATGAACAGCCAAACCCTCTCAGTCTGACAATTTGCTGGAAGCATAAAAATGTCAATTCAAATGATGTTGCAGACTACACATTTCTTAAAGTGATAGATAATTCCAGGCGCATTGTAGAAAATAATATTGTTTGACAATCTATAGTTAACAAATACTTCAATCAGTTGTAGTAAAAAAGAAAAAGCAATAGCCTTGAGATATATGAAAAAAATAACAGAATTACAAGTAGTTGACAAATTGACAATCATAGCAAAAGATATTGAGACATTTCTTTGAGTGATAACAGATTTTGTAGAAAAAAATAGAGTTCTAAATGATTTAAATATCACAGTTACAAAGCATGATCTAATGCTCACACCAAATCCTTCATGCTAACCATCTACCAATTAGAGAATACGCATTCTCCTGGACTCACGTGAAATACAAATACAAGCTACCTGCTACAGTGCCTCAATGCAAGTCTCAACAAATACCATGGGACAATAATCTAAGACCACATCCTTTGACCATAATGCACCAAAATGATAAATAAATAACATAAACATAACTGGAACCCCCAAAATATAGATCAAAGAAGAAATCATGATGAAAATGAAATGCGCCTCTTCTGAGACTGGTTAAGGAAAGAAAGAGACAAGATGCAAATAGGCGAAGTATAAAATGAAAAAGAGAAACTGGCTAGAGATATAACAGATTAAAAGACAATAAATAAAATATTATAGTCATCTATACTCTGATCAAGATGATGACCAAGATTAAATTGATTAATTAAAGATTATAAAAAGCCAACTCTAGTACAAAAAGAAATAGAAAAATAATAAGTTTTAAAGATATTGAAATGATAATTGAAACCCTTTCTCTCCCAAAAGACTTTTCAGGTGAGTATTCTCAAATATTCAATATCAATATTAGGCTTTCTACTTAAAGCTAAACAAACGCTGTTTTCCTTAGTGTCAAAAGAAAACTGGAGTGGGGGGCAGAGAGCTGGCTCCAAACAGATTTTGTTACAAACATATTTTAAAGGTAATTGTTTCTAACTTAAAACATGAAATGACAGTTTTCTACTTGGAATTGTGTTTTATCCATACACAAATAAACCTACCTAAAATATCTCCATAAGGAATGGCAGGCAGACCACTGCAGGACTCCTGGGGCTCAGAGGGTTGATTGCTTCAAGTAAATCTCCAGCAATCTGTGTAAAAAATTAAATTTTACATGGCAAAGGTGAAAACCCAATATAATAAAACTGGGTGGCAATTGGCTGGCACATCTAAGTTGAAAACCAGCACACTAGTTCTATTAATTGAATAGCCTTTGCAGATTGGCTGAGCATCTTAACACCCACTCAAGACATTGCTCCTTTGGGGAACAAACACCTTGTGTTCCGAACAGCCAATTTAAAACACTGACACCCAGTCCCTTTTTGATAATTGAAGCCTCCCGTTCCCTGTGTTTGTATATTTATGCCATTTTAACAACCTGTAACTATTAAGACAGAACTTAATCATTTTATTAAGATCGTGATTTGACTAAATCAATTGACAACAAAACCTGACTGAAAATTACGCCTCTCTTAAGTGGTTCCTTACAGCAATGTACTGTGAAGTGTAGTTCCCAGGCCAGCAGCATCACCGTCACCCAGGAATTGTAAGAAATGCAAACTCCTGGGCTCCACTCAAGACCTACTGAATCAGAAACTCTGGGGGTGGAACCCAGCATTCTGGATTTTGACAAGCCCTGCAGGTGATTCTGATGCCCACTCAAGTTTGAGAACCTCTGGCCTTAAGAAGGGCTACCACACAAAGCAGCTATTACAATTTATTAAGGTATTTATAAGCCCACAGATTGTTAAACAATATTATTTTCTACAATGTGCCTGAATTTATCTGTCATTTTCAGGAATTTGTAGTCTGCAACCTCATTTGAGTTGACATTTTTATGCCTCTAGCAAATTGTCAGACTGAAAGAGTGCAGCTTGTTGAGCTCCCCCAAATGCTGAGCAGTTGCCCTCCAAACTCTAATGACCTGACAATTCAGGATGCTCCACTCTCCTTCTCCAGATCTTAAAATACCAATGCCCAGGCCCCACTGCCAGCAATTCTGATTTAATCAGTCTAGGATATGGACTTGCTATCAGTATTTTCTAAAGACCCCCCACAACACATACACACCCCTATTCCTAGTATGTAGGCAGGATTGAATACCAGTGTTCTTTAAAACCCTTGCTATTTAAAGGTTAAATAATCCAATCGAATCTTTCTCTATAAGAGAAAGATTTAAACATTTTTGGTACAAAGTGCCCATACTGTTCTTCCACACCCTGTCACATCTCCTCTTCATTTTCCAAGATTTATTAGAAAGGAGTTAAAATGGAAGAATGGACATAACTAGATGCATAAAACTCCATACCAGCAAGCTTCGCTTTTCTATCTTTTGTAAATGAGTCTACACTCCAGAGAAAGCAACAAACATGAGTCATCACTGAAGGCCAGACTGTTGGCTGGTGTAGGACTGCTGAAGACTGGGGATCACACAGAGAATAACGATTAACCAGAAAAGTTTTAGCTGGGGATTGTGCCCACTGTTCCACGTATGACAAAATTCCCTGCTGATAAGAGCAGCCCACACTTAGAATAACCTCCAGGAATGCTTCTGCGTTGAAAGGGAGAGTGCCCCACCTTGCCAAATGTCATCTCCTTCATCACTTCCAAGTACGCTAAAGTTTCCATGGCAAAGGACCTTCCCAATATAGAATACTGTCCTTTGCCCCTGTCCCTCTCTTGAGTATATGCATTTTCCCACTGAACTGGCAATATCTGTACTGTGGGGTTACACAGTACTGAATCAGTGTTCACAGTCATAATCATGTTGAGAAACCATCTGGAAACACATTTCACCAATGTTTTTGTTCTGCTTAGTCATAGGCTCTGGATACAATTCTATTTCCCTGAGAATTAACCAGATTTGTGCACCTCCTCCCATCACTGCTGGTTTCCGCATCACTTTCTTCTCACCACCACCACCAGTGTTTGTGAACTTTTGAAGACCCATAGCTCTGAGAGACTGACATTAAAATTTAATACATAAGTGAATGTGGCTTCATACATACGCTGCAGTGGAAAAACAAGTAACTCATTTTACACACTGAGGAATGAGTTTGTTTTTGTTAAAACTTGCTGCTTTGGGCTGAATTGTGTTCCCCTCAAAATTCATATGTTAAAGTCCTAACTCTCAGTACCTTGGAATGTGATGACCGTCTTTGGAGATAGGGCTTAAAAAGGTAATTAAGGTTAAACAAGGTCATTGAGCTGTGCCCTAATCCAATATGATGGTGTCCTTATAAGAAGAGGAAATAGGACACAAACACACAGAGGGAGATGATCTGAAAACAGGGAGTAGAGCACAACCAGCTATAAGTGAAGAGAGAGGTCTCAGAAGAACCAACACCTTGATCTTGGGCTCCCAGACTCTGGAACTATGAGAAAATAAATTTCTGTTGCTTAAGCCATGCAACCCATGGTACTTTGTTATGGCAACCCTAGCAAACGAATGCATTTGCCTTTGTTTTCTCTCATCCTGGAGCCACCTTCTCTTTCCTAAGCATCCATTCCTTTCTCATAAGCCGGCTCTGATTTGGCCAGCATACAAACTGAGATTTTTTTTGTCTCTACAATGCAATTTTCTCTGTCATCTAGAAGAGAAAGATATATTTCTCTCCTTACAAATTCCTCTGTCCAGGATGAGAGAGAAGAGAAAGAGAAAAAAATAAATAAACTTGAATTAAAGAAGAAATAGAGAAAAGACAGATTAAAAGAGAGAGAGAGAGAGAGATATAATGAAGCAAGAAGGAAGGAGGCAGAGTTGCAAGAGAAAAAAGCAAAGGTACAACAGATGGTTTAATAAGTAAGAAGCACAAGGACCAGATGATTTAACATTACAATCAGAGATCCCAACATGCGATGTGGATGTGAGGTAAGGAGATGCTTCTTTAAATATCAAATGTTGACTTAAATGTGCTGAGTACATTCATTGAAACCAGGTCAAAGCCAAGAAAAATAAATCAAGTTTATGAGCATCCACAATGGGGAAGGCACTATCAATCTGCTATATTAGAAAGAATCTTCCAGTAAGAAAGAGAATATTCTGGAAAAAGACCAGGAACAAGCTTTTTAAGAGGAAAGCTTGACTGGATAAAGAAAATGTGGTATATCTATGCAATGGAATACTACTCAGCCATAAAAAAGAATGAAATTCTGTCATTCACAGCACCATGGATGAGCTTAGAGAAAATTATGTTAAGTGAAGTAAGCCAGGCACAGAAAAGAGAAATATTGCATGTCATCACTCATAAGTGGGAGCTAAAAACAAAACAAATAAATAGGTTAATAATAAGTTGAACATTTAGAAGGAAAGAGCAGAACTGTGGTTACTAGAGGTGAGAAAAGGGAGAGGGAAGGGGATAGTGAGAAGTTGGTTAAAGGACACAAAATTACAGCCAGATAGGAGAAATAAGCTCTATTGGCTTACCGTCACGCTAGGCATCTATAACTAACAATAATTTACTGCGTGTTGTCAAATGGCTAAAGAGAAGAGATCAAATGTTCACATCACGAAGAAATGACTGAGTGTTGTGATGATGAATATGCTAATTACCCCAATCAGATTGCACATTATATACATGTATTGAAATATAATTCTGTACCCTATAAATATGTATAATCAATACATTTCAATAAAAAACAATTTCAAAAAAAAAAAAGTAGAACACATTTACACATAGCTTCCAATCAGAATAAAATTTAATTCACTGAAAAAAAAAAAAAAAAAACAGGAAGGAAAGTGAAAAAGGGGGCCGGCCCGTGGCTCACTCGGGAGAGTGCGGTGCTGATAACACCAAGGCCCCGGGTTCGGATCCCATATACGGATGGCCGGTTAGCTCACTGGCTGAGCGTGGTGCTGACGACACCAAGTAAAGGGTTAAGATCCCCTTACCGGTCATCTTTTAAAAAAAAAAAAAAAAGAAAGTGAAAAAGGATTCTGATGATGCTTCCCAGTAGCCTCACCACAACCAAACTGGTCACAGCCCCAAGCTGTCTGAGTGATGACCCTCTAGTGACAATGGCATCAACTCCTGGACAGATATGGCACCTCAACCTGCCCCATTATAGCTTCTAGAGCTTTCTCACCGTCAAATCTGAGGAGAAAGGAAGGACCAGATAGTGGTGAGTAGTGAGGCAGAGGGGCTGGGAGGTCCAGTGTGAATGAAGAGTTATCAAATGGAGATTTCCACCTCTTCCTCATCTTCATATGAAACAATTCCCAAGAGTCTGAGTTCTAGAAATACAGCAAAATATCATTAATATTTCTTTTATTTAGATCTTTTCAGCTTTTGAATTCAGGGGAAGTAAAAATATCTCTTTCAGAACTGATAAGCGGCCTGTTTTACAGATTAGCATGTTTACTGATAGGATAATACAAGCTGCATTGCTGTCATAATCAGTTCCGCATTTTCTGAAAACAATATCTCCATGGGCGTGACCTTAGCCATTCAGACCCAATCTCTTTCTGAGTATTCTAAATTTAAGCATTTTATGTTATTGTTCTTCTCCCCAGACTTGACAGAGAAAAAACTTAATGAGTTATAATGGAGATAAATAACATTTTGATTTTTTCTTTTATTTTCTGAACTTATTTTTATCACCCACCCCAACCCCCAATGAGATCTGTTGCCTATTCAGCAGAACTTGACTTCAGATATTTTTCTAACATGGTTAAAAGACTCTTACTCAAATAGTTTAGTGGGCACTAATCCTTGGCCTCTTTCGCCTTTAATAAGATGAATCAGATACAAATGCTGTTCCTGGGGCTCAAGTCCTTGTGCAGGCCAGCAGGCAGGGGAGAAGTTAGCAGACCAACCGTATATACACTGCCATGAAATATGGGGAAGCCATTTCGTGTGGTAGACATGTAAAATCTCACAGAAAGCTTAGACAGTTGTGATTTTTCTTTTGTGAACTAAGCAGTATATTGCAACTTGAGTTTGCCATAAATCTGAAAGGAAAATTAAAATCTGTGTTGAACCACTAGGATTTAAGAGATAATGTCAATAAAGTAAAATATTTCCCCTGGCCATAGGCCTCCTCAGACTATATAAATCTTAGGTAGTATCAAAGCAAACCAACTTTTACAGTCATCAATATAAATGTCTAGAAGCTCTATTTTATAACATCTTTAACAGCTGAGATTGATGGGCCAACTTATACAGCTCTTCAAGCAGAGCCATCTATCAGCACCACAGAAAAAGTTCATCAAAGAAGATACAAATTGTGATTATACCCCATGTCCCCCACCCAATTATCCCTGACCTCCCTCCCCATCCCCCTTTCCCCCACTCCACTTTGTATCCCTAGGTGTGCTCTCTCCCTCTGCAAGTCCAACACACCACTGTGGTCTTTCTTTCCTTCCTTCTTTCTCTCTTAGCTCCCACTTATGAGTGAGAACATGCAATATTTATCCCTCTGTGCTTTGCTTATTTCACTCAACATAAGTTTCTCCAAGCTCATCCATGTAGTTGCAAATGGGAGAATTTCATTCTTTTTTATAGCAGAGTAGTATTCCATGGTGTATATATATATAGCAGTTTCCTTATCCAATCATCCATCGATGGATAGTTAGATGGGTTCCATATCTTAGCTATTCTAAACAGAGCCGCGATAAATACGGAAGTGCAGGTATCCCTTAAACATGATGATTTCCATTCCTTTGGATATATACCCAGAAGTGGGATTACTGGATCATATGGAAGATCTATGTGTAGTTGTCTGAGAAAACTTCATACTGTTTTCCATAGTGGTTAAACTAATGTACAGTTCCACAAACAGTGTTGGAGCGTTCCCTTCTCTCCATACCCTCGCTAGCATTTGTTATTCTCTGTCTTTTTGATTATAGCCAGTCTAACTGGGGTAAGGTGATATCTCAATGTGGGATCATGCTTTTTTTTAATTGATGAATAAAAATTGTATACAACATGATGTTTTGATATATATAAATTTGGGGATGGCTAAATCAAGCTATTTAATATATGCATTACCTCACATACTTATTTTTTATGGTGAGAACACTTAAAATCTACTCTCTTAGCAATATTTAAGTACACGATACATTTTTATTAACTATAGTCACCATGTTGTACAACAGATCTCTTGAACTTATTCCTCTCGTCTAACTGAAATCTTGTGTCCTTCAACCAACATCTCCCCAATCCCCCTCCCCCACCTCAGCCACTGGTGCACAGCATTACTCTCTGTTTCTAAGAGTTTGACTCCTTTAGATTCTACATATAAGTAAGATCATGTGGCAAGTGCCTTTATGTGCCTGGCTTATTTCACCCACTTTGTGGATGACAAGATTTCCTCCCTTTTTAAGGCTGAATTGTATTCCATTTTGTACATACCACAATTTCTTCTCCTTTATCTGTTGATGAAGACTTAGGTTGTTTTCATATCCTGGTGGTTGTGAATAATGCTGCAATGAACATGGTACTACAGATATCTCTACAACATTCTGATTTCATTTCCTTTGGATATACACCCAGTAGTAGGATTATTAATCATATTCTACTTTTAATTTTTTAAGGAGCCTTCATACTGTTTTTCATAATGGCTGTACTAATTAATATTCCCATCAATAGTGCACAAGGGCTCCCTTTTCTCCACATTAGCACCAACACTTGTTGTTTTTCATCTTTTTGATAACAGCCATTCTAACAGGTGCAAGGCAAATGCTTTGATTTGCATTCCCCTGATGATTAGTGATGTTCAGCATTTTTTCATATACCTGTTGGCTATTTGTGTATTCTTTTGAAAAAAATGTTTGTTCAGACACTTTGCTCATTTTTTAATTAGGTTATTTATTTTCTTACTATAGAGTTGTTTGAGTCACTTATATATTTTTTATATTAAGCCCTTATCAGATATACAGCTTGAAGATGTATTCTCCCAATCTGTAGGCTGTCTCTTCACTGTTGATTTTTCCTTTGCTGTGCAGAAGGGTTTAGCTTGATATAATCTTATTTGTCTATTGTTTTTTTCTTGCCTGTGTTTTTGGGGTCATATCCAAAATATCATTTCTGAGAACAGTGTCATGGAGCTTTTTTCCTATGTTTTCTTCTAGCAGTTTTATTTTCTCAGGTCTTACATTTAAGTCTTTAATCCATTTTGGTTAATTTCATTCTTCTGCATGTGGATATTACAGATTATGCTTTTAGTGTCATGTCTAAGAACTCTTCAGCTAACCCTAGGTTTTGAAGATATTCTCTTATGTGTTCTTCTAAAAGTTTCATAGTTTTGCATTCTGCTTTGAAATTTGTGATCCATTTTGCATGAATTTTTATATAAGATTTAAGGTTTAGTTGGAGGTTTATTTATTTTCTATGGATATTCAAGTACTCTTGCACAATTTTTATTAAAAAGATTATCTTACTTTCATTGCATTGCTTTTGCACCTTTGTAAAAATCACTTGGCCATACTTATGTGGTGTTATTTCTGAGTTTTCTGTTCATTAAATGTGTGTATTCCCTCTGTCAATACCTAACTCTCTGGTTATTGTGGCTATATAATAAGTTTTGAAATTGGGTAGGCTTTTTCTCTCACTTCATTCTTTTTCATAATTGTTTTATCAACTCTAGATCCTTTGCCTCATCACATAAAATTTAGAATAATTTTTTCTATACCTTCATAAAAAAAAGTATGGAACTGACATATCTACTAAGTTGAACCTTCCAAGTGATGAACATGGCATGTCACTCCATTTACTTTTTAATATTCTTTGATTTCTTCCATCAGTGTTTTATCATTGTCAACATACAAGTTCCTACATGCTTTGTTGCAACTTTTTGTTTGTTACAACTAAGTATTTCTCTCTTTTTTTTAAGTGATTGGAAATGGATTGTATGATTTTCTCAGCTTCTTATAACTGTAGATTTGTACCTTTGCCAAATTAGTGAAATTTTCAATTTTTATTTCTTTCAATATTTTTTCAGCTCCCACTTTTTCTCATCTCTTCTGGACCTCTAAAGACTCAGTGTGAGATTTCTGTTATAGCCTCACTGGTCTCTGAAGCTCTGCTCATCTTTTTTTTTTAAGTCTGTTTTCTAAATATTGGTATTTTATTCCTTCTATTTCTTTGCTGAGACTTTTTGTGTTTTCTTTTTTCAAACATTTTCATAATTGCTCAGGGAAGCATTTTTATGATGGCTGCTTTAAAGTCTTTGCTAGATCATTCTAACATTTCATCATCTTAACTTTGGTGATGTTGACTGTCTTTTCTCATTCAGTTTCAGATCTTCCCAATTCTTGGTATAATTAGTAATTTCAGTTGAAACCTGAACATTTTGGGTCTTACGTTATGAGACTCTGGATCCGATTTAAGTGTTCTGTTTTAGCATGCCATCTCTGCTACCATTCTTGCAAGGGAAGGAGATGCTGCCTTTTCACTGCCAGGTCACAGTGCAAGTCTGATGATCATTACTACTGGATGAGGGTGGGAGTTCAGCTGATACCACTAATACCATACTGGCTTGGGGAGGCAGGGATGCCTCATGAATGTCCCTGCATGGCCACCAGGGAACCCTCAGGGGACTGCTTTGTTACTGATGGGTGGTGGTGAAAGTCTCGACTTCCCACTAGCCTCCTCAGATCCAACCCCAACAGGGAGTGGGAGGGATGCCTCATCAGTGGGGAAGGGAGATAATTCCAGTCTCCCCACAAGGTGCCTACTGACACTGGGGTGTGCTTGGGGGGAGAGAGTTAGAAGAACATGTTATTGCCCTGCTCGGTTGAAGTCCCAGCTCCCCACACCTCCTCATTCCGTTTTCTCTGACGCTGCTCAAGCAGGTCAATGGGGCAATTGGAGACCCTCAATACAGCCTGGAAGGGTGGAAGTCTAGGTTCTAATTAGGCCATACTGGTGGAGAAGGGGGTTAAGTCACAGTTTGTTTGTGTAGTGTTTAACTAGAGTAGAGCAGTTGTTATCCAAAATTTTCCTGTTTTGCTAGGCTGCCCCTTTTCTCGGCCTTTAACTAAAGACAGCAGGCTTTTGTTGAGGCTTTTTTTTTTTTTTTTGTCTGCACACATTGGTATTACTGTGTTGCTGGCGTCTCCAACACTCAGGCTGGATATCTGAGGGAAAAGGAAAACGTAGGAACTCACTGCTGTGTTGATCCTCAGGTCCTGAGTTTCCTAGGTGGTCTGTCTCCTCTCCAACTTTCAGATCCTTCTAACATTTGGGTTTTTTAAAAATATAATGCCCAGAGTTTTTAGCTGTACTTAGCAGGAGGGATGGAGAAAAGTAAATCTTCATTTTTCAGGCAGCAGAAGTTTCAATTTTTCAATAATATACAAAATTTTAAAAAGAAAAGAAAAACCTTGAAATAAATAGAAATCAGGTAGATAAGACCTTTTATGAATTACATTTTAAAATTTTACTGGAGGAAATAAAGAAAGGTGGGGAAGAGATAGTCCTGCCTAAGACTAAGTAGAGAGCTTAAAGAAAATGAGTACTTTAAACATAAAACCAATGAAAATTACAGTTTTCTGTTGTAAGTGCAAACTATTTACTCTCAGAACTGCATAAGCAGATGGGGAAATTTGGTCAGCACAATTTTTTTTTTTTTTTTTTTTGATGAGCACCCAGTTTCTCATGGGTGACCCCTCAGGTTCTGCCTGTCTACTCCAGGTTTCTTATATCCCCAAACACATAACCCTGAACCTCTCACATAATTACCTTATACAATGGAAAAACTGACTTTAGCAAGTCACATACAAGAATCTAACATGTAGTTTGCAGACATGCTTTTTAACAACCCCATCAGTGCCATCTTCCAAATTTTCCACAGATACATGGGCACATGTATAACCACATTGCAACTTTATAAGATATTCATGGTCTGTAAGGATTGAGCAGCAGACCTCACCTGGATCTACCACTGGAGACTTTCTTTGTATGTATAGCCCAACAGCAAACATCTCCCAAATGAATAAATAAATGAACATCCTTATCTATCTTTCATATTTATGTCCTTTTCTCCTAGTAGTGAATATTAGCCTTCCTGTGAAGCTTGCACAATTGTTGTATCAAAAATAAGTATCTTTGTGAACTAAATCACACATGCATACGTGGAAATAGGTTATAGTTTATCTCGATACCCAGTAGGTGTGAACACCAAGGGAACTATTCCAGTGACTTATTTGTGGCACTTATCTTTTTGCCTGACATATTCATGGATTGTATGTGTGCACTTTTAAAATGCAATTTGGTTTCTCTGCTTGAGAATATTGTGAAAGGAATTAAAGAATGACTCAATGAATCTTCTTTCTTTGACTCCTTGGAGTATAAAACTGTCTTTAACAGAATTAAAGAAATAACACGCCCCCCCCTGCCCCCCCCCGCCGCAAGAGGAAGTCAAGGATAAAGTCTTACTATCCATGAGTCTGGAAAGTTTCATACACTGCATTTGGCAATTTTATTGGGGTAACTGTGTGTGTCAGGATAGTACCATCAGCAGCTGCAACAAACCCTGAAATCTCAGTGGATTAGCCCCAAAACTATTTATTTTTCCCTCACATTATATTCTGATAAAGATCACACAGCTCTCCTTGGTGGTGGTTCTCTCAGAAGTAGCTCAGGAGTCTAGGCTGCTTCCATTGCACAGCTCCATCATTGGGAGGGAGTTCTCCTCGTCCAACTATATGCATGAAGGAAGGAGAGCACGAACCCTTGCTTAGTCTCAACTGTCTCTGACCTTAAGTAACACATCACTTTCAGTCACCAAAATTCCCTTAGGTGAAAACACAGTTACATGGTCTCAGTCTAATTCCACGGCAGGCTTACAAATTCAATCTTCTCACATACCCAGGAAAAGAAAATCATGTGGTTAACATTCCAGAATTTTATTGACAACATCATAAATATTTATTCCTTATTCACATAAAGTCCACATAGCAGAAGACAGGCAAGCTCTGTTCCCCACAATTATTTGAGGACCTTGTCTTATGAAGGTTTTGTTTTGCTCAACACTTGGTTTTGAAAGCTGCTTTGTATGTAGAAACCCACCCAGCAGAGGAGAGAAGAGACCGAGAATGGAGAAGCGACCCTTACTTCTTAAGCACTTAGCCTGAAGTAACACAGAGTAATTCTGCTTGTATTACATTTGCATGAAGTAGTCACATGACACCACCTAGATATGAAAAAGGGGAAGGAGGGTTTGAAAATACAGTTCCTGGCAAGATAGCAACTTTAAACAACAGCTCTATGTTACAGAATGAGACGGTGTTTGGTGGACAAATAGCCATCTCTGCCATAGTATCATTGATCAAGAAAACAATACTCTATATACTCTTTATCCCAATAATTCCAGTTTGGGGAGTTTATACTAAAAATAAATTCAAAATATTGAAAATTTCCACAAACATAGATTTTACTTCTTCCCTGGTACTCTGTATTGTATACTTTTCTTCTCATCCTCAGACAGAAACACAAAGGACTCTATAAGAAATAACAAATATCTTCTCCATTGATCTGGGTAATTCTTCTTCCAGGTAGAGAGATGGTTCCTTTAGAAGATCCAACAGGCTGTAAACTGTGTTTACCGCATTTGATGCAATTCTTTAACCATTTACAGTTTTGTTCTTTGCAGTTCATTGGCTAATCATGTCACTCTACCCAAACCGGACCCCAGAAGATCCAGTAGCTCTAACTTCTGAGTGATAAAACAAAAGTTCTCTATTACAACGTTATTTGTAATGGCAACAAATTTAAAACAATTAAAATATTTAAGGAAAAAATTAAGAATTTAATATTATATCTAGTAGATGTAATTTATTTCAGCCATTTAAAATTATGTCTCTGAAGATCACTTAGCCATGTGAAAAAAATGTATATTATATAACATTAAGTTTTATGAAAGGGATACAAAAATATTTTTGTGCTCATTGTACCAACATAAGAATTATTTGAGATCCAATAATCCCACTTCCGGGTATATATCAAAAGGAAATAAAATCAGTATGTTGAAACGATATCTATACTTCCATGTTTATAGCAGCATTATTCACAATAGCCAAGATATGCAATCAACCTGTTTATCGGTGGATGAATGAAAGCATTGTATATATACACAATATGATACTATTCAGCCATTAAAAAAAGAAAGCAATCCTGTCATTTGCAACAACATGGATGAACCTGGAAGACTTAATGTTAAGTGAAATAAGCCAGGCACAGAAAGACAAATAGCACATGATCTCACTAACAAGTGGAATCTAAATAAGCTAATCTCATAGAAGTAGAGAGTAGCTTGGTTACCAAGTGTTGGAATGCTTGGGGGAAGGGGGGTGGTGAGGGAGATGTTGGTCAAAAGATGAAAAATTTCAATTACATGGGAAGAATAAGTTCAAGAGATCTATTGTACAACACAGTGACTATAATTTAAAATACATTATATTTTTCTTAAATGTATCAAGCTATACACTCACATTTGTGTACTTTTCTGTATTCATTTTATTATGATTCCATAATTTTTTTAAATAAACAAAGAAAGAAAGAATGAGGAAATAAGTGAAGTGGTAGACAGACACCTTCTGACTTCTTTCTGATGGTATTGATATTGCAGTACTGAAAAAAAATAGTTAGGGCTATTAAAAAATAATTTGCAAAAACAGTGGAAGTCTATTCAAGAAAATAAAGCATGGACTTCTGAGAAGATGGCAGACTACAGGTGCCCAGGACATGTTCCTCCTACAGAAGAACATCAAAATGGGCCCACCGCCATGGCTGCCACAGTTGCCAGAGCCATTGTCCACTCTCATACCATCACCCACTGCAGAGCAGCTCCCTGCAGAGCAGCAGTCCTGCAGGTGACCCAAGACTGCAGATGCAAGGGAGGTAGATGCAACCACCGCCACTGTTTCCACTGTCACAAGGTAACTCCACTACCACTGCAGAAACCACAGACATGAGGGAGGCAGTTACAGCCATTGGCATCACTGCCACTACCATGAGGTAACACATCTGCCATTGCAGACACTATACCTGCATGGGCTGCCACTGTGACAACCACAGCCAAGTGGGCAGCTGCTGTATCACCATTGCTACAGTCACCACCACTACCAGCACTGCCAGGCAGCCACCATCCTCATGCAAGGAGTCTGCTACCACTGGAGCCACATAGGCAGACCACCAAAACCATCACCACAGCCACCATTGCCACAAAAGCAGCCTGCTACCACAACAGCAGATGCAGCCACCACTGCTGTTGTGCAGGAGGACCACTGACCACTCAACTGCATTGACTCAAGGAGAATCATCAGCAGAGTCCAGGGAAGGAGAGTAATAGAAGACGTAACTATCAGATGATCAGACAACAATGCAGTGATACTAGAAATAAGAAAATATGAGTCCACCAAAGGAATATAATAGCTCTCAAGTACCAGACCCCATAGAACAGGAAACACTTGAAACGACTGAGAAGGAATTTTGAGTCAAAATCTTAAGGAGACTCACTGCGATACAAGAAGATACAGTTAGTTGACACAATGAATTGAGCAAAACTATCCAAGATATGAAGAAGAAAATTTACAGAGATTAATACTTTAAAAAAGAATGTAGCAGAACTCATGGAACTGAAGGAGACATTCAATGAAATAAAAAACACAACTGAGAGCTTAAGCATCAGGCTAAAGCAAGCAGAATAAAGAATTTCTGACCCTGAAGACAGTCTCTTTGAAATAACTCAGGCAGACAAAAAAAAAAAGACAGAAAAAAGAATTTTAAAAAATGAAGAAAATCTAAGAGAGATAGCAGACAACTTTAAGCACACAAACATCTGAATAATGGGTATTCCCGAAGGGGAGGAAAAAGAAAAAGGCATTGAGAACATATTTAGAGAAATAAAAGCAGAAAACTTCCCAGGTCTAGGGAGAGACATGGACCTTCAGATTCAGGAGGCTCAAGGATCCCCAAACATATTCAATTCATAAAGGTCATCTCCAACACACATTATAGTCAAACTGGCAAAACTCAAAGACAAAGAGAGAATCCTAAAAACAGCAAGAGAAAAGCATCAAGTAACCTATAAGGGAGTCCCCATCAGACTTCTCAATAGAAATTCTCAATAGACATTGCCAGAAGAAAATGGGATGATATATTCAAAATACTAAAGGAAAAAAAAAAAAATGCCAGCCAAGAACACTGTACTCAGCAAGTCTATCCTTCAGAAATGAAGGAGAAATAGTGTACTTCCAAGACAAACAAAAACGGTGACAGTTCACCATCACACTACCAGGCCTACAAGAAATCCTCAAGGGAGTCCTGTATCTGGAATCCAAAAAATGATAATCACTTCCATGAATACACAAGAAAGAACAAAACCCTGTGGTAGAACAAAAATGTAAACAAGAAAGAAAAAGAAACTGTATCTTACTACCTCCAAAAACCACCACTGAAGACAAACATTAAAAGGTAAAGAAACAAACAAAAGATATTTAAAACATACAAATGAAAATGACAAAACACCAGGAAAAAAACAATACCTTTTAGTATTACATTTCATGTGTAAATGGATTAATTCCCCACTCAAAAGACACAGACTGGCTGGTTGAATTAAAAAGCTAGACCCAACTACATGCTGTCTATAAGAGTCACAAATAACTTGTAAAGACTAACAATGAAGGGATGGAAAAGTTATCACACGCAAATGGAAATCAAAAAACAAGCAGGAGTAGTTATTCTTATATTGGATAAAATACACTTTAAACCAAAAACCATAAAAAGACACAAAAGCCACTATATGATGATAAAAGGATCTATTCAGCAAGAAGATATAACAATCATAAATATGCATGCACCCAACATCAGAGCACCCTGACATATAAAGCAAACACTATTAGACCTAAGGAAAGAGATATACACAAATGCAATAAAAGCTGGGGACTGCAATTCTACTCCCTCAATATTGAATATATCATCTAGGCAACAAATCAACAGAGAAACACGGGATTTAAACTACACTTAAGACCAACTGGACTTGGCAGATATCTTCAGAACATTCCACCCAACAACCACAGAATATACAATCTTCTCATCAGCACATGGAACATTGTCCAGAATAGACCTCATGGTAGGTCACAAATTAAGTCTCAACAAATTTTAAAAAATTGAAATCATTTCAAGTATCTTTTCAGACCACACTGCATTAAAACTAAAAATCAATAACAAATGAAATTCTGAAACTATACATGGAAATTAAACAAAATTAAACTATGCATTGAAATTAAACAAAATCATCCTGAATGATCTATGGGTCAAGACCTTTGATGAAATAAACAAACAGATATTACCCTGAACCTGAACATGTAAATATATTCAGTGATGATAGATAGATAGATAGATAGATAGATAGATAGATAGATAGATAGATAGATAGATGATAGATAGATAGATAGATAGATAGACAGACAGACAGACAGACAGAAAGACAGACAGACAGATGATAGATGATCGATTGATCTCTCAGGGATAGTGAATACTTGCCAGAGTGAGCAAGGACACTGCCAGGGGATGCTGAGTCCACAGATCTTCTGCTGAACCCCCAGAACACTGAGTTTTCCATAGCTAGTGGCAACATCTGAGGGAAAATCCATAATCTCTTGATTAAATAGCCCCTAGTCTGCAACAAGATTGGGATTTGAGAGCTGCTATAGGAGTCTTTCTGTTTGCTGTGGGACAGCGCTAAATGCCACAGGAGTTCATATTGAAGACCTCTGTGGCCATACGACGAGGCAGAGAAGAATGTGAATGAGAAATAATCTTGCAGCAGCTAATTAAAAACTAAAATAATCAGGATGATGTGTATTAAATTGAAGAGAGGCAAGGTAGATGAGGAAAGAGGAAATAGACTAATTTTATCATTGTTCTTAGTAGGAAAACAGTAGCTATTTCCTAAATAAATGAGCAATTAATCACATCCTACAGTTGTACAAGTGTATATTTTATCACCAGAAAAACTAAAAATAAGTGTAAAAATTCCAAAATTATCACAAGGAACACATACCAAAAATACACACACACACACACACACACACAAACGCACATGATATATAGTAAAAGATAAAACTGCAAAAGGGACAATAAAAACAGAGAGCAGAAGTGAAATAATATAACAAACTAAGTCCAAAAATATTTGTCATATCAATAAGTGTAATTGGATAAGCAAATATGTTTAGATAAAGAGGTTGAATCAGAAAGCGTAACGCTAAATAAATAGACACTTCTAAAGTAAAGTGACTTCTCTAATTTTGTCATTTAAAAAAAAAAAAAAAAAGATGACTGGTAAGGGGATCCTAACCCTTCAGTTGGTCTGTCAGCACCACACTCTCCCAAATGAGCTAACCCGGCCACCCCTATATAGGGATCTGAACCCGTGGCCTTGGTGTTATCAGCACCACACTCTCCCAAGTGAGCCACGGGCCAGCCCTAATTTTGTCATTTTGTAAAGTGAATTTTCTAATTGTTGTAATAGACACTTTGAAAGTAAAATGACTGAAAATTTTGAAAATAAAAGCATTGGAAGGTGGTTATTTTGAAAATTGTAGACCAAAATCACTCTATTTCCTGTATATAGATAGCAATCAATTTAGAAAGATCACTAAATGGACAAAAAAATTAAGATCAAAGTTTATACATGGGAAAATATACAACAAAAATAAGCTAAAACGTGAATTGCAAACTGGGAAAAGTTATTTCCAATACACATGATAGACAAAGGGCATATTTCCTTAAAATCATTAAGAGAAGACTAAAACCCAATGTGGGGGGGGGGGAGTGTTCAAGATCATAGAAATGTGAATATAAATGGATCTGAATACTTAAGAAGATGCTAATCTTATTCATAATCTACAAAGTGTAAATTAGCTTTGCAATGAGATGCTATCTTTAATCCATTAGCTTAACAAAGGTAAAAATGTTTGATCGTAATGTGTAGGGAAATGTATGTGGAAACAAGCACTGCCATACATTTAAGGTACAAGCATGAATTGGTGGTACACCTCAATGGAAGGCAATTCAGCACTACCTGTAAAGTATTTGTAAATATGAAAATTGATATTCCATTATGTGTGTGTGATAGGAATATGTGTATTACAATCTCTGGAAACTGAAAATGGTAGTTATCTCTGAGGAGAGAGTGATGGAAAGGAAAAGCACTTTCAACTTATACCCTTCTGAGCCTTTTAAGTCCTATGGGCATAAAGAACAGAAGGGAAAATAGGGGAGAAAGGACAGGAAAAGAAGGGGAGAAAAAGGGAAAGGAAATAAGAAGCAAAGGGGAGTGGGGAGGGGAGAGGTGGAAAAGGAATCCAAAGGAATCCAATGATAAAATTAGATGTAGCTATTAAAATGAAAAAAGTATGACATAAAACGTTTCCCCGTGTAGTCGTATTAAGTAAAAAGGAACATGCACAATACTTTGTACAGTATCCTTTTATGAATGAAAAAGAAATAAACAGTCATGAGAAACTTAGCCATGGTTACACTTGGGAGAAAGATGGCAAATGGAAGGATGGGCTCCCTAGGCTTTGCTTTACATTGATAAATGTCACATACACATAAGCATGTAGGCCTTTTTTAAAGTTAAAAAAAAAAGTATCAACAGGGTTTATCAGGAATTTTGGACAGTAGGCAATTTTTGCTTTTTAAACACTTTTTTAAAATTCAAAAAATTGTTATAGCATTTTAAACATTTTTCAGTCCCAGTCCCACAGGAAAAATAAAGTGTTTAAACTTTCAGTATGTTATCTAATATATTATCTAATATATTATATTATCTTATATATTATTAATGTTATCTATATATATTATAAATAATGCCATCAAGAGACTGATCCTGATGACCCTGATCTCATTAAAGTGGATAAAATCTAAGAATTATAAAGGGTAGCAACGAAGAATCAATTTTATAATTCTTTACCTTAAATTAGAATGTAGGCAGCATCTCCAAGTTAGTTGGTACCCTTGCAGTCCTTGGGTTACTGAGCACCGTCTCAGAGCAATTTTCTCCAGTTGCAATACTGGAGCATGCAATGACCTGTCAAAGGATAAGCAGGTGGATTGGCAGTTTCCTTGAAAAAAAAGCATAAAAAAAAATGCTTTTTTGTTATTAATGTAAAATTAAATTTTACTTTTTACAGAAATTCCATTATTTATAATGCTTATATTTCTAAACATTTTTCGGATATGACATGATCCATAGAGGTCTCGTTCCTCTTGCCTAAGACCCTTTTTCATGTCAGTTGCATATTACTTACTTTATATTTTAATTTGCAAGCTTCATTGCCACCATGTTGTTATATTATATCCCAAGTTTACAAAACTGAGTCAATGTCTCAAAGAGGATTCACTGAAATAGTACCATTATTATCCTAGTTCAGACAAAAAAGGAATGTGAATTTAAATATACTGAGATTAGTGACACTATGATGGCAGTCCCAAAAAGCATAAAAGAGAAGTGCAGCTAGAAAGTAAAATAATGGCTATCTGAAAATCTGATTTTACTTGGATAAGCAATACATTTCACCCTTTTTCAATTTGGCACTGTCTGTATGAAACATCATCGAGTAGCATTATGAAGCCACTGAAGTTTGCACATCCTTTTAAGACAAACACAGTGTCCTTGCTAGTAAGCAAATCAGTCTTTTCGCAGAATGAGTACAAAATAATGTTTTCCAGGATCAAATTCATTAATTTTGTGACAATCATAAAGAGACTATAAATCATTCAAAGTATCATTTGAAGTATCCAAGTTGCACCTTTTCTAGAAAATGTAAATTTAAGTCACCATATTGACAAGATCATAGTCAAACATCAAATTAATGAATATTGCATGCAGAAAGACAGTAGAAAGAGCCATATCCTGGTTTTTCAAAGGGTACAGCTGGATAGAACACAATGTCAGTGGTGTTCAATGTCAGCGAGCAGTGACCACCACTCTTTGTGGTGACAGACATTTAAATTTACAGTTGCACATATCCACTGACAAAGTGTATGAATCTGTTCTTGATATACGTGCAGTACATATATGAGAAACATTTTTCTGTTACCCTCTTAAGTCACTTACTCTAAAAAATGCATATTACATAAAAGACCTGATTTCAAAAAAGTATTTTCTGAGCTGTGATGGAGGCTGGAGAAGCGTCAGCACTGAGCACCTGAGCTGGAGGTGCAACCTAGAGAGAAAACACTGTGAATGAAAGGTGGCACCTGAACACAATTCACAAGGCACTCCGTGGGTGGAGATTGGCAGGGCTCAATCACATACCTCATGACCTTGATTCCTGGTTGAAGAATATGTTGAAAATTATGAATATATCTAAGTGAAGATACTGTATCTTTTTTTTTTTTCAATCTGATATCTGAAGAAGTATCCAGTAAATTTAAGACTTAAATTTCACACTAAAATATATTCTGTTGAGGTCAAAGATAGAATTTACTGAGAATGTTTTAGTTATCAGGCATTCTACTTATATCGTATCATTTAATTCTCACCACAAGCTCTATGGGGAAGGTATTGTTATTCCTATTTATAATAAAGCAATACAGACTGAAAAAATTAAGTAACTAACACTTTGCTTTTAAAAATATAACTTGGGACTTAAATGATATTTTTTAAAGCTGTATTTAGTAAATTAACTAAATTCAGTATATACTTTATTTTAAAGTCAGTAAAGTCTTCTACGAGTACAAGACCTGAGAATAGGTAGTGCTTATCTATCTGTCTCCCTATCTATCTCTTTTTCTCATATATGTAATAACACCGGGTTGTGAATAGAAACTTAACATTTATAACCCATCTTAAATATTCATATATAGAACTCAAAATAAAATTATTTTTTCTTCCTTTCACAGTTTATTTTTTCATTGTACATTTTTATGAGATACAATTTGTTGTTTCAACACACGCATACATTTTATAATGAATAAAATCAAAATAGTTAGCATATCTATCACCTAAACATTTACCACTTTTGGGGGGTTACAACATTCAAGATACTCTCTTCTGGCTATCTTGAAATATACAATACCATATTATTAGCTATACTCACTGACAAATGTCATATAAATGAAATAGTATAGATTCACATAATAGAGTCTAAAATACAGCTACACAATTAATTAATTAACATTGAAGGCAGGAACAATGTCATTTCCTCTTTGTATTCCTGTATTCCACAGTGCATTAAAGATAGTGCTGTTAAATTAATAAAAACAAAAATATCACATAACAACTTAATGATATTGTGAAGAGGACTTGGCAAATCGACTGTGTGATCCATGTAGCCTGCCAAGTTGAGCACTTTATTTTCCAAAGTGCACATTCAGCCCTACATTTCCAATTAGACTGTCCTTGTTCCTTCTGGATCAAATGAATTTAAAAATGTTGCCAAGTTCTGCTTTTGGTTGACTGGACATAACTTACTGAACTTGTTACAGTATCTTAGAGGAAAATGCCTACTTCCAATAGATGTTATCACCTTTGCACTTGTGATTTGGGTCAATCCAGGCACATCAGATTTAAGCAAAGATTTTATATAAGAGGTAGAAGTTAAGACCAGTTGTAGCTACTGATCAGACTAAGGTCACCTCTGGTCAACCCAAGCAAAGATTACACCACAGATTGCAGGTCTTCTAGATAAGTGAATCTGTTCTGATTAACCGCATCAAGAAGTGCAGCCACCTTGGGGGCTGCGCACTCAAAACAAGGCCTGAAGCTTTCAATGCTGGTTCTTCCTCGTCACTTGGCTTGTGCCTCCCTCATGGCACCCATTTCTAAGTGATCTGTGGAACACATACCTTAAGGGAAATTTAATTGCTCAGAGAATTTTTTTTTTACCACAGGGATGAGGTATATTGGGTTGATTGCATCCAAGGAAGATTTTCCTAAGTTAGAAAGTCCAAAAGCAAATTAAAATACATTCAGCCCTCCATGTCCACAGATGCAGAGCCCACGGATATGGAGGACCCACTGTAAGAGACTTGAGCAACCACACATTTTGGTATCCATGGGGGTCCTGGAACCAACCCCCCATAGATACTAAGGGATACTGTACTAAAATTCTCAATTGTCAGATCTTTTGTCTTCATTAACTCAAGCCTCCTTGGCATCTACATCCATAGATTAAAACTTGCCTTCTGAGAATTTCCTCCCAGAGGGGATAAAAGTCTCCTGAATTTTGCTGTGGGTTCATCAGATGCTCCTCAGCTTGCCCTCAGTGGAAATGTCATTACGACTTCTAAGGCTTTTTCTGTTCTGCTTTCTGCTGATAAGCTTTTTTCTATTTTTACCTTTTTCTGCAGGTCTAAGAGATGCTTGGGATAGATAGGGGCTGCTGGAAGATCTCTTTCAATATGTTATTTGTCCACATGGCTAGCTTTGGCTTTCTCACAGTATGGCGGTTGCAGGGTGGTCAAGCTTCTAACTTGACAACTGACTTTTCCCCAAAATGTGTGTTCCAAGAACAGGAAGTGGAAGCTGCTAGTACTTCACAGCCTGGCCAAGAAACTGGCACGGCATCACTTCCACTGACCCTAACGGCAAAAGCACATATAGAACGTACCCAGATTCAAAGGCAGGAGCTATGGGCACCACATCTAGGTATGCGTGCTTGTCAAAGAATTTGCTCCCAGTCTTAACCCATGTACCCATCCAGTAATATACCAACTCAGGATGAATGGGACTGCCTACTCCAGCTCCAAACCCTGGCTTCCTAATGTTTCTGAGGAAAATCACACTACTCTGAAGACTCATGTCGCCACAGAATCTTAGTCTTCAATCTCATTTGCAGCTTGGTGCTGTTGACTCTCTCCCATTCTCTTCAACAACCATTGCTAACTGCCACCCTTCTCTAACTTCTTAATCCACCATCATTCCATTGCTTTTCAGCAGAGAGTATCACCTCTTGCTTCACAGGAGAAAATAAAGCCATCGGACAGAACTCCTTCAACTTCCTGCCACCCCAGTCACAGACTAACCTATAAACTTACTGGCTCCCTCCATCAGTCAGAAAGGAATAGGGTTGGCTCCTGTTTTCTGTGGCCAGTCTCTCTAGATCCTGCCCCTTCCTATCTCCTCAGTTATTTGTCATTATAAATTTCTCCTCTATACTTGACCCATCTAGTTAGTCCTTAACCAGTCTCAGGTTTTTTTCATCTTAAAAGGATAAAATCCCTCATGGTTCAATAGTTCCTGCAGCTAGCAACCTCTCACTCCTCATCTTTACATGAGAAAACTTTTTTGAATGAAGAAAATGTGCTACATCTTCATGGGTGGGGGAAGGGGGTATATGTTTGCCAAAATTCAATTGATTGTACCCATAATATTTTCATTTACTACTATTTGTTATTATTATTAGCACATTTAAATATCGATATGTATGTTTATAGAATGCAAATTATATCTCAGTATGAAAAAGCAAAACCAGGAAAAAAATGCAGCCAGCTCCCACTTTCAATATAACTTTTAGTGCACAAATATTTTTAAAAGGCTGTTTATAATTTAGCTTTTGAAATTAATTGTGATTGAAAATATTTAATTTAACATTGGCTATCATATTTCACTTGAGAATCCCTGCTAATTAAGAAAAAATTAACCTATAAATCATTTTCAAATATAACAAAACATTTGTAAATATTAACAAAAGTAAATATAACCTTTAAACTTAGCAAAGCAACTCCTGTAAATCTATAAAAGTAGAAATGCCAGTTATAGAGGCAAAATTACTAGAAACAAAGTGAATACCAATTAACACAGGAATAAACAAACTGTCACATTTCTACCATGAAGTGTGATAAAAACCAGTAAAAGAATGAGTTGGGTGTATACCAGTTGACTTAATGGGATTAACATTCATTATATATTTTTTAATGATATAAGCAAGACAGAGAGAAGTGTATATGACAGGATTCTAGCTTTATAAAGCAATGATACCCAGCCCTTTTACTCAAGTTTATAAATGATTATAAGAACATGGAGAAACTTGAGAAAGAATATATCCCAGGCAATTAAACTTAGTTATCTGTGTGGGGTTGCACAGGCAGTAAGGTGAAGGCAGGAGAAGAGTGCAGTAAAAAATTTTTTAAAGACAGTGAAAACAAAGCTGTAACTTCAAATTTGGCCTTCAGTTGAAATTAAGAAGTGTAAGAATGCTCCCTGGACTAGAGAAGGGTAAGCAAAGGGGGAAGTTCTTTCTAAGAAAAGAAGAAAAAAGGAGCTTTTTATTCATTCATTTTGCAGAAAATACAGGTTCGGAGGCATTTCCTGAAATTCCTTCTGATGGTCCTGAAAGGGAACCAATCCTCATGGGAAAGAGATACTCAACTCTTGAGTGTCTGTCTTCTCAGCGTTTTAAGTCTCACACCCAGTCAGTTCCCTGAGTGACACTCTCTTTTGCACCATTCTCTTCTTTGTCCTGCCAGAATAATCTACAACCCAGGTTTAGCATGCTCAGTATGTAGTTACTGTAGCTTACTCTTCACCTCACAGAGGTTTGCCAGTCCTTGGCTTATCTCGAGTTGAAACTCAAAAATGGCCACATGTCCTGTTGGTATCAACACTTAATCCTGATTCCTTATGTTTCCATAGGGACAGGAAGGATTTTTACTCTGCTGACCAGAAGAAAGCAGCCAGACTCTCCTACACCTCTTCATTCTTTCCCTTGGAGGAGGAGGTAACTTGATGGGTTGGCAAGTTCAGGGAAGGAGCTCAGCATAGCTCCTCTAAATTCTCTCCTTCATGACCTTCTGCCTGGAAAGACCATTGTGTGATAAGCTTAGCTGTGAAAGCTCTGCTCTTCAAGAGGAGGCCTACTGTTGTGTCTTATTTCTCTCCTTTTGCTCAAAGCTATGTTGGAGAAAAGGAGAATATTCATACCGCATTTCCCCCAAAATCAAAACCTCCAAGATGTTTGCTTGTTTCTTAGCTACAGGACCCTATTCACTTGATTGAGCTTATACCCAAACTATCATATTCTAGAGCAAAATGTTTAATCATATGAGCTTAAGGAATCTTTAAACATCATAAAAATATGTGCACAATTCTGTATTCATTTGCATACTTATTAGGAGAGAGATAATAAAATGCTTTTATCAGATTTTCCACGTGGTCCATAACCTAACACTGGTTAAGAACTACTGCTCTCGAAATAACCCACTGAGCTCTTATTTCCTATCTCCCCACGCACCTAGTTCTTAATTCATTTGCAAAAATAGAAAGTCTACTCCTTGTTCATGTAGTCATCTCTAATTACTTCCAGAGGACTTTCTGACTGATGTCTGCTTTTGAATCATTTTGCATTATCAATGTATCTCAAACTTATGAAAATAGGAAGGCAAGAGGATTGAAATTATTGCTTATGAAATTAGCAAGAGGGTTGTCCTTACAAAAACTAAATATAGAAATCATCAACTACAGTCTACAATCCTTGAGGACAAATGCATTTCAAACTTCATACTTTTTCAAATTTGCAAACTTTAGAAAGGCAATACGGTTCATATATTCTATATTACCCAATGAATTCTATGATCAAACACATTAGGATTTCTGCAGCAAAACATGAATATTTACACTAAGTGGGATAGAGACTACAAATAGCACCACCTCAGTTCAGGTTAGGCTTTTGCTACCAAATGAGTTATGAAATACTTATTTTTCAGTGTTTTGTGGGGTACATGTGGTTGAGGGATTGTGAACCTCTAACTAAACACCATCATTCATTGCCTTTCTTCACTATTCCTTTGTCTGGGGACAAATGACTCTAGTCTCTTAAATATTTCTCTGAAAGTCCATTTGTCATCATCTTTAATTATCCCCATAGCTATTCTTTTTTAGCACAATTTGACAAACAATAGAACTCAGAACCACTGCACATTATTATGCAAGGAGATCTGAATGAAAGATTACTTTTGGCTTCTCAGACCTGTGACAATACATGAATTTATCATAGTCAACCTCACATAGCTTCAGGGATAACATATAATTTACTTCTGCATCACTTTTCCAAGAACTTGATCATTAATCCCTGATCTAAACTCCAGTCTTCAAGCATCCATAAAAGTCATTTTGTTCTTTAGCAGGGCTTGGAAATGGATCCATTGACCCCTTTATTCTACAACAAACAAGCTGTCCTAAAATAGAATAATCTGTCTTAGTGTATAATGAATTTTCTTTTATTAAAGATATTTAGATGAAGGTAGACAATATATTGAATGTGCTTATAATACTGAGCAAATAAACAATAAAACAAGTTCAATTAATGTGTGTGTGATAGTACATTTTCATCTTGTAAACCCGCTTACACTGAGTTCATAACAAATCCTTACTCTACATCCTCAAAGTTATTAACTAACATTTGGGCAACCAAAATTTATGATCTCAATTCTTTTGTGCCCCCCAGGAGAATGAGCATCCTGCCTGGACTCATAGTGCTCTCATGTCACAGGACTGCTCTTCCCAGAAGGGTATACAACTAGAACTCATTTCAGTTCAAATCAGTTAATGAGTATTTATTTCAATTACTATATCTCTAATGAATTGCTTAAGACAACTCTAAGGACAACGTAAGTACTCATTGAAGAGTATGGGCAATTCCATAGACAAGCATACAGAGGGAATTTAAATAAAGAAAAGAAAATTAAGAAGCACAGCATCCTGACTGAAGAGCCTAGATTCTTGATATGACCTGGGACACCTTAGGGGAAAAAATAAGAAATAGAAGATGTTTGTATTTGGGAGACTAACCTTTTATGTTTTTTTTATCCTTTCCTCCATTGAGTATTCTTGGGTCCCCAGTCCAAAATTCTTATTAAATCTCAACTCTCTTCGAAACTTGGTATTAGGAAAAATTCTGATTAGATGACTTTTTATTTGCATTATATCCTATTGTGACAAACACATTAGTAAACCCTAAATAAATAGTAGCAATTATCATCAATAAAGGATTGCATTTTTAATGGTATTATCAAGAGATAAGAACTTATAAGGGAGTAATACTTTAAATAATATGTTATTTGATGATTATAAAAGAAAGTTGCAGAAGGACATATATAACATGATATTATCCTTGAAGCGCACACAAAATTACTACATGTTTAGACATATGTGATGAATATATATATAACGTACATGGGAAGAATACACTGCCACCTAACAATAGCAGTTTTCTTTGGGGAAGGAGGAGGTGGAACTGTGCCTATAACAATTTTATTTTAAAAGTATGATAGAAAATTTTTAAAATACAGAAAAATAAATAAAGTAAAATAAACGAAATATTGAAGTAAATAAAGTGTTTACATTTTGAAGATTTTCCACCTCTGCTTTACACCTTTTGGATCTTTCCTACCACAAAGTTATACAAATAATCTCCCCGTTTTTTTTTTCTATTTTTATTGTTTCAGTTTTCTTTTTTTTTTTTTACATTTATATATTTGCTCTGTCAGTAATATATTTTTATAAGTGATGTGCAGTAGTTATTCAAATTTATTTTCTTCTGGATGGATAACCAAGTATGTTAGCACCACCTATTAAATAAATTATTACATTTCTATTTTACTTAAAAAAACACCATTGTCTTACATTAAGTTCCCAAATACCTTTTCACCTGTTTTAAACTCTATTCTTTTCTAACAACCTATTTGTCTAATCCTATACCAAAAGCATACTATTTTATTACACTGGCTTGGCCACGTATTTAACATCTAGTAAAGCAAATTAACATTGGTCAATCTGTTTATAACATATTCTCGGCTATTTTAAAATATTTATTATTTATTTAAAACTTTAAGACAGTTTTATCCAGTTCCAAAATTAAACTCTATTCTGATTCTGATTGGAATCGCACTGATTGCATGTACATTTGAAAGCACAAACATTTTTATATCATGGCATCCCATTAAAATATATATTGTGCTGCTTCATTTGATTTTATCATGCTTTATGACCTTGAATGATATTTTATCATGTATTTCACATAGAAACTTTACCTTACCTTTTAATTCCCTCATACGTTTTCCCTCCATAACATATGTGAGTTTTTGGCAATAACTCACATTTATTTTAAGATAGAGCAATAGATTAGTAGGTACAAAGGTACTTCAAAAATACTCTCTCATAAGTGGGAACTAAGAGATAAAGAAGGAAGGAAAGAAAGACCACAGTGGTACATTGGACTTGCAGAGAGAGAGAACATGCCTGGGGATATAAAGTGGAGTCGGGAAAGAGGTACGTGGAGGGAGGTCAGGGATAATTGAGGAGATAATTGGGTGGGGGACACGGGGTATAATCACAATTTGTGGCAATGGACATGCTGCCAGTATGGGTATGGCCATCACACTTTAGGCACGAGTGGTGACAATTTGCTTTGTACCCCATGAATATTCATAACTAATAAAAACAAACAAAACATTAAAAAATAAAAATAAAAACTACACAAAGGTATAAAAAATAGAATTTAAAAATAATAGGAATCTTTCCACAAACTTTTTGAAGTACCCTCATATTTATCTTATATCTAGCTACCTTCCTTGGTCTATTATTAATTACACTCATTTAATTGAGTGTCAAATGTTTCTAAGGTATTATTAATGATGTCTTTCAGCATTGCAATGCAGTCATTGTGGAGCTTATTTCATCGATGATGACTAAGACTTGGTACTGAAATTATGTTTGCTTTATAAAATTAAGTGAATATACTTCTATTTTTTCTATAGTCTCAGTAATTTATTAGTTATTATGGGCTATAAATAATTTAGCTTTTAAAACAACATGAGCATAACATCTGTGTAATGATAAATTTTTCGTTACCTTTCCTATCTTGATGAGTCAAGACTAAAATACCTAAGAAGATACCTTAAAATAAATATAGCAAAAGCAGAATATAATAAGTACCATACAAATGAAGAACACTAAAATGTCAATATTTTATTGTAAGGAGTGTGTAAGAGGCAAGTTTCAGACAAATGTCCAATAGCTGCTGAATTCCAATTTTATAAATTATACAATTTGTGGTAAGCAGCCTCTATGGTGGCCCCTTGTGCAATTTGCTACCTTTGAGTATGGACCGGACCTGGTGACTCACTTCTAATGAACAGAATACAGCAAAGGTAAAGAGATGTCCCTTCTGACGTTAGGTTACAAAGAGACTGACTAGCTTCTCATTCTCTCTCTTTTCTCTTTTTCTCTTTTTCTATTTCCTTAACTCTGGGGGAAACAGGCTGCCCTATGGAGAGATCCATATAGTAATGAACTTGTGTCTCTGGCCAATAGCCAGTGAGGACTTCAGGCCTACCAATGTCCATGTTAGTTGATGCAGCAGGCTTTTCAGTGGTCAAGCAATATACTCCTCTGGTAGATACAGAGTATTTATGTTCTGATTTCCCCATCACGAGATTATAAAATTTTACCTTTTACAACTGGGGACTTTTTATAAAATTCCAATTGATATGTGATTTGACTGATGGCAAATTGCATGTACTTTTTTGTATTACAAATACTTTTACCTAACAATTTTGTCACCATCTTTTTTTAAGTGTAATCTCTTAAAATAACAATTCATTTTCTCAACACCTGAGAAGACATAGGTGAAACAAAGTTTTAGATATTCCTGCACAGGAGAAGGATTGCAGTGAAGTACCAATACCAAGGCTCCGTCCACTTATCATCACCTGAGAAAACACTGAAACAACAAAAATAATTTCAGGAAGGAAAGCCTTTTTCTTCCCTTTCCCTGTTGACTTCCCAGCACACACACACACACACACACACACACACACACACACACACACACACACACACTCACACTGTTCTAAACAGCCAATATACTGCAGAACTTGGTATGACTCTAAAATGTTAAATATGCCCTTGACTCATTAAAATAGCACTTTCATGTTTGTTTACCAAAACTGTGACAGCAGATCCACACTTAAACAATTTTGTTCTTTAATGAGAAGGAAACTTTTAACGAGGTTTGGTTTCACTTCTCGATGTCAGCCAGTATATGATCTCTAATCATAGCCTTGGTCTGATTCCAATTGGCAAGACAGCAATAAAAGGCAGAGAAAAAGTTAGCCCATCTTAATAAACATAGTGGTTTTAAGAAAGTGCAGTCTATAGAGAATGATAATAGAAGGAATTAGATCACCTACTCTCATCTTATTGTTTAGTCCAGTAGTTTCTTGTAAGCTACTCCGAAATATTAACAATTTAAAATTTGGAAGTTTGACACTTAAGTGATAAAAACACTATCTCATATTTTTAAAATGATTATTGCATTTTGAGATCATTGAGGGAATTTTAAGCTACTGAAATTTTCCTAAATACAAACTAGAAAACAAAATAACATTTGCATTTCCTTGGCATAAAATAACAGACTATGTTGTCATTATCTAACTAAAATCTACTCTAATCTCTAGAAAACCAGCCATTTAGTCACCGATGGGTGACTATACATGAGGAAATAGGAGCAGGTCAAGAGATGGAAGCAAGTGTGAGGGAAACTGGGGTTTTTTTTTCCCCCTAAGCATGTAAAAAAATCTTTAGTTGCACTATGGAATGATTAGGAGTGCCTTCTGTGAAATCTCGTGGAGGATGTGTTATATAACAGAAAGAAAAACATTAATCTTGCTTTGCTATGCTCTTTTGCAAAGGATAAGGGCAAGAAAGCGGGAAAATGTGCATATTTAAAGCTTGTTTCCCCACAGTGTGTCTCCCCTTTATATCATAGGTTTAATTGATTCTATCACAAAGCTGAATTCCCTAGCTTAATAGAGTGCAGACAAAAATACCCAAATTTTAAGAATCCAGGTTGAAATTGATGCTGCTAGCACTTATTCAAATTATTTTTGCTTAAATTTGTTCCAGTGCTTAAAGGGCAATCTTAGCATGGATTGCGTGAAAGCAAAGTCTAGAACTTAGGTCTTCCCTCATAAAAGGAAAAGTTTTTTTCTCTCAAATGTGGGGTTTTTTTCATTCATCAGGCACATCAACAAAATACAGCCCTAATAATTCAAAGAACAATAGCTGTTGTGCCTAGTAAGAGAAAAACACAGTAATTCCAGAGGATGAAAATTTCCCTCTTGGCCTAGGCTGAGGAGACCATTCTGGTACTGGCACTAGAGCCTGGCTGGCAGCCCTCCCCTGTTGTGGTATTGCTGACTTTGTCCATCCCGCCTGCTTCCCAGGAGAGGATGACATCAGAAATCAACAGATTCAAGCAAGCAAGCAGTCAATTAATAGATATGTGCTAAACTTTCCAAACATTCAGCACTGTGCTAGGTACCAAAGGGGGATTTACAGCAAGTATTAAACCTCAAGAAACTTACATTTATCCAGCAGATAAATGAATGCTTTTAACCAAGACAGATAAATTAGTTCTGGGGTATCAAAGATCAATAAAAAAAACCTGAGATTATGATTTCACTTGGTGACCTTGGATAAATCAATAAATTCTGGGTCTCCATCTCCTTTGGCAGAAGTCACAGGGAATGAGCTAAATTATTTCCCCTAAAGATTTCAGTATTTTGTCAATTAAGTTATTGACTACATGCTCCTGAAGGAGAATTACATAACATAATATTTAAGCATGCAAACTCTATAGTTAAGGCTATCTTGGTTCAAATCCTGGCCCTATCACTTACTCACTGTGAAAACTTGAATAAGTAACTTAATCTTGATAACCTTAGGTTTCCTCAGTCATTGAGTAGGAATATTAATAATATTTAAATCATTGTAGAGGAGGCTTAAATGAAGTAATACATTGTGTAAGTTAGCTATTGTTTTAAAACCAAAACCCAGAGACTTAAAACAAGCATTTTATTATTATTTGAGTCTATGGGACATCTGAGTGTTTCCGTGGGTCTCGGCTGTACTCTTTCTTGCAGCTTCAATCAGTTGTGGGTTGGATAGGCAGCTCTGTTACGTGTTTAGAGGTGAGCTAATATAGATTGGCCTAGGATGGTCTTAGCAAAGACAAATGGCCTCTCCTTCACATAGATTTCATCCTCCAGCAGGTAGTCCAGGCTTACTCACATGGTGAAGGGGTTCCAAAAGAGAATTAAGGTGCACATGGCCCCTTGAGACCTAAGCTCAGAACTGGCATCCTGTCAACTCCATTGCATCCTACCAACCAAAGCAAACCACAAGAGCAGCCTGGATTCAAAGGATAGAGAAATGAACTTCACCTCTCGGTGTGGATACCTTGAGAGGGACTGGTATGTGTGTGTGAGTTGTGGGGGGGGGGGCGGGTCAAAGCTGTTTTTGCAATTAATCCACTATATTAATTAAAGAACTTAAAGTGCATGGTGCTTAAGTAAGCATCAATCATTGTCACTACAAGTTTCATTAAGAATTCAGAGGGTAGGACAGCCTCTTTAATAAATGGTACTGGGAAAACTGGAGATCCATATGTAGAAGAATGAAACTTCATCCATACCTCTTGCCATTTACCAAAATCAACTCAAAATGGATTAAAAACTTAAATATAACACATGAAACTTTAAAACTCTCAGAAGAAAACATAGGGAAAACACTCCAGGATGTAGGGCTGGGCAGAGACTTTATGAATAAAACCACAAAAGTATAGACAACCAAAGAAACGATAAACAAATGAGATTATACCAAACTAAAACCTTCTGCACAGCAAAGGTAACAATCAACAAAGTGAAAAGACAAGCTACAAAATGGGAGAAAATGTCTACAAAGTATAAATCCAACAAGAGATTAATATCCAGAACATATAAGGAACTCAAACAATTTAACAGTAAAAAACCAAACAATTCAATTAAAAAATGAGCAAAGGTGCTGAATAGACTTTTCTTAAAGTAGGACACACAAATGGCCAACAGGTACATGAAAAAGTGCTCACTAATCATCAGTGAAATGAAAATCAAAACCACTTTGAGATATCATCTCACCCTAGTTAGACTGGCTATTATCAAAATGGCAGAGAATAACAAATGCTGGCAAGGATGTGTAGAAAAGGGGAACCCTGGTGGGACAATAAAATAGTACAGCCATTATAGAGAACAGTATTGAGGTTCCTTATACAACTCCAGACAGAATTACCATACAATTCACTACTATACAATTCACTACTGGGTATACACCCAAAGGAATGGAAATCATCATGTCAAAGAGATACCTGCACTCCCATGTTTATCACAGCTGTATTTACAACAGCCAGGCTATGGAACCAACTTAAATGTCCAGTGATGGATGACCGGATAAGGAAAATGTGGTATGTAAACACAATGCAATATTACTCATCCATAAAAAAGAATGAAATTCTGCCATTTGCAGCAACATGGATGAGCTTGGAGAAAATTATGCTAAGTGAAACAACCCAGGCACAGAAAGAGAAATACCACATTTCCTCCCTCATAAGTGGGAGATGAGTAAATAAACAATAAGGAAAGAAAGAGAGAGAGAGAGAAGGAAAGAAGCAAAAATCACAATAATACATTGAACTTTTAGAAGGAGAGAACAGAACTATGGTTACTAGAAGCAGAAAGGGGGAGGGGGAAGGAAGGAGGAGAGAGGCTAATGAGAAATTAATGAGAAACTGGTTAATGGACACAAAGAATGATTGCATACATATGTGATGAATAAGCTCACTATCCTGATTTGACCATCACATATTGTACACAAGTATTGATAGTCAACTTTGTACCCCACAAATACGTATAATCATTTAAGTTTCAATAAAAAATTTTAAAAAATAATAAAGGAAAAGAGCACTGGGATAAAAAATGACAGATAAACAAATAATAAAAACAAAATTACCTGAACTACATCAAACCAAAAAGCTACTGTACATCAAAGAAAAAAAATCAACAAAATGAAAAATCAACCTACAGGATGGAAGAAAATATTTGCAAACCATAAATTTAAAAAAAAATTCGGAGAGTAGAATCATAGCATGTGTCATATAAATGGGATCAAAACTGGATGTTCTTAAATTAGTAAGAGACAGGGTTTGGTAGATGGCATGGGAAGTGTGTGACATGAAACAGAAGAATTAAGTGAGAGGTAGGGAAGGCTGGATTATGTGGGGAACACTACTGGATGTTGGAAGTCTGTTAGGAATAAACAGAAAGAAAAGGTAGACCCTAATAGTATTCATTTGCTTGAGTGGTCTTTGAGCATTTCTACAAAAGAAGAGCTCTAATCTGCCCACCTTTCCTCTGTCCTAACTACCTGGCCTCAGAAAGCAAAGCATTTGGAATACAAGCCTGCAAACCATCTGTTCACTAACTAGTCTAGGCCAATCCAGAGCAAATAATTAAGGATAACAGCCTGGACTAGCTGTACATGAGACAAGTGATACTCATACTGATGAGATACTAAAAGCAAATGTGAGCAATGCAAAGACATCTGCTCCAGGACCTCTTGGAAGAGATGTCCAAGCTTATAGTCTGCAATTAATGACTTCAATGAGAGGATTTTCAGCCAATGGGGGAGAAACATAAGGAAGGAAAAGCTTTTCTATACCTCTCCTCCAGTCACAGGTTAGACTAATGCTAGAAACCAACTAAGTTGTGTGCATTTTTTTTTTTTAATAGAAACTTGGCAACATATTGTGAAGGTTGGGGATGGGAAGAGAAAATAGTCAAGGATTCCCAAATTCCTTTTACTAGATTCTATTATACAATCAATAAGTCATAACATAATTAATATTCAAGGCTATCCAGGTGCGTCAGTTGCTACAAATGTGAACATGACAGAATCCTTACCCCTGAGAAGTTCTCTCAGTTACAGAAAATAGTAGGAATATTAGATAATCTTTCGAACATTGACAATCCCTCAATATAAACAACATCTAACATGTTTTAGTAGCCAGAAAAGCTTGTTTTACCAAAATCAGGCATTGCATCAAGTTAAATTTCCAACCTTACTTCTGTTTATGTAGAGTCTAGCACAGTGAACTAAAATCAGTTTCCAGATCACGATCCTGGGTTTAAGTCCTGGCTGTGATGGTAAGTCATGATAAAGTCTTTTTACTTCCTTAGGCCTCAGTTTTTTGATCCATAAATTTGGAGTCAGTAATGATACTTACAGTGTTATTGAATTAAATGTGATAAAATTTATTCTTAAAAAAGTTCTTATTATCAATAAATGGCTATCTAAATTTTACTGATTTTGTACCTAGTAAGTACCAAGCATCATGCTAAGTGCTAACAATTTAAAGATGAATAAAATATGGACTTTATCTTCAAGGGATTTATAAGTAATTTTGGGAAATACTGATAACTAACTACAGGGTGTGATAATGATAACACATTGTTATGAAGGCCCAAAGAGCGAGAGATTAAGATAGTAGGCAGATAAATGAGTCAAAAGCTGAGATAAAGGCAAGCCCAGCATGAAATGATGTTAAGGAAGGGAGAAAAACACTTGGGAAATACAGAGTTGGCCCTTGTGTCTAAAGTGTGTCCTCTGCTGCGCCCAACTGCAAAAGATCTCATTGACATGAAAAGAGTCAGGATTGTATTTTCTTAGACATTTGGGGCCAACAAAGCTTTTTGAGAAGGAGAGGAAATAATACAACTTGGTTTCAGGAAGATTGTTTTGGAGACAGTATAAAGGACAAATTGAAGATCCAAAATTGGTGATATGGGCAGGGATATTTTTTCCCACTGATGTGGATGAGGGATGACGAGACACTGGACAGAGGAAAAGATGGGGTGGAAGGTGGAGAGAAAAGATGGGTTTCAGAGCTGTTTCAGAGGAAAAGGAAGCAAACTTCATAAATGATTGAATAAGGAAAGAGAGAAATCGAAGATGACTCAGAGGCTTCAACCAGAAGAACTAGTTGAATAGTGCTGCCATTAACCAAGACACAATCCCCAGAAAGGGATATATATTTTGGAAAAGGGTAGAGAATGAGTGTAATTTGGGTAGGCCAAGTTTGATGAGCCAGCAAGGTATCCAGATGGAAACATCCAGAAGGCTGAGGCACAGATGCAAAGTGAACAATTTACTTTGCCTTTCTTTCCTCCACTGGAAAATGGAAGGGAAATTGCTTGCCATTTCTCTCCAAGGACTGTAGAAAGGATTAATGAGGCAGTGTTCACATTTATTCCACACCAACGATCAATGAGAGCTTGGCAGAGTATTAGGTTGAAGTCCCATTATGTTAAGTTGAAAACAAAGCAGCTTTGATATGAAAGTCATTGAGCGAGAAAATGCAAACCTGCAAAGCCACATTGTAGAATATAAATGTACTTCAGTGGCCACTGTAGGCACAGCCTTTATGTAGGTGGGCATTAACCTGTTCTAGCTGAAAGCAGTGAAAGTAGAGCAGTATTCCTATTGTCTGCCCTTTCTCTTTGTATTTCTTTCCAAGACCACCAGGATTCAGCCCAAATGTAAGCTTAGGATTTGGTCAAACAGAGTCCTTATAAGACTTTCCAGTGAAACTCATGTCACAATTTCTCTCTGTCAACACCATTGATTCCTGAAACAAGCTACCGCAAGCTGCCTCTGTCCTAAGTAAGAGTAATTCTGTGTTTGTGCATATGCCAGTGATTAATTAGAAACACTGAGACTTAAGTGGACAGTTTGGCAAAAAAGGTCTCCAGGTAACACATGTTTGAGACCACTGCCAAGCCAGGAGCACAGATCTGAAATGTCCTTTCTAAAAGTGTGAACTCAGGGATAGAATTATGCCCATTCATAAGGTGAGAACCTCCCGTAATAGTTTAAAACCCTTTAATTCACAGTTTGTATTTCCTTTCTCTATACTTCAGAGCAGGCAGAGAAACAAAACATAGCACGAAAGGTGTATGATACAATAGAAAGAAGAAGCTCTTTCAGATGAGCTTGGAGAAAATTATGGTAAGTGAAATAAGCCAGGCACAGAAAGAGAAATACCACATGTTCTCACTCACATTTGGAAGCTAAAAAAGTTGATCTTCTAGAACTAGAGAGTAGAATAGTGTTATTAGAGACTGATAAGGGAAGAGGGGTGGGTGATTAGGGTTAGGGGTTAGTGGCCAATGAATACAAAATTGTAGAGAGATAGGAAGAATAAGATCTAGAGTTCTATAGCAATATTGGGAGTCTTCAGTCAACAACAAACTATTGTGTAACTTCAAGTAGCTAGTTGAGAGGATGGTGAATGTTTCAAAGATGTGACAAATGTTTGAGATGATGAATATGCTAAATACCCTGATATGATCACTGCACACGATATGAATGTACCTTGCTATCCTATTGTACTCCATAAATATACACATTTATCACAGATCAACCAAGAAAAAAAATTAATTAAAAAGAAAAAGTTTTTTCAGAGACAAAATTAGATTAGAAGTCACCAGAAATAGGGGGAAAGGAATAATGAAAAGTTATTGCTTACTGGGCATAGACTTTATATTTAGGATGATGAAAAATTTTAGAAATAGAAATAGGGGTTACACAGCATTGTGAATATAATTAATTCCACATAATTGTCTATTTTAAAATGCTGAAAATGGAAATTCTTAGGTTATATATGTTTTACCACAATTTAAAAAGAAAAGAACATTTTCTTTGAGGAATCAGACAGACCTGATTTCAAATCTGTCACTCACTTCCTGAGTACCCTTGGTTCCAGTCATTCTGGGCCTTGGTGCCCTTATTTGTAAAGTACAATATCATGTGATTAAACTCTTGCCACTTGGTATCTGTGTGACTTAGTACAGGTTACTGAGACTTTTTTGCTTCAATTTTCTACGAAATGAGGATAATTTTACCTACTATAGGCTATGTAATAGTTGGATGAGATAAAATTATTAAAGTCTTTAGCTTTGGGTCTGATACATAGCTACTGATAAATAAATGGCAGATATGGCACTGCTGATGATGATGATAATGTGATAATTTGAAGTAGATGGCTCATTGCAGATTCTCGATAAATGTAAATTTAAGTATGGAGAGTTTGAATAAGGATATCACTTCAAGCAGTGCCTCTGTAATACAGGTTACAATATACATAGAGGTTATTTTAAATAGGAAAATAAATCTCCAAAAGACAGTCTTGAATGGACAAAAGGACCTTCTTACCTGCTTTACCCTGGTTTTAAATGAGGAAGTCTAATAAGTTGTTTAGACATACATATATATGTATGTACTACACACACACACACACACACACACACACACGCACACACAACAATGAAATAAAAACTAGGCATACTTTAAAATACCTTAAGACAGAACCAGTTCCTTCAACCTGAGTGGTAGTTTCCCTGCTGCTCAGGGTAAGGGTCTCTGAAGCAAGCCCAGGATCATTAACTTCTCTTGGCTTTACCGTAGGAAAGCCTCTGAGTATGAGATGTAAGGAATGTCAGGGATGTTTTCAGTTGCTGAGAAAATCAGCAGAGAAGACAAGACAAAAACAGATGCCTCCCAACTCCCAGTCCAGTGGCGTCAGGAACAGAAGGAACCTTCAGTGAAAGTCAAAGTGACTTCATTTTATAACTTTCTTTAAAAACTAGATGGTATCTATTCTGTTTTATTTGTTGCCATAGTTGGCACTTTAAAGTAGCTTAACCTTATACTCCTTAAAGACAAGGTTATTCAGGAATAGAATCAGGAATTAAGCAAAAAACGGGACTACCTCTCTCCTTCCTTCATGAGATTACAGGTTGTTGGAACCAGAACTAAATCGACTACTAGCCAAGAACAGAGCCAGGGCTAGAATATGGTTCCAAGATTACAGCCTTGTATTCTTTAAATTAGTTCCTGCATCTTCTTAAGACTGCTGTGCTTCTGCATCGTGTTCCTGATTTAAGAGATCCTTAAACCACCCCCCTATTGCCCTCCCTATCCCCAAGCATTCAGCTTTCCTCATCTGGTGCATCAGAAGACCTTCTAATTTATTCATCCTCAGAAAATAAGAATTTATTGTGTTATCTCTCCGAGGAGTATCTACTAAACTCCCTGGATAAAAGGTTAATTGGTCTTAATGATGTAGGTTTTGCCTCATCTTTTATTTTATTTAATTAGAACTTAGAGGAGTTAGTGCACATCTCCCTTCTACTTCACCCTTCCCCACAACCACTCTAAGAACAAAATTTCAAGCACAAAAGCATCTAGGGAGGAAGGGAACAAATATAAATTGGAATGAGCCCTTCCTATTACCTCCTGAAGCCACACCATGGACACCTTCATTTATTCCACCTCTTAATAGAACTGACACTGGTTATAGGAAAGCAAAAACCATCTGTAATAACAGCAACAACGGTAATTCCAGCCACACAAATTAGTGTCAAGTTCTCTAATGCAAGTTGCTAGATGCGTGAATAGTGGAGTAGCTTGCAGTGGAAAGAAGGAAAACATTTTATTTCAGACTTAGAATCAGTCTCACACTTGGCATACTTCTCTGATATATATGTTGTGAAAACTATTCTTCCATAAAAAATGCTAATATGTTACTTTGCTGTATATAGGAGTGAAGTAAACATTTAGAAATATTCATTTTGATTCCTATTGTTAGTACCAATGTTTAACATTAAGACGCTGCCTTACATTGTAGTAAATATTTCTGTTAAAGCTACGGCACTTTCAAACATGATTGTATAGTTGGCCAATTAACTGCTGTAGCCACTTTGACCTTTCACCAGTCATGCTGAGCATTAATAGTATCACACATTGCTTTGCTCCAAAGAAGATAAATGTTAAAAATTATTTATGAAAATATAACCAGCTGACTGACTTCATTAAAATATAGCTGCCAAATTCTAGACATTATAGAAACAAAATGAAGTATTATATTCAATGTTGAAAGTGCCTGAAAAGAGTAATAAGTGTGCAAATAATAGAGTATTATTATGATGTTTCTCATAAAGAAGTATATTATAAATTTTTTCCATACCTAGTTCCAAAAATGAATTTTTAAAGCAGGTTATGCAAAAGTCATGCAATGCAGCCTTTATAATATGGATTATGATAACAAAAACCTGGAAAATAAATGAAAGCCATGTGGCATGTGTGATTACTAACATAATCTTAAGGTTAGAAATAAATATTAAAACGCAATATAAATAGTAGAACTAAGATTCATGACAGCCAAAGAAAATCATCTTCTCAAGAGAAACAATTTTACATAGCACTAAACTGTAAGAGGAATTATATAAGTTTCTTTGTACTAAAAACATTTAGCTAGCTATTGAGCAATAAATTAAGTAATTGTTTTACAAAAGATACAGAAACTACATTCATGTAGTTGCGGTCTATACATACCTGCAACAACCAAAAAATGCCAAGAGAATAATAAAATTATAGTTCTATGAAAAGTTTCTATATGGCTGTAAAACAATGCAATTCACAGGTGCTGTCTTTGGTGGCCTAACTGATAACAGAAATAAAAGCTCTCAAAGTGGCGCGGTCCATGCCATGGCGGAGTCCTGAAAAGAATAGCTTGAGCTGCCCTATCCAAGTTGGCAAGGCCGCCGGAGGGAGAGCTGCTGGCAGGGCCACGGCTACGAGCTCTTGCTTTTGCTGTAAGGATCTCTGCCTCGGCATAGTGGTACTGCTTTTACTCTCTCTTTTGATGTTTTGGTCAGCGTGGCAGTTTCCTGAGTTTCCAAAAGACACAGAAAATGACACACAAACAGTTGTTGTCATAAAATTAGATAGTCCCACCAAAGATCCGGGAAGATTGAACAATTCCAAATTGTCCCTTTTGAGTCAATTAATTACGTCAATGGATGTTTGAAAAACATCGGTTATGATTAATCATGAGCAATTGCCTTTACCAGAGAAATTAATAAATAAAAGAAGTCCCCATCCTCTTCCCACCATCTGGGTAAATGGTTACATGGGATATAAAATGAGAAAGGGAAAAATTTGGTACCCTCCCAGGGGACGTCCAAAGTATGATCTAAGTTGGCAAACATCATTTACTGGAGATTGTATTAATGGCAAGAGAATGGTTGGCATTAATGAGAAATTATATGATTGGAACAAATTAGGTATATGGGAATGAAACTGTAGAACCCCCTTTACTTGGTGGTGTCCAGTTTTAATAAAACATTAAAAATCAGGCATTGGGATAAAAATCTATGCTGTAAAATTATTAAACCTGCAAAATTAGCTTAGAAGAATAAGAGAGTACACCTAGTTTTGTGAGGGATGGTGCTGTGCACAAGAACACTTTAACATTTAGCTCAAGATTACACGGCCACAGCCAATGCATAACTTCAAAATGTGCATGATAATGCTGCTCAAATATCCATTGTTCCTTTTCTTTCCATTAGAACATAAAATCATTAAGCCCCCATTAGAATTTAAATGTTAGCATTGTTCTTTTTAGCAAATTTGTACTTACATTTAGCAATGGACATAGGTCATATGATAGTATTGTCTATCATTTTGTAATCGCAATAGCTGCCACCCTGTTTTTTGTTTTTTGTTTTTTGTTTTTTGTTTCTAAAAGATAACCGGTAAGGGGATCTTAACCCTTCTCTTGGTGTTGTCAGCACCACGCTCAGCCAGTGAGCGAACCAGCCATCCCTATATGGGATCCGAACCCGTGGCCTTGGTGTTACCAGCACCGCACTCTCCCGAGTGAGCCACGGGCCGGCCCTGCCGCCACCCTGTTAATAAGGTAGATATTAACCACAGCTTGCCAACAGGAAAAGGTCACAGGTTAACTTCAGGACAATGAGAAGATGGTCCCAATCTGATAACCTGATACCAAAAGGAGGAAGCACGAGCTAATCACCTGAGATGTGCTGACGAAAGGAAAAGACTGGCTGACCACCAAAAAAGTTTCCCCCGTCCTTTTTGAATTATTGACTCAAGCTTGCTGATGTAATAAAAATAGTACCCAAAGCCCCCCTACATAGCTGTAAATTTAAGTAAAAGGCATTGTCTCATGCTCTGCTGGGCTCCAGCTCAAAAGCACTGACAGCCTGCAGAGAGAGAACGTGCATAGTGATGCATTGAGATCTCTGCCTGTGTTTGTTATTTTCGCTGACCCTCTCCATCCCTTTTCGGGTACCCACCCCTCGCTGAAGCTGAACTTCAGCATCAAAGGAAGAGGTACCACTCAATGTCTGAAACAAAAAACTGAACAGATTGCTTAGTAAACAAGAAATATCTGTATGAGCAGAGCATGCACTATGGTCTGAATGTTTGTTTCCTACCGAAATTCATACTTTGAAATGTAATCTCCAATATGATGGTATTAAAAAGTGAAGCTTTTGGCAGGAGACTAGGTGATGAGAGCACAGCCCTCATGAATGAGTCTAGTGCCCTTAGAAAAGAGGCCCGAGGGAGCTCATTAGCCTCTACTACCACGTGAGAACACAGACAGAAGGTGCAGTCTGTGAAGCAGAGAGTTATCCCTCTGCAGGCACTGAATCTGCTGGTGCCTTGATCTTGGACTTCCAGCCTCCAGAACTGTGAGAAATAAATTTCTATTGTTTAAAAGCTATTCACTTTAGTGCATTTTGATATAGCAGCCAAAACAGACTATAACAGTATGGTATCAGTGATCAACGCAAATTGCTGATCTTATACAGGGTTTGGGGAAATATGGAGTTCAAAGACTGGGGGACTTTTAGAAGTGGGAGTAATTTGGAATTGGTTGATCTTTATCCATGGAAGTATCTCTAGAAGTAGAAGTGTTTCTTTAGCTATGCAAGTGTCTCTATCTAAAAGTCACCCACTATTACTGATTGGCTGATCTTCAGACATGTAGAACTGTCACTAATTGAGTAGTTTCAGAAGTGTGTTGAGATAGTTTGAATACGTTTGTCCCCTGCAAAGCTCATGTTGGAAACTTAATCCCCACTTCGACAGCATTAAGAGAGTGGGAAATCCTATTACGGTAATTAAAAGATAGGGCCATAAAGAGGTGATTAGATTGTGAGGACCATGCTATAGTGAATGGATTCATCCATTGATAGTTAAAAGGTAGGCATGGGCATAGTTGTGATGGCTTTGTAAGGAGAGGAAGTGTAGGAAGTTTTTATTCTCAAAGCAGAGAGTCTAGAAATGGATAGTTAACCCCTCTCCCAGTTGTCTCAGCTACAGTAATCAAGACAGTGTGGTATGGTAAAAGAATAGACAGATGGATCAACAGAACAGAATAGAGAGCCCAGGAATAGACACACACAAACATAGTTAATTGATCTTTGACAAAGGAGCAAAAGCAATTCAATGGAGAAAAGATAGTCTTTTCAACAAAAGGTGCTGGAACAACCGGACATTTACACACAAAAAATAAATCTAGGTATAGACCTTACATTTCTGCAAGAAGATGTAACTCAAAGTGGATCATAGAACTAAATGTAAAACACAAAACTATAAAACTATGTAGAAGATAACACAGGAGAAAATCTAGGCGACATTTGTTTGGCCATGAGTTTTATATACAACACCAAAGCATGATCCATGAAAGAAAAATGAACAAGTTAGACATTATTGTCATTAAACTGTTACTCTGTAAAAGACACTGTTAAAAGAATTAAAAGACAAGTCACAAACTAAGAGAAAATACGTGGAAGACACATATCTGATAAAGGACTTATGTGCAAAATATAAAAAGTGCTCTTAAAACTCAACAAGAAAACAAACAATCCAATTTTTAAAGTGGACAAAAAAATCTGAGAGACCAAAGAATATATACCAATGGAAAATAAGCATATGAAAAGATCACCATCTGTCCTTAGGGAAATGCAAATTAAAACCACAGTGACATAACACTACAATGCCTAGTATATCCAAAATATGGAATACTGAAAACATCAAATGCTGGTGAAGATGTGGAGTGACAGAAATTCTCATTAATTGTTGGAGAGAATGCTAAATGACACAGCCACTCTGGAAGACAATTTGGCAGTTTCTTACAAAGCTAATCATAGTCTTACCATGAGATAAAGCAATCATGGTCCCTGGTAGTTAGCCAAGTGAGTTAAAAAATGGATATGGATGTTTATAGCAGCTTTATTGATAATTGTCAAAACTTGGAAGCCACCAAGATGTTCTTCAAAAGGTGAGTGAATAAACAAACTGCAACATCTATACAATGGAATATTATTCAACAATAAAAAGAAATGAGGAAAAAAAATGGAGGAAACTTAAATGAATATTGCTAAGTAAAAGATTGTCTTAAAAAGCTAATATGGTATGATTTTAACTCTATGACATTATGGAAAAGACAGAATTATAACAACAGTAAAAAAATATCAGTGGTTTCCAGGCAGGGGTTTGGCAGAAGGGCGTCAAGGACGAATAGGTGAAGCAAAGGGGATTTTTAGGGCAGTGTAACTACTCCGTGTGATGCCTTAATGATGGACATGTGACATTATGCATTTATTCAAGTCCATGGCACTATAGATGAACACACAAAGATGAATCCTAATGTAAACTATGGACTTTAGTTAATAACAACATTTCAATGATTCATCGACTGTAACAGATATAACACAATAATGCAAGACATTAAATGGGGGTGGAGGAGCAAGGGGAGAGTGTGTGGGACCTCTCTATACATTCTGTTCAATTCTTCTGTAAATTTAAAGTTGCCCTAAAAAATGAAGTCTATTAATTAAAAAATTGAAGAATCTGACTTGACTTCTTGCCCAAGTGGAAGTCGTCCTATCCCTGCACGGAACTAAGCTACATGAATCAAAGAGTCAATGAGGCATAAATCAAGACAAAACTTTTCTCAGGAAGCAGATTTAAATTTGCTCATAAGATCAAAACTAAGTATATTTATATTTTATATATTTTAAAAGCCAGTAGAACTCTGAGGATATGTGGCTCACCCTTGGTTCTCTTGCATCTTCAGGTGTCTTTCAGCTTATCAACAAGCCACCTCATCCAGATCTGGGTAGCCGTGCAAGTTGAAAGCAGGCAAAGCTGCCTGCTTCATCATAGGTGAAGCAGCCTTGGGGACAAAGCATGCTGGAACATCCTGTCAAGGACATGGGAGAAAGCAGGGACAAGTGTAAGACAGACTAAGGATGAAATAATTGAGGCAAAGAGGATACTAGCCCAAATTATAAAGCTCAAGATGGTACAAGAAAACTGAGACTGAGCTATATATTGATATACAAATGGCAGAATCATGTTTCAGGCCTTGTGTGGGAACATAGACATCTCATTAACAAAGGTAGACAGGTCAGATGGGGACCAGAAATTAAGCCCGGTTTAGGGAGAGGCTTGCTGGGAGAGGCGAAGAAGTTGGGAACTCTACTCCTACAGACTTCAGTTCTAAAGATAGGCTTAAGTTCTAGGACCTAGAGTGGAAACTAGTTGCTATGGCTTCGGCAGTGTGTCTATCACACACTGTGGGAATGGAAACTATAGATCCAAGCTCATAGGTTGCTAGGGCTCTACTCCCCAACTAGAGGTATTATGGACATTCCAGACCACACTTTGGTGGGAAATAAGCCCACACTACCCTCTAATATTTTATCACTAGTTTTGGAGTTAAGTGGTGCTAGGTAACAGACCTCTAATAGATCCTGCTGGGCTGAGCAGAGGTAAGTCATTTCTGAAATACCTGATAGACAGAGTAAGTTCTGCGATGCTGAGTTTCTTGCTAGGGAGGATATGACTGTGTGGAACTTCCCCAAAAGCAGCAGTAAAGCCCAAGAGCACTGGGAGAGACAGCTCTGCAGAGGCTGGAGCGATAGAAGAAAGGAGGGTACACACCAAGAGACTCCTCCTCAATGCCATTCCTCTAAAAATACACTTTGAATTGTTTGCAGGCATCTTGCTTGACTCTTCCCATTGGAACCCAGGCAGATCACCTCTGGGTATTCGTTGTTCCAAAGCCTAATTATTCCAACCTCACTTCCCAACTGTCAAAGCCAGTTAAGGAGCATCAGCTCAAGGTATAAGGTAAACAGGGACTTTAAAAAGTGTGTGATGTGTGTTTCTGATAAAATGTTCATTTCTAGCTGTCTAAGTCATGAATGAGTAGGATGAAGAACATAAAATGTAGCCATTATGTTTTGATATGGATCATTTTCATGCCATGAGAAGCATCAACACTAGTGTTTTTAAATGTCAATCAAGTAGCTTCTCTCTAGAGATCATAATATTTTGCAGGGCCAAAGCTCACTGAATTATAGATATATCTTTTAATTCAATTCTGTATGAGTATTCCCAGAACAAGTACAGTGCCTTTCCATTAAGAGCAACCAATACACCTTTGCTGAATTGAATCAAACTGAATTGCATAATTGAATTGGCTTGTACAAAGCAGGTGCTCAATAAATTTATTCTTTGTATTAATTTGAGGCCATCTTTATTCTAAAACACAGTAAGGTGATTTTGTACAAGCAAAAGTTTCAGTTATTTGAAATAATCTGTAAAAAGAAATAATCAGGAGTTGAGAGTATAGTAAATGACCAAAGCCAGAATTCTACAATCACAAAAAAAAAAAAAAAAAAGGACTGGGTATGAAATTCCATTTTATTTTTTCTCTGAGAACTGATGTAAGTCTGGAAGTTTTCCACTTCAGACACCCTCATTTACACTATCATTTAGTCTGCTTGATATAGTATAAACTTCTATACTATATAATATGTAAGGGCAAGCCTGTAATCATTTAACTAAGAAAAAACTAATAAACAAATAAAATATATAATTGAAAATAAAATATCTGCTTTCAGACTATCTTTTCTTTTAAAAAAAAAGAAGAAAATGCTTTTGTTAATTACAACATGAAATTGACATGACATCCTATTAGAGCTGAACCAGCATAAATAATGCTGTTATAAAATTTACTTTCCTCACATATATTTCAGAGGAAAATATCACATATTGGGGCTCTTCTTGTTCTTATGGACAGATTTCAGTAAAACCTTTTTTTAATCAAACTATCTTGATTCAGAATTGACTATTACAACTAAACCAGTTTAATCACAGCCTACAATGGATCTGCTGCTCAGCAATTTGTTAATGCCTGTACTGATCACGGGCAAAGCTCTTAATATTCAGGAGTTTGCAAAAGTGATGAATTATTCAGGTAGAAAGTGACAAATCAGGTCAAAAGAATGGTGATAAAACCTTTGTATGTTTTCATTAAGTCATCAACACATTTTTTAGCACGTATGTGGCACGTAATTTCATTTCTCCATCCTTAGCAGAGACTCTACCAAAAATTTTGAGGTTTTATGTTGCCAAATCAACTTAAACAAACATTTGTAACTGACCTAGGTCAAAATCATTTTTGTGTGATTTCCTCCTAATGTTATAGAAGCACTTAAACGAGGAAAAAATACTTCAGAACATTATAGACTAATTCATTAATAAGTTATGTCAATGCTGTTGTCTACCATTGTCCCAATGGAGTGATTTGTGGTAAGTGTGCCAGCATACAACAAACTAAAATGCACAAATTCATTAAAGTTTCAGAAGAGCTATTGAAGGCTTTTATATTTTGTGGACTATGTAATACAAAATATGATTGGTATAACACTAAATTATCCATGTCCTATGTAATTATTCACTGCAATACCAAAAATCCCACCTTGGATAAATTTTAATGAGCATTTCCTAATTTAAAAAATTACAAAGGATCAGCCAGTGTGAGTTGTAGTAATAAGATGACACCATATACAAGAATACCTCAGTTAATGAAACTCTGGGGAAAAGGCTTTTTTTTTTTTTGAGAGTAAGGAAAATTGACTTTAAGGCAAACAAATGACAGTCTTCACAAATCATGGAAAAGCACTTTGGCAATTCTCATAAGATATATTTATGTATAGTCGTACCTGACATATTTATACACACACCCATACACATACATACACACCAACACACACAGTGACACAGATAAATATTACTAAAGCTAAGAAAAACAGGGAAGTTTCCAGGGTTCTCACCTGTCTCTTCCTGAGTAGGTGCCTCTCCCCCGTCACCTCTGCTGAATTCTCCAACTCCTTATATTCCTAGCAGTTAGTCGTGATCATATTACTGAGTTCTAGCCAATGGAATAAGTGTTGATGGAAATCATGTGTGTCTCTTCAAGACCTGACCCCTAAAAACATCTTTTATGGTTAATTTTAGGTGTCAACTTAACTAGATTAAAGAATACCTAGAAACCTGGTAAAGCATTATTCTTAGGTGTATCTGTGAGGGTGTTTCCAAAAAAGATTATCGTGCAACCCTGAGTGGATTGGGTAGGAAAGATCTGCCCTCAATAAAGGAAGGCACCATTCAATCCACTGGGGACCTGGAGAAAACAAACAAACAAACAAAAAAAAAAAAAAAAAAAAACAGAGGAAAAGGCAAAAGCAAAAAACAGGAATATCTCTCATTCTGTCTGTTGAAACTGGGATACACTCTTCTCTCCTGTCTGTGGACATCAAAACTATAGACTCTTCAGCCTGTGGGTTCCAGGACTTATACCAGTGGCATCTCTGACTCTCAGGCCTTTGGCCTTGAGCTGAGAATGACACCATCAGCTTCTGTGGTTCTGAGGCTTCTAGACTTGGACTGGGCCATGCTACTGACATCCAGTTTGCAGACGGCCTATCATGGGACTTCTCAGGCTTCATAATCACATGAGCTAAGTCCCCTAATAAATCCCCTCTCATATATTTATATACATGTCTTATCAGTTATATCTCTCTGAAGAACACTGACCAATACAACACCCCACATGTGTTTCCCTCCGTTTTTTTCCTTCTATGGCTGGCTTAAATAGAGATAACTCTCCCACCCCGATGGAGACCATGGAAGCTATGTGTAAAGCTAGCAGGGCCTCCATCAACCAGGTTTCTGGATAACTACATGGAGGAAGGCCACCATGTCAACTAGTGTCAAACACCTAGTGTTCCTAGCAAGAAATAAACCTCTTTTGGTTTGAGCCACTTTATATATTGGGATCTATTTGTTATAGCAGTTAGCCTAATCAAATACACTATACAACATGTAGAAAATCTGAATTTAGTCGTGCCCACTTGCATTTGGTATTTTCAAACCTTACTTCCTTAGAGAGCATATTCCAAAAACTATAACAACTCCAGCTGCTTGAGATCTTTTTCCCCTGGAGATCTGCAAGTGGAGGATCTCATGGTAAATATAACCCAGATTTTCCCATTGTTGAGTACAAATGCTCCCTGCAAACCTCCTTGCCAACATCTTCCCTACCTTTTCCTGTCTAGACACAAATCAATTATCTTTATTCCCACTTCCAATATAAGCCGTTCTCTTTTTCTGTCCCAGGACTTACAGATATACTTTAGAACTTCTGACACTTGTGGCACAATTTCCGTTATCATTAGCAATGTTTTACTAATGTATCCCTCCTTATCTGAAATGCATCTCTTTTGCCTTGTATGACCTACATAATTAATAATGTTATATGATACACCTTTCATCACTTTTGAGCTTAGCTAAAGAAAAAGACATTTTCACCCCATCCAGAGCATGGCCTTGGGTTACACAGTAAAATAAGTAAAGAAACAGAGAGTGTGTAGCTACACTGAGAGAAGTGAAAATGTGAGGAAGGAATAAGTGGTAGGAGTTGGAGAGGGAATCCTAATGGTTCACTAGACATGGCCAGGTATCAGCATCCTCTGGTTAGTGATACTTCCACAGTGCTCTGCTCTTATGCATTCTCACAGATGATAAACCAACTCAGCTAAGCTTAATCAAATGAAAATTGATTATATGATAAACCAACTCAACTGAGCTTAATCAAATGAAAATGGAGTATTTATTATATGCTGAAAACTATAGTAAGGGCCAGAAAGTATATTGAAAGACGTAGAAGGCAGAGTCTTTTTCTTCATAAGGTTATGACAATAAGAGAGACAAAAAGCACACACGTAAAACATTTGTGAACTGTTACAGAACAGTGCATGATAAGGTGCCAGAATATAACACATAGACTATATGGGCCTTGGATTGGTCAAAGATGGAGAACATCAGTGTGAAGTGCGTCTGTCAAGAGACACTTCAGGAAACCATAGGAGAGGAATAAAATTAACCAGCTGTGATTTATCTTTCTCGTACCCTAAGTGGTTTATTTTTGCCTCTACCTTGTATAACAATATGCATAATTTTATCAGATGCCAGGAACTAGAAAGTCTCTCCTTTGTTGGCAGATGTAGTTTACCTAAAAAAAAATAGAATGTCAGAGATTCTAAGGGCATGAGCTCTAGCTTGTTCTTTTCTTCATTATGAGTTCTCCCTTGGGCGAAAGGTGTGAAAGAGCACATCACTTACATATCTAAAACATAATGAAATGGCATGTTTTTAAAAGGTCAGGATGCCAGAATACAACATAACTACTGTGTTAAACTCATATTTAAAAAATCAGTAACCTTAAAGTCTTTGCAGAAAATCACAATTAAATGCTACATGGAATGACATTATTGAGCCCTTGAAAAATGTTATGAAAAATGGCACCCTACCAAAATCTAACCCCCACCTAGAGGTTTACTAAGATAAGAATTTTCATCTTCAGGGTCTTCAATTTTTAAAGAATTTCTTTTGGGGCTATAGTCTGACTTAGCACAGTGTTTTATATCAGTGACAGCTCAAATAGCCAAATATAAGGATGCAGATGGAATTATAGGAATTAGTCTTTAGCTTACAACTACTCATCCATTTTGGCTTTACCAAAGTGTCTGCCTTTGACTTGGAATGTATTTCACTTGGCTGGCTGCTTGTTAACTCTGAGTTCTTTCCAATGGAAGCAGAGTTCCCTTGCAGGAATTCTTGAGAGGCAAAAAGTGATATTTGGAATGCCATTAACACATCTAGTTTGTGAAATATTAGCTTCATATCCAAATCTTGGAGGCTGACCTCTTCAAAGGTTTATCCAAAAACCAAAAATGGATTATTAAAAAAATCAAGGACAATGATTATTTTTGAAAGTTGCAGATCTTAAGTCAATCTTTATCATATTTGGATTATTATTATTGGTGTTGACATACTTATTTTTAATATACTGAAGATGATTTAGCTCTTCATTTAAAACTAAATTATAAAAGACTATGCCCCATATCTACTAACATCCTGCAGTGTCTCACCCCTTTTCTCTTTTTTGCCAGCATACACACCCTGACCAACTCCTACCTCTAATTCAAAAATCAGCTGAAAACATCACCTCTTTGGGGAAGTCTTCCCTAGTTCCTTAAGCAAATAAGGCATTGTAACCTGTATAGTCACCTGACATTTTATATATTTCTCCATTTCAACAATTATAATATTGCATCACATTTGTGCATTTTCTAGTAGGCTTCCTTGAAGGAAAGAACTATTTCTTTTTGACCTTTGCTTTCCAGTATCTAGTAAATGATTAACATAGAGCAGGTATGCTATGGTTTGAATGTCCCCTCCAAAACTCTAGTTGAAAGGGAGGTGGGGCCTTTAAGAGACTGTGCTCTCGTGAATAGATTAATGTTGTTATCATGGAAGTTGGCTCCTGATAAAAGGATGACTTTGGCCCAATTTCACCTCTCTCTCACAGGGAGCTGAAACACAGTCTTCTTTTCCTGCCCCTGAACATTAGGACCCCAGGCTCTCTAGCCTTGGGACTTACACCATTAGCCACCCAGCTTCTCAGACCTTCAGCCTTGGACTGAGAATTACACCATTGGCTTCCCTGGTTGTGAGGCATTCAGACTTGGACTGAGCTGTGCTACTGGCATCCCAGAGCCTTCAGCTTGTGGAAATCCTATCGTGAGACTTCTCAGCTTCCACCTAGATTTCAAAGGGTATATCATAGCCTGGAGGCTCAAATAGAAACTTGCTGCAGGGGCCAAGCTACCACAGAGAATCCACAGCAGGGCAATGCCTAGTGAGAGCGAGATCACCTTCAAGACCCCAGAATTGTAGGGCTACCAGTGTGCAACTCCAACCCAAGAGAGCTGAATCATGGAGTGATCCCAGCCAAGCCATAAGGGTGGGGCTGCCAGATGCTTTGGGGGCCCAACTTTCCCCACAACCAGTGTTTCTGGTGTGCGGGACATGAAGTCGAAGGTGATTATTCTCCAGCTTTAAGTCTTAATGTTGTTTTTCCTGTTGCATTTGGACTTACTTGGAACCATTTACCCCTCTTTTCTTGCCTATTACTTCCTTTTGGAATGGGAATGTCTATCCTGTGCCTCTTTCCCCATTTTATTTTAGAGGTAGATAACTTGTTTAAATTTTGTGGTCTCACAGCTGAAGGGAATTTGCCTCAGGATAAATCATGCCTTGAGTCTCACTCATATCTAATTTAGATGAGACTTTGGACTTGGAGTTGACATCGGAACAAGTTAAGAAGTTTGGGGCTGTTGGAATAGAATAAATATAGTTTGTATGTGAGAAGGACATGAAGGGTCATGAAGAATGCTATGGTTTGAATGTTCCTTCCAAAATTCATGTTGAAATCTAATTGCCAATGTTAACATTATTGGGAGGTGGGGCCTTTAAGAGGTGATTAGGTTATGAATGAATTATTGCCACTGTTGCAGGAGTGAGCTTGTTATTGTGGGAGTGGGCTCCTGATAAAAGGATAAGTTCAGCCCAATTTCCTCTCTCTTGCATGATTTCTCACCATGTGATGCTTTCCTCCATATTATGATGGAACAAGAAGGCCTTCACCAAAGGTGGCCTCTCAATCTTCTACTTCCCAACCTACAGAACTATGAACCAAGTAAATCTCTTTTCTTTATAAATTACCTAGTCTGTGGTATTCTTTTATAGCAGCAAAAAACAGACTGAGGCTAAGTACTTAATAAACATTTTTAAAGAATGAATGAATGAATGGAACAAAATTCTTAAATTTCCTCTTTCCATTAGATATTATCAATATATTTAACATGCTATCCAGTCCACAGCAGTTTGGAGGCAAAAAGGAGTTAGAAAATTCTATACTTTTTAATTCAATCATTTATTCTTCCATTCATTTTCTTTAAAAAAAAAAAGCTTAATGATTATTGACGTAAGTATCAAGTTGGTTTCATATTTCTGTTTTACTGTAGTTAAACACAGGCCACTGCATACAAAAATTACTTTTTCAGTTTAAAATGTTTCCAACTGCTAAACTGCTCATGGATAATCGTAAATTTTGTACATGGTTTGAGGGACTGATTACCTAAAATAAAATATACCATTGTCTAGAGAGCACAATAACATAGAAATAATTTGCTCATTAGAATCACATTTAACACATTTACAAAACACTATTATAATTCCACCAAGCTCCAAGTGTTGGAGCAAGTGGGACTGAAGCCATGTTGGGACCTAAAACCACTGGAGCTGTAGGCATATTTTATTTTATTTATTTTATTTTATTTTTAAAAAATGTAATTTTATTAATATTATTTTTTTACATTTTAGGATGTTGTTGCAGAGCAGTTGGGCAGTTGGGAGGGAGGGGGAGCAGGGAAAGGGGAAGGAAATGTAATGGAAGGAGGAAGGAGGAGGGGTGGGATTAAAGCCTGTGGCACTTCCCTTATTCCCACAGGTGAGATCAGTGGGCTTCCAGCAGTGGCTTGGTCACTGCCAGGCGGGGTGCAGATGTCAGGGGAGTGTGGCAAAAGCCCTCATCCCCCACCACTGCAGCTTGGGAACCCAGGGGCCTTCTTGCTGAGGCATTATTGGGCTGGCTGAGCATGTTGGGGGGGGTGGCTGAGGCCCAAGGCCCCCCACTGCCCCAGCTCAGTAGAGCCCAGAGCACTTCCTGCATCTGCTCAGTGGTCACCACTGGGCTGTCTACGTGTCAGGGGGGCATGGCTGAGGCCCTCATCCCCCACCCTTGGGACTGGTTGCAGGTGTCAGGGGGCATTGCTGAGGCCCCTGGACCTCCCCATTTTCTGGCTTGGTAGCCCATGGGACTTCCAGTTGTTCAAGGTGTTACAGGTGTTCTTTGGTGAAATGAGACCTTTACTAGTTAAAATCAAATTTTGTCTCTGGTTGCAGGTACTTTGTTTTTTCTTTCAGTTCTGTGTTGGATTATTTGCTGTTCCCGCCACTTAAACTCTGTGCTGGAATTAATTTGTTGTACTTTGCTTACTTCTAAAATGGGGGAACTTTCTGTGGGGACCAGTACTTGAGCTGTGTGGTTAAGCTAAATTGCTGCTTTGCTGCTGTTTCCCTAGGGAAGGCATTTTGTGCAGCTCAGCGTTTAATGGTTGGCTTTATAGATACTTCCAGCTCTCATGAAACCCAGTGCACTTGGGTTGTGTAGAAACTCTGGTCTGGGCCTGAGTCTTTTCAACAAACTGTACCCCATGTGATTCTATATTCCTGACCAGTCCCCTCTGAGTGGTCCTGCACTGATTGGAGGGCAGATCAGCTGTCCTTGCTGTGCCCCTGTGTTCCCCCGGTGGGCCTGTCTCCCCCACCGCCCATGCTACAAACACTTCCCATGGAACGGGCCATGCTTTGGTCCCTTGCGATAACTCACCAGCCTCTGAGGGGCTCCCTTTTTTCAGTTGTTGTGGCTCCTTAGTCTTATGTGGGTCCACAGGAGCCCTATTAGTGGTATTGCTGGCCTGGGGGCCACCAAGGCCCTCTTCTCCCCTTGCTGCCTCCAAGCAACTTCATCCAAGGGGCACAGCTGCAGCTTTTGCTGGCTCCTGCTCCATGCTCTGTGCTCTCAGCAGCTCCAGCCACGAAGTGGCCAGGGCTAAAAATGAAATGGTCAGAGCAGTGTTTTCTTTCTCTCATTGCGGCTTCTCCCTCCTTCATGCAGTCCACAGGTCTCTCCTCCTCTTCTCCTGAGCTCTAGTGGCCCCAGCTTGGCTATCATTGCTTTTTTTATACTTGTAAATTGGTTGATTTGTGGGAGAGAGTGACACTGGGAACCATCTATTCCACCATCTTGACCAAAAGTCCTCATTTTCTTAACAAATGTATTTTAGGGCCTAATATCTGCCAGGCAGTATGTATAGGAGCCAATGACACAGGAAAAAAGTCATTGTTTTCCTTTGATTTTTAAGTTCACATTTAAATTGCTTTATATGTTTAAATATCTGTGAAATGTGTCATTGTCAAACAGTACCTAAGCAACACCATGGTGGCAGCTGCCAGGTTGGCTTGCCATACTTCCACAAATTCAGTCGATAAGGAAATGGTGAGTCCAAATGGATTTAGACAGTTATTACTTTCAGCAATAACAACATCTTGGCACTTGTCCTCAAGCTCTAGTTTCCACAGGGTGATACGATGAGGGCCAGGTATTACCTGCACACACAGCGGAGATACATTACAGGAAAGAAACCCCCAAATTAAGAGACTCTGATTTTACATAGAGCTATTGGAAAATCTGTTCATTCTTCTCTCTGGAGAGAAGCATTGTCCCTATTACCCTAGAATATAAGCAAATCTCTCTGGGGAAAGAAGAGAGGTGTCTCTATCTTTAGTGCTGGAAATGTAAGTAAATTAGCTCCAGAAGGAATCGCCATCTCCATTTTTCCAAGGCCATCTACCTACACAAACATTTCTGAAAAGATAGTCTTGGAGCACATGGCTAATAATGTCTAGACATATAGAAATGTGAAAGATTTATGAAGAATGGTCTCTAAACAGTCATTTATGACATATTATAAATATTTATATTTTAAACTAAAATTGTTGGATTTTAAACATATTTAATATGTTTTAAACATAGTATGTTTTAAATATATTTAATGTAATATAAATAGCATCATAATTTAATGCCCACTGTCATCCATTTAAAAATTATATGAACAAAGTCTTATAACACAGATTTTAATTGTTCATTTTTCTCCTTTAATTCATGTTTTCATTCTACTTTCAACATAGAAATTATCCCTTATCACTTTATGCCTTAAAATATTTTATTAATAATTCTGTCATGTTTATTTGTAATTGAAATTTATTTCGTTATTTTCTGTGATCATAAAATTCTAAGGATTAAAAATACTCCAGAATTATATTTGCAATTAGTATACAAGTAATATACGATCTTAGTAAAAATTTAATAAATAAAAATGCATATAAAATTAAAATTGCATTGGAAATGTATTTTTGACTAGATGAACAAGGCTTTAAAATTTAATTCATGTATCCATTGGTGAGTATCAGTCTTTGCTAGAATGAAATAGGCTCAAAATCAGTTCTATCCTGATTATTTGACAGAAAAGTGCGAAAAATTTTACATACATAAAAATTACAACAAATCAGATGAATTTAATGCTGAAAATCACATACTGATCTATCATCCAAAACAGTTTTCATGATATATTAGTTCACAATTACTCAAAAGAAAGGAATGGGGAACCACATGACTTGCAAAAGGATTTGTTACTGTCATTAAAGTCTTTATTTTCCAACTTAGTATATCTGTCCAGCAGAAGATTAACTCAGCACGCCTGGGTTATCTTAAACATGAACAATTTAAATTCTCATCCTGAGAATGGTGAAAGTGACAAGGGCACACTGCACTGCAGGATGGCGTTTCCCAGAAATTCACAAATTATAATATCCTATTTTTGTGTTAGATAGATATGTACATAGGGTATGTAGCCTTGCCATGAGTTTGTCACCTAGATGGAATAAAATGCTGTTACTGTCACTATTTCTTTCTGATGCCTTCCTTGTTCTTCTCTTATGACACATTTCCTCAAGTGCAATGCATTCTTTCTCAATAGATTATGGGGTAGAAGTAGCAACATTTTAAAAAAATTTTCAGTTTCATCGCCTAGTAACACTGTATCTAAATTCATATTATCTCAACGTGGATCAAAATATCTATTTCTAATCTTACATTTTTCCTAACAAAAATATATCTAATATGAGTCGTAAAAGTTCGTGGTGACCTGGTTAGTAAAAAGCTTCACAAGACTCCCAGTTCTGCTGAGATGGAATAGATCCATTCCTCCCAGGTCTGCTCTCTTAAAACAAAAATATCCTAGACATAACCAAAAAAACAAGCATAAGAAGATGTTGAAAGCTAAAAAGGAGAAGGAAGACTGCCTAGAAGCCTCAGGATCTAAGGAAAAACACGGTAGCAAGTGCCTCCTACATGTTTCACATACGGTATTGCAAGAGCCTTCAACACAGAACCACTGACAGGCTCATATTTTAAAAAGCTCCAAGAAAAGCCTGTTTATCCCACACTGCTTTCTACAAACTATTGCTTATTCTAAAGAAGACGCAGGTGTGCGTTCATGTTTGAAGAATTGCTAACACTCAAAAGACAACAGCAAGAACATGGACGTCAGTTCTTTACCTCCACTGGAGAAATAATTACAAAGTATGTTTGTGTTTATACTGGTGTTTCCTAAACTTTAGCTTTGATCACAATCTCCTTTGTTGAACAGATGGTTGGAATCCACCTCCAAAATTTCCAATTCAGTACATCTGGAATGGGGCCTGAGAATTTACATTTCTAAAAGATTAATACCAGTGTAATACCAATGATACTAGTCTAAGGACCACTCTTTGGAAACTGCTATTCTAAACCGAGTAATGTTCAACCCCAACTATAATGTTGATGTTCTCCCATATACAGTGTAATTTAAACCCCAAAATCCCAGATATAAATGTACTGATAATAGAGAATTGTATTCAATGTGTACCATGCAAAGAACAAAGACATGATCTTCTGAGTGGACAGTGTGATTTACCTGAAAAGAAGAAAATATTCCACTGTCTATCATTTTGAGAAGAGAGAGATTCAGGGGCAGAAAATAGGCATATGGAAGTCAAGCCTTAGAGAATATAAAGTATGGTGAGGCAGAGCGGCTTCTCTTCCTTGGGTCCCATGGTTGTTGGAGGTTGAATAGAGGTGAACCCCTAAAGTCATGGAAGTTAGTCTTTTTTAGAAGGCTGAAGAAGTAGCATCATAGTCACAGGAAAAGAGATATTAGACATTTGGTAGTTAGAGTTGATCTCTATGCACAAAAAGAAAACAGCAGTTTTGCATCTGTAAAGTGACAGACATACCATAACTGATCCTATCCCAACAATTCTGGAACTACCTGGGACCATAGGAGCTAGCTTACAAGGGAACTGAAATATGGAGACACTAAAAGTCATATGATTTGAAGCACTTGTAGCCAAGCTTAGCACTCTCAAGAGATTGTGCACTGTCAAAGAACCACAGTAGCCCTTGCAGGAATCTGGGTCATCTAGGCCTCATGACATCAGTGATTCTGTGCTAATTCTTTGACAAAGCAGGACTAAACAAAAGTCACATCATGTGGCAATAGGTGTCATGGCAGTAAACTTGTAAGACCTCAGGAATCCCTCTGTTGGTGCAAAAATGGAAGACCTGCTTTGGGGCCATGTTTGATGCTGAAGTTCTTGAACAAATCAAGGGTAAGGGGAAACCCCAAGAGGCAGATTCTAGGTTTCCTGATAAATAAGGAAGTTGGGTACTGAAGTGATTAATTGAAAAATTAAGGAGATGTGACCATATTGGTTTTCTGAGATAGTGAAGCATTTTATACCAATTACACGGCTCTTGTTAAATTCCTTATGGCTGGTTGGCTCATTGTTTAAAATCATGATGCTAAGAGGAAGTGGAGAGATTTAATTTTGCACTTAAGGAAGCTAGTTTGCTAATGATCACATATTCTGGATTCTCTCCAACACTGCACTAACTTTACAAAAGGATGGTGATAATTCAAACTGGAAACTTGAATAGATCTGATGGAGTTTGGATGTGTTGTCCCCTCCAAAACTCGGGGAAATTTGATCTCCAATGCGGCGGTGTTGGAAACTGATTGAGTCATGGGGGCAGATCCCTCATGAATGGATTAATGCTCTCCCTGGGGGAGGGGGGATTAATGAGCGAGTTCTCACTCTATTAGTTCCCACGAGAGCTAGTTGTTTAAAAGACCCTGGCACCTCCTCTCTCTCTCTCTTGCTTCCTCTCACCATGTGATCTGCTTGTACCCACCAGCTGCCTCCCACTTTCCACCATGAGTAGAAGCAGCCTAAGGCCCATGCCAGATGCAACTGTCCCAGAATCATAAGCCAAATAAACCTCTCTTCTTTATAAATTACCCAGTTTCACGTATTCTGTTGTAGCAACACAAAACGGACTAATACAATATCATAGTTGATGAGTGCGAATTTATTACCACAGCTAGAATAAACAGCTCAAAAATGAGCCTGATGCCAATGGGAAGTTACATGAACTTAGTATTCCAACTACATCAGTATTATGAAAAAGCAGAATTCCAAATTGACTGAGAATGTGGTTTTTACTCTTATGAAGATCCTTGAAATGTATTCAGCAAATTTATTATGTGCCAGACACCATACTATGCTAAGTGCTTTACTGTATTATCCATTTAATACCTATAACAACTGTATGACATTGGTATTATCCTCCAGTTACAGATGTAGAAACTGTCTGGCTGTTTAGTTCAGTTGATTAGAGCACTGTGTTATGACACCAAGGTCAAGGGTTCAGATCCCTGTACCAGCCAGCCACCAAAAAAACAACAAAGATAACATACAGATGTAGAAACCATGGTGTGAAAAGATTATGCAATTTAATTTGACTGAAGTTTGAAAATTTTTCTAAAAGGATAGTTACCATGATGGTGCTATCAAAAAAGTTGTTTTATATATTTAATATGGATTCCATTGAGTCTAACCAGTGTAAAGGCATGAAATAACCAAGGTCAGAATTTTATGAAACTGACTTGCACCCATGTAATTACAAGTCAGTATTGTGTCTGATGAATCCTTCTAGAATTCCTTGGAGTATTTTAATCTTGAGGTCCCCAAACTTATCTGTGTATGAAATTTACCTGGAGAATTATTTTTAATTATAGATTCCCTAGCTCCACTTGAGAATGTAAATCTGTATATTATTGAAACTCTCCAAGGTTTTCTTATGCAGAATGAAGTTTTGAAACCACTGGTTTATTTTGTTCTTTGTGCCAAAGAGCTGGAATAAGCAATACATGCAGAGAGAAGCCCAAGGGATGCTACAACTTCTGGTCATGCAGCAGAGGCGGCAGGTTGAAAAGCCCACCTGCTTCAAATAACATAAATCTTGTGTAGATTACCACCAAGGGGGTTTTGTTTAGGGAAATTTTTATGGAGAAAAATAAATGTGGCAAAGTATGCAAATCATAAGCATCAGCTCAATGAATTTTTACAAACTGAACAAACTCATGTAAATGGCACATAGAACAAGAAACAGAATATTACACACATCCCAGAAGTTACCAGTGCTCCCTTCCTATCACTACCCTAAACCACTTTACCCCAGGAGAACCCATCTGACATAAAAACACAGATTAGTTTCACCTGGCTTTCAATATATACAAATGAATCACACAGTACATCTTTGCTATCTAGCTTCTTTCATTGTTGTATAAGGTTCAATCTCATTGCTATATAGAATTCCACAGTGTATCCAGTCCATAACACTGTTCATTTATCCATTCTATGGCTGAAGGCCAATTTTTGATTTTTATAAAAAGTGCTGCTATGAAAGTTCCTGTGCATCTTTTGATGAAAATCTGCACCTATTTCTGTTGGGCATATACCTCGGTGCATAAATGCAGGATCATAGAATACATATATCAGTTTTAGAAAACACTGCCAGTTTTATGAAGTGGTTATATGGATTTATACTCCTATCAACAGTACAGGAGAGTTCCAGTTGCTCCACATTCTAGCCAGCACTTAGTACTTTCTGTCTTTTTATACTTAAGTAAATTTGGTTGTGTAGTGATATCTCATTCTGGTTTTTATTTTCATTTTCCTAATGGCTGATGAATCTGATGACCTTTCTATATGTTTACTGGAATTTGGATGCCATCTTTTGTGAAGCTCCTGCTACCTGCCCTTTTTTGTTGTACTGTGTTATCTCTTGTTCTTGGTGACTTGTTGCAGCTCTGGATATGAGAACTCTTTATTGAATTCACATTCTGAAAATGTTCTCTCCCACTGTGTAGGCTGCATTTTCATCCTCCTAATGGTATCATTTGGTGTACAAAAGAATTTCATTTCAGTATAGTCAAAGATATCAATCTTTTCTTTCATGGTTTTATTTTTTGTATACTGTTAAGATGTATATGTCTATCCCAAAGTGAACAAAATGTTATCCTATGGTAGGTTCTAAAAGCTCTACTGTTTTATCTGTCACAATTAGATCTCTGAGCCACTGCCATTTTGAATAAATTTTTGTGTGTGGCATGAAATATGAGTCAAGGTTCATTTTATTCAACATATTTGATTGACCCCGTACAATTTATTGAAAATATCTTATCCCACACTGAATTGCAGTAACATGAAAGTACTTCAAAAATTTTATGGAGTAGTAGAATTAAAAGAGAATATGAGTCCTTCCATGAACATTTTTGAAGACCCCTCATACCTCCATAATAATTCAGTAAACTGCTTAGGTATGACTATTTCTAGACTATTTTGTCCATTAGTGGATTTTTTCTATCCTTGTACCACCATCACACTGTCTAAATACAGTAGCTTTATAGCAAGTCTTAATTTCTCATAGTTTGAGTCCTACTACTTCATTTATCTTCAAAATGCTCTTGACTACTTGGAGTCCTTTGCGTTTTCTTATAAATGATAGTACCAATTTGTCAATTTCCGCCAAAACGGAAGCTGGAATTTAGGTTGAGATTGCATTGAAACTATACGTCAATTTGTATAAAATTGAAATTTTAGCAATATTGAATAACTCATGAATATGGAATACTTATTTATTTATCTATCTATCTATCTATCTATCTATCTCTCTATCTATCTCTCTATCTATCTCTCTATTTATTATTGGTTATGAATACTCATGAGGTACAAATTTGATTGTCGCCACTCGTGCCCAAGATGTGATGGCCAGATACATACAGGCAGATAATGCCCATTATCACAAATTGCGATTATACCTTGTGTCCCCTGCCCAATTAATCCCTCACCTTCTTCCCCATTCCCCTTCCTCCAGCTCTACTTTGCATCTCTAGGTGTGCTCTCCCACTCTGCAAGTCCAATGCACCACTGTGGTCCTTCTTTCCTTCCTTCTTTCTCTCTTAGCTCCCACTTATGAGTGAGTACATGCGGTATTTATCCCTCTGTGCTTTGCTTATTTCACTCAATATAAGTTTCTCCAAGCTCATCCATGTTGTTGCAAGTGGAAGAATTTCATTCTCTTTTATGGCAGAGTACTATTCCATGGTGTATATTTCCCACATTTTCCTTATCCAGTCATCCATCATTGGACATTTAGGTTGGTTCCATGTCTTGGCTATTGTAAACAGAACTGCGATGAACATGGGAATGCAGGTATCTCTTCAACATGATGATTTCCATTCCTTGGGGTATATACCCAGAAGTGGGATTGCTGGATCATATGGAAGATCTATCTGTAGCTGTTTGAGAAACCTCCATACTGTTTTCCATAGCGGTTGTACTAATTTACAGTCCCACCAACAGTGTAGGAGTGTTCCCTTCTCTCCACAACCTCACCAGCATTTGTTATTCTCTGTCTTTTTGATTATAGCCACTCTTACTGGAATGAAGTGATATCTCAGTGTGTTTTGGATTTGCATTTCCCTGATGCAGAGTGAAGCAGAGAATTTTTTTTCATGTGTTTGCTGGCCATTCATATATCTTCCTTTGAGAAATGCCTATTCAGCTCCTTTGCCCATTTTTCAATCAGGTTATTTGGCTTTTTGCTGTTAAGTTGTTTGAGTTCCTTGTATGTTCTGGATATTAATCTCTTGTCAGATGCATAGTTAGCAAAAATTTTCTCCCACTCTGTACTTTGTCATTTCTGTTGACTGTTTCCTTTGCTGTGCAGAAGCTTTTGAGTTTGACACAGTCCCATTTGTTTACTTTTTTTCTTTTGTTGCTTGTTCTTTTGGGTTCTTGTTCATAAATGCTGTGCCCAGACCTAGTTCCTGAACTGTTTCACCTATATTTTCCCTTGATAATTTTACAGTTTCAGGTCTTATACTTAAGTCTTTAATCCATTTTGAGTTGATATTAGTATATGGTGAGAGGTGCATGTCTAGTTTCATTATTCTACACATGGATATCCAATTTTCCCAGCACCAGTTATTGAAGAGGCAGTCTTTTCCCCAATGTATGTTTTTGTTGCCTTTGTCAAATACCACTTGGCTGTAAGCCTAAAGGGTGGTTTCTGGGTTCCTTATGCTGCTCCACTGGTCCAACTGCCTATTTTTATGCCAGTACCATGCTGTTTTGGAAGTTAGGTAGTGTTATGTCTCTGGTTGAATTTTTTTTTTTGCTCAGGATTGCTTTGGCTATTCGGGGTCTTTTTTTGTTCCATATGAATGTTAAGATTGTTTTTTCCATTTCTGTGAAGAATGTCAGTGGTATTTTGATGGGGATTGCATTGAATCTGTAGATTGCTTTGGGTAGTATAGACATTTTCACAATGTTAATTCTTCCAATCTAAGAGCATGGAATGTCTGTCCATCTTTTTGTGTCTTCTTTAATTTCTTTCAGTAGTGTTTGGAGTTCTCATTGTAGAGATCTTTCAACTCCCAGGTATTTTCTGTGTGAGTGTGACTGTTATAAATGGGCTTACTTTCTTCATTTCTCTTTCTGTTAGCTCATTATTGGAGAATATAAATGGAACTGATTTGGGGTATTTATTTTGTATCCTACAACGTTACTGAAATTATTAACCAGCTCTAGGAGTTTTTAGATATACTTCAGGTTTTTCTATATATAGCATCATGTCATCTGCAAATAGGGACAGTTTGACTTTGTCTTTTTAAATCTGGGTGCCCTTTATTTTTTTCTCTTGCCTGATTGCTCTGGCTAGTTTAGATATTATTAATTTCTCTCAATGCTTTGTAATTTTAAGTATAGAGGCCTTGCAAAACCTTTGTTAGAATTAATCTTACACATTTATTGTTATAATATTGTAAATTTTATTTTCTAGCACTTGATGCTAGCATGTAAAACTAAAATTGATTTTTATTTATTGACTTTTATCCAGCTACTTGCAAAATTTACTTCCTGTATTAGTCCTTTTCTGCTGTTTATTACAGAATACCTAAAACTCGGTAATTTATAAAGAAATGAAATTTATTTCTTACAATTTTGGGAGGCTGGGAAGTCCATGGAGCAGGGAGAGCATCTGGTGAGGGCCTTATTCTTGGCAATGAATGTCTACAATGAAACAGGTTGTCCCATGGTGAGAAAATGGCATGAGCAAGAAAGGCCTAACCTCTTCGCTTGCTCTGCTTTCAAAGACATCATAACTCTGCCCATTACTCCTTGAATGCATCAATCCTTTCAAAAGGGCACAGTCCTCACAAACTAATCACTTCTTAAAGGCCCCATACTTCAAACACCATAATTGGATTTCCCATCCTCTTAACACCATGGATATCAATTTTCCAATACATGAACTTGGGGGTCACATTTGACATATTTATCAATTCTAATTGTGTATAGATTCTTTTGAATTTTCATGGACAGCATCATATGATCTGTGAATAATGACAGCTTTACTTTTCTCTTTCCAATGTTTGTATCTTTTATTTATTTATTTTTAATTTTTATTGCCTTATTTCACTGACTAAGATTTCCAAAAACAATATTGAATGGAAGCAGTGACACAGGAGGTGGAAGGAGTGACACAAGGAGGTGGAAGCAGTGAGACAAGAAGGTGGAAGCAGTGACACAAGGAAGTGGAGCTCCTTGTTATGCATCTGAACTCAGAGCAGGCGTTCAACATCTCACTCCCAAGTGTAATGTTTACTGAAGGGTTTTTCATAGATATCCTTTATCATATTAAGAAAGTTACCTTTTATAGTTTCTGAGAGTGTATTTCCAATAGAAACTGAGTAATGAAAGTTCTAAAGAGAATACTGCAGGAATAAGCAAAATGCGTCCAAAAGAAATGTCTAAGATGCAAGAAGGAATAATAAGTACAGAAATCGGTAAATATATGGATAAATGTAAACAAACACTGTATCAAATTAAAAATAATTTTTGATTTGTGGGGTTTGAAATAAACAACACAGATAGGAACATGGCAGTATCCTAATCTTGAATCTTCTTGTTTCCAAGAAACCAAAAAGAATAAAACATACCCTCTCCTCTCTGTCTCTCTCTCCTTTCTCTCTCTCTCTTTCTCTCTCATTTTCAGAGAAACCAGTCTTAGAAAAATCAACAATCTCTAAAATACATGTAAATAATACCAAAACTCAAAACAGGCCACAAGAAATTGTGCTGGTGCCACAGGAAAGGACAGAATGTCTGAAGAGTTCTTAGTGTGTGGTGATTCAGCAAATATTTGCTCTCAGAAAAAAAAGGCCCCATTGACAAATCTGATGTGAGAAGGGCTGAGACGCAGCACAACTCCGGCTTTGTGAAAACTGAAGAAAGAAGCTGCAGGAAGTGCCTCGGGGAACCACGGTGAGGTAGATCTCAGAAAATACTGTGTCTAAAAGTGAGTCTTCAGTCTGGCAGACCAAGATCCCTTGATGATGAGCCAGTCTGTGAAGAAACTTGGCAGCCCTAGGAGTGACACTAGAAGTCCTCCTGAACCTGGTGATATTCTGACATTCAGAGGAAGTCCCACTATACAGAAGCACCATATTCTATGGAAATAGGCTATAGTTATAGCAATACGTGAGCTTCAGAGCTGAGAGGTTTGGAGAACTACGCAGGCTTCTCTCTCCACCATCGCTCATAGGAACTTCATGTTAATTACATCTGAGAAAATTCAACTCAGTCAACTTTGAGTGACAACAAAAATTGGTTCTATAAGATACTATAAGAAAAAGTGGGAAATGAATATCACAGACACTTTGCAGATGATGAAAACTCACCAGGAAAATGTAGCTACAAAGCAGATAAAAAATTTTCCATGCAGAACTCCAAATAATTTAAGCTGATATTCCCCACTCAAAGAGGTAGAGAATAACTCCCTACCCATAAAGTATGGTTTACACTTAATGACTTGCTTCCAAAGGGTGGTACGGGAAGAGTAACTTTACAGTGGAAAACCTGGCAAGCACTTCTCTAGCTGGGTGCTCAACATTAACATGATAAATGATACGTCATGTGTCATGCTGACAGCATATGTTCTTTTTTTCCCAATTTTTCATTGTGGTAAAATACATATAACATGCAATTTACCACTTTAAGCATTGATAGCATGTACTCTTGATATCATATACTGAAAATGGCTTTTCCCTTGGTGCTCTTCCTCTCAAAAACCCCTCACAAAAACCCAGTTGAGAGACAGTCTACAAAATATGTGACCAATACTTCTCAAAACTGTCAAGGAAGGTCATTGAAAACAAAGTCTGAATATACAAGTCAAGGTTCTACCAAAGAAACAGAATCACTAGGAGAGAGGGAGAAAGGAGAAATTGCAAGGAGCTGGTTTATGTGATTATGGAGGCTTCCAAGTCTGAAATCTACAGGGCAGGCTGACAAGCTTTTGAGCAGGACCTGACGCCACAGTCCACAGATGGAATTTCTTCTTCCTTAAGGAACCTCCATTTTTGTGTTAAATTCTTTCAACTAATTGGATGAAGCTCACGAAGATTATCAACTATAATCTCCTTTACTCAAAGCCAACTGACTGTACATGTTAAGCACATCTACAAAATACCTTCGCAGCAGCACCAAAATTAGTACTTAATTGAATAACTGAGTACCTAGCCAAATTGACACAGAAAACTACTGTTACAATGAGGAGTCTGAAGAGACACAGTGTCTAAATGTAGTATGGGATCCTGGGACAAAAAAAGGACAGTAGAAAAAATAGTGAATCTGAATAAAGTACTAATTTGTTTAATAATCTATCCATTTTTGTTCACTAGCTATGACATATATACCATAGTAATGTAAAATGCTGACAAACAACAGAAGAAATTGATTGCAGAGTATAAAACTCTCCGAACTATCTTTGCAACTTTTCTGTAAATCTAAAACTATTCTAAAATAATAAAGTTTGTTTAAATTAAGCATTTATAAGCCAACATTTCAACATGAAGAAATATGTGAACCCAAGAAAAATGCTGCCAGACAACAGGTGATGATTACCAGACAACTACAGGATCTACAATGAAACTAGCAGAACTTTTCTGACATAGAAAAAGACCAAATCATTTCAGAAATAAAAACAAAAAAATAAGGACTGCCCCAAGGAAAGCAAAGTAAGCAAGAGAAGGCAAAATAAAAAGAGTAAGCAAACTGCAGCAAAAAAGATATGAAAAATTAGAGAAAGAAAGAAATGATAAGCAAAAGAGATCAAATTAGCAGATAGCAGGAGTCTGAAAAAAATGAAACAGAACAAAAGCTTTAAAATATAATTCAAGAAAGTGATCCTGAAAAAGAAAAAATAAAATTACTGAAAAGGCACTAAATTCACAGAAAAAAAAATATATATATATGTATATGTGTGTATATATATATATATGTATATATATATACATATATATATATAGATTCAAAATAGTCAAAACCAAGCAACACTGCTAAAAATTATTGGACTTTGAAGATAAAGAGAAAATCCTTTAGGCATTCAGGCCAAACAAGAAAAAAAAAAAAAAATCAAATCATTTATAAAGAAACTAAAATCATTTTAGCATCAGATTTCTTCACTGCAATAGGCATACCAAGAAACAACAGAACAACACCTAGATGATACTCAAGGTGAAAAAAGGAAAAAAAGAAAAAAAGCATAGACCAAGAATCTTTTACATCCATACAAGCTAATATATAGCCAATTATAAGGGCTTTAGATAAAACATTTTAAACTCTCAAAAGAACAGGAAAAATATTCACATAAGTCGTCCTTGAAGAAACTATTAGAGGACAAAATCAACCTACTTCACTCAAAAAACATGAGCAAAAAAAGATCAAAAAGGGATTAGTGTCTAAAAACTTTATTAAAATATAAAGCAGAAGGAATGGTATGAGAGATAATTATCTGTTTTCTGATTTTGAAGAGGATGCTTACATTTGATTCATTATGTAAGTATACTACAGATTATTGGTGATGTCTTTTATAGGGTAAAGAAAGACGTTTCTTTTCCTAACGCACTGTGAATGTTTTCATCATGAATTGTTATCGATTTGGTAAAAGTTTTCTCTATATCTATTATTGTTGTACATTCTTTCTTTTTTAACCTCTTTTTTATATTCATGGGTTAAATCTTACTTGGTCATATTATTTTACGTTGTTTATACACTGCTTCTTTGAGTGTATACTCACTTTTTAAGGGTATTAACATCTATGTTCATAAGTTAGATTCCTTTAAAATTTTCCTTTCTTTAACTGTACTTATCTAACTTTTTATATTAAGGTTACACTAACATAATAAAATATGTTGAAAACCTTTTCCTTTGTCCCATTCTCAAGAATAATATATATGTGACAGGCCTTGGAGCTTTCAGAAAACTATCTGAGCCTGCTATTTCAATAGGTAAATTTTAATCACTTCAATTTTTTAAAATTTAGTTATTTTTAATTGACATGTTAATTGTGCACATTTATAGGGTACAGGATTACATTTCAATACATAGTACAAAGTATACTATCAATACAAAGTATACTATCAAATTAGAGTAATTAGCATATCAACCATAGCAAAAATTTATCATTTTTTTTGAGATGAGAACATTTTAGATCCTCTCTTCTAGCCATTTGAAAACATACAAGAAATAATTGTTAATAATATATGCCTAGTGCTACTGTAGATAACTAGAACTTATTTTTCCTATCTAGCTATAATTTCGTATCCATTAACAAACCTATTCTCCTACCTCCTTCCCCTTCCCAACCTCTAGTAACCACAATTCTGCTCTCTACTTCCATAAGCTTAAAACACACACAGACAAATGGAATAGCACAGAGAACCCAGAAAGCAATCCACATATCAACAGCCATCTGATTGTTTACAAAGGTGCCAAGAAAATACATTGGAGAAAGCACAGCCTCTTTAATAAATGCTATTGGGAAAACTGGACATCCATACATAGAAGAATGAAACTATATCCCTATATCTCAACAAATACCAAAATCAACTCAAAATGGTTTGAAGACTTAAATGTCAGACTTGAAACTATAAAACTACTAAAGGAAAACATAAAGGAAACACTCCAAGACATTGTTCTGGGCAAACATTTTATGAAGAAGACTTCTAAAGCACAGACAACAAAAGCAAAAATAGACAAATGGGATTATATCAAACTAAAAAAACTTCTGCACAACAAAGGAAACAATGAACAGAATAAAGAGGTAGCCAGCAGAATGGGAAAAAAATATTTGCAAACTATTCATCTGACAAGGGGTTAATATTCAGAATACACAAGGAACTTAAACAACTCTATAACATAAAATACAAAGAATCCAGTTTAAAAATGGGAAAATGACATTTCTCAAAAGAAGACATGTAAATGGCCAGCTTTTATATGAGAAAATGCTTAGCATCACTAATCATCAGGGAAATGTAAATTAAAACCATAATGAGATATCATCTGACCCCAGATAGAATGTCTGCTATCAAAAAGACAAAAAAATAACATGCTGGAGAGGATGCAAAGAAAAGGGAAGTCTTATACACTGTTGATCAGAATGTAAATTGGTACAATCGTTATGAAAAACGTATGCAAGTTCCTCAAAAAACTAAAAATAGAACTATATATGATCTAGCATTCCCCACTGCTGGAGATTTATCTAAAGGAAAGGAAAATGCATATCTGTACTACCATGTTTATTGCAGCACTATTCACAATAGCCAAGATATGGAATCAGCCTAAATGTCTATCAGCAGATAAATGGGTAAAGAAAATGTGGTACATACACACAATGGAATACTACTTAGCCATGAAAAAGAATGAAATCCTGCCTTTTGTGGCAATATGGTGCCTGTAAGAAATTATATTAAGTGAAATAAGTCAGGGCAGAAAGATAAATACCTCATGTTCTCACTCACATGTGGAAGCTTAAAAAAAAATAAGCTGACCCTTTAGAAATAGAGAGTAGAATTATAGTTACTAGAGGCTGGGATGGGGAGGGGGTGAAAAGGACAGGGAAATGTTAGGTAACAGATACAAAACTACAGCTAGATAGGAAAAATAAGTTCTGGTGGTCTACAGTAGTGTGAGGCATTTACAATTGACACTAATTTAGTTTATGTTCTCAAATGGCTAGAAGAGAGGAGCTCAAATGTTCTCATCACAATGAAATGATAAATTTTCGTGATGATGAATTTGCTAATTACCCGATTTGATCATCACACATTGTGTACATATATTGAAATATAACTCTTGCCCCATAAATAGTACAATGTGTGTCAATTAAAGAATAACTAAAAAGAATAAACAGAAAACCATACTCTTTCCATAAGCATTATATTATTTGAATAAGAAGTTAAAAACATGTCCCCACAAAGAAAACTACAGACCCACACAGTCTAGTAGGTGAGCTTCACCAGACTCTCAAGGAATAGGTAATTCCAAATTAAAAACTTTTCCAGAGAGTATAAAACAGGGACTCAATTCCTGAAATTATTTATGGGGATAGTATAACTAGACACCACAGCCAGGTAAGCACAATATGAGAAATGAAAACAATAGACTAATAGACTAATAATAGACTCATGAACACATTCAAAATCATAAATAAAAGATAGAAAAGCCAAATCCTACATTATGTAAAAAATATAATACATCATAAACAAGTTGTTTTTCCACACAGGAATGCAAAGTTGGTTTAACTTTTTTAAAAATTCAATTAATTTAACTTACCACATTAACATTAAAGGAGAAAACAATAGAATCTCATTAATAGTGATGGAAAAATAATTTAATAAAATTTATCACCCCTTTATGATAAACAATCCAGCATACAAACCAAAACCTACTTGTCAAGCTAATAAAAGAAGAGGACTACTTTAACCTGATAAAATGGTACTTTAAAAAATAGATAGCAAACATAGAAATATGGCTAGACATATAGTCAGGGACTTTATCTTATGGGTTAAGTTAAGAACATTGAACTTCATCAGGAATATTGTGGGAACATTAAAGTATTTTGAGCAGATTATATGCCCGTTTTGAAAAACAATATTTCTATGGAATATGCTTGAGGGAAGTTAGATTATAGTTAGCAATCTACAGGAAAGGAAGGGAGAAATATGAGCAATATTAAAGTAAGAAAGCTGAGAGTCTTGTAAAGTATTGCCTGTGAGGGGAGGAGGAGCAGAAAGATCGAAGGTGTTTCAGTTTATGGAGTGGACACTGGGAGGATGGGGCACATCTCACTACATGGAGGGAGGACATGGAAATAGAAATACCCTTTAGATGCTGAGCATACAAGTGCAACGCTCAGTAGAAAGGTAAGTGGCGACAGTATTGATGTCACTGATTTAGATGAGGTCGCCCAAAGAGACAGTTCAGAGGCATGTTTAAAAGACAAAACAAAACAAAGAAAGGGGAGCACTAAAAGGAACTAAAAATGAACAGCCAGAGAAACAGGTAAAGAACTAGACTTCTGTCATTAAAGACTTTAAGAAGTGTTCAACACTGAGAAATACTACAAACTTCTGTATTTACCCCCACCCTCTTTTTTTCTTTTTTGGTCTCTCTTTCACCAGTCATAAATCATCAAATCACACAAGACTTTTTGCAGACCATTAATGTATATCTGTGATACAGCACTATCAGACCTGGATCAGGAAATAGACTTTTATTCTCACCTTCTACCTTGCCTTAATAGAAAACTAGTTAGCTTCAGCTGCCTCTCAGAAGAGTGAAACAGCTGTCATTAAGGAGGCATTGGTCCAAGCAAAATTTCTACTAATTGAATTACACCTAAGAATATAACAGCACATTGGAAAATGTCTCTCAGAGAAAGTGAGGCAAACAGTGCAAATGCAATTCTGAATGCACTTTCAGTTACTTGGCTTGAACAGATCCCAGCCTAAAGCAAGATGTTAGGATGAAGGTGCCAAAAGTGGACAGTGGGAGACATGCCCGAGGGAGTTTAATGCTAGGTCGTTTAAACCCACTTAAGGGATAATTTCCAAGAATTTAATGAGGTGTGATATTCTCTCTTACTATTTCTCAGAAAGAAAAAAAACTGCAACATTGATAAATGAAGAAAAATACATTATATGTAATTGTTTTATCAGCCCTTACTTAATTTTATTCCAAGCCCAATTCTACTCCCCAGAAATGACTTTTTTAATAGCTTGAGTGAGGTATAATTGACATAAAATAAACACACATATTGAAGTATACTCTTTGATGATTATTGATAGGCGAGTATTTATACACCTATGAAACCATCACTGCAATCTAGATAATGAACATATCCATCACCCCTAAAAGTTTCCTCATGACCTTGTGTAATCCTTTCCTCCTTCCTCCTGTCCCCAACTCCCCGCTCCAAATTTCCAGCGAGCAACTGATTTAATTTTTGTCACTAGATATTAGTTCTTATACATTCTGAATACAAATCCTTCATCAGATATGTGGTTTCCAAATCTATTCTCCCTGTCTGTGATTTGTATTTCTTTTAACTTATCTTTCAAAGAGAAGTTCTTAATTTTTGCATATATCAATAATTCATTCCTTTTATTACTAATTAATATTCAGTTGTATGAACAAACACAATTCGTCTATCCATTCTTCTATAAATGGGCATTCAGGTGGCTTCCAGCTTTTGGCACCGCAAAAAGCCACTCTGAACATTTGCGTGCAAGTCTTTGCATGGACACATGCTTTTATTTCTCTTGGGTAAATGCCTAGCAGTGGAATGGCTATATCATACAGTTGGTTTGTATGTTTAACTTTTCAAATAACTCAAACTGTTTCCCAAAGTGGTTAACCCACTTCACATTCCTGCAGTGGTATATGAGAGTTCTAGTTGCTTCACATCTCTATCAACACTTTATAGGGTCAGTCTTTTTTAATTTTAGACATTCTAATAGGTACGTAGTGGCATCTAACATACAAAGAATAGCATCATATTGCATTTCCCTGATGAAAAATTATGTTGAATGTCTTCTCATGTGCTTATTTTCCTTTTGTTTATCTCTTTGGTAAAGTGTTCAAATCTTTTGTCCATTTTTTATTAGACAGTTTGTCTTCTTATTGAGACTTTAAAGTGTTTTGTATATTCTGAATACAAATCTTTTATCAGATATGTGATTTGCGAATCCAACCTCCCTGTATATGACTTGTGTTTCTTTTAACTTGTATTTCGAAGAACAGAAGTTCTTAATTTTGATGAAGTCCAGTTTATCAATATCTCCTTCTATGAATCATACTTTGGGTGTTGTATCAAGGACATCTCATTCAGTCTTATAGCCAAAGTCCTTACAAAGACTAATGAGACTCGAAATGAATTCCTCTCCACCATTATCTTCCTGATCTCATGTTTGATTGTGGATTTCCCCCTTTTTCTCTCTTCACCAACTTAACTGGCCTCTTTGTTGCTTCTGGAATGCTCCAGAGACAATGCTGTCTCAGGGTACTTGCACTTGCTCTTCCTTTTGCCTAGGATTCTCTTTTCCAAAATATCTGCAGAGTTCACCCCCTGGCCTCCTTTATGAACTTACTAAACGTTAACTCAGTTAAGCCTACCCTGATGCTCCTTATAACAACTGCAGTCCTCCACCCTGTCTTGTCTTTCTCCACAACACCTTCTATCTATCATGTTATATATTTTTCTTGTTTATTTTTATTTTCTGGTTCACCCACTAGAATTTAAGCTCCATGAAGTCAGGGATTTTTTGTCTCTCCACCAATGTATTTCCAGTTAGAAAATTACCAGGCACTTTGTGGTACTCAATGAATATTTTTTCAGTGCATGAATGAATACCTGAATATATATTTATTTGTTACCATATTTATTTGACAGTTTAGCTGGCTTTAGAACATTAGTTAAAAATTGTCTTCCCTCACAATCTTTTAAACAAACTTTTTATTTTGGAATAATTTTATATTTACATAAAAGTTGCAAAGATAGGACAAAGAATTCCCAGTTCCCTCTTACGTAGTTTCCCCCCATTGTTAATACATGTATTGCCATATACATCTGTCAAAACAAAGAAAATGACATCGGCACAACATTATTAACTAAACTCCAGACTTCCCTCATAATTCTGAAGGCAATCCTCTTATACTTTGTAATTTGTAGAGTGAGAATGATAAATATAGGAAGTCTAACTTTTATTTTTCTGAGAGGTCCTACTATAGACCCAACATATGGTTGTGGGAAATATTAGCCAAGACAGGCACAAATCAATTGCAATTTTTTTTCCCCTTTGGCTAATAAAAAAAAAAAAAAATACCTTACAGGAAAAGAGGAACCACATTTCCTAACAGAGACTTCCACCAAAAGTTCCAGCCATTCCAGATGCAAATTGATGATAGCCTTTCTCTGTACCTGAGGAAACATGGTTCTGCTCATTAAGAACAGGGTTATCACAAGATCTCAAACAAAATTGGTAACATATAAGCAAGACACCAACCATAGGAGCATACAAAAGGAGAAGGATGTTTAGTAAGTACCACCTCAGAGAGTTGTATATGTGGAATAGTTAAACTGGATGGAGACTGGTGTTTCATGGTGCACATGGCAGGTACCGTAATTTAGGCTGTTGTCCCCTTGCCTCCTTCAGAGCAGGAGGGCCCTAGAGGTGTATGAAGCTTTGAAAAATGAAGCTAAGCTAAGCTTTTAGTCTTATTTAAAAAAAAAAAAACAGGCACCATTCCCCTGCTTTCCCCAGCTCCCAGCTCTCATTAGGTGGCATTTGTTTAAGTGTTAGCTGTCTTGGACTCCCCCAGGGCTGACATGCACAGGAGCCTGGATTTCCATTTGTTCATCATTCTTGAACATTTTAGGACTGACTTTGCTTTAGGCTTATAGAGTACATAAAATTTGAGGCCAAAATCACCTTAAGTTAAAATAACACTTATTTGTTTAGGGAAATGTGTGCTATGCAGATAGGATTATTGCCAATAGTAAGGGTATATGGAGTTTTAAGGAAAGTCAAGATACCTGAAACCAGTTTGAGGAGTCTCAGTACTTTAGAGATTAAACAAGTAAGGTGATTTTTCCAATAACCGACTCCCAGCTGTGCTCTGATGAATTCCTTTTCTCATTAGATAGCAGATTCTTTAACAACACTTTGACTGACCAGATTCCTTAACTTTTCTGTCACTTTTGGTGAAGTCTTATTTTGATATGTAGAGTTTGATATACAATAAAATTTGGTACAGCTTATTTCGAAACTTCATTCTCAAATTTTTTTAAAGCTTGTCTTTTCAATCCCTCAGGGCTACTTAGGCCTACGGATAGCTACGGTTGCTTTTTTAGAGGGTTGTAGTAGGGTCTCTTTTCACACATTTCCCATTCTTCTCGCCATACTTCCTTCCTCTTTCTCCTCTCTTGGTGTTCTAGGCCTTTCTGGGTTTGCAGCCCCATCCACCTCCTGCAAGGGCAGAGAGGAGATTTTTCTCGCATGGTGGACACCGTCCCAGGGATCCTCCACACGTCTCTGTCACCGATGCCCTTGCACACTCTCCCGGGACTGCAGAGGATGGGCATGTGGTGAGCGCTCTCCCACATTCTTCTCAGGCCCTTCTGGCAAAGGCTACTCCAAGGACTTGTACCTTCAGAAATCTGTCATTAGCGTCTAAGTTCACATCTACACTCAAAATTCAGGGAACAGATGTTAACCAGCCCCCTATTTATTAACAATGTGACGTTCTTAGGGTCCCAAAAAGCTCTCCCAAGAACCTTTCAATACATTTTTCAACACACTTTCCTCTGGCAATGCCATAAAAGTGGGCATATAGGTTCTGCAACCTATAGGCTTGTCCTGCAATATAGTCTGGGGAAAATGTGTCCATTTCCCCTTCTTGCAGACATACCCATTCTTTAAAGCAATTCTTTCAGAGCCCTGCTCCCTGCTTCAGGAATGGAAAAGTACCTCATTCCAAACTCCACGAGGAGGGAAGGAAACAGATCCTCCTTGTAGACAGCGAAAAGAATTTTACTCTCTCTCCCCTAAATCTTTTCTGGGATTCCAGTAAGGAAAGAACAATGGGGCTGGTTGATGAGCATATCACAATAAGTGAAAAGTGGCTGCTCCTGACTATTGGAGGCTAGAATGTGAGGCACTCACTTCCCTTCTTGCAGTACATGGGAAAGCCTGGAAATTCCCATCTATTCTTGAGGACACCACCCTTAAGGATTGTTGCCAGGAGGCTTTGAACTTATACTCTGCCCTGGTTGGAGGATCACTTTAATTATTTACAATAGGCCACCACCTGAACTCATCCCAAGCTGGGAACACCCAGACTGGCAGTTGTCTGAGTACATAATTTAAATAAGCTTAGTCCTGGCGTTGCAGATTGTATTTTCCAAAGATGTTCACAACAGTATCTCCCATGTCACGTGAGGTGGGGTCTATGACCCCTTCTTGAATTTGTGCAGGCTTATGATTAATAAAGTATGGCAGAAGTGACTCATGTGACTTCTGAGACTCAGTAATAAAAAGCAATGTAGCTTCTAACTTGTTTGATAGGATTCTTACCATGTAAGAAGTCTGACTACCATGAGGCTGCCATGTTGTGAGGAAGGCAAGATACATGGTAAGGCCACACGAAGGTATTACAGTCAGGTAACCCTAGTCTTTGAGTCTTCCCAGCCCACGTGCCAGACCCGTGAATAAATGGGCCTTCAGATTATTTCAGCTCTCAGCTATCGAGTCACTTCACATAATCTGAGTGTTCCCAACTGACGATCTAATTATGGATCATGGATTCCTACAGTACCCTTTTTAAATTCCTGACCATAGAATCCATGACCATAATAAAGTTTTGTTGCTTTCTGCCTCTTAGTCTGAATGGCATAATACACAAAAAGAACTGATACATCTGGGGTCCCTAAAAATGAGACTATCGTCTCAGTCATCTATGTTATTTACATATTTAAACAAAAAAGAAAAATAACTTTCTCTGAACCCGATTAGTTTAATGTTTGTTGGAATGCCCCCTGGATCATTACCACAGGAAGAGCAGATAAGAAAATTAAAGCACTTTCTATTGACATTTCATAGGCATTCTTCACTTACTTGGTCATGTTAATCATGGGCAGGTAAATTGAGGCCATGTTTGCTGAGGCTATTTCTTTCTCTACATCTTTCTTAATTTCTCCTAGGCTGCCAAGCTGTTTATTCATGTCAAATTGCATCAATGTACTTATTTGCATACTCTGCGTAGGACCTTTCTTAACCTATCCAATTTCTATTTCTGGGGCATCATTAGCTGCAATCTCTTTTTACCCTGAATGGTCCTTGGAGGAATAAGAGAACAGCAAAGCTAGCATTATGTAGCCCCACAATGACCTGGCAGGACTAAAAAATTTGAAACTGGGTTCTGGGGGTGGCAGCCAGTGCCTATTATCCCCTGTCAGTACACAGAAATATGATAACTGCATTTTTTCAGTGTTTAATAATTATAGCAATAACATTTTCAAAGAAGAGAGGGAACAATTGATATATAAGTTATATTCCTTCCATTGTGAGGAATGAATGCAGTGCTTGACTGGCCCGTAGGAATGTGCTGGAGTCTTCCAATCCCACAATTTCATACATGCAAATGCTGTAAAAGCAGGGTGACATCTTGCTCCAAAAAGCTGGTCTACAGATCAGAGACAGTACTTTATATTCAAGGCCAGCGTTGAAACTGAATGCATCAGACTGTCTTTAATTTAAATAATATGATGCTATGCCCAAGAGAGGAAACCGAAAATGTCACTCTTTGATTCTCTACAGTGCTGAGTGATCATATACTGATTAGATTTACATAAGCACTCAAAGTATCTATACAATTTAAGACTTAGGATTTGGGAAGGTTGGTGAACCAGACTAGCAACATAATAATTGTAGATTTACAGATTTAAATATCTGGGAAACTAGATATTAGGAGAGAGTTTCTCTTGTGGTCCTAGAATTATGGCTAAAACTAAGGAAGTATTACTTAACCTATAATCTACAGAGAGCAAACAGCATATTCCTAATAACAAGAATGTTAAAGAGCAGAAGCCAAGCGGGTTTCAGGAAAGAGAGAAGAATTAATCACATCAAATTCACAGGTTTAAAAAGATAATGACAGAAAAATTTTTTTAAAAAGACTGCCAGACGCAACAATCAGGAAAGGTTTTGGTAAAATGGTAGCAAGTGATATCAAGACACAGTGGCTTTAAAGGTTACAAATAAATTCAACTAATTAGGATAGAACATCCTTCAAGAATTTTTTAAGAAAGGAAGGAGAGAGACTAGATGGGAGCTAAAACTAGATGCTCTGATAAAAAAGGCTCAGAAAGAAAAATTAAAAACACTCCAAAAATGGGAGGTTGAACAAGGTTGATGATGCAAGACATTCAACAGGGGCTCGAAGAACATCCAGATAAGTCACTTAACATTATCAAGGAGGTGATTCGCTATATGGTTCTACAGGAAATCGGAGGGCGCATATGAGATTGGAATTCCCACTTTTGAGTTCCTATATTCAGCATATTGGTCGCTCTGTTCTTTCAAGTCATCACAGACTGAATATACAACTTCTTTAGCTAATATATTTCATAACATGTTTTGTAATGAGCTATTAGAGAATATAATATAATTACAGTGAGTCATCATTTATACCACAGACTTAAACATTTTTAAAGCACATTAATTTCTATGTTACCAATAGAATTCCTCTAAATATTACCAGAAAGTGTTAGAAGATGAGGTCTCATTTAAATGCTAATAATTTTACTTTTTTACATATCAGACATTTTCAAAGTTAACCTTATTTGGCCATAAATTATAGCAAAATAATAAAACGGACTTTCAAAAAGGCTTTAACTTTTTGCATTTCTAGAAGATTATAATTATCCCTATGTCCTCTGAGGCTTATAATTTGATAGCATGCCATTCTTAATAAATAGCACAATTCTGCAATTCTAATCTAATCCTATCACATCTTATTATTAGGTGATCATTAACACTTAAACCCAATGATGTATTTTTGCCCTCTGTTAATGTATACTGTCATCACTTGTAAAAGAGATGAAAGGAAAGAAAGAATGTGTCCTCCCTGGAGAGATAGATGGAGTTTGAGTTAAACTGGCAAACAAACCTCATGAATAGCTCCTACACAGTGTCCCCATTTTGATCCAAACCTTCAACTTATAAAAAAAAAAAAAAAAAAAAGCCACTATCTAGGCTTCTACACCTAACTCATATCTACTTTAGATTTTAGGAGTTTAAGAATTAGTTAGTTTGCCCAAATATTAAACATCATACTAAATATCTCACAAGAAAAGGGCACCTGGGAATGATTTGACGGTTTGGTTCTAGTTCATCCTATGTCCAGATTTCATGCACTCATGATGGGGCTTTCACAGCTGCTTACATTTTCTGTCAAGGACTTCTGATGTGGCGCTGAAGAAAAAGACTTGCAGACCTAGCATTCACTCCCTTATGTTACCTCAAAGCCAAGAGTACTGAAATGAAAAGGAATTAGGAAAAAATAAAGGAATACCCAAACCCATTTGCTTCAGCTGTAGTGTGTTCGTAAGAGGAAGAAAACAGTCAGCTAGCCATGAAGTCAAGCAAAAAAGCATCAGTGCAGAAAGACCCTCAAACTCTTTCTTTTTTCATCAGTCACCATCCAAAATGTGATAGCTACCTTTAAAAATTAGGTCTCCAACAACAGACAACAGTGGGCTCATAAATTACTGATTAGCCACTTCAATCTTTGTTTAAACGGTACTTTCTTCAAGTGGCTGAAACCAGAGAGAATGTTATAATATGAGTATTCGTGGTTCTTGGCTGTGAGGGTGGTACTGCATTTTGGATCAAATTAATGGACTCTTCTACCTTTTAAGCAAACTGAATATTTTTTTAAAATGCAGCCATTAGAACACTCGAGAGGGAATGTAATAATGAAATACCCCTCAATAAGAAAGAAAAGTCTTTTCAAGTTAACTTTTCAAAGGCTCCTAGATGTGAGTATGAGGAAACCTCCTTCTGGTGCAACTAACGGAGTCTTTGCACTTAAAATAGACCCAAAACAAATTTAGAATCTTTATTATAATTGAAAATGGCTCACTGTGAGGAAGTGATCATTCTAACACCAATAGAATGGGATAGAACAGGGTAGAAGAGTTAGAAGAAAATTAATGCAAGAACCCTAAAAATCTTAAAGCAGGCCAAGACAGACAATTCTCTTTGCCAAATCTGGCTATCATTTTCACTATTTCCTTAGAAAGGAGGCAAAAAATACTAATTTCAAAACCCTACTCTATATTTTAGTTGTTGCATCTACAAAATAACTGTAAAGTAAATTCTGTATAGTTCTAAGTATGTAACTTGAGTTCAGTCATTTTTGTTGTTCTCATGAACCCCCTCCAAGCAGGATTACTAGTAATCTGGTCCACATGGGCCCTGCTGGACTATGGACTATGGGCGGATCATGCAAGTACACTTTACAGAATAGTGCTTTAACATTTATTCTGGAATAAAAGACTATGACACCTGATTTTATTTGTTCTTGGAAAAGTATTCATTGAGCACATGTGATGTGCACTGCCTTATGAGAAATACAAAGATGACAATTCAACAGTTTATGGTGGGTAAGGAGAGGATTGGTAAGGCATACAAATAAATGCCAAATGAATCAAACATCTCCTTATTCCCCCAGAAGTCACTCCCCCAGCTGTTCTGTAACGGCACTCCGCCACACATTCCTTACAAACATTTCTAGTCTACTGTAATAAGTTAACTAGGAAGAAGGGATTGATGTATTAAAGTTATTCCCACAGTATTACAAATATAGTGGTTTCTTTGGAGTATGTTTTTAGAATGAATTAATGAACTAAGAGGACAGAGACTAACTTTCAGTTCATGTGATCTGGAAAGAATTGTATTTGGAGATTGAATCTTTAAAGAGGTTATTAAATTAAAATTAAATCATTAGGGTTGGCCCAATCCAATATAACTGGTAGCCTTATAAGAAGAGGATATTTGGGCACAAACACATACACAGGAAAGACAATGCAAACACACAGGCAGAAGACAGCCATCTATAAGCCAGGGATAGAGGCCTGGAAGAGATCTTTCCCTCATAGCCCTCAGAAGAAACTAACCCTGCCATTGCCTTAATCATGGATTCCTAGTCTTCGGAACTGCGAGAAAATAAATTTCTGTTGTTTAAGCCACCTGGTCTGTGGGGCTCTATTATGGCAGCGCTAGAAAACTAACACACTGCACTGAACTTTGTAGAACTTTGGCCAAACTTCAGTGGGTTTTTCCTTTATTCATTCCAGGTAGTTGAAAAAGTCTGCCAATTTTTTGATACCTGGGTTAATGAACCAGAAGAAGGTAGAGAGTCTCCTACTTTGGGGTGGAGGTGCTGTTATGTGCAAACCAATGGCTTTGGAAATAACTGGTTCCTTAAGCTGACCCCCTGTCTCCCCCAGAGAATGCAAATTCATCCTGCCACTCAACTATCTCTTAGGAAAAAAAAATATTTCTGTAAAAAGGCAATGACCTCTACTGGAAGCCATGCAGAATTACAGAGATCCCAGAAAGCCTCAAGTTTTGAGAGAAAGAGAGAAAGAAAACACAGCAGGTTTAAAAAGTAAGAAGCAGTGACTACAGAGGAATTTTTAAGGAGACCACTGTTAACCCTCAACCACTAAAGAAATCTAAAGGAAGTAGAGAAGAACAAAAGTATTGAAGTTAGAAAGCAAATAGAAGTATCAAAATTTTAAATCATGTGGTGCTTGCTGCTGTTGAGGGGGAGGTGGGCAAGAAGGGGGATCAGACGTGCTGGGGAGTGTCTCCCCACCTGCCTCCTCTGAGAGATCTCTTGCAGTTTTCTACTGAGGGTGTGGTCTGCTGACCAGTAGCAACCCTGCCCTCCTCCCCTGATTTACTAAATGAGAATCTAAATTTCAACAAGTTCCTTCAAGTGATCTGTAACATGCCAAATTTTGAAAGGACAGCAGTCCACCTCATTCAGATAGAGTGACATTTCAGTAGTGTGTTTAGTCCCCTCAAGTAATTCCAGGTTGGAAAATGCAAATCAACCTAAACAAGGCACCACACATAAGACACTTCTAGGTTCTAAATTCCTAAGATTGCTTTTCTTCACTTAAGTATGCATAATACAACTACTCATAAAACATACAGGTTGGATTAACAAATGTTTAATTAGGTGTGGGTTTTTTTCTTTTAAAACCTTAAAAGTCAACTAATGACAGCTTTTCAATGCTCTGATTTCCAGAGCTTTCCATGAAAATGCTGATTCTTCTAGTCCTGCTATTAATCATCCTGCTGTCAAGGAAACAGGGAGTTTGAATTTTCACATTTCTTAGTGAATAATTTCACATACCAAAATTACCTCACCAATGGCTCAGTAGCTTTAGAAGCCACTGTTAAATTGCAATTCAAATGCAGTTCATCTGTTTCTAAAACAGGCTGTATAGTTTATCTTCACAAACTATTCTAAAGCATGGTATCAAGAATCAGCTATTTTTAATCAGAATACATACATCAAAAAAAATTATACCACATGATCAAGTGGGATTCATCCCAGGAATGCAAGGATGGTTCAATATATGAAAGTCAATAAATGTGATACATCACATCAACAAAATCAAGGACAAAAACCATATGATTACCCCAAGAGACACTGAAGAAACATTTGACAAAATTCAACATCCTTTCATGATAAAGACTGTCAACAAATTAGGTATAAAAGGAAAGTATCTCAACACAATAAAAGCCATCTATGACAAGCCCCCAACCAATATCATTCTGAATGAGGAAAAACTAAAGGCTTTTCCCTGAAGAACAGAAAAAATACAAGGATGCCCACTCTCACCACTTCTATTTAACATAGTACTGGAGGTACCAGCCAGATACCAATCAGGCAAGAGAAAGAAATAAAGGGCATCCAGATTTAAAAAGACAAAGTCAAATTGTCCCTATTTGCAGATGATGTGATACTATATATAGGAAAACCTAAAGACTCTATCAAAAAACTCTTAAGAGGGCTGGGCCCATGGCTCACTCGAGAGGATACAGTGCTGATAGTGCCAATGCCATGGGTTTGGATCCTATATAGGGATGGCTAGTGTGCTCACTGGCTGGGCATGGTGTGGTACAGACTACACCCAGCCAAGGGTTACAATCTCCTTACCAGTCAAAAGAAAAAAAAAAAAAAAAACCTCTTAGAGCTGATTAATAATTTCAGTAACATTGCAGGATACAAAATAAATGCCTCCAAATCACTTGCATTTATATTCTCAAATAATGAGCTAACAGAAAGAGAAATCAAGAAAGTAAGCCCATTTACAACAGTCATGAAAAAAAATAAAATATCTAGGAATCAATTTAACCAAGGAGGTGAAAGATCTCTATAATGAGAACTCCAAAACACTACTGAAAGAAATTAGACACAAAAAGATGGAAAGATATTCCATGCTCTTGGATTGGAAGAATTAACAATGTGAAAATGTCTATACTACCCAAAACAATCTACAAATTCAATGCAATCCCCATGACATTCTTCACAGAAATGGAAAAAACAATCTTAAAATTCAGATGAAACAACAAAAGACCCTAAATAGCCAAAGCAATCATGAGCAAAAAATAATAATAAAGCTAGAGACATAACACTACCTGACTTCAAATTATACTAGAAAGCTGTAGTAAAGAAAACAGCATGGTACTGGCATAAAAATAGACACTCAGACCAGTGGAGCAGAATAGAGAACCCAGAAATCACCCTTCAGGCTTACAGCCATCTGATATTTGACAAAGGCAACAAAAACACACATTGGGGAAAAGACAGCCTCTTCAATAAGTGCTGCTGGGAAAATTGGATATCCATATGCAGAAGAATGAGACTAGACATGCATCTCTCACCATATACTAAAATCAACTCAAAATGGATTAAAGACTTAAGTATAAGACCTGAAACTGTAAAATTACCAAGGGAAAATATAGGCGAAACACTTCAGGAACTAGGTCTGGGGACAGACTTTATGAACAAGAGCCCAAAAGCACAAGCAACAAAGGAAAAAATAAACAAATGGGACTGTATCAAACTAAAAAGCTTCAGCACAGCTAAGTAAACAATCAACAGAGAGTCAACTACCTACAGAGTGGGAAATAATTTTTGCTAACTGTGAATCTGACAAGGGATTAATATCCAGAATACACAAGAAACTCAAGCAATTACACAGTAAAAAAACAACCCAACTAAAAAATGGGCAAAGGAGCTTAATAAACATTTTTCAAAGGAAGGAACAGAAATGGCCAAGAGGTATGTGAAAAAATGCTCAGCATCACTAGTAATCAGGGAAATGTAAATTAAAGCCACCCTGAAATATCGCATCACCCCAGTTAGACTGGCTATAATAAAAAAGACAGAGAATAATAAATGCTGGCGAGGATGTGGAGAGAAGGGAAGACTCCTACACTGTTGGTGGGACTGTAAATTAGTACAACCACTATGGAAAACAGTATGGAGGTTTTTCAAACAGCTACAGATAGATCTTCCTTACGATCCAGCTATCCCACTTCTGGGTATATACCGAAAGGAATGAAAATCATCATATCAAAAGGATACCTGCACTCCCATGGTCATTCCAGCTCTGTTTACAGTAGCCGAGACATGGAACCAACTTAAATATCCATCAATGGATGATTGGATAAGGAAACTGTGGCATATGTACACTATGGAATACTACTCTGCCGTAAAAAAGAATGAAATACTCCCATTTGCAACAACATGGATAATCTGGAGAAACTCATGCTGAATGAAATAAGCAAAGCACAGAGGGATAAAGACTGCATGTGCTCTATCACATGTGGGAGTTAAGAGAGAAAGGAAGGAAGGAAAGATAGACCACAGTAGTACATTGGTCTTACAGAGGGAGGGAACATTACTAGGCCTACAAAGCGGAGTGGGGAGACAAGGGGTAGGGAAGGAGGTTGGGAGATAATTTGGTGGGGGCACGGGTACAAAAGTAATTTCTGGTAATGAGTATGCCCCCAGTATGAATCTGGCCCTCACATCATGGGCACGAGAGGTGACAATTAGCTTTGTATCTCATGAATATTCTTAATAAATAAAATAAATAAATAAATAAAAATAAAGTTTATAATTTGTATTATTTGTCAATTGCCATAGTATAAATTCTCTTACCATGACCAATTTCAAGATACCACCTGATCATGGAGTTAAAAGATATGCTCAATTGCCTATGGAAGTGCAACCAGGCTCCAGCACACCACTATTGATATCCAAAATACTACCAAATACCTCACATTCTCCAGACTACTTCATGTAATAGTTTCAAAATATATACCACCACACAATATATATGCTGTACAATTGTACAATATAAATATTTATGAATAGAAAATGACCAGGTTTGAGATAAAGTGCTGGTTTTATTAATGATGTGATTGATATTCTTATTACAATAGTATGAAGGTTATTCATTAAAAAGTTAATCCTACTCTCTTTTATTTATTATGAAACTCTGAGGAGCACAGATGCAAAACAGCTCTTGACTCATCCTTGTTATGCTCAACTGCAGGAGCAACCTTTCACTGTCCTGTGAGGAAGGCTAAGTCTCTATTTGGCATCTTTGCAAATTCTTCATAGTAGCCCTCCTAAGTATGGCAACAATTCCCACAATCATTTATTACCAATTACTTTGTGTTGGCCGTTCAAGGCCTTTTAATCTGGTCCAGTCATGTCCCTGTAGTTCCTTTTCCGTCTTCAATCTCTGCAGCTTATATCAGAAAAACTTGTCTATAATTTTATTAATTTCCTGAGGATCATGACCCACTTCATAAATTATTTCATTGGTTTTTCACCATCAATGCCACCATGCAATGTCACTGTTAGGGACTAAATTGTGTCCCCCCAAAAATGTTGAAGTTCTAACCCCCAGTACCTGTGAGTGTGACCTTATTTGGAAATAAGATCTTTGCAGATGATCAAGCTAAAATGACTTGTTTGAATAGGCCCTAATGCAATATGAATGGTGTCCTTATAAAAATGGGAAATTTGGACACAGAGAAAGACATACCCAGAGGGAAGACAATGTGAAGAATGACAGGAGGAAGCCAGCCATCTACCAGCCAAGGAGAGAGGCCCGGAACAGAGCCTCACCTCACAGCCCTCAGAAGGAATCGACTCTGCCAACACCTTGATTTCCGACTTTCTAGCTTACAGACTGCGAGACAGTACAGTTTTGTTTAATCCAGCAAGTTTGTGGTATTGTGTTACAGCAGCCCTAGCATACTAATGCAGTCACAATCAGAAGAGTTATGTCAAAAGTAAGTTTGTACTCATCAAATATGGAGAATTAGTTATACTTTTATTTTTGTAAAACTTGAGCAGATTCCAGGTTATTCTAATAATAATTTCATTCTCACTATTTGCATTCTGAGATGCTTTCTTAGTAGGAGGAAAACAGTGGGGTTTTGTCTGGGTTTTGGACATAGCCTTAACCATTTTATTGAAAGAGGGAGACACATGTGAACACCCTTATTCATAGGTGTCAAAACAAAAAAAGTGGCTGAGAAATGCTAGGTTGTTTTATATAAAACCATTACTAACTTGCCAGTGTAGCTTAATAGACCCCAATAAAGGGAATTTGTGTATTACTAAAGAGACCTTACCTTAACCTATTCCTCTAATGGAGAATTTCTAAAACTGAAAGGAAATTGGTATGGAAGATATTCTGGGGAAGAAAGACCTCCTCAGGATCATTGTAATGAACTCTGTAGCCAGCAGCAAACTCTACCTATGTAAATAGAGAGCTCTGTGAATGAGCTTCTAAACCCAAAGGTACAAAAACAGAAATAGAACTGCTGAAGTCATGCAAAAACTTTCACTTATCGAAACTTAACATTTTAGAGCCTGAAGGGACCTGGGACACATATTTTATAAGAAAAAAAAGTGAAACCTAGAAAACAACCAGGTTCATTCTCCAAGATTGCAATTATTGAAAGATTCGATCCATTTCTGAGTTTCCTTCATTCTATCATCAACTACCTAAAGTGAAGTTTATGAACCTGATCTTGTCTTCTAGTCACTTGAAGAGCTTTTTTAAAATGCAAATTTCCAGGGCCTACCCTTAAAAATTCTGATTCAAATCCCAGATTTTGGCTCATGGATCTATAGTTAAACTCTTGGGGGATCTAGCCATGTAGCTAAGTTTGGAACCATTGTTAAAAAAAGAGATCTGCCCAGAAACCTAGTCCCTTTGGTCAGCTTCCAATTTCACTCAGGCCCAGCCCTGTGTGATGATTACCATATCATCTCTCATCCTGAGAAAGATGCTTAAGGTCTCCTGGACCTGCTTCTAATGCCTGGCACATACACACTCAGACTTACACTGTAGAAGCTAATCCTCCTGACTCCTGGGTGAATTCTAGGCACACAATATTTTTTAGAACGGGAGAGGTGGGGAAAAGCCCTGAAATGTCTTAAAGCAACCTTTTCTGAAAACAGTATTCTCATTCCGTACTTGTTGGTTTCTGTTCCTTAATGTGCCCTCGCACATTCAGTTTGCAGCCTAACGAATAGCCATTTACCCAAACATCAAAGGCGAGATGATTTATGCAGGGTGAGTTGTAATAAGTGCAGTTTCCATTTATTTTCTATCATTGGTGTATCTCCTGGGGGAGGGGAGTTGATTTAAAAGCAAAACAAAAATAAGTCAAAACAAAAAATTAATCAAAATATGGTTAGTGAATCACCATTATTTATAAATTTTGATAGCTCAAACTGGGACATAGGATTTCCCAGGGAATATGGAGATTAAGCAGAACACAGGAGATTGCTGAATGTAAGGAAGTTGGAGTCGTAGATAACTTTGTGCTGGTGGTACTGGTGGTAGAGTGTATTATTCCATTTTAATGTTGCTTATAACAAAACACCTAAAACTAGGTAATGTATAAAGAAAAGAGGTTTATTTCTTACAGTTAGGGAGACTGGGAAGCTCATGGTCCAGGGGAAGCATCTAGTGAGGGCCTTCTTCTGGGTGGGAACTCTTTACAGGGTCCCATGGCTACCAGGGTATCACATGGCAAGAATGGCCTGAGCGAGAGTGAGCTAAACTTCTCACTCACTGTCCTTATAAAGCCTTCAGAACCACGCCCATGTGAATTCATTAAACCATCACCCATTACTCCATGAATGAATCCATCCATTCACAAGGGCACAGTCAAGAAGCAATCACCTCTCAAATACCCCACCTTTCAAATACCGTAATTGGATTTCCCACCCTCTTAACACTGTTACAATGGAGATCTAGTTTCCAGTGCGTGAATTTTGGGAGGATACACTTGACCCATATCATAGGTGTTGTAAACCGTAAGCTGTATGACCAAAATGAGGTGTGTCTTTCCTCTGGGCATCCATCCTGAGCTTTCTTATCCTCACACTTGAAGATTCCATTCAACACCAAAAAGGGAGACAGAAGCTGTAGAATGTAAGAGATATGGCTGTACTGAAGGGAGACTTTGGAATATTTCTCAAATACTCCTTCTCTTTCTCATCCCAACTCTACCTCCTCTAGTTGAGACCCTCATCAGCTCCTGAATGACATCAGGAGCCTGCACTGCTTTGCTTGCCTCTGAGCTCTTCAGAACTCATGCTCTTTCAGTAATACCTCTTACCATTCCAGGTCTTCACTCTCAGCATCTCCGGCCCCCTCTCCTCACACCCCAGTGAGTACCAGGCTTCTGGGAAATGGGAATTACCTCCACTTGGCACCTGTTTGTAGATTCCTGCTCTACAGGTGCCTGCTGAGCTCCTGCAACCTATACAGCCTGCAATAGTAACAGGGTGTCTACACCAAACTGGAGAACCCAAGTAAGATTGGGACATTTATACCTTGAACTCCTACTTTTTGGGCTATCTCTCCTTGGAGACCTATTTATTTGCAAGGGAAAAAAAGAAAAAGAAAAGGAGGCTCTTTCGAAACTTGTGCTTCTGAATCTACAGCTGACATTTTTGCCTTTTTTTCCAGCACTGAAACATGAGGTCAGTTACGCTCAGTGGCACACAGTGTGATTAATACTAAACTCAAACTTTAGATTTTTTTTCAAGCCTCCTTAGAAACTGCATTCTGAACCAGAATTGTCCTCTCTTTTTAATAATGAAATAAACATACCATGTCTTTATATTGATGTTTCATCTGACTTTGGATTTTATTAGTCCATGATGAAATTGTTTTATAATGAGCAAGGCATCTTCTGACTCACAGACATACTGGACAAATCACCTCATGAATACAAGCCTGAGGCATTTTAGGTTGAGGACAAACATTTGCACAGTCCTGAGTATCACAAGAGAACAGGTTTGAATCTGCCAGCCCTCGAGTACTGGCTCCCCAGGAAGTGAGAAGGAATCCAGAAGTTTAACTGCAAGATGTCAGAGAGGTTCAAGTCATTGTCCTTCCTTTTAGGGATGTCTGCAGAGTCCAAGGGGCATTCCTGTCATTTGTCCTAGAATATCACAGAAAACTCCAAGGTGCCTGCAATGGTGAAGAAACTCTTCCCGGTGCTTAGGAGAAACAACCACTGACCAGGCAAGAACTGAGGTTATCCTGCTGGCGTAGGGCCAGCAAGGCCATTATGAAAGTACAAGTCCCTCACTTCCTTGACTTTCAAAGGCTTTAAGAATTGAAGACGGAAAAATTAGAGAATTCTCCCCTCACTGATTTTTCCCACCCTCCACCTCTACTTTCACATGAACAAATACACACAATATAGCACTTTCTCCTAAATAAGAACTTAGAAACCATGGAGCATAAGTCACCATGAAGTCTAGAGAAATCTCAGTCAATCTAGTGACTTCTCATCTTTGGACTATAAAACATTTTTTTTAAGTACACTATAATGTGCTATAGAATTCAGTATTTCCAACTTCAGGTATTCCTTTGCTTCTGAAGCTTTTGTCTCCAATTTTAAGGGTCACCCCTTTCTGGGCCTGATGTCTTCTCTATGGTCATTAAACCATTTATGTTATAGCTGTAATTGAAGCTTACAATCTATGCAAGGCTGCCTGAGAAATTTGCTATTTTAACTCTCCCTACTTTCTGTCTGAGTCTTAGTAAGTATGCTCTTCTCTATGATCCTGCTGTCTGGCAGTGTGAAGCTCTTCATCTCGAAGGAGATGATGTATGCAAAAGCACCTGGTGCACAGGAGGTAACTAAATATTACTTTCCTTCTCCCAGAGCCACCGGGCAGGACTCTACATTCAAGCCCAACACTCTGAGACTCCCCAAGGCAATGCCTATTTTGTCCTCTACCACCAAATAACCCCTACAATCCTAACCTGGTTCTGAACATCCACTTCCACGCTGACCCTCTCTGACTTAAATCAGTTCTTTGCTTTTTTGTTATTTTCCTGATCTTTGTTTCTCCCTTGGATAATTATTTCCTCATCCAAACTAACTCTCACAAATACCTTCATTCATAACAGCTATTGATAAAATTTCATCAATGAAGATAGAAATGAAATCTGAGCAGGGGTGCTCTCATGAGAACTGGTGTTCTGACCTTCACTAGGCTTCTCCAAATGCCCCAGAGGCAGCTAATTGCTTTTGGCAGATTAACCACAGGGCCCATTTCTTGAGATCAAGAAATCAAGACACTCTGAGTTATTCCAACTAAAAATCGAGATGCATATAACAACTAATACAGCTAAATTCATGCATTCTTGAGAAGGGAAATTTCAATCACTCTCCCTATGCTTTGAAAAATTCATGAATAAATAAACATGTTAATGTAAATAGCTCCCACCTCAGAGATAAGTTTGTAAGAGGATGTCTTTTCCTTAAACCAACCTGCATTCTAAAGCTACTCTACCTCTGACAGTAGATCTGGCAGAATTAGCAAGTAGAAATGACCTTTATTCCATTTGTAATCTGTATATATAATTGATGACAGCCTCCAAAAAGATACTAACATTCTGACCTGATGCTACTATATTTTCAAGGTAATTTGTGTCATAATGGTTCATTTAAAAACATGTACAAGCAAGATTATGCAGCACTGAATATAATTGTTCATTCACATTTTCAGTATCTGACAGAAATGGATAGGCTTTTAAAAATCAATACACACATCTAAACCTAATGGATTATTCATTAGAACCTGCTCTGCTGCACTGCAGGATCCACGGTCCCAGCACAGCTCTCAGCAGAGCTGGATTAGAGCAGAAGATCTACCCGACCCACCTCCCAGTCAGAAAATTCTAGGTGTCAGGAAAAAAGATAGCTTCAAAGCAGTCAGGTTAACAAGAAATTAGAATCCAAGACAGTTTCAGCATGAACAAAATTCTGCATTAGAGCAGAAAGAGAAATGGCTCGAAGCACAAGCCCTAGTTCATTTTTCTACTCTCTTTGAATGTATTGTATTTGGGAAAATTCGAGGAGCCTTGGCATCTTGGAGGAGCAGCAGAAGGAGGTGCGACTGGCCAAGAGGCATTCTAGGGAGCAACAGAGCACAGGTGAGGGGTTGCTTTTGAATGGAATGTGTCCTAGGTCATAAGGCAGGAAACCAAGGCACAAATGATTCTAGGGAAAGTACTTCTTAGACCTCTGTGCCTCGCTATCTTCTTGTGTGAAATGAATGTCCAGAGGAGGGATCCATGGAAAAAGTAATATTTTTCCTTGCAATGGCTTTATGCACTGATAAAAGAGGAATGGGTTCCTGGATCCGAGATACTCACTTGGCCTGGACTAGGCTAACTGAGCAAGGTGACCGACCACAGGACCACACTAGGGCCTGCAGGACTGCTTCACCTGGAATGGGATTCAAGGCACTCAATGGTTGTCACAGCATCTTAAAAAATTTTTTTAAAAAGATGAATTTGATTCACTTTTAAACATTGACATAGCCCATATAGCAATTTGGGAGCATGTAGGAATTTTTGGAAAGGAAAGGGCACAGTGGGGACAGGGTATATGGCTGCATCCATGGGCCTCTTACTCTCAGGGAATAGATCAGGCATGAGGAGAAACTGGTTCTTTATAGTATAGCCAAATATTGAGTACTTCCATACCCAATAAGTGTCGGGTCCACCGCCGGCCAACCCGAACAGCCCTGGCCTCGCTATCAGTCTCTCCCTTGGTGTTCCTTCTGGTGGGCGAGCAAATTGCCCGGATTCCTCTTTCCCTCCGGTCCCCATTGGAAGGAGATGGGGGAAGAGAGCCATGAAAAGAGGTGAGCACAGACGCCGGCCCCAACCAGCCCGTTAAAGGACACTCAGACGGGGCGGGGATTCTGTCAGCAGTTCGGTTTATTATCACACAAGCACTTGCTTTTAAAGGCAAATGGGGAAGGGAGGTTTTTTACATCCTCCAATCAGCTTACAGGTTATGAGAGCATGCATCCTGTCTCAATGCCTAGCTATTGCAATCACGCAGTGTTCACGAGCGCGGAAGCACGTATTTGGCCAATAAGGGCTAAGGCAAGGTTCCCACAGACACTCCCACCCTACTTCCTCCCAGCGCCGTCTTAGGCTGCCATGTTAATATGCCCTTGTGGGCCCATAATGGCACCATTTGTAATGTCACTTAAGGTGGCGTTAGTTTTTAAGGCCCGAAAAATAAGCTACCTCAAATGCCAACATTCCATAGTCATTCAATCAGATGAATGTCACTTTTATAAGATTCTTGTTTACTTTGCTATTAGAGACTGGTCTTTATAAGCTTGTGTTTCAAATTACATTTTCTAAATTCTATACTCTGGATTCAGTCATTGCAAGTTACGAGCTCACACATTCAAACCACACTTAATCATTAATGATTTGCATGGGTATATTTTAAATCATATACACACTATTTAACTTTGAATGCTTTCAGTACACAATGGAGTTTGAGTAAACTTCCCAGAGCACTCCTATCTACAAAAGCAAAAACCCATGCCCACTTTAACAATAGCTGTTGAACTAGAGGAATAAATATAATTGCAGCATCTATCAGATTTTTAAAAAGTAGAATCATGTGCAGATACACTTTGCTGTCATGACTCATCATTTCCACAATTCTCTTCACAATAATGGGAAAAAGTATCTTATTGAAATGTTAATTTGGGGTTCATACCAAAATCTTGCTAAGTAAAAATTCTAACTTCTGTTTTTTGTTGGTAGGAAAAGTCAGACATTGACATCATTTATAGCTAGGGCATGACGGTAATAAAAAAGATGAAATTTTTCCCCAATCTGTACCTCACTGCCAGGAATCTGAGGTCCATGTGTCAGCTGTCACAGACTCGAGCTGGAATTTCTGGAAGATAATGGGCATAAAAGTACTTAGCACAGAACCCAGGAGGTGCTCCATAGATATCAGTTTCTCTTCCCATCTTCCCTCCAACCTTACTAACTCACTTATAATTAAGTCTGTTCCCTTAAGACTTTAGAGCTTGACGTGAAATACAAACAAACTCTACCATCTCAAAATATGCATAAACAAGTAGAGCCAGCTTTCTCACTCTCTTTTAAGTGTTCTGTGCCTATAAAAACCATTTCATTTAGCTCCAACACCCATCTACCTGTGGGTCACCATTGTGGTGCCCTTTGTCCTCCCTTCACAGCATTACGTCCCCCTCAGGAGGGAGAAACTCCCATGTTAGGCCTTTCAGGCATCCACAGGAGATTTCTAGGTCTCCAAGCACCATCATTTGGAAGAGGATCATTTACTACCAAGTGCAATCAAGCATCATGTCAGAAAAGTGAGTAACACAAAATGAAACTACCTGTAGGATGAATATATATGGCATTAGTTTTAATGTGACTCTGTTATAGTAACAAAGGGAAGAGAGAAAATATATATCCTAAAATCTCAAACTCCTAGGCTTAATATCCTGTTTATTATTTTCCCAGTACTTCATATCTCCTTTACCGTGGATGATTGATTAAAAACCTATATATACACTCTGCTTTACTAGTATTCACCTATTTATCATTAATGCTTTGATGCCCAAACCAGGTTTTATCATTTTGTTTAATAAAAAGATTTTTAAAAATTAAAACTTCACTGCTGTGGGAAAATCCCTAAAGAGATGGTCCCTCTGAGTTCTCTAGTGGCCTCTGCTGAGCTTCATACCTCTCATACAAAGTATCTTATTAGTTCATTAAGAAAATATTTATGGAATGTCTACCATACCTCTCTTTAAGATTTCATTTGACAAAAGCATTTTGTGAGTAAAAGGGATTTGAAAACTCTGTTTTCCAGCCTTTTTTAGACCTTTCAATGAATCCAGCTCTCCCAAATATGGTGCAGAGACTTTAGCACATTATCTTGAGTTCCTCCAGGCCATCTCATATTTTGCCATCCACTAAACTTAAATCTTTTCTGATTCTCCCACTCACACCCCATTTTGGCTTCATACCTTGCATGTCATTCTCTGGTTAGTCTATAAAGTTACATTTTGTTTTAAATCTGATGAGCCAACTCCTTCAGTAAGGAGTACTTTAAGAGGGAGGGAGGAAGGGAGGGAAGAAGAGAGGAAGAAAAAGGAAGGAAGGAAGGAAGGAAGGAAAGAAAGAAAGAACCTTAAAATTAAAATGCAGAGATCATTAGTACATCAAATTTAGTGCAGTCCAGAAACAAACATTTTTAACTCATTGATTCTAAATAAATTATTGATCTTTGGTTGGGGGAAAAACTGAAAGAAGTAATTTAAAAGTCAGCTTTCCAACTTTTTAAAATAAATATATGAAAACAGTCAAGGTAACCCAAAACACAAAATATTTCAAAATACATAGAATAGTCTCTTATTATGACCCTCTGTTTTGACGGAATATCTCTCCCTTCCATTAGAACAGAAAAAAGATCTGGAAAAATTATTTAAAAAGAAAAAATCAAAGGTTGAAAGAAGAAAGAAAAAAATGCAGACTGAAAAAAGTAGAAAGGGAGCAGGACTGTAGCAGATAAGCTTAAAAAAATAAAAGGTGATCTTTCAAACTTCCAAAAAACTACTGCCTCTAATATTATTCATCAGATTTCCCTACATATATTATTGCATAGTGACTTTATATCAGTGGCCTATGAAAACAGCAGTCTGCAGAAGACATCCCTAGCTTTTATGAAAAGTTTCTCAAGGCTCACTGCTTTCCAAGTCTAGATGGATTGTTCCTGGGATTTGCAGGGCAGTGCTACCCAGCTTTTCAGACTTCCTTTTCAGGTTTAGTCAAGTGAATGTTAGGGCACCGAGGAATAGAGTACTCATTTTTAGCTGTCACAGATGACCACAACCCCAGAGAAGACACTCAAATTGCTTTACACATGTTTGTGGTGCCCACCTAATGTCTTGGTCAAATTTATTTACCTGGTATGAATTCATTTTTACCATGAAATTTTCAGTCAGAAGCATGAAATTCAAATCAGCCAACTACATTCTAGCTAACAATGCAGTGCAATGAAAGAGTAGAATTAAAGTCAGCTAAGTTATCAATGCTTAAAAAATTAGTGAAAACCTCAGATTCACAAATCAACAGGATTTATATAAAGAGTCTTCAAAAAGTTCATGGAAAGATTCATATTATCTTTTAATTCTATTTTTCCATGAACTTTTTGAAGTACCCTTGTATATTCAGTGAAATCTGAGGAAATTGCCTGTCATTTAATGTAGAGGATTCATAAAGCAAATGTACCTCACAGGGCCTGGTTTTCCAAAGCCTTGCAGTTTCAAATATTGACCTTGCAAAGGACAGGAAATTTCCCCCAGGCTATTGAATCTCTGTTGCAAGATAAGAATGGTAACACAGCAAGGCTGCTGGTTCTAATATAGACAAGTTACTAATTGATATGTAAAGTTACTAAAAAGCTGCTAGAGGGAAAAGGAATGTCGGCTAAATCAAGCTTTTGTTAGTGGATCACTTAATTGCCTAACAGAATGTCATCTGATTTGTTTTTACTGAATGTTACCAGCTTCTGTTGTAAAACTTGTTAAACTGTACTTAGCAAAACCCCACCTATGTCTCTTCCTGTAACTTCTTGGTCTGGAGAATAAATGCAGGAAGAGAACCCCGATTCATGGTTAATTTCCCAAATGGAAGAAATGCCTTGTGCTTGAGGAAGTTCTGGGAGATTAACCCCTTTCTGGGGCTTCTCGCTGCTCAAAAGAGATGGGCTTTGAGTAATCTTTGGTGGCTCCATCACCCAGGGGAAAAGGGGCAACAGATCCGTGGGAGGCAAAGCAACAATTTAATCCTAAATAACTACATTTAAACACTAATACAAACTATTTCCTCATTTGGATTATGAAGATGAGAATAGGAATAATTCACCGGCCTATTTGCACATGAGGAGCCCATGGAAGGTTTTAGGTAAACACCATCCTTCTGCTCCTGCAACCTGTCTAAAGCCAGTTCATTGATTGGACTTCCTCAGTTTCCTGATAGAAGATAAATTTATTAATTTACAGTACTAGAAGAATTTTTTTTTGGATTTTTTTGGAAGGAAAAAATATATTAAAACCACAAATGCAAGATGAAATCTGTGCATTTACAATTATCCTTCAGAGCAGAGACAATGTTCACTTAATACTTTAAGACTTAATAATAAAGAAAATTAATTCTGTGATCTCCAGTTGTAAGACTTGTGCACCGTGTACAAATCCCACACGTTGGGATGGCTCACCTCACAAAGACCATGAGACAGAGACTGCTGCAATCAAGCAAGAGGAGTTTATTCCAGCATGCTGGGGTCACTCAGTCTCCTGGACAGGAGCGACACCAAGCTCTTAACACAAGCACCTTTTATACAGTTTTTTAGACAGACTTTGGCAACAGGATGAGTTGTATACTGCTTACAGGTTATCAGAGGTGACCTTTGGATTTATTGGTGGGCTTTAGCGGGCTGGCACACTGATAAGGAATAGTGTATTTCCCAATCGTTTATCTTCCTTGTGACCAGGTGGCCTCTAGATTAGGAACTGGTCAGTTCCTGGAACCAGGTGGTGATTACTCCCCTCCTGGAATTTAGCGTGCCTGGGCCTGCCTTGACTTGCCTGGCCTCTGCATATCCCCTTAGAAGCTGCCTTACTTAAAATGGCATTAGTTATGTTTTCTCGTTTTTATTAGTACAGAAGCAAATTGCGCATGTTAAAGTTATATTTTTCTTTACACAATCATTTCTTGAAATTGAAACCTGGGGCTCCATTGGGGCTCTAGAGATGTGAGTAGTGAGACCTTCTGGAAACAGTTTGGAGAAGAGGCTTCCAGAAGAATTGTGATGAGTTTATAATCTCCAGCTCCCAGGGTATACAATCACACTTCTGTGATCTAGAGAAATCTGGAGAGACACCATTTTTGCAGACCAGAAAACAAAAAAAAAATTAAGAGGCAAAACAAAGTTTTCCAGTTCTACCTAGAGTATGGCTCCTTTTCCAACCAACCCCAATCAAAAAGTCCTAACCTGACTTAGGATGAAATGGAATTTGGAGTTGCTCTCACATCTTTACCCAGCTCCTTCTCTCCAGAGTGATGAGATCAAGGTGTCCTCTAGCATAACATTTTTGTCTTTGTAAGGCCATATTTCCTGAGTTGTCCTTCACAAAGCTTCACCAAAAAAGCAAACCCACATTATTTACTTATTCTATAAATATGGTTCAAATGAGAATCCCATCTGCGTTCATCCTCTTGTAAAATTACATATAAATGAGCATAGTTTTTTGTTGTTGTTGTTGTTGCTGTTGTTGTTGTTGTTGGTTGTAATCATAATCTTATAGATGTGCAAAAGGCATTTAAAAATATTTAGAAGAAAAATGAAATAAATCCTTGTCCTTAAGAACTATTAAAAGACAAATAGATCATATGCATAAATAAATGAGGACTGAAATAAACACATGATATCACCTTCATATCAATTCATAAATATTTTACTTGAGAAGCCATATAAAGCAACCTTGATGTATTAATAGAATTTTTAATATTTCCTTAACAATTCTGTAATTAGAAGCTAAACTCATTAATCACGTCCACTAAACACAGTGTTTCTAGTATATTTTTATTATAGTAAAATGTCATTATACAATCAGTACTGGTGTAGATAGTGCTTTGTATGTCTTTCTACCCAGCATAATTACTTTAAGACAATATTATAAAACCACACTTTAATTCCTTATCTTAACTACAGATAGAAGGGTTTAGTGAGCCTTCATGGCCTTATCTTTGTGAACTTGATCTATACACAATGACTATCCATAAATACCTCTAGCTTAATACAAGTCAGTTGTATTAATTTGTACACCCAATAGACTAAATAACTGATACTCATGAGATTTATTTTGAGGAAAAAAATACAAAATTTATTATTTCATCCAGGAGGTGACTGACTTCATCACATCTGTGTCACTCTTCCCCTCTGGACACACATCTGCTGAACTTCCTTGGTGTCCTTAGACCACTGGGCCAGTCACTTCCCTCAAAATCCACCCTGATTTCAATATATGCTACCACTCCAGATTGCTAAGGGAATCCCAGCATATACAAATTAATCAGTAATTAACAGCTGTTACAGAAAGTGGAGACTAAGCCCTGAAGGAATGAACCCTAGAAGGTTAGTTTGACTTGGCATTTGGGGAAGGGGATTTGCAAATAAAGGACAAAGGTTTAGAATATGAGGTATACCAAGAAAGGACAAATCATGTCTGGACTCCAAGGGCAAGCACTAAGCCTCTCCACTGTCTCATGATAACTTTAGTTTTTTAGGTATAAAAAGGATTCGCAACTATAGTACAGTATACAGTGGATTCAACTTTACTATTTTCCTTACAGTTGGCCCTTTCCAGTGGCCCTTTGACCATAAAACTTTCTGGGTGAGTTGATAATTGATAATATCCTACTAAATGCCCCTTAGCTTGGAGGTTTATAAGTTATTTGTCCTAAAGAAACACAGAGCAGAAATTACATGAATCACGTAATGCAACCTCAGATCTAAACGAGAAGCTTTTTCACAGAAGCATAAGCTCAACTGGCCTGGATGTTCTCTTTAGGGGTAGGCTGTGTCCTAAGCAAAAATAAATCTCTGAATGTGACTGAAGCCTCTAGAGAAGTAACTGTGACATCTTCCAATTGACTAATGTCAAAATTTTATACACAAATATTCCATTAATCTGATTGATATTTTTCTAGGCACCAAATGACTGGCTGACAGTGCCTCTTTTGACTGATATTCATTAAGTCAATCACTAAACTAGCATTATTTTTAGAAAGTTTTAAAGTTTAACAGGGTTTTAGCTATTTTATTTCTCTTAATCACTTCAAAGACCATGTTAGAATATTTGCCAGATATATTTCCAAGGTAGACCCAAGACCTAGACATGATAACCTGATGAGTTGGTACACATCAAACTATAAAAACTTTTTTTTGAGATGGAAATCCTAAGGGTGGATACAATAAGTATATATTCATTGTTTGCACCTTGTAAAATTCAGCTTTACCTGTCATAGCGGGTAAGACTCTGACCACCCATTCCTCTGTGCAAGGAACAGAAAGAATCAGAGGGTATTATATTAGAATCCTGCATCTAGGAACATGCTTTCCTACTCTGAGTCATGCCTGGCATGACTAGAACTCAGATCATGCTCTGACCTGATGCTTCTAAAACCACAAGTTCAGCAATAGATCTAACGTTCCCCCTGTGAATCTAAAGGTAATTATTCAATCTAGTATTGTGTTCTTCTCTATGGCCTACTAGGCTTACCTTTCTCCTGACTGTATGAGACGACAGCTTCCCAGGTACATCCTCCACAACCAGGATATACCCTTGTTTTCCCTGCCTGTGTGTTAACCATCACGTTCCCCAGAGGGTCTTTCTCTGGGATGCTGGAATTCCAGGGTTGATCAGTAACACTAGGTATCATTAACAGCCCATTGCACACACAGTGCTTCTTCCCGTCTGTTGGAACATGGAGGCCACAGGTTATCACTCCAAATTTCAGACCTGAGCAACCCCTTATGGTAGGATATCAGAAAAGAATGGGGCTAAGAAGGAATTCAGGAGTAGGAAATAGGCTCAATGTTGATGACCCAATGAAAGTGATCATAAGAAGAGTGAATTTTTAGAGAATTGGAAACTAATAAAAAAAGAGACCATATGAAAAGCTGTACTAGCCAGGAAAACAGAACCATACACATATATATGAAGAGAGCTATTACAGAAATTGTCTCAGGGGATTATAGAGGCTGAGAAGTCCCATGATAAGCTGTCCACAAACTGGAGAACCAGGAAAGCTGTGGTGTAATTCTATGTGTGTTCCAAGGCCTGGGAACCAGTGGTACCACTGGTATAAGTCACAGAGTGCTAAGGCACAAGAACCAGGAGCTCTGGTGTCCAAGGGTAGGAGATGGTGGGTGTCCCAGCTCAATAACAAAGAAAATTCACCCTTCTTATGCTTTCCAATTCTGTCTGGGCCCTCGGTGAGTTGGATGATGCCTACACACATTGGTGAGGGTGATCTTCTTTACTCAGTCTACTGATTCAAATGCTAATCTCTTCTGGAAACACCTTCACAGACACACTCAGAAATAATGTTTTACCAACTATCTGTGCATTCCTTAGCCCAATCAAGTTGACACATAATTAACCATCACAAAGGCATAAGAAAAATTAAAAAGAATGTCTTTTAAAATTAAAAAGAATGTCTTTCATATTGAATTATTTTTTTAAGTTATTGAAAGATGGAACCCACCCAATTCACTGGGGATGCTACCAGTAGTGAAACCAATGACTGTACTACATCATACATGCTTTAAGAAAGGGATCCAGGATTTGATTTCCAATCTGTGTGAGTCCTAATATAGTTTCTTTTGTATTATGGAATTCTACCTCTAGCTCTGGTTACCTATTCCGAAACTAGGCTGGCAAGTTTTTTATTACTTAAAATCTATTACTTGGGAAGTTTGTTCTGAGTCAGGTTAGTATTATCCTATTTTATTATTCCTATTCATTCAACAAACATCTTTTGGAAAAACTGTTATATGCAGAAGCTACTCTAGTCAATAGCAAACCAAGGATGTTCAAGAAATTTTGCTGAAAGGATAAATATTTGCTTGGCTTCTTCATAGTCCTTTTCATAGGACTTTAGGTTTCTTTTATCCATCTCACCTTAGGCTTTACAATTTTTCTATATTAAACAAGTAATCTCTTAAGATTCTTGGCTACGACTTATCCACCCTTCTGATTGGTTCTTTGGCAAACTTTTAATGTATACACATTCTATTCTGATATTCTTTATTTCACACTTTCTTTTGCTCTAAAACTCACTTCAGTTTCTGATTTCCTGCCTGCACTGCTGCCTTGGGGACACTGAGGAAAACACTTTAATTTTCAAGTGTTATCCTCAACTAAGTTGTTCCATTTGTACCACTGTGTCCATAGAAAATTCTAGTAACATTAGATCTTTATATTAATGGCAGTTCTCTCTTCTGGGGAAAGTTCCTATATAGCAAATAGCTAGTTGACCACTTGAATAATATTCTGAAAGTTGTTTTAGTTACCCATCTTTTACTATCTGAGTTGAAATTTTTTTAAAATGATAAGTACTAGGATATGAAACTACTGTATCTCCAACTGAGCAGTGATGAACATAGTTTTTAATATTAATTTAAACATATGTTTGATTTAGAAAGACCCTGATTCAGTGACAAATATCATTAATAATTTAAAAATAGAGTGAATGTTTATTTCATATTTCTTCAACAAGCAAAAAGTTGAATTTTACTTGTTTTTAAATATAATGTAATAAAGCATTTTTATAACAATCCAGTACTTGTTTTAGCTTGAAATAGTTTTTCTGGAATGCTTTTCAAGTAGAAAGGACCATGAAAGGATGCCTTTTTCCTTTGTATTTTAACATTTCATTTATCATAAAGTATTAAGCTAACTCACGTGTAATTATTGATATTTATTTTGACCTACAAAAATTTGAATCTAATATAGTTCCCGTTATTCCACAAGGATTTGCTGATATATAACTGTTTACAACCTACAAAACATCAGCTTCTTATGTTTCAACTTAATAATTAAATAAAATCCAACTCTCATTAAGCATTTTCAAAATGCCATTTCCTAGGCTAAGCACCCTTTATGGATTATTGTATTTAATTCTAATAATAATCCCAAAACATAAATATTATCATCCTCACTCTTTCTTACAGATAAGAAAATGCATTAGTTTCATAGAAATACAAATGTTAAAGCTGCTTCTAATGAGACCTTAGAAGAAAATGACAAACGTGTAATTGGATACTGGAGGAAAGGTGATCCTTCTTATAAAGCACAGAAAACTTGACTGAATTATGTTCTAATGTTGGGTGAAAAGGAGAGAGTATACTGTTGTGGATTGAACGGTATGCCTCAAGAATATATGTTGGGGCTGGCTGGCTAGCTGACTTGGGAGAGCATGGTGTTGGTTACACCAAGGACAAGGGTTCAGATCCCCATACCAGCCAGCCACCAAAAAAAATTTTTTAATAAAAAATAAATAAATTATATATATATATATATATATATATGTATGTATGTATGTATGTATGTATATCCTTAACCCCCCAGTGTGTGTGGATGTGACCTTATTTGGAAATAGGGTCTTTGTAGATGTAACTAGTTAAGATACGATCATAGTGGATTAAGTTGGGCCTTAAATCCAATATGACAGGTAAGAGAGAACACAGAGAGATGCACACACAGATGACATAGGGAAGAATATCAGGTAAAAATAAAGGCAGAGATTAGAGTTACACTGCCAATCTAAGAAAGTCAATGATTGCTGGTTGTCACCAGATGCTAGGAGAGAGGCATAGAACAGATTCTTTCTCAGAGCTTCCAGAAACAGCCAACCCTGCTGACACCTTGACTTCAGACTTCTAGCTTCCAGAACTATCCAAGAGTAATTTTCTGTTGGTTTAAGCCATTCAATTTGGAGTAATTTGTAATGGCAGCCCTAGAAAACTAACTCAGAGTGATAAGTGTAAGATCAGCCATCTAGTAGGTGGTAGAGATGGGATTCAAGGAGACTGACTCCAGAGCTCATGTTATAAATTATAATGAGGTACTGTCTCCACAATCACATCTATTATCTCATTTTACTTTTATCACATCCTAATAAGTAGGCATCAAGGGTTATATTTTATAGACAGGGAAATGATCGCAGAAAATGAGGCAACTTTCTAGCCAGTGGCGAGACCAGCATTTGGACCCACAAAAAGTAATTTCTACGCACTTTCCACTAAAATCCAATCCACCTTTAGTAATAATCCCCACTCAGTCATATTTAAAATAAGGGTATTTCAGGTGAGTGTTTATTTCTCCAGTAGCTTCTGAATTCATGTGCATGTATTACATTCCCTGGGGGAGATTTGAGAACTGATTCAAAGGCTTAGGTGTTATCCACCACCTCTGTAAATTCTACTTAATAACCTAGATTTATGATACCTCTTCCAGTATGCTTTCATGGGGATGAATCCCAAGGGCTTTTGTTCAGCAGAACTATTACCACTCCAACTACTGTCACATTAAAATCTTACTCTATCTTTCAAAACTATTTAAACATCTGTAGTAGCTGATGTCTCCAAGGAAATGAATGAAGTTTGCACTTTTAAATTGCAACTGAGGAAAGACTGCTCCCTTCAACATTTCCACAGAGCACAACTAAGCAAAAATTAGAAGGGGTTTGAGCAAGTTTTGAGAACAGAAGTGTAGAACATTAGACTGAATATGAGATTGAATAGAAGTGTAGAACTAGATTGAACATTAGGTTGAATATAAGTGTAGAACATTAGTTCAGTAAATACACACACACACACACACCCCATTATTTTTATGGAAGAATTACACATTCCTACCCTATTGATGTTGGGTTTGGTCATGTGACTTGCCTTGGTCAATGGGACTTTTACTAAGCATGTCACAAAAAGAGGTTTAGAATGTGCTCACCTGGGGCTTGCTGCCTTGCTTCTCCATTATTGCCAAGGAAAGGATAGCCCACTGCTTCCAGAAGAATGAATGACAAGTAAAGCTCAGCCATGTATAGCATAGATCATCTGAGCCCCAGACAATGTGCAGATGCATACGGGTGACATAAATATTTATTACTGCATGCCAATAATATTTTTGTGGTTGATAATCACACAGCAATACTGTAGTAATAGCTGCTTGGTACAATACAGAAAATTTTAAATATTATTACTCTTTAGGAAACTATATCCTAATTTTTAAAAAGTTCCCTAGTCTTTTAAAACTGTTCTTTTTGTCCTGTCTCTGAATAACCTTGGGCAACTGAGCCTGTCTTTCATGAGCTGCATGCTTTTATTTTATTTGGTCTCTGTTTTCTAAAAGTCATCATAACACACATAAGTCCATTGGGAAGAAGAAAATGAATCCAGTTCATAAGCAGCTGCAAAATCTTACAAGAGTAGCTATAACTCTGCATGGTTACTTTGGTTATAAGAAGAGCCCCCACTAAGGTAAGGTCCAAGCTCTGGATATACCAACTGGGGCAGCTGTCTTTTTTGTTACCATGAACTTTCCATAAAGCACTATTCTACCATTAACTATTAAATTTGTGAAATATCATTATGCAAGTTTATATGCTTCAGGGTTACTTTTCATTTATTAAGTAGTTATAGAAAAATGCAATTACTTATCTCATGCAATCTAAAATATGAGTATCCCTGCCACATACTGTCTACGAGGGAAGCTCTCATATTAATGAATTCCATGTGTATGCTTGAAAGTTAGCTAACAAGACTTTGTTTATCCTGCTATAATTGTCTCTATTAGGGTGTTTTACTAAATTAAGGAGAGGTCAAAAATTTTATACTGTTCCTCAGGAGTCTGTCTCTCACATAAAACTAAACATTTATAAAATAAAAATTCTTAGGTTGGAAAATCTAAGTTCTCATGTCTTGGTTTATTCAAATTTGCCAGAAGTGGGTAAACAATTGTTAATAGCAGTCCCATTGATATAATCCAATGATTAAAACATACAGTCACACAATATTTGTACAAATCAGATTAAGTACCAACAAAAGGAGAGACTATTACACAATGAGATTGAGGTTACATTTATTATAAAGCACTCACTCTAAAAACATTTAACAAATTACTCAGGGGAGATGTTTTCTCAGTCCACTCACTTACTCAAAGGAATGAGAAGGGTGCTATATTTCAATTATGATTAATATAACAAGAGCAATTAAAACAAAGCCACTTTTCCTGTCCTCAGATCAGAACATTCTAATGAAATGATTTATGTGCAAATATACTTGAAAATATAATGCTCTTGAAACTATTCCAATAAAGTGCATGTTATCAGTGTGACCAAAAGATTTTTGCTTCTAACAAGTTGACAGTAAAAGGGCAGAAATGTGTAAAACCAGGGAAGAATTTAATTCTGTCCTTGGACAAAGGACACTACATTACTCCGTTCTTTCTTCCCCAGGACATTTAGGATCAGTAGACCACTTCTCTAATCAGTAAAACAACCTCATCAACAGGGTAACATGACACTTAGCCTGGAGGGCAGGGGAGAGCCTGAGACAGGCACCCAGAGACCTCTGGTCTGATCGTGGCCCTGCCCCCGGCCAGCTGCTAGTACTTGGGGAAAGTCATATCACATCCGAAGCAGGCTGGGGGAAATGTTTTTCCCTACTCTCAGACTGTAGGGGCACTTGGCATGTGGAAGTCCTTCCTCATGTCAGGCACAGATATAGCTTGAAGAGTGCCCCAAAAGGAAGGATCATGGAAAAATACATCTAATATGCCTGTGGTCTCTGGTGCTTTGTTCCCCTTATATCCTGCAATGAAGACCTGGCCAGAATAAATATTCAAGACAGTGAGTTCCACATCATTTTTCCTTTAAGGTTGGTTTGTTCCCTTTCCCTCCCACTCACCCCCACCCCCCCCCCACCACCCGAGAAAGAAAAACAACAACCTTGAACAGTAATTCTCAAACTTCAGCCTACATCATTCCTGCTTCGCTTATTAAAAATACATAACCCCAAGACCCACACTCCAGGAATTCTGATTCAGTAGGATTTGAGAGGAACTCAAGAAGTTACTCCAAGTGATGTGGAGGCAGACAGCCTGTGAACCACCCTTTGCCCCCACATGCCACCCTCCAGCCTGGAGGGATAAATAATAAAATATTTAAAGGGGGTATCACTGGATGAGGTCATCACGGATAATTTTTTTTATCTACATTTTTCTTCATTGAAATATATTAACATGCAATCCATTAATCAATCACAAAGGATTTTGAAAGAAAAGGAAATTTTTTTAAAAAACCATATGGTAGATCCCATCCCATTTATAGAACACACTTGGACACAATACTGTACCAGAAAGTAACTGAATGTTTACTCGCATAATTCAGGACAACCTAATTCAGTCCTGGTCTTAGAGAGATGTGAAAAAAGGGCATTTAGCAATGAAAAAGGAGACTGAAAAGGATGAGCTGAAAGAGGAAGGGGAGGCAGCAGAGGAAGATTGGGAAGAAGAATGTAGTTATGTAGAGGTAGAGATAACCCCCAACCTTTTGGGTAAACAATACCAGGTACTTAGGACTTTCCGCTACCAGGTGCTTAAGACTTTCCATTATCAGAAGATAAGGACTTTCCGTTGCCAAGGGGAAGGGACTTTCCAAAGAGCCCAAAGTTCACCCAGGAAGGGCCTAACCACAAAAGGGGTGGGCTATTGGTCAGTTCCCCAGTTCCTCATCTGTGTACCACCCCACTGAAGGCCACCAATGAAATTAAAAGTCACCTCAAATGACCGATAAGCTGTGTACAACTCATCCTGTTGCCAAAGTCTGCCTACCAAACTGAATAAAAAGTGCTTGTGTTAAGAGCTCGGGGCCGCTTCTGTCCTGAAGACGGAGCGACTCCAGCATGCTGGAATAAAAACCTCTTGCTTGATTGCAACGATCTCTGTCTCCAGGTCTTTGCGAGATGAGCCTTCCCAACAAGTAAGATTTGCATTTTCGGGCCAGTCTTACAGTTACTGTTGTCACAATATGAAATTTTAACTTTTCTCCAATTTCAATTTTCTTTAAAAGTATGTTGGGAGGAATTGGTAAAGGGCCACAAAAATCAACTACATTGTAAACAGATAAACTATATATATATATATATATATATATATATATGTATGTATGTATGTATGTAGATATGTAGATATGTAGATATATAGATAGAGAGATATATCTTTCCCTACTTTTCATCCCTTCACTATATGTCCTTCTCAGGTTTTAGTAAGCAGTTTCAGAAACCTGAATCTGAAAAGAAAAGTGATAGCTTCTAGCTACCTAAAAATGAACTTTATTTTTGTTTCACTGCTCTAAACCCAACTCTCCCAGGGCAGCCACTTTTTAACTGTGCAACAGACCACTTGTCTCCTAAAGAAAAAATTGTGCTCATTTAGTTGTCTTCCATAAAAGCACACAAACTGGTACAGAATAGTTCTGTCGAGTGTTCTTTTCTCTCTCATTGCGCTGTACCATGTGTCACACCCTAACAAGGACAAGCTGTGTTCAGGCGTTATGCAGAGCAGGACATCTCACCTTTCATAGGCACCAGTTTCATGATCTCCCCTGTCACCTGAGACCCAACAGTTCCATTATTTAAGCCTAACAAAATCTGGAAGGCTTCTTTTAACTTCCACCCTTAGAAAAAAGATGCAATTGAGAAGAAATAAAGCAATACTTTGGGATGAATTATGCATGTTTTATTAAATAATTAAATTTAAACTTAAATACGTCTACAGTAAAAAGAAACAACATGCAGCTGGTGAGTCTGATGTCTTCTGTTGCCAGTATCTTCTCACAAGAGCATTGGCAAAAGCCAACATCTTTGGTGGCTTAAAAAAAAAAAAAAAAAACTTTTGAGTCCTCTTTTTCTGTTGCCATTCTAGTTGTGTGCAATCCATTGTTTGTATTCTATATTCAGATGCTATCCCATACAATTCCATATCAGCCCATACCAGATTGGTCTCTGCCTTAGATTAGGTATTAAAAAAAAAAAAAACACACACACACACAGTAAAAATATTCATCCTCTGCCCACTTTGAAGTCAAAGATAAGACTTCAAAGACAGAACTTTTATCAATTTGAAAAAACATAGGTTCATACAAAATCTGCAAGTGCACTTTTGCCCACTTTTACAAATGGGCTGGCTGTAACTGCCTGTGAATGGCCTGGGGTTTACTTCCACAGAATATTTTCTTCTCAGTTCTTGGAAGACTTTTAGACACTGCCGTGACCCTTGTTAGAAAAGCATAACTGTTGAATTCTTGGATCAAACACTACTCAAAAAACAATTTCTTATACACTGAAGTCATTTAGCATGTTATAAATTTTTCTACATTCTCATTGCAGAGACTTTAACTAGGGGGAAATTGTTTATTAATTTTTCTTTTGACATTTTTCTGTTTATCTTAGCTTGGGCTCCAAAAGGAAACAGAGCCTGAAACTAGAGCTTGCAAATGAAAGGTTTATTTTGGGAAATGATCCCAGGAAGTAGAAACTGGGATGGGAATCAGGAAGGAAGAAATGTCCATTCAAAGATGAGTAATCAGGAAAATCGTTGCTGTAGGCAATGGAGATTTTATCTCACTAGAAACCCTCTAAGGAGCTATGTACAATGAGCTCCAGAATACTTCAGTCTAGAGACAAAAGAGGAAAGTATTTATCTGCTAGTTTTCATCCCTCAGATAGGCATTGTACAAAGCAGTTTACCCACATTTTCTCATTAGGTCCTTGTGGTGGTTAATTTTATGTGTCAACTTGATTGAGCCACCAGGTACCCAGACGTTTGGCCAAACATTAATTTTGGTGTGTCTGTGAGGGTGCTTCTGCATGAGATTAACATTTTAATCAGTAGACTGAGTAAAACAGATTGCCTTCCCTAATGTGGATGGACCTCATCCAATCAACTGATGACTGAATAGAACAAAAACTAAGTAAGAGGGAATTTCTCCTGCCTGACCACTTTGAGCAGGAATATCAGTCTTTTACGGCCTTCACACTAGAACCAAAACATTGGATCTTCTTCAGTCTTGAACATGCTGGTTTGGAGGCTGGAACTTACACCGTCAGGTCACCTGAATGTCAGGAGTCCTTCAGACTTGGACTGGAACTATATATACATCACCTTCCTTGGTCCCTAGCTTCCCAACACCAACTGCAGATCTTGGGATTTCTCAGCCTACTTAATCACAATAAGTGTGTGTGTGCATGCGTGTATGTGTATTGGGTCTGTTTCTCTGGAGAACATTGACTAATGTATTCCTTATGTCAATCCTATGAAGTCAGTAATATAATCCCAATTTTACATGGGAGAAAACTGAGGCATGGAAATATTAAGCAACCCAAATAGCAGCTAGTAGGTGGCAGAGCTGTCTGTATGACTCCAAAACTACCTCTTACATAATAGAAAATTCATTATTTTCCTACATTTGTTTTATACAATGCTATTGCACATAATATTAATAGGGTGTAGACTGAAAAAATAGGTATGTTTAAAAAATGTTTCATAAATTATAGTTGATCAAAATTAAACAAGTCTCTTTATTGTAAGACTTCCTAGAGTCTTTAATATAATATTTCACATAATGAATCTCTGAGGAAGTGATATGATATATATTATTTCTCAAACATGTGGAATCTCATGAAACTCATTAGTAGAATATCCGTTACTATCTCATAATACAAGAATTCTTTAGATCAAAAATTGAAGTATTTAATAATTATTGTTCTTTAATAGTCTTTGTAGAGTGGTACTTATTAGAAGGAAAATCCATCCAATTAGGGAAGAGAAACGCACTAGGCTTTATTAGTAAAAACAGAATGGGTTAAAATGATGAATTCACAGGAGACTTTGGGAAACAGGTAAGAAAAAGAAGAGAAGATAGAAGACAGTTCACATTCTTTCATCCACTAGAGTGGGATGAAAAGATTTGAAGTTCAATTAAATAAACTAGAGGGTCTTATTAAGATTATAAGCCACAGGCAGTGCTCCCAGTTGAGCCAGTTGAGGAGCCACACACACCTAATGTTATTCATGTTAAAATAATAAAAAAACTAACACCAAGGTCAAGGGTTTGGATCCCCATATCAGCCAGCTGCCAAAAATAATAATAATAATAAATCACTAGAAAAACAACTAAATAGTAAACAGGGGCAGGACACACATTTACTAGGTCTGCCTTGAGGGAAGTTATGGAAGAAAAAAAGTTTGAGACAAGTTTGCACATGAAGGACGGAACCCCAGGGTGACCCTGGGTTACACCTAAAGGTGATTTTATGAAGCCCGTGAGGTCATGAATTACTTGGGAGTAGTGCAGATCTATTGACTATCCCCATGACATAATCATAGTCCTTATAAATAAATAGGTGTATTTATAAATCTTCAACTTATCTCACTAGTGACCACTGTAGCACAGGAAAAGCTCTCAGGTCTGGGAGATGATGATACAGCTTATCTTCCTGAAGATTTTATAGATTGCTTTAGATTGTAGCATTTGGATGACTCTTTGTGCTGTTTACTTTCTGCCCCTTTGCTGGCATCAACCTTAATCAAACCCAGCCAGGGGTTCGGAGAAGTAGTAGAAGTCAGCACCATCAACAAAATTATTTCCAGAATCAGAATGAAAGTAGCCCCAAATAAACCAAGAATTCCATCTTCTGAAGGAAATGATAAGAACTAGAATGGACTGTTGTTCAGAAAATGAGAATTGGTCTCGCAATTAAGATAATTTGACTACAGGAAGTACTACAACAACAACTCGAAATTTTAGAAATTCAAGACCATGCTGAACATGACAAGAAGGGTCATCACATTGATTCTGAGAGGGGTATAAATCATAGAAATAAGAAAAATTATAAAGTTAGTAAGATAAATTATCAATGGTATATCTTCATTAGTAAGGAATTTTAAAAGGTACACATACATGGCATGCTTAAGGAGCTTGGGGCTTCCAAAAAGACTTCTGTTCTAGAATTTATTGTGGTCAGCTATAGAATCTCACACTGCATGAACTGAATAAGTGTGTTTAATAAAACTGTTCAGATGATTTCTGTGGAACAAACCAAATCCTGTATTTCACATACTATGCTGGATTTACTCTATGGCTTAGTAAAAATTTCTCATTCCTAGTCATGCATAACAAAAAGTAAGAGAAAGAGAAAGTATAGGCAGGGAGAGGCTTCCAATTATAACCATTTCAGCTATTTCCTAGACCAAACTGGTGGAAATAGAAGGACATTCTCCATGAAAGTTAAACAATTAACTGCCATGACCAAAGATAAAAAGGAGTTTTGATTTAAAATGTTATTAGACCAGTGAAATCACAAAATTCTATATTATGGGCAAAAGAGCTGGCATTTGAATAGTCCAAATAGAGTAGGAGGGAGGGAGGGAGGGAGGGAGGGAGGGAGGGAGAGAGAGGGAGGGGAGGGAAGGGGAGAGGGGGAGGGGGAGAGGGAGAGGGAGGATGGGGGGAGGGGGAGAGAGGGAGGTGAGGGAGGGAGGGGAGGATGGGGGAGAGGGAAAGAGTGAGGGAGGGAGGGGGAGAGAGAGGGAGGAAGGGAGGGAGAGAGGGAGGGAGGGAGGAAGAGAGGGAGAGAGGGAGGGAAAGAGGGAGGGAGGGAGGGAGGGAGGGAGGGAGGAAGAGAGGGAGAGAGGGAGGAAGAGAGGGAGAGAGGGAGGGAAAGAGGGATGGAGGGAGGGAGGGAGGGAGGGAGGAAGGGAGAGAAGGAGGGAGGGAGGGAGAGAGGGAGGGTGGGAGAGAGGGAGGGAGGGAGGGAGGGATGGGGAGGGAGGGGGAGAGAGGGAAGGAGGGAGGGGGAGAGAGAGGGAGGGAAGGAGGGAGGGGGAGAGAGAGAGGGAGGATGGGGGAGGGGGAGACAGGGAGGGGGGAGGGAGGGGAGGATGGGGGAGAGGGAAAGAGGGAGGGAGGGAGGGGGAGAGAGGGAGGAAGGGAGGGAGGGAGAGAGAGAGGGAGGGAGGGAGGAAGGGAGGGAGGGAAGGAGGCAGGGAGGGAGAGAGGGATGGAGGGAGGGAGGGAGGGATGGAGGAAGGGAGAGAAGGAGGGAGGGAGGGAGAGAGGGTGGGTGGGAGAGAGGGAGGGAGGAAGGGAGGGAGGGGGAGGGAGGGGGAGAGAGGGAAGGAGGGAGGGGGAGAGAGAGGGAGGGGGAGAGGGAGGGAGGGAAGGAGGGAGGGAGGGGAGGGAGGGAAGGAGGGAGGGAGGGGAGGGAGGGAGGGAGGGGGAGAGAGGGAGTCATGCTCCAGTTAAGTAGAAAAGGAAGGGAGGGAAGAAACTCAGCTGACAGCATCTTTCTCTGATTTCATTTGATCGCCTAAATTCCTAAGGCAGTATACATTTCTTTCAGGTCTGTGACCTCATTTTGAGGCTTTCAGAGGCATCTTCTTGATATAAGTACTTGAAAATACTCTATAATTTTCAAAATATCCAAATTCCCAGGTAAGCAGAAATGTTTTCATTAGCAGATGACCAGACGGAAAGGGATTGCATTGTACCCTTCTGATCCCGTTATCAGAGAGCTCTGCTCCTGACCCGAGATGCCTGTAACAGAAAGAATCCAACCCCTGGTTAAACTCATTTTTTAAATGTTGAGTGTTCTCATGTTAGTGCATCAGTAGAAAAAGAAATACATCTCACTTCTCAAAAGAATATTGGACACCAATGGACATAGCAATTGTTATACGGGAGGCCATATTTTGCCTCGCTTTTGTCCAAATGGATAAGTATCAAATTATTCCAAGACAATTGCTAAGCTTATCAGAGCTGAAAGTAACCAAGAGTAATCAAAAATATATTCAAATTATCCCAATACTAAGGCTTAGTGTAGCAGAGCTGTAAGTAACCAAAAGTAACTAAAAATAAATTGAATCACATCACAAGAATCCCTGTGCCAAGTATCACCTGCCAATACCCACTGAAGCATCTGAAATTTCAATAATTGGGGACATTACTCAAGGTCAAGACTTTTTTTTCTGTAGATATATGTTAGAATAAATATATTATCTGAGAAAATTAAAAATGTACACCTTAATTTGTATTCTACTGCAACAGTGTGTCCCATACTGAATTCATCACAAAAGTTTATATCTGAAAGATTTCTCTAAGCCTTTAATATGCAAATGAGCATTGCAAGTCTTCAAGAGGATATATAGTGTGCAGAATTTTACAAACTTATTTTGCCAAAGAACTCTCCACCCTTACTCCCACCAAGTTATATCTACTAAAGTCTAGAGGAATACTCAGTTATATATATTAAAATCCAGTGCAGTTTGGGAAATAATGGGTCATCATGTACACTCAAATCCAACAGAAAACAGGGGCCTAGGATCATGGGACCCAGGACATGCAAGTTTAAATAAAAGATAGGCAGAAAGAAAAGGCTAGAACATGGACACAACCAAGAGCAGACCAGGAGGAGGACTGGGGGGACATTTTGGGGATTCAGGCATGTGAGAGTGAGGATGTGAGAGTGAGAACAAGGGAAATCGGAAGTGTGGGAAAGATCTGGACACAAGGACAGGAAGCAGGTGAAAGTATGAAAAACACAAGATTAATTTTGTCTCTCGCACAGTTTTGCACAGGCAGGTGCTATTCTTTCAGGAGACAAAGCTCACCAAGAACAAATAATTTGGGGTGGCCTTGTTAGCTCAATACTTTCAATCAACAAAGCAAAACCACCAGTCTGACCACACTGGTTGTAGCAGGGATCCAGGTAATAAAAAAGGTTATATATTTTATATCTTGTAATTTGTTTACAGGATATTAAGCCTGTCATTGTTAGATCAGGAATGGAGCAAGAGTGTTGTTGGACTATTTTCAGAAAGATCCGGAACCAGGCCCTTTCCCACATCTTTTGTCATCCCTCTAAGAATGCTATTACACATTTCTTCAAATTCCAATGTCCTCTGTCCAGGGCCCTGCTTTTTCCCCTTAACGCTAAAACTGTTGAAATCTATTTTTTATGAAAATAAATGCTGGATTTATTTACATTATGACTTAAAATCATGCTAGGCATTAATACTTTTACTCCTCCCGGGGTAGTTGCACTTTCATGATTTATACATACAAGTATGTTCAGAAGCTGATGTCCTTTCCTAACAGTCCATGATGACAAGGGGGTGATTTTGCTCCTGAGGCAGCCAGCTAGGATTCTCTCTCAGTTTATTTCACTGTCTTTGGGGAACAAAATCCCGTTCTTCTTTTTTTATAGTTGTTCGATCTTTCTTACTGTTTACTAAAATTTTATTTTCCTTTTTAGCATCACTCAATTGACAGTAACAGCTACGTCTATTACTGAATTGGCTCTTTGAGGCCCCAGTTAATATAAGACTGAATTAAATTAGTGCTTCTAAATATAGTATTTTTCCATTATAACAAAGAATCAACTTTTTTTAATGGCTAGCTTTCCATGAAGTATTTGATTTTTTCAATAATAAACAACCCAACCAACTGTGAAAAAGGAAATCTTTCTTGGGAGAAAAACAAAAAAAGCATTACCAGAATTATTTTAAAGTTAGAGTTGTTTCCATGTGTCTACAAATAATTTGACAAATAACAGATAATATCAAGTAATATCATTTTTCGGTCAAGAAAACCGAAAAGGAAAAAAGAATCTAATCTTCTCACATTGGAATCTTTTCAAATGCAGAATTCAAAAATGACAACAGAAGCCTCAGTTTCTTAGACTAAAGTGAGAATCCTTGTAATGTAGATATGTAAGTAAATAGTCATTATTATCATCCCCAATGCAATCATCAGGACAGCTGTGGCACTAAAGAAAGGGCTCTAGATGAGGTAACATTTCTATGTCTACCACTGACTAGCTGTGTGAGCTTAAACAAATCAAACAAGAAAGCTTAGCCTCAATTTCCTCATAAGAAAAATGGGAACAAAAATATCTTTTTCACAGATCGCTTGGGAGGATGAATGAGATCTGATGTGTATAAGAGTTCTTCGTATGTTGTACAAGACCATTCAAATGTGAAGGATGGTCCACCAAGCTACTTTGCCCCCAGAAATGTTACTGAATTTTATCTGCAACCCATTTCCAAGGCTAAAGCCCTAACCTTGCTTACTCCAAACTTCCAACCTTCCTTCCTCAAAGCTGTCTCTGATTTGGACCCATCAGGTGTATGGAATTTTCAGCCCTTTCTCTAATTCCCTCAGAGAGCTCAATCACAGTCAGTATACCATGAAATGAGTAGCTATTCTGAAAAGTTCAGGATGTCACTGGAGAGAGAACTCATCACGTGCCCATTGGCTTCTGCCACTTCTCCACGTGGACTCCTGACAAGGGCCCCTCCCTGCTGAGAGCCACCCCCTAGCAAATGTAGCCCATTCTCCCATTGTAAACATTCTTCTCGTGGGTTCCAGTAAATATGATTATTACCAGCTCTTCCTATGTATATAATGATTATAAAAATAAGGATAGGACATGATTGAAAATTGTAACAGCAAGATTGACTTATAATCATACCCACCCTTGCAAATTACTAAAGATGTGCTTCTTTTGATTTCTGCACTCAAAAAATGGAGTAATCCTGCAGCACAGATTGGAAAGAGAGAGGGGTGCGGTACACCAAGAAGAATCTATGGCTCTTTACTTGTTCAATTCAACATATCCTCTGAAGAAGGGGGAGGGCAGGAGAAGAGTAGTGCCCTGCGGGGATGTCCTGGGTCTTCACTAGACACCGCAAGTGCCAGGTCCCCTGCATTCTATCATATGCAGCAAACCAATACAAAAGCAAAATCTTAAACATGCTTGTATACAAACAACATTTTGAAGCTAGAGCAAACCTTCACAGATCTAAAAAATTTTCCTCAAAACATTTCAATTTCAAAAGAACACATTAATAGTAAGGATATATCCATGGGTCACAGATAAATATTGTAGCCGTTGACATTGCTGACTTTCAGATTTTTCTAAGAGTTGTCTTTACAAGCACATTCATATCTACAGTTTTTCTCTCTTCAAATATGCCTTCAAATATGTGGAATAGAAGCAATATGGATTTTGTTGTTGTCCTGGCCCAGGTACGTAGTTACAGCCAATAAACCTGTGTACCTAGTAAAAGCAGAAAGAGACAGAGAGAAACCCTAGAATTTTTGGAAAGGCTGCAAAGGCAGAGGCCAGACTGAGTTTCTGGGGATAACTCCCAGAGCAACATCTCAGAACCAGCCTGCCAAGTAATCTGTTGCCTCTAGCCTCATCAGAAAGCAGCCAAGTCAAGACACTGCTATCACCACTGCCGGGAACTGAGCCTTCCTCTTTCTGCCTCAGTATCTGCTGAAAAATGGAAACTCAACAGTGTGTACCTCTCCCTCATGTGATTCAGTTTAGAATGAGGTCTCTTGCCCATGTATCTGAAGGGTATAATGCATAACACTTATTCTTCCCCAGAAATGAATGAGGTTTCATTTTTTGGTTTCTTCCTCAGTGGGACAACAAGGCTTACATTGCACGTAGTTATTACAGTGTGGTTAGGCTTTGAAAAATATTTTAAGCTATGAGGATAGCAAAAGTCCATTATGGTATTTAATTGTTTCAATGAGAAAAGAAAAACTACCATATGACATTGTCATATAAATTAAGTGAAGTAAAATTTGTAAAGGGCTTAATACAATTGGTAAAAAGGAAAGTGATCAATAGATATTTTGTTTGAAACTTTCCGATTGTTCTGGAATTGGCAACTAGGCCTCAAGATTTAGGACATAGGATTTTGCAATACCCCACATCCTAAATAAGGTGCAAACAACTTGGGAAACAGACAGCTCCCCCAAGATTTATAAAAGGTGGCTGTATTCTCCTGTTGCCCACAAACATCCCTCAGGAGACTCTCCTGTGAACAGAAGGCTGGAGAGAGAGAAAGGGAAGTGGGAAATGAGGATCCTCGGAATTGTGCACGGCTGATACCGAGTCTGGTTGGAGTGCTGAGGCTTTTCCTCACGAAAGGAAGAAGGAAGGTAAGTGCTCACCCACCGATGTCCAGTGAGGGGTCCTCCAAAGGACCATTTGTAGGAATTGAAGGTGCCTGCGAGAAAACGAGACTGGCATCTCATTCCCCAGTGTGACTTCTAATCTGCCCCCAAAGCCTGTCTGAGCAGAGAAGAGAATTGAACACAGATCGCACAGAGGTGAGGGGATGGAAGTGAAGCCATGAGGTGTCACAAGGACGCGTGGATTTCTCCTAGGTCAAGAGAACATTGTGGAAGGTAGCAGAGCCTGAGCTATGTAGCCAGTCCCCTAATCAAGAGGGCTCTCTGTCGCTTCAGGAAGCAGCAGGAGCTTGCAGCCATGTGCCACACCGACGGTAAAGGAAGCTGAAGGCCAAGGGAAGGGTTGAGAAGAGTTCAAGCTGCGGACAGATCTTCCATAAGATTAAATATGAATTGGAAGTCATTCCCACAGGGCCACCTAAGGAGCTGACACACTTGTCCGAACATCCATGTCTGTCTTCCCCGACTCTTTCTGTCTCCCTCCTAGCCCAACACACCAGAGGCAGCAAAGGGGAGGGGAGTGGAGTTAAACAGCAAGTGCCCCCTCCCCCACTGCATGCCCTCTCAGGCCATTGATGAACCCTGAGCTAAGAGGTGGGGGTAAGTGTAATTGCAGTTTTATATTAGACTAAACCAGACTTAATAACCAGAATTGGTTTGAAAGCTATGTGACTGCCTAAGATGTTATTAAGGTCCAGGAAAAGCAGATTCAACAGAACGAGGTCAAAGAGGCTCTTTGAAAAGAATCAAGACGCATGTTTGGATCCCACTAGGATCAGCCTTTAACGAGCTAGTTACAATGGTATTGCTTTTATTATTTCTTTTCAGTTACTCTATCAGGACCTGGTTCACCTTTTGTTTTTATTTTTTTGTTGTTGTTGTTTTTGTTCTTTTGTTGCTGGCCAGTCAGGAAACCAAACACGACCTTCATGTTACAACACCGTGCTCTAACCAACTGAGCGGGCCGGCTAGCCCATGGTTGACCTTTTGAAAGACAAGATAACTAGAACCGAGGGGCCTCGGCCAGTGTCATGAAAGTGTCTCTCCATCCTTTGAACCTTTCTTCACTCAATATTGGCCTGAACTTTCACTCTGTGGCCAAAGTAGATGGGGGACAACAGTCTCTGTGTTCCCTTCTTTGAGACTATTTTCTCTGCAGACTTGTCCACACCCGACACATATCTTAACTGGAGCAGTATCAAGGGGAATATCTTCACGCTCTCTGTTAGACCATGATCTGCTTCCCCACAGCCCCTGAATTATAATGTTGTAGAACAACTTCTGAAACTTTAACGAAAGTATAACTCAACCAGGAATCTTGTTCAAGTCCAAGTTCTGACTTAGTATGTCTGGAGGAGAACCTGAGATTCGGCATTTCTGACACATTTCCAGGCTTGTGGATCATCCCTTGTGCAGCAAGGCTCTCGAGCAGAGAACGCACTACCTCATTAAATGAGAGAACCAAAAAAAATAATAATAATAATCAAAGCTCTCCAGCTCCTGTGAAAAGTCATCAGGATGAGAAGCAGAAATTTTACTTATCCCACTATTACAGCATTTCTCAAACTATACTTTGTACGCTTTAGAACTAGATTTTCCATATCCATATTGGCTTCTTTTCATGGTAATATTTATCACCCGATAGTAGCCATATTTTCCCTTCTGGTATTGAAGATTTTCTTAGGATATTTATCATTTCTCACTTCAGAAAATCAGCTGAAGTCAACATTAAAAAGGTGGCTTGCCTTGTCAGGAGGAATCAACCTACAAATTCACTCAAGGGGAGACGTACAACTTGTGTGAACTTAACCACAAAATTCCTAACAATTTAATTATGTTTAATTCCATGTACGTGCTAGATTTCAACCTGTCTTTCATCTTACACAGGATTATTCCACCTCATTTTCTATTTCATATGTCTCTCATGTCATTGTTTATATTTAATAAAATCAAGTATATTTTGGGGACAACCAGAGATTCAAATATTCTGATCTGTAAACATATAATATGGTTCTAAGTTTTGCTTTCAGTGAGGGCGAGGCCCAGCAATATGCCATAACAAACTCTCTAGTTGATTCTAATCCTCACAAAAGTTTGAGAATCATGCTGCAAAAGTGTGGCTTTCAAACCTGGCTATCAAGCCTGTCCCTGCCACCTCCTGATTCTGAAGTGGGTCTGGCCACTTCTGTATGTTTTCAAAACTACCCAGATGGGTCTAGTGTTCTAATGCATAAATGCACCTGGAAACCACTGCTCTAAGGTGAGCTTTTCAGAACAGTGTCACAAAGCTGGCATTTGGCAGAGTTGGGATTTGAATCCACATGCTTTAATCCCAGAACCCAAACTTTTCAGCACTCTGCTGACAGCTTACTTCCCCATTCCTCTCTCCAGGTCCATGTGATTATCTCCATAATTACCCAAACTTCAACTTTATGATTGACTAGCCATAATTTCTGTAAGCTTGTTTCTATTATATTTTTTATCATTGTGCCCTTCATCTTGGGGGTTCTCTTTCAACCCCTATTTCATAGGTCACACACCCATTGGACACCTCTCTCCCTGGATTCATGTTCCTTTGTATCTGCCCAACACCAACATAGCACAATCATTTGGAGATCATGTTCTGCCTTTTTAATATTTGAAAGTCCAGATTGTTAAAGGTGAAGGAATCTCTCTGAGTTCAGCAAGTCCAGACTCTTTTTATTGTTAATAACTATAATTACTTTAGATTTTCCAGATGAGATCTTCTTAATCATATACATTTCCTGCATTATCTTCAATTATTAGCCCTTTATTAGGACCTAGATATGAATGGGGTATGCTCTCCTACAGTGAAGTTATTTGACATGTTTGAGGTTAAATCTGAGTATTTTCTTAAAATGAAAACTAAAACCTAGTTATGGACAAAGAAGCCAGAGTTCCAGTGCTGCCCTGATAATAACATTTCTCTGCCTCAGATTTCTGACTTGTAAAACAGGAAAAAAGCACTTTCCCTGTGAACTGAATTACATTGGGCCAAAGATAACAACCTACCATGTGTAAAGAAATCTGGAAAACAAAAGCTAGAAGACTTATCTTCACTATTATTGTCCAATAGCCAAATAAGAAGTCTTCCCCAGTAACTGATAGGTTTAGTTTTTCCTGTTGGCAAAAGTGGCAGCTGCTCTGGGGTCACTGCTTTGTGACCCTTAAAAAAAAATAATTAAAAAAAAAAAATTTTAAGGCCCTTAAAGAAATATCTTTTAAAAGAAGACAGCTGCAGCGACTGTTGTCAAATTCTGTCAATTACCGATATGTTCAAATGATCAAATCCCATGCAAGCAAACAGCTGGACAAGGATTCAGGCAACTTTCACTAACACAAACTTCTTTAAAGTCATTGCTCACACTATGGATCATGCACAGTTCTGGCCTTTGATCCAATTTGAAAATGAAGCTGGACAAAAACCAGACTGGGACAAAGATGACCCCAAATCACTCTACAAGTCTTATCCCAGTGAGTGCTGAAATAGGCATGTTTGGCCTTTTTGACAATACATTCACTGTAGGAAAACTTATAAGAAAACTAAAAGGTATGACTACATTAAAGAGTTCATAAATATAAGCAGTCTTTGTTTTAACTTGAGGGTTAAGTGTGAACATAAAAGAAACTGAAATACAGAAAATATACCGAGGGTTCTAGAATGATTTTAATTTGTATAATTGGTAGTGAAGATGTTTGCCTTATTGCCAAACCAGGCTGCCTGATTGCTGTATACTTTTTATACTCTGTTTATTGCTACAGGTAAGAAAGCATTGATTTAGAAGTTAAAGTGTACTTAACATGAAAGTAATATTGGTGGAAAATAATTCAATGATAAACATAGTGAACAACATTTCAAAGGTGTTGGTTAGAAGATGACTTTTTGTGTAGAGTCACTCCTGGGTTCCATAAGCGCACCTTGCTTGTGCCTTCCTTTGAACACGTGTGGTATCATCCCAGTCCAGATTCCCTACAGTAATTGCTTTCCTTCAGTTTCTCACATATGGAATCAGAATGTTAAGAGCTGGGTGGAGACTTCTGGAATGGCTAATTCTGAACATCTGTGCTCTCCTTCCTCTTGCTAAGCTCATGGTGGTCTTCCTTAACCCACCATGATCCCCTTTTCTGATGAACAGAGACATAACTTAATAGTTCTTCTCAGTGATAGTCTGTTAAATAAATCAGTCAGGCTGCTAGCAGGGAACAGATGACACAGCTAAATTTAAGATCATTCAAAAAGGGTTTAATAAAAAGACAACTCTCAGCTTGTAAGGTTAGGAGTTCAGGGGCAGGGGCAAGGGGGTTATGGCAGGGAGAGTCATGTAAAGGTGGTCTACTTGAGAGTAGTTATAACCTTTGCTTAAGGGACAGAGTCAGCCCAAGGTGACCCCACAGAAGGAGGTCTGGGGTAATAACACTCCAAGCTCACCATATCCCTCCGTCCAGGCTCCTGCTGGGGCTTGGCATTTAACAAACCCAACAGAAAACCAGAAGGCTAGATGCCCTCTGATATAGTCCATAAAGGTCAATACCTGGGACAGAGAGAGAGTTAGGGAAGGTGGAGGGGATACAGAGGGGCAAAAGGAAGTTATCCAGACCTTTAGGTGATTTGTCCGAGAGCACACAGCTATTAGTAACAGAAGTGGGACAAAAACATAGGGTTTTTTTCCTATTTTATTACCAGGCCTTTCTTTGTGCATGCCATTGTGTAGGGGGGAGAAGTTTACCTGTGCTCACACACACACGAACATGCATGTATGTACCTCAACAGTAGAGAGGTAGACACTGAGCAGATTCATCTGACACTGCAGGACTGGTTGGCTCAAAATGTCACAGGCCCTATCCAGATCAAGCAATCTCTAAGTTCTAGATCCAACTAAATTGACCACTTCCGCTGTACCTTAAACCAGATGACCTTTAAAGCTCTTCCAATGCAGTGTGCCAGTGTGACCCTAGGGATTGTTTATTTCCTTTTACTGTGTAAATCTGGAAGCTGCTTTCCGGATTTACATGAGCCCAAATTAACTTACCTTTCTGACCCATGACACTATTATAAATGTCAATCTGTCTTCAACTCAGTGTTATTTTGTAAAGTCCTGCCCCCATAATTAACTCAGTGTCATGTCCCAACCTCCTGTGGTATTTGGTGAAGTAAACAAAGAGGATTTTTTAATGAGTGGGTCTTTCAAGATTGTTTAAAATGCCACAAATTTCTGTCATGTTAGCTGAAAAGCTTTCCTCTTCTTTAAGTTCATAGCATGCAAATACATGTGGAAAGCACAGATTTGCCTTGGGACAGTTTTTTATGTGCTAAATCTTTCAACAGAGCCATATTTCTGGACATTTGGTAAAAACATTTTTTGGTTTGCCAAATACTTCAGTTTCCCACTCCAGTTTCTCATTGTATAGACAGAATCTGAAATTTCTATATGAATTACTACATGTTCATTTATCTTCATATGACAAAATCAAATCACAACTGAAGCAATCAACTGGGAAACAAACACTCCCTCATTTTTGCATTCAGTCCACATCAATGATTGACTCTCTACTGCATGCCAAGTATGGCACTATTTGCTGAACAAACTCAGAAACAGGTAACACACAAATAATTATCCTAAAACCTTACCCTGATTCAAGATGCTCTGTCATCAAAAGCACTCCAACTGTCATTAGTAAATATGAGCAATACTGGTAAATACTCATGATTTTTTAAACGATACGCTTTTTGTAAAAGACTTTTCACCAAGAATAATAATGGTTCTCGATGAAAGTCACTAATCGAAATTTTGCTTTTGCATTAGCAACAGGTCACAAGATGAAAGAACCAATAACATAATATTCATGCTCATGTTGGTATAGTTCCATCTCACTTATAAAATCCTTTCATATTGAAGGGGTTAACATGCCACCCTAAAATATGCTCCTCTGACATATTGACTATTTTGAATCAAAGGCACTTAAAAAAACAGCAGTGCAAAAAGATTATTCTGACCTCTTTTCTGTTTCTAAAAAGCAGATGAAATTCCCATGTGAAAGATACTCTCCCTGTACCAAAAGGAATAATATTCTTATTATCAAGGACAAGAAGTCAAGACCAAAATAATTCCGTACAGACGTTGTTAAAATAAATCTTATCTTTTAAGCCTCCTCACAAAATGTAGTTGCTTTTTCACAACTTACTATTTTTTGTTCAATTCAGCATGTAAGTGATTGACTAACTACTTCTTTGAGTTATTTCCTTATGGGGGCTCCCATGCCATGTAAAACTTGTATTAAACTAATCTGTGTGCTTTTCTGTTGTTGATCTCTGTTATGTCAACTTAATTCTTGGGCCCAGCCAGGATCCCACAAGGATGGAAATGAAGTTTTGTCTCCCCTGCAATATCCATTGAACCTCTGGTAAGAGTTGAGACTTAATGGTTTGAACAGGTGAAAAGCAATGGTGTAAACAAAGGCATGTGAGGGAGTGAAAAAGGAGATACATGGTGAGTGCTTCACTGTACCATGTACCACATCTACCCTACCATATGTAGCTATCAGAGAACAAATTTCCTCACCCAGTTACCCAACCAAATGGCCAGCACCCAGGTTTTCTGATTCCTGGTCTTGTACTGTTCCCACTACATTTCTTCTGATGAGTCTCCTGTATTCAGATTAAATTCCAGTCCCCACCATTTCTAGGCAGAGCGCTTCAAATAAATGAACAACTATTTTAGTTGAAACAAAATAATCTATGTTAGAAAGCAAAAGCAATTAAGGACCACATACCATTTATTCTTAGAGGTAATCTGGCTCCAACAATTATTGGCTCAATTAATAAAGTAATGATGCCTCTAGGTTATAATTTCCCATGTGGCAGCTCATTTTATTGTACAAGTCATTTTGTGGGGAGAAAAAATAACTTCTATTTGAAGATCTCAAGCTGTGTACAAAAGCTACATTCAAAACACCTTGAAGATGATAATGGACACTCAAGCCAACCCAAACAAATGCCATCAGTGAGTGGGCAAATAAAAATGTAGTTGAAAATGAACAATGACAACAGACACAGTTAGTCTATTTCTTTTAGGACATTTTGCCCACCTATATATGGTTTTTCTCCCTGTTCCCACCACCAAAATGCTAATCTTGGCTCATGCCTAAATTACAATGCTGTTCCTGTTTTTGCCTTACAGTTTTTGCTCCTCCTGTCTATCCTAGATATAAAAGCAGGGAGTGAGTGGAAGATAGTTTCAGCAAGCAAACAATTATTAAGCCCAAACTAAGTGCCAGGCTTAGCACAAAGGACTTTATATAAACCATATCCCATTCCTAGGATTATGTTGCCATACACATTTTACTATCACAATTGGCAAAAGCAATTCCCTTGGGATCTACAACAAAGCTGATCCCTCTGACGAAGTGATACCTGTGTTCATGATCCCTTCCCTGCCTTGCACACACAGTTTTCTCCACCCAGAACTGTGTTGCCAGTCCTGCAACGCTTAGCTTTGTTTGTGTTTCATCTCTCACTAGAAGGCTTCCTCACTTCAGCTGGATTTCAGCACCCTTCCTGTCTTTGCCATGCCCCCAAGCATACTTCTATCTCAGCATACATCACACTGAAATCCAATCCACCATTGTCTGTCTCCCCCGCTAAAGGCAGTCAGCTCCCTGAGAACTGGGGATGTAGTTTATTTGTCATCATTTAGCACCACACTTGCTTTTACCACTATGGACATCCAGCCTCATGCAGGCCGAGCTGGAGGAAGGAAAAGATATAACACTGAATTAAATTTAGGGCTTTAATCATGTGTTAGACTGGAAACTACTGAATTGAGACTGAGCTTATGACTTAAGTGACTAAGAGACTGTCTATTATTCAAGAGTGAACAGAACATCCATGGGAGTTGATGAGTTCTCATCTAGTGGCTGAGAAAGTGTAAAGGAGCAGAGGGAAAAAAAAGATAATTCTGCATTTTAGTTATAGCCGGCTTGCTCAACAAACTGGTCACTTTGTATTCCTGGTGCCCAGGACACGGAAAAAATAGATAAATGATTTTTCTTGTCCTAACTGTGGAAGCTTTTCTAGTACTTTCCTAGTAATTCAGGACGCCCTTCTAAATGAGTAAATTTTCCCGATACCAGAGTCTGCATGTTTAGAGATCCCAGAGGTGAGGGGACTACCTGCCTTGGGAAATTCTGGTCATAGTAGCTGACACTTATTATGTATTTATTGTGTGCTAAGAAAGGACGTCAAGGCCTGCATGTGAAGGGCATTGTACAGCACAGTAACGAGCTTCACATATATTTTATTATTTAACCCTCAGACTGACCTAATGATATAGATATTATTATTATTCACCTTCCCATTTTCTGGACATGGAAACGAAGACAAGAAAAGTGACTTGCCCAAGATCACATTGCAAGTCAGTGGAGGGTTCCAGCCCAGTCTGTCTCCATAGCCCGTACTCTTAACCAGTACCCAAGACTGCCGTCCAGTGGTGGCTTAAAGGAGGGTGGAGGAAGGAGGAAAGAGGAATTCCAGGCAGAGGAAACGGCACCTACAAAGGAGCATGTCATATTGGGAGCATGGTTAGAAAGATGAATGGTTGGGGCAGGAGAGGTGTGTTGGGACCTGGGTGTGAGGGGTCTTATATGGCATGACACAGAATTTGAGCATCACCTGTGGCCTGCAGAGTAGAGAGTTGCTGCGGCAGCAGTACTGGAGATGGAGAGGAAGGATGAAGGAGGGTAGAGCTGCCAGACACTGTCGCTGAGAGTCTGAACTAAGGCAGTGGAACGGGAAGTAGAGAGGAGAGGCTTGCATTCAAAACACAGTTATGAAGTAGAAGCAACAGGATTCAGTGAACAACCCAGTATGAGGAGTAAATGAAAGGGAGGAGAGAGGGTAGTTCTGGGGCTTATTTTGGGAGATTAGCTGAGTGGTGACGGCAATAAGGAACAGGTTTGCGAGGGAAGTGCTCAGGTTGGGCTATGCTGAGTTCAGGGGCTGGAGTATCACATGAGATGTCTAGAGACAGCTGACGGTGCGGGCTCAGGTGGCAGGTCTGCTAGAATGTTATCTGCTAATGGTTTGCTATAGTTCCTCCTCTAGTTCACGTGTATACGCTGACATGGGGGCTGAAGCCCTGGAAGTAAATAAAACCATATGGGAAGGATGACAGTGAAAAGAAAACAAACATTTTCTTCCCTTATTTTAAATTTTTAAATTGTACATACTCAGATTCTTTTGATTCAAATGCTCTTTTAATATTCTTTCGAATATGAATTCTGGCCTGGACAATAACTTTTTTATTCTGTAGGATTACTTTTTATTCTTTACTTACATTTTATTTCTATACTCCATAGTGGATTATTTTCCACATCAAATACTCTAGCTACACACACACACACACACACACACACACACACACACACACACATGTTTTCCTTCATTTTTCTTTCTAAAGTATAATTCAGATGGCTCCAAGATATCTGGGGTATGCCCAAACTAAAAAAGGCACCAAGCCTCACCTTACAGGAACTTTTATCTCAATAGGTCACTACATCATCATCAAACTATATTTATTAAGCATTAGCTCATGCATTTTTGTAAATCCACTGACAGTAGCCAGATCCCTTCTTGGCAAACTGTCAGGTAATGAGCAGCTGGTGTTTTCTTTGTCTTAGGCAGTGATATTATCCCAGGCTATACTGAGCCCCACTGGCCTAGTAAACATAATAGAAAATGCATTATTTATATTGGTCTTCATTAATAATTAATAAAATTACAAGTGCATGATGATTCCAGTCCTCCCAGATCATATTTATGAAACTGGTTACATGATTTTCTTCTCCCAAAACATCACAATTAAATGATTGCCACTGAACATTTGCTTTTAATTAATTTGTGCGACCTTCTCATGCTGAAGCTAGCAAATAAGGAGCTAAATTTTCAAGCAGGAAAACATTGTGGTTTGTGAACTTTGGGTTCTTATGGTGTTGCAATTGCATCAGACTCATTTTTCAGCTTCCTATAGACATCTTTAAAATGATTACTATTAAATTATACTAAAGTTCCAGGAAAGAAAGCGAGCAGTAGATGAGTGTCCTTACGGCAATACGGGACTTAGCTTTCAAAGCCAGCATTTCTTTTGCTCACTTTGCTTCCCACCACCCACCACCATCTTTCTCAATCTTTTATTTAGACACTCCCCCTCTTCACTCAGTAACTAACAACAAATAGTTAATAAGCATAGATCATACTTTATTGGACAACAAATAATAATTCATCAAATTTATAATGCTCCCTTAGAACTTTTTAAATGTTTTCAAAAATGTTATCTTATTTTCATTGTATATGCTAGTCTCTGTAGAGATACAAAGATGATGGAGACCATTCAGAGTGCTAAAAGTCTAGTAGTAAAAATAAAAAGTATAGCACAAGTGATTGAACTGTGAATCACAAAATGGGAAGCACATGCTCTTCTCCTCAACTCAGAACCCCTTGAAGGCAAGGTCCTGTCTTATTCTACCTTAGATTCTCAACAACCAGCACCACAGCTGGCCAAGGGCTTGATGGCTGAATGAAGAGCCCTAGGAAAAGTGTCATGCTTTCTGTCCTGTGTGCCACTGGCTGTGCTCTTAGCCTGAGACAAGGCAGTAAAGACAGCAGACCAGGTCCCTGTGTTACCGGATTATGGGGGTCCATCCCAAGGAGAGTGCAACCAAGACCAGTGTAGGAGGAAAAAACCTTTATTATTTGCAAGTAAGGACAAAACTGCGGATAGCTCCCAAAGCAGTGTCTCCCTGAACAAGGGAAAAAAGCCATCCTATATTGCCAAAGTTCTTGCCCAAGTTCTCTTTTAGGTCACCTCATGTACAGGAAGGATACAGGCTTCTTCAATTTGGATTGGTTGACTATGGGACATAGTTCATTGGTTAGTCCTGAAGCCAAATTTCATTTGGACCTGGGAAGGAATGTGACCTTTGGGCAACAGTGGGACCTCAGGAAGTTGTCACATGGGCTAAACCTTGAGTCCTTGGCTAGTACAGGTTACAGCCCATAGGTGGCTAAATGAGACTTCTGCCATGGTTGACCCATGACATAAAACAGGGACAGGTAGGTGTGGTAATCCTAGCTCGTCCTTGGGCAGAGATTCACCAAAGTTCATTTCTGGGGCCCATATTTCAGTTTCAGATGATATATTTTGGGAGCAGTCTAGTACTTCATGGTTCATAACTTCCTGCAACCTCCTGCAAGAACAGAAACTTGGAACAAAGGGTTATGATTGGTTCACTTCTTATTTCGGATCGTTCAGCAGCAACGAGCACCTGGGCATTTAGGAGACCCTGGACCCTAGGTTACACCTGCCTTCATGTCACTGCAAATCTAATGGGGAAAACAGCCACTAATATGGAAGCAAACAAATAAAAACAAATTGTAACAGATTTGATAAGTGCTATGAAGAAAGTAACAGAGATATAGAATAGAGGGTGATGGGAGGTGAGCAGGTCAAGGAGCTTTAGATTAGGAGGTCAAAAGGCTGCTCTGAGAAGGCAGTGTTTACAGTGAGATCTGCAGGATGAGAAGGAGCCAGCCACAGGAAGAAGCGGGTAAGGAGCATCCAAGGCAGAGGGACAGTAATTGCAAAAGCCCTAAGCGGGAAAAGGGTACAGAATGAATTGTGGGAAGACAAATGCAAAGCGGAGAGACCAAGTGGAACCTGGTGAAGCCCCAGTAAGAGATGAGTATGGTTTGGTCTAGAACTGTGGCAGTGGATGTGGAAAGACAGGTTGGGGATTTATCTTGAGATGTGATTTTCTCTGCTCTTGATTCTCTTACAGTCTGATCTCAATCCTTTCTATCTTCTAAGAATTCTTGCAATTTTTTAATCTTCTGATGCATTTAATGGATTTTTTTCAGTCTTTGGGGGAAAAAAAATGGAAACACCAAGTGTTCTCTATTTCAAAGAATGTTGAGTAGAAGTGGAGACAGGCCCTTACCCAATGTACATAAAACACTTTCCAGTAAGCAGTTTGAGTTTACAGTATTCTCATATTCCCAATCTTACGCTCTGTTTTGGTAACTATCTTAGCATGGTTTCCTAGAAAATAGAGCCAGAAACAAAGACTTTAGTGTAAGTTCTTTTCAGGGAGTGTGACTTATGGGCAGCAAAATGAGTGAAAAGGCTGGGAGAACCAACCAAAATACACATTATGGAGAGGGCTACTGCTGGAGCAACTGGTTGCTGCATTCCACAGAACCTGCTGAGGAAATGCATTTCAGAACCACCTGAGGAGAGGAGGAAATAAACAGGGAAGAATTCATTCACCATCTGCCAAAGATTCACCCTCTTAACGTCCCTGCTCTTCTGTGCATATGAACCCAGAGGCAGACTCCACGATGTTCCCCACCCCCACCACGCCCCACACCCTGACTGTGGCATCAGCAGAGAAACCCTAGGGCAGGAAGTGAGAGATGGATGGCAAGGCCTGAGATGCTGAAGTGCTGTCAGGTTCCATATTTGTGAAGCTAGGGAGATCCTGCACAGAGTTGCTCCCACAGAGATGACTGGCATATCAGTTGATACAAAACAAATTTAATGAGGTACCTAAAAGGCACTTGACTTTTTGAATTTTCAGTCCTTCCTGATAAATATACAGTTCTAAGTCATAAGGCTGAGTTGGGCAACAACGGGTTAATATTTTATACAGTGCTAGTTTTAAAACATATCCTTCAAATCACCCCTTGTCAGCCTCTTATACTACTCATTCATGCATGTGTGTGTGTGGCCGTGTGTGCATGCACGTATTTGTATAAATGGTTTCTTTCCACTTCCAAGATGGCCCTGATGCTTTTTGCATGTGAGATACAAGGTAGCCAGCAATTTAGCTCTTAGGGGTCACAAGAAGTGTCTTTCTGAAGGCTATTTTCATAATGGAAATAAAATTTATGCTGATGTCCTTTTTCTAATTTTGCCAAATGTGAGCAAAACAGAATTATTTTAAAAAAATATTATGTCCCCAACCATTATTTCTATAGCAGCTATTGGCCACGTTAGTACTAAGCTGGTGATGTTTGTATCAGAATAACTTTGGCTAATCAATGTGATTGTCTGAGTGTTCAGGTGGGGGCAGTTGTGGACTAAAGCCTTCAGAAGCCAATTACCACTGTCAGTGATCTTCCTACAGATATAGTTAATTCCACCATTGCAATAACCAGGGGTATATTGAAGGACGGACAAGTTGAATACCTCCAGGACTCCACTCGATAAGGGTCACTAAGATATCATGAGAATTATTTTTAACTCAAGGCTACACACCAAAACAACTCTCTACACAATGGAAAAATGTAAATTGGCCCCACTCATATTCAAACCATGTAAGAAACTGCTTATTTTAAATTTTACTATGGAAATTTGTTCATAGTAAATTTGTCAGGTTTAATTTCCCACAGCCTTCTAAGGAAAGTGAATGTTGGTATCTGGGGGGAACTTCTATAAAATTAAACAGAAGTAAAATTTTGTCCTTGTTATACTGGCTTTTGATGTTACTGTAGGCAGTTCTAATGAATCAATAGGAATATCAAAGTTTGGATTCAGAACTGTTAACGGCATTAAATTCTCTGCCTAAAAAAGTTGAAGAAGGGAGCTCCCGTCAACATGGCACAGCAGTCGGTTCCTGGTGTCGCTCTCTCCCACAGAGTGACCAACTTGCAGCTATTGAGGTGAAGCACAGAGGACCTGAGATCTGCTCTGGGGGCTGGGGGTGGATGGGAGCCACCTGCCACAGGACCCCAGTTCAGGTTGCTCCCCATTGCATAGAGAGACTTTAGAGCTTCTGGGCCCACACGCCCTGAGGCTTCCAGGCTGGAGAAGGCAGGTGGGATGGGACTTCCAGCCCAGCCCAGTCCCCGGACTCACACACCCTGAGCCATCCCAGCCAGAGAAGGTGGGGCACGGCTTCTAGCCCAGGCCATCCCTGCCACCAGGAGAGTCCTAAGAGGCTCAGGGACCCCACACCCCAAGCCAGCCATGTGGGAGAAGGCAGGCAGGGCAGGACTTCCGGTCCAAACTAGTTTCTGCTGCCCAGAAGGGGCAGTGCCTTCAGGATCCAAGCCAGACATCAGGGCGAAATGAGTGGACTGTGATACCCCCTGCCACAATGACAAAACACCAAAGGAAAGATACCAGAAATATGAAAAATAAAGAAAGTACATCACTACCAAAGGAAATTAATAACTTCCAAGTGCTAGATCCTATAGAACAGGAAGTCTTTGAAATGACAGACAAGGAATTTAGAGTAATTATTCTAAGGTAACTAAATGAGATACAAGAAAACTCAGACAACACAATGAAATGAGAAAAAAAATACAGGACCTAAAGGAAGAAATGTACAAAGAAATCAATTCCATGAAAAAGAATGTAGCAGAACTTGTGGAGCTGAAGGATTCATTCAACAAAATAAGAAACACCAAGAGTTTGACCAGCAGGCTAGAACAAGCAGAAGAGAGAATTTCTGACCATGAAGATGGGCTGTTCGAAGTAACACAGGTGGACAAAAAAAAGAAAAAAGAATTTAAAAATTTGAAGCAAATCTAAGAGAGATAACAGACAAACTTAAGCACTCGAACATCCAAATCATGGGTATTTCAGAAGGGGAAGAAAAAGGAAATGGTATTGAAAACATATTCAAAGAAATAGTAGCAAAAAACTTCCCAGGTATAGGGAAAGACACAGATCTTCAGATAGATTCAGGAGGCTCAAAGATCCCCAAAAATATTCAAACAAAAAAGGTCCTTTCCAAGACATGTTATAGTCAAACTGGCAAAACTCAAAGACAAAGATTGTTAAAAGCTGCAAGAGAGAAGCATCAAGTCACCTATAAGGGAGACCCAAACAGACTAACATCAGACTTTTATCAGAAACCCTAAAAGCCAGAAAAGAATGGAATGATATATTCAAAATAATAAAAGATAAAAATTGCCAGCCAGGAATACTTTACCCAGCAAGGCTATCCTCAATAAAATACTAGCTAACCGAATACAGCAACACATACAAAAAATTATACACCATGATCAAGTGGGATTCATCTGAGGGATGCAAGGTTAGTGCAACATACGCAAATCAATAAATGTGGTACACCATGGTAATAAAAGCAAAAACAAAAAACACATGATCATCTTTATTGACACTGAAAAAGCATTTTACAAAATTCAACATCCTTTCATGATAAAGACTCTCTACAAGTTAGGCATAGGTGGAAAGTATCTCAACATGATTAAAGCCATATATGATAAGCCCACTGCCAATATCATCCTGAATGGGGAAAAGTTAAAAGCTTTTCCCTTAAAAACAGGAACTAGACAAGGATGCCCACTCTCACCACTCCAATTCAACATAGTGTTGGAAGTACTAGCCAGAGCAATCAGAGAAGAGAAGGAAAAAAGGGCAACTAGACTTGAAAGGATGAAGTCAAGCTGTCCCTTTTTGTGGATGCTATGATCCTATATATTGAACAGCCTAAAGCTTCTATAAAAAAAACTCCTAGAGTTGATAAATGATTTCAGTAAAGTTGCAGGACACAAAATCAACACACAAAAATCAGTAGCATTTCTATACTCCAACAGTGAACATGCAGAAAAAGAAATCAAGAAAGCTAGCCCATTTACAATAGCCACCAAAAAAATAAAATACTTAGGAATAAAGCTGACCAAGGATGTGAAAAATCTCTACAAAGAGAATTACAAACCACTGTTGAAATTAAAGAGGACACAAGAAGATGGAAGGATATCCCATGCTCTTGGGTTGGAAGAATTAACATTGTGAAAATGTCCATATTACCCAAAGTGATATACAGATTCAATGCAATCCCCATCAAAATTCCAATGACATTTTTTCTGAGATGGAAAAAGCTATCCAGACATTTATATGGAATGAAAAAAAACCACGCATGGCCAAAGCAATTCTGAGCAAAATGAATAAATCTGGAGGCATAACAGTATCTGACTTCAAACTATATTACAAAGCTATAATGACCAAAACAGCATGGTACCAGCATAAAAATAGACACATGGATCAATGGAATAGAATAGAGAACCCAGAAATCAATCCATACACTGACAGCCATCTGATCTTTGATAAAGGTAGCAAATCTGTGTACTGGGAAGAGACTGCCTTTTCAACAAGTGGTGCTGGGAAAACTGGATACTCATATGTAGGAGAATGAAACTAGACCTTTCACCATATACCAAAATCAACTCAAAATGGATTAAAGAATCCAATATACATCCTAAAACAATAAAACTCATTAAAGAAAACATAGGGTAAACACTCCAGGAAGTAGAAGTGGGTACAGAATTCATGAATAGCACAGGCAAACTAAAGGTAAAATAAACAAATGGGATTACATCAAACTAAAAAGCTTCTATACAGCAAAAGAAACAATCAACAGAGTAAAAAAATAACCAACAGAATGAGAGAAAATATTTGCAAAATATACATCTGACGAAGGATTAATATCCAGAATATACAAGGAACTCAAATTTTATAGCAAAACAAACAAATAACCCAATTAAAAAATGGGCAAAGGAGCTGAATAGGCATTTCTCAAAGGAAGATATACAAATGGCCAACAGACACATGAAAAAATGCTCAACATCACTCTGCATTCGTGAAATGCAAATTAAAACTGCACTGAGATACCATCTCACTCCAGTTAGGATGACTAACATCCAAAAGACAGAGAATGATAAGTGCTGGAGAGGTTGCAGAAAAAAGGAACTCTCGTTCACTGTTGTTGGGGCTGCAAAATGGTGCAGCCTTTATGGAAAATGGTATGGAGGTTCCTCAGACAGTTACAGATAGATCTACCATATGACCCAGCGATCCCACTGCTGGGAATATATCCAAGGGAATGGAAATCAGCATGCCAAAGGGATAGCTGTACTCCAATGTTTATTGCAGCTTTATTTGCAATAGCCAAGAGCTGGAACCAGCCCAAATGTCCATCATCTAATGAATGGATAGGGAAACTGTGGTACCTCTACACAATGGAATACTACTCTGCTATAAAAAAGAACTAAATACTACCATTCGCAACAACATGGATGGACTTAGAGAAAATTATATTAAGTGAAACACGTCAGGCACAGAAAGAGAAATACCACATGTTCTCACTTATTTGTGGGAGCTATAAATAAATAAATAAACACACAAATAAAGGGTGGGTGGGGGAAGAAGACAGAACAATGACAAAAATTCCTTGAACTATTTAAATCAAGTGAACAGATATGATGGGGGAGGGGGAGGGGAAGGGGTTGAGAGTAATGGGTAAAGGGGCATGAAAATCAAGCACAATGTATTTTGACAAGTAAAAGAAAAAGAAAAGGTGAAGGGGGATCAAGAATCCCAGGAAGAGGTTTAGAAAATGTGAGGCAGGAGCAAGAATGCAGAGCATGGATGGGAGAAGACAAAGGGTGGAAAGCTGGTAGCTGGGAGGATAAGAGGGACCTAGAAAACCAGGCAGGGCTCACTGAGGTTGGTGTGCAGTCCAAGAAACAGCAGGACTGTGCAATGCAAACTGTGCAATGCAAATGCTCCCCTTGTTGTCCTCTTTAAAATCCCTCAGTAAATTTGTTTCCTAAAGCTTCCATTGATATAAGTTTTATTTGGGGGAAACTAAAATGGGAAGAGGTGATTAAATAGATATATAACTTTTAATAGTAAGAAATCAGTTTCTTCCACTAAATAAATGTTGACTGAATATTTAAAGAATATTGGCTGAAGTGGTACAATCATTTTTAATTCTGCAGGACACCACATGAATCTGTGTATCCCTGACTTTAGCCTAATCCTATAATCCAATGACAAGAGGCAGGCCGTAACTGATGATGGCTTTCTCCACTGTGGAAGCCAGTACTAATTCTTCAGTATTTTGGGACCTTCTCTGAAAAACCTGTCATGATCACTGAGAGATGCAAAGGTGAATGAGATATAGACTCTACTGTAAAGGCTTGGAGTATAGACAAAGAAAATTAAGGGCCTTCTTTGAGCTCTTCCACCATTCCATTCTATCAATGGCAAGACTTTAGTAACTAATAACTCATGGTGTAGGTTTTCTTTCTTTTTTTTAACTAAATTTTTTATCTTGAAAATTTTCAAACCTATAGAAAAGTTGAAAGAAAATTACAAAAAACACTTCCGTACTTCTCACCAAGCACCACCAATTGTTAACATCCTGCCTCACTCCTTCCAACCATCTCCCTATCTGCCTGCTTCCCTTGGCTCTTGACCCACTTGTTCCGTGGGCCTCCACTTCTTCAAAGTCAGCAACATCAGACTGAGTCCTTCTCACCCTGCCATCTCTTTGGTTCTCTTTCTTCTGCCTCCTTCTTCCACTTATAAGGACCCTGCTAACTACATTGGGCCTGCCCACATAACCCAGGAAAATCTCTTCCTTTTGAGGTCCTTAACCTTTCTTGCACCTGCAAAGTTCCATTTATCATGCAAAGTAACAGATTCCCTGGGATTAGGATATGGACATCTTTGTGGGCCACTATTAGGCCTACACAGCATCCATTGATGATGCTTGCCTGAATCAATTTTATGAGTTGGAGATTACGAAGATTGCTCTAACATTTATTCTGCATTTATTAATTGGCATTAATCTATTTAAAAGAGGGGCGCTTTCTCACTCTCTCTCTCTTTCTCAGTTATCACTGTGGACCCATGGAATTTTTAAATGTCTTATCATTATTGTTCATCTTGTGTTTCTGACAAGACCCAGTTAGTCTTTGAACACTTTACTGTTTCATGCCACAAGCAATGACACAGGATGGTTTTATACTTTTCACACTACAGCCATTTCTATAAGGAGTTCTGGTTTCTTTTAGTGGATTACAGTATTTACAACCAAGATCTGGATGCTAGGAGTGCTCACTGCGGTTTGAGTGTCATTGCTTGTAAGTCTTTCCAGTAGAAAGCAAATAGATATGGTTAGTTCTCTACTGGAATATTATATACATAATATTTGAAAATCATGTATATATACATGCACATACACAAATAGTGATATGTATAATTATGATATATATATCATATGCATGATATATATGTCACAATTCAATTTGTGATATATATTGTGTATATTTATCATGATATATATATATATATATACACGATTTTCAAATATCTGTGTATATTTGAGATGGTTTATTGACAGTAGCTAGACTAGGTTCCTGTTATCAGACAGAATACAGCTTTGAGAAAGAGATTAAATTCAGTTATAGATAAATAGTAAGTTACATTTTGCACACCAGTTAGTGACTGATATCTACACATATTAATATTTGAAAATTGTGAAAATGTTTGTGTGTGTGTGTGTGTATATATACAGATATTTGAAAATCATAAGTTTATCTTAGCAACTCCAATGCAAATTTAATATCACAAAGTTCTTCCTTATCGTTCCCCCATCCTATACATGCAAGTCCTTTCTCCTAGTGGAAACCCTGTTTACCAACAACATCAATAAATACAACATCCCTCACGTAATGGGCACGAGGGGTGACAATCAGCTTTGCATCTCATGAATATTTATAACCAAATAAATAAATAAATAAATACAACAATACCACTGCCAAGAGCAAACTACTACTTGTTCTTCTGTAATTTTGGATTATAACCCACTAAACAAATATGTGTTCAAATATACTCAAATCGATTATCTTCTCTGTGATTATGCTATCAATTTTATATACAGTAAGGATCATTTGCTTCTGTTAGCAAACAATTTTAGAGCTTGACCTTTTCATCCTTTTTTATTTTCATTTTTTGAATATGTAAATTGTTAGTATGGTTCAAAATCTCAACCAATTTACAACACACACTCAAAGTCTCTCACTCACTTTCCCATCCCTTTGGCTTCATTCCCACCCATCCCCTATTGTAAAACATGTTCATTACTTTCTTAATCTTTTCTAGTTTTTGAGGGAGGGGACAAAAATAAGAAAATGCATTTAACTATTCTTATATCCCCAAAGGAGAATACTTTGTGATCGGGCTATTTCTCCTGTCCCACCCCGAGCCTCCAAGCTGTCAAGGAAAAAGAGAATTGGAAGAAGAGATTCAGGAAGATGTCAGAGGTACCAAAAGTCCTGCACCTGCCCCATGCCCCAGGAACTGGAGAAGAAACTGCTGGAGTTTAAGGGTTTAAGGATGAAATAGTAAAAGTTGAGAGAGGCAAACTGCACATATGTGCCTGGGGCAGGAGTAAGGAGAGGAGATAGGTTCATGAAGAATCAGGAGCAGAAGGAATTGTCAGTCTCCCTCCTTTACAGAGAAGTTGTAAAGCAGCCCCAGTTTCCCAGAGTCCTGAGAGAGACAGAGAAAGAAAGAAAGAGAGAGATAGAGAACCTAGTGGTAGGACAAAATGACTCAGCAGACAATGGTGGTAGGGACTCTGTAACAGGAGGATGATGGAGACAGGCTGTCTTGGCAAGGAAAGCAAGTGGTAATGGGCACCAATGACCAGAAGCCCAGCATGCCGCTTTATGTCTCAGCAGATACAGCTCAGGACAGATCAAGCACAGCAGACCCCAGGGTTTGTAATGAACGCCCGGGAGAAGGAAGAGGAAATATCATGATTTGGTAGTTTATTTCAAATCCCGAATCAGAGAAGTCACTGAAGGGATGTTTTTTTGGCAGTAGCTGGTTCCTGCCAGCTTAGGTTCCTGCTATCAGCAGAATGCAGGCTTGCGATAGAGATTAAATTCAGTTACAGGTAAATGGGAAAGTTACGTTTTTGTACACCGGTTAGTAGCCTTGAAGACATTGTGCCTGTGGACTTTTTTCCTGGAAGAAAGTCCGTAATCTAACCGGATTTTCAAAAGGCCTCTGAACCCAAACAGGTTAATAACAACTATGTTTAACAGAGATAATGCAAGAGCAAGAAAAAATAAGCCGAGGCGCTTGTTTCACCCCAACAGCTGCATTGTACGTTTTATGTGATCACTGGGCCCTTTTGCTCTTCTCTGTTTTCCTACCTGGATGTCCTCATCTTCACTCTCCAGAATTTAACTCACTCTTCTGTAATCATCATGTACTTTTCTTTTCTTTTTTCCCTGGTATCTTACATGTTTGCAGTTATGTGGTAAATGATATTTCTTCTTTTCATCATTATCAGTTATTCAACTGATGCTTATGATGGTTAGCATGTTCCTTTTCAATTTGTAATTCTAGATAGTTCAGTTAAAGTCTGCATTATTGGCTTTATATGTATACATTTTCACTAAAGCAGAGTTCTGTATTAACATATAAAGTGCATGTATGTCCATTGTGAGGGATTTTTAAGACGGAAGCAGTGTATCTTGGGGGGGAAAAAGGAGATTAGGATAGCACTTGATAATCTGTGTTGTAATCCTAGATCTGCCAAGTGTTCAGCTCTGTGACCCTGCAGATCTCTTACTATTATTCCCTCAGGTGTGAAATAAGTTTGTTAGATGATTACAAGGAAGCCACAAGGCAGGGTATGGGCCAGGTTACTGGGAAAACAGACACATCTTTTGATGATCCAGCTCCCCATCTACATGGCTCCCCATCCTGCTTTCAGACAGATGGTTCTTCTACTGTCTTCACATCGTGGGCCTAACAATTTTCATATCATCATGTATTTTTAAATGTACTGAAAATATACAAATTTTGGAGAATGAGAACTATGAACTATTGTTCCTAAAGCCCACTTACCTTTGCTTCTAGACAGTATAGCATTTAAGTCAATTTTCAAGCAAAAAGTAAATATATAAATAACGCTGTTGGCCCCTTTCCCCACTAGGCATTTTCAATCACATTGGGAGTTAATATAAAGTAATATACCTAGGGATAAGGGAGAGGGTGTTTTGAACAATTCATTAAAATGCAATAGTTTTTACATTTCAAGAACAATTTTTAAAATCTTTCCAATATGAAACTGAAATTTAGGGCTTTTGCAGCCAACTCCCCACACCCCAACCCTCACACTCTCCTTGTGGGATGGTGAAGAAACACTGATAATCACAACATTTTAAGCTCAGAACTACATGAACACTTGTAAACATTTTTTCTGTTATCCAAAATCAGTCACTTGCAAAACATTATTATTTGCATAAACCTTTTTCCTAATGAAATCTTACCTGAACTGCAAGCTATATGCAAAGAGAATATGGGAGGCAAAAGCTCATTTTTTTGTTGCCATACAGATGATTTACCTCAAGTCCCATTAAAGAACCCCTAACTCTGATGAACAAGATTGGATTATGTGGAAGCCAAGAGACTCACTTGGTGCCTCTGGCCCAAAGCCTACACTAAAAGCAAATCAAGCAGCCTCCTCTGCCCCTCCTCACAGCCCCCTCCAAGGAGGGTCTATCACTCCATAGACATGAGAAGAGAAAGGAGCAAACCAAAGAAGTCAGTCCAAAGAAAGTCAATCCAAAAGGAGATCACAAGAGCATACCAGTTAGTTGGGACTCTCATTACAGGCACCAGAACATACGCTGACAAGTACAATCACAACAGGAGGAAAATCAAGCACTTCACAGAATCCTAAGGAAGGATAAGAACTAGGACAGCTCTGACAGTCCGGGGAGCTGCATCTCAGGGAGGGTCTCTTTAGGTCTCTGGCATCAAAATGGCTCAGTCCCAACAATTTTCTACCCTGGAATTATTCTTTTCTGTATTTTTTTAAAATCTACTAGTAACATGTCCCAATAAGAGGGTCCATACTCATTGAAATCACATGAGTCTCAGTGATGTACAAGGAGTGTTGGTCTAAATTCCATTCCCAGGAGGGATCCCCTTGGTCTTTCTTGAGTCACTGCTGACCATTGACAAAGGGCTGGTGCACCGTGAGTGATTGTCTCATCCAGACCACACAAAATGGAGGAAGAATAATCTCCTATGAGAAACCAGGTTAATTCAAAAAATATAACCTCAAGAATATAGATGCTCAAACTTTACAATATTTGCCCAAATGCCTGAAATTTTAATAATACAAAACTCTTCACATTATCAACTTAATTTTTTTCTAAAATAAATTCCACCTCTACTGAGCCACAGAAAATGAAAATCCTAAAATGTATATGAAAGCATATCTCTTCCCCAAGTTCCTTGTACTTCTTATTCTGCTCAGTTCCTTCCAAAAGCATTTAACCTAGGTACCTAACTAGAATCAGGGATCTATCTTCAGCAGATAAAGGCAAGGACATCTTCTGCCAAAATGATGTGTTCCGTCAGAGTTGTGACTTTTCTAAGCCCAAATCTTCCATGACCCACTTCCTCAAGTTCAAGAGAGTTGACAGGTAACAAGTTTATCATAGCATCAGCTCCACTCTTGCAGAATTTAACAGACTCAAGCAAATCCCTAGAATGAGTCCATGTGTGAAGACTGAAGAAATTTACAATTCAAGAATGAACTAATATGCAAAATTGTTTCTCAAGTAAAAGCTCAAATTACAACCTAGTTCTGTATTGGATTTAAGAACCATAGCCTATTAACTTAATAAATGTCGTGTTATCCATAAAGAGCTGGTAGAAAAAAAGAACAGGGGGAAAAATGTGCTACTAGAGTCCAGCATATGCCAACTTTAAATTTAGTTGTGACTTCTGGACCTCCATAATCATGTGAGTCAATTCCTATTTAGATAGATAGATAGACAGACAGACAGACAGACAGACAGACAGACAGACAGACAGACAGACAGATAGATAGATAGATAGATAGATAGATAGATAGATAGATAGATAGATAGATAGAGATAGAGAGATAGATAGAGAGATGATAGATAGATTTATAGATATATAAATATCTGTAATATTTATATATATATATATATATATATCCCCCATTTCCAGGACAGTGCATCATAATCTACAGAAGAAAGAAAGATAACATCTTGTTCTCAGTATCCCCCTTGAAAATGCCAAATATTTTGTTTGACCTTTCAACCTCAGCAACATATTAAATGGATATCCTCATGGAAACTTTTAGGATGATTCCCAAGTTTTTTCTCGCCAGAATGCTGCCTTCTAAAATCAAAGGCTTTACAGAATTTAGAGGTTTCTAAAATTGAGTAGAGGGGTAAATATTGGTAATAATGCCAGCTTGAGACTGAAACACTGCTTGCTGAGTTAACTTACTTGAATCCCAATAGGGGAAATAAAAACAAAAACCTCTAGTAATGAAGAAAAATATAGTGCAGCCTCAGTTTTCTATTTTGGAGCACTTGCAGAAGGCTCAGGAAACAGGTTGTTCATCACTCTTTTGGCATTTCAGGATTTTGTTAAGTATTGGATAAAAAGGCAAAAAAGAAATATTATTTGTTGAGTTGTAGAGTATGTATCTAAATTCAGCCACCTGTTAGCAAAGTGAAGACAATGATTTAGTGATGGAAAAAAAAATTTTTATTTATTTATTTTAATTGACAAATAAAAATTGTATGTTTTTATGGTACATAACATGATGCTTTGATATATGTGTACACTGCAGAATGGCTAAATCAAGCTAACCAACATAGATTATCTTACATACTTATCTCTTTAAAAATCTACTCTCTTAGCAATTTTCAAATATACATTGTTATTATTTATAGTCATCATTTTATACAATAGATCTCTTGAATTTATTCCTCCTCTCTAAATGAAACTTTGTATCTGTTGACCAATAATCTCCCTAGTCTCCCCTCCCCCAATACACACACACACAGCCCCTCGTAACCACCATTCTACTCTCTGTTTCTGTGAGTTCAAAATTTTAGATTCCACATATAAGTGAGATCATGCAATATTCATCTTTCTGTGCCTGGTTTATTTCACATAACATAATGTCCTCCAGGACACAAATGACAGGATTCCATTATTTTGTAAGGCTGAATAGTAACTCAGCGTGTATATGTACATTTTCTTTATCAATTGACAGACACTTAGGTTGATCCCATATTTTGGCTACTGTGAATAGTGCTGCAAAGAACACAGAGTGCACTATCTCTTTAACATACAGATTTTATTTCCTTTACATATATACCCAGTAGTGGGATTTCTGGATTTAAAAAAAAATCTTTTGAATTTTAAAATACAATGTTCTGGCCACCCAGGTAAGCGAGCCCTCCCACAGTGGTGGCAAGCACCAGTGGAACCCCACTGCTAGACACGGCCTCTCACCCCTTCTTGGATCCAGGGGTTTGCACTAGCCTATCAGGTCCAACCTGCCAAGTTTGGCCTAGCAGAACCACACAGGGTTAGGGGCCCATTCTACCACCACAGAATCTGGAACAGGAACCAAGGTGGTTTAACATAACCACCACCACACCTACTGTCAAGCAAAGACAATTCACCTCCACAGTAGCAACCAGGGTCACTCCACAGCCAACCTCAATGTAACAGAAGAAGCAAACCCTCTACCAGATGACCAAGTGTCAGTGAAAAAATACTCAAAGCAGAAACAAGAAGAATGACACCATCAAAAGAATACAGGAATGCTCCAAAGTCAGACTCCACAGAACAGGGAATCCTTGAAATGTCTTAAAAAGAATTTCAAGCAATGATCTTAAGAAAACTTGAAGAAATAAAGGAAGACTTAATCAGAGAACACAATGGAACAAAAGAAACATCCAGAATATGAAGGAGAAAATCAACAAAGAGATTAATACCTTTAAAAAGAGAGTAGCAGAACTTCTAGAAATGAAAGACTCACTCAATGAAATAAAAAACACAACTGAGAGCTTGAGCAGCAGGGTAGAGCAAACAGAAGAAAGAATTTAAGAGCTTGAAGATTGTCTGTTTGGAATAACTCAGGCAGACAGAAAAAAGAATTAAAAATGATGAGGAAAATCTAAGGGAGATAGCAGACAACCTCAAGTGCTCTAACATCCAAATTGTGGGTATTCATGAAGGGGAGGAGAAAGGAAAAGGTACTGAAAACGTACTAAAGGAAATAGTAATAGAAAACTTCCCAGGTGTAAGGCAGGATACAAACCTTCAGATACAGGAAGCTCAAAGGTCCCCAAACAGATTCAACCCCAAAAGATCCTCCCCAAGACACACAATAATTGAATTTGCAAAGCTCAAAGACAAAGGGAAAGTTCTACAAGCAGCAAGAGAAAAGTGTCAGGTCACTTATAGGGGAACCTCCATAAAACAGCAGACTGCTCAACTAAAACCCTACAGGCCAGAAGAAAGTGGAATGATATATTCAAAATATAAAAGAAAAAAATTTCTGGCCAAGAATTCTTTACCCAGCAAGGCTGTCCTTCAGAAATGAGGGAGAAACAGTGTATTTCCCAGACAAACAAAAGTTGTGGGAGTTCACCACCACACAACCAGCCCTGCAAGAAATTCTCAAGGGAGTCAGTCACCTGGAATCTGGTTAATGGTGACCATCATCACGAATACACAAGGAAGAGCAAAACCCACAGTTAAAACAAAAATGCCAGCTAGAAAGAGGAAGAAGCTAAACCATTCCACCTTAAATTCCCAATTAACATTGAAGAAGAGAAATAAAAGGGGAAATAATGATCGAAAAATATTTAAAACATCTAAACAAGAAGCAATTAAATACCAGAAATTAAGCAACACTTGTCAACCACTACTCTACATGTGAATGGACTCAACTCCCCATTCAAAAGACACAGACTGACTGACTGGATTAAGAAGCTAGACCCAAGTACCTGCTGTCTTCAAGAGACCCACCTCACCTGTAGAGACACTCATAGACTAAAAATGAAGGGTTGGAAAAAGATATACCACACAAATGGAAACCAAAAGTGAGCCAGAGTATCTATTCTTATATTGGACAAAATAGACTTTAAACCAAAAAACATAAAAAAAGACAAAGAAGGCCACTATATAATGATAAAGGGAACTATCCAACTAGAAGACATAATAATCATAAATATGTATGTATCCATTACCAGAGCACCAAGATATATTAAGCAAACACTCTTAGACCTAAAGAAAGAAATAGGACCTAATACATTAATAGTTGGTGACCTGAATACCCCTCCCTCAATATGGGACAGGTATTCCAAGCAGCAAGTCAATAAAAAGACACAGGATTTATCCACACCCTCAACCAAATGGACTTGGGAGATATATTCAGAACATTTCACCCAACAGCTGAAGAATACAGTTTCTTCTCATCAGCTCCTGGTACATTCTCCAGGATAGACCACATATTAGGTCACAAATCTAGTCTCAGCAAATTTTAAAAAATAGAAATCATTCCAACTATCTTTTCAGACCATAATGGACTAAAACTGGAAATAAACAATAAGCAAAATGATGGAAGCTATACAAATACATGGAAACTAAGTAATAGGCTCCTAAATGACTTATGGGTCCAAGAAGAAATTAAACAGGAAATCAAAAACTTTCTAGAAACTAATGAAAATAATGATACATCATACCAAAACCTGTGGGATACTGCAAAAGCAGTACTAAGAGGCAAATTTAGTGCAGTAAATGCATATGTCAAAAGAAGGGAAAGACTTCAAATAAATGACCTAACACTACACCTCAAAGAACTTGAAAAACAACAATTATCCAAACCTAAAGGTAGTAGACAGAAAGAAATAATTAAGATCAGAGCAGAACTAAGTGAAACAGAGACCCAAAAAATAATGGAAATGATAAACAAAACTAAACTTGGATTTTCAAGAAGATAAATGAAATAGACACACCATTAGCTAGGTTAACAAAAAAAAGAAGAGAGAAGACCCAAATAACAAAAATCAGAAATGAAAAGGGAGACATTACTACAACTGACACCACAGATACAAAGAATTATTAGAGACTTATATAAACAACTGTATGACAACAAATATGAAAATCTGGAAGATATGGATAAGTTTCTAGACACATATAAACTACCAAGACTGAACCAAGAAGAGATAGAAAACCTGAACAGACCAATAACAAGCAAGGAGATTGAACCAGTAATTAGCAATCTTCCAACCAAAAAAAATCTGGGTCCAGATGGCTTCACAGCTGAATTCTATCAAACATTTAAAGAGGAGTTAATACCAATTCTCCTCAAACTATTCCAAACAATTGAAACAGATGCTACTCTCCCAAACTCATTCTAAGAGGCCAACATAACTCTGATACCAAAACCAGATAAAGATACAACAAAAAAAAGAAAATTATAGGCCAATATCCTTGATGAACCTAGATGCTAAAATCCTTAATAAAATATTAGCATACAACAACCTATTAAGAAAATTATACACTTTGATCAACTGGGACTTATCCCAGGTATGCAAGGATTGTTTAACATACAAAAGTCAATAAATGTGATACATCACATCAACAAAATCAAGGACAAAAACCATATGATTATCTCAATAGATGCTGAAAAAGCATATGACAGAATTCAACATCCCTTCATGATAAAGACTCTCAACAAATTAGGTATAGAAGGAAAATACTTCAACACAATAAAAGCCATTTATGACAAGCCCACCACCAGTATCATTCTGAATAGGGAAAAATTGAAGGCCTTCCCCTCAAGGACAGGAACAGACAAGGATGTCCACTCTCACCACTTCTATTTAACACAGTACTAGAGGTACTAGCTAGAGCTAACAGGCAAGAGAAACAAATAAAGGTAATCCGGATTGGAAAAGAGGAAGTCAAACTATCTCTATTTGTAGATGATATTATACTGTATATAGAAAATCCTGAAGACTCTACCAAAAAACTCCTAGAGCTGGTTAATAACTTCAGTAATCTTGCAGGATACAAAATAAATGCCCCCAAATCAGTAGCATTTATATACTCAAATAATGAATTAACAGAAAGAGAAATTTAAAAGTAAGCCCATTTACAATTGACACACAAAAAATAAGATACCTAGGGATCAATTTAACCAAAGAGGTGAAAGACCTCTGCAATGAGAATTACGAACCACTTCTGAAAGAAACTAAAGAAGACCGAAAAGATGGAAAGATATTCCATGCTCCTGGATTGGAAGAATTAATATTGTGAAAATGTCTATACTACCCAAAGCAATCTACAGATTCAATGCGATCCCCATCAAAATACCAATGACATTCTCCACAGAAATTGAAAAAAAATCGTACCCTTCATATGGAAAAACAAAAGACCCCAAATAGCGAAAGCAATCATGATCAAAAAAAAAAAGCCAGTGGCATAACTCTGCCTGACTTCAAATAATACTTCAAAGTTTTTGTAACCAAAACAGCATGGTACTGGTACAAAAGTAGACATTCTATATAGGATCCGAACCCGCGGCGGCGGGAGCGTCGCCGCGCTCCCAGCGCAGCACTCTACCGAGTGCCCCACGGGCTCGGCTAAAAGTAGACATTCTGACCACTGCAGTAGAATAGAGAACCCACAAATCACTCCTCAGACTTATAGCCATCTGAGATTAGACAAAGGCAGCAAAAACCTACATTGGGGAAAAGATTGCCTCTTCAACAAGTGGTCCTGGGAAAAATGGATATTCATATGCAGAAGAATGAAACTAGATATGCACTTCTAACCATACAGTATAATCAACTCAAAATGTATTAAAGACCTAGGTATAAGACCTGAAACTGTAAAATTACTAAGGGAAAATACAGGTGAAACACTTCAGCAGTTAGGTCAGGGCACAGGCTTTATCAACATGAGTCCAAAAGCACAAGCAGCAAAAGAAAAAATAAACAAATGGGACTATATCAAACTAAAAAGTTTCTGTACAGCAAAGGAAACAATCAACAGAGTGAAAAGACAACCTACAGAGTCGGAGAAAATTTTTGCCAATTATACATTTGACAAGGGATTAATGTCCAGAACATACATAGAAATCAAGCAATCATACAGTAAAAAACAAATAACCCAATTAAAAAGTGGGCAAAGGAACTTAATAGACATTTTTCAAAGGAAGACATACAAATGACCAATAGATACATGAAAAAATGCTCATCACTAGTCATCAGTGAAATGCAAATTAAAACCACATTGAAATACCACCTCACTCCAGTTAGACTGGCTATAATCGAAAAGACAGTGAATAACAAATGCTGGCGAGAGTGTGGAGAGAAGGGAACATTACTGCACTGTTGGTGGAACTGTAATTAGTACAACCACTATGGAAAACAATATGGAGGTTTCTCAAACAATTACAGATAGACCTTCCGTATGATCCAGCAATCCCTCTTCTGGGTTAATATCCAGAGGAATGGAAATAATCATGTTGAAGAGATACCTGCACTTCCATATTCATTGCAGCTCTATTTACTATAGCCAAGATATGGAACCAACCTAAATGTCCATCAATGGATGATTTTATAAGGAAACTGTGGTATATACACACCATGGAATACTACTCTGCCATAAAAAAGAATGAAATACTCCCATTTGCAATGACATGGATGAACCTGGAAAAACTTATGCTGAGTGAAATAAGCAAAGCACAGAGGGATAAAGACTGCATGTGCTCACTCATATGTGAGAGCTAAGAGAGAAAGAAAGGAAGGAAAGAAAGGTCACAGTAGTGCCATGATCCAACAGAGGGAGGGAACATTCCTAGGGCTATATAGTGGAGAGGGGGAGGGGGAGGAGGAGAGAGGTTGGGGGATAATTGGTGGGGGACAAGGGGTACAAAAGTAATTTCTGGTAAGGGGTATGCCCCCAGTATGAATCTGGCCCTCCCATCGTGGGCAGGAGGGGTGACAATTAGCTTTGTATCTCATGAATATTCTTAATAAAAAATAATAATAAAATAAAATAAAATACAATGTTCTGTTAAGATCACCCTATTCAATTGAGTTATTCCAGTTTTAAGGAGTTTGGTATCTTTAAAAGGGTATTAAAGAAGTATTCACATCTTCTTACCCCTATTCTGCTAAAATATTCACCACAGAGTTTAGAACCCAGTAATAAATGTTTATTGAATAGAAGACCCTTCTACATTGCACAGGTCAAAGATATGTCTGTCAAAGTGTTAATTGTGTTTGCCTCTGATCCCTTGAAAATTTGAGTGATTTCTTTGCTTCTTCTTTGTACTTTCTTGCATATTCTGATTTTTTTTTTAACTTAAGCCTGCACGAGGAAAAAGGAAAATGCCTAATAAAAAGTCCACATATCACAGTAAGTTGCAGTTTAAGACTTAGGATTCCTTCCTTATTATTCAGAATAAACACTGGTTGTACTTTCTGAAGTAGTGTTAAAAAAAGATAAATCCAGACTTAGGCAAGGAGAGACTTTATTTGAAAGATGGCAACCTCACACCCTCTAGGATGACTATTATAAAATAATAATGTGTTTACAAAGATATGCAGAAGTTGGAATCAAGTTCCCATCCCCAAATGAATGGATAAACAAAATGTGGTATATACACACAATGGAATATTATTCAGTCTTAAAATGGAAGGTAATCTTGTCACATGCTATGACATGGTTGATCCTTGAGGACATTTGCTAAGTAAAATAAGTCAGTCACAAAAAGACAAACATTGTATAATCCCACTTATATGAGGTAGTTAAGTAGTCAAATTCATAGAGACAGAAGGTAGAATGGTGGTTGCCAGAAGCTGGAGGAGGAGTAAGGGGCAGTAGGGAGTTGTTGTTTAATAGATATATAGTTTCAGTTTTGCAAGATGAAAAAGTTCTGGAGATTGGTTGCCTAACAATAAGAATATAAACACTACTGAACTGCACACTTAATAATGGTTAAGATGATAAATGTTGTTACATGTATTTTACCACAATTAATTTTTTTAAGACTATTGCAGTAGGAGAAAGGAAACACTGCAAAAGGGAAAAATACTTTTTGTTCCCTAAAAATTTTGAAATTAAGCTTCCTTTTTTGCCCCCTCTCATGTTTCCATCAGGCAGCGGCTTACATTTACACGTCCATGGATTCTCAGAAGAGGCTGTTCAGGAGGGGGGGTTCCACGTTCCAGTGCTGGCTCAGGAGGAGGGTGGGTCAAAGTTCAGCAGCCTATGAGGAGAGAAGAAGCCTGACTAAAGCGGGGTCAAGTCACTTTAGTGGACATCTTGTCCAGATTCGTCAGTAAAGACAAACAGGTTAGCTAATCATTTACTAGATAAAGCATGAGAGTGTGGAGGGCCTACGTATGGCCTTGTCACAGGTGAGCAACGGAGTCACTGTGAGTCTAATCTAAGTTATATGGGAAAGGGTGATTCTTTGCAGTAAGCCATTTCCTAGAGCACAAAGGGTGTGGAGTGAAGAGGATTTCTTAACTCTTGCTGTTTTCCAGGAGCACGGGGCTCACGTGAAGTCCAAACCTGTCAGTGACATGGTACAATAAGACAGAGACAGAGTGCTGAAGTGGGAGTCAGGCGGATTGATGCCCATGCTCTAAGATCCTCCACAGTTGCTATCTCTGGGCCTCAGCTTCCCTGTTCCTAAAATCAAGTGAGTGAAGACACTGGCATGACTCAAACAGAGGTCTCTGAAATGTCTTAAAAAGAATAAAACACTAGAGCAGCATTGGGTATTATTAAATGTAAGCCTACTGCCTGATGGAAATGTGAGAAGTGGCAAAAAGGAAGCTTAATTTTAAATTTTTAGGGGACAAAAAGTATTACAATTATAAGGAACTACATTTGACAATATATATTTAGGAGCTAAATTGTATGCTGGAAAGTATAAATCCTAGAAAAATTTAAGAGACTAGAAGTTCTATAAGGATTAGAAGAGAAAGCAAAATGTTCCTGAAGGAAGAGAGGTTTGACTTGGGCCTAGATGGAAGGTAATATTTGCTTGGGGCAAGCACAGGGGAAACACTGGTAGTATTCAAAGGTTATAAAATGGCAGCATTATCTGCTAGGGATCTATATTTGTCTGCTAGTGTTAGTCTGCTAGTGTTGCTATAACAAAATACCACAGACTGGGTGGCTTAAGCAATAGAAATTTATTTTTTCACAGTCCTAGAGGCTGGAAGTCCAAGATCAAGGTACTGTTGGGTTGGTTTCTGGTGAGGCCTCTCTTCCTGGCTTGTGGACAGCTGCCTCACGTGTCCTCACATGGCCTTTCCACGTGTATGCACATCCCTAGTGACTCTTTCTCTTCTTATAAAGACCCCAGTGATATTGGATTAGGGCCCACCCTTATGACCTCACTTAACCTTAACTGCCTCTTTAAAGGTCCTGTCTCCAAATACAGCCACATTGGAGGTTAGGGCTTCAATGTATGAATTTTGGGGAAACACAATTCAGCCTATAAGAGGACTCCTAGGAAATAAGGTTAATAAGTAGAGGGGAGACCAGTATAGAGATGCATAAAAATGAGGTTTCTGGGAAATAAGTCTGGCATTCTCATCACACCTGTGCATTAAAGACAGCTCCACCCTGAATGCCCTAATCCATTTGTGAGGAAAATGGAGTAGTTTAGTCAAGCCCCCTCGCCTCAGGTCAGCACATTCTTTGTAAACAAGTTGTGTGGGAGTAGAGTTAGTGCACATGCATCCCCATGTATCCTTTCGCTTGTTGCTATTTTTGTGTGCTCTTCAGTGTGTGAGGCAGTGGCTCTGAACTGCTGGTCGGCAGGGCTCGCATCTGAAATAAAGCCTGTTATTTCTTCACCCATGGCTCCAAGGACCTTTTCCTGTTACCTAGCTCATAGACCTGTGTGTGAAGAGTTTGAGACCCAGTCTGGACAACAGGCGCAAGGGGTCTGTGAGACCTAGCCCTAGCTCTACACCATGTGTTCAGTTAGTCAAGGCCATGACAAAGTCCCTGGGCCCCTATACTTACACTCCTTTAATGAGTGAGTGAGGTGGGAAAAACAAATACTTCACCCGTGAAAAGTCAAGGACCACTTCCCAGAACAGTTTTGTCCTTTCCACCTTGGGAAAGCCTGAAGGTACAGAGAAAAAGATATAAGAAAAGGTTTTCTGCACTTTGAAATACTCACAGAGGGAAGATGAATAGACACTAATGACAGTGTTTGACCTAGATGTATCAACACCCTACAGTTGAATTAATCTTAGTGCACAAGACATTCACCATCTTGACTGGACGAGAAACTGCCTCTTCAGAGATGGAATAAAGCAAAACCCTGCTTTTTTTTTTTTTTTTTTGACTTGTTAGTCTCACTTGGGGGAAAAAAATGACTTCCAAATTTTGAGCCAGGAGTTTGGAAACATCCAAAAAAGTAACTTTAAAAAAATAAAATATACGGTCTATTTATAGTTTTTGGAGAGAAACAATAGGATGCTACAGAACGTCCCAAGAAAGATAGTAACCGCTAGTGTAACCATGGAACATGTCCATTGTTCTCTTTTTGGAATCTTCCATCTCCCAAGGTCCTTGTTAAGACAGTGTTTCTCTACTGTGGGCAATTTTGACAATAGACAACATTTGGCAAATGTCTTGGGCTTTTGGCTCTTTCTGGGGATTGGGGTTGCTACCGGCACTTAGTGGGTACAGATCACGAATATTGCTAAACATCCGCCAGTGCACGAAGCAACCCCCCACAACAAGGAATTAACCAGCCCAAAATGTCAAAAATGCCACACTTGAGAAACCTTACAATTAGAGAAAAGAAAGAGATTTTGAGAAAGAAAGGCTGACACAGAAAACCTGCCTGCTGGAGCAGTGCCTTTGCAGGGCAGCTGGTGATCCTCTCACCACTTCCTGGCTCCCCTGAAAGGTCTTGGTACAGAAGAAGGTTTAGAGAATGCCATGAAGGACTTTCTCATGCTTTCCCCTCAGTTGGGAGCTGCTGGGCACATGGAGCAGGCCTGACCTACCTTACCTACCCAGCAGGTGCCAAAGGGCTGGCACAGACCCCGGCCACACCTAAGTCTTACTGCAGTACTGCTCATCCCAGGAAGTAGAACTGAGAACCCTCCACTCTATGGAAACACAGCATGTGGGTGAATACATATTACTCCCAATCACCAAATCCCATAAATGTCAAAAGCCTCCTTTGCACAGGAATAGCACAGCAGTTGGACATGACCAACAGTGCAAGTCATTTGTCATTCTCCCAATTCACCACACAACTGTCTCTTTGACCCTATTGCTGTCGTTCTTACTCATTCTGCTCCAGTCGCACTGGTCTACTTGGTGTTCCTCCAACATGCCACACACGCATCAAATGCACCAGCATGAGCTCTGACACTTACGTGCCCTCTGTTAGGATATTCTTATCCCAGAAGTCCTCTCCTTCCCTCAGATTTCTGCTCTCAGGATGCCCGCATGACCACCCATTGCTGCACCTCCCACACCCATGATTCCTAGACTCTTACCGGGATTCTCTTTCCTTGTAGTGTTTACCACAGCCTGCCATTCTACATACTATCTGTTCATTGTCTTTCTCCCCTCCCCCACTAGGATATAGGCTCCATGAGAGCAGGGACTTATCTAAGTATTCAGAGTCTAGAATACTACCCCGCCCATCACAGGCACTCAATCAGTTTGTTAAATAAACATAATTTAGCCTTTCTATTTTCTTGATCTCTCTCCATTTTCCTCCAATTAGTTTTTCCTAAAACTTGCTATTTTCTGATTTTCATCTTATTGATTTTTATTTCTTTGGCTAAGTATTAAGCCAGTCCCTGTTAGTAAACACTTGGTTGGCCGCTGGAGCTAAGAAGTTTGCTGAACTTTCAATAAACAAGTACTGCACAGCTGCCACAAGTCGCGGTTCCGAGAGGAAGCCTGGGCTTGCCCTGTGGAGGAAAAGCGGGAGAGATCCAGCATTCACCCCAGTGCTTGAATGTAAGGACGCACGAGATCTGCCTGTGCTGAAGAACAGTGCTGCGAGAGGTCACAGAGGCCAGATGGTTCTGTCTGTAGAGATGACAAAAGGCTTCCTGGAACAACTAGTGTTTGAAAAGAAACTAGAAAACCAGGCAGGATTAGGGAGAAAAGACAGTCCGGGTAGAATTATGAGAGAATAATGGCAGATACATTAGGCTGAAGTGTTTGATGACAGGTTCAATAGAGAGAGGAAGTGAATTAACCAGGCCGAAGCTCAGTGAATAAACTGTAAAATGAAGAGAAGTTAGCTCCAACCTTCGTGACAGTATGACTACAATAACAGTGATAGCGGCGATGCCATCAGCAAAAATCAGAAAGGGACATTTTTGGGTCAAGGAATGATTAGTTTGGTGTCTACCGTGTTGTGTTCGAGATTCCAGAACAGCCCCCATAGTGGAGTGGAGCCCTGTTCCTGCCTGTGCAGCTTCACAGCTTTCTCCTCTTTCACACTTCTCTTTTTTTCCTCTTTTCATACTTTGCCCAGAAAGTAGCCAGAGTGGATTATGTGGCTTGCCAATAAGACTTCTGATCCATAAAAACCATCAAGCAACAATTTTCCCACCTAATTTCTTATACATCTGAATTCTTTCTATTAAGTGGGACTGTGTGAAATGGACATTTTTATAGGTAAAAATGGTTACATACAGGCAATTGTACATCAGTGCTGTGGTGATAAGCACACACTCTGGAATCAAAGAAACCTGGGTTAAACCCTGGCCCAAAATTTATCAGCTGTGCAATTTACACTCCCTGAGCCTCAATTTCCTCAGCTATAAATAGCAGTGATCTGGGTGTTGTATAGATGGGGGACTAAGTGGAGGACACATGAAGCACTTAGCACAGTGCTAGGCACATCTTACCCTTCTTTCCTCCTATTGCAGAGGATATAACGCCCCTCCTTATCTTCGAGGTTTCCTGTATCTCCTCCCTCCTTTTTCCATGAGCTTTGCTTCCCTGACACTCCCACACCTTCGACCACTCTTCTCTATCCCTGGAGTCTTCGGTATCAGGACAAAACGTGACTCCCCTGGCCCCTCCTGGCACGCTGCTGTTTTCCTCCTTCCAGCAAACCTTGTGAGTGCGCTGTGTATAACTTCTGCTTCTGCTTCCTTGGGGTCCACCCCACCTGCAACTCCTTGGAGCAGAACAACTGCCCCTGCAACTCTACTGAAATGGTCATCTCAAATATTACCAATGACTTCTCAATGAACAAATTTAGTAATTATTTTTCAATTGTAGTCCTTTTCGGTTTCTTTGAATTACAGATATTTGAAACTGGCAACTACCTACTCTGTCATAAAACCTCTCCAAGGCTTCGAGACTTGAAATCACCCTTGGTGGTTTGATGACAGACTAGGTGGTCCCGTCCTTCCCAATGTCTCCCATGTCCTATTCCCCGATTCCCACTGCACTTTTTCTTTTTCTTTTTTTTCTTAATTTATAAGTTCTTAATGTAAAATTTACACTTACCATGACACTTCCAATCCCTTTCCCATCATAAACATCTTTGCCTATAGTTTCTATTTAAATATTTGAATGGGTCTTTACATATCTTAAAATTTTTAACCAAAGGAAGAGCATAAATGAGTAACTCTTTTTTTCAATTTCCTGTTAAATTACTGGGTTGAAGAGGAAAATGACTGACTCATTTACAACAGGATTGTTCAGAACAGTGGGCTTAGAGTTCTTGGAAACTAGTTATATAGAAGGAATTGCTGCATTCATTTTAAAGCAGGAGAAGTTAATCTATCTAATTCAGGATCCATGGCTGTAAATCTTTCGCTGGGCATATGCCATACTATCAGAGATTGCAGAAAGAGCACAGGGAAAGAGTGAACTGTTTCAGGAAAAGGAAAACTACAAAGGAGATTTGATTAATTGGCTCCCCCAGCCAAAGCCTTATCAGTGCCATGCACAAGGCCTCACTATGTCCATGGAGCACACGTTGAAATATCAATCTCCGAGGCCTTATACAAGCCTGAGAGTGGCCATTACTTTTTCTGTTTAAACTTAATATTGCTAAATAATTTCCTCAGAGTCTTACAATATAAGACATGATTTGCCCCAAGACATGTTTTCACTGAAATCCTTAAACTAGATAATCTTGTTATTAAATAAATTCTTATCTAAAATCTAACTTTGGACCTGTCTTTTTTAAATATATCTGAAATTGTCACCAGAGGAAAATTATAGCAGATCTGACTGTATAATTCTATACATTCCTAATCGAACTCAGTTCTTAAAATCATTTTAGTATAACTAAATTTTTTTTCAAAGAACAATTTGCACTTGAGTGAAATATTCAAAGCATGTTGTATGTGTCGAAAAGTTTGCTTTACTATTTGTAAAAGAACCCAGTTCTCAAGTGTAATTTATTTTCAATGCTTTCATCAAAAACACCCAAGAGGATTTCATTTTCATCCTTCTTGAACAAATCAGATAAATGTTATTACTTCAAGTTGGCATAGGAATATCTATTTTGAAATTTATGGAGTATTTTAATTTGAAGATAATGTATTTAGATATGCATTTGGTGATAATGGTTCTAATTGAAGTATCTTTGTTTTTGGTGGGTTTTTTTTAAGACAACTAATCTCTCTTTATTCTATGTTTTTTCCATCTTTCTTAAGATAGCAACAACAAATCTTTTCTCCAATCTACAAGATGGAAAGTTTTGTGAAGTACTAGATTTTATTTTTTCCAGTTGAAGTAGAATTTTTCATCTCTTGAAAGAAAATGAAATAAAAGCCAACAGAAAATGAGGCTAAAATCACCTTGTCAGGAATGACTGAAGGCTACAGAGAAAATGAACAAGTAAAAACAGAAACAAACATTCAAATGAATATAAATGGATCAAGCCAGACTGTGAAGAGAAGCAAATAGGTCTCTGAGGAAAACGGTAAGGGAGCAAATGTTAGAAAGTCACAAAACACCTGTGCTCAGCTCTTCCTCCTCTAATGCACTTCCTGCCATGCTCATGGTAAACTCACAAACTCCTTTTACTTATTTCATTCGTGTAAACTTTTCCTAAACACTAGAGCTCCATTCTGCCTTTCCTTGAAGGCAAATAAAATTGATAAATATTTGGCATTGCCCACCCAGACATGAGGAGATGTAACGAGGTCTGAGGAGTTCACTAAGCCATAAGTGAGGAAGATCAGGTTCAGGTCCCAGGTCTGTTTCTGCATTAGTCCATTTCTGTTGCTTATAACAGAATACCTGGAAATGGGTAATTTATAAAGAAACAATATTTATTGTTAACTGTTTTGGAAGCTGGAAAGTCCAAAGTCCAGGGAACACATCTGGTGAGGGCCTTTCCTTGGTGGTAACGCCACAGTGATGCAGGGTATCACATGGCAAAATAGCAGAAGCAGAGAGAGAGCTTCTCCTCACCCCGTCACCTTTTAAAGACACCAGAACCAGTATCATTATTCCAAGAATGGATCAAACCATTCATGAAGATACAGTCCTCACAATCCAATCATCTCTTCACGGCCCCACATTTCAACTACCATAATAGAATTTCCCACTTCAACATTGTCACAGTGGGGGTTAAGTCTCTAATACATGGATTTGGGGGGACACAATTCAATACACAGCAGATTCTCACTATCTCTAGGAGGCAAAATGTTTCTTTCTAACAAGTTAAGAAAAACAACACCTATTCATTAAATGCCACATGGTGATATGGACCAAGTAAGTTATTCTAGGAAGTGATGGATGCTAAGAAAATGTTACCAGGAGTGGGGTTTAGAAGTCTGGGCCTGGGTTGCCTAAGAGATGTTAAACCAAACTCAGGATGTAGCATATGACAAGTGCTCTGTAAATATATATGAGCAAGTGAAGAAATGAATGCTTCTGTTGTACACAATGCCAGCCTGGCCTATGAAATTAAGAAAGAGAAGCTTGAACTGTGTGTTCTAAGACATTCTCAACAAAATCCTGACCCTGCAACATGATAGTAGCTCCATAAATATTTGTTAAATGAAGGAATGAACCAATCCAGTCAGAGGAGTTACTTAATTTGTGGGACTTGTTGCAAAATGAAAATTCAGGGTCTTTTGCTCAAAAAGCAAGAAAAAAGTGCTATTAAGTGTACTAAAATATAAAGGTTTTTTTTCTTTCTTCCACAATCTCTTTCTCTCTCTCAGCTTGTTATTGCTTTTTAATTGCTATGTAACATAACTCTGAGTAAATAAAAATTAAAATTTTCACATAAATTTTACCATTTTTCTTTACATTTGGTAATGCCAGGTTTAAATGAAAATATAAAAGTATTTAAATAGTATGCCCAATCATCATAAACACTCATATATATTTATGTATTTTGTCCTTACTAGACCAGTAGAAACATTGCACAAAGCTAACTCATGATCTCTTCTTGTTTTCACTTCTTCATAAGTGCATATTCTCTCAACACACATTACCTTCAGTTTACTGATAAATAAGGAAGGACTGAAAGGAAAAGAAACTATGGTTGCCCTATCTTTCTTTTTTCCTTGTAATTTCAGTGGATGTAGTTGGCTAATACAGCAAAATAGCATAAATAAGAAAAGATATGATAGGGTTCCTTGGTTGTTCATGTTTATTGGAAAAACACTGCTTTCTTTCTGACTTCTAAGCAAGTTCTGGTTCATATGGAAAACATGGCCTCCTCGGGCTATCAGCATCCTACTAATCCCTATCATAGAAGTAACATGTTCACCTTGTGCTCACTTTGAGTCTTGCTGAGCTCACATGCATTATGGGCCTTCAAAATTCTGTGCCCTTGGGGCATCATGACCACTATATGCATATAGAACAACCACTGAACTACAGAAACACATTGTATGTGTATCTCCTCTGCTTAAGAACATGCTCCATTGTTCCAACCAGCTTCATTTACAAAACACAAGATGTCAGCATGGCAAGTGAGTATCAGAGGTCAGGGCATATTTAATAAATATTTAATAAAGATATTAAACCAAACTCAGAAACTAATGCATAATAAGTGTTCTGTAATTATTTGTTGAATGAATGAACGAATACAGAGAAGTAACAGGGAAGTAACTAGGAGACAAAATTATTAAGAATTTCAAGACAGCAACAGTAGAGAATTAAACTAAGAGCAGAGTTCTTCTGAGCACAGGGCCCTATGCAACTACATAGGTAACAGGCCCATGAAGCTGGCCCTGTACATCTGATAGATCAATAAATTGAAAAAGAAAAGAAAGCAGGGTAGCAATGTACAGGTATAAGTCATTGTAATATTGATATTAGTAATAACAATGCTAACGTTTATTAAGTACTTATTATAGCCAGGAACCATTCTAAGTGCTTTATATGCATTAATTTATTTAATCTACATAACTACTTTATAAGGGAGCAAATAATATCATCCCTAATTTGAAGGTGAAGACACTGGAACATAAATAATTTTGCTAGGAAGAAGTGAAGCATGAACTAGAACTCAAGCAGTCTAGCTCCAGAACTGATGCTGTTAACAAACACACTGTCTAGCCTCCAGCATTCATTGAGCACTCAACATATACTGCTGTGAGTGATTTGCTTAAGACTTATGCTAAGTCTCTTCCAAGGAGCACTTCTCTGAAAACAACTTAGTAAGAGAGAGAGCCATGTGCTGAAATCACCATAGTGCCAGTCCAATGTAATGAGTAATACAATCCTTACAGGATATTTTCAGGGTCATGTTCTGACTCCCATACAAACATAAAATAAACATGGATCAAAGATTTATTTAACTCATTAATTAATGAAGGATCCAGTAAGATATATAAAACCAGTTCAAAGGAGAATCTAAAGGCAGACACATATAGGCAATCAGGAATGCTGAAATTAATTTACTAATAGATGTAAAACTGATCAATGTCCATGTGACAAAGATTGATTACATCTCCACTGGACAAAATTTGTTCATAACTTTATGAACAAGAATCATTTGCATTACTATCAGTTTTCTACAACTAACAGAGCTGTAAATAGCTCAAAGACAATGAAAGATGCAGACTCTTATGGACTGAGATGATCCCCAGAAGAGTGCTCTAAATATCTTTTAGCTTTCCTTCAAAAGGACACCCTACTAGCAATATTTTTCCCATTTCATCTTTTTTCACTAATTTTTCTGATATAGTAAAGGTATGATTTTTTTCTCTGCTTCTTTTTCTTTTCATTGAACTCTTCTGGCAAAACCAAACTCCTCACTGGCCCAAATTATGTGCATTGACCTTGCCTGCACCTGAGGAAATCCCATAATGATAAAGACCGTAAATTCATAATGACCACCATCAACTGAACCCTCCATTCAGCCTTTAGGTGTCCTACTGCATTTCTGTGGTCATTTCACTGTCCCAATCTATACAACAACTATGCCAAACCATTTTTCTCTCTCATAAAATCTTTGATCAAAGTAATCTTCAAAATGTTTAGCTACCAGTTAGGTATGGACTGATCAGGCAGAGACTGCATGTAGCTTTGATGTCCAACAGTACTAAACTCTAGGTGCTGGATCATAGGAACATCTCGGGGTCCTGAGCAAGGGGAGGGGGCACAGAAGTAAGGGCATATAGGGACTCATAGGTTGGCTTAGGAGTATTTCAATATTTTAACCATCGGTATGGCCAGATTTCTCCACATCTCCAATTCACCCACTTCTCCAATCTCAACAGATGATCTCACCTCCTTCTCCACAGGGAAAACTAAAACCATCAGAAATCCTTTAGCTTTCAACTTATAAATGTATCCATCTACTGCACCTACTACATCCTCTTCTCATTCTTGAACGTAGAAAGGACTCTACAGGACACATGGAGAGTATATCTGACATCAGTTACAAACAGGATAGTGGGGGGAAAGGACAAGATTGGGTTTTTAAAATGCAGCAATATGGAGAAGGGGAAGGGAATATTGAAAGGAAGTAGATACCACTGGCTAAACTACGTTATGTTTCATAAAAGAAAAAACCAAGATAGTATGAACAAGAATGATAAAATACACATGGGTTCTATAGGAGGATTCCTTCAAGAAAAATTGTTGTGAGTCACTTCAAAAGGTTGAGAGAGTTGCTTCCCAGCAAGAGTGTATTAGGGAGCCCAATTATAAACTCAGCTGAAATGAGCACAAGAGACATGTGCAATACATCAAATCCCTAAAAATAAGAATTTAATGTGAGCTTCAGACAAGTAGAGAAATTAAATTTATTTGAAGACATCTCCAAGATACAAAGGACCAGAAATGCTAAAAAATAACAATCATAATAATAAAAAAATAAAAAATTTTTTAAAAAACTTTACTTTCACTTAGAAGACAAGGATAAAAAGTCTGCTCATCCCTTCAGAAGTGAGAAAGAAGTTTATGAACTAGAAGTGAGTGTACATGACTTTGTGAAAGAAACAGATTTACAGGAAGCAATGGACTGGCACTAGGCTTAGCATCCTCTAATAGGATCTCGAGAAATTTGGTATAGAACACTAAAAGTTGGTGTTCTCAAACACAGTTTTTATATTTTAAACCAGTAGTTCTTAAACTTGAGCTGGCATTCGATTTTTCTCAAGGGCTTGATAAAACAGATCGCTGGACCCCATTCCCATAGTCTATTCCAATAGTTCTGCGATGAAGCCTGAGAATTTGCATTTACAACAAGTTTCCGGGTGATAACTGATGCAGCTTGGAGACCACTGCTGTAATTATATCTAAAAATAAAATAAAACAATGGAAAAATACTTATTTGAGTGAATGGAGGGGAAATAAATGGCAAGTTGAAAAAAAATAGAAAACTACTTCTGAAGAAATAAATTCCTAGAAATTTTTGATCAAATGTAATGCGAATTAACTCAGTATATCACAGCTGAAGAAAATAAACAGTGCTTTCTCAAAGTTCTTCTGCTGTATTTTTCCAGACATCGCATCATTTGTTTTATAGTTTGCTCCCCACTTGTTTAACTTTTATGGCTTTTGCCATTTCCCTGGGATTTCTCCTCTTACACCATTGTGTCTCAGTGGACTTCCTGATATTTGTTTCAGCCTTCTGCTTCCTTCATTCTCAGACCTCCTCTTTTCCATACAGCATGCTCTTCTGATTGGCATCAGTAAGTTGCTGTTTCCCTGGATTCCTGCATTATTTTGGTTTCATCCCCGGCTGATTTCAACTTACTGGAGATCAGGCTAACTAAAAGTGAACACTCTAAATTAAAACCAAACAACTAAAAAAAAGGAATAAATGAAATCAAACAACTGAACAACATAGACAGGATAGTCTCAGCTCAAATATGCCCAGCCTTATTTTTGTAGGGTTAACAAAATCCACCCACAATATGTGAAAAGATTATTTACCTAACCAGCTCTACTACCGACTAGAGACAACCTGAAGGATGTTAAATCCTGTCCATCCCTCTATAAAAGGCAGCAATGGATGTGGTTGGATAGTACTTCATAGAAATCTATTCAAAATAAATCTAAAATTGAAAAAAAAATTTTTTAAAGAGAGAGAAGACATTTTAGCTGCTACTATCTTAAAGAGGAGAAGAATTAACAAAAGAATGGGGGTGAGTGGAAATACATTTTTTAAAAAATGAGTAAGAAAACACAGCTATTTTGAAGGTTTGCACAACCAAAAATTAATGAACATCTTTGTCACCTGATTTAGAATGTAGAAAATTGTGTTGGAGGAGGGGACAGTAGGAGGAAGAAGGGTAGTGAATTATACAGCATAAAATACATCTAAAATAGCAAAACTCATCAGTTATTTTTAAAATTCAAATAGTAAAGTTCAAGTGTTAGAAAAAAAAATTAGTCACTTGAAATTGATTTCTCAAAGATCATACTCCTAGATCATAAAGTCTTCCCAAAACAAACAAAACTAGTTTCTAAGAGAATTTAAGTCGTGTTTTCTGTGACAGTCGTCATTTCTGTGACCTGGCTAGGCTACAGTCCCAGTTACTCAAACACTAATCTAGGTATTGCTGAAGATATTTTGTTGATGTGATTAAAGTCCATAATCAATTGACTTGAAGTAAGAAAGATTATTTTAGATAGACCGGGTGGTTGTGATTCAATCAGTGGTAGGCCTTAAGAGCAGAACTGATGTTTCCCTGAAGACCTTCTGCCTGTACACTGCACCATCCACTTGGGCCCTGTTGTTTCAGCCTCAGTGTCCTTTCTCACAGCCTGCCATGCAGATTTTAGACTTGTCTAGCCACCCCCACAATCACATAAGTCAATTTCTTATGCTAATTTCTTAATATATATCTTCTATCGGCTCTGTTTCTCTGGTTGAACTCTGACTGCTACATTTTCCTTTTATAACTGCTCATCATATTACATATCTGCCTCCTGCTGATGCCCACAGGCCAGTTTCTTAGACATTCTACAGATTCTCTAACATCTAATGAATGAATATGTCAAAAGGGTATGACCTGGTAATCATTAAGAGCTTGTAGGAAATTTCTGTTTAAGGCAGCGGTCGTAGCCCAATTTCCCAATTAAATGAGAAAAGAATTTTTTAATGGAGGAAAATCATTGGATGCTGCTCATAAACCAGGAAAATTCAGAAAAAATATGCACTCTATGGTATATAGACTGGAAAAAATATTCACTGTCAGAATGAAATTGACTGCCAGGAAAGTAAGTGAACAAGATCCCCAACTACTGCAAAAATCAGGGTAATAATGAATGTATCTAACATTGGAACATTTACAATGTGCTAGGCACTGTTTGAAGTGTTTTATAAGTAGTAACCCCCTTAATCCTCAAAACACACAATGAAGTAGATACTAGAATTATCCCCATTTTATAGATATGAAAACTGAGGCAGAGTTTTTCAAGCAAAATGGCCAGCCCTCACCTGCAGTGCAAAAACAGACCAAAGCAACAAGCAAAGAGTCACCTATAGAGTAGAGTACCTAGGAGAAAATGAGAAAATGACAGAATCCACCAAAACAGTGAGGAACCACCACAAACACACACAAGATCTGAAAACTCATGACAGCAACATAGAAAGACACAGGAATCACCAGACCAGGACTGGCATGGAGACTGGAGAGACCCCGCAGTGCTGGGATAAGGTAAGCAAGAGTTGGCAGCCAATCCTCCCACTGCAGACACCTGAAAATCAGGCTACAAATTAACCAGCTGGCACTTTTAAACAGTGAGGTCAGCATGGGTAACTGCTAAGAGTCCAAATGACTGTATTCTTCTAGGGAGGTATACGCTGAGTCCCCCCAACCCTTCTTGGTCCTGGATTGCTGTTGTATATTGCCATTTTGAGATAGGAGCCAGGAGAGCTCAAAGTCCCACTGACCCAATGCCCCTGCTCACCCCTGAGCTCACTCCTGAGCTCACCCCTGAACTCACCCCTGACCATGTAGCAGTCAGGGTTCAACCAGAGAGCATGGGGGGAGCATGCTAGCTGCCTGGATACATGCCCACCTTCCACAGGAGCTCAGAGTCCCACCTGACATAGCAGACCTTCCTGCACTAGCAGAGAATTGGGAGAATGCACCAGCTGCTTAGATCCATGCCCTCCTTCCCCTAGGAACACAGAGCCCTGCCTGACTCAGCACCTTCCCCCACCCCAGCAGACAGCAAGCAGGAACTGCACTGTCCCCTGCACTAGTCACTTGGATCTATGTCCTCCTACCCCAGGAGCTTGCAGTCCCACCTGACATTGAAGACCTGCCTGTACCCGTGGAGAGTGGGAGGAGCTTGCTGGCCACCTGGATCAATGCCCTCCTTCCACTGGGAGCTCAGATCCTTACCCAATTCAATGACCCCCACCCCCCACCCCCCAGCAGACAGTGAGCAGAGACTGTGCCAGTCCCCTGTGAAGGTTGCTTGGATCCACACCAACTTTCCCTGGGAAATCAGAAGCCCACCTGACAAAGCAGGCCCGCCCACACCAGTGGGTGCAAAGGAGAGAGTGAGCTAGCACTCACTACCACAGTCACCCAGAGCCACACCTAAAATGCTCAACCCAACTATCAACATAGAACACTTCTACAGGTAGGAGTCTCTCCCCCAAAAAATTACTCCAAAAATTAAAACAAATGACTACACCACCAGATGCCCAGAAATTAATGTAGAGATATGAAAAGCATGAAAAAAACAGAGAAACATGGCTCCCCCAGTGGGAGACAATAATTCTCCAGTACCAGACCCCAAACAGCGGGAAACTGGTGATATGCCTAAAGAGGAATCCCCAAGGGCAATCTTAAGGAAACTAAACATGATGCAAGAAAAAATTAGATACAAATCACAAAGAAGTCAGAAAAACAATCTAGGACATGTATGAGAAATTCAACAAAGAGATAGAAACCATAAGAAAGAACCAAACAGAAATCCTGAAAATGAAGAATTCATTCAACAAAATAAAAAATACAACCTAGAACTTAAGCAACAAACTAGAAAAAATGGAATAAAAAATTTCTGAACTAGAAGACAGGCTTTTTTAATTAATCCAGTTGGACCAAAAAAAAAGAAAAAAGAATTTTAAAAAACTGAAGATAGTCTATGAGATCTATCTGATAACCTTAAATGTACAAAAATCCATATTATGGATATACCAGAAGGGGATGAGAAAGGAAAAGGCACTGAAAGCTCATTTAATGGAATAATAGCTGAAAATTTCCCAACTATTGGGAAACATATGGTCTCCCAGATCAAAGAAACTCAAAGATTCCCAAACGGATTCAACCCAAAAAGGACCTCCCCACAATACAGTAATGTCAAATTTTCAAAAGTCAAAAACAAAGAAAGAATTCTAAAACCAGCAAAGAGAAAAGTGTCAAATCACCTGTAAGGGAATCCCCATCAGACTAACAGAAGACTTCTCAAAAGAAATCCTACAGGCCAGGAGAGAGTGGGATGATATATTCAAAGTACTAAAAGAAAAAAATTGAACCACGAATACTATACCAAGCAAAGCTATCCTTCAGAAGTGAAGGAGAAATAGGATCTTTCCCAAACACAAACTGTGGGAATTTACCATCTCAAGACCAGACTTACAAGAAATCTTTAAGGGACTCCTACATCTGGAATCAAAAAAGCAATAACTATCAACATAAATACATGAGAAAGAATAAAAACCACTAGTAGATCAGACACACAATGAGAAAGAGAAGAAAATGTATAACTACAATAACAAACAATAAAAGGGAAAGAAATGAACAAGAGAAATATAAAAAAACTATAAAAAATTAATGAAATGGTACAAATAAGGCAATACTTTTCAACCCTGAATGTAAGTAGATTAAATTCCCCACTTAAAATATATAGATTGGCTGAATGGATTTAAAAACTAGACCCAACTATATGCTGCCTACAAGAAACCAATAAAGACACACATAGACTAATAGTGAAGGGATGGAAAGAGACATTCCATGCAAATGGAAACCAAAAATGAGCAGTAGTTGCCATACTTATATCAGATAAGATAGACTTTAAACTGAAAACTATAAAAAGAGAACAAAGAAGGACATTGTATAATGATGAAAAAATCAATGCAGCCAGAATATCTCACAATCATAAATACATATGCACCTAGATATATAAAGCAATTGTTATTGGTTCTAAAGGGAGAGATAAGCCAATGCAATAATAGTTGGGGACTGATTAACATGCCCTCTCAACATTAGACAGATGATCTATACAAAAAATTAGCAGATAAAATTAGATTTAAATGACACTATAGACTAAATGGAGTTAGATTTGTATAGAACATTTCATCCAACAACTGCAGAATATACATTTTTCTCATCAGCACACAGACCATTTCACAGGAAAGAACACATGTTCAGGCACAAATCAAGTATCAACAAATTTTTTCAAATTGGAATCATACCAAATACATTTTCAGACCACAATGGAATAAAACTAGAAATTAACAACAAACAACACTTTGGATACTATACAAATATGGGGAAATGAACAACATGCTTCTGAATGACCAATGGGTCAAAAGGAAATAAAGCAAAAAATCAAAAGTTCCTTGAAAAAAATGAAAATACAAGCACAACATACTGACACTTATGGGATATTGCAAAAGCAGTAGTAAGAGGATAGATTACTTCTCTAAGAGTGTGTTAGTCAGTTTTGTGTTGCTATAACAGAATTACTGGGACTGGGTAATTTATAAAGAATAGAGGTTTATTTGGCTCACAATTCTGGGACAGTTGAGTCTTGGCAGGCCTCAGGCTGCTTCTACTCATGGCAGAAAGCAGCAGCCAGACAGCAGGTACAAGCACATTACATGGTGAGAGGAAGCAAAAGAGAGAGAGAGAGAGGGGAGGTGCCAGAGTCTTTTGAACAACCAGCTTTGGTGAGAACTATTAGAGTGAGAATTCACTCATTACTCCCTCCACCTAGGTAGAGCATTAATCCATCCATGAGGGATCCACCCCTGTGACTCAAACAGCTTCCAACACTGCCACATTGGGGATCAGATTTCCATAAGAGTTCTGGAAGAACAATACATCCAAACTCCATTAAAGTGCTTACATCAAAAAAAGTTAAAAGATTTCAAATAAACAACCTAATGTTAACTTCAAGGAACTAAAAAAGCAAGAACAATCCAATCCCCAAATTAGTAGATGGAAATAAATAATAAAAATCAGAGCAAAACTAAATGAAGTAGAAACTAAAAAAAGAAACAAAAGATCAAAGAAACAAAATGTTGGGTTATTTTGAGAAGATAAACAAAATAGACAAAACATTAGCTAGACTAACCAAGAAAAGACCCATATGTCAAAAATTAGAAATGAAAAAGAAAACATTGTAACTGATTCCACAGAAATACAAAGAATCATTAGAGACTACTATGAACAACTATACACCAACAAATTTGAAAATCTAAAGGAAATGGATAAATTTCTGAACATAAGCAAACTACCAAGACTGAACCAAGAGGAAATAGAAAACCTGAACAGACCAATAAAGAATAACAAGATTGACTCTGTAATCAACAGTCTCCCAACAAAGAAAAGCCCAGGATTGGATAGCTTCACTGCTGAATTCTATCAAACTTTTAAAGAAGATTTAATACCAATTGTTCTCAAACTATTCCACAAAATTGAAGCAGAGGTTTTCTCTCAAACTCATTCTATGAGGCCAGCATCACCATGATACTAAAATTAGACAAAGGCACAACAAAGAAAGAAAACTATAGGCCAATATCCTTGATAAACTTATATATAAAAATTCTCAACAAAGTGCTAGCAAATAGATTCAATAGCACATCATAAAGATTACATACTATAATCAAGTGGGATTCATCCCAGGGATACAAGGATAGTTCAACATATGCAAGTCAATAAATGTGATACATCACATCAACAAAATCAAGACCAAAAACCATTTGACTATCTCAATAGATGCAGAAAAATCATTTGACAAAATTCAACATCCTTTCATGATAAGGACTCTCAGCAAGTTCAGTATACAAGGAAAGGATCTCAACACAGTAAAAGCTATATATGACAAACCCATGCTAATATTATCCCAAATGAGGAAAAGTTAAAAGCATTTCCTTCTGAGAATGGGGATAAGACAAGGATGCCCACTCTCACCACTCTTATTTAATGCAGTACTGAAAGTTCTTGACAGAGAAATTAGGCACGTGAAAGTAATAAAGGGCATCCAAATTGGAAAAATGGAAGTCAAATTGTTCCTGATTGCAGATGACATGATCATATATATAGAAAAACTTAAAGACTCCACCAAAAAATTCTTAGAGCTGATAAACAAATTCAGTAAAGTTGGAGGATATAAAATCAATATGACAAAAGTCACTAGTTTCTATACACCAACAAGGAACCAGCAGAAAAAGAAATTAAGAAAGCAAGCCCATTTACAATAGCTATGAAAAAAATAAAAAACCTGGGAATAAATCTAACCAAGGAGGTGAAAGATCTCTACAATTAAAACTACAAAACACTGATGAAAGAAATTAAACATTACACCAAAAAAATGTTAAGATATTCCATGCTCATGGATTGGAAGACTTAATGTTGTGAAAATGTCCATACTACCCAGGGTGATCTACAGATTCAGTGCAATCCCTATCAAATTATCAATGATATTCTTCAATGAAATAGAAAAACCAATCTTAACATTCATATGGAACAACAAAAGATTTTGAATATCCAAAGTAATCCTGAGCAAAAAGAGTAAAGTGGGAGGCATTACACTACCTGACAATTTATATTACAAAGTTATAGTAACCAAAACAGCATGGTGCTGGCATAAAAACACACACTTGGATCAATGGAACTGAATAGAAAGCCCCAAAATAAACCCACATAATTATAGCCAATTGACCTTTGAAAAAGGCTCTAGAAATGTGCATTGGGGAAAGGATAGCCTCTTCAATAAATGGTACTGGGAAAACTGGATATCCATGTGTCGAAGAATGAAACTAGACCCCTATCTCTCACTATATACAAAAATCAACTCAAAATGGATTAAAGACTTAAATGTAAGACCTGAAACTATGAAACTTCTAGAAGAAAACACAGGGAAAACATTCCATGATAAAGGACTAGGCAAAGATTTTATAAATAAGACTTCAAATGCACAAGCAACAAATGTAAAAATGAACAAATGGGATCACATCAAACTAAAAAGCTTCTGCACAACAAAGGTAACAATCAACACAGCAAAAAGACAACCTACAGAATGGGAGAAAATATTTGCAAACTATGTATCCAGCAAGGGGCTAATTTCCACAGTATGTAAGGAACTCAAACAACTCAGTAGTAACAAAACAAATAACCCAATTTAAAAAAGGGCAAGGGAGCTCAATAGACATTTCTCAAAAGAAGACATACAAATGGCCAACAGATATATGAAAAAATGCTCAACATCACTAATAATCAGGGAAATGCAAATCAAAACCACATTGAGATATCATCTCATCTCAGTTAGACTTGCTATTATCAAAAAGACAGAAAACTAACAAATTCCGGCAAGCATAAAGAAAAAGGGGAACACTTTTACATTGTTGGTGAGATTGTAAATTAGTACAGCCATTATGGAAACCAGAATGGAGGCTTCTCAAACAACTACAGATAGAACTATCATATGACCCAGCAATCTCACTACTGGGTATATACCCAAAGGAATGGAAATCATTATGTTGAAGGGATACCTGCACTCCCATGTTCATCACATTTCTACTTACAGTAGCCAAAATACGGAACCAACCTAAATGTCCACTGACATAATCCCATTTGTTTATTTTTCCTTTGGTTGCCCGTGCTTTTGGGGTCGTATTCATGAAGTCTGTGCCCAGTCCTATTTCCTGAAGTGTTTCTCCTATGTTTTCTTTAAGAAGTTTTATTGTCTCAGGGTGTATATTTAAATCCTTAATCCATTTTGAGTTGATTTTAGTATACGGTGAGAGGTATGGATCTAGTTTCATTCTCCTGCATATCGATATCCAGTTATCCCAGCACCACTTGCTGAAGAGGCAGTCCCTTCCCCAGTGAATAGGCTTGGTGCCTTTGTCAAAGATCAGATGGCAGTAAGTGTGTGGGTTGATTAGCTTCTGCACAGCAAAAGAAACAATTAAAAGAGTTAAAAGACAACCAACAGAGTGGGAGAAAATATTTGCTAAATATACATCTGACAAAGGATTAATATCCAGAATATATAAGGAACTCAAACAACTTTACAAGAAGAAAACAAGCAACCCAATTAAAAAATGGGCAGAAGAGCTAAGTAGGCATTTCTCTAAGGAAGATATCCAAATGGCCAACAGACATATGAAAAAATGCTCAACATCACTCAGCATCCGGGAAATGCAAATCAAAACCACATTGAGATACCATCTAACCCCAGTTAGGATGGCTAAAATCCAAAAGACTATGAACGATAAATGCTGGCGAGGCTGCGGAGAAAAAGGAACTCTCATACATTGTTGGTGGGACTGCAAAATGGTGCAGCCTCTATGGAAAATGGTATGGAGGTTCCTTAAACAATTGCAAATAGATCTACCATACGACCCAGCCATCCCACTGTTGGGAATATACTCAGAGGAATGGAAATCATCAAGTCGAAGGTATACCTGTTCCCCAATGTTCATCGCAGCACTCTTTACAATAGCCAAGAGTTGGAACCAGCCCAAATGCCCATCATCAGATGAGTGGATACGGAAAATGTGGTACATCTACACAATGGAATACTACTCAGCTATAAAAACGAATGAAATACTGCCATTTGCAACAACATGGATGGACCTTGAGAGAATTATATTAAGTGAAACAAGTCAGGCACAGAAAGAGAAATACCACATGTTCTCACTTATTGGAGGGAGCTAAAAATTAATATATAAATTCACACACACACATACACACACACACACACACAAACCGGGGGGGGAAGAAGATATAACAACCACAATTATTTGAAGTTGATACAACAAGCAAAAAGAAAGGACATTGTTGGGGGGGAGGGGGGGAGGGAGAAGGGAGGGAGGTTTTGGTGATGGGGAGCAATAATCAGCTACAATGTATATCGACAAAATAAAATTATTAAAAAAAGAAAAGAAAAAAGAAAAACAATGGCTATTGTAAGCCAATTAGAATTACAGAAGAGTGTGACAAAAAAAAAATAATAAAAAATAAATGTCCACTGACAGATGATTGGATAAAGAAAATGTAGTGCATATACACAATGGAATACTACCGAACCATAAAAAAAAAAGAATGAAATTCTGCCATTCACAGCAACATGGATGAGTTCAGAGAAAATTATGCTAAGTGAAATAAGCCAGGCACAGAAAGAGAAATACTGTATGTTCTCACTCATATGTGGGAGCTAAAAAAAAAAAAAAAGTAGAACAAAACAAAACAAGAAAACAAACAAACAAAAACAAATAATAATAATAACTATTAAAAGAACTATTAAAAGGAGAGAGGATAAATATGGTTACTAGAGGTGGGAAAGGAGGAGGAGGAGAAGGGATAGTGAAAGGCTGATTTAAGGACACAAAAGTAGAGAGGTAGGAAAAATAAACTCTGTTGGTATACAGTCGACCCACAAATCTACAATCAATAATGATTTACCAGGGCTGGCCCATGGCTCATTTGGGACAGTGTGGTGCTGATAACACTGAGGCCACGGGTTCAGATCCCTATATATGGATGGCCGGTTAGCTCACTTGGGAGTGCATGGTGCTGACAACACCATCTCAAGGATTAAGATCCCCTTACCAGTCATCTTTTAAAAATAAATAAATAAAAAATAATGATTTACTGCATGTAACCAAATGACGAGAAGAGAGGAGATCAAATGTGTACATCACAAAGAAATGATTAAGTTTTGCAATGATGGATAGGTCAAGACACATTGAATACATATATTGAAATATAATTCTGTACCCCATAAATACGTACAATCAATATGTTTCAATAATAAAAGAAAATTTAAGAAAACCAAGGCAAGAATGACCAAGCAATTTGCCCCAAAACACTATGATGGTGTCAGAACCAAAACTCCAATCCAATTTTCTCTAGAATATGCATTCTCAAGCCTATATTATCTCATGACTCCTGGGAGCAGGAATTGGCAGTAGGATAATAACAGGGACGTTTAGCATCTCCCATTAACTTCATTAAGCAGAATGCCAGTATGAAAAGAGGAAGCCATTCTTAAGTCTCATTCCCACCTGGAGTAGATGGTTTGCTAAGTGAGGCCATTGCTCTGAAGGCAGGCAGTACACCAAACAGAATAAGGCTGACAGATGACTCTAGGCTATGGTGACAATTAAGGAAATTATATCCTTTCTTCTCACCCCCACAACGAATCAGTCATCCATTCCTCTTCATAATACCGTCACGCCTAAATATGTTCCCTTAGTTCTATCTCAATTACAATGAGCTTGGTCTAAGCTACAATCATGTCTTTCTTGTCTGGATGGCTGCAAGACCATTCTAAAGTGGTCTCCCCATATCTACTTGGCCCCTACAATCTGCCCTCCACAATGCTAGAGTGGGCCTTTGAAAACACAAATTTAATATATCATTCACACACTTAATATTTGTCAATGGCTTTCTAAAGCTTTTGGATTATTCTTATTATCCTTAATGTGGTCTGCAAGACCCTGCATAATCTGGCCCTTCCTACCTTCCTAGATTCTTCTTTCTATGCTTACTGCACTCTGAACCCTAGATTCTTGTTGATCCCTCCTATTCACCAGGAACCAGTGAGTTTTTATATTCTTTACCACTACCTGTAATTAAGTAGATTTTTGTGTAGTTATTTGATATATGACTTCTCTAAGAGCTTGTAAACTGTGTAAGAGCAAGAATTGGGTCAGTCGTATTCATCATGATGTCTCCAGTGCCCAGCAGCATCTGACACAGAGCTGACTCTCCATAAATATTTGTTGAATAGATGAATTTTTTGTTATAGTAATGAAGTTTCCAGACACAGAAGTACTTCTCTCTGAAATGGACAAAATGAAACCACTGAAAAAATACAAACCTCTGCTTTCTCTTTTATCTGGAGCTAAATGAACAGTCTCTGACAGAACACAGCTCAACTTCAAGTATTAGACACATAAAAAGCATCTACCTGAAAGGATGATGAAAGACAAACATTACTAGAGAATGGAAACATTTTAGTAGTTTCTAAAAAGTGAACAATTACTAGCTTTGTGCTCTAAAACAAGTGAGTTAACTTTATGGAATCTATTTTCTCATTAGTAAATGGGAAAAATAATATCAACAGGACTACTGCAAATATTAATATATGTAAAGCTTTCACCTTACTAACTGAAACACAATAAGTACTCAAGCTGCCATTAAATGCTATGTTTTTAATATAGAGAGAGGATTATGTGTTTAAATAACCACTAGAAGAACAAAAATGTCAGGTAAAAATAGCAAATTGCAAAGAAAACCTAAACAATAGGAAAATAAAATCAAAACATTAAAAAATCAGAAGGCTGAATAAAATAGGATATATAAAAACAAAATTATCAGAAAAATGATAATAAATTATAAATTCATATAGTCAATTTTTGACAGAGAAATTAATATAACAGTAGAATTAATTTTTAAAAATACCAAACTTTGTACCTACAGAGCATATACATTACTTTTGAATATTTGAGGAATATTTATAAACATTGATCATATTCTAGGCTACTAATAAATTCTCAGTATGGAGAAAATAGGATAATTTAGTCAGGCTCCCTTGGCTCAGGTCTGGTTGGGGGTTGAGCAGCACATTTCTTGTAAACAAGTTGTGTGTGGGTGGAGTTAGTGCAAATGCGCACCAATGAATCTTTTTAGTTTTGTTGCTATTGTGAGTTCTTGAGTTTGTAAACCAGCTGGCTGGCAGAGCTGAAGTCTAAAAATAGAGCATGTTTACTCTGCTGGCAGCTGCTCAGTTTTTCTTTGGATTTTGCTGGTAGCAGTTGAGTTTCTAAGTTTCTCTTTGTACTGCCTAGCTCCTAGATGTGTGTGTACTGAATAAAAGACTTCCTTCTTCAACCAAGATTCCAAGGACCTTTTTGCCGGTTACCTAGCTCATAGACCTGCGTGTAAAGGGTTTGTGAATGGGCTCAATGGGTCTGTGTGCTCCAGACCCTAGCCCTAGCTCTACACTCAGTAACCCAGAATATTTAGAAGTCAGTGAGGCAGAGGGCAACCCAGGAAGCTGAACTGGGAAGACCTACGCCACTGGACTCAGCACAACACAGAAGCCTGTGGTTTACCTTTACAGATTCTTTAGATAAGCAAAAACAACAGAAGTATATTTTTGTTTTGTGTTGGTTCTCAGACAGAAGCCCGGCTCTTATGATGAATCAGCTCTTGCTCAGATGAAAATTAGATACTCAAAAGGAACAGCAGTGCTTGCTGTTCAATAGGGTGACATTTCATACATCAAAGCTTCTCCTTCCTCTTTGAATTGCTCTCCAGTTACCATATCCCCCAAAGCATGTTGGGAGAAAACTCCAGCTGCAGCCACCATTTTGTCTGTCTGTCAAGGAGTCACTAATAAATGCAATGACTTTTTAAGCACTGCCAGGCTACTGAGAAATCTTCAACCATGATGTCCCACTTTCAAAAAGAAAAACAGAATGGCCAACATAGAAATCCTTGTAATACCCTTGTGACAATAATGGCTTCCCTCTCATATCAAATTAATAATAGATTTTATTAATTGAATATAAATTCAAATATATTTGGAAGTAATTTTGCTGTTTAAAGGAGATGGCTTTTGTCAAATGCTCTCTGAAGATGAGTGTATTTGAAGAAAATTCCTGTACTATGCTGAACACATCGTACTCATTCTGTTCCCCTTACCCCATTCTTCCTCTCTTGGCCTCCTTTTTCACCGTGTGCCTCATTGTCCTTCAAGGACCTCTATTCACGTAGCTTCCTAATTTCTCCAACTTAGATCAGCCTCTTACCTTGAATCTTGCTGTTCTCCTGAAAACTAATTTCACAGTTGGTTATTTCTTCTTTTATTTTTTGGCAGCTAGCCAGCTGTCCGGTATGGGAATCTGAACCCTTGACCTTGGTGTTACAACTCTGCACTTGGTTATTTCTTATATAACCATAAAGACTATGTGTTATCTTTCTTAATAAGCCTCATAGAAGATAAAATGATGCTGGATACAGAACTGTGGAGAATTGAATTCAATTTTATTTAATATTTTCCTAAATCCTTATTTGAAATACTCTTTCTCATTCTCTATTTGCAGTTCTTTTCAAGTTGCATTAGAGATACAGTTCTACTGAGGTTATTTTATTACTTATTGTTACCTGATTTCTGTTGTAATAAAAATTTATGTTTCAAATTTTTACAATACAAATGTTTTAAACTAACCATTTTAATGGGACAATTTATGCAAAAAAGTGACACAATTTTTGTTTGAAGCTGAAGAACTGAGAATTAGAGTAACTAATTTACAGGTAATCTAATTTTGGCTTTTAGCATCTATGTATTTAAGATTTTTGAAAATTTTTTGACAACCAGAAATCCTTGTACGAGAATTTAACAGGTATATATATATACTGTATTTATAAATATGCAATGCTTAAAGCAAATACCATTCAAAAGTATTACAGAGACTTACATCAAGCTAGCAGAGCAATCAATACAAAGGCAAAATGCTATTTGCAGAATGTTGAAAAAAAGAAATGGAACAACCCCTCATTTGAAGAATTACACTAAAATATATTTAAACAATCTAATCTTTTCAAGTTGGCCACAAGAAAAAGCTAAAATAAGAAAAGTATATCAGCTTGATTAAAATGATAATTGATGTCTTATAAAAGAAATTCAAAGACCATTCTTTTTGGCATATTTGGGGGGGTTTCAGGTATTTGGTTATCTTATCTCTGTGTCTTTACTCATTTTAGATCCTTACAATGGGAAGCATCAAAAAGTATGTAAGCAACAACAACAACCAAAAAAAATTGAAAATATTAGCATGTTCAGTTTTGCTCAGCACAAAGGCTAAGAAATTTCAAAATACCTAGCACCAGGAAACACAGAAAGTGATAGCATGCATGTATTTCAGGGAGGATTCTAGTATCTTTTTTTTTTTTTTTTTATCTTCCCACAAATAAGTTCTTCGCTTTAACCTAACATTTCATGCTGTTTTCAAAGAGAAATTGGACTATCCCCTCTCTGCTTAGAAGAACCAGGTATTAAGAAATTGGCACAAGTATGTAAAAATCTTGGCTCCTTTGTATCATTATTACACGAGATTCTTTTCTAAATTCTTCTACAATGAGGTCAGAGAATGTGACCTACAAGAAACTGTCTTTGAAATTTGTTGAAACATGCTTTATGGCCTACAACATGTTCATTTTCTATAAGTACTCCATAAACTAGGAAAAATTTTATATTTTTTTTTTCAGAAGTTTTTGGGAGGAGTCAACTTTCAAAGGATAGTCATTAGATCAAGATGATTGATTTTATTTTTCTGATCTATATCCTTATTTTTTGTCTGTCTCATTTATCAGTTATTGAGAGAGGTAAATTAACTTCTCCCATTACAGTAGTTGATTTGACAGTTTCTGTTCATACTCATTTTAATTCAATTTTTGCTTCATGTATTTTGAAACGATGTTATTAAGTACCTCTGAATTAGAAATTATTATCAATATCTTCCTGAAAAACTGAAACTTTTATTAACATATAATAAACCTCTTTATTTCTAGCAATACTTTCCACATTGAAGTACAATTTTTTAAGTTAATATATCAACATCAACTTTCTTTTTTGTTTTATATTTCCTGGCATATCCTTTTCCATCCTTTTACTTTCTGGGTCCTTATAAACAGCACATGATACTCTCTTTAAAATGCAAATTGTGGAATGTTTTTAAAATCCAGTCTGAAAATATTTGAATTTTAACTAGGGAATTTGCCACATTTACTTTTATGTGATTACTAATATAACTAGATGTATTAGTTCATTTTCGTGTTGCTATAACAGAATACCTGAAACTGGGTAATTTACAAAGAAAAGATATTTATTTAGCTCATGATTCTGAGCAGCTGCATCTGGCACGGGCCTCAGGCTGCTTCTACTCATGGCAGAAAGTGACAGGGGACTGGTGGGTACAAGCAGATCACATGGTGAAAGGAAGCAAGAGAGAGAGAGAGGAGGTGTCAGGGTTTTTTAAACCACCAGCTCTCATGGGAGCTAATAAAGGGAGATCAGATTTCCACATGAGTTATGGGGGGACAATAACATCCAAACTCTATCACTAGATTATTTTATACCACCTTATTTTGTGCTTGCTCTTTGCCCCAATTTTTTTTCTTATTTTTTTCTCCTCCTTTCTTGTTTCTTTAGGATTGACTGAGATTTATTTATTTTTCCCCTTCAATTTTTCCAATCCTAGATTGGAAGATATAAACCCCACTTCCATTATTTTGTGGAAAATTTTAATATGCATATTTAATTTACTAAAATCTAAGTAAACCAATATTTTTATAATCTTCCCAAAAAACACAAAGATCTTAGAATGTTTTTACTCCTATTACCCTCCTTCTTGACTTATAATTTGTTGTCCAGTAATTTAGTTCTATCTTTATTCTTAATCAAATAAATTAGACATTGCTACTGAGATTTCAGCATGGGTTAAATTTCCTTCTATTACTTTCAATCCCTTTGTTTCTATATGCTGCATTCGGAGCAATTTCTTCAGAAATACTCTCCAGTTTACTAACTGGTTTATTTTCTTCAGTTGTGTCTAATCTGCTATTTAACTTATACGGAGTTTCTAATTTCAGTTATATTTTTTATTTATAAAAGTTCTATTTTGATTTCTTTTCAAATATCCCTGATTATTTTCAATAAACATATGTTCCTTTGGCATACTATCAGTTCTTGTTTCCTTAGACCCCATCACAACATTATTATTTTGTATTTGGTATGTGAATACTCCAAAATCTTTATTCTTTGACAGTTTGAATCTGTTGTTTGTTGTTTCTCCTGGTTCTTGCTTGTGGTAGCTTATTTTTCACGTTTTGTGATTTTTCTTTTTTCTTTTATTTTTTGGCAGATGACCAGTAAGGGGATCAGAACCCTTGACCTTGGTGTTATCAGCACCACGCTCTCCCAAGTGAGCAACCGATCAGCCTATTTTTTTTTTAATTGTGCACTCATATTCTTCAGAAACATATCTGTGGGAATTCTTCGAATTCTTTGAAGTCTCTCCCTTCAGAGAGATTTGTGTTTCCTTCTGCCAGGTACCTAGAGGCACAATCGATCCAGGAGCACTTTAGATTTTCTCCTTAGGTCTGTATTTTTCAGGTCCCACAGGGAATGTGATTTCCATCTCCAAACTCAAACTCATGTGACTATGGGATTGAAATTAGGAATTTTCTGGAGAGAAGGGTTTTCCCCACACCACCCAAAGCCAAAGCGCAAAAAGGCAATATCTTCCCCATCTGCCTCTGTGAGCTGAGCTTTTTATTACTGCACTTTTGGAGGTGAACCAACTTTATTCAAGGGTCTCTAATCTAACCTCTACCCTGCTGAGACCCAGCTTTTATCCTCCTACACATAAGTGTGACCCAATAAAGTGCGACCCACTGGTAACAAATGCCCCTAGGCAACGGGCAGCTCCAATGCTCATTTACCTGTCTGTATTCATGCTTTCTCATTGTTTCTGGCCTACTATAATTTCCCTTACTACACCACCAGCTCAGCTATTTTTAAATACGTATAAAGAAGCATTTTTGCTATTCTTTCACAGGATATATTCTCCAGATAACTGATCCATTACATAATTGTAAATCAAAGCCAGCCCTGTTTAACTGAAGTTCTGCTAGAACCTTGGATTCGCCCCTAACCACTCCACTGAAAAGTAAATGTACACCGGTGATTTTGAACACTTTGCCTGTTTTAACAGGGAAAACCTAGAAGTCCAGTCTGTTTTTCCAAGGATTGACTTGATGAAACTTGGCAATCCGCTGTGTTGGCTTTGCTGCCTTATCTATGAAAAACAATCACTAGATGCCCTGCTTCCTACAAAGCTGTGTAAGGTAAGCATTACTTGCCTTATTTACAAATATGGATAATTGGAATAGCAAGATGCATAGGTTACAATGAGCAGCTCCAGGTGCAATCTGTAACTGGAGACTAAGTGCAGAAACTCTGGTCATTTCCTCCACAATCCTTTGATCTTCCTGTGCAGGCTTTGCAGTTTTCCCCATGCAAACTGGAACTGGTTGGCTTGTGAATAAAAACTGCCCTTAGAAATGTTTTAAGTTTATCAAAATAAGTGACTAGTAAAAATAGTAGGAGTCCTGGAAAAATACTTTACATATAAATATGAAGATGAATGTTTCTCCTTATAAAGAAAAAAAAAGAGGACTTTTATTAATGCTGGCTCAAGTAATAAGGTTAAGAAAAATCTGTTCATATTTCAGCACTTCTGCCAATGCTTCTCAATTATGAGCAACAACAACGCCAACTACTTCAGATCTCTGTCCTGAAATTGTCACAAATCCATTATAGTTCCTGCTGCACCAGCATGATAGTATCTTCTAAAGGATCTCTTTGTCTTGGCTAAAGGAAACGTAAACTAGCAGTTGGAAAGGGGCACATTTTAATCAAAGTCGAATGCTTCCACTCTGAGACAATGGCAGCAATGAGAAAAAGAAAAATTAGTGTAAGTTTCTGCTAGACATCTCAGGATTTACCAAACTGCCACTATCGTTCTGGTAAATTTTGATCCCAAAGCATCTTCAATCCAGTTCCCAATGACCACTCTGAGGGCAGCCTTGAGAAAGGTGACAAAATTGGGCAGGGGCTTGTGAGCTCAGTTCTTGGGCTTTTCAGGAAAGCAGCAAGAAATAGCTCCCCCCTATAACATTACCCTCTGGATCCATTCGTGGGACACTGATTTTTCTCGGTGTTACAGATTTTCAACATCCAGAAGGGGTTGGCTGTGGACTGAATGTCCCCCCAAACTCATTGAAACTTAATCTTCACTGCAACTGTTAAGAAAGTGGGAAATTCTTTTCAAGGTGAAGCCTTGAAAAGGTGATTAGATTCTGAGGACTGTGTCCTCCTAAATGGATTGATCCACTCCTGAAGTAATGGGCACAGTTCTGATGGCTTTAAAAGGAGATCAAGGGAGGAGGTTACTTTCTCTTGCTCAGCCCATTCCTGCCATGCAATACTGAGTCTCTGTGGAGAGTCACCACCAATAAAAAGGCCTTCCCCAGATGTGCTCCCTAGACTTTGGACTTCTCAGCCTCTGAAACTGTAAAAAACAAATTCTATTTCTTTATAATTACCCAGTTTCAGGTATTCTGTTACAAGCAACAGAAAACTGTCTAATACATGGGTTCAGCTCCATACCAAAGAGGTCAGAATCTTGCTAGCAGCAGATCAGACACAAGATGAAAGTAATCAGGTAAAGATTAAAAACATATCTCTACTTCTCTCAAGTTGCCCATCAGTCCATACAAAACCAAGTCCAGGACAGCCTGGAAATCCCTCTCACCAAGTGGTTAGTCCCAGAACTTTGTCCTGACATTGCCTCTGTAATAAGATCAAGAAGATCCTCATTCCTGGCTCTATTTCTGACTCCACCATTGGATTTTTCAAAGTGGCATCTACAGAAAATCCAAACCCCTATCTTGCTTCATACAAATTGCCTTGCCTGGCATAACCTTGATGTGCTGTTATGCTGAGGGATCCCCTCTCACCATGTTGAGTAGGGATGTGAAGAACCAAGTGAGGGAACAAAGAACCTTATTCTCCCACAACATAAGCACCCCCTTGGACAGGATGCCAGGTATTATGTTATAGCTAGACATAGCATAATGTCTGCTTAAGGGAAGAGATGGTTCAGGCCAACCATCAAACCAGATCCATAGGGACAAAATCTTAAGAGACATTTTATTTGGTCATTGAATCCAAATAAAAGATAAGGTCAAGGATAAAAAGGCATTGCCAGGTTAAGTCTTACTCATTTACTTAAATGGAAGGCCTAAGATTCTGGGAACCTAAAGCCTAAGAGTACCTCTATGAATTCCTTTAAGGTTTTGTGTTCCCTCCACCTGTAAAGTTAAAGGAAATGAGCAGGTGAATAGGGGTTCAGGGAGAAAAAGGACATGAAGGTAGCCAGAGCATCCTCTGTTCATAATCTCTTGAAGTTTATCTTACCTGCTGCACCATCCCCTCTAGAGAGCAGCTGTGAACACAACAGTGTCCATTTGGGAAGGACTTCAACTTTTAAAATGGATTAAAATTTCCCAACTGCTCTTGCGCTGCATCCTGCTAGGTGACAGCAACCCACAGAGATTTGTGTTTATTGAGTTGTGCTGCTCAACTCCTGCGTTGCTCTCCCACATCCTGTCATTCCATCAGACAGTCAGAGTCGGAAGCACAGCTTGGATATTTGCAAATGCCTAGGCAGATTTGGCAAAAGACACCAATAAGCATCTGATAATGTCCACACAGAGGATTCTGTGGGCCTCATGCTGTGCCATCTGAGTCTGCGGAACGAGCCTCTCTCCAGATACAAGTTAAAAGCAGATTCAGCTGCTTGGTAACGGGCTGTAAAGACTTTACTGATGAAGGGAAGGAAGCAGGGACATAGAAGAAAGAGGGGCTGCCTCTTGAAAGACAGTCTTCCCATTCAACTGTTTAAAAATCCTATGACTACTTTAAGAATATTTGAAAAAAGGGAGAAAATGGTCATCCATAACACCAAAGCTTAACAAAATCTTCTTGCTGAGTTACCGATTTTAGGATTTTGTCCCCATGGATCTGGTTTTTCACTTAGTGACTATCATCAGATACACACACACTGTGTCTTACTGTCACCTCTCTGTCTTCTTCTGCATGATCTTAGTTTTTGCTGAACTTTCTCTCTGGGCTATTTTCTTCTGACGGTTTGCACCTTAGCACTTGCTTCAGGGCCACAGGCTTCTTCTGAAATGAAGTTATCCAATTCAGAGGACTCGACAAACTGCAGAATGTGTGCTGCTGCCATTCTTGTTAGAGGTGCCTTTGTGGGTTTATTTTTTCTCTGCTTCTTCCTGCCTCTACACCATCCTCCTCTGCACAATGCCACACTACTCCTGGAAGAGGAAAGTAATAATTCTCTCTCCCTGGTAAGAGGAAGAACTATTTTTGTTCAGCCTTTGTGAAAATCATGTGCTTTCTCATTAGCCTCCAGATGTGCCTTTAAAAAGACTTCCCTTTCCCTTTCCTGGACACTCAAACACGTCCTGTACCTTCCCTTCCTGTTGTCCCATGTTAAATCCTCGTAGCAATCAAACGGCAGATCAAGAGAACTTTCTGCCCCTAAGGTTACACCTGTTAGAGATCTCAACATTATAATTAGCCAAATATATCTCACCAATACATGAGTTAGACTTGCCATATAGACAAATTTTAAGAAAATAAGGATTCGATCTTTAGATACATCATATGATACTTGTTTTGAGTCACAGTGAATCAGAGTAATCATGCACACTGCAATGTACATATGAGTCATGATACCATGTTGTACAAAACATCACTTTATTTTTTTAATAAAATTACTTCCTCCTCTAAGCTCCAGTCATTAAAATGATAAGACTCTTGATCACAGCAAGTTATTTTCTTTTTTTGGTTTTTGGGTTTGGGGATGGGGGGGTCAGGGCCCCTTTTTCCCCTAGAGCAAACACATACCTAGGAGAACCTTTGGGGAACCTGGACAATGAGAGAAGAGTCTATTAGTCCATTGTGGCCACTATATTAACTTCCTACTGCCAAAAATTTAGTGGCTTAAAACAACACAAATTTATTATCTTGCACTTCTGGAGGTCAGAAGTCTGGGATGGGTCTCACAGGGCTGTGTTCTCAGGAGGCTCTAGTGAAGAATCCATTTCCATGTCTTTTCCAGCTTCCTTGGCTCATGGCCCTCTTCTCTCTCCAAAACCAGCAGTCCCCTCACCCCAACCTCTGCTTCTGTCCTCACACCTCCTCCTCTGACTCTCCTGCCCCCTCTTTCCTTTATTGGGATCCTTGTGATTACATTGGGACACCCAGATAATCCAAGATTATCTCCCCATTTCAAGATCCCTAACTAAATCCCACCTGCAAATTCCCTTTTGCCATGTAAGGAAACATATTCACAGGTTTCTGAGATGGGACTTGGACATCTTTGGGAAGCTGTTATTCTGCTTGCTTCAGCACTGTTGTCACCTTCTCCTATGACACAAGCACCAGACCTCATTCCCCACTGTCCATCAGACACTGCAGCTCTGGGTGCACACTGAGGCCCCTCATCATGGTTCTCGCAACTGAAAACAGGCTCGGCCATAGATCCTGGCACTGTCCTCAGTGCCACCTAAGGAAATCCTCCAAACCCCTTTCTCCTTCCCAGTCTTAGAAACGCTAACTCTCCCTGTCTCTCCCTCTCCCTTCTCCTCCACAACCTTGCATACCAGCTCCATTGCCTTCTTCTCAAAGGCCCTTTATATCCCCCAAAATCCTGGCTGTGGGATTGTCCTCAAATGCTTGACAACCAATTTTGCAGTAAAACAGAAAAGTTCTGAATAAATCCCAAAGACAAGGAGCACAGACTCAGACCCACCAAGCCTTGACCCCTTCTTGAAAGGAGTAAAAAATTAATTCCCTTTGGTTTAAATTTCCTGTAGAAATAAGAAAAAAGACATAGTACTATTTTAATAAAATTTCTTGTTACATCTATAAGAAAATGAAATTCATAAGATAAAAATGAATAAGGGAAAATTATTAGAAATAAATATCACTAAGGAGCATTAGCATATATAACAGATTAAGCAGAATCTGAGTCCCATCTCTGGAGAGGTACAGAGAACTCTATTATCACACTGATATCAGAGAGGCAGAGGCAATCTACAATATATGAGAATTTTTCTTTAATATTTAGTTGTAATTCCAGAGTTGTATCTTAATCAAGAGTGGTAGCTCTTAATCTATAGGATTAACATTTTTTATATCGGGTTTCTACTACTGTTGGAAACAAATGAAAAAGAACATGAACAAAGTAGTTGGGGGAAAAAGGAAAAAACACCAAAAAATTATTTTGTAAACCAATCTTAGGAAACACAAAACTGAATCAAAATACACCACATCCCTCGAGTTATACCTTTTCTTTTAGGAATGTAGAAACTAAAATGTGCATGAAAAGGGCTGGATGGAGCCAGAGCAAAGGGTGCTGAGGTATTCAGTTGTGCTTTGTCATAAATTAGCTGGGACAGAGATAAAACTCTGACACCATATGCCTTTGTTGGGGGTTGGGGGGGAGAAAAGAGTCATGGACTGGAGAAGTGCTCTGGCATGCTCAGATGTTTGCGCCTTTGGCCAAATTAAAAATAGTAATGAAAGTGTTATGATATTTCTTTCCACCAAAAACATCCGCATTACTCTATATTTGCATAGCCATTACAATTTCAGGAGATGAGCGTTAACTTATTTATGAAGACATTTAGCCTAGTTACTAAAAAAAAAAAAAAACAAAAAAAATTATATAGGCCTTTACATCAACCAGAAACTAAAATCAGTGGTATAGGGGGAAAAAAGATATATTTATTTATCTGTGTACTATAGTTTAAGTAAATAAACAGCCTTCAATAGTACCCAGCAATCAACTGAAAAAAATACATAATTTCTAATACCATGAAAAGTCACAACAGCTGAGCAAATACATACATTGGTAAAGCAAACATGTACTTTTAAGTTTATCCACATTCAGATAGTAGATTTTCAGCTATTTGAGCACCTTGAAAATGTTAATAATAGTTTTAATGTGCATAACTTAAAGAGGATATTAAAATTATTGAGATTATACAACATCCACTTTCAAGTTAAATTTTCAATGAGTGATGGCTAATTTATTTGATTACTCCACACTTTTGCTAAAATTAATACTGTAAAGAACAAATCTTTTACATCCTAGGAATAACTTTCTACTCTGAGATCTCTCTAGGTTTCTAATGAAAGAAAAGCAAAGAAGATGTATGACCATAGACTGAAGCAACATAATTCCTGGAGATAAAACAGAAAAAGGAAAAAGTTGTGGTTCCCATTATTTTGCCAGTTGTGGCGAGGAACTCCTATATTAATTGGAGAAAGGCAGAAAGTTACAAGTCAATTGCTCCCGCACAGCAGCTCCACAATGCCCAGTTAGCAGAGAATTCATAAAGCACAGACTGTATGTTTTCCTTAAGGAAGTAAAGCAAAACTGGGGGTATGGACATTGAAATAAGGTAGAATAGATATGCCTGCCTTCTACAGAGGAGTTAGATACATGAAAGTTACTTGCCTAAGCTCTCTCCCAAGACTCTTTATGTAATGCTTTCTATTACGTTTTCTTATTATATTGTACCAGTTCCTATAATCCTGTGCAAAAGACTTCCCTGGAAAGAGAAATTCTGCCAACCTCAAAACAGTCTATAGGCTGACATTCCTACTGTTTCCATGAATCCAAGAAAATAGCTTTTACACTTCAATCTACTGAGCCCCTTCCTCAGCTTTTACTATTCCTTTCAGTCCACACAGCATCTTCTTTTTCATCTTTTCCTGGCCTTCAGATACCATCATCTTCAGTAAGCCTTCTCTTATTTGAGACTTTAATGATCTTTCCCAACACATGAAACCTTGAAATTATTTTTGGTTGATACCATTTAATTTATTTGGTTGGCTCTGATGTTGTAGTTGTCTTTGTAAATCCATTTGTCCTAGCCCCCAACTAAAATTGTATGGTGCTTGAAGGAAGGGACTATGGTTTTTGCAATAACTATAATAGTTCTCTGCTAGGCTGCCATTCTGATTGCAACCTCACAAGAGACCCTGAGCCAGAGGCACCCAGCTAAGCTGCACCTGGATTTCCAATCCACAGACACTATGAGATAATAAATTTTTGTTCTTTAAAAAAATTAGTTCTCTGCTGACCATAACTTAACTATAAAAATTTGATGAAGAGGATGATAATGAAGAAGAAAGGAGAAGGAGAATAAGAAATGGTTGTGTGATTACTTATGCTTACAGTCGTATAAAGGCTCCAGAGTAGAATAAGGCATTTGTCCTGTGCTCCAAGCCTCCGTTCTTGGAGAGAACACATCATTTTTATCAAAACACAAAGAATCAAGCAATAACAAGTGACCTGTGTTAGTCATTTATCAAGAGAGGATGTCTCAGCAATGATTCCTTGTACTTATCCATATGAACTAATTTAATTTAATTAACTACACTATTTTCTCCAAAATAATTTGAATTAGCCATCATAAAGATTCTCAGGCAATAAATCTGACAATAAAATGCTGTTTTAAGCTATTTTAAGCATCAATTGGGTAGTTCCTGGCCTCTTGTGAAAATTATTATTAAAAACTTCTTTAAAGGCTGAGTCTTACCTTCAAAAATGAAGCCATAACTAACTCAAGAACTGTTATGGAATGAACATCTTATACATGTCAAAGTTATTAGATACAATTTATCCAGTTTCCTCTCAAGTAAATTATCCTGGGGTACAAACTATGGTGTAATAACTTGGTCTTCAGTTTCTCTAATAAGAGTGTATTTTCTCAGCTTAACAACCAAAACAGATCACAGAGAACTTAAATAATGTTCAAAGGAGAGTCACAAAGATAATGGGAGGAGGAACAAAAGACAAGATTTCTAAGGAAGGAAACAGAGATTATTCAATCAGAAAGGAGAAGGCAGAGACAGAACTTAAAAACAGGCTTCAAGGCCAAAAGAGCAGTTGAACCCCAAAATGAGATCAGTAGTTTTTCCTTTCCAGAGAGGTTAGAATACAAAGAAATGGAAATACATTTCCACAGTTAATGTATAAGTTAGAAATTGTATTAAGGTTCAGAGAGAAAGAGATGGAGAGAAAAAGAGAAAAAAAGATTTATTTTTAGGAATTGGCTCACTTTACTGTGGGGGCTGACAAATCCAAAATACACAGGACAAGCCAACAGCCTGAAGATTCAGGTAAGATTGGATGTTGCAGTATCAAGTCCCAAGGCTGGAAACTCAGACAGGGTTTCTATGTTGCAATATGGAGGAAGAATACCTTCTTCTTTGGGAAACCTCAGTCTTTGCTCTTAAAGACCTTCAACAGATTGGATGAAGCCCACCAATGTTATAGAGGTTAATCTACATTACTTAAAGCCACTGATTATAAATGTTAATCACATCTAAAGAACACCTTTACAACAACATCTAGACTTGTGTTTGAGCAGATAACTGGTCACCATAGTCTAGCCAAGTTGACACATAAAATTAACCCTCACAGAAATCAAGTAAAACTTCCTGAAAAGGGAAGTCACCACACTTCTGACTTGTATTTGCTTGGCTAGTTTAGAAGCAATTTCTTCAAAAGGATAAGAGAAGGGCCAGCCTGTGGCTCACCTGGGAGAGTGTGGTGCTGACAACACCCAGTCAAGGGTTAAGATCCCCTTACCGGTCATCTTTTTTAAAAAAAAGTACAAGAGAGAAATGTCAGTGAGGGTAGCAGTTATATTGTTGGTGAAAATGGATGTTTTTATAACCATTCTGTGAAGCATCTTGGCCATATGAATCAAATGTCTTATATCCAGGAATTAATCCTAAGAAAAATAAAAAGATAATTGTTCAAGTGTGTTTGTGTTCAAGGATGTTAACTTAAGTCATTTTTTATAATGGTAAAAATGGATAGAAAATAAATATCCATAAATATGAGATTGGTTAAATAACCTATATTGCATCTAAACAATCAAATATTGTAGTGACTTCAAATGTTTATGTAGGCATGTGGTGGGGAAGAGAACTTTCATCTCATTTTCTCTTTCTCTCAGCACCTGGGTCACGTGAGATGACACCTTACACAAGAACGATGTCAGACTTCAACAATAACCCATTTCCAGTCCCCGATTTCAACAATCCGTTCAAGAGCCCATCTGTTTAAACTGGTGACAAAAAAATGTAAATATATCATCAAAGTTTTATCAATACTATCTATTCTCAAATTCTAGAACATTGTCACCAGAAAATATGAAAATGCTTAATATAATGCCAGTACTCAATTAGCAATAATAAGACCAGCAAGAGAACTCCTAACAGATTAGGAGGAACATATCTTATCCTAAACAACCTACATAAATTTCAGATAGAACTAGAATAAATTTCAGCAGAGTTATGGAGTTCATCTATACGAAAATGCCAGTTCTGAAGATAAAAAATGGTCAAACATTGGCAATTTCTTATAGTTCAATTTATAAGATTGTTTAAAAACAGAAATGTGCAATATTATGCACCTGAGACAGGATTAATATCCAGAATATGCAAGGAACTCAACTTAATAGTAAAAACACAAATAACCAATTAAAAAGTGGGCAAAGGAGCAAAGAGACAATTCTCAAAAGAAGACTTACAAATTGCCAACAGATGCACGAAAAAATGCTCAACATCACTAATCATCAGGGAAGTGCAAATCAAAACCACAGTGAGATATCTCCTCCCAGTTACACTGGCCATTATCACAAAGACTAAGAATAACAAATGCCAGTGAGGATGCAGAGAAAGGGGAATCCTTCTACACTGTTGCTGAGACTGTAAATTATTGCAGCCATTATGGAAAGCAATATGGAGGTTTCTCAAACAACTACAGATTGAACTCACTATTGGGTATATACCCAAAGGAAAGGAAATCATCATGTCGAAGGGGTACCTGCACTCCCATTTTTTTAGCAGCTCTATTTACAGTAGCCAAAATATGGAACTCACATAAATGTCCATCAATGGACAACTGGATAAGGAAAATGTGTTATATATACACAATAGAATACTACTCAGCCATAAAAAAGAATGAAATTCTGCCATTCACAACACCATGGATAAACTTAGAGAAAATTATGTTAAGTGAAATAAGCCAGGCACAGAAAGAGAAATACATATGTCCTCACTCATATGTGGGTGCTAAAAAAATAAATAAATGAAAATAAAGATAGAAAGATCACAATAATATGTTGAACTTTCAGAAGGAGAGTTCAAAACTATGGTTACTAGAGGTGGGAATGGGGTGGGGGGATTAATGAGAAACTGATTAATGGACACAAAGTATGATTACATTTTGTAATGATTAATATGCTTTAAAACAAAAAGAGGATCTCAAAAGAGCCTGAGATCATGAGGGTAGCCCCTTGCTGGACATAGCCAGAAACAAGGCATGGTCAGTATCAGATGGATTCAGAAGGGGAGGACATAGTGTCCTATTAAGTGGAAGATGCTGACATGAAGAAAAAGATGAAGATTCAGAGGAGTGTGAGAAGAAAAAAAAAATAATAATGGATTAAATAAAGATGGAAAGAAATACAGAGCTTAGAACCCAGAGGCAAAGCCCCATGTCACAACGGATTATTCCCATGCTTTGAAAACTAATCAAGGGGGGCCGGCCCGTGGCTCACTCGGGAGAGTGCGGTGCTGAGAACACCAAGGCCCCGGGTTCGGATCCCATATATACGGATGGCCGGTTCGCTCACTGGCTGAGCGTGGTGCTCACAACACCAACTCAAGGGTTAAGATCCCCTTACCGGTCATCTTTTTGAAAAAAGAAAAAAAAAAAAAAAAAGAAAACTAATCAAGGAACCTCTGCTGGACTTTCCCAGACTGAATTCAAAACTGTTGGATCAGTGACTTCCTCATATGTTCCATTTTCCCCCACACTGAACTGAAATCTATATAATTGTTATCATATGCTTGTCTCACCATTGCACATTGGGAGCAGATAAGTGGTTTCTTCAGTTTCACACTTACACAGAAGGAAGGGAATTTACCAAGGGTCTAGACTTAAAGGATACTCTCATGTACCTCATTCACACCTGATACAGAAGATCTAAATGAAATTTTGGACTTTGAGGTGATGAGATTTATGTGACATATTTGCTTTGATGCTGTCACACATGAGAGTTTAGAACCGTGGGAAAGGGTAAATGTATTTTGCATTTGGAGTGAACCTAAATATCTCTGATCCACAGTTTCAGATGTGGTAGGCAGAATTTCTAAAATGGCCTACAAATCCCCACCCAAATACCTAGAACCTGTGAATATGATGTGAGATTATTCCTGTGATTATAATGTTATTTGCCACTGTTGACTTTGAGATGGGGAAATTATGTGCATGCACCTGAGGGAATCACAGGACTTTCAAATGCAGAGACCTTCTGTTACTGGTAGGAGAGGATGAGGTCAGAGAGAACAGGAGTACGAGAAAGACTCATTGCCCTTTTACTAGTCTGACAATGAAGAGGGCCTGTGAGAAAGAATGGAAGCAGAGTATGTCCCTTGTCTGACAGCCAGTTGAGAAAAAGGGATCTCAGTCCTCCAACCACAAGAAAATGGATTCTGCCAATATCCACAGTGAGTTTGAAAAGACAGCTTGAGCTGTAGGTGAAAACACAACCATCTGACTCATGGATTTCAGCCTCATGAAGCCCTGAGCAGAGAATCCGGCCATGTCATTGCACACTTCCAATCTACAGACCTGTAAGACAGCAAATGTGTGTTGTTTTAAACAGACAAAACAAAACAAAACAAAATGCCCTTCCCCCACTTTACACAGACAGTAATTGACTAAAAACAATAAAGCAATAAAAAATAACTATAAAGCAAATCAAGTTCTATGTAGAATTAAAACATATTATCAGGGGAAAGAACTTTTTTCCCCTCTAGTAAAGAATCTCTAATACACAAGAGAGGGAAAAATCAATTGAAGACCACACAAGTTAAAAATAGGTTGATTTAGGTTTTCCTATTGTTCTCTTTGTTAGACAAAGTGAAACAAACATTCTACTTATGGGTTGTTTTTTTTTAAATAGACATTTCTCAAAAGACTTACAAATTGCCAATAGATATATGAAAAAATACTGAATATCACTAGTCATTAGGGAAATGCAAATCAAAACCACATTGAGATACCATTTCGCCCCAGTTAGATTGGCCAGTATTAAAAAGACAGAGAATAACAAATGCCGGCGAGGATGTGGAGAAAGGGGAACCTCCTACACTATTGGTGGGACTGTAAAATAGTGCAGCCATTATGGAAAATAATATGGAAGTTCCTCAAACAACTACATGTAGAACTACCATGATCCAGCAATGCTGCTTCAGGGTATATACCCAAAGGAATGAAAATCATCATGTCAAAGTGATAACCTGCATTCCCATGTTCATCGCAGCTCTATTTACAGTAGCCAAAATATGGAACCAACCTAAATGACCATCGACAGATGACTGGACAAGGAAAGTGTAGTATATACACTCAATGGTATACTGCTCAGCCATCCAAAAAAATATGCAATTCTACCACTTGCAGCAACATGGATGAGCTTTGAAAAAATTATGTTAAGACAGACACAGAAAGAGAAATACTGCATGTCCTCATTCATAAGCAGTGCCAAGAAAGAAGGAAGAGAACAAATCTGTGGTTACTAGAGGTGGGAGGTGGGTAGGCAGACAGGGGCTGGGGAGAGATTGGGTAAAGGACATAAAGAACAATTATGATTTGTAATATGAATATGCTAATAATATTGATTTGATCAACACATGTTGTACACAGGTGACAGCAGTGAATGCTGTACCCAAAAAATGGATAATCAATTATGCTTCAATAAAACTAAATTAATAAATAAATAAAACAGGGAACATAAATTGTATCCAATAAATAAAACAAGAAATAAACTTCAACTTTGTATTCTTTCTAAGTAAGAGAGGCAGAGTGAGAAGAGAAATGGGGGCGAGTGATGAAATGGAGTAGGGAGAAGGGATAAATAGAGCAACAGGGAGGAAGGGACACACAGTAGAACAGCCAGACGGTGACCCTGGAAGAGAAACATGCGGAGAAATGTCATCCACACACATGCATAGCAGCATCTGCAATCAAAATAAGCACAGAGAAGCATGCAGAGACGCCCATAGTCGTGAAGGATGGAAAATTGAAATCACAGAAAACATTGTCTTGTTTGTAGCTTCCACATGCTTTACATAAAAATCTCTCCATTGCTTATTCACTGGCCTTGACTAGCTCCCATCTTCAGGACCAACCCTGGTTTGGGACAGTTTTCATGGCAATGGTTTAACACAAATAACCAGTTCTGCTGGCTCCACCTTTACCATGTCTTCAGTTTAGCCCATCAAGATTCTACTCTCCCTAATGGCACAGATCATTTTTTTTTTTCCTAATTTTATTTTGTCGATATACAATGTGCTTGATTATTGTGGCCCTTTACCGAAACCCCTCCCCCTCCTCCCTCTCCCCCCTCCCACCCAACAATGTCCTTTCTGTTTGCTTGTCATATCAACTTCAAGGAATTGTAGTTGTTATGTCTTCTTCACCCACCCCCCTCCCCCGGTTTGTGTGTGTGTGTGTGTGTGTGTGTGTGTGTGTGTGTGTGTGTGTGTGTGTGTGTGTGTGTGTGAATTTATTTATTTATTTTAGCTCCCACCAATAAGTGAGAACATGTGGTATTTCTCTTTCAGTGCCTGACTTGTTTCACTTAATATAATTCTCTCAAGGTCCATCCATGTTGTTGCAAATGGCAGTATTTCATTCGTTTTTATAGCTGAGTAGTATTCCATTGTGTAGATGTACCACATTTTCCGTATCCACTCATCTGATGATGGGCATTTGGGCTGGTTCCAACTCTTGGCTATTGTAAAGAGTGCTGCGATGAACATTGGGGAACAGGTATACCTTCGACTTGATGATTTCCATTCCTCTGGGTATATTCCCAACAGTGGGATGGCTGGGTCGTATGGTAGATCTATTTGCAATTGTTTAAGGAACCTCCATACCATTTTCCATAGAGGCTGCACCATTTTGCAGTCCCACCAACAATGTATGAGAGTTCCTTTTTCTCCGCAGCCTCGCCAGCATTTATCGTTCATAGTCTTTTGGATTTTAGCCATCCTAACTGGGGTTAGATGGTATCTCAATGTGGTTTTTATTTGCATTTCCCGGATGCTGAGTGATGTTGAGCATTTTTTCATATGTCTGTTGGCCATTTGTATATCTTCCTTAGAGAAATGCCTACTTAGCTCTTTTGCCCATTTTTTAATTGGGTTGCTTGTTTTTTTCTTGTAAAGTTGTTTGAGTTCCTTGTATATTCTAGATATTAATCCTTTGTCAGATGTATATTTTGCAAATATTTTCTCCCACTCTGTTGGTTGTCTTTTAACTCTGTTAATTGTTTCTTTTGCTGTGCAGAAGCTCTTTAGTTTGATATAATCCCATTTGTTTATTTTTCCTTTGGTTGCCCGTGCTGTTGGGGTCATATTCATGAAGTCTCTGTCCTGTCCTATTTCCTGAAGTGTCTCTCCTATGTTTTCTTTAAGAAGTTTTATTGCTTCAGGGTGTATATTTAATTCTTTAATCCATTTTGAGTTGAGTTTAGTGTATGGTGAAACGTATGGGTCCAGTTTCATTCTCCTGCATATTGATATCCAGTTCTTCCAGCACCATTTGTTATCTCTTTAGAGACAGTCTCTTCCCCAGTGTATAGGCTTGGTGCCTTTGTCAAAGACCAGATGGCTGTAGGTGTGTGGGTTGATTTCTGGATTCTCTATTCTATTCCATTGGTCAGTGTGTCTGTTTTTATGCCAGTAAAATACTGTTTTGGTTATTATAGCTTTGTAGTATAGCTTAAAGTCAGGTAGTGTTATGCCTCCAGCTTTATTTTTTTTTTGCTCAGTGTTGCTTTGGCTATGCGTGGTCTTTTGTTATTCCATATAAATGCCTTGATAGTTCTTTCCATTTCTGAGAAATATGTCATTGGAATTTTGATGGGGATTGCATTGAATTTGCATATCACTTTGGGTAGTATGGACATTTTCACTATGTTGATTCTTCCAATCCAAGAGCATGGGATATCTTTCCATCTTCTTGTATCCTCTCTAATTTCTCTCAGCAGTGGTTTGTAGTTCTCATTATAGAGATTTTTCACCTCCTTGTTTAACTCAATTCCTAAGTATTTTATTTTTTTGGTGGCTATTGTAAATGGGCAGGCTTTCTTAATTTCTCTTTCTGCATGTTCACTATTGGAGAAAAGAAATGCTACTGATTTTTGTGTGTTGATTTTGTATCCTGCTACTGTGCTGAAATCATTTATCAATTCCAGCAGTTTTTTTGTAGAGGTTTTAGGCTGTTCGATATATAGGATCATGTCATCTGCAAACAGGGACAGTTTGACTTCATCTTTTCCAATCTGGATGCCCTTTATTTCCTTCTCTTCTCTGATTGCTCTGGCTAGTACTTCCAACACTATGTTGAATAGGAGTGGTGAGAGTGGGCATCCTTGTCTAGTTCCTGTTCTTAAAGGAAAAGCTTTCAGCTTTTCCCCATTCAGGATGATATTGGCAGTGGGTTTGTCATATATGGCTTTAATTATGTTGAGATACTTTCCCTCTATACCTAACTTATAGAGAGTCTTTGTCATCAATGAGTGTTGAATTTTATCAAATGCTTTTTCAGCATCTATAGAGATGATCAAATGGTCCTTGTGTTTGAGTTTATTAATATGGTGTATCACATTTATTGATTTGCATATGTTGAACCAACCTTGCATCCCTGGGATGAATCCCACTTGATCGTGGTGAATAATTTTACGTATGTGTTTCTGTATTCTGTTTGGTAGTATTTTAGTGAGGATTTTTGCATCTATATTCATCAAGGATATCGGCCTGTAGTTTTCTTTTTTGGTTATATCTTTACCTCGTTTTGGTATCAGGATGATGTTTGCTTCATAGAATGAGTTTGGGAGATTTGCGTCTGTTTCAATCTTTTGGAATAGTTTGTAAAGAATCGGTGTCAATTCCTCTTTGAATGTTTGGTAAAATTCTGCTGTGAATCCATCTGGTCCCGGGCTTTTCTTTGTTGGGAGCCTTCTGATAACAGCTTCAATCTCCATATTGTTATTGGTCTGTTCAGATTTTCTACAGCTTCATGGTTCAGTTTTGGGAGCTTGGGTGTGTCCAGAAATTTATCCATTTCCTCCAGATTTTCAAATTTGTTGGCGTATAGTTGTTTATAATAGTCTCGAATGATTCCTTGTATTTCAGATGAATCAGTTGTAATATCTCCTTTTTCATTTCTGAACTTTGTTATTTGAATCTTCTTTTTTTTGTTAGCCATGCTAATGGTTTGTCAATTTTATTTATCTTTTCCAAAAACCAACTTTTTGATTCATTGATCTTTTGAATTGTTTTTTGGGTTTCAATTTCATTCAGTTCTGCTCTGATCTTAATGATTTCTTTCTGTCTGCTAACTTTAGGTTTGGATTGTTTTTGTTTTTCTAGATCTTTAAGGTGAAGTGTTAGGTTGTTCACTTGCCATCTTTCCATTATTCTGAGGTGAGCATTTAATGCAATAAATTTCCCCCTTAATACTGCTTTTGCAGTATGCCACAGGTTTTGGTATGATGTATCATTGTTTTCATTAGTTTCAATAAATTTTTTGATTTCCTGCTTGATTTCTTCTTGGACTCATATGTCATTAAGTAGAATGCTGCTGAATTTCCATGTGTTTGTATAGTTTCCGGAATTTTGTTTGTTAGTGATTTCTAGTTTTAATCCATTATGGTCTGAGAAAATACATGGGATAATTCCAATTTTTTTGAATTTGTTGAGACTTGATTTGTGACCTAATATGTGATCTATCCTGGAGAATGATTCATGTGCTGACGAGAAGAATGAATATTCTGAGGTTGTTGGATGGAATGTTCTGTAGATATCTGCCATGTCCAATTGGTCTAGAGTCTTGTTTAGATCTTGTGTTTCTCTACTGATTCTTTGCCTAGATGATCAGTCCAATATTGACAGTGGGGTATTCAGGTCTCCTGCTCTTATGGTATTAGTGTCTATTTCCTTCTTTAGGTCTAATAGAGTTTGTTTTATAAATCTGGTTACTCCAACATTGGGTGCATACATATTTATGATTGTTATGGCTTCTTGATGGATCAGTCCTTTTATCATTATGTAGTGTCCCTCATTGTCTCTTTTTATGGTTTTTAGTTTAAAGTCTATTTTGTCAGATATAAGAATAGCTACTCCAGCTCGTTTTTCTTTTCTGTTTGCATGGTAAATCTTTTTCCATCCTTTCACTCTTAGTCTATGTGAGTCTTTATGGGTGAGGTTGGTCTCTTGAAGGCAGCCTATAGTTGGGTCCTCCTTCTTAATCCAGTCAGCCAGTCTGTGTCTTTTGATTGGGGAATTTAAGCCTTTTACATTAAGAGTTGTTATTGAAAGGTGTTGATTTATTCCTAGCATTTTATTGGTTGTTTGGTTGTCTTAGGTGTCTTTTGTTCCTTGCTTTCTGATTTACTGTTTGGTTTCTGTGTTTGTTGGTTCCTTAGGTTGTAGATAGCATTTTTGTTTGCTTGTTTTCTCTTCATGAATGCCATTTGCCCTTCATTTCGGAAGGATAGCCTTGCAAGGTAGAGTATTCTTGGCTGGCAATCTTTGTCTTTTAGTATTTTGAATATATCATCCCATTTCTTTCTCGCTTTTAGGGAAAAGTCTGACGTTAGCCTGATTGGGGCTCCCTTATTGGTGATTTGATGCTTCTCTCTTGCAGCTTTTAAGATTCTCTCTTTGTCTCTGAGTTTTGCCCATTTGACTATAACATGTCTTGGAGAAGGCCTTTTTGGGTTGAATACGTTTGGAGATCGTTGAGCTTCCTGGATCTGAAGATCTGTGATTTTTCCTATACCTGGGAAGTTTTCTGCCACTATTTTTTGAATATGTTTTCAATGCAATCTCCGTTTTCCTCCCCTTCTGGAATACCCATGACTCGGATATTTGAGTGACAAAGTTGTCTGATATCTCTCTCAGATTTTCTTCAATGCCTTTGATTTTTTTTCTTTTTTTTTTTTTTTTTGTCTGCTTGTGTTATTTCAACAGCCCATCTTCAAGTTCAGAGGTTCTCTCTTCAACTTTGACAAGCCTGCTGGTTAAACTCTCCATTGTGTTTTTTATTTTACTGAATAACTTCTTCAGTTCGGCAAGTTCTGCTACATTTTTTTTCAGGGCATTGATTTCCTTGTACATTTCCTCTTTCAGGTCCTGTATACTCTTCCCTGTTTCATCATGATGTCTAGCTGAGTTTTCTTGTATCTCATTCAGTTTCCTTAGAATTATCACTCAAAATTCCTAGTCAGTCATTTCAAAGGCTTGTTGTTCTATAGGATCTAGAGCTTGAGATTTATTATCTTTGGCTGGTGTACTTTCTTGATTTTTCGTATTTCTGGTATCTTTTCTTTGATGTTTATTCATTGTGGCAGGGGGTTTCACAGTCCACAGGTTTGACACTATTGACTGACTAAGATATTGCTGTGGTTGCTAATTTGGTATGGCTACCTCAGTGACTACTCAGTTGGCCACTAGTGCCTTGCGTGTGTGGTTGCCTCTGGTCTTGGGCCTCTCCGGGGAGCCACCTCTCTGGTCAGCTTGGACTCTGCCGGGCTGCTGGGTGATGGGGTGGTACCGCAGGGTGTCGCTCCTGCCGCTGCCACTTCCCCCGCTGCTGCTGCTGCCCTGGCTCTGCTGCCACCGTCTCCACTGCTGCCAGTTCCTCCGCTGCTATCGCTACCGCTGGTGCCGCTTCCGCCGCTGCCGCTGCTGTCGAGAGCGCCACTGCCGCTGCTGCTGCTGCTGCCACTGTTGCCGCTGCCGCCAGTTCCTCTGCTGCTGCCGCTGCCACCAGTTCCTCTGCTGCTGTCGCTGCCGCTGGATCCACTGCCACCGGTTCCTCTGCTGCTGCCGCTGGCGCCACTACTGCCGGTGCCACTGCTGGGCACATATCATTTTTTAACAACATGGTTTTGCCTTTGACACTTCTGGAGCACAAATTTGATATCCTGCCTATTTTTTTGTCAACTATCACTCATCTGGGTTCCCCATTTCTGCTTTCTGCTTACCTGTTAGCACTTAATGACCCTTTATATTGGTGTCTTGTCATAGATGGTCTGCTCACCTGGGAAATTTTGTTGCTACATCATCTGGATGCTAGACTTAGCTTGCCAAACTGATGTATCCATCTGCAACTTCATGTGGAGTTGCTCCCTGAATTCATGGGTACTCTGATTTTAGGTTCTGGTTTCCCCAGCCCTGGCCAGGTGTGTTCTAAGAGAGAACCCACCCTAACATTCAAGAAGTAGCAACTAGAAACCTTTACATAGAGTGACCATTCGACCTGATTCGCCTGAGACTATCCCAGGGTGATTATTAATAATGCTTCCTTTCATTCTTGGAGGTGTCCTGATTTGGGCAATAAATTATGTGGCCAGCCTCAGACTATTGCCACTAAAAACTTCTAAAACCAAGTTTCATTTGTACAGGTGCAGTTATAAGTGGGATATCAATTTGCAACCATATTTGAATAACAGATTAAATTAATCAATTCAAATGCATTTTACAAAGCCTCAACATGCTCATTTCATTGGTTAGAGTTACATCAAGATCTCTTTCCTTTCTAACACATGACTTCCAGATCCCAGCAAAATTTCACTCACATAGGTGTTTTTGGGAATCGCCTATTGTATTTCACATGAGCTCACAATCAGTTCTATCAGCTGTTAAATGGTATCTCCCTTGATCTGCTCCAGGCCACTTGGAGATGGCCTCCCTGCCACTGCCAACCATGTAGTACCCACCTGACAACATTCATACTCCACCCAAAGGCTCCCTCTTCCAATGTCCCAAAGGCTACAAACACCAACTCTCCAAGTGTTTCTGTATCCTCCAGATCCCTCAGTGCCCCCAAGACACATTTTGAGAAAATGTGGAGAAAATATTTCTTTTACCATACTTCTATAACAAATATTTATTTTTGATAGCACTGTGCTGACCACTAGGGCTACCATGGTTTGCAAACAGAGACATGATAACTGCTGGCAAAAAACTTACAGTTTAGTGGAAAAGAATATCTATCTAATACTTGTTGATGTTTATAGTAAACCAGAAATTATGCTAAAGATCTGAATTTTGTCCTTTATCATTACAACAAAACTAGGAAGTAGACGTTTTTATTATCATCATTTTATAGGATGTTTTAGTGTTCTGAATAATGACCATTCAAAGATATCAGGTTATAATCCCTGAAACCTGTGAATTTTACCTTAATAAAGAATAAAAGAATCTTTGTAGATGTGATTAAGTCAAGGATCTTGACATGGGGAGATTATCCTAGATCATCTGGGTGGGTCCTAAATCCAATCGTAAGTGTTTCTTTTATAAGAGAGAGACAGAGGGAGATTTCAAAGAGTGGGGGGGGGAGAAGAGGGAGGGAAAGAGAGAGATGTGAAGACAGAGGCAGAGATTGGAGTGATGCAGCCACAAGCCAGGGAGCTCTAAAAAATGCCAGCAGCCACCAGAAGCAAGAAGAAGCAAGGAACAAATTCTCACCCAGTGTCTCCTAAGGAAGCACAGCCCAATCAGAATTCTGGCTTCCAGAACTACGGAATAATAAGTTTCTGTTGTATAAGCCACCAAGTTTGTGGTCATTTGTATGGCAGCTACAAGGAACTAATACAGATGGGAAACAAAGGCTTAGCAAAGTAATTTGTCCAAGGTCACAAGGCTAGAAATTTGCAAAGCTGGCATCAAACTCAAGAAAAATGTCTCCAGAGCTTTCTCTTAGCCACTAGGCTAAGGCACTCTATCAAAATATCTTCTGGATACCAAATCCATGTCTCTCTTGGAATCTCTAAGAATCCTTCATAGAAAGAGTTGCTTCTGGCAGTGCTTTCCTTCCTATAACTCAGATAGAAATCCCTGGGTTGGACTAATAGGTAGGGACCAATCCCTTCAACATCCTACATGCTTCTTCCCTTCTGCAACCTCTTGTAAGACAGTCTTTCTGCTGCTCCTGTCCTCTCCCCTCCCCATCACCACTCAAAAAAAAACCTTATGAAAATATACTCTTGCAATCAACTCAACCCACCCACAGTCCAAAAAGTAGGTAAAAGAAAGAGTTCAAAGAATGATGCCCTAAATTTGTATTAGCTGTCAAAAATATTTCTAAAATAATAAACTCCCTAAGGTGGAGAAATATCAGATTAAAAAAGGAAAATGGAAGACAGGTAACAGGAAAATTCTCAAAGGAAATTAAGCTATTCTCTAGATTCCTTCCTCAATATTTTATTTTACATGTTTATGTACATACAATATGTGCAAGATCTCATTTGTGATTTAATTATACTGCCAGCTCCATCTACACTTTCCAATATTGTGAACTGACCATTTCTTCAAAGAACACTGCTGAAGTATGCATTGCACAGAAACATTCCTGAGGAAACTTTGCACAACTGAGAATTATTTCTTTGTTCTTATCAACATAGAACTGTTGTGAGGTGTCTCTACAGAGTAACAGATTCAATTTTGTGAAACATTAGGAAAACAAAAAACAGTTCAATGTTTCAGAATGTAGAGGGGAGGCCTTAATTTTACATCTTGGGCTTTGAGCTCAGTAGACCTTTCTGATTGCTTCTAAATGCAATGTTGCAGCAAATAAGAGATACTTTTTTATTTCTTTCATCATTTAAAACTTCTGTAGCAACTCTACAAAACTAATACATGTTATTTTTCCAAACCAAAGAAGCAATATCCTGATTTTACCATTCCTACTGGTCATTGGAATTTCTGTTCAAGCACAAATAGCTTACATTTTTATAGATAGTTCTTTCAAGTTTTCAAAGCACTACTAGGCAGTTATACGGGTATCTTCACCTGAACTCTCCTCTGACTATGCCTCTATTTCCTTTATCCTCCCATCCTCTAAACACAGGCTTTAGTCCTCAGGTTTAATCCATGGTTCCTTCCTTTCTCTCTTTAGGAGAGAGCCCAGACTACCGCTGAGAAAGCCCAAGCATGGAGAAGCCTTTGGAGACAGCAATGGAAGCCAGTCTCAGGCAGGGAGGCAATGACAGCCAAGATAGACTAAAGCTGCAGCAGTCAAGTAAGAAACATTTTTCTTTCCATCCTCCCCCTCTGTAATGCAACACTCCTGAGGAAAAAGGGAACCAGAAGATGGGAGAGAGGAGAGAGAGGACAGACCATTCCCCCCACACCTGGACCCTTAGTCCAATCCAGAGAGAAGAAGAGAAAGAAGGAGCTAAGCAATACATTGGGCATGAAATGGAAATATGGACTTTTTAATAGACCTTTCTCTTATCTTTTTCAAAGTATTTTTGATGCACACAAAACATAAGTAGTATGTTACTAATAAAGCTTAATAATATAACCCACATCCTTGATTCCACTGTCCAACCCAAGAACAAAAACATTACAATATTATTTTGTAATTGTAATAAAATATACATAAAATTTACCATCTTAACCATCTCCGAGTGTGCAGTTCAGTAGCATTAAGTACATTCACATTGTTATGCGACCATCACCGCCACCCATCTCCAGAACTCTTTTCATCTTGCAAAACTGAAAGTCTGTACCCATTAAACAATAATTCCCCATTTCCCCCCATCTGCCTGCCCCAGCAACCACCATTGTACTTTCTGTCTCTATGAATTTGACTGCTCTAGGTACCTTATAGAAGTGGAATCCTAGTATTTATCTTTTGGTGGTTGGCTTATTTCACTAAGTATAATGTCTTCAAGATTCATTCATGTTGTAGCATGACCACAAAGTTTTGGAATCAGCCCAAGGTATTAACTAGGGATAAAAAAAGGAAGATCAACAGAATACAGTTGATTTAAGCATTTCAAGTTTGTCCGGCGATTAAGACTCTTCTCAACAAACCAGTTGCCCCTGATGTTTCTCTGCTACGTTAAATTCTGTATATCCATGTTGTCTGTCTGCTAAAGTCCAAATATGACAAATATCCAGTAATTTACAGAAATGTTACCAAGTTCTTCTATCATTTTTTACGTAAAGAATCCTTTCTTTCCTAATTTGAAATGTTTATTTGTGGTTTGAAAATCAGTCAGCCACCTATGCAGATGATAATATAAAAAATTGTTTCTGTCTCTGATCACCTGGTCTGTGATGAGTTTAAACAATTCTCTATGTGGGAACCTTGTTTGAGCTCAAGTTCCTCCTTGAATTATCTCTAAATTGACCTCATAGCAAATGAAGACACTCTCACAAAAATCGCTTGCAGAAAATTTGCAGATGCAATCTTTTCTCTTTTTTGCTTTCCTCAATCATTGTCATACTCATAATGAAAACCCTACAGCAAATATTCAAGTCTCTAACGTTTTGATCCCCTCCTAGAAAAATAACATGGGAGGGGTGAGGTACAGCAAGAACTTGATGTGCATGTACACTGACATTGTTTATTAGGCATTCTGATTTTATATTTGCAGTGGGGTAAAACTTCTTAACAGCAAATACAGAAGATTATGTCTAGAAAACTAATATTTCCAAAGAAAATATTAAGAATTTCTCCAGCTTCTTTGTACTATCAGAGGTAGAATAATATCATTAACTAGTTATCTACTGCTAAAGAGACAGATGGCATTATTTTGTCTGTCTGTAAAATTCAGATAGAAAAAGGCCAGCGGCTGTAATTTTTCTAATATAATATGTAAAACACAAGAACAGTAGTAAAAAGAGATTACTCCAAGGAAGGAAAAATATCAAGTGGCTAATTAAGGTTCATTTTATAAAATGATACCTTTCACAGATACAATGTGAACTTCTGAGTAATTTAACATCTTGTTGAGATCACAATTACTTCCAGAGCAGGAGAGAGAGGATAATATTCTATTAAAAACTAAGACTAATTATGAGACCTTTCAAGATTTGAAATGTAATTTATTTTTATGTCAAATAAATTAACTTTTCTGATCTGGTGAGCTAGTATATCATTCAATATCTAGGTAATATGTAGTATCTTTTTCTCAAGCTGTTCGTTAAGAACACTTCTGCTCAATTCAACAGTTTTGTCTGCTTGTTTTATTTTTAAGTGTTTTTAGTACCTTGTGACCACAAACTTACTAGCTTTCCCCACTTAAGGTAGCAAAAAACATTTTGATGGCCTGTGAGCAGCATATCAGCAATGCACCATAATTGAAGTTTGAAAAAGGTACTTCTTCGAGATAACTGATTTGGACATTACTGAGACAGAGGTGAAACTTTTTTTCCCCAAATAAGGTGATTTCATTCTCTTGTTTTTAAACAGACATGCTTCCATGGAGACTCCCACCATTAATTAGACTAGTTTTACTGGGTGACGACGATCCACCAAATTTGAATGGGAAGGAAAGTCACAGGCTACTTTTTCATTTTTCCAAAACACTTTTCCCGCATGTTACTACTAATGATGTCAGAATGTGTTTTGTAGTGAGTTGCAAATTTAATTGGGTGCTCCATTTGCCCATGATCCACCTCTGCCTCAAACAGAGCTACTACCAATTTAGTGATGCACCTGAGAATCAGAGAACTATAGGTGACAAAGGATGTCCTGCTCCTCATCCATCATCATCATCACTACCATTAACTGAACAACTCCTTGTAGCAGGCACTGTCATTTTAACATCTACTTTCACAGGTGTAATCTAAATCAGATTGTCTTCAGTTCTAGCTGCACCTTACAACCTCAAAAAATTTAAAAATCCAGGTACCCATGCCTGCTTCAGATCAATCTTAGAAGGTAGGGCCTGAGCATCTGTATTTCTTAAGTCTTCCCAAGGAATTCTGAAGGACGGTGAATACTGATAGGCACTGAAAATCTAATCCTCACAAAAATCTTTGGGTCATACATTGTTATTATCCCTGGCTAATCAAACTCAAGTCTGCTTTATCCTAAATATTGTATATTTTTTAAACTAGTTTTCCATACTCCTGCCAAAGAGTAGCAAGTACTTGGAACTGAAGCTACACTGACTCATGTCATATTCTTTCTATTGAAAGGAAATAATATTTCCAAAATGTATAAAGCACAGGAGAAAAAAGATGGGTCATTTCCCTGATACTTTTTTAAAAGGAGAAATACCCATTGAATGAATAGATTTTAAATTAATTCATTAATTCATCTCAGAAGTAATTAATTAATTCTGAGAAGCAGCTAAGAACATTAATAACTTCAAGGACTTCAAGCACTCATCCCTGGACTACAATGTTCAGTGTGTTTGACATTCATTATAATCAGTGTCAAATTTTTAGTCACATCTAGCAGATAAAAGATGTTGGCTTCAGGTAGCTAACTGATACAGTGAAACTAAGTAACTATTAGGAATTCTGAGGTTCCATGATCCATAACCCAAGGTATTCCTGGAAATATACCTCTCTTCAGTTGCTCCCCACTAAACAAGACCCACTGTTTAAAAAATCTGTCACCTGTTATTAGTGTTCCTGCTTATCAATGGTGCCTCCTTGATGGCCTACACCTCACATAGTAACTTTTACCTGTTTCCTAAGAAATATCCCTTTCCAAGGGGGAAAGGCTAATAATTTCACCCACTCAGATATCAAGTTCTCTTTAGCCAAAGTGACTTCTGAGGAATACAAAAAACATTCCCAGATTCTAAAAGGACGTGCTTTTCTCCTTTCTCTCAATTTAGATGATGTTGAGTTGCACGTAGCTTGTGAGAGACCCTTGGGGACTACTTTGCCAGCATTCTGTTAGAAAATGGAGAGCGAAAACATATTTTCTTATTCTGATTGTTTTCAGTATAATGTAGTTTCGTTGTTCCAACATGTTCACTGGCAAAACACAGAACTTCGCAGCAGATTTTCCCCCATGTGCAAAGAGCATGATGGCACTCAGCACGCATTCATGGATGAGTTAGCCACACGGCACCATATGCCTGTTGGGCACTGGCCATGCACTTGATCCCACACAGATACAGACACTCTGTTCCAAATAGCTGCTACTTCATTCCTTTGTGATCAGCACTTTTAATTTTCTTAGGGTAGAATTATGGAAATGCTTAGGATTGTTTGGGCTCTTGTTCTTGTTGTTTTTTTCCCCCACATGTACACAATGTCAGAAGAGGTGCTGGTATACCATGGCAGTTTCCCTCAGCAGCTGTATTTTATTTCTAACCACAACAATAGTAAGCTCAATAAGACATAATATGTAGATAATTGTATAGTTTTTCCTTCCATGAATGCAAACCTTGTTAATTTACTTCATAATTTTATCCATGATTTGAAAGAGAAATATTTAGAATGATGGTTTAAAGACAACTGAGTTAGAGAAATAAGGCTTAAATATTTACTTGTAATTATTATTGTGTGTAGGGGGGAATCAGTCATTAATCAAGAACATATTGAGTACTCAAAGTCAAAATACAGTGCATTGGAGAATCCAAACAGATTTTAGTTATGGTTCTTTTCAAGGAACTCATATGAGAGGAAAATATTTCCATCTTGAAAGTAATTGTTTTCAGAAATATTTTGTAAAGAGGACAAATTAACAAGCTGAGGAATCCACCCGCTCCCCCCCCCCGCAATCCTTCATATGCTTGGGCCCTTTTTCATTATTATTAAAATAAAATATCTGTGGTGATGAGGCAAACCCACTGCCACTGCAGACACCACAGATGCAAGGGAGAGAGTTGCAGCAACCAGTGCTTCTGCCACTCCCTCAAGGTAACTCAGCTGCCACCAAGGACACCACAGATGCCAGAGAGGCAGTTAAGACTGCTGATACTGCTAATGCCACTGTGAGATAACCCCACTGCCACTGCAGACAGCATAGCTGTGTGGGCTGCTACTGTGGACAATAGCCAAGCAAGTGACTGCTGCAACCACCATTGTCAACCACCATCATCATGTGAACAGCCCACCACCACTGGAGCCACATGGGCAGTCCGCCAAATCCACAACCACTGCCACTGCAAGGGTGGCCTGTTACTACAGCAGCAGCCTCAGCAACCACTGCCACTGTGCAGGTGGACCACTGACAACTTGACTCCACTGACACAAGGACAGTCACCAGAGGAGTTCAGGGAAGGAGAGTAATAGAAGCAGCAACTGCTCTACCAGATGAACAGACATCAATGCAGAGATACTAGAAATACAAAAAAAAGAAAAAGAAAGAAAGAAAGGGGGAAAAATGAAATGTAAGTCCACCAATAGTATAAATAACTCTCAAAGACCAGACCCCATAGAGCAAGAAACCCTTCAAAGGACTGAGAAGGAATTCCAAGTAAAGCTCTTGAGGAAACTCAATGAGATACAAGAAGACACAGTTTGATGACACAATGAACTGAGCAAAACTATCCAGGATATGAAGGAGGAAATTTACAAAGAGATTATAACATTTAAAAAGAATGTAGCAGAGCTCAGGGAACTGAAGGAGTCATTCAACAAAATAAACACAACTAAGAGCTTAAGCAGCAGGCTAGAGCAAGCAGAAGAAAAAAATTCGGATCTTGAAGACAGCCTCTTTGAATTAACTCAGGTGGAAAAAAGAAAAAAGAATTTTAAAAAATGAAGAAAATCTAAGCAAGATAGCAGATAACCTTAAGCACACAAACATACAAATCATGGATAATCCCGAAGAGGAAGAAAAAGGAAAAGGCATTGAGGACATATTCAATGAAGTAATAGCAAAAAATTTCCCAGGTATAGGGAGAGACATGGATCTTCAGATTCAGGATTCTCAAAGATCCCAAAACAGATTCAATCCAAAAAGGTCCTCTTTGAAGACCTTTATAGTCAAACTGTCAAAACTCAAAGACAAAGAGAGAATCCTAAAAACAGCCAGAGGAAAGCATCAAGACACCTATGAGGGATTCCGCATCAGGCATACACCAGACTTCTCAACAGAAATTCTACAGACCAGAAGAAAATAGGATGATATATTCAAAATATTAAAAGAAAAAACTGCCGGACAAGAATACTATACCCAGGAAGGCTATTCTTCAGAAATGAAGGAGAAATAGTGTACTTCTCAGACAAACAAAAACTATGAGAGTTCGCTACCACACTACCAACCCTACAAGAAATCCCCAAGGGAGTCCTGCATCTGTAATCCAAAAAATGATAATTACTTCCATAAATACACAAGGAAAAACAAAATCAACTGGCAGAATAAGAAAGCAAATGAGAAAAATAAACTGTATCTTAACCACCCCCAAAAACAAACAAACACTGAAGACAAACAATAAAAGAGAAAAAAGAAACAAAAGATATTTAAAACATCCAAATGAAAATTGATAAAATGCCAGAAGTAAGACAATACCTTTTAGTAACAACATTAAATGTAAATGGATTAAATTCCCCACTCAAAAGACACTGACTGGCTAATTGGATCAAAAAGCTATACCCAACTATATGCTGTCTACAAGAGACTCACCTCATCCATAAAGACACACACAGACTAACACAGTGAAGGGATGAAAAATGATATACCATGCAAATGAAAATCAAAAACAAGCAGAAGTAGCTATTCCTATGTCAGATAAAATAGACTTTGAACCAAAATCTGTAGAAAGACACAAAGAAGGCTATTGTATAATGATAAAGGGATCTATCAGGCAAGAAGACATAACAATTCTGAATATATATATGCCCCCAACATCAGAGCACCCAGTAATACAAAGCAAACATTACTAGACCTAAAGAAAGACATAAACCCAGGATAATAGTTGGGGACCTGAACACCATTCTCTCAGCATTGGATAAACATCTAGGCAACACATCAACAGAGAAACACAGGATTTAAACCACTCTGTAGACCAATTGGACTTGGCAGATACCTACAGAACTTTTCATCTAACAACCAAAGAATATACATTCTTCTCATCAGCACATGAAACATTCTCCAGGATAGATCACATGTTAGGTCACAAATCAAGCCTCAACAAATTTTTAAAAATTGAAATCATTTTGAGTATCTTCTCAGACCACAACAGATTAACACTAGAAATCAATAAGAAGCAAACTCTGAAAACTATACGAACACATGGAAATTAAACAACAAGCTCCTGAATGACATATGGGTCCAAGAAGAAATTAAACAGGAAATCAAAAGAATTTCTTGAAACTACAGAAAATAATGTCACATACCAAAACCTGTGGGACACTGCAAAAGCAATACTAAGAAAGAAGTTTATTGCAATAAATGCTTACATCAAAAAAAAAAATAAGATTTCAAATAAACAACCTAATGCTCTCCTCAAAGAACTAAAAAGACAAGAACAATCCAATCCAAAATTAGTAGATGGAAAGGAATAATTAATATCCGGGCAGAACTAAATGAAATAGAGACCCAAAAAAATGATACAAAAGATCAATGAAACAAAAAAGTTGTTTTTTCAAGAAAATAAACCATTATTAGGCTAACTAAAAAAAGAAGAGAGAAGACCCAAATGACAGAAATTAGAAATGAAAAAGGTGATATTACAACCAATACCACAGAAATACAAGGAGTCATTAGAGACTATTATAAACAACTATATTCCAAGAAATTTGAAAATCTGGAGGAAATGAATAAATTTCTGGACACATGAAAACTACCAAGACTGAACCAGGAAGAAATGGAAAACCTCAACAGACCAATAACAAGCAACAAGAGTGAAGCAGTAATCAGGAGAATTCCCAACAAAGAAAAGCCCAGGACTGATGACTGTACTGCTGAATTCTTTTAAACCTTTAAAGAGGAATTAATACAAATTCTCCTCAAACTATTCCAAAAAGTTGAAACAGAAGCCCTTCTCCCAAACTCATTCTATGATGCCAGCATCACCCTAATACCAAAACCAGACAAAGGTAAAACAAAAAGAGAAAACTATAGGCCAATATCTTTGATGAATAGACAAAATACAACAACACATCAAAAAAACTATACACCATGATCAAGTGGGATTCATCACAGGAATGCAAGGATGCTTCAACATATGTAAGTCAATAAATGTGATACACCACAAAAAAATCAAGGACAAAAACCATCAGATTTTTTCAATAGATGCACAAAAAACGTTTGACAAAATTCAACATCCATTCATGAGAAAGACTCTCAGCAAACTAGGTATACAAGGAAAGTATCTCAACACAGTAAAACCACATATGACAAATCTACCACCAATATCATCCTGAATGGGGAAAAGCAGAAAGCTTTTCCTCTAAGAATGGGAACAAGATAAGGATGCCTACTTATACCACCCCTGTTCACCATAGCATTGGAAGTACTAGTCAAGTAATCAGGCAAGAGAAAGAAACAAAGGGCATCCATACTGGAAAGGAGGAAGTCAAATTGTCTCTGTTTGCAGATGACATTATTCCAAATATAGAAAAGCCTTAAGACTCTACAAAAAAAACTCTTAGAATTGATAAGTGATTTCAGCAAAGCTGCAGTATAAAAAATCAACATGCAAGAATCGGTAGTGTTTTTATACTCCAACAATGAACTAGCAGAAAAAGAAGTCAAGAAAGCTAGCTTATGTTCAATAGTCACCAAAGAAATAAAATACGTGTGAATAAAGTTAACTAAAGAGGTGAAAGGTCTCTACAATGAGAACTTCAAATCACTGTTGAAAGAAATGAGAGGACACAAAATGGTAGAAAGATATTCAATGCTCTTGGAATGGAAGAATTAACATTGTGTAAATGTCCATACTACCCAAAGCAGTCTACAGATTCAGTGTAATCCCCTCAAAATACCAATGACTTTCTTCACAGAAATAGAAGACAATCCTGACATTCATATGGAACAACAAAAGACCCCAAATAGACAAAGCAATCCTGAGAAAAAAAATAATAAAGTCAGAGGCATAACACTATCTGACTTCAAATTACACTGTGAAACAATAATAACCAAAGCAGCATGGTACTGGCATAAAAATGACATTCAGATCAATGAAACAGAATAGTGAACCCAGAAATCAACCACAAACTGATCTTCAACAAAGGCACCAAGAACACACATTGGGGAAAAGACTGTCTCTTCAATAAATGGTGCTTGGAAAACTGGACATCCACATGTAGAAGAACGAAAATAGACCTATACCTCTCACCATTTACCAAAATCAACTCAAAATAGATTAAAGACTTACATATAAGATCTAAAACTATAAAGCTTCAAAAAGAAAACATAGGGGAAACACTTCAGGAAGTAGGACTGGACAAAGACTTTATTAATATGTCCCCAAAAGCACACACAACAAAAGGAAAAATAAACGTGGGATTATATCAAACTAAAAAGCTTATGCACAGCAAAAGAAACAATTAACAGAGCAAAAGGATGACCTACAGAGTGGGAGAAAATATTTGCAAACTGTGCATCAAACAAAGAATTAATATCCAGAATATACAAGAAACTGAAACAACTTAACAGCAAAAAAACAAATAACCTGATTGAAAAATGGGCAAAGGAGCTGAATAGGCATTTCTCAAAGGAAGATATACAAATGACCAGCAGACACATGAAAAAAAACAATGCTCAACATCACTCAGCATCAGGAAAATGCAAATCAAAACCACATTGAAATATCATCTCATGGCTATTATCAAAAAGACAGAAAATAACAAATGCTGGTGAGGATGCAGAGAAAGGAGAACCCTCCTTCACTGTTGGTGGGACTGTAAGTTGGTGCAGCCATTACAGAAAACAGTATGGAGATTCCTCAAACAACTACAGGTAGAACTGCCACATGATGTGGCAATTCTACTGCTGGATATATCCCAAAGGAATGGAAAGCATCATGTCAAAGAGATACCTTCACTCCCATGTTTATCATAGTTCTATTTAAAATAGCCAAGAGATGGAACCAACCTAAATGACCATCGTCAGACAACTGGATAAAGAAAATATGGTATACACACACAATGGAATACTATCTTCCATAAAGAAGAATTAAATACAGCCATTCACAGCAACATGGATGAACTTAGAGAAAATCATGTTAAGTGAAATGAGCCAGGCACAGAAAGAGAAATACCACATGTCCTCACTCATAAGTGGGAGCTAAAAAATAAATAAATAAAAAAGAAAGAACAATACAACAATTACAATAATACATTGAACTGAGAGTTACAGAGGAGAGAACAGAACTGAGGTTACCAGAGGTGGTAAAGGGGGAAGGGAAGGTGTGTAAAGGAGGAATTGGTAAAGGGCCACAAAAAAATGATTACATTGTAAAATGTTGAATATACTAATTATCCTGATCTAAGTAAGCATCACATATTGCACACAGGTATTGATATTCAACTCTGTACCCCATAGATATGTACAGCCAACTATGTTACAATAATGTGTGTGTGTGTGTATGTGTGTGTGTGTGTGGTGAAACATACTAATACAACAGAAGAGAATAAATTGTTTTGTTGCAAATGCAAATTAGTTTATATGGGATTGGTAAATGAAGGAATAATACTGTGATAACATGGAAGTCGAATTGGCTTATACATGACTTTAGCCCATTAATACTTTGTGCCACTAAGTGCCATAGCTGAACTCAAAGAACACTAACACAGCTGAATACAGCAATCCACTGTACAGCCGCCACATGTCCTTCCTCTTGACGTACTTAAGTCATATCTTGGAAGAGCTTATTATAGGTTCTTCCCAGTCTTTGTACATCTGGCTCTTGTCTACCTAACTCAGAAGGCTCAATCTTGCCTGATATCTAACCCACCTCCCATCGTCAAAGTACCACTTTTTTTTTAAGATATAGTCCTACATTTACATTAGTATTTTCTTATTTATCAGTAATTTAACGAGTCTTTCCAACCTACACTAAAATTTGTATTAGGATATTATTGCTTTTGTTAGTCCTCTGGTTACAAAGTTGCATATGTTTTGAGTGATCTGCCCCAGACCCATTTTCCCCATAAGTTCTGGTTCTTTTGGTGCACAATTTTGCAGAATACAAGGTTTCTAAGGGCACATATACAGGCCAAATGGGAACTCGATGAAGGCAAAAATCACTGCAGGTGCTGAAAGATGATTAGGGAAGGTGTTACAGCTATGAGCCTGATTCAGATGTTAAAGGAATTGTAAGACTCAAACAAGCAGAGAAGAGGGAAGAGGTGGGAAGAGCATAAGGAGCAAAGAAGGAGAAGTCATTAATGTAATCCATATGGTTAGAGCCATCAGTAAAAGGAGACCACATAGGACAGAAGTCTTTTAAATTAGGTTTGCCCAGAATATAAAGGCCTAAGATGCTAAAGTCTCTTCTGCAAATAGTAAAGAGCCATTGGAGACTTTGGGGTGGGGATGGGAGCTAGAGGATTGACAAAGCAACTCCCTTTTAGTGCCACAAGGGCTTCTGGAAATGTTCCAGTTTATCCCCATTCTTTTATATTTAAAAAATTGAGGTCCAGGTAGGTGACTGACTTGTTCATATTCTTCACATTTATTACTGGTCTGTGCTTCCTGGTTCCCAGGCCCAAGATCCTATGACTACGCCCAAGGCATTTAAAAAACAATTTTATGATTACTGCAATTGTCAATAAACAATACCTGCATAGACCAGTGAGTACCTGAAAAATAGAAAGAAAGAAATTTATTTTTGAGACTTCATGAACAGAGGATCTATATTTAGGCAAGGTAAATGACTAATGAGTGTTGTTTCCTGAAGTAGTAATTTCATATGTTATTATGTATATAATAAATTATTAGAGGTAATTCATGTCTATTTTGTGATATAACACAAACTATTAAGGTAGTGTTTGGTAATATTTAACAGGTACTTGCAGGGTTTAAATACAGATGAATATGTGGCTTATCTCTGAAAATAAGAATGGAAAGAAGCAAGAACAAAAGCCATGTATAGGATGGCAGAATTATTCCATGAAGCTGGACCAAGACTGGGTTCTACTCTGCTATTCCCAGGAAAGGAGCTGGCAAACAAGAAGATCCTCCCTGCTCCGTGATCTGGCTGGGTAGGAAGAGAGAGCCAATGAAAAATGCCCAAAGTGCTGAGGAAGCCAATCCTTTATGGTCACAGGGCGAGCAAGTCATACCCATGCAGCATTTGTAGAGCGCAAAATGAAGATGCACCTGGTGCAATGTGTTGCCCTTTAGGAGACCTCATCAGAGCGTCGTTTCCTTGGAGCATTACCCCTTTTCCAGTCTAAAGTTATTATTTTGTCAGTGTACCCAGAGTTCATCACTTTCTAAGGGACTAACATCATTCTACCATATTAACCAAACTTTCAAAAGATGGCTGTGTCTACCAAAATGCCAATGAGAAAAATTGGACCACAATACCCAGGGTCATTCATTAACGCACGAATTCTCTTTGAAAATCTATCTAACAGTCAAAGCATAATCAGGAAATTGTGCAGTATGCATGGAAGCAAAGCAAGGGAAATTATTTGGATGACTTTAAAGTCCATGTCATGGAGCAATGACAGCCACAGGCATCCAAATGCAAATCAGTATAGGTCTGACCAACAAGTGAGAATACACATGCTCACTGGTTAGGGCTGTAGTGGACTGGTTTTAAGGAACTATTTCCATGAAATGTTTTGTAAAGAAAAATAACCTTGCGTTAGATTCTGAGCAATTATAAACAGCTTTGTAGGAGTTGCAGTTAGAATCTTTTCATAATGTATGAGTTAAAAATAATGCAAAGCAAGATTTTACTTTGCTGAAAGTTCATAGTTGTAAAAATTATTCTGTGAATTCTTTCCAGGTAATTTCAGATTAATTTGACAACAGCTGCTAATTAGACTATAAAGGAAATTAATGAATTGATTGTGGTTATCTTGGAGCAACAGTCTTCCAGAAGATTGGAGTGGGAGGGAGGCTTGCTTAAAATTGCTTACTTCAGAATTAGTTTAGAGAGCAAAACCATAATATTAAATAAGTCTGGAAAGAGAGAAACACATAACATTCTCAGAGCAAAAACAAATTCTTTAATACTGCCTATGAATGTGACTTATGGAAGAATATTAGATTACAAGAAAAAAATGTTTCATTCAACTGTATTTATTTAAAGCACATTATTAAAATTAATGGCACAAAAATATGCATCAACTAAAATCTTACATAGTCTCTGCAAAATCTCATAATTTTATGATTGTCCAAATGTTTTCATCATTCCTCCAAGCATGGCTTGGAACTTTTAGCTGTTTTCTTTTTTTTTCGTCTGTCTTACTAAAACAATCTTCCACTTTACCTAATCTAGTACCTTACATTGTAAAAATATCAATATAAGGTAATGAGTTCTGCTGTCTGCTAATGTTGCCAAGACACTCACCATGTCAGATAACTTCAAGTTCTGTGGAGGGATTCTCTGAGAACAAAGGGGTTGACAGTATGCTTAACAAATTGCCTAATTTGGCTGCTGTTTCCAAGAGCTTTGGATTCTTCTTGTGACTTTGACTTTAGAATACAGCCATCACCATAGATTTTTCTATACATCTTCAGAGTGATTCTTTATGACAGCAATATATTGTCAGGCTGGTCTTCCTGAGCACAGAGGGAAAAAAGTCTTTTATTGCAGGGATTAGTATATATGTGAGTACAACATATACACAACAGAAAATACAAGTCCAGCTTTGTTCCTCCCTCCACTAGAAAGAATTCTGACTGTCAAGTTAACATCCTACCATTTTTAAGTTCTGGAATTCTTCTACGTGGACATTAGTAGTTTCCTTTTCTTCCCTATCTCCCTACCCCCTTTTTCTTTTGTCATTGCCACTCTCTTTTTTAGGCTGAACTCTTCTCTCCTAGGTATTCAAATAATCTTTCTGTTCTTGATCTCCAATTACTATTCACCCATTTTTCTACCAAAATGCCTTATAAATAGTTCCTAGGCAAAAGAATAGTACTAGGGATTGGTGACAACATAAAAATGTAACACATAGTCTCTATTTTCCAAATGCATATACTCTAAGTAGGAAAAAGGTCCCTGTTAAGCAAAAATACAGATAATATTCAAATAGATTCTATTTCACCAATATTTACTGAATGCAGAAACCAAAAAGGTGGATATGGACAAGGGACGACTCATAGCAGTGTGGGATGGAGTAATGACAGCCTGATTTGCAGTGCTGGGCCTTTCGACACTGCCAAATTCTCAGGGAGGCATAGACTATGGCCTCTTCTATAAAATAATTTAAAATGTTCTTAGCGTAAAACAGAGAGTAAGAGCCTGTATTCTGGGAGCCAGAACTCCAGTTTCAAATCCTGGATCTGCTACTCAATAACTACAGGCAAGTAGCATATCTTCTCTTAACTCTGTAACTAATACAGAATTGTGCTAAGTATAAAATAGTTAGCATATGTAAAATTCTTAGTACTGTGCCTCACACAGCTTAAGCTCCATATAAATGTTTGCTATTATTATTATTATTAACTGCTGAAGATGCCAAAGTCTTCTAAAAGCACCTGTAACTTTCTAGCAACACAGCTGGCAACAAAAATGTGGAGCTGATCATAAATGTGCAAGACATATTGCTCTTCCTTTTTAGTAATTGACAAAAACAGTTGGTGAGAGGAGTTTTAAAAAGTATAAGAAGTGGAAAAGAAGAAAAATAAGTGATCAAATCTCCTCTAATTTCAGATACTACTTTCAAAACATCAAACTGATCCCTTGAGCCTTAATTTAATAACAGAACATGCACATTATGTTTTGTTAAAAATTTACAAATTCAAAAGTAATTGTTCAAAGCTTTTTTTTTTTTTTTGCCTCTTCCTCCTATTTTGTGTATTAATTTCAAAAGCTGGATGAGAAGCACGGCTTGTTTTTTTATGCACTTTTCTCATTTGCATGTAAAACTCTGTCTCACTTTTTATCCTTAATGAATATCAATAAAATCTTTTAACTTATCATTATGTGTCCCAGAAAAAATACTGTGTACTTTGCTTTCACATGAATTGGCTGGCATTTAAAACTATTGTTGGTGGCAATTGGACAAATGCTTTGTTTGCTAGAATGGGTGAAGATCTTTGATATTTAGTACCATGCCTCAAATTGTGATTTTTATGGAAGCATTTGGAGGGGGAGTTCATGCTCTGTGAGGGCCCATGAGACAGAAAGGCAGAACATGTTCAGATGTAGATGAAAATTGGAATCAATAGTAAATGTTGGTGCAGATAGAGGGGGCAATATGTTGGAAATCAAGTCTTTGAGTCATTTTGTTAAGGAGATCCAGGTACATCAACTAACCTGAAATAATTAGTTTGTGGAACACTTCAGAGCAAAAGACAAAAAGCAAAATTATTATTAGCATCATCATGCTTACAATAGATGCAGTGTCTGTGTTGTGTAACAAGTCAAGTACTTTGAAACAAGTTCCAGATCTTGAGAGAGCTAATATATTTTATAGAACTCTACTTAAAAACCCCTTACATAAAGTTATATCATAAAAAAATCAAGAGTACAGAGAGTTCACTAGATGGGGGAAATGGGAATGAGCAAATAGGAAAGGCAAGTTAATAAACACATGAAAAATTCAACAGAGTAAGCACTGTTTTTCCTATACTGAATGATAATGTAAGTGCCACGTATTGAAACATGAGGAATAGCACTAAAGCAGTACTCAGGGTGAAATACATACTCTTAGATGCTTACATTAGGAAAAATAAAGTCTCACAGTTAATGAGCAAACTGCCTAATTTAATAAGGTAGAAAGGAGGAGTATAATAAACCTTTAAAAAATTATGAAAACAGGACTTCCAGCTGTAAGGGTGTGGAGTGTTTGGTGAATTCTCTCCCCAAGAAACAAGTATAAAACTGGGCAGAACATCAAAATCAGCTATAACAGGGCTCTGAAAATTGACTCAAAGCAAACAACAAATGGAGCATCATTTATTTATGAAAAACAGCTACACATGTGGGTAAGAGCAGTGGCAGTCTCAGACTACCTTTGCTGGGACTGCTCCCATCCCCCACCCAGCTCACTTAGTGAGAATGAAAGTTTCCCCAGGGTAAGGAAGGCATGAGAACAAGCAGGCTTGCGGCCATAGAGAAAAGATTTGATTTGCGGTGGAAGGCTAGAGGCACTGAGAGTAAAAGTAGCAGACTTGGCAAGAAACAAACAGAAAATTCACAGTTCTGCTAACCTGAATATGTGGTTTTGGTTAGGGTGACTAATGGATAACCAGAAATTAAATGGGGGAGATCCTGGTAATGAGAAAGCAATAGAAGGACTAGATAACTTTATTACACATCTCTGGCTCACTGTGAAAACATGTGCATGTGCAGGGGAACATTAATAGAGCCAGGCATAAAGTAACAGCCAAGGCAGACTTGAGACTGGATGAACTTTAAATGAGCTCCTCAACCCATATCCAACCAGACCCATCAGCACAACTGATAATTTCTTATCAATTATCAGCAGAGAATAAAAGGCTTACAGGTTTGAGGTGTTTAGCACAATCTTTGCCCAAATCGTTGGCTGATCACTAAGCAATGCACACACAGAGATAAACCCTAGAAAGTCAACTGTAAAAATAAGAATAATGCAAACTGCTCACTAGGATGATCAAAAAGTCAAATAACAAGTGTTAGTGAGAATGTGGAGAAACTGGAATTCTCCTGCATGGCTCATAGGATTGTAAAGTGGTGCAGTTGCTTTGGAAAACATTTTCTGCCGATATCTCGAAAAGTTACACACACAGTTATCATATAACCCAGAAATTTCAGTCCTAGGTATGAACCCAAAAGATATGAAAACACATTTACATGCAAAAAGTTGTACACAAATGTTTACAGTCGCATTATTCATAATAGCCAAAAAGTGGAAACAAGTTAAATGCCTAACAACTGATAAATGGATAAATAAAATGTGGTACATTTATACAATGAATAATAACATTTGGCAATAAAAAGGAATTAATTACCAACACATCTACAATATTGATGAGCCTCGAAAACATTATTCTAAGTGAAAAAAGTCAGACACAAAAGACTATATATTATATAATTTCATTTATATGAAATTTCTAGAGTAGGCTAATCCATACAGACAGAAAGTAGATCAGTGGTTGCTAGGGCTGGGATGCAGAGGGTTTGGGGGTAAAATGGGAAATGATTGCTAATGCATACATGGTTTCTTCCAGTGATGGTAAAATATTCTCAAATTGATCGTGATGCTGGTTGCACAACTCTAAATATACTAAACATCACTTATTTGTACAATTTAAACAGGTGAATTGCATGCTATGTGAATTATACCTCAATTAAGCTATCATTTAAAAAAAAGAGAAGAAAAGCGGTGCATTTAACACCCAAAAAATAACACAAACTAAGCAGAGACATCAGCAGCCACCTACTACAGAGGAAGCAGTTTACACAGTTTAAGTCCAAGCAAGTTACTAACAATAAAAAAAGCCACCAGGAAAAACAATTTAGAATCCAGAGTTTTTACAATGTCCAGCTTTTAATAACAACAACAAAAAAATTACAAGGCATGCAAAGAAACAGGACATTGTGACACCATAAAAAAAAAATAGAAAGGGCTGAGCCCGTGGCGCACTCGGTAGCGTGCTGCGCTAGCAGCGCGGCGACGCTTCCCGCCGCGGGTTCGGATCCTATATAAGAATGACCGGTGCACTCCCTGGCTGAGCGCCGGTCACGGAAAAAAAAAAAAAAAATAGAAAAAAGGCAGTCAATTAAACCAACACTGGTGTTGGATTTAGTAGACAAAAACTAATAAGTGGAGACACATATACTGCTCATGGATTGGAAACTATTATTGAAATGGAAACTTTTGGGGGTTTCAAGATGGCGGCGGCTGCGGCGGCTGGCGCGGAGTAGCTGAGGTGGAAAAGGTGGCCACTGGGCCTCAGGCAGCCGGGAAACTTGTGGACCTTCCTCTGGCCATCTCTTAAGGGAGGACTGCTGCTGCTGGCCGGTCGTGGGGGCTCAACGCCACTTTGCCCCCGGCAGGAGAGGCTGCCTCATTTACAGGCAACAGCTTTGAAGTGTGGAGCAGGAAAAGAACTGATTCTTAGCTGCAAAAGCGAGTCTTGAAACAGGGAACACGGCGCCAGGGCTGCTGTGGATGCAGCCAGGATCCCGGAGGCTGGGGCCGCACTGAAGGCGGCCAGCTGCCCTATTCAGGATTCGAGGTTTCAGGCCGGCATTAAAGAAGATTCCTGGGAGCGCCCGAGCGGCGCCGCGACAGAACAGCCCGAGGCGGCAGCGCCGAGAACACGGAAGGCAACAAACCAGAGACAGAGCGAGCGCCCGACCTGGCATAGCACTGTGAGTGATCCCTGGCACAGCTCTGTTCGGGGGGTGGATGCCCACACGGCTCCTGCCTGCACCACCAGGCCACTCACTGCCCCGGTGCTGCCTCCATTTTCCCAGGTGCGGGCAGCTCCGCCCTGCTCGGCCATCACTGAGCCCATTCGCTTGGCCTGGCGCGGGGCTTTCCGTACCCTGCGGGCCGGCCTCCTCTCCCACTCCCTCCGCGGTTCTCTGGCAGGGCTGGGGGTGTGGGGCGTCCCGACCAGTTTTGGGAGGGCTAGGAAGTACGGGCGGGCCGACTGTCACTCCACCACACCCTGGACTCCGGCCCCGGTAAACTTCCTGTTACTGGGAGGCAGATTCCATCTCTGCGACCACCAGTTTGGAAAAAAGCCTAACGAATTTCTGGTTGGGAATAGTGTGGTAGGAGAGTTCCCAGGTCCGCTTGAACCTGCCGGAGAGCAGGCTGCAGGAGGGCACTAGACTCGGTTTATACCGGGGGGATACAAAGGTGAACAAGACCCGAGAAAGATCTACACAGTGCTACAAAGGCACCCAGAGAGACCGGTCGTCTGTGCCTAGCAGAAACCTGGTAGACTTCCTGGGCGAGGCGGTGCTGAGCAGGGTCTTGAAGGCCCAGCTGATAGACGAGGGGTGCAGAAGACACGCCCCAGCCCAGCACAGTGCGCACAGAGTGGGGAGACGTGCGGCCAGGGAGGTGGAGACTCGACAGAAACCACACACCCGGTGGGGTCGCCACTGCACGATCTAACAGCCTGGGCCAGAGCACATGGAACGGGGAGAAGTCCTGTACAGAAAGTGAAAGCTCAACAGAGATCACACACCCTGTGGTACGTGATCCACCAGCCCAGCAGAGTCCAAGCTGACCAGAAAGGTGGATCCCCGGAGAAGCCCAAGACCCGAGGCAACCACACACACAAGACACTAGAGGCCAACTGAGCAGTCATGGCGGGAGCCATACCAAATTGGCAACCACAGCAACATCCTAGTTAGTCATTAGTCTTAAACCGGTGGACTGTGAAACCCCCTGCCACAATGAATAAACACCAAAAAAAAGACACCAGAAATACAAAAAATCAAGAAAGTACACCACCAAAAGTTAATAAATCTCATACTCTAGATCCTATAGAACAAGAAGCCCTTGAAATAACTGACAAGGAATTTCGAGTGATAATTCTAAGGAAACTGAATGAGATACAAGAAAACTCAGCTAGACATCATGATGAAATGAGGAAAAGTATACAGGATCTGAAAGAGGAAATATACAAGGAAATCAATGTCCTGAAAAAAAATGTAGCAGAACTTGCTGAACTGAAGAAGTTATTCAGCGAAATAAAAAACACAACGGAGAGTTTAACCAGCAGGCTTGTCGAAGTTGAAGAGAGAACCTCTGAACTTGAAGATGGGCTGTTTGAAATAACACAAGCAGACAAAAAGAAAGAAAAAAGAATCAAGGACATGGAAGAAAATCTGAGAGAGATATCAGACAACCTCAAGCGCTCAAATATCCGAGTCATGGGTATTCCAGAAGGGGAGGAAAATGGAGATTCCATTGAAAACATATTCAACAAAATAGTGGCAGAAAACTTCCCAGGTATAGGAAAAATCACAGATCTTCAGATCCAGGAAGCTCAACGATCTCCAAACGTATTCAACCCAAAAAGGCCTTCTCCAAGACATGTCATAGTCAAATTGGCAAAACTCAGAGACAAAGAGAGAATCTTAAAAGCTGCAAGAGAGAAGCGTCAAATCACCTATAAGGGAGCCCCAATCAGGTTAACATCAGACTTTTCATCACAAACCCTAAAAGCTAGAAAGGAATGGGATGATATTTTCAAAATACTAAAAGACAAAGATTGCCAGCCAAGAATACTCTACCCTGCAAGGCTATCCTTCCGAAATGAGGGGCAAATAGTATATTTCTCAGACAAACAAAAACTGCGGGAGTTCACTACCACAAGACCACCCTTACAAGAAATCCTCAAGGGAGTACTGGGTTTGGTTCCTGAAAAATAACTACCACTGCCATAAAAACCCAAGAAAAATCTAAACCCGCTAGTACAATAAAAATGGCATTCATGAAGAGAAAACAAGCTAACAAAAACACTATCTACAACCTAAGGAACCAACAAACAAAGAAACCAAACAGTAAATCAGAAAGCAAGGAACAAAAGACACCTAAGACAACCAAACAACCAATAAAATGCTAGGAATAAATCAACACCTTTCAATAACAACTCTTAATGTTAAAGGCTTAAATTCCCCAATTAAAAGACACAGACTGGCTGACTGGATCAAAAAGCAGGACCCAACTATATGCTGCCTACAAGAGACCCACCTCACCCATAAAGATTCACACAGACTAAGAGTGAAAGGATGGAAAAAGATTTACCATGCAAACAGAAAAGAAAAACGAGCTGGAGTGGCTATTCTTATATCTGACAAAATAGACTTTAAAATAAAAACCATAAAAAGAGACCATGAGGGACACTACTTAATGATAAAAGGACTGATCCAACAAGAAGACATAACAATCATAAATATGTATGCACCCAATGTTGGAGCAGCCAGATTTATAAAACAAACTCTATTAGACCTAAAGAAGGAAATAGACACTAATACCATAATAGCAGGGGACCTGAACACTCCACTGTCAATATTAGACAGATCATCTAGGCAAAGAATCAGTAGAGAAACACAAGATCTAAACAAGACTCTAGACCAATTGGAATTGGCAGATATCTACAGAACATTCCACCCAACAACCTCAGAATATTCATTCTTCTCAGCAGCACATGGATCATTCTCCAGGATAGATCACATATTAGGTCACAAATCAAGTCTCAATAAATTCAAAAAAATTGGAATTATCCCATGTATCTTCTCAGACCACAATGGATTAAAACTAGAAATTAATAACAAACAAAACTCTGGAAACTATACAAACACATGGAAATTAAACAGCATTCTACTTAATGACATATGGGTCCAAGAAGAAATCAAGCAGGAAATCAAAAAGTTTATTGAAACTAATGAAAACAATGATACATCATACCAAAACCTGTGGGATACTGCAAAAGCAGTATTGAGGGGAAAATTTATTGCATTAAATGCTCACTTCAGAAGAATAGAAAGATGGTAAGTGAACAACCTAACACTTCACCTTAAAGAACTAGAAAAACAAGAACAATCCAATCCTAAAGTTAGCAGACGGAAAGAAATCATTAAGATCAGAGCAGAACTGAATGAAATTGAAAACCAAAAAACAATTCAAAAGATCAACGAATCAAAAAGTTGGTTTTTTGAAAAGATAAATAAAATTGACAAACCATTAGCATGGCTAACAAAAAAAAGAAGAGAGAAGACTCAAATAACAAAAATTAGAAATGAAAAAGGCGATATTACAACTGACTCATCTGAAATACAAGGAATCATTCGAGACTACTATAAACAACTATACGCCAACAAATTTGAAAATCTGCACGAAATGGATAAATCTCTGGACACACACAAGCTCCCAAAACTGAACCGTGAAGACGTAGAAAATTTGAACAGACCAATAACAATAAAGGAGATTGAAGCTGTTATCAGAAGGCTCCCAACAAAGAAAAGCCCAGGACCAGATGGATTCACAGCAGAATTTTACCAAACATTCAAAGAGGAATTGACACCGATTCTTTACAAACTATTCCAAAAGATTGAAACGGACGCAAATCTCCCAAACTCATTCTATGAAGCAAACATCATCCTCATACCAAAACCAGGTAAAGATATAACCAAAAAAGAAAACTACAGGCCGATATCCTTGATGAATATAGATGCAAAAATCCTCACTAAAATACTAGCAAACAGAATACAGCAACACATACGAAAAATTATTAATCACGATCAAGTGGGATTCATCCCAGGGATGCAAGGTTGGTTCAACATACGCAAATCAATAAATGTGATACACCATATTAATAAACTCAAACACAAGGACCATATGATCATCTCTATAGATGCTGAAAAAGCATTTGATAAAGTTCAGCACTCATTCATGACAAAGACCCTCTATAAGTTAGGTATAGAGGGAAAGTATCTCAACATAATTAAAGCCATATATGCCAAACCCACAGCCAATATCATCCTGAATGGGGAAAAGCTGAAAGCTTTTCCTTTAAGAACAGGCACTAGACAAGGATGCCCACTCTCACCACTCCTATTCAACATAGTGTTGGAAGTACTAGCCAGAGCAATCAGAGAAGAGAAGGAAATAAAGGGCATCCAGATTGGAAAAGATGAAGTCAAACTGTCCCTGTTTGCAGATGACATGATCCTATATATCGAACAGCCTAAAACCTCTACAAAAAAACTCTTGGAATTGATAAATGATTTCAGCACAGTAGCAGGATACAAAATCAACACACAAAAATCAGTAGCATTTCTTTTCTCCAATAGTGAACATGCAGAAGGAGAAATCAAGAAAGCCTGCCCATTTACAATAGCCACCAAAAAAATAAAATACTTAGGAATTGAGTTAACCAAGGAGGTGAAAAATCTCTATAATGAGAACTACAAACCACTGCTGAGAGAAATTAGAGAGGATACAAGAAGATGGAAAGATATTCCATGCTCTTGGATTGGAAGAATCAACATAGTGAAAATGTCCATACTACCCAAAGTGATATACAAATTCAATGCAATCCCCATCAAAATTCCAAAGACATTTTTCTCAGAAATGGAAAAAACTATTCAGACATTTATATGGAACAATAAAAGACCACGAATAGCCAAAGCAATGCTGAGCAAAAAAAATAAAGCTGGAGGCATAACACTACCTGACTTTAAGCTATACTACAAAGCTATAATAACGAAAACAGTATGGTACTGGCATAAAAACAGACACACTGACCAATGGAATAGAATAGAGAATCCAGAAATCAACCCACACACTTACTGCCATCTGATCTTTGACAAAGGCACCAAGCCTATTCACTGGAGAAGGGACTGCCTCTTCAGCAAGTGGTGTTGGGATAACTGGATATCGATATGCAGGAGAATGAAACTAGATCCATACCTCTCACCGTATACTAAAATCAACTCAAAATGGATTAAGGATTTAAATATACACCCTGAGACAATAAAACTTCTTAAAGAAAACATAGGGGAAACACTTCAGGAAATAGGACTGGGCACAGACTTCATGAATACGACCCCAAAAGCACGGGCAACCAAAGGAAAAATAAACAAATGGGATTATATCAAACTAAAAAGCTTCTGCACAGCAAAAGAAACAATTAAAAGAGTTAAAAGACAACCAACAGAGTGGGAGAAAATATTTGCAAAATATACATCTGACAAAGGATTAATATCCAGAATATATAAGGAACTCAAACAACTTTACAAGAAGAAAACAAGCAACCCAATTAAAAAATGGGCAAAAGAGCTAAGTAGGCATTTCTCTAAGGAAGATATCCAAATGGCCAACAGACATATGAAAAAATGCTCCACATCACTCAGCATCCGGGAAATGCAAATCAAAACCACATTGAGATACCATCTAACCCCAGTTAGGATGGCTAAAATCCAAAAGACTATGAACGATAAATGCTGGCGAGGCTGCGGAGAAAAAGGAACTCTCATACATTGTTGGTGGGACTGCAAAATGTTGCAGCCTCTATGGAAAATGGTATGGAGGTTCCTTAAACAATTGCAAATAGATCTACCATACGACCCAGCCATCCCACTGTTGGGAATATACCCAGAGGAATGGAAATCATCAAGTCGAAGGTATACCTGTTCCCCAGTGTTCATCGCAGCACTCTTTACAATAGCCAAGAGTTGGAACCAGCCCAAATGCCCATCATCAGATGAGTGGATACGGAAAATGTGGTACATCTACACAATGGAATACTACTCAGCTATAAAAACGAATGAAATACTGCCATTTGCAACAACATGGATGGACCTTGAGAGAATTATATTAAGTGAAACAAGTCAGGCACAGAAAGAGAAATACCACATGTTCTCACTTATTGGAGGGAGCTAAACATTAATATATAAATTCACACACACACATACACACACACACACACAAATCGGGGGGGGGAGGGAAGAAGATATAACAACCACAATTACTTGAAGTTGATACAACAAGCAAACAGAAAGGACATTGTTGGGGGGGAGGGGGGGGAGGGAGAAGGGAGGGAGGTTTTGGTGATGGGGAGCATTAATCAGCTACAATGTATATCGACAAAATAAAATTAAAAAAAAAAAAAAAAGAAATGGAAACTTTTCCAAATTTAACCATAGATTCAATACAATCCTTAGTAAAATCTCACCAGAATTTTTGTAGACATTGACAAGCTAATCTTAAAATTTATATGAAAATGCAGAAAACCTAGAATAGCCAAAACAGTTTGACTAAGAACAAATTTAAAGGATATTAGAATACTGAATTTCAAAATTTATTATGAAGCTACAATAATTTACAATTTGTAAAGGTTTATTGTAAAAATAAACATAGAGTTTAATGGAACAGAATAAAGATTCTAAAAATAAATTCTTATATTTAGAGTTGATTGGTTTTTAATGAAAGTGCTAAAGTAATTCAATGAGAAAAGGGTAGTATTTTCAACAATGGTGCTGGGAAATTGCATATTCATATGTAAAAGAAAAAACTTGTGCCCTTACCAAAGTCCATACACAAAAATTTTCCCAAAATAGAGCACTGACCTAAATTCAGAGCTAAAACTCAGGCGAAAAAAATACTTCTAGAATACACAGAAAATCTTTGTGACCTTGACTTACATAAAGATTTTTTAAATACGGCATGAAAACATAATCCATAAAAGAATAAATTGGACCTTATCTAAATTTAAAAATTTTGGCTCTTCAGAATATACCATTAAGAAAATAAAGTCAAGCCACAGACTGGGAGAAAATACTTGTTAATCTATTATCTGATAAAGAATTTATTCGGAATATAAAAAGAACACTTTAAAACTCAATACTAAGAAAACAGCCCAATTAATAATTGGGCAAAGCTTTTAATAGAAATGCTATTAAATAAGGTATACGAATGGCTAAGCACATGAAAAGAGGCTCAGCGTCACTAGTCATTAGGAAAATGCAACTTAAAACCACAGAAGATAGCACTGCACATCCGCAAGTACAGCTGTGATCTAAACGGTGAACAACACCAAGAGCGTGGTGAATATGTGCAGAAATTGGAGCCCCCATACATTAATGATGGGAATGGGAAATGGTATAACTATCGGAAAACAACTGTGGGACCTATACACAATGGAATACTGATCAGCTATTTTTTAAAAAATGAAATCCTGTAATTTGCAGCAACATGGATTGAACTGGAGACCATCATGTTAAGTGAAGTAAACCAGACACAGAAAGACAAATACCGCATGATCTCACTTATATGTAAAATCTAAAAAATAAAAATAAAAGTGGTGCTCATAGAGGTGGAGATTAGGATAATGGTTACCAAAGCCTGGGAAGGGAAGGAAGGGAGGCAGGAGGGGGGAGAAGAGGGAGCTTAATGGGTACAAAATCACAGGCAGATAAAAGAATAACCTGTGGCATTCTAGGCTAACTAGAGTTAATAATATGTTGTGTATTTCTAAATAACTAGAAAAGAGTATCTTGACCATAATCACCATAGAGAAAAGATAAACATATGGAAACAACACACTGTACCCAACAAATATGTACAATTAAATTTTAAAATAAAATAAAAACCAATGAAAACAGTTGAACAATCTCTTAAAAAGTTAAACACATACTTACTCTCAACCCAGAAATTCTACTCACAGGTGATCCAAGAGAAATGGAAATATATGTCCATTCAAAACATGTATACAAAAGTTTATATCAGCATTATGTATAATAGCCAAAAGCTAGAAACAATCCAAATGTCCACATGATAAGGAATGTATAAACAAAACGTTTTATTTCCATATAATAGAATAGTATTCATAATTAATATTAGCAATATAAGGAAACTACTAATATGAGCTACACCTTGTATACACCTCAAAAACTTTATGATAAGTGAAAGAATCCAAGCACAAAAGCTACAACTTGTATACACCTCAAAAACATTACACTTGGTTGAAAAAATCCAAACACAAAAGAATCCAAACACAAAAGACTATTGCATATTTCGATTCATAACCGAATAGTCCCATAACCATTTAGAAAAGTGAATCAGTGCTTTAAAGTATCCAGCATGCCACAAACAAATCACCAGCCTGGGGTGTCTTTACCTTGAAGTCCTAGAAACATTAAAAAAAGAAACTTAACCAACCAAAATTTTCAATGTTAAAATACTTTTGGTTAATAGAAAAAAGAGACTACTCCTAAGCTCATTTTGCAAAACAGCAGATATGTGGAAATAACGGACTATTTATAATGGACTATAACTGATATTGAGACACCTACATTAATTAGATTATGGATTAGTATATATTAATCACATATACAGAAAAAATACATATCTAGCTGATATCATACACACACAAAATATAACATTCCCAAGTGAATTAAAGAGAATTCAATGTGGAATGCAAAATGTTTAAAATTTTTCCAAGAAAATATTTTCATTAGCTTAGAGTAGTTTGTAAGAAGATTTATAAAGTTTCCTGCATTGAAAGACACTATAAAAACTGACAACACAAGCCACATGCGCACCACACAGTAGATCTTTGTAATTTATATAACCAGTAAAGGGTTAGAATTCCAAATATACAAAGAACTCCTGCAAGTCGATAAGAAAACAACAAAACCTAATATAATAATGGCAAAGATTAAAAAGAAGTATTTTACAAAATGGAAAGTACAATGTATTAAATTTTACTATTAAACATATCAAAATTATTAAACTCATTAGCTAAGGAAACGTGAATAAAAATTATGATCCCACTGCATACAAGATTGACAAAAATCAAAAAGCTAGAAATACCAGGGGATTTTCAAGATGGCGGTGGCTGTGGCGGTTGGCGCGGAGTAGCTGAGGTGGAAAAGGCGGCCACTGGGCCTCAGGCAGCCAGGAAACTTGTGGACCTTCCTCTTGCCATCTCTTAAGGGAGGACCGCTGCTGGTGGCCGGTTGTGGGAGCTGACCGCCACTTTGCCCTCGGCAGGAGAGGCTGCCTCATTTTCAGGCAACAGCTTTGAAGAATGGAGCAGGAAAAGAACTGTTTCTTAGCTGCAAAAGTGAGTCTCTAAACAGGGAACACGGAGCAGGGCTGCTGTGGATGCAGACAGGATCCCGGAGGCCGGGGCTGCGCTGAAGGCGGCCAGCTGCCCTATTCAGGATTCGAGGTTTCAAGCCGGCAGAAAAGATTCCTGGGAATGCCCAAGGCACGCCGTGGGACTGAGCAAGCAGCCCGAAGCGGCGGGAACCGAGAACAGGGAAGGCGACAAACCAAAGGCAGAGAGTGAGCGCCCGACCCGACACAGCCCTGTGAGTGACCCCTGGACTGGCCCTGCTCGGGGGGGGGGGGGGGGGCTGACGCCCACCCAGCTTCCGCCTGCATCACTAGGCCACTCACCGCCCCGGGGCTGCCTCCATTTTCCCAGGTCCGGGCTGCTCCGCCCGGCTCGGCTCCTCACTGGGCCTTCCCACTTGCTTGCCCCGGCGCGGGGCTTCCCGGGGCCTGCGGGCTGGCCTTCCCTCCCACTCCCTCCGCAGTTCTCTGGCAGGGCTGGTGGCGTGGGGCGTCCCCGGCCAGTGTTGGGAGGGCAAGGAAGTACGGGTGGGCCGACTGTCACTCCACCACACCCTGGACTCCGGCCCCGGTAAACTTCCTGTTACTGGGGGGCAGATACCATCTCTGTGGCCACCAGTTCAGAAAAACGCCTAACCAATTTCTGGTTGGGAATAGTGTGGTAGGAGAGTTCCCAAGTCCGCTCGAACCTGCCGGAGAGCTGATTGCAGGCGGGCGCTAGACGCGGTCCATGCCGGGGGGATACAAAGGTGAACAAGTCCCGAGGAAGATCTACACAGTGCTACAAAGGCACCCAGAGCAACAAGTCATCTGTGCCTAGCAGAAACCTGGTAGACTTCCTGGGCAAGGTGGTGCAGAACAGGGTCTTGAGGGCCCAGCTGACAGACGAGGGTTGCAAAAGACACATCCCAGCCCAGCCCAGTGTGCACAGAGTGGGGAGATGTGTGGCCAAGGAGGCAGAGACTCAACAGAAACCACACACCCGGTGGGGTCACCACTGCATGATCCAACAGCCTGGGCCAGAGCACACGGAACAGGGAGAAGTCCTGTACAGAAAGTGAAAGCTCAACAGAGATCACACACCCTGTGGTACGTGATCCACCAGCCCAGCAGAGTCCAAGCTGACCAGAAAGGCAGCTTCCCAGAGAGGCCCAAGACCCAAGGCAACCATACAAACAAGGCACTAGAGGCCAACGGAGCAGTCACGGAGGTAGCCATACCAAATTGGCAACCACAGCAACATCTTAGTTAGTAAATGGTCTCAAACCAGTGGACTGTGAAACCCCCTGCCACAATGAATAAACATCAAAAAAAGATACCAGAAATACAAGAAATCAAGAAAATACACCACCAAAAGTTAATAAATCTCAAACTCTAGATCCAATAGAACAAGAAGCCCTTGAAATGACTGACAAGGAATTACGAGTGATAATTCTAAGGAAACTGAATGAGATACAAGAAAATTCCACTAGACATCATAATGAAATGAAAAGTATACAGCATCTGAAAGAGGAAATGTACAAGGAAATCAATGTCCTGAAAAAAAATGTAGCAGAACTTGCTGAACTGAAGAAGTTATTCAGCGAAATTAAAAAAACAATGGAGAGTTTAACCAGCAGGCTTGTCAAAGTTGAAGAGAGAACCTCTGAACTAGAAGATGGGCTGTTCGAAATAACACAAGCAGACAAAAAGAAAGAAAAAAGAATCAAGGACATTGAAGAAAATCTGAGAGAGATATCAGACAACCTTGAGCGCTCAAATATCCGAGTCATGGGTATTCCAGAAGGGGAGGAAAATGGAGATTCCATTGAAAACATATTCAACAAAATAGTGGCAGAAAATTTCCCGGTATAGGAAAAATCACAGATCTTCAGATCCAGGAAGCCTAACAATCTCCAAATGTATTCAAACCAAAAAGGCCTTCTCCAAGACATATCATAGTCAAATTGGCAAAACTCAGAGACAAAGAGAGAATCTTAAAAGTTGTAAGAGAGAAGCGTCAAATCACCTATAAGGGAGCCCCAATCAGGCTAACATCAGACTTTTCTTCACAAACACTAAAACCTAGAAAGGAATGGGATGATATATTAAAAATACTAAAAGACAAAGATTGCCAGCCAAGAATACTCTACCCTGCAAGGCTATCCTTCTGAATTGAAGGGCAAATAGTATATTTCTCAGACAAACAAAAACTGCGGGAGTTCACTACCACACGACCACCCTTACAAGAAATCCTCAAGGGAGTACTGGGTTTGGTTCCTGAAAAATAACTACCACTGCCATAAAAACCCAAGAAAAATCTAAACCCACTAGTATAATAAAAATGGCATTCATGAAGAGAAAACAAGCAAACAAAAACGATATCTACAACCTAAGGAACCAACAAACACAGAAACCAAACAGTAAATCAGAAAGCAAGGAACAAAAGACACCTAAGACAACCAAACAACCAATAAAATGCTAGGAATAAATCAACACGTTTCAATGACAACTCTTAATGTAAAAGGCTTAAATTGCCCAATCAAAAGACACAGACTGGCTGACTGGATTAAAAAGGAGGACCCAACTATATGCTGCCTACAAGAGACCCACCTAACCCATAAAGATTCACATAGACTAAGAGGGAAAGGATGGAAAAAGATTTACCATGCAAACAGAAAAGAAAAACGAGCTGGAGTAGCTATTCTTATATCTGACAAAATAGACTTTAAACTAAAAACCATAAAAAGAGACAATGAGGGACACTACTTAATGATAAAAGGACTGATCCATCAAGAAGACATAACAATCATAAATATGTATGCACCCAATGTTGGAGAAGCCAGATTTATAAAACAAACTCTATTAGACCAAAAGAAGGAAATAGACACTAATACCATAATAGCAGGGGACCTGAACACCCCACTGTCAATATTAGACAGAACATCTAGGCAAAGAATCAGCAGAGAAACACAAGATCTAAACAATACTCTAGACCAATTGGAATTGGCAGATATCTACAGAACATTCCATCCAACAACCTCAGAATATTCATTCTTCTCATCAGCACATGGATCATTCTCCAGGATAGATCACATATTAGGTCACAAATCAAGTCTCAATAAATTCAAAAAAATTGCAATTATCCCATGTATCTTCTCAGACCACAATGGATTAAAACTAGAAATTAATAACAAACGAAACTCTGGAAACTATACAAACACATGGAAATTAAACAGCATTCTACTTAATGACATATGGGTCCAAGAAGAAATCAAGCAGGAAATCAAAAAATTAATTGAAACTAATGAAAACAATGATACATCATACCAAAACCTGTGGGATACTGCAAAAGCAAGATTAAGGGGGAAATTTATTGCATTAAATGCTCACTTCAGAAGAATGGAAAGATGGCAAGTGAACAACCTAACACTTCACCTTAAAGAACTAGAAAAACAAGAACAATCCAAACCTAAAGTTAGCAGATGGAAAGAAATCATTAAGATCAGAGCAGAAGTGAATGAAATTGAAAACCAAAAAACAATTCAAAAGATCAATGAATCATAAAGTTGGTTTTTGGAAAAGATAAATGAAATTGACAAACCATTAGCATGGCTAACAAAAAAAGGAAGAGAGAAGACTCAAATAACAAAAATTAGAAATGAAAACGGCGATATCACCACTGATTCATCTGAAATACAAGGAATCATTTGAGACTACTATAAACAACTATTCGTCAACAAATTTGAAAATCTGGAGGAAATGGATAAATTTCTGGACACACACAAGCTCCCAAAACTGAGCCATGAAGACGCAGAAAATCTGAACAGACCAATAACAATAAAGGAGATTGAAGCTGTTATCAGAAGGCTACCAACAAAGAAAAGCCCAGGACCAGATGGATTCACAACAGAATTTTACCAAACATCCAAAGAGGAACTGACACCGATTCTTTACAAACTATTCCAAAAGATTGAAACAGACACAAATCTCCCAAACTCATTCTATGAAGCAAACATCATCCTCATACCAAAACCAGGTAAAGATATAACCAAAAAAGAAAACTACAGGCCGATATCCTTGATGAATATAGATGCAAAAATCCTCACTAAAATACTAGCAAACAGAATACAGCCACACATACATAAAATTATTCACCACGATCAAGTGGGATTCATCCCAGGGCTGCAATGTTGGATCAACATACACAAATCAATAAATGTGATACACCATATTAATAAACTCAAACACAAGGACCATATGATCATCTCTATAGATGCTGAAAAAGCATTTGATAAAGTTCAGCACTCATTCATGACAAAGACCCTCTATAAGTTAGGTACAGAGGGAAAGTATCTCAACATAATTAAAGCCATATATGATAAACCCACTGCCAATGTCATCCTGAATGGGGAAAAGCTGAAAGCTTTTCCTTTAAGAACAGGAACTAGACAAGGATGCCCACTCTCACCACTCCTATTCAACATAGTGTTGGAAGTACTAGCCAGAGCAATCAGAGAAGAGAAGGAAATAAAGGGCATTCAGATTGGAAAAGATGAAGTCAAACTGTCCCTGTTTGCAGATGACATGATCCTATATTTCGAACAACCTAAAACCTCTACAAAAAAACTCTTGGAATTGGTAAATGATTTCAGCACAGTAGCAGGATACAAAATCAACACACAAAAATCAGTAGCATTTCTTTTCTCCAAAAGTGAACATGCAGAACGAGAAATCAAGAAAGCCTGCGCATTTACAATAGCCACCAAAAAATAAAATACTTAGGAATTGAGTTAACCAAGGAGGTGAAGAATCTCTATAATCAGAACTATAAACCGCTGCTGAAAGAAATTAGAGAGGATACAAGAAGATGGAAAGATGTCCCATGCTCTTGGATTGGAAGAATCAACATAGTGAAAATGTCCATACTACCCAAAGTGATATACAAATTCAATGCAAGCCCCATCAAAATTCCAAAGACATTTTTCTCAGAAATGGAAAAAACTATCCTACTAAAATCAACTCAAAATGGATTAAGGATTTAAATATACACCCTGAATCAATAAAACTTCTTAAAGAAAACATAGGAGAAACACTTCAGGAAATAGGACTGGGCACAGACTTCATGAATACGACCCCAAAAGCACGGGCAACCAAAGGAAAAATAAACAAATGGGATTATATCAAACTAAAAAGCTTCTGCACAGCAAAAAAAACAATTAACAGAGTTAAAAGACAACCAACAGAGTGGGAGAAAATATTTGCAAAATATACATCTGACAAAGGATTAATATCCAGAATATATAAGGAACTCAAACAACTTTACAAGAAGAAAACAAGCATCCCAATTAAAAAATGGGCAAAAGAGCTAAGTAGGCATTTCTCTAAGGAAGATATCCAAATAGCCAACAGACATATGAAAAAATGCTCAACATCACTCAGCATCCAGGAAATGCAAATCAAAACCACATTAAGATACCATCTAATCCCAGTTAGGATGGCTAAAATCCAAAAGACTCTGAACGATAAATGCTGGTGAGGTTGCAGAGAAAAAGGAACTCTCATACATTGTTGGTGGGACTGCAAAATGGTGCAGCCTCTATGGAAAATGGTATGGAGGTTCCTCAAACAATTGCAGATAGATCTACCATACGACCCAGCTATCCGACTGTTGGGAATATACCCAGAGGAATGGAAATCATCAAGTCGAGGGTATACCTGTTCCCCAATGTTCATCGCAGCACTCTTTACAATAGCCAAGAGTTGGAAACAGCCCAAATGTCCATCATCAGATGAGTGGATACGGAAAATGTGGTACATCTACACAATGGAATACTACTCAGCTATAAAAACGAATGAAATACTGCCATTTGCAACAACATGGATGGACCTTGAGAGAATTATATTAAGTGAAACAAGTCAGGCACAGAAAGAGAAACACCACATGTTCTCACATATTGGTGGGAGCTAAAAATTAATATATAAATTCACACACACACACACACACACACACACACACACAATCCGGGGGGGAGGGAAGAAGATATAACAACCACAACTACTTGGAGTTGATATGACAAGCAAACAGAAGGGACATTGTTGGGGGTAGGGGGGAGTGAGAAGGGAGGGAGGTTTTGGTGATGGGGAGCAATAATCAGCCACAATATATATCGACAAAATAAAACTTTTTTAAAAAATTAAATAAATAAAATAAAATAAAATGTATTGTTCAAAATAAAATAATAATAATAAAATAAAATTTAAAAAAAAGAATTCAAAGTAGCAGAAAAGGGGTAGAGAAAGCATTAATAAGCAATAAATTCAACAAAATATATGTAAAAAAAAAAAAAAGGAAAAATAAAGTCCTTTCCAGACATTCAAAAACCAAAGGAACACATCAGCACTAGACAAGCCTTACAAGAAATTCTAAGAGAATCCTACATCTGAAACCAAAAGGATGATAATTGCCATCACGAAAACAAGTGAAAGTATGAAACTCTCTGTTAGAGCAGATACACAAAGAGATAGAGAAAGGAAACAAACCTTATCACTACAGAAAACAACCATACCACAAGATAAAAAATAAAAGATAAAGAAACAAAAGATATATAAAACAACCAGAAAACAATTTTTAAAATGACCAGAATAAGTCCCTACCTATCAATAATAAACTTGAATGTAAACAGATTAAATTGCCTAATTAAAAGCTATAGACTGGCTGAGTGGACCATAAAAACCAAGACCCAATTATATGCTGCCTATAAGAGATTCACTTGGCCTGTAAAGACCCATATAGACAGAAAGTAAAGTGATGGAAAAAAAACATTATATGTACATGGAAATGAAAAGCAACCAGGAATAGCTATACTTATCAGATAAAATAGATTCTATGTCAAAAATTATGAAAAGAGAAAAAGAAGGTCATTATAGAATGATAAAGAAATCAATTCAGCAAGACGCTTTAAAAAAAAACTATCCTAACATTTATGTGGAATAACAAAAGACCATGAATAGCCAAAGCAATTCTGAGCAAAAAAAAATAAAGCTAGAGGCATAACACTACCTGACTGTAAAATATATTACAAAGTTATAATAACCAAAACAGCATGGTACTGGCATAAAAACAGAGACACAGATCAGTGGAATAGAATAGAGAATCCAGAAATCAACCCACACACCTACAGCCATCTGAGCTTTGACAAAGGAACCAAGTCTATATAATGGGGAAGAGACTGTCTCTTCAGCAAATGGTGCTGGGAAAACTGGATATCCATATGCTGGAGAATGAAACTAGACACATACCTCTCACCATATACCAAAATGAACTCAAAATGGATTAAAGAATTAAATATACACCTTGAAACAATAAAACTCCTTAAAGAAAACATAGGGGAAACACTCCAGAAAGTAGGATTGAGCACAGACTTCATGAATATGACCCCAAAAGCATGGGAGACCAAAGGAAAAATAAACATATGGGATAATTTCAAACTAAAAAGCTTCTGCACAGTAAAAGAAACAATAACAGAGTGAAAAGACAACCAATAGAGTTGGAGAAAATATTTGCCAAATATACTTCTGACAAAGGATTAATATCCAGAATATACAAGGAACTCAAACAACTTTACAGCAGAAAAACAAGTAACCCAATTGAAAAATGAGCAAAGGGGCTGTATAGGCATTTCTCAAAGGAAGATATACAAATGGCCAACAGACACATGAAAAAATGCTCAACATCACTCAGCATCTGGGAAATGCAAATCAAAACCACACTGAGATACTATCTCACTCCAGTTAGGATGGCTAAAATCCAAAAGACTGAGAATGATAAATGCTGGTGAAGTTGTGGAGAAAAATGAACCCTCCTACACTGCTGGTGGTAATGCAAAATGGTGCAGCCATTATTGAAAATGGTTTGGAGGTTCTTCAAACAACTACAGATAGATCTACCATATGACTCAGCTATTCCACTCCTGGGAATATACCCAGAGGAATGGAAACCATCATGTCAAAGGGATACCTGTATGCCAATGTTTACTGCAGCACTATTTACAATAGCCAAGAGTTGGAACCTGCCCAAATGCCCATCATCTGATGAGTGGATAAGGAAACTGTAGTATATCTACACAAAGGAATACTACTCTACTATAAAAAAGAATGAAAAACTACCATTCACAGCAACATGGATGGACTAAGAAAATTATATTAAGTGAAACAAGTCAGGCACAGAAAGAGAAATACCACATGTTCTCACTTATTTGTGGGAACTAAAAACAAATAAATAAATACACAAACAAAAGGGCAGGTAGGGAAGAAAACACAATAATCACAATTCCTTCAACTTGTGATGACAAGTGAACAGATATAATGGTGATGGAGAGGGGAAAGGGAGGTGAGAGGAAGGATTTAGTAAAAGGAAATGTAAACCAACTACATTGTATATTGATAAAATAAAAATACATAAATAAATAAATAAAAAGAGCAATGGGAACTGGGTGGGGTGGGCAGTGACTGGAGATTGAACAAATACAGTGTTTTTACTTTGCAAATAAATAGATTTAAGTTTTCTCCAAAAAAAAATTATAAAATGAGACAAAGAAGGTCATTATATAATGATAAAGAAATCAATTCAGCAAGAGGGTTGAACAACTGTAAATATATATGCACCCGACTCTGGAGCACCCAGTTATAAAAAGCAAGTATTATAAGATCTAAAGAGAGAGATGGACTTCGATACAATAATAGTTAGGGATTTCAACATCTCAGTCTGAGGATTGGACAGATAATCTACAATGAAAAGGTACAAGATACATTGGATGTAAATTGCACAACAGACCAAATGGACTTAACAGACATTTCCTGTACATTTCATCCAGTAGCTACAGGATACACTCTCTTTTAATCAGCACATGGGACATTATTCAAAATTGACCATAATTAAAAGTAGAAATCATATCAAGTATCTTTTCTGACAACAATAAAATAAAACCAGAAATCAATAACAAAAGAAATTTTGGAGATTGTATAAATACATGGAGATTAAAAAACATGCTTCCGAATGACCAAAGAGTCAATAAAAAATTGGGAAAGAAATTTTAAAATATCTTGAAACAAATGAAGATATAAACACAACCTACTAAAACCTATGGAATACAGCAAAAGGAGTATTAAGAGGGAAGTTTATAGAAATATATATCTACATCAAAAAAGAAGAAAGATTTTAAATAAAAAACTTAATGATGCACCTCCAGTAACTAGAAAAACAAGAACAAAACAACCCAAAACCAGTACAAGTAAAAAAATAAAGACCAGAATAGAAATAGGCAAAATTGAGACTATAAAAAATAAACAATAGAAAAGATTAACACAAAGAAAAGCTGATTTTTAGAAAAGATAAAATTGACAAACCATTAACCAGACTAACCAAGAAAAGAAGACAGAAGACCCAAATATCAAAAATCAAAAACAAGATAGACATTACAACTGATTCCACAGAAATACAAAGAATAATTAGAGACTATTATGAACAACTATATGCCAACAAACTGGAAAACCTAAAAGAAATGGATAAATTCCTGGAGACATACAACCTACCAAAATTGAACCAAGAGGAAATAGAATATCTGAACAGAACAATTATGAGTAATGTGATTGAATCAGTAATAAAGTGTCTTTGAGCAAAGAAAAGCCCAGGACTGGATGGCTTCACTGCTGAATTCTACCAAAAATTTAAAGAATTAATAGCAATTCTTCCCAAACTCTTCCAACAATTTGAAGAGGAGGAAATTTTTCAAAATCATTCTACAAGGTCAGCTTTACTATGATACCAAAACCAGACAAGGACACAACAAAAGGAGAAAACTATAGGTCAAATATCCTTGATGAGTAGCAAATCAAATCAAGCAGCATATTAAAAAGGTCATTCACCATGATCAAGTGGGATTTAACCCAAGGATGCAAGGTTGCTCCAACATATTCAAATCAATAAACATGATACATCACATCAACAGAATTAAAGACAAAAACTATATGATCATCTCAATTGAAGCAGAAAAAGCATTTGATAAAACTCAACATCCCTTCATGATAGAAACCCTCAACAAGTGAGGCATATAAGGAGCATATCTCAATAAAAGCCATATATCACAAGCCCACAGGCATCATCATACTGAACAGGGAAATGCTGAAGACTTTTCCTCTAAGAACTGGAACAAGACAAGGATGCCCACTCTCACCACTAATGTCCAACATAGTACTAGAAGTCCTAGCCAGAGCAATTAGGAAAAGAAAAAAAAGAAAGAAAGAAAGAAAGAAAGGACATCCAAATTGGAAAAAAGAAAATCAAATTGTCCTTTTTTATAGATTTCAAACAACATGATCTTATTTTTCTAAACTTTTTTTAATTGAAACATATTTCATTGAACATATCTGTGGGGTTCAGTGTTGAATATCAACACCTGTATACAATATGTGGTGCTCAGATCGGGGTAATTAGTATATTCAACTTTACACAATGTACTCACTTTTTGTGACCTTTTACTAATTTCTCACTAAACTCCCCCATCCCCTTCCCCCTTTCCCACCTCTGGTGGCCTCAGTTCTGTTTTCTCCTTTTGAAAGTTCAACAAATTATTGTGATTATTGTATCTTTCTTTCTTTCTTTTTTGATTTGTTTATTTTGTTAGCTCCCACTTATGAGGACATGCAGTATTTATCTTTCTGTGCCTGGCTTATTTCACTTAACATAATTTTATCTAAGTTCATCCATGTTGCTGTAAATGGCAGAATTTCATTCTTTTTATGGCAGAGTAGTATTCCATTATATATAAATACCACATTTTCCTTATCCAGTCACCTGTTGATGGACATTTAGGTTGGTTCCAACTCTTGGCTGTTGTAAACAGAGCTGCAATAAACACAGGAGTGCAGTTATCCCTTCAACATGATGATTTCCATTCCTTTGGGAATATACCCAGCAATGGGATTGCTGAATCGTAAGGCAGTTCTATTTGTAGTTGTTTGAGGAACTTCTATAACATGATCTTATGTATAGAAAAAACTAAAGGCTCTATTAAAAAAAAACCTTCGAACTGATAAAGAAATTCAGTAAAGTTGCAGGATACAAAATCAACATACAAAAATCAGTAGTGTTTCCATACTCCAGCAATGAACTATGTTAAAAAGAAATCAATAAAGCAATCCCATGTGTAAGAGCTCTAAAAAATAAATAAATACCTAGGAATAAATTTAACCAAGGAGCTGAAAGATCTCTATAAGTGTTACACTTCTTTTCCTTGTGTTAAAGGAGATGAAAAAAAGGAATTACACGATTACTCAAGCATTATGTATGCATTGAGGCCTGGACAGACTGCACTGCAGTAATTTCCCCATTCAGAGGAGAAAAACTGAATGTGTCCACGCAATTTAAAGTTAGCCTCTCCCTTTTATTGTCAAGACAAGGAAGTTTCACAAGAAAATTCAATTGATTTAATCATTACAAAGAACACAAGGACTAGTAGCATCAGTGAAATAACAAAGTGACATTCCATAATGCAATTTGCAAATGACTAAGTCGATCCACCAACAAGAGCTTGTTCTTAACAAATACTGTCTTTTCCTACAGCAGTTTCCTCAGTATTTTTACATACAACAAAGCAACTTTAGGTTAACCTGGACCAAGCATGTCTGTCCTTGAGCCAACAATTTTGCTGTGTTACAATTCTTTATCTACAACAGAGACTTTAGCCTGGGGAAAGTTTCCTGTCTCTTGCAAGCTTAACATTTTTATATGTAATTTTAAAAGTTAGGTAATACCTGAAACTACAGGGCTTCGGAAACTAGGCCCTTGAAATAAATTTGCTTTATAAATGTTAGTATACTCCACATATAAGAAAAACTATAAAATACTGATGAAAGAAATTGAAAATGACCAAAAAAAAAAATAGAAAGGTATTCTGTGGCCATGGATTGGGAGAATAGGATTACATCAAACTAAAAAGCTTCTACATAGCAAAGCAGCAATCAACATAGTGAAGAAACAATCTGCATAATGGGAGGAAATATCTGCAAACTATCCATCTGACAAGGGATTAATACCCAGAATATACAAGGAACTCAAACAACTCAACAGCAAAATAATAAAAATAATAATTCAGTTAAAAATGGGCAAATTATCTAATAGATATTTCTCAAAAGAAGGCATACAATGAAAAAATGCTCAACATCACTAATCATCAGGCAAATGCAAATCAAAACCACAAAGAGATATAATCTCACCTCAGTCAGAATGGCTATTATCAAAAAGACAAAAAAAAATGACAAATGCTGGCAAGAATGCAGAGAAAGTTGAACTCTTATAATTGTTGGTGGGAATGTAAATTAGTATAGCCATTATGAAAAAAGAATAAAGGTTTTTCAAAAAACTAAAAAGAGAACTTCCATATGATCCAAAGGAATATATCCAAAGGAATGGAATTGTATGTAAAGAGATACCTGCACTGTCATATTCATTGCAGTGTTATTCACAACAGCCAAGACATGGAACCAACCTAAGTGTCCATCAACGATAAATGGATTTTTTAAATGTGGTATGTATATTCAGCCATAAAAAGAATGAAAAACCTTCATTCTCAGCAACATGCATGAGCCTGGAAGATATTAAGTAAAATAGCCAAGCAAAGAAGATAAATAACACATGTTCTCACTCATATGTGGAAACAAAAAAAAGTCGATCTCATAGAAGCAGAGAGTAGAAGAGGCTGGGAGGGGAAGGAGGCAGAGGGGATAAGGAGATTGCTTAACAGACACAAAACTACAGCTACCTAGGAGGAATAAGTTCTAATGTTCTATAGCACTGTAGGATGACTATCGTTAACAATAATTTGTTGCATGTTTTCAAATAGCTAGATGAAAGGATTTTGAATGTTTCCAACACAAAGAAACAATAAATGTTTGAGGTGATGGATATGCTAATGATTTGCTCACTACACATTGTATAATGTACCAAAATATCACTGTTTAACCCATGAATAGGTACAATTATTATTTGTCCATTAAAAATAATAATGTAAATTTTTAAGATATTTTTATTTACCTAAATAAAAGCAGAAATGAACTTTGAGAAACTTTCAGTTTTGCCCCTCTACAATCTATTCTCCACAGAACAGAGTGATCCTTTTTAAATTCAAAATTGATCATGTCATTTCTCTGGTCAAATCATCTAGGGCCTTCCTAACAATCTCATAAAGGAAAGTCTACAAGGCCTTCATGCCTACCTCTCTTCCCTCAGTCCTTCTACCCTCGCTCTGGCTCCCTCCACCCCAACCACAATCCCAGTGTTTGAGGAACCTTGCTGTTCCTCAAAGCACATTCTTACCTAAGGGACTTCACGTTCCCTTCCCCTGTTCCCTAGAACGCCCTTCCTCTGGAATTCACAGGGCTTTCTGCCTAATTTCTATCAGGTCTCTGTTCAAATATTACTTCTTTAGGGAATCCTTCTGAGACCACCCTATCTGAGATAGCTAGCCCCCTTATACTGCCTTTTTTTAAATCATAGTTATTACCTCAACAGATTGATTCTCCTCTCTTCTTTTCTCTTCTGTTCCTTCTCTCTCTCTCACTCCCTCTCCCACTCTCTCTTTTTCCATTCTATAAAGATAGGCACTTTTTGTTTTGGGGGGTTTTTCTCACTGATGAATCCCCAGCATCTAGTGCCTGGTACATAGTAGGTATTCAAATCATTGTTGAAGCAATGCACAGAACATAATTACTTTTATTATGCTGGTCAAAGAACTGCAGGTGACTTTCATCATTTACTTTGTCCTTGTCAGCCCCTTACTTAGTCCTCCTCCCTTGTGAATCAGGTGATCAACATATATTCAGCCCTTCTCCTGACACCGGTGAATTCTGAAAAATCTCAACTTCCTTCCTCCCTAGTAAAAAAAAGAATGAATATTAAAACTTGCTGGGAGTTATTCTCTTTTGTGTTACTAAAATTACTAAATGTTGCTCCAAGTGCCTACTGTTCATTGTAAAGGAGGCTTAAATCTTCTCTCAAACTTTCTTTTTGCAACATTAGTAATTTTATAAAGAGACACAATTTTAGAGCAATAAATAGGAGTCATTGCTTTCATTTCTATTTAAGGGGTAGAAAATGTTTAGGTGTTTATTTTAGGCTGATTTCACAGAATTCAAGAGAGCCCATTTTAGAAAATCACTGCAGTCTCATCCTATCATATCTTCAGAATTAAATTACTTATGTTTCATTTTATTCTAAAAATAGCTTGTCATAATGCAATTTTTTGGACCTTGAAACCTACATTTTGCCTCAAGAGAGAATGAGTATAAAGCCATATTTGTTAAATATGAAGCTCTTCAGTTGGTGGCTTGTTATTTTCCAGAATTATAGATGAACGTTAACCTTTGAAATGTCATCTGTTCATTGTCCTTTCCCCGGGGGAATTACTAGTTCTGAGATCAACGCTTGTGTCTTTGTAACTGCACTGTATTCCAAATGTGAAATATTAGCAATTGCAACTTGGCCGGAACGAAATAGAAAAAGTCTCAAAGCCAGACATTTTATAAACAGAAGTTGTATATTTTAATAAAAAATAAATTCTGTTTTCCATGCTTGAAAAACACAATACCTCAAAGTTTATTTTTAATTTCAAAAGATTTTTTCAATACCTGGTAAGTTTTAACATTTATCATAAAGAAGAACCTGCAAATATTCATGTTATAATGTTCCTTCACAAGGGGCAAATTTTAGAACTGTGTCTTTCTTCAGACTACTGTCTCAAATAAATGCTTTTCATTATTTTATTCATAGACTAGTTTCACAATTTGTAGTTAAAATTACATGCATGCACCCCAAAAAAATGTTACTGAGAGTGACAATTTAGCTCCAAGTTAAAACTACATGAGTAGTTAGAAGAAAACACAGGGAATAGCTTCATTACATTGGACTTGACAATGATTTCTTGGATATGACACCAAAAGCACAATTAACAAAAGCAAAAATAGACAAATGGAACTACATCAAATTTTATAACTTTTGTGCATCAAAAGACATAATCAGTGAAAAGGTAACCTATGGATTAGGAGAAAATATTTTTAAATCATATCTGAGAACAGTTAATATTCAGAATATATAAAGAATTCCTACAACCCTAAAACAAAAAATCTAATATCTTGAATTTAAAAATAGGCAAAGAACATAAACATTTATCCAAATATTACATACAAATGGCAACAAGCATATGAAAAGATGCTCAACTTTGCTAATCATCAGAGAAATGAAAATCAAAACCACAATGAGATATCACCCACACCCCTTAGGATGGCTACTCTCAGAAAAACAGCACTTGTTGATGAGGATGTCGAAAAGTGGAACACTTATTTACTGTTAGCAGCATTGTAAAATGGTGAAACCACTATGTAAAACAGTATGAGGTTCATCAAAAAATTAAAAATAGAATTACTATATGATCCAATGATTTGACTTCTGGATATATATCCAAAAGAACTTTTTAAAAAATAATTCCAGGATCTTGAAGAGATATTTGCACTGTCATGTTCATAGCAGCACTATTAACAATAGCCAAGAGGCAAAAGTAACCCAAACGTCCATCAATGGGTGAATGAATAAAAAAAATGTGGTGTATACATACAGTGGAAAATTATTCAGGCTTCTAAAGGGAGGAAATCTGGTCACATGCAACAACATAGACGAATTTTGAAGACATTATGTTAAGTGAAATAAGGCATTCACAGAAAAAGACAAATACTACATGTTTACAGCTATATGAAGCATTTAATGTAGGCAAATTCATTGGAACAGAAAGTAAAATGGTAGTTGCCAAGGTCTGGGAGGAGTTGAACGAGGGGAGTTGTTTAATGGGTAGAGTTTCACATTTGCAAGATGGAAGGTTCTGGAGATATGTTTCACAAAAATATACATGAACTTAACTCCAGTAAACTTAAAAACGGTTAAGATGGTAAATTTTATGTTATATGTTTTTTACCACAATGTAAAAAATAAAAAGACTACATGACCAGTCTAGTTGGCAACATTGTTCAAGAATTGATATGTTTTCTCATGATAATGAGCTCTCGACACATGTCTAAGAAAGTCCTCAGAGAAAGAGGCCATTGCTGACCTTTCAACACTCAGCCCAGACCTAAACCAGCATATGATGGCAAGAAAGTACAAAAGGTCACTGGTCACCTATAAAATATTATATAAAAATGGTCAAAAAAGTTCTATGTACTCAAAATGTCTTTCCCATTGTATTAGTCTATTTCTGTTGCTTATAACAAAATACATGGAACTGAGTAATTTGTAAGAAAACAGAATGTATTGCTTACAGTTTCACAGGCTAGGAAGTCCAAAGTCCAAGGAACACATCTGGTGAGAGCTTTCTTTGGTGATAACTCAGTGATGCAGTGTATCATGCTTCAAATGGTGGAGCAGAGAGAAATAGACTCTCACGTGCTCTCCTTTTAAGCCCTCAGAACCATGCCCCTGACCACCATTATTAATCCATTCACTACAGCATGGTCCTACAAAATCTAATCACCTCTTCAAGGTGTCATGTTTCAATTACCATGATAGGATTTCCCACTTTCTCAACACTGTCACAGTGGGGACCAAATTTCTAATACCTGGAACTTTGGGGGACACAATTTAAGCTTCAACGGTGGAGAGAATCTTTCAAATCTTGAAAATCTTTCAAACCCAAATGGGCTCCAGAATCTCTTTGAGAGTTCATTAAAAGTTGCCGGGTCCAGCCCCAGAGTTTACTATTCAGTAGGTCTGGGGTAAGATCTAAGAATTTACATTTCTGCCATGGTCACAGGTGATGCTGATGCTGCTAGTGGGGAGTCAGAATTTAAAAACCTTTGTCATAAAAAATTTTATTTACATAAAGCAAGTTGAGTGAATGCCACAAGAGAAAATTTTCAGTGAAATATATTTCTCATTAAAAAAATATTATTTACCTCAAGTTCATTCATTGTCTATAGATGACATGGATGTTTGGTTGTCTAGGCTTGCAGTTCAGTAGACAGTCCATATAGCACAGACTTGTTCAGCATAAGGCTATAATCATTTCCAGAATGACTCTGCTACTGTGTGAAAGTCTGGTCTGTGGCACATGGGCATATCAGAGTTTCATGTTGGCAGTTCTTTAGTGTGAAGAGTGCATAGAATTCTGATAAAATCCTGCTATTTCAAAAGTTCCATAAATGCATTAAGTGATAAAACAGAAGAGCATTTTGTTCGTGAATATGAACCAAGACTACACTGCTAGTAAGTGATCTGTTCAATGTCTTAAAATATATCAAAACAGAAATTTGCATTAATTTCTGAGGTCATATTGAAACTCTCTGTAGTCTTATTCTATCTGGTGTGAGGTGATTTACAGGAAAGAAAGGCCCAAAAAACTGATATTATTCATAAACAAGATGCAAGGGTAACACTAATTAACACTAATTCTTAGCAAGAGAACCAACATATATTCATACTACATCAAGCACACTTACATAGCACCTTTTTAAAAAGGAAACAAAGTTTTACCATGTAATATTCTTTTTTCACTTATCCTGACAGAATTAAAAGAAAGAAATTATCTGAGAATGTGTAGATCACAAACCAAGACCTTTCTAGGCTAAACTTTTCAGCTTTCTCTCTCTTGACAAGGCTAGCAGACAAGCACCTCAGTGGGCTCTGAATGACTTCTCAGAGCTCTACCAGGCAGTCTTCCCATCTTCTCTTTCAAAACTAAGCATAACTTTCATCATATCTCTGTCTAGATTCCTTGACTGACTTCGCTTTTCCTGTTGGGAATAATGTGGAACAAGGAACTAAAGTTTTAGTCATTACTGATGAGTCTAACATTGTGCTAGTTGTTGGGATCAGATTGCTGAATAAATAGGGTCTCTGCTCTCATGTATTAGGGTGTGAGGGGTGGGAGCTGGCACTGACCCTGAAGGAGAAGTTGTTCTGCACCTATAGCTGAACAAGTCCGGGCAAGAAGGGATTGTCTACTCTGCCTACCATGTTCTAGAACACAATAGATATATCTTTAAAAATACTCACTGATGGATTTGGTTATTTTATGATTAGAAGGAAACTTAAAAAATGTGTCAGACATAGTCCTTTGGAGTCATTCCATTCATAAATATTATATGAATTGCCAAAAACTTTATTCATGTGACTATGAATTCTTCATAAGTCTCAAATTTTCCAAGAAAGGAAGTATTTTAGATGCCAAGTTCCCACTTTCTTTCATGATTCAGAATGCATTTTCTCTAATGTAAAATGTAAATGTGGTAAAGATATATGCCATTTTACATTTTCTTTAATTTTAATAAACCAGACAACCAATTTGACTCATTTTTAAGAAACAGAACAAACCAACTGTCAACTTTGGCACTAACTGACATTTTGACTAAATTGTCCAATAAATTAATTTGGTTATAAACCCGGCCAATAATTTTAAGAGGATGCATGTTTCTCTGGTAGCTCCAAAATACCTTTGACACTTTAAGACTAAAGACCACATTTGGTGCAGAAATTTTTGTTCCACTTAATTCAAGAAAACTCTTTGGTATGAACTGATTTTCAATACCTGTCCCCTCAAAGGAAGGTGGAATCTACATCTGCCTTATACTTCCTGTTTTATAATAAAATGCTGTGAAATTACTTGCCCCTCACCACTCCCATCAGTCTTGGATTCATTTATTTACTCACTGATTCAACAATATTATTGAACAAAACTGTGTGCCAGGCAGAGTTAGGTTCTGGAGGTACAATGGTGAACAATAAAAAATACACAATTTCTGTCATCATTATAGAGACAGATATTAATCAAATTATCACCAAACATATGAAATCACAACTGTAACAAGTACAACAAAGGAAAGGAACATGGTTTCATAAGAGCACATAACAGGGGGAATTGGTTTCCCAGAGGAAGAAACATTTGAGCTGAAATTTAGAGATGTGGTATGGAAATATGAGTTGTCAAGGTTGGCAGGGGAAAGGTGACTGTTTCAGTTACCTGTCAGCTGAAAATAAAGCTTAGTGGCTTAAAAAAACATTTATTATTGTATCTTACCATTTCATCTTAGAGACATCTTCAAGAAGGGCTCAAGGCTCTAACAAAACAAGTTGGAAACTACCCATCTTCTTAAAGGTTAGGCCCAGAACTGGAACAATGTCACTTCACTCTACTTTATGTCACTTCTACTCTACTTAATTGTAGTTCAGCCCAGATTCAACAGAAAGAGAATAGAACCCATTTCTTTTTTTTTTTTTTTTTTTTTTTTTTTGTGACCGGTAAGGGGATCGTAACCCTTGGCTTGGTGTCGCCCGCACTGCGCTCAGCCAGTGAGCGCACCGGCCATCCCTATATAGGATCCGAACCCACGGCGGGAGCACCACTGTGCTCCCAGTTAGAACCCACTTCTTAATGAGAGGAGTGTCAAGGGCTTTGTGGACATCTTTAATCCACCATGGTGGCAGAAAGAGCATTAAGAGTAGAGAAGATAGCATGCAAAAAGACCCCATGATGGGGGTGGCCCTAGCACAACTGGGGAACAGGCAGGTTAGTGTGGCATCTATACAGAAATGCAAAGTGAGACTGGAAAGGTATACAGGAGCTAGCCTTAGGGCCTTCATAAATCAAGTTAAGGATGTGTTCTTTGTCCTAAAAGCTACAAGGAGTCAGTAAAGGATTCTGAGTAAGGAATGAAAAGATCAGTTGTGCAGTTCAAATAAATACTTCTAAATAAATAGTGGAACACTCGCCAAAGGGAGACGAAGGCGAATGCATGGAGGCCAGTTAGGAAAGTCAGATAAGAAATGATGGCTATTGTGGTGACATTGTTGGCAGTAAATACGGAGAAAAATAGAGGACTCGAGAGCTTTATTACACAGTCAAGCTAATAGAACTTTAGCAACATAGCCAATATGGGGGGTAAAGGAGAGAGGGAAATGTAGCTCTCAAGAATGACTGCTAGGTTTCTGGTGTATGTAATAAAGTGATGAAGCTTTCTATTCATTATGATAGAAAGGCTGAAAGACTGTATTTGGGATCATAAGTTTAAACTATCTCAGATAAATAATCTGGAAATTATACCAGAAATTGAGCTGGAGATAAAAATCCTGTACTAATCTTCAACAATCATCTTTCTATAGTAATGCATTCATCCCAGCTTCCTTAAGAAACCTCAGTGGCTCCTAGTGCTTCCAGATCAAATATCTAAACCTGTTGCCAAGCACTAAAGTCTACCCTCCCCTGTGCTGACGCTCACACACCTCTCCTATAATTATTCTCTACATGACTTTTCCATCACATGGGCCTTTACTTCGTATTTCTCATTTGAAAGGCTCTCCCACCTATCCATTGATCCATGATAACATATTTCTTTAAGAGTCAGCTGACACCTCACCTTTTCTTGTGACTACTTTTCAGATTAATCCAACTCTCATATATTACATTTTGTCATTTTTATTTCATTTAGGGCTGCATTATGTGTCCTAAGATTTGTTTTTAAGCTATTTCATGCAGATAAATCTTGTTTTATCCAAACTTTTGCAAGACATAAACTATTGTTTCTACTTTTTTTCAGTCTTTAGAGTATATAGTACAGTATTGTGAACATAGCAGGTGTGTCAAAAATAAATTAAATTGTATTTCAACTTATAACTTCTCCAATTATGGTAGCTTCTAAGAAGTCTTTCTTGGAAATAAAATGGAGAGAGAAATAGAGGTCACTATAAATATAAAGTAATACTATCTGCCATGATGCTCTACAATTAAGCAACAAAAGCAGATTTAACACTTTACCATACACTATTTTAATTTTGTTGTGTTTGAGTTTAACTAGAAGATGACAAGGCTACTGACCTACATAAACAAAACTAAATGTGTCATTGTACAACTAAATGCAGATTAAAGTCATTAAGGTAAGCACCTAACATTATGTGGACTTTAACTCCCACATTTTTGTAATTCTTCCATGTAAGTATATGTCACTGAAATATTGTGCTGAATAAAGCTATGAAATTTTTTAAAGCTTTCTAGTTTTTTTACAAATTGAATTTATGCTTTATACTCTACTTCTAAGGGTTTTATTTTCTTTGAGCTTGGAAATGTAAACTTGAATTTTTATTTGTGAGCTATAAGATATAAACTTAATTTTCTAATTTGCTTCCCTAAGTTTTACATTTTTCATTAAAAAATCTGAATGGGACACCTTTTGTGAAGCCTGAGCACCCATCAGAAATAACCATCAGAAGAAAGACCAATTGTCTTGGACTGTCACAAGTGCCTACTTTTAGGCCAGGGAACTTTTAATCACTGATTTTCAGTTCAGTCTATGACACAATAATAGAAACTGGATTGATCCTTAAAATGATGTCTTAATAAACTAGAAAGCCAGATAAAATAGGAAACCATAGTTTTTAGACACAGGGAAACAGGAAGTAAAGAGCCATGATCCTTAATATAAAGGAAACAAATGATATTAGTATTATAAATACCATAGTTTACTACCTTGAGTAAATATCCAGCCCACAGTGCAGAGAAGGGGAATCCAAATAGATCCCAGAAAATTCTCTGAATTGAAGAGAGAGAAATATGAGATCAAGGAGGCCAAGATGTCCAGAATGTGTAGAACAAAACAAAATAAAAGAAGAAGCTGCACAGTTATCTGCAGAGTTCTGAAGGAGGTTTCTTAAAGTCTTTGTCTAAATACTGTTCTCCTCGTGTATAAGAAGTACCCATAGCCTGGGAATAAGCCAGCTGGAAGAAGAGGCAAAAGAATCTTTAGAACTCACATAGTACAAGGAATAGTTTGTGTTCCCACCAACCAGAGTGGGGATACCACCTAATACACAGGGCATTGGGTAGAATCCCCCAAAGGATGGTATTTTAGTACTGAGGACACATTAGCTCTTGACCAAATGCTGATCTGACCCACCCTAACAAAGCTTTGAAAAAAGCATTAGAAGGATCAAACCAATTTCAAGTGATTTAACTGTGTCCTAGAACAAAGCACAAAATTATTTAAAATAATACAACAAAATCCAGCAACAATGTAAAATTCACTATGTTCAGCATCCAATCTAAAATAACTAGGCATGCAAAGATTAGGAAAATATGAGCCATAACCAGGAGAAAAATCAATCAATAAAAACAGGCCTAGAAATTACAAAAATAATAGAATTAACAGCCAATGAAAAATATTACATCTATATGTCTATACTCCATAATTTTAAAAACATATATTACATATATAATATATAAAAATAGCTCTTATATCTGTACTCCCCATGTTTAAGAATTTAGAAGAAGCCAAGAGAATGAGAAGAAGAAGAAACTATAGATACAAAATGACCCAAATAATTTTCTAGAGATGAAATACACAGTAAGTAAAATGACAGCCTGGATGGAATTATCTACACATGTAGACACTGCAGATTAAAAGATGAGTGAACTTGAAGATATAGAAAAGGAAAATATCTAAATAGATATCCATTCTTTCCTCCAGCCTGGCAGCTCTACTTCAAGGACCACCAGATCTTAACATTCAAGACTTGCCCTTTGTGGGTGTCTGTGCCCACAACCCAGGGTGGATGGCCAAAGCTTGCTTCATCCACTGTCCCACTGAGAATGAGCCTGATGTGACCCAGTATTTCTTTTGTTTCAAAGAGATCTGGAAGTCTAGGTGCCAGATGATTATTCCATACAAAGAAAACCAACAATAAGTAAAAGAGTTTGAAGAAACAGCAAATAAAGTACGACATACCACTGAGGAGCTGACTGCCTTGGAGTGGCATCTCTTGCTTATTTACCTAATTCCGAAGTTCGAAACACCACTTCCAAGGAATGAGCTCCAATATTACCAACCCCTCTATGGGACTCGCTAACAGTGTCTATATCTTCAGAAAGAAGAATTTTAAAAGTTTAAAAATAGAATTTTTAAGCTGTATTTGTTTTCTTAGAGGTGGCACCAAAGGCGGCTTCTGTCTGTAAAGCTGGTGGTGGTAATTCCATTCTCTCTCTCTCTCATGTATCACACACATGCAAGCACACAAATACTTCTGATTTTATTGAGTCTTGGATTTAATTTTGATTTACTGATTTCTGAAAAGTGTATAAAGAAGGGCAGAGCATCCATTTTTCAAAACCTAATGGATTTCTTCACATTGGTATAACAGCCCTTTGCACAGTGAATGTGGTCAGACTTCATGTTGTTGACTAGATGTCACTCTCTCAATCCTGAGATTTGAGAATTCACATTGTGTGGCATGTGAATGAAATGATAGTTCCATTGTAAATGGACAAATAGAGAATTAAGGAGGGAGTTTAAACATTTATTTGTATAATAACCTATATTGTGCATTTCTCACATTTTGTTCAAAATACTTATTTATCTTATTTTCACATCTATAAAACTGTAGTTTTCCTTTTATCCTCTTAGGTGGTATTACAACAGACTCCCTTTACTTTAAAGTGGATTACATAAAATCACATCAATTACCAAACTTCTGAACGTGCCACCCATTCAAGGGGTTTCCTTGCATGTTTGTATGTGTCTACCTTTTTCATCATTTAGGAGTACATATATTTTATCATCTTAAAGTTCCACATGTCAAAAATTAGTGGTATTAAATACCAGGACAGTGCCCCTGGAGTTTATGTGTATGGTTACATTTCTTATCAAGTGGTCACAGCATTAAAGCTGGCATTTTCCTTTAAGGTCAGTTGGAAATTTTTATTTTATTATAATTCAAGTCCAGTGGACACATAGCAGGGTTTCAATATCTCTAAAACAAACCAAGACGTCCTTAATGCCAAAGTATTTACCATAGTCTCAGCTCACTACTTTCTTCTTTCTCTAATTAGAAGAGAGTCATAAATTAGAGTACCCCTCAATAGTCATGGTATAATTTCCCGGGTTCTTTGAAGAATGTCACTTTGGATGAGGCAATAATACATAGCTGGAGAGGGGCATGGGAATTATAATGAAGTACCCATGTTAAAAATTTTCTAGTTTTAATATTCCTAATTTTCAGCAAATAGCTATTTCCCATTGATGACATAAACTAGCTGACTGATAAATCCCATATGTCCATGTGTAAATTTTCCTACAAGAAAAAAATAAGATGAATTAATTTGCTTAAATGTACTGAGAAAGAAAAAAAATCCAAAATAAAACATAGAGAGGGAAAAAATGACTTTAAAAAAGTTAAAAAGCATGAATGACTTATGCAACAATATAAAGCAACATTATTACATGTGTAATTGTAGTAATACAGTATTTCAAAAATAATGACCAAAATTTTGAAATTTGATAAGAATTATAAATTCACAGACCCAAGAAGTTTGATGAATTTTGAACATAAAAAAGAAAATCTTAACAGCAGCCAGAGTAAAAAAGACACATTAAATATAGAGGAACAAATATGATAATGACAGCATACTTCTCATCAGAAAGTATACAGTCCAGGAGACACTGGAAAGACATATTGAAAGTACAGGGGAAAAAAACTGTAAATGTAGAGCTCTGAGCCCAGCAGCAATATTTTTCACTAATCAAGGTAAAAATATAGACTTTTTCAATAAACAAAATCTGGGAAGATATATTGCCGGCAGAGAGATGAAGTACAAAATGTATTAAATGAAATTCTTTAGACAGAAGGAAAATAAGACTAAATAAGAATTGTGGTTACACAAAGGAATAGAGACCATCATAAATGGTAAATAAGTAGATAAATATAAAAATTTTCCTCATTTTAAAAATGTCTTTAAAAGATAATTAACTATTTAAAGCAAAAATTAAAACTACATTTTAATATGGAAGTGAAATTTATGACAATGAGAGCACAAAACATGGAAGTGAGGGAATAAAAGTATACTGTTTTGGAGTTCTTGCAATACATCTGAAGTGGTATAATATTATTGATTGTAGACTGTAATAAATTAAAGATGTATATTGTAACCCCAGAGCAACAAAGAAAGGAAGTGGGGGGGAGGGCTAATAAGCCAGTAAAGATAATAAAATTGAATCCTTAGTTGACAATACTCAATTAACTTAAATGAAGGCAGTAAAAGAGGGGGAAAAGAACAAAGAACAGTAAGAAAAAAACAAATAGCTAGGTGGTATGTAAACCCAACTATGCCAATAATCACATTAAATGTAAATGGTCTTAAACAATGCTATCTGGTAGAAATACAATATGAGCTATAGCTTTAATTTTAAATTTCTTAGTAGCCACATTTATAAAAGTGAAAAACATGTATATTTTATACACCTCATTTTAATTTGAACTAGCTGCATTTCAAGTGCTCAATTGGCCACATGTAGTAGTTATCATATTGGACAGAAAGAACAGAAAGCTCTAAAAAAAAAATAAAAGATACTGTAAGATTGGATTAAAAAGCAAAATCTAACAATATGTTGTCTACAAGAAAGCCATTTCAGGTATAAGGACATAGGTTCAAATGAAAAGTTTGAAGAGAACGATGTCAGAAAAATGGCAGTCCTAATCCCTCCACAAAAACAACAATTTAACAGCTATTCACTAATAAAACAGACCTGAGACAGCCCTAGAGTGCAGATAAGAAAATGCAGCAACACAGTAGAGCACAGAAATTGAGGATAACTGCATTATAAAGGGTTAGAAGCATTTTATACACATCACCTCATCCCCCTGGCAAGAACAGCTTAGTGCCAAGAGAAATTACCTCAGCCATGAGTTACCCTATGGGGGAAAAGGAAAGTAGGAGGACTCCAGCAGACCTCACCACCAAGGACACCAGCAGCTCCTGGCACTACTGTGGACACTGCAGCCTTTGCTGCTGAGAAACCCCACAGTCTTTGCCAGTGTGAACCCTGGTTGTGGAGCCATCCAGAGCCCATGCTACTGTGCCCATATGAAGCAAGATACACTGCACCACCACCCCCAGCAGCATCATCACATACCACCACAGAGGCTCCAGACCTTGTGCTTCCATAAGACTATCAGTAAATTTCTTAGCAGAAACCTTACAGGCCAGGAGAGAGTGGTGTAACATATTCAAAGTACTGAAAGAAAAAAAAAAATGTCAACCAAGAATGCTGTACCCATCAAAACTATCCCTGAAAAATAAAGGAGAGATAAAATCTTTCCCAGACAAACAAAAACTGAAGGTGTTTTTCACCACTAGACTAGTGTCGGGCCTTAAAAACTAATGCCACCTTAAGTGACATTACAAGCAGCGCCATTATGGGCCCACAAGGGCATATTAATGTGGCAGCAGGCACCGGGAGGAAGTAGGGTGGGAGTGTCTGCAGGAACTTTGCCTTAGCCCTTATTGGCCAAATACATGCTTCCGTGCTCGTGAACACTGCATGATTGCAATCGCTAGGCATTGAGACAGGATGCATGCTCTCGTAAGCTTTAAGCTGATTGGAGGATGTAAAAACCTCCCTTCCCCATTTGCCTTTAAAAGCAAGTGCTTGTGTGATAATAAACGGAACTGCTCGACAGAACCCCTGCTGCGTCTGAGTGTCCTTTAACAGGCTGGTTGGGGCCGGAGGCTGTGCTCACCTCTCTTCCCAGCTCTCTTCCCCCGTCTCCTTCCAATGGGGACCAGGGGGAAAGAGGAATCCAGGCAATTCTCTCACCCACCAGAAGGAACACCAAGGGAGAGACTGATAGCGAGGCAAGGGTTGTTCAGGTCAGCCGGCGGCAGACCCAACAGACTAGCCTTACAAGAAATGCTTAAGGGAGTTCTTCAAAATGAAGTGTGTACTAAAAAAAAGAAAAAAAAATGAAATGAAAACATGCTAAGCAGCAATATGAAAGCATAAATTTTTCTGTTGAAGGTAAATATTATAGACAAATACAGAGTAATGAATGTAACACTGTAATTGCAGTGTGTAAATTTCTTTAAACCCTAACATGAAAGTGAAAAGACAAAAATATTAGGAATAACTATAACTACAACAATTTGTTAATGGACAACAATATAAAAAGAAATAAACTCTGACAATAATACAAATTCATGGTAGAGAAAGGAGTAAAATTGTAGAGACTGTGGTATGTGATTGAAGTTATTATACACTTAATATAGACAGTAATACCTAAGAGATATTTTATGCAAGCCTCATGGTAACCACAAAAAAGAAAACCTGTAATAAACACATAAAAGTTAAAAAGAAAAGAATCAAAGCAAATCACTACCCCCAAAAATCATTAAATAATAAAAAAGACAGTAAGAGAGGAAGAAAGGAGCAAAGGAAATATAAAACAGTGAGAACAATTAACAAAATGGCAATAGTAAGTCCTCACTATCAATAATTACTTTAAATGTAAATAGATTAAGCTCCCCAATCAAAAGGCATAGAGAGGCTAAATGGATTAAGAAACAAGATTCAGTGATATGCTTCCTACAAGAAACTCACATTAGATTTAAGGACACACACAGGCTAAAAGTAAAGGGATAGAAAAAATATTTCATGCAATCCTCACCATAAGAAAGCAGGGTAGCTAACCTTATATCAGACAACATAGATTTTAAATCACAAATTGTCTCTAGAGACATATAAGGTCATTTTATAATAATAAAAGAGTCAATTCAATAGTAAAGTATATCAATCAAAATTTATATGCACCCAACATCATAGCACCTAAGTATATAAGGCAAATATTAACAGACTTGAAGGGGGCAATTGACCACAATATAATAATGATAGGAGACATTGGTACCTCACTTGCAATAATAGATAGAACACCAAGACAGAAATCAGTGAAGAAAGAGCTCACTTGAACAACACTATACCAGCTGAACCTAACAACATATAGAACTTCCCACCCTGCAGAAGAATACAGATTTTTCTCACTGTGCACAAAACATTCACCAGGATAGATCACATTTTAGGTCACAAAAGAAGTCTTAACAAATCTAAGATCAAAATTATACCAAGTATCTTTTTCAACTACAATGTAATGAAACTAGAAATCAATAACAGTAAGAGAGCACCACAAAAAATTAAAATACATGGAAAATAAACACCACACTCTTGAACAACCATTGAGTAAAATAGGAAATCCAAAGGGAATTTTTTAATATCTCAAAACAAACAAAAATGGAAACACATTATACCAAAACTTATAGGATTCAGCAAAAGCAATACTAAAAGGAAATTTTATAGTAATAAAAGCCTACATTTAAGAAGAAGAAAAACCTCAAGTGAACAATCTTACCTTACACCTCAAGAAAAATAAGAACAAACTGAGCCCAAAGTTAGCAGATGGAAGGAAATAATAAAGATTTGAGCAGAAATAAATTAGAGAAGAGAAAAAACAGTTGAAAAATCAACAAAACTGAGAGCTGTTTATTTGAAAAGATAAAATTGACAAGCTCTTAGCTCTATTAACTAAGAGAGAGAGAGAGAATACTCAAATAAATATAATCAGAAGAGAAAGAAGAAACATTATAACAGATGCCTCAGAAATAAAAAGGATCATAAAGGACTACTATGAACAATTATAAGACAAAAAATTGGATAACCTAGAAGAAATAGATAAATTCCTGGAAACATACAGCCTAGCAAGACTGAATCAAGGACATATAGAAAGCCTGAACAAACCAATAACAAATAAGGAGATTAAAGGAATAATCCAAAACCTTCCAACAAAGAAAAATCTCAGGACCAGATGGCTTCACAGGTGAATTCACCAAACATTCAGAGAAGAATCAATACTGATCCTTCTTAATGTGGGCTAGAAGAGCTGAGAGCACACATGGAGATGCTCTATTTCCCTCAATGGCTAAGCCCTCTGATGTCCTTTCTTCCTCATCTACTGGCAAAAGTCTCTTTCCTGCCTGACCTGGACCAGGCCCTCCTCCTATAGCTCCTTTGTGTCCACTTCTCAAGGTCTCTCTCCCCCACTGTTCTTCCCCTTCTGAGCAGCTTTCCTCTGTATTTTTGACGGGGGGAGGTGGTGGCTGGTACAGGAATTGAGCCCTGGACCTTGTTGTTATCAACATCATCCTGTGCTTTCTGCAGCAGGATCTAAGGGAGAAGACTCAGAGAAGAGTCCTAAATCCTATCTCTAGCAGAAGGATTCAAACCCAGACTTCTTAACCAGTCCCTGATGCTTCTTCTGTAATCATTACCATTATCCCCTACTGCCCCTTGAGTCCCCTATTCCCAGGAGCCTGACCAGCTGAGACTCACCTCCTTAGGCAACTGGCAACCCCCAGAAGTGACTAAATCAGGGCTACTGCCAGTTTTCATTTTGTTCTTGGCTCCTGGAGGACCACCAAGTCTGTTTCTCCATTGGTAATCTCTTAAATGTGAAAAGGAAAAGCAGTAATATTCAGGAGAACTATAAGCTCCTATACTTGCATCCTACTTTACAGTTTTTACAAAATATACTTACTTATACCATCTGATTTAATGCCACCAGCAACCCTATAAGGTATTGTAATGATCACTATAATGGCTGAAGAAATGGACTGAAAACATGACTTAAAAAAGGCAATAATGGAATTTAACTTTGGTCTTCTGGAGCTTTGTCATGAATCAGCAGCTGCCAGGTGGCAAAATACAGATCAGACATTGGGGTGCTCTCTTACAGAGCTGTGAGAGCTGCACACCAGTACTCGTCAAACGTTTATGTCAATGTATCCTAATGGCAGAGGTCAGTGAGGGCACACCCCTAGAGATCTGTGGACCTAACAAAAAGAGGACAACCCAAGCATCATTTCAGAGAGAAGTCTATTACGATCTTTCAAATCTAGGTAAATGTCACCCCTAAGTATATTAATAGGTTTTTTCTCTCTCAAAAGAATCAAGCAAATCTGATGCTTCAGAAAGATGCCCCCTATGAGTCCTGTGGCACCACAGATTGAAATGATCTGGGCAAGATTCAAGCTGTGAAGTTCAGTTGCCCAGGATTTGTTCCACAGGAAATAAGCTCATCTCCCTCCAGAGAGCACTGACTGAAAGGTGCTCTGGTCCTAGAATTCTAGAGAATTCTAATGTGAGATACAGACTCAGAAATAAATTGTAAAGTGTCTCTCTCTAGAGAGTAGAAACCTGGGAGAAAACCAAACCAAACCCATTCTCCCAATTATCACACAGAGATATTGTCAACATTTTGAGCCCACTGATGAAGTGTAGGCTTTTCAGTTTGTCTAAGTGAAGGAAGTATGGGAGCCAGAAACCTCTTGGTCCTGGGTCCCTTAGTGCTGAATACCCTTCCAAATGGAAATTTGTGCCATGACCAGAGAAGCCAGAAAGAGGGAGAAAATACTTAGGGGACTGGGTCATCAGGTCAAAGGCCAGGCTATAGGCAGTAATGACAGGGGGCACCTGGTGAAGGCAGGGGCTGGGCTGCTTAGGGGCATAGGTGGCTGAGAAGACTTTGGTGAGAGGAGTCAAGAGGCGCAAAGGGGCAAGCCCCGTGTGCCTCAGAAATGACAGAGTCCTGCCCCTGTCTCACCATCAGAGGGGCCTCAGGCTGGGTCTGGAGCCTGCGGCCCAACATGCTATACCTTTTCCTTGGCCACAGCCAATTTCCTCCATTGAGTTTCCTCCAACATCTTGGGGCATGGAAAAGGAAAGGGGGACTGCATCACCATCATCCAAGCACTGCGGAATCACTTCCTTCAGCTAACAGTGCAGATGTGCAACTGAGCCAGAGCTGGTGGGAGTGGGTGGTTCTAGGCAACACTGAGGTGGGCATAGCCTCAATGCTCAAAGCAGGTGAAGTCACAATGAAAGCTGTGATTGCTGGCCCTGCGCACCCCAGGGAGGGGGTCCCTCTTGGGGAAATGGGCGGGGCTCTCACTTCGTGTCCATGCGGTTCCTGTGTGACCCTTCACGGTGGTTGTCAAAGAATTTGAAGCACTCAGCAGAGCAGAGAGGCCACTCTCCAGCCCCCACCCTGGACCCTCCTGTGCCAATTCAACTCCTGACCTGGGGTTGTAGGACCCCAGGGCTTAGGAGGTGGGCAAGGCATGGACAGCAGGGGAGAGTATATCACTTCACAGTTCCTTTCCAGGCTCCTCACAGCTATGCCCCAGACTTTCTCATCCCAGAAACCACCTCCAAAGACCCCCATCCAGTCCTTCAGATGCTTCTCCACTCACCCCATTCCTCAAGCGTCCCTTCACTGATCCTGGGAGCATAGCTGCCCCCTCCCAGCTGGGTCCCATCCAGGTCACACCTGCTTGCCAGCTGCTCCTCCTCTCACACCCCACACCACCCCCTTCCTCCCAGCATGGGCTCTGGGTCCTATCAGCCTTTTTCCTTGGATGCCTCAAGACCAAACTGAGGGTGAGAAAACTAAAACTATAAAACTTCATGATCTTAGATTAGGTAATGGTTTTCTAGGTGTGGCATCAAAAGCACAAGCAATGAAAGAAAAAATGGATAAACTGAACCCCATCAAAATTTAAAACTTTGTGATTCAAAGAATGCCATTGAGAAAGTGAAAAGAAAAATGAAAAAAAGAAAGTGAAAAGAAAAGCACAGAATTGGAGAAAAGTTTTACAAATTTTACATCTTAGAAGGAGGTTGTGTCCAGAATATGCTTTAAAAAACAATTACAACTTGATAATAAAGAGATAAATATCCCATTTTTTTTAAATTGGCAAAATATCTGAATACAGTTTTCTAAAGAAAATATACAAATGGCCAATAAGCACATCAAAAGATGTTTGACATCAGTAGACATCAGAGAAATGCAAATCAAATACACAATGAGATATCACTTCATGCCCACTACCATGGCTATATTCACAAAGATGCCTAAAAACAGTGTTGTAAGGATATAGAGAAATTAAAACCTTCACACATGGCTGAGAAAACTGTACAATGGTGCAGCCTCTTTGGAAACAGCCTGAAAGTTCCTCAAATGATTCAGTGTAGAGTTATTGTGTGATCCAGCAATTCCACTCCTAGGTATATGTCAAGAGAAATAAAACTATGCATCCACACAAAACCTCGAATACAAATGGTCATAGCAACATTATTCACAATAGTCCAAAGGTGGAACTAGCCAAGTGTCCATGAACTTATAAATGAATAAATAAAATGTGGGATATCCATGTAAATAAACATTATTCAGTCATATAAAGCATTGAAGTACTGACACATGCTACAACTTTGCATGAACCTTGAAAACATTATGCTAAGTGAAAGAGGCTAGTCACAAAGGACCCCATAATGTATGATACCCTTTGGAGATTTGTAGAAAAATAAAGTAGATTAATGGTTGTCTAGGGTTGGAGGGGGTGGAATAATTGGGGATGATGGCTAAGAGATTTAGTTTTGGAGTAATGAAAGTGTTCTACAATTGCTGTGATGACTGCAAAACTCTGAGTGTACTAAAATCCACCAAGTCACACACTTTAAACGGGTGAATTGTATGGCATGTACATTATATCTCAATAAAATCTGTTAAAAACAAATGTGCCATGACTTCAGCTTCTCATTAGGATATAGATGTTGCAACAGCCCGATGCTCAACACAATGACTAGGAAAAAGCCAGATAAACTATAAAAATCCTATGTTTGAAGGCATAACAGAGTTGTGGAAACAAAAATTAGATGAACTTGAATTTCATAGAGAGAATTCTAGGGCAGAGTTTTTACTAATTCTCAGTAGGGACTGATGATCGCACTTGGCCCACCTGGGAGACAAAGAAACCAGGGAAGTACTGGCTGGTCACTCACCATTGGTGCTGGCATGAGAGATCACACAACTTGAGAAGCACTGGCTGATGCCTGGGGGTTCCCAGTAGTCGGTCTCAACCCACCCCATCCTCTTGCTAGGTTCTTGACTCTGCCACAGGAAAGAATTCAAGACTGGAGTCATAGGACAAAGTGAGAACAGGTTTAATGTAACAAAGAAGAGATACAGATTTGACAGAGAGAGAGAGAGAGCAGCCTAGCTCCAGGGACTGGTCAGAGTCCACACCAAGTTTAACACAAAAGCAAGCAATACACACTTAAAGTTCAGTACCAAGTGCAGGCTGGCTCAAGAGAGTGAGCAGCCACTCTCTGAAGGTAAGTTTGATACAAAGAGAAAGGAATACACACTCCACAGGCAGAGTGAGGGCAGCCACAGACATATTTGAGAATATTCTGTGCTCTCTAGCTCTCTCTTCTAGTGGAAGGTCATTCAGCTACCAGGGTTATATAACCCCTTTCTACTGAGCATGCCCAGACACTGGATTTGCATAAGCCAGCCCTTTGTGGTCTCATTTTCCCCATGTTGGTGCTGAAAATAGTTCTGTCAACAGTAGATTTCCTCTAGGGGAGGGCCTAGAGAAGGGACCTGTGACCTTGAGGAGTGGTTGAAAACCCAGACATATGTCCAGAAACCTGAACCCAGGGAAATTGAGCACCTCCTGTCTCACAATGCGGTTGGTGTTTTTTACAAGACATTCTGTATGTTCTGGAGATGAATGTAGAGGACTGAGGAGCCAGGCCAAGCTTTCCTAAAAATCAGAGTAAAATATTCCTGAGTCTCAAAATGCTTGGGAGATTATGTTTCCCCTGAGGGACAGGGCTGCTGATTGGTCCCTCAAGATTTTGGGCACATTTTAAAGCTGCAAGATGTATGTGCTAAGGAAGCAAACTGAAACCTTTAAATGTCACAAATGGATTTGTCACAGTCTTTCATGGTTGACCAGTGACCCTCTAGAATTTCCATCCAAATCCCTGAAGGGCCTTCCCTGAGGAAGAGGGAAGAACCAGAGGTGGATGAGCCTCGTTACAACTACATATGGGTAACTGGACTCAGAGGGGGACAGAGAGGGGATAGAGAAGGGGGCAGAAGCCGTCACTGAAGGTGTAATTGCTGAGGATTTTCCAAAATGGGTATAATACATCAATCCACAGATTAAAAAACCCCAATTAGATGGGCAAACCCCAAGTGGGAATAAAAAAGAAAAGAGAAAATCATACGAAAGTCCATCATAGTTAAATTGCTAAAATGAAACAGATAAAATCGAATTTCTTTCCTAAAGCAAATTCACACCCTTATATACCATTATTAAACAATAAATATCAAAATATTCTAAAACTACTTATTCATCATAAAAAGGTGAGAAAATAATAACAAACCTAAGATTCACAGGAGAATGGATATACTAAACACAAAAGAATGCAATGAAATTATCAGGAGAGGGGAAAATGACAGAATTGATAGACTAGTAAATCTGAAAGCTGTTTATTTGAATGATAAAAACCCAACAAAAACTGTGTATTCACTTTCAGTGTATATTTTAATTAAATAAATTTGACTCCACCAAGGCTTCTGGCTTGTATTTTCCAAAGCTGTGGGTCCAGCCACACCTGGGGCCACTTTAGCCACAGCTGGAGCAGCCAAAGAGCTGTGGTGCTGGCACTAGAAGCAGTTTCCCAAGGTGGCCCTGAGCATTGAGCCCATGGAGGGCTCCTCAAGCCAGTTCCCCAAGACTGTCTTGTCTCCTTAGATCTTTGGGCCTGAAATGGAAGAGTTGGCCCCACAGGCTTCTGCAGTGCCTTCAGGGCCTTTTTCTCCTTCTCTTGATAATCCCATTCTTTTGTGTTAATCTTCTTAGTACCATTGAATTTTCCTTCTGAAAATGCTCTCTGCTTCTCTACCACATGACCAGAGAGAGAAAGACAGACTCTTCTCTTTGAAAGCTCCATGCCCCTGACCACCATTTTAAATCCATTCACTACTGCACAATCCTATAATCCAATCACCTCTTCAAGGCCCCACCTTTCAATTAGCATAATAGCATTTCCCACCTTCTTAACAGTCACAGTAGGGGCTAAGTTTCTAATACATAAAACTTGGGGGACACAATTCATGCTTCAGTGAGTTTTGGGGGGACACAGTTTAATCCACTACACCTTGCAAACTGTTGATGGGAATGTAAACTGGTACAGCCATTACTTTTAAAAAATATGTAGGCTCCTCAAAAAATTAAAAGTAGAATCACTATATGATTCAGCAGTCCCACTTGCAGGTATATATCCAAAGGCAATGAAATCAGGATCTCAAAGAGATACTTACACTCCAGTGTTCACTACAGCATTATTCACAATAGCTAAGATATGGAAATGACCTAAGTGTTTGTTGATGAACAAATGAATAATGAAAATGTGGGATATATATATTATAAAGAGAGATATTGAACTCCAAACTCTCTGTGTGTGTGTGTGTGTGTGTGTGTGTGTGTGTGTGTGTGTGTGTGTGTGTGTGTGTGTGTGTGTGTAATGGAATGCTATTTGGTCTTTAAAAAGAAGGAAAACCTGACATTTGTGACAACATGGGTGAACCTGGAGAACAATATGCTAAATGAAGTAAGCCACACACAGATAGATAAATACTGCATGATCTCACATATATGTGGAATCTAAAATAGTCAAACTCGTAGAAGCAGAGAGTAGAACAGTGGTTTCCAGGGGCTGAGGGAGGCAGAAAAGAAAAGATGTTGGTTGAAATGTACAAAGTTTCAGTTATGCAAGATGAATAGGTTCTGGAGACCTAATGTACAGCATGGTGACTATAGTTAACAATAATGGATTGTATACTGGAAATTTGCTAAGAAAATAGATCTTAAATGGTTCTCCCCATGGGAAGGATGGATGGAAGGAAGGAAGGAAGGAAGGAAGGAAGGAAGGAAGGAAGGAAGGAAGGAAGGAAGGAAGGAAGGAAGGAAGATGGTAACTACATGAGGCGATCGATGTGTTAATTAGCTTGATGATAGAGATCATTTCATAACTTATACATACTCATATACTAAAACATCAAGTTGTACATCTTAAATACATACAATTTTATTTGCTAATTATACCTCAATAAAGCTAAAAAAGGTGGAAAATATATACCATGCCATAAATAATATTAAAAAGCTTGGGTGGCAATTTTAATATCAGACAAAGCAGATATATAAAAAAGAGTGTTTCCAAGGTTAGAGATATTACATAATGAGAATTCATTATTATTATTAAAAGACTTCACAATTCCATTTATATGAAATTCTAGAAAAGGTAAAACTGTAATGATAGGAAATTGATCAGTGGTTGCCAGGGGCCAAAGTGTCAGGGAAGGGTATTGAATGCAAAGGAGCAGAAGAGATTTTTGGAGGGTAATAGAAATACTATATATTATGATCATGGTGGTGATTACATGATTCTAAACATTTTTCAAAACTCACCAAATTATGCACTTAAAATTGAGAGCTGTCATTGAGAGGTTATTTTTTAAAAATACACCACTCTAAAGAATAAATACCGATCCTGAACTTTTAAATTTTTAAAAGCAGTTGAAGATATTTAGGTAGACCTAAAAGAGTATTTTCAAATATAGCTGGAGATTGTCTCCCTGCCTGCCCTTCAAAAATGCTTCCAAATATTGAAATACAGATAGTTTAAATCCCAGGAAAAAGAAAAAGGAAAAAAAGATATTTGTAACCAACCAGTAGAAGCTTTTTCTGGAAAAATGGGAAAAAGCAGCCTTCTGTGTATTGTGTCCTCTTCACTAGAAGAGGAAATTGCTCACTTCTTGAAGAATCAGAGAGGGAACTCCTGAGAGGGTTTGATGATCAGGGTATTTACAGTAATTATATCAAAAACACTGTGGTGGGTAACATAACTAAGAGACATATATGTGACTACCTAATTTAAAACTTAAGAGACACACGTACATTTCTATTTCTCCAATTCAAAAAGTCATTTAATTAGAACTTCAAGCTATATCTTACCAGGCTAAAGCACTGGAAAGATCTGATACCAGAGTGCTTAAAACATGGCCTATTACTCTCTGGAGACTTATACAAAGAACAAAGACCATGTTTTTGCAGAAGCAAAGCACATGAATTAAGCAGACTTATTTTGAGGACCTTTCAACCCAATTCTGAATTTTATGTAATTTGAACCGAGTGTCTTTAAAAAAATTAAATTGTAAAAAAAAAAAAAACTTGGAGGAAGAACTAGAGCTTTAAGGACCAGAAATATGTATATATTTTTAATGGCATGTCAAGTACTCAAGTAAAAATGAGTTAGATGAAAGGGTTTAAAAATTCATAATTATGGGTTTCTAGTAAAGATGCTGTGTATCAAGGCTAATAGGAAGCCAGTATAACCAGTATGATTATTAATGGTGACCCAAGCATCCTAGAGGAGAGAAGGATCTAAGCCAGCCTCACTGTTCGCAACCAGGGCTGCAGTGGCTGCCCTCCCACTGAAAGGAAGCTGAGGTGGGATAAGCTGAGGCTGCTGCCTGAGGATGTTGGCATGCTCGAGAGACAGCAATAAGCAAAAACAGCCTCCCAACCAGGATGAGCCCCGTGCCACAGGCTCAGTGATACTGATTATCAGAGTGAGACAGAAAGTTCACTATAAGACCTGGAAATAACCCAAAAATTGCTAGGAAGGAAGGTAGGAGTGCAGAGAGAGAGAGGGGAAAAAAACACAACTCAAGTTGAGGCTACAAACTGAAATCGCAATGCACTAAAAAAGACAGCCAAACAAATCAATAATTGAAAAATTTTTTAAATGGGGCATCTGAATTTGATATTAAGTAGGAATAGAGAGAATTTTTATTTTGGTTATTCTATGGAGGGAACACACACATTCGTGTATGAAAATGTTTATTGCAGCATTGTTTGCAGTATGAAAGAGATGAAAGTCAAGTGCCCATTAATTTGCAATAAAGTAAATGTGTTAAATGTGTCTAATGGGAAACCATGCTGTAGTCAGAAGTAATGTATATAAGCAACATGGATGGAGCTCAATAATAATGTTCAGTGAAACATAATAAAACTTATATAATAATATAATTGTAAATAATATATAATCATACACATTAAAATGCACATACAAACCAACACTAAATTTTCAAAAGCATACACAAATACAAGGTACTTCAAAACGTTCATGGAGGGGGAGTTTCAAGATGGCGGCGGCTGCGGCGGCTGGCGCGGAGTAGCTGAGGTGGAAAAGGTGGCCACTGGGCCTCAGGCAGCCGGGAAACTTGTGGACCTTCCTCTGGCCATCTCTTAAGGGAGGACTGCTGCTGCTGGCCGGTCGTGGGGGCTCAACGCCACTTTGCCCCCGGCAGGAGAGGCTGCCTCATTTACAGGCAACAGCTTTGAAGTGTGGAGCAGGAAAAGAACTGATTCTTAGCTGCAAAAGCGAGTCTTGAAACAGGGAACACGGCGCCAGGGCTGCTGTGGATGCAGCCAGGATCCCGGAGGCTGGGGCCGCACTGAAGGCGGCCAGCTGCCCTATTCAGGATTCGAGGTTTCAGGCCGGCATTAAAGAAGATTCCTGGGAGCGCCCGAGCGGCGCCGCGACAGAACAGCCCGAGGCGGCAGCGCCGAGAACACGGAAGGCAACAAACCAGAGACAGAGCGAGCGCCCGACCTGGCATAGCACTGTGAGTGATCCCTGGCACAGCTCTGTTCGGGGGGTGGATGCCCACACGGCTCCTGCCTGCACCACCAGGCCACTCACTGCCCCGGTGCTGCCTCCATTTTCCCAGGTGCGGGCAGCTCCGCCCTGCTCGGCCATCACTGAGCCCATTCGCTTGGCCTGGCGCGGGGCTTTCCGTACCCTGCGGGCCGGCCTCCTCTCCCACTCCCTCCGCGGTTCTCTGGCAGGGCTGGGGGTGTGGGGCGTCCCGACCAGTTTTGGGAGGGCTAGGAAGTACGGGCGGGCCGACTGTCACTCCACCACACCCTGGACTCCGGCCCCGGTAAACTTCCTGTTACTGGGAGGCAGATTCCATCTCTGCGACCACCAGTTTGGAAAAAAGCCTAACGAATTTCTGGTTGGGAATAGTGTGGTAGGAGAGTTCCCAGGTCCGCTTGAACCTGCCGGAGAGCAGGCTGCAGGAGGGCACTAGACTCGGTTTATACCGGGGGGATACAAAGGTGAACAAGACCCGAGAAAGATCTACACAGTGCTACAAAGGCACCCAGAGAGACCGGTCGTCTGTGCCTAGCAGAAACCTGGTAGACTTCCTGGGCGAGGCGGTGCTGAGCAGGGTCTTGAAGGCCCAGCTGATAGACGAGGGGTGCAGAAGACACGCCCCAGCCCAGCACAGTGCGCACAGAGTGGGGAGACGTGCGGCCAGGGAGGTGGAGACTCGACAGAAACCACACACCCGGTGGGGTCGCCACTGCACGATCTAACAGCCTGGGCCAGAGCACATGGAACGGGGAGAAGTCCTGTACAGAAAGTGAAAGCTCAACAGAGATCACACACCCTGTGGTACGTGATCCACCAGCCCAGCAGAGTCCAAGCTGACCAGAAAGGTGGATCCCCGGAGAAGCCCAAGACCCGAGGCAACCACACACACAAGACACTAGAGGCCAACTGAGCAGTCATGGCGGGAGCCATACCAAATTGGCAACCACAGCAACATCCTAGTTAGTCATTAGTCTTAAACCGGTGGACTGTGAAACCCCCTGCCACAATGAATAAACACCAAAAAAAAGACACCAGAAATACAAAAAATCAAGAAAGTACACCACCAAAAGTTAATAAATCTCATACTCTAGATCCTATAGAACAAGAAGCCCTTGAAATAACTGACAAGGAATTTCGAGTGATAATTCTAAGGAAACTGAATGAGATACAAGAAAACTCAGCTAGACATCATGATGAAATGAGGAAAAGTATACAGGATCTGAAAGAGGAAATATACAAGGAAATCAATGTCCTGAAAAAAAATGTAGCAGAACTTGCTGAACTGAAGAAGTTATTCAGCGAAATAAAAAACACAACGGAGAGTTTAACCAGCAGGCTTGTCGAAGTTGAAGAGAGAACCTCTGAACTTGAAGATGGGCTGTTTGAAATAACACAAGCAGACAAAAAGAAAGAAAAAAGAATCAAGGACATGGAAGAAAATCTGAGAGAGATATCAGACAACCTCAAGCGCTCAAATATCCGAGTCATGGGTATTCCAGAAGGGGAGGAAAATGGAGATTCCATTGAAAACATATTCAACAAAATAGTGGCAGAAAACTTCCCAGGTATAGGAAAAATCACAGATCTTCAGATCCAGGAAGCTCAACGATCTCCAAACGTATTCAACCCAAAAAGGCCTTCTCCAAGACATGTCATAGTCAAATTGGCAAAACTCAGAGACAAAGAGAGAATCTTAAAAGCTGCAAGAGAGAAGCGTCAAATCACCTATAAGGGAGCCCCAATCAGGTTAACATCAGACTTTTCATCACAAACCCTAAAAGCTAGAAAGGAATGGGATGATATTTTCAAAATACTAAAAGACAAAGATTGCCAGCCAAGAATACTCTACCCTGCAAGGCTATCCTTCCGAAATGAGGGGCAAATAGTATATTTCTCAGACAAACAAAAACTGCGGGAGTTCACTACCACAAGACCACCCTTACAAGAAATCCTCAAGGGAGTACTGGGTTTGGTTCCTGAAAAATAACTACCACTGCCATAAAAACCCAAGAAAAATCTAAACCCGCTAGTACAATAAAAATGGCATTCATGAAGAGAAAACAAGCTAACAAAAACACTATCTACAACCTAAGGAACCAACAAACAAAGAAACCAAACAGTAAATCAGAAAGCAAGGAACAAAAGACACCTAAGACAACCAAACAACCAATAAAATGCTAGGAATAAATCAACACCTTTCAATAACAACTCTTAATGTTAAAGGCTTAAATTCCCCAATTAAAAGACACAGACTGGCTGACTGGATCAAAAAGCAGGACCCAACTATATGCTGCCTACAAGAGACCCACCTCACCCATAAAGATTCACACAGACTAAGAGTGAAAGGATGGAAAAAGATTTACCATGCAAACAGAAAAGAAAAACGAGCTGGAGTGGCTATTCTTATATCTGACAAAATAGACTTTAAAATAAAAACCATAAAAAGAGACCATGAGGGACACTACTTAATGATAAAAGGACTGATCCAACAAGAAGACATAACAATCATAAATATGTATGCACCCAATGTTGGAGCAGCCAGATTTATAAAACAAACTCTATTAGACCTAAAGAAGGAAATAGACACTAATACCATAATAGCAGGGGACCTGAACACTCCACTGTCAATATTAGACAGATCATCTAGGCAAAGAATCAGTAGAGAAACACAAGATCTAAACAAGACTCTAGACCAATTGGAATTGGCAGATATCTACAGAACATTCCACCCAACAACCTCAGAATATTCATTCTTCTCAGCAGCACATGGATCATTCTCCAGGATAGATCACATATTAGGTCACAAATCAAGTCTCAATAAATTCAAAAAAATTGGAATTATCCCATGTATCTTCTCAGACCACAATGGATTAAAACTAGAAATTAATAACAAACAAAACTCTGGAAACTATACAAACACATGGAAATTAAACAGCATTCTACTTAATGACATATGGGTCCAAGAAGAAATCAAGCAGGAAATCAAAAAGTTTATTGAAACTAATGAAAACAATGATACATCATACCAAAACCTGTGGGATACTGCAAAAGCAGTATTGAGGGGAAAATTTATTGCATTAAATGCTCACTTCAGAAGAATAGAAAGATGGTAAGTGAACAACCTAACACTTCACCTTAAAGAACTAGAAAAACAAGAACAATCCAATCCTAAAGTTAGCAGACGGAAAGAAATCATTAAGATCAGAGCAGAACTGAATGAAATTGAAAACCAAAAAACAATTCAAAAGATCAACGAATCAAAAAGTTGGTTTTTTGAAAAGATAAATAAAATTGACAAACCATTAGCATGGCTAACAAAAAAAAGAAGAGAGAAGACTCAAATAACAAAAATTAGAAATGAAAAAGGCGATATTACAACTGACTCATCTGAAATACAAGGAATCATTCGAGACTACTATAAACAACTATACGCCAACAAATTTGAAAATCTGCACGAAATGGATAAATCTCTGGACACACACAAGCTCCCAAAACTGAACCGTGAAGACGTAGAAAATTTGAACAGACCAATAACAATAAAGGAGATTGAAGCTGTTATCAGAAGGCTCCCAACAAAGAAAAGCCCAGGACCAGATGGATTCACAGCAGAATTTTACCAAACATTCAAAGAGGAATTGACACCGATTCTTTACAAACTATTCCAAAAGATTGAAACGGACGCAAATCTCCCAAACTCATTCTATGAAGCAAACATCATCCTGATACCAAAACCAGGTAAAGATATAACCAAAAAAGAAAACTACAGGCCGATATCCTTGATGAATATAGATGCAAAAATCCTCACTAAAATACTAGCAAACAGAATACAGCAACACATACGAAAAATTATTAATCACGATCAAGTGGGATTCATCCCAGGGATGCAAGGTTGGTTCAACATACGCAAATCAATAAATGTGATACACCATATTAATAAACTCAAACACAAGGACCATATGATCATCTCTATAGATGCTGAAAAAGCATTTGATAAAGTTCAGCACTCATTCATGACAAAGACCCTCTATAAGTTAGGTATAGAGGGAAAGTATCTCAACATAATTAAAGCCATATATGCCAAACCCACAGCCAATATCATCCTGAATGGGGAAAAGCTGAAAGCTTTTCCTTTAAGAACAGGCACTAGACAAGGATGCCCACTCTCACCACTCCTATTCAACATAGTGTTGGAAGTACTAGCCAGAGCAATCAGAGAAGAGAAGGAAATAAAGGGCATCCAGATTGGAAAAGATGAAGTCAAACTGTCCCTGTTTGCAGATGACATGATCCTATATATCGAACAGCCTAAAACCTCTACAAAAAAACTCTTGGAATTGATAAATGATTTCAGCACAGTAGCAGGATACAAAATCAACACACAAAAATCAGTAGCATTTCTTTTCTCCAATAGTGAACATGCAGAAGGAGAAATCAAGAAAGCCTGCCCATTTACAATAGCCACCAAAAAAATAAAATACTTAGGAATTGAGTTAACCAAGGAGGTGAAAAATCTCTATAATGAGAACTACAAACCACTGCTGAGAGAAATTAGAGAGGATACAAGAAGATGGAAAGATATTCCATGCTCTTGGATTGGAAGAATCAACATAGTGAAAATGTCCATACTACCCAAAGTGATATACAAATTCAATGCAATCCCCATCAAAATTCCAAAGACATTTTTCTCAGAAATGGAAAAAACTATTCAGACATTTATATGGAACAATAAAAGACCACGAATAGCCAAAGCAATGCTGAGCAAAAAAAATAAAGCTGGAGGCATAACACTACCTGACTTTAAGCTATACTACAAAGCTATAATAACGAAAACAGTATGGTACTGGCATAAAAACAGACACACTGACCAATGGAATAGAATAGAGAATCCAGAAATCAACCCACACACTTACTGCCATCTGATCTTTGACAAAGGCACCAAGCCTATTCACTGGAGAAGGGACTGCCTCTTCAGCAAGTGGTGTTGGGATAACTGGATATCGATATGCAGGAGAATGAAACTAGATCCATACCTCTCACCGTATACTAAAATCAACTCAAAATGGATTAAGGATTTAAATATACACCCTGAGACAATAAAACTTCTTAAAGAAAACATAGGGGAAACACTTCAGGAAATAGGACTGGACACAGACTTCATGAATACGACCCCAAAAGCATGGGCAACCAAAGGAAAATATAAACAAATGGGATTATATCAAACTAAAAAGCTTCTGCACAGCAAAAGAAACAATTAACAGAGTTAAAAGACAACCAACAGAGTGGGAGAAAATATTTGCAAAATATACATCTGACAAAGGATTAATATCCAGAATATATAAGGAACTCAAACAACTTTACAAGAAGAAAACAAGCATCCCAATTAAAAAATGGGCAAAAGAGCTAAGTAGGCATTTCTCTAAGGAAGATATCCAAATGGCCAACAGACATATGAAAAAATGCTCCACATCACTCAGCATCCGGGAAATGCAAATCAAAACCACACTGAGATACCATCTAACCCCAGTTAGGATGGCTAAAATCCAAAAGACCCTGAACGATAAATGCCGGCGAGGTTGCGGAGAAAAAGGAACTCTCATACATTGTTGGTGGGACTGCAAAATGGTGCAGCCTCTATGGAAAATGGTATGGAGGTTCCTCAAACAATTGCAGATAGATCTACCACACGACCCAGCTATCCCACTGTTGGGAATATACCCAGAGGAACGGAAATCATCAAGTCGAAGGTATACCTGTTCCCCAATGTTCATCGCAGCACTCTTTACAATAGCCAAGAGTTGGAACCAGCCCAAATGCCCAACATCAGATGAGTGGATACGGAAAATGTGGTACATCTACACAATGGAATACTACTCAGCTATAAAAACGAATGAAATACTGCCATTTGCAACAACATGGATGGACCTTGAGAGAATTATATTAAGTGAAACAAGTCAGGCACAGAAAGAGAAATACCACATGTTCTTACTTATTGGTGGGAGCTAAAAATTAATATATAAATTCACACACACACACACACAAAAGAAAACGTGGGGGGAAGAAGATATAACAACCACAATTACTTAAAGTTGATACAACAAGCAAAGAGAAAGGACATTGTTGGGGGGGAGGGGGAGGGAGAAGGGAGGGAGGTTTTGGTGATGGGGGGCAATAATCAGCCACAATGTATATCGACAAAATAAAATTTAAAAAAAAAAAGAAAGAAAAAGAAACAACTCCTCCCAACTGGAAATGTAAAACCAATGGCTCTATGAGAATTGCTAACAAATCAAAGATGCCTTCCCTGTCCTATGACTTGATATACAGTACCATGCTCTGCCTCTGCCTTTATCAACAATTGGATATGCCAAACCCATCCCATGCCTTAGGTATATTGTTTTATATTTAGCAAAGTATATTCGTACCAATTACTCTACAGATTCTTAACAACTAACTCTGAAAGTAGATAAAATATAGTTATATTCTCATATGTTATATAAGGAGATAATGTACATTCATTCAACAAATACTGAAATCTACAAAGGAACACAGGGACTATGCCAAGATCTAGAAATACAAATATGCATAAAAAAATAATCCACACTGTCTATGGGCTTATGGTGAAGAAAGAGGGAACAGATAAGCATGCAAAAAAGAAAGACTATCATTCAGGGAGTGCCTCTATATGATATGTCAAATGCTGTAGTAGGCAGCTTATATACACTATCTCCTTTAAATTTCACAACAACGCAACAAGGTAATTTTACAGTTAAGAAAATTTGAAATTTGGAGAGGTTAGCAATTAGCTTTAAGTCTTACAGCTCAAGATCATATTCAAACACTCACTGCATGATTCTAAAGCCTGCCTTTCAGAATAACTGCTGCGATAATGAGCTCTGTATGCTCTGATAAAAGAACAGAGTACAATGGGAATTTAAAAGCAGGAGTATCAATTATGCTTGGAGTGTGGTGGCAAAGAGAGCAATGGAAGGTGGAAAAGGAGGTTTTACAGAAAAAGAGCTATTATCAGTGTAGTAGACAGAATTCTAAACATGCTCACTGCCCATAATTCTACACCCTGATCCCTAGAACCTATAAATATTATGAGATACTGCCCCATGATTAGGTTGCGTTATATGGCACAGCTGCCTCTGAGACAGGGGGACTATCCAGATGGGCCAGATCTCTGAAGCCTGTGAGGCCTGAAAAGCAGAGCACTTTCTAGCTGGTGGCAGAAGAGGAAGCCAGGGATATCCCAAGCATGAGGAGGATGCAGCATGTTGTTACTGGTGTGAAGATGGAGGCGACCTCATGAAAAGAAATGCGGATGGCCCCTAGAAATGCAGGCAGCCCCCCACTGGCAGCCAGCAAGAAAACTAGGACTTCAGTCCTATAACCACAAGGCATTGATTTCTGCCAGCAATCTGGATAAGCCTGCAACTGATTCTTCCCCTTCAGCGAGGACAGCCCGAACACCTTTGTTTCTGCCTTTTGATACCCTGAGCATAGAACTCAGCTGACCCCACTCAGATTTCTAACTTACAAAACTATGAGCTAATAATTGGGAGTAGTTTTAAGCCACAAAGTCCATGGAAATTTGCCATGCAGCCATAGGTAACTAATATATCAAGGAAGTAATTCCTTCTTCTCTCATAGGGTTACGAAATAAGAAAGAGGCATTTACCAGCAGCGTGGGTGGAGCAGGTGATGTAGGTACCCCCTCACATCTCTTGGGCCTTTCCACATGATGATACCCAGCTGCTGGAGCCTGAGACTCTTTGCTTGAAGGCTTTCTCAGAAGTTTGGGAAGCCTCATCTGCCTGGCATGGCAGGTATGAAGGGCCAAGGAATTAACAGTGCCAGGGAACAGCCCTCAACCAATGGCTGAAAATAACATGGTGTATCTACTAACTCCTTTACTTTTAATGAGATAACTCCAAGATGTGTTCCCCATGCAACTAAGCTCCACTTGCCCATAGTGGTAGCCTGCTTGATAACACAACTTTTATTAGCTGCTTTCCCTTCTCCGTTTCACTTCCCTTCTTCCCTACCGTGCCTTGCAAATAAATCACCTGCATTCAAAACCTTGTCTTAGGGTCTGCTTCTGAAACAAGCCAAACTAAAACAGTGGATAACATGAACAAAGGCAGAGAAGGCTGGATTGATGGGCTGAGGTGCAGTGTGCTGGGGAAGAGATTAGGCCAGAATATAAACTGCATGCTCTCTTAAGGACTTGGGGAACTTTTGGGAGGCAACCTATGAGGCAGACAGTGTCTGCCAACTTATTTCCTATTAGCAGAACATTGGGATTTATGCCCAGCTGAAAAACTCCAGTTCCCAAAGCAAAAGCTGTTAGTGGAGTTCTGAGAAAGCCCTGTTTGCCCCCCTGCCCTTCTTTCCTGTTAACTGGAAAGCAAACATGATAGCTGAAGCTCCAGCAGCCACCTTGACCCTGAGGGAAAAACCAAAACAGTCACAGAGACTTTGGCCAGGATATTCCTGAGTCACTAAACCAACACTGGTAACTGCCTAGTTCAGACATGAAGGAAAAAACCTTTCAAGCAGCTGAAGTCCGATCTCTATTACTAGCAGCTGGACACAGTTCATAACTGATAAAGTGACAGATCTGGAAAAGGACCATGGATCTTGACTGCTTGCCCATTTCTCTGACGCACAAAGGACAGAAGGGGTTATCTCAACTTGCCGTGCAACTAGGGAAATACCACCATGAACTCTCAGGGCATATTGCAGAAACATATGAAATAGCAGCAAACATAACAGTAAATCTCAAGACATATTGCAGAAACATATGAAATAAAATAAAATAAAACATATACAATCAGTAAAGCCTTCCAGATTTTAATTATGAAACTTCCATGCTAACTTTATATTGCCATTTCACATTTCCTTATAATAAACCTTTTGTGTTTTCCAAGTCATTTCCAGGAGTGTTAATGAGGCACTGAGGGAAAACATTTGGTGGCCTCTGCATTGTTAGATAATGCCTCATTGAAAAACCTTTCTTACCTATCATACAAAGTTCTAAGATTCCTAATTATATTGAAAAAAATCCCCCAACAACAACAACAACAATAAAAAATAACACTATTTTTACTACTGCTCTGAAAAACATATAGTTCATTGTTTTCTAATGCATGCAGGGAATATTCTACCAGAGCATTGTACTACCCCACCAAGAAGAGTTGCAATAAGACATAAATTTTCACCCAAGTTACATATGATAGATAGAAAGACAGATGTGTTTATTTTATGGTATATCATTAATGCAAAAAATGCTATTTCACTAACACTTGTTCAAGTAATCATTTTGCTGCATTAGTGTCATCAAATTAACGTCTCCAAGTCATGGGTTGTTGTTTTCCCTGGTGTATTAATGTCTGTGTTTCTGTTACTTTAGAAGGATCTGATATTAAAAGGAAGAAGGAAAAATGAGCAGGGGGCCTCATGTCACCCAGAGCAGATATCTGAAGCTCTTTAATATTACACGATATTTATCAAACATATTATCAGTAGGCTTAGAAGCATACCTATGTAAATATGTTATCTGTTGATCTAAAAGCATTTCTCATGTGCACAAGATCATTTGTATAAATGACACTTGGAGTGGCATAAACATATTTCCTCTCTGCCTCTCATATTTATTCAGTTTAGAAATCCCAACAAGCCTTTATTCTTTTCAACCTTGCAACATTAATGTTGATATGGAAAGACATGATGATATTTCTGCTTCATGCTTAGGTCCTAAAAAAATGTTCCATAGTTATATGAGCTTTCTTTATTTTGTTACTTTTGTCACTTTTGATGGCATCAAATAAGGAATACCAGAGACAATTTGACTTTGTAGCTTTTACAGAGATTTTCTTGCCCAAACTAAAGGAAATTCACCATTAAGAAAATTGGTAGTATTATCCAAGGCACAAAGAAATGGTAATCAAATCAAAGAGAGAGAGAAAAATAAAAAGGATTCAAGAAGAGATTTGGTAAAGAAATCAATTCCAAAGGATTAAATTTGTCTTAAGAATTTTTTTACTATTTCTTTGATTCTAAGATAAGAACAATTTTAAGAACCTATTATCAATACACTAACACTTTGTGCGGAGGTGGAAACCACTACATTTTATTGTAAGATGTAGATGCACCCTATTTTCAGGAGAAAAAGTGTGAGAGAAAAACTGTCATTAAGAAGAAATATGCCACCTGTCAGACTTTGTCTTCCCTGGCTCTGCTCAATTTCAGGTGCTGATGCATCTAATCTGCTCACTCAGCAGCTTGCTGTGTTTGGTAGCTATTAGAATCCCACAGCCCACCCCAAAGTCTGGGGCGCCCACTGAGCTGTGCACCCCTTCCTCCCAGTTCATGTGCCTTTCTCTCTAAATTTGCCCTCCAGATCCTCCACGTGACATAGAAGCCTGCTCTGAATTCTAGCCCAGTTAACTAAGACTCACTAACAACCCACCTACCCCTTGCCTCCCTCTACTCGTGTGTTCTCGGCTGCTGGCCACGAGCCTTATAAGTGTGGTTCTGACATCAGCACTAGCCAGAAACTTGCTAGAAATGCAAATTCTCACAACACCCATTCTACGCCACCTACTGAATCAGAAACTCTGAGGGTGAGGTCCCGCTATCTGGTTGTAACAAGCCCTCCAGGAGATTCTGATGCAGGCTCACATTTGCAAACCACTGATTTAAATACTTTCAATATTTCCCAGAGTTCTGTTATGAAATGCGAAATTCACTCTGTGAAATAAATAGACTGGTATATACTCGCAATAGTAGCTAACACTTATTGGGGAGTGCTATAGGCCAGGTACTGTTTTAAGCTCTTTACAAGTTTTAAACTCACTCTGTCCTCACAAGAACTGTATGAGGTAGGTACTGTTATTATTATTCCCATTTACACTTTGAACACTGGGGTGAAGAGGTTAAGTAAGTTGTTCAGGTCACAGAAATCAAGCCCAAGTATCTGCTCCAGAGATGGGGCTCTCTTCTGCTGTGCTGCATGACCTCTGAATAGCTGCACACCTCAGATTTACCACAAAGATTTACAGACTAGGTACTCCAGCAGTAAGGGACTTTCACATAGGTTAGTTGAACCCTCAGATATTTGAAGTATGGATTAATGGCCCAATTTCCCAAATGAATAAGAACAAGGTAAATCTCATGAATCTGAACTTTGTTGATTCAGAATTAATAAGCAGGTTATGTTATATCTAAGGCCTAATGAATGTGAAATAATATTTTAGTGAATCCAATCAAAACATCAATTACATTTTGCAAATCCGGGACCTCAGAAATAGACATTCCCTTTTAGGTGCCTTTGATCCTAAAAGAATAAATATACCTTAAATTGTGTGCTATTCACCCTGAATCAAACACACTCAGTCAGAAGAAACAATAAGTTATAACATATCAGGAGAAGCCACCTGAAGACTCAGCTTCCAGTGAACTTGTGTTAGCGACCTATTGGAGATGGGGTAGGCTGTGGGGAGCTGTCTGGGCGTAAAAGCTGACAGTTGTGTCAGTTAAAACTCTGTGAAACACTGGAAGCAAACTCTGATGACATTAGTACCGACATGAAGCCTGCTCCTCATTTCTACATGGGACAAAGTGCAAGACTCCAGGAACACCACACCGCAGTATGGTACCAATGGGTCACAGCAGCACTGAGCAGGAGGAGCAGCGTTGCTGGCAGATGCGACCAGGCCCTGGGGAAGGATAGTGGTACCCAAGCGAAGTGGTCCTTGTGGGGGCTCGTTCAGGCAGCTTAATTAACAGCAGACACCTGAGCAGCAGGTGTCACAGAACATGCCAAAGGATAAGAAGAAATGGTAGATACCATGCCTGAGCTGATTGAATTTCTCAGGAAAAGTGAGCCACCTGGCAGCTCCCAGGGAAGAGCTTATGTGAGGAAGGGCATGGCAGGGAGACTCAATAGGTTCAAAAAACCCTGCATTAGCAAGAAAAGATTACAACTCAGGGAATTTCAAGTTACATATCTATATTCAACTATTATACTACTTTTTGGAAGTGTTGAACTAAAAAGAAACTGAGGCCAAATATACAGAGTTTACCTGGGAATAGAACATTGGAATGAGAGTCCACATGCTGTAGTAAACTATGTGCGTATTCGGGGAGGGAAAGAAAGACAAAGGATTTTAAAGAAAAAGTAATGGAGGATTGCATAATTTTTCTCTGGCTCCATTTGTTACGGGTTCTTTAACACGAGCGATTCCATTTTGATTCCGACAAGTTTCACAGAAGAATTTGGCTTTTAATCATTTCTATAGTTAGTTACCTTAAAATAATTGTGCCTTATAAGTTTCAGATTAGTGGTTAATTGTTAAATTTTTATTATAATATGTAAAGTATGGCATTGCCCTTTAACTTGTCTACTTGTAAACCTGGTATTATACCTGCATTATAAAATGGTCTGTTCTTTAAAATGTTTTAAGCTATATCGCCTAAAAAGGGTCAAGGAAAATTGAGATGTTTTGCAATGACCCGTTTGCCTCTCCCCATCATGTTGAATTCTTCACTGCTTCATGTACTTCAGTGTCTTACTCTGCTTCTAAGACTATGAATGATTTAAAACAAAGAAAATATATTAATTGGTAATACATCTTACACATAGAAGACTTGTTGAACAAATTCTGTCTTTAAAATAAAAAGCTGCTTCATTTATTCCATAACAGAAAAAAATCTGTTGTAACAAATGAAAAGATTAAAATTAAATGGTAGAAAATAAGTTGTATTATACTTATTATTTTGTAGTAAAGGGCCATGGAAATTAATTCTAGCATGAAATTTTTCTTTTCATGTCCTAAGACCAAGCAAGAAAATTTGAACTCTATAATGTTTCAAGTTTAAGTTTCAAATTAATTTCAAAAATTATATTTTCCTTGTCATTTCCATTTATATAGAAATAATTCCAAAGGCCTAAATAAGACAGTTTCGATCCCACAGAAGCTTCTCTTCTTCCAGAAAGTTTAGATTCTGAAATGTTGTTTTAATTAACTCTATAGATTTGTAACTTCAAAAGAAGAGGGGTTTATCTCTGCAGGTCCCAGATGCATTTCCTCAAAGTAAGAGTACAAATTAGTCCTTTGAAGCACCAAAGTCAGTCATATGCTTCTCCTCCCTGGTAACATACAATCTGCTGTCCATCCTGCCCCTGCACCCCACCCACCCCCACCCCCTGCCCCCCCGCCTGTAATTGACTAGTTTTACCTACATTGAAAATCTGTTGAGGCAGTTCTGAAGGGAATCCCTTGTCACTAGCATGGGTATATTAATTAACTCCTATCAGTTAAGGTTGGGGTTTTAACCTACGAAGCCTTTTTTCTACAGGAACCAACTTTTCCTCTGCACCCCTTTCCTGTACTCAGGTTTAAGTTCTTGGACAGTCTGAGAGCCCCTAACATTCAGCTGAGAGGCCACAGGCACTCTGCTAGCTGTTTCATGTGCCTTTGGGCCAGGCAGCTATGGGCACATAGGCAGCCCCTAGACACCTACACAGATTCTACTGGTTTTTTAAACACTGCCCTGGATTAGTCCTAGTTTCTGGTTTTTATTCTCTATAATCTAGCCTCACATAAATTTTTAGGGCTACTTGATCACTTACCCTTGTCTCTTTTTCAAGAACATCACACGTTTTCTGTGGTGCATGAGTCCATCTTTCCCCTTCTGAGTCACCCCCACAGTTGATGAATCCATCTCATGTGCACCTAAACATGCATCATTTCTTCTCACATTTACGTTTTAAATTTTTTCTCTACGTTAGTTTCAGTCATAATCCTTATCTTCAAAGCAGGGTTTTTAACACTAATAGCTGTTGCACTTATTGGACATAAGGGAGTGAATGCTTCAATTCACCTCAAAACAAAGTTCACTCAGAGCAAGTGATCAGGCTTAAATAAATAAATAAATAAATGCAATGACCAGGACCAACAAAAATTGCTATTTGTTGATGACCGGCAGAACTAATGCACTTTCTCCTGACACATAGTTTTGTTCACATCTGTGGACGTTATTGAGCAGAAAATAACACCAAAAACAGTTAAGTGTTTGCTGAGTTGTTACTATGTGATAGGTGCTGTGCCATTGACTTTACCTGCATTATCTCTTTCAAAACTCATCACTGTCCTGAAAGGCAGGTACTTCTGTTGTCAACATTTTACAAAGTTAGATAGTGAGGCATAAAGTCATTAGCCTTCTTACATCACACAGCTAGGAAAAGCATTTGATTTGAATCCAGGTGTTTGAATCCAGCCCCTGGGCTCTAAATTTCTATAGGCTAATATGTCACAAATCTTTTTTTTTAATTACTACAGTATTCATTATGTGATATAATAATTTTTTGTGCCCCTTTACCAATTTTTTGCTACCCGCCCCCCCCCATCCCACCTCTGGTGGCTTCAGTTCCATTCTCTCCTTTTGAAAGTTCAACAAATTATTGAGATTGTTGTATCTTTCTTTATTTGTTTTGTTTTGTTTTGTTTTTCCAGCTCCCATTTATGAGTGAGAACATGTGGTATTTCTCTTTCTGTGTCTGGCTTATTTCACTTAACATATTTTCTCTAAGTTCGTCCACGTTGCTGAGAATGGTAGTATTTCATTCCTTTTTATAGCAGAGTAGTATTCCATTGTGTGTATATATATACATCACATTTTCCTTATCCAGTCATCCATTGAATCCATCACAAATCTCACAAGGATTTTATTTCTCTGAAAAAAATCACTATGTTCATCCTCATTACCAAATAGAACTGCAATTTCTCCAAATATGTATTTTATATTACAAAAATATACATTCAATAGAACCATTTACATAAGGCATCTCATTTGATAAATGAAATACATAATGCAAAACTCTGTACATCAATTTCTTCTGTTTTAACTAATAGAAAATAATTGGAAACTGTTGCTTGAATGAAAATTTTATGACATTTTTTATGACATTCACATTAAGATGAGAATGCATCCATAAAAAAATACTAAAGTAAGTCAGAAAAATGCATGGATTAGATCATTAAATATTACATTTTATTAAAGAAATGATTCAACAAATGAAAATATGAAGGCTGAATAAATAGATAAAAATCTATTTCAAAGAAAAACTTCTAAATATAACATATAAACTAAAAATTTTTTAGTCTTTTATGTACATATGAAAAATTTTATGAGGGAGAAAGACCATTTTAAGAATCTTTGAAGAGGCAACAATTAAAATTTTAACAAAAAATTATATGTCACAATTGAATACTACTCTGCTATAAAGAAGAATGAAATACTACCATTCACAGCAAAACGGATGGCCTTAGAAAAATTATATATAGTGAAATAAGTCAGGCACAGAAAGAGAAATACCACATGTTCTCACTTATTTGTGGGAGCTAAAAATAAATAAGTAAATAAATAAATATATAAACAAATGGTGGGGGGCAAGGAAGAAGACAGAACAATCACAACAATTCCTTGAACTTGTTAAGACAAGTGAACAGATATGAGGTTGATGTGGGCAGGGGAGGGGGCGGAAAGAGGAATTGGTAAAGGGACATGACAATCAACTACATTGTATGTTGATAAATTAAAATTTAAAAATATCCAGAATATATAATGAACTCAAAAAAACTACACAGTAAAAAAACATAAATAATCCAATTAAAAAGTGGGCAAAGGAGATGAATAGACAAAAAAAAAATTGTGTCAGGACCTGCATATTTCTGTGACCTAAGTTTCAAACCTGTTAAGTAAGTGTATTTGTACACATGGGCATATTCAGAGAGGAACAGTTCTACCTGCAGGTTCAGAAGTGTTGGCCATTTGTTTCTTCTTCTACCTATTAATGAATCTTTTCTAAAAAATATCCTACATGTGGAAAGCAGACACTTACTTAAAAACCAGTGACATGGAAGACATCGTTTTCAAGAGAGTTCATCTTTTGACTCTTCTAAAGAACTGTTTGAAGTTCTTCCCTATATTAAGCTGAAATTTACTCCCCTGAGCCATTCACCTATCTCTCCTTGCTCTGCCCTTGGGAGCATCAGAGTTAGGCTGCTGGGTAGAAAAGAACCACCCTAATGTGATGAACAGAAATAGATCCTGATGAGTAAAAACTCCTCCCTGGCAAGGTGGACCTTGCACAGCCTGTGGGGAAGGCAGTTTGGCACACATCATCGTTCTATGGTTGCCTCTGAATTTCTTCCTCTGGCTGCCCCACCCCATGGGACTTGAGTAGAAATGTCATCAGAATCTTGTCTCCCCTATCACAGTACTGGGCATGTGATGCAAGCTGGCTAATCAAAATATTCTGTCCCCTGGAATGCAAGTACTTTGAGGTACAGATGCTAGAGGGAAGGAGGGAGGCTCTCCCATTCTAAGACTGGAAGCTGTAAGTGAGAACGATGGTGTGCAGAGCCCACATCTGAAATCCATTATTTGAAACTCGGGATGCCATCAGCTGTGCCTTCAGCTATCCTATCCTTTGGGCTTTCTGTTTAAATAAATAAATTCCAATAAATAACAAATTTATTATTTATTACCAATATATTCCCTTTTTATGTTAGTTTGAGTCTAGTTTTAATCACCTACAGCCAAAATAATTTTGGCAAATCCATCCAAAAAGGACAAATTTCACCTTCTTCACAAGTTTTCCTGGCACTAACTCTAACAGGAAGAGAAAGGCTAACAGGAGGGCTGGTGATGCAGCGAGCAAGTGTAGAGAAATTAGAAGTTGAGTGGTCAGCACTGATCGAGCAAGAAAAAACTGGAAAGGTGAGAGATGAAGAATCGTCCCCTGGACCTGCCTTAACTTATGCAGACACTCTCCTGAATGGTAGGATTTCTGGAGCGTTACAAGGGGCGATTACCCGCAAAAAAAGATCCTGCTTGAATGAGCCATGACATTCCAAAATGCCTTCATAAAGGATGGAGGCTTTCATTACAAAATTGGAAAGGAAATGTTAATTTCTCTGGCAGTCTCAGGTAGGAGGAGGGCAGGAATCACAAAAACATTAGGAAGGTGACTCAAGGTGCCTTGGCATTGGAGGATACTCCAGTGACAATCTCTGCCCACTTCATGATATTCCTGAGGACAGGCCCTACTGTCACAGTCCAACTCTCTAGAGCAAGCAAAGAGGACCCCTGCCTCTAGCTTAGCTCCACGAGAGGATTAATTTCTGATTAATGCCATAGTGTTATTTAAAAATGCCCATGAAAATTTCTAAAGAGGCTTTCAGGACAAAAGCCATGTCCCCAAATATTTCACTTGCTAGTCCCAGAAAATTGCACTATACTATTTAATAATGATAGATCTGGTCCATTGACAACAATTAAATCTAAACTATAGGTAACAAAAAATATGAAGTTTTACCCAAATACAGTGTCCCACCTAGTACTGTCAGCCTCATTACACATCTATCTTTCCCTGTGGTTCTGCATATTTTGCTTTGGGTGTCTTTCATCAGTGCAGCTAGAGAGCAAGATACTAAATATATGCTGGTAATAAACTGTCTTCTACCTCTTAGACTCTTCCGTTTCCCTTCTCACCTTCTGTGCTGAAAAGTCACTCCTACAATTATTCCCCACGAAGGGTAGCAAAGAATTGAAATGACATTTCACTAGCAGTGAATCAGCACCTCCTCTCATTGAAGCAGCTTAAGCTCTTCGTAAGTATAACATAAGTGCTGCCAAAAGTGGAAAAATGTCAGACTTCAGGAAATGGTGATCCAGAGCGTGGAAAACATGAGACACCCTCCCCTTACAAATCGACCTGTCACTGAACACTTCAGTGTGTTTTCAAATGAATAAAATTCTTGGGCAAATCTAAATATACTGTAAATATAATATGGCCTTGCTGATGGTAAGAAAGAATCCTCAGGCATTGAGAGAATTTCCAGCCCTATCAGCCGAGTCTCTATTCTCCTGAAGATTCTGTATTAAAGAAGTAGTTTGAAGTAGTCAGTCCATTTTTTTAAAAAATTGAGGGGTGATTGTTATAATATCTGAATGGATACAGGGTATAATTTAATAGTTATCAAGCACTACTAGGTTCCAGCCACCATGCAGGCATTGGAGAACAGATTGGGGTGACTGCAGTCTGTTCCTTCTCCCCACATAGGGTCCCTCTCCCCACATAGAGTACATTCTTGCACAGGTAACCTTCAGAGGTTAGACAGCATTTACAGGTTCCTATAGGAACATATACCTAGTTAAAAGGATCAGAAAGTCTTCTTTGAGAAAGTAATAGTCGAGCTGAATCTTGAAGGACTAGAGATTAAGGAGGCATAGCGAGGACATTCCAGCCAGTCTTTGCTCAAGTGTTGTCTTCTCAGGGAGGCTTTCCCTCTTATTTAAAATTGTGACTTGCCATTCCCCTTTCCTTTACCTGGTTTGTTTCTATCCCTAATGCATTACCATAAATATTTGCACTTATTTACTTTGCCCCCGCCCCCCATACACACACACACACACACACACACACACACACACACACACGCACACTAGAATTCAAGCTCCATAAGGACTGGAATTTTTGTCAGTTTTAGTCACTGTGGTATCCTTGGGGTCTGGAGTATTGCTTGGGGCATAGTAAGCACTCAGAAAATATTTGCCGAATGAAGATCTTCATCCTAAGAGCAATTATAAGCCACTGAAAGCTTTAAATGTAAAGAGTCATTATCAGATAGAAATATTCAACAATCTCTCTAGCTGCCCATGAAAAGAATGTTGGGGTGGAGGTGGGGGTGCTGTGTGCAGGAGTGGGTGCCTGAGAGAAAACAAGCTCTCTTCATTTCTAAGAAGAGTTAGTGCAGTGAACAGAAGTGAGGCTTACTAGCCTTGGTAATGACTCAGGGTGGTGGCCAACCTCCCAGATGGCCCCACTCCCTCACTCAGTGACTCCCAGCCCCAGTATTCATGTCCTGTGTAGTCCTTCTCCCACACTGAGTAGGGACTGGTCCTGAGAGACCAACTGAATATGAGAGAGTGATGCTGCATGACTTCCCAGACGAGGTTATAAAAGGCCTTGCAACTTCTACCATGGCGTTTGGAACACTCACTCTTAGAACCCTGAGCTGCCGTGTAACAAGTCCTGCTACTCCAAGACCACCATGCCAGAGAGATCACATGAGGAAGCCACATGGAGAAGCTCTGAGACTGCATACAGATAAAGTCCCAAGTCTCCAGCTGTTCCAGTCTCCATGTATCCAGCTGAGGCCCCAGACCCTGGGAACAGAGATGGGTCTCCCCTACTGTGAATGTTTGAATTCCTGACCCTCATAACCAAAACAAAAAGTGATTTAAGCCACTACATTTGGAGATAGTGTGCTGAGCAGCCATAGATAACCAGATATTCAGTGGAGAGTACTCTTTGCACAGTGGGATTTCACCAACCAAGCATGGGTTTAGGATTAAGGAGCTTGAAGGTCAGAATATCTCAAGGTGACTTCTGTGTCTAAGAGCCTGGTTAGGATAAGCAAAATGGATCACTTTAATAAAAGAAAAACAGTTGATCCCAGGTAATTCTTAACCTAAACTGTTAAAAGTGTACCTGCTTGATCTTTCTCCAGACAGATTTTTATTGCACCTAAGCCCTTCAAGAAGACGACAATTTGCTTGATTAACTGAAGGAGCTGTGTATTACCATGACACCTTCCTTTTCTAACCCTCTGGGAAAGTTTAGAAGACTATCTCCTGTTAGAGCACAAACTGGCATCAACATTGTATTCTCTCAAGGACAATGAGTTAATTGTTTGCTCCAAAGTTCATTAAAGAATTAATTGGAACTGTTATTTCAAGAATATTTGATGCCCGAACTCTGTGCTTTTCTATACAAATCAAAGACTAAATGATGATGTTGGAGACCTTAAATTATAAATGAAAATGTTAGCCAAATGAAGTACCCTTTGAAATCATGATCAGTGTGTACACAATAGATAGCTTAAAGTAAATGACCAGAAAACTAATGAAGGTTTATTGAAATTTGAAGACAGAAAGAAGGCAGAAGATTTCTACAAGGACAACACAGAATCCAAGCACAGTTAGGAGCACTAATTAAGATGACATCTTGGAAAACCTACATATAAAAGTACTTCAAAAAGCTCATGGAAGGGTTCTATTATCTTTTAATTCCATTTTTCCATGAACTTTTTGAAATATCCTCATATCTGCAGGAAATTACACCTTCAATAACCTTCTGTTAGATTGTTGTCCCGCCCTACACTCTTAGCCCTATGAAATATGAAATGTGGCCAAAATTCTTGCTGTAGTTTGAATGTCCCCTCAAGCTCATGCTGGAACTTGACCCCCAAAATGGTGGTGGAAGGTGGGGTCTTTAAGAGGTGATTGGATCTCAAGGACTGTGCCTACATGTATGGATTGATCCATTCATGTAGTGATAGGATGATGGTTTAATGGATTGTCATGGGCGTGGTTCTAATGGCTTTAAAAGGAGATCAAGTGAGGTTAGCTATTCTCTTCATGTGATCCTTGCCATGTGATTACCTGCATCGCTGTGGGACCCTGTTTAGTTCCCACCCAAAAGAAAGCCCTCACAGAATGCACGCCTTGGACAATGGGCTTCCCAGCTTCTGAAACTTAAGAAATAAATTTCACTTCTTCATTTATTACTTTGTTTCAGATATTCTGTTATGAGCAACAGAAAACAAATTAATACAATTCTCAAAAGCCTAAACTTGAGCTACCTCCAATCCCCCAAAAGAATACTGACCTACGTGCACATATAGCCCATATCTTGCTTTGAGAACTATGGGCTCTTCAAAGGTAAACTTGGGCCTTTAACTCCATAAGGGTGCGCGGGCTATTGGTAAAAGCTCATGACTGAGATCAGGTAAATATTAAGAGGTCAACTTCCAAAAGTCTTCCCATCATCTAAAGAATAACATTCTATTTTCTTAATAAGACACACAAAGCCCTCTATGATGTGACCTTGTCTACATCTCCATCATCATGTCTCGTTATGCCTTCTCAGATCATCACTATTCTTATTCTGCCTTTTACAACACACATGCTCATGTGCACACACACACATTATCCTCCAGCAGTACTGAACCAACTGCAGTTCCCCAAATGTACTGTACTGTTTCAGATCTCCCCAGCTTGTTCATGTCCCTTTCCCTGTCTAGAATGTGCTTTCCCCTCTTTTAAGACTCAATTTAAACATCACCTGTTGTGTGAAACCGTTCTTCACTCCTTCCCTCTAAGCAGACTCTGGCTATTCCTTTGAACCCTCAGGAGACCCCATACATCATTCCCTACCCCTAGTTGACTGGGTTGTTTGGGAGAGAAAATAGCTTTGTTTGATTATTTCTCTTCAGAACTCCCTAAAACACAGAGCTGGTCTCATATAAGGAAAAAAAGGAAGGAACAACAATAGTCCCTCCAAATTTAAGGAAAAGTTTTCGAACTTTAGCTTTCAGTGACAGTGTTATTGACCTTGTCCTTATGCAAGATAAATTATTTTCCATTTCCTCTCACCGACGTCGCTTTTTAAATGAAGCCAATCTAAAGTGGTGGTGTCACGGATTACATGACATTTATTAGACAAAATTTTGATTGACAAGTAAATAAAACCATGCCATAGAAGTTTGGGGACCACAGAAATACCCTGTTTATTTTATTAAAAAATCACACAAAATCGCAAAAGAAACAATCCACAAAAGAGCAACTAACCACTGTGCATTATTCTGTTCAGCGTGCATTCTGTAACACAGAATTCTCCTCTCAGTTGTTCTATGGGTATGCACACATACATAAGATTTCATTGAGGAAGTGTCCTTGAATTTTTAAGAATGTTTAAGGTGGTCAGAGCACCTGAAAGGGATTAGAAACCAAAAATGGCAATCTGATGAGTAAGTAAAGAGAGAAGGTCAGGCACTCATTTAGTAAAGAAAAGTGGACAACAAAGTTCTTTACCTCTGTCTCTGGGAGCAAAACTGAGGTTGAAAACAGACAGGCCAAGAGGGAGAGATAATATGTGCTTAGGACTGGCTTTTTAGTCCTCACCTATTTTAGGCAGTGACTATTATCCCAGCCCCATGGGAATTCTAAAAATTTGGACACTTATAGAAGATTTGCTCCTGAGTGGAAAATGCCATCAAATGTTTAGTTTCCAAAGAAGTATTATGGTCATTCAACTGTCAGTTTATGCTTGAGATGCTGAATATGACAGCCACCATATAAGAATTAATGATAGTCCATATTATAATGTTACTCAATTCTTTCAATAAATGTTGTTTTATTGTGATGGACACATAGCCCTCAGGTTGCTCAGTGTTCTCTTGAGGAAATCAATGAGGCAGAAAATAGGTAAGGTTTTAAATTTTAACTATTGGAGACCTAAGTCATTTCAGGGAGTTCCTATCCCATAAAAATCATATTAAATAGAATTGAGCAAAAGCAGTTTCTGGGAACTATGGAACAGATCTTTGGGAAATAGACCTCTTTCTGCATAAGAGTTTAGAAACTGACACTCACAGCTAGGCTTTGGTGTGACACTCACAGCTCGGCTTCAGTGTTCTCTTGTTGGACATAAACAGTCTCACAGAACATCAAGTCACTTTATGACTTTGAAGAGGCGAGATAAAAAAAGAAGACCACTTCATAATGTTTAATCACAAGGTTAAAGCAAGGTCACTGTGCAGACCACAAATATATCAAACATCGTCCTTTTCCAGATAATTGAGTGACTGCTGCTTCTGTAATAATTACAGCTTTAGCCTTGCTCTAGCCTGCCCTATAAGAATTGTTATACACCCAATCATAGAATTATCCTCTCTTCCTGACAGCATTCAGTCCAGGGCAAAGCCCTCTTCCTTGAACCCTCTCCAACACCATCCAACCACGGCCCAAATCCAGTATGTCCTTTTTAACACCCTGTTACTGAGATACCCCACAGTTCCCCATGGTGTGCACTTTTCCCTCGCTGCAACAAATAATATTCCTGACTCATTGAGATACAGAAAGTTCCTGGTGGTCTGTGACTTAAGGCATGAGGGTGGGAGGGACAGACATACACACCTATAGGGTTATCATGAAATAGAGTGTATATGGGAAAAATAGGACACATGTTTGAGTCTTTCCCTTTAATCCTCGCTCTTCAGAAGAATGAGTTTGGCAACTTACGAAGAATATCACCATGGTATACTTTTTTATTTTTGGAGTACAATTATGAATTTATACACTTTCATTACTTCAATATATGGCAGTATTTTTCTTTATGTTCAAATATTCTAATCTTTGGCCAGTAGAAGCCCTTTAAAGTTAACTCCTGTGTCTTATTGGAGTGGCCTGCAGTCTTTGATACCACATGCTTTTAGGCACAAGTAGAAGTCCCAGACCTCCTAAGAGAGAAAGAGGGGAAAGAGGAGAGAAAAGAGACTGATTTATGATAAGGAACTGGCTCACACAGTTATGAAGGCTAGGAAGTCCAAGATCTACAGCTGGCAAGATGGAGACCCAGGAGAGCCAATAGTAAAGTTCCAGAAGAATACAAGCCCAAACTCAAAGGCCAGAGAAAACTGATAGCCCAGTGGATACTGCTAAACACTCTACAGACTGCAGTTTCTGGGATAGCAGCTGGTCAAACAGAGAGAGAGTTCTTTCTTTTTTTTTTTTTTTTTTTTTTTTTTGGGTCTTTTTCATGACCAGCACTCAGCCAGTGAGTGCACCAGCCATTCCTATATAGGATCCGAACCCACGGCGGGAGCGTCGCCGCGCTCCCAGCGCCGCACTCTCCTGAGTGCGCCACGGGCTCGGCCCGAGAGAGAGTTTTTTCTTACTCAGCTTTTTATTCTATTTAGGCTTTCAACAGATTGGATGAGACTCACTCACATTGGGGAGGGCAATCTGCTTTACTCACTCTAACAATTCAAATGTTAATCTCATTCAGAAACACCCTCAAAGACAAACTCATAAATAATGTTTAGCCAAACCTGTGGGCACCCGATAGGCCAGTCAAGTTGACACAAAATTAACTATCACAAGTCAGCTATTTCTCCATAATATTTATTTTTAAGAAAAAAATGAGAATGGTGATATCTCTGCTGTAGATAAGCTTTGAACTATACTGAGGCACAGTCATATCTGTATAAGAACACCATGGGTAATTACTACACCTAAGAACATCATGGTACAGTTACTACACTTTTTGAGAATGCACAGACAAGACGAAGTTTTCCTCTGTCAAGGGAAGAGATGTGGAAAAATGATTAAAGAAATGGAAATCAGTTTTCACGTTCATTGCAGCTCTACTTACAATAACCAAGATATGGAACCAACCTAAATGTCCATTGTTGGACAACTGGACAAGGAAAATGTGGCATATTTACACAATGTAATACTACTCTTCCATAAAAATGAAATAAATACTGTCATTTAAAGCAACATAGATGAACTTAGAGAAAATCTGTTAAGTGAAATAAGGCAGTCACAGAAAGAGAAATACTGCATGTCCTCACTTATCAGTGGGAGTTAAAAAAAATAAACAAAAAAATAAAACAGGAGGAAAGAAAGAATAAGAATCACAATAATATGTTGAATTTTCAAAAGAAGAGAACAGAACTGAGTTTACCTGAGGTGGGAAAGAAGGAAGGGGATGGAGAAAGGGAAGAATTGGTAAACAGCCATGAAAATCGATTACATATTATAATTTTGAAAATACGAATTATCCTGATTTGAGCGTCACATATTGAACACAGGTATTGATATTCAATGCTGTACCCCACAGATATGTTCAATCAACTATGTTCCAATAAAAAAAAATATTGTGGGGGGAATAAAAAAGAAAGAAATGGAAATCAGGTCCAAACAGGAAATATTAACAAACTTGCCTTACAAAAAAGAAAGCTAGAGAATGATTTGATTACTGTCTTCTATAAGAAAGGTTTTTCCAAAGGGGGTTGTTGAGCTGTTAGCACTACATTCTGAAACACTCTGCTGGAGAAAAGAGATTAAAGCAAGGGACATTTGGCTATACCTGGAGAATGTCGTAATTGCCTAGTCTTAGGTACCTAGAAGCTGCCCATTCAAGTTTGGAGGTAGGCCTAGATTATTCAGGAATTTACTTAAACACTTAAACTATATGCCCTCTCCGGATGATTTTAGAAATGTAATTCTTCATTGTTTCATTCATATAGATCCTCTCCACCTGACAATGTAGAAAGTAGAAAAGCTTCTCTCTAATTCATTCCAAAAGTTTCCACTACAATCTGGTTTATGGCTGGCTCTAAACAGAGAGGAGGGTGACAGTGGGTGTGTCCTATGCTCCCTGTGTGGGGAGGTGGGCCAGCAGGTCCAGAGACTACTCTGAAGGTTGATATGAGCAATGAGCTCCTCTGCAGGCTAGAAAGCTCAAGAGAAGTCTCCCATACTCTTCCCCCAGAAAGCTTGGGTCCGCCTTCATGCAACTTCTACAACCCATTATGTTCCCATGGGTATGGACAGGGATAGGAGAAGTGGGCTTGGTAATTGTGGATACTGCTAAACACTCCACAGACTGCAGAATAAACAAAGCCTCTGTTTAAAGTCAAATTAGTCAGACTAGATATAAACATAAGGACACTGCTTCTCAAAGGAAACAACTAGGGTTTTTAGTCATCCCAGAAGAGAAAGTTATTAACAGAACACTTAGGATAATTCCTCTCTTCTAATTTAGTAGATGGGACCCAGGGGTAGATGACTAGAGGAAATAGCACTGACACGAATACCTAAGAGGAGGATTTCCTCAAGAAAGACGGACTCAAGGACAGCAGTGTGACTGTGCTATCACGAGCTAAGAGGGCAGGATGAATTTCACAAAGAACACACAGTGTGGCAGAGGAAATAACTCCAACAGCCTTAATTCAGCTACAAATATTTTTCCTCATCCTCTTCTAAGCCCAGAAGCTACTTTCTATTTTTATGCCTTCCTTCCCCCTTTTGATTGACAAGAAAGGACAGCAAGGTAAAAGTAGACTGATTCTTTAATAAATTGTTTGACTATACTTCACAAAGCCTAGATTAAATGCAAAAATACCTATATAGTTCATGTCTCTCCCACAGTTATCTGTTGCTTTCATTCTGTGTGTATTTATATTCAACATGAAGAAAATAGGTTTGGTTCAAATGCGTTCTTTCATCACAAAATCAAAATGGTGCCAATTAGTACTGTTTCTCAGTGGGAATATCAGGCAATACATTTAAGTTATCACAAATCCCTTTTTTTATTTCAAAATACTATAACATTTACTTGTACATATTTGTGGGGTACAATGTGTTATTTCAATACATGCATATACTGCACAATGATTCACTTAGGGTAGATAGCACAGTTTCACAAATCCTTTTGATGAGAAGGTTATTCAGAGACTGATTCAACCAAAATCTTGAATCCAATACTTGCATCCATTATCCGAATTCTTATTTTTTAGAAAATGTACAATAAGGGAAAAGCCCTGGAAAATATTTTCGAGTTTTTAAGTACCTGTTTATAGTAAGCTGAATAGTAGTGCCCAAAAAAGATATGTCTATGTCCTAATTCCTAGAACCTGTGACTGTTACCTTACATGGCAAAACAGTGAATATTATCTCATGTGGCAAAAAATGTGCTTAAGTTGAAGATCTTGAGGACCTCTCCAGGTTATTAAGTGAGCCCTAAGTGCAATCACATATACTCTTATAAGATAGAAGTAGAAGGAGTTTTGGAACAGACACATAGAGGAGAGACCCAAATGGATGAGAAGGTGATGTGAAGTCAGAGGCAGAAATTGGAGTGATGTGGCCACAAGCCAAGAATGTCAAGACATTCTGGTAGCCCCAGAAGCTAGAAGAGGCAAGGAACAAATTTTCCCCAAGAGGTTCAGGAGGGAGCGTAGCCCTGTTGACACCTTGATTTTGAACTTCAGCCTCCAGAACTATGAGAGAATAAGACTAGAGAAAGGTAGAAGGAAGCCTGTTTTCATAAAACTGTGAAAATTGTTTCAAGAAGAAATAGCAACTCTATCAAATGAGAGCTCAAGTAAGATGAAGACATACACGGTCATTTGTGACTTGAATAACAGCTGTTTCCATGAGGCGTGAGACAAAAGTCCTCACTGCATTGAGTTGAGGAGAAAATCAGAGGCATGGAAATGGAGACAGTGGGGACAGACAACCCCTCTAATGTGGAGTATACTATAAAGAAAATATATTTCACAGGGCCTAGTTTCTTGTACTTTCAGGTTTAGTCTAACTTCTTAAAAGTACATATAAAATGTTGACCTTGCAAAAACCAGGAAATTTTCCCCAGGCTACATATAGTCTCTGTTGCAAGAAAAAGAACTGTAACACAGCAAGGTTGCTGGTTCACAGACAGACAAGTTACTGATTGATGTGTAAAGACACTGGGAATCTGTGTAGGGAGAAGGAATGTTTGCTAAGATCAAGCTTTTGTTGGTGGATCACTTAAATTACCGTATGGAATGTCACTTTGCTTGTTTTACTGAATGTTACCAGCCTATATTGTTAAACTATAACCTCACCTGTGTTCTCTTCCTGTAACTTCCTGGTCTAGAGAATAAATGCGGGAAGACAGCCCCAATTCATGGTTAATTTCCCAAACGGAAGGAATGCCTCTCTCTTGAGGTTCTGGGAGATTAACCACTTTGGGGCTTCTCACTGCTCAGAAGAGATGGACTTTGAGTAATCCTTTGTGGCTCCATCATGCAGGGGAAAAGGGGTGACAAATCCATGGGAGGCAAAGCAACACTCTAAGAACTGTTATTTTAAGCCACCAAGTCTGTGGTAATTTCTTACAACAGCCACAGGAAATTAATACACTGTCCAATCCATATTGTCTTCTTCAGAATAGCCCATGACAAAGGACTAGGCTTAAACTGCATGTTTGCACTAGGTAACCAAGACTCCCAGCTATAAATTACAGGATCAGGAGTAGACGTTGACTCATAGCCAATAGGCTGAGCCTGTCAGATTCTCCCTCCCAAAAATCTAACTAAGAGACATAAAAATCATTGTCAAATTATGTTGGTCCGTGGAGCTGTAGGGTCTCACAGATTTGAGGCCAGAGTTGGTCCCATGGCAAACCTAAGTCATTTGCAGACTAAAGTTACAGGAGAGTTAAGCACTCTCAGTAATCTGTGAAATGAGAAAATGAAGATCTGAGCAGAAAATCAAATGCCAGAGACCTCACCTCATACTGCACAGAGAAAATAAGTTCAATCAGATAAGAATGATCTCATTTTCCCACTACCAACCTATTATCCTAACTGGATCTGAGCCCACACATTCTGCCTTTCTTCTCATTACAAAGGAAGAACTCTCTGTCTCTATCTAAGGAAAACTCTTCCACCTGGGTTATGTATGGATCCTAACTCCCCATGCCTTCTCAAGAACTTTACTCCTGCAATTATCCTCTGTCTCAGATTCTCCCTTCTCCCCTCTCTGCTAGATCATCTGCATTGGCATTCAAACTTGCCTTAGTGTTGCCCTTCCTCAAAGTCAGTCCCCAGAGCCCACATCCCCCTCCAGTGACCGCCGATCACCTCTGCTCTCTGCCTCTTCAGAGGGGTTGTCTGTCCCAACTGTCTCCATGTCCTCACCTCCTTCCTTCTCTAGTCTCTTGGTCTCCTTTGCCAGCTTTTCTTCTACCAGACCTCTAACCACTGTCATGCCTCTAGGATTCTTCCTTTGACTCTCTTCTGATCTCTATATTTTATTCCTAGATAATCTCCTTTAATCCCTTGACTTTAAACACTGTAAACACATTCTGGTAACTCAACTTTGCATCACCAGTCTTAATTTGTCCCTGAATATCAAATATCCAAATATCCAACCACCTATCCAACATCTTCCCTTTGCTGTTTGACAATTACCTCACAATTAACATGGCCAAAATTTTGACTCCCTAGTCCACACCTTCCTAGACTGCCTCTTTTCAATAAATGGCACTAATATCCACTCAGTTGCTCAGGTCAAAAATCTTACAAGTTGTCCTTAATCTCTCTCTTTCCCTCATATTCCATATCTAACTCATCAGCAAGTCCCATGAGCTCTATCTTCAAAACTTACCCTAAATCCGATCACCCCTCACCAATTCTTCACCACCACCTCCTGACCTCTCCCACTAAATTTCTGCAACAGCCTTTAAACTATAGTCTATCTATAAATTGCAGCAAAACAGATTACTGTCTAGCTTATCATTCTTTAATAAACGTCCACTGAATCCAAATTAAAATGCAAACTTCTTACCAAGGTCTAGAAGGCCCTGCATGATCTGTTCTCTTTGATTAATGTCCAAATTCAAGACACAGTATCATTTCAACAACTTTATCAAGACTCTCTGGCAGCAAAGATGAGAAACTCAGATTGGCACAAATTGAAGGAGACTATTAAAAGAACATAACAATTAGTGTCATTTATTTAAGGACAGGGAATGATGTGCCACCAGGGTTCACTCCTTTGACATAATCTCCCTTCATTCTTCTCCTCAGTTCTTGCATTTGAACCACACCAGCCCTATATCCATCCTTTGTACGTTTCATTTCAAGTTCAGCTTTGTTTGAGGACCATTGCATTTACTGATCCTTCTAGTTGACAGTGCCTTCCCCAGGTCTTCATATGTCTGCCTTCCAATCATTCAGATGTTACCTCCTCAGAAAGGCCTCTCCTGACCACCTTAGCCAAAATGGAACCCTCCACCTTGTCACTATCTATCACATTTCCCTACTTTATTTTCTTTATAATATTTGTTAGTATCTGAAAATCATTCTGTTAATCCATGTGTATGTTTGCCATTAACCCATTTGTCTGAATTATCTCATTGCAATGTCAGTTCCTTGAGGCTAGGCCATTGAGTTGCTCCTGTGTCCCCAAGTACCTGATCCATAACAGGTACCTAGTAAATATCTGTTGACTTACTGACTGGCTATAGGACCCTCTGAGAATATTTTAATTCCAATCCCCCTTAGGCTTGGTAGTATGTCATTCCTTGTCCTTAAATATATGACACTAATTGTTATTTTCTTTTAATAATCTCCTTTAATTTGTGCCAATCTGAGTTTCTCATCTTTGCAGCCAAAGTCATGATAAGATTGTTGAAATGATGCTGTATCTTGAATATGGACATTAATCAAAGATCCCTGATAGTAAGGCTAACAATGTGCAAAAACTATTTCAGTGCCATCATCACCTTTGTCTACCCTGACCCTGGTTTTCCTAATGCAGGTTTAAAATCTGACTTACAAATACTACCTGAGTAGTTAAAAATGATATCTCCATAGGTTTCTCTGCTTTCTATTGCTGGAATAACCTGGATATGCTTCTCCCCAGGAGAAGAGATGAAACTTTAGAGAGGTAAAGTCTATTTCCTGACTTGCCAAGAACATTGAATATAAACTAGGTATAAGTATAAGGCAGCATAAAAGTAGCACTGACCTAGGACACAAAAGACCTGAATTCTAGTTCTGGGTCTGCCCCTATTTAGTTCAGTGACTTTGGCAGGGGACTAGCCTCTCTGAGGCTTTCTCCTCTATAAAATAAAGAGATTGGACCAATTGACCCCCAACTCTCTCTTCCGTAGCTAATAATCTATGAGTATTATCTAATTTCTGCACCTGTTTCCTTTTTGTTGGTTCTATTCTAAAAGTTGCTCTTTTCTCACTTTCCTAAGAGAGCTATGGCTCTGGAAAAGCAGCTGGCACCATTTCACATGCAATGCACCTCTGATCACATAGAAAAACATGCTGCTCCCTGGCAGAGAAATGGGCGATGGTTGATTTGCACTTTGCTGGTTGGATACATGTGATGGCAAGTGGGAGTTTCATTGGGTTCATGGCACTGAAGGATAGCAGGCATTCAATTCCTTTAAGCTAAGAGGTGTTTCTGTTTGCTTGTTTAGTCCGATGAAAAAACACATTTATTCAGGTGCTCAGTTACAAAGTGAAATGTTGCTCTACAGAACTGAATCGTGTGCCGTGAAATTCAAACTGTAAGCCATATACCCCAACACATTTAGACCATACAGGCCAACTTCTTACTAGAGATTTGCAAAGGTGAAGTAAGATGCAGATTGCTAGTGCCAGCAATAATATACATGTTTGAACTGATCATACCATGACAAGGAGTTAAACTGAAGCCCCTTACAATGAATTTCTTAGTACCAGAGGCTCAGGGGGCAGATATCTAAGTCAGTTTTCATTGTCATTGACCCCTTTCTGCAGTTTTCCTGGCTTACCACGAAAAGGAGGAGATGGGGGCCTGGGAGAGATAGTTAGAAGCAGATTACTTCCTGTCCATGCTTAGACATACCCTTAGCCCCGTGCACAACCTCCAACGAGTTCAACCCACTGAACTGAGCAAAATATCTCCTCCCAATGAAAACATGGGATTGCCTGTCAAGTTGATTGACAGCTAACAGTCTATCTATGCCAGTGGTTCTCAAAGTCTGACCTTCAGACCAGCAGCAGAAGCAGCACCTGGGAACTAATGAGAAATGAACATTCTCACGCTTCAACCTAGACCTATTGAATCAGAAGCTCTAAGGGTGAAGCCAAGCAATTACGTTTTAACAAAACATCCATGTGACTCCGGTGACTAGGATGCACATTAAACTTTGAGAACAACTCATTAAACATCAATACTATCTACAGAAGTAAAAATGTGTCATTATTCTCCATGAGCTGATGCCTACAATTAGCAGACAGCACCAGCCCATCTTAGCAGTGCAGGTCCATATGATTACAAGAGAGTGAAGGATTGCTCTTCATTGTTCCACATAGATTTTGCAGACACCTGGGAATTTTTCCCACCACCAATTCAAGAATTACTTGCTGAGCCCCTATATGTGACAAGCATTATGTGAGGCACTGGGGATATGATGACAGGAAAGGCAGATACCATTTCCTCCCTCATACAACGTGTAATCTAATGGGAAAGACAGATTAAGTCCTAAATCATACCTCTAATTATTTCATTATGGTTTTGAAATGTACAATGAAGATAAAAGAGTTGCAATGAAAGCGAAAAATTCCTAGATCTTCCTAGATCTAATCCAGTCTGGAGCATCAGGAAAGGATTTCTCAACAAAGGAAACCAAGCAAGGGGTTCATCAGAGGAAGGAGAAGTCCAGGCAGAGGAAACAGCACAAGGAAAGGTTTTGAGGAAGAAGGGTTCTTACTGGCACTTTTGAGGGACTGAAGGGGACACATAGTTAGATGAGGCTAGAAAAGTTAGCAGAGGCCCTGTTAAAACAGGCCCTAATGAGAAATTTTGCCTTTGTTTTAAGAGCAACAGAAAACTATGGAAATGTTCTGAGCAAAGAAAGTGGTATAATTACTATAAGGGAGCCCCAATCAGGTTAACATCAGACTTTTCATCACAAACCCTAAAAGCTAGAAAGGAATGGGATGATATTTTCAAAATACTAAAAGACAAAGATTGCCAGCCAAGAATACTCTACCCTGCAAGGCTATCCTTCCGAAATGAGGGGCAAATAGTATATTTCTCAGACAAACAAAAACTGCGGGAGTTCACTACCACACGACCACCCTTACAAGAAATCCTCAAGGGAGTACTGGGTTTGGTTCCTGAAAAATAACTACCACTGCCATAAAAACCCAAGAAAAATCTAAACCCGCTAGTATAATAAAAATGGCATTCATGAAGAGAAAACAAGCTAACAAAAACACTATCTACAACCTAAGGAACCAACAAACACAGAAAACAAACAGTAAATCAGAAAGCAAGGAACAAAAGACACCTAAGACAACCAAACAACCAATAAAATGCTAGTAATAAATCAACACCTTTCAATAACAACCATTAATGTAAAAGGCTTAAATTCCCCAATTAAAAGACACAGACTGGCTGACTGGATCAAAAAGCAGGACCCAACTATATGCTGCCTACAAGAGACCCACCTCACCCATAAAGATTCACATAGACTAAGAGTGAAAGGATGGAAAAAGATTTACCATGCAAACAGAAAAGAAAAACGAGCTGGAGTAGCTATTCTTACATCTGACAAAATAGACTTTAAACTAAAAACCATAAAAAGAGACAATGAGGGACACTACTTAATGATAAAAGGACTGATCCATCAAGAAGACATAACAATCATAAATATGTACGCACCCAATGTTGGAGCAGCCAGATTTATAAAACAAACTCTATTAGACCTAAAGAAGGTAATAGACTCTAATACCATAATAGCAGGGGACCTGAACACTCCACTGTCAATATTAGACAGATCATCTAGGCAAAGAATCAGTAGAGAAACACAAGATCTAAACAAGACTCTAGACCAATTGGAATTGGCAGATATCTACAGAACATTCCACCCAACAACCTCAGAATGTTCATTCTTCTCAGCAGCACATGGATCATTCTCCAGGATAGATCACATATTAGGTCACAAATCAAGTCTCAATAAATTCAAAAAAATTGGAATTATCCCATGTATCTTCTCAAACCACAATGGATTAAAACTAGAAATTAATAACAAACAAAACTCTGGAAACTATACAAACACATGGAAATTAAACAGCATTCTACTTAATGACATATGGGTCCAAGAAGAAATCAAGCAGGAAATCAAAAAGTTTATTGAAACTAATGAAAACAATGATACATCATACCAAAACCTATGGGATACTGCAAAAGCAGTATTGAGGGGAAAATTTATTGCATTAAATGCTCACTTCAGAAGAATAGAAAGATGGCAAGTGAACAACCTAACACTTCACCTTAAAGAACTAGAAAAACAAGAACAATCCAAACCTAAAGTTAGCAGACGGAAAGAAATCATTAAGATCAGAGCAGAACTGAATGAAATTGAAAACCAAAAAACAATTCAAAAGATCAACGAATCAAAAAGTTGGTTTTTTGAAAAGATAAATAAAATAGACAAACCATTAGCATGGCTAACAAAAAAAAGAAGAGAGAAGACTCAAATAACAAAAATTAGAAATGAAAAAGGCGATATTACAACTGATTCATCTGAAATACAAGGAATCATTCGAGACTACTATAAACAACTATACGCCAACAGATTTGAAAATCTGGAGGAAATGGATAAATTTCTGGACACACACAAGCTCCCAAAACTGAACCGTGAAGACGTAGAAAATTTGAACACACCAATAACAATAAAGGAGATTGAAGCTGTTATCAGAAGGCTCCCAACAAAGAAAAGCCCAGGACCAGATGGATTCACAGCAGAATTTTACCAAACATTCAAAGAGGAATTGACACCGATTCTTTACAAACTACTCCAAAAGATTGAAACAGACGCAAATCTCCCAAACTCATTTTATGAAGCAAACGTCATCCTGATACCAAAACCAGGTAAAGATATAACCAAAAGAGAAAACTACAGGCCGATATCCTTGATGAATATTGATGCAAAAATCCTCACTAAAATACTAGCAAACAGAATACAGCAACACATACGAAAAATTATTCATCACGATCAAGTGGGATTCATCCCAGTGATGCAAGGTTGGTTCAACATACGCAAATCAATAAATGTCATACACCATATTAATAAACTCAAGCACAAGGACCATATGATCATCTCTATAGATGCTGAAAAAGCATTTGATAAAGTTCAGCCCTCATTCATGACAAAGACCCTCTATAAGTTAGGTATAGAGGGAAAGTATCTCAACATAATTAAAGCCATATATGCCAAACCCACTGCCAATATCATCCTGAATGGGGAAAAGCTGAAAGCTTTTCCTTTAAGAACAGGAACTAGACAAGGATGCCCACTCTCACCACTCCTATTCAACATAGTGTTGGAAGTACTAGCCAGAGCAATCAGAGAAGAGAAGGAAATAAAGGGCATCCAGATTGGAAAAGATGAAGTCAAACTGTCCCTGTTTGCAGATGACATGATCCTATATATCGAACAGCCTAAAACCTCTACAAAAAAAAATGCTGGAATTGATAAATGATTTCAGCACAGTAGCAGGATACAAAATCAACACACAAAAATCAGTAGCATTTCTTTTCTCCAGTAGTGAACATGCAGAAGGAGAAATCAAGAAAGCCTGCCCATTTACAATAGCCACCAAAAAAATAAAATACTTAGGAACTGAGTTAACCAAGGATGTGAAAAATCTCTATAATGAGAACTACAAACCACTGCTGAGAGAAATTAGAGAGGATACAAGAAGATGGAAAGATATTCCATGCTCTTGGATTGGAAGAATCAACATAGTGAAAATGTCCATACTACCCAAAGTGATATACAAATTCAACGCAATCCCCATCAAAATTCCAAAGACATTTTTCTCAGAAATGGAAAAAACTATTCAGACATTTATATGGAACAATAAAAGACCACGAATAGCCAAAGCAATGCTCAGCAAAAAAAATAAAGCTGGAGGCATAACCCTACCTGACTTTAAGCTATACTACAAAGCTATAATAACCAAAACAGTATGGTACTGGCATAAAAACAGACACACTGACCAATGGAATAGAATAGAGAATCCAGAAATCAACCCACACACTTACTGCCATCTGATCTTTGACAAAGGCACCAAGCCTATTCACTGGGGAAGGGACTGCCTCTTCAGCAAGTGGTGCTGGGATAACTGGATATCCATATGCAGGAGAATGAAACTAGATCCATACCTCTCACCGTATACTAAAATCAACTCAAAATGGATTAAGGATTTAAATATACACCCTGAGACAATAAAACTTCTTAAAGAAAACATAGGAGAAACACTTCAGGAAATAGGACTGGACACAGACTTCATGAATACGACCCCAAAAGCACGGGCAACCAAAGGAAAAATAAACAAATGGGATTATATCAAACTAAAAAGCTTCTGCACAGCAAAAGAAACAATTAACAGAGTTAAAAGACAACCAACAGAGTGGGAGAAAATATTTGCAAAATATACATCTGACAAAGGATTAATATCCAGAATATATAAGGAACTCAAACAACTTTACAAGAAGAAAACAAGCAACCCAATTAAAAAATAGGCAAAAGAGCTAAGTAGGCATTTCTCTAAGGAAGATATACAAATGGCCAACAGACATATGAAAAAATGCTCAACATCACTCAGCATCCGGGAAATGCAAATCAAAACCACATTGCGATACCATCTAACCACAGTTAGGATGGCTAAAATCCAAAAGACTATGAACGATAAATGCTGGCGAGGCTGCGGAGAAAAAGGAACTCTCATACATTGTTGGTGGGACTGCAAAATGGTGCAGCCTCTATGGAAAATGGTATGGAGGTTCCTTAAACAATTGCAAATAGATCTACCATACGACCCAGCCATCCCACTGTTGGGAATATACCCAGAGGAATGGAAATCATCAAGTCGAAGGTATACCTGTTCCCCAATGTTCATCGCAGCACTCTTTACAATAGCCAAGAGTTGGAACCAGCCCAAATGCCCATCATCAGATGAGTGGATACGGAAAATGTGGTACATCTACACAATGGAATACTACTCAGCTATAAAAACGAATGAAATACTGCCATTTGCAACAACATGGATGGACCTTGAGAGAATTATATTAAGTGAAACAAGTCAGGCACAGAAAGAGAAATACCACATGTTCTCACTTATTGGAGGGAGCTAAAAATTAATATATAAATTCACACACACACACACACACACACACACACACACAAACCGGGGGGGGGGGAAGAAGATATAACAACCACAATTATTTGAAGTTGATACGACAAGCAAACAGAAAGGACATTGTTGGGGGGGAGGGGGGGAGGGAGAAGGGAGGGAGGTTTTGGTGATGGGGAGCAATAATCTGCTACAATGTATATCGACAAAATAAAATTTAAAAAAAAAAAAAAGAAAGTGGTATAATTAGATTTGCATTTTTAAGAGATCACCCTAACTTCATGGTAGAGAATAAAGTGGAGAGGACTGAGAACAGACACAGAGAAACAACATAGCGGCATCTAAATGAGGAAAACGGTGGCTCATACTTAGGTCACAGCACCAGAGACGGAGATAAGTGGACAAATTATTCTGAAAGCTGGATCAGCACAACTTGGAAATTGACTAAGCATGGTGTGAGAGAGAGAGAGAGTTTTACATATGAGTCTCAGCTTGGAAGCATGGAAAATTGAATCGACTGTGGCTCCATTTACTAGAGCAGAAGCATGTTTGAAGGGGAAGAAGAGTAAAACAGTGCCTGACACACGGTAGGTGCTGCATAAATATTCGTTGAATCAATGAGTTTAATTTTCCCTGAGCAGAAGTTGAAACTGGACCTTCTCGCTTCATACCCATTCTAACAATTCAATTCAACTACAAACATTTGTTGATTCAATAGAACTTTCTATAGCCAGGAATGATAGGCTAACATGATCAATTTGTGATTTGTGACAGTATGATATCCCAAGAGAATGGTTTCTGCACTATAACACTCCCCCAAAATATGCCCATATTCTATTTCCCAGAACCAGGACATGGGCATATTTGGGGGAATATTATACCATCAAAACAAAAAGTATATGACAACAGGGATTTTGCAGGTGCAACTAAGTTAAAAATCTTGTGATGATAGTCTCCTGTGCTACCCAAGTGGGCTCTATGTAATCTCAACAGTCCTTATAAGAAGGATGCAGGAGTCAGTCAGAGGAGAAGGCAATGTGGTGACAGAAGCAGAGTTTGGAGTGATGCACTTTGAAGATGGAGGAAGGGGTCACAAGCCAAGGAACACAGGTGGGCACTAGAAACTGAAAAACCAAGGAAATGGATTCTCCCCTGAGCACCTCCAGAAGAAAACAGCCCTACCAAAATCTTAACTGTAGCCTGATTTCAGACTTCTGGCCTCCAGAACTGTAAAGGAATAAATTTGTGTTATTTTATGCCTCTAGTTTGTGGTAATTTGTTACAGCAGCAAGAGGATATGAATACAGATTCCAAACACAACATTAAATGTGCCAGTGCAGTTTCTTTTCACGAATAGCCCAATACTACACAAAGGTAAATGAGTAAATGAATAACTTCTATGATAATCAAAATGTGCTCAGGTAATATTCAAGTAAACTTTGCTCTGCCTCAGGGTAATAGAATGATCATTTAGCCTTCAGAATTTTAGAGTTACAGCAGAGACTACCACATGACCATACAATATTCATTCCCCCTCATATAACTCAATGCTTCATTTATTCAGGGTAGCGATTTGCCCAGCTAAAGACTACATTTCCCAGATTCCTTTGAAGCCCCATCAGCCAGTGATACTCACATGGAATATTTTGTTGAATGTCTGCAAAGGCTCCTTTATGAAAGCTGACTTAGCGTGGAAGTATACACTTTATCCCTCCCTTCTCCTTCCTTCTACTGTCTAGATGTTAGTGTGATGACTGGGAGCACCCATACTGATCTTGAGGTGACCTCGAGTATGATAGCCATGTGCTGAGGATGACAGCAGCCTGAATCCAGGAAGTCACTGTGGAACCACTGTATCTGCCCGCAACTGCCTACCTCTATTACATGAAAGGGAAATAAACCTCCATCTTCTTTAAGCTACTAATATTTTAGTTTTTCTATTATGTATAACCGAACCCATTCCTAAATCATCCATGAACCACACTTCTTTGGGAAACTGATAAAAACTACGGACCATTTACCCAGACAACGCACCTGTGCACACAAAATTTTGCATTTGATTTCAGGTTTGTAGAACACTAATCATCCCCATGCATAGTCCAAAACATTAACCTTCCAAGAATCCAGGGATATTAGTTCAAAAATTCTTGCCTTGTTGGTAAACAGAATACGCAGTCAATGTATCTTAGAACCAACTCAAATAGCTTTATGCATAGGATAACTCAAGAAACATGTTGTCAATAGTCTCAGTCTAGCAGAGTAAAGTATAAAGCTATTATTGTATGAACATTCTGTTGCTACTTACAGATAAGTAATAAGGGTAAGTCATTTGGCTGTAGAATTTAGAGCTGATAAACAGCTCAGACATATGTGTCTAATCCTCCCACTATGGAGGAATAAAAGGGCTAGAGAGTCAAGTCACTTAAGGCCATTCACTTAATCTATGAATCTTTCAGTGTTTCAATTTCATTTTCAATTATTTTTGCTTATTTGCCACACCCACTTTTAGTATATTCCTTACATCTTGTAAGTCCCCAATTAATATTATTTCTTGTTTGACTTTCATTGGTCTAACTCAAAGGTTGGCAACTATGGCCCCATAGACCAAATCCAGTCTGTTTTTGTTTGTAAGTAAAGTTTTATTAGAAGACAGTCACTTCTATTCACTTACATATTGTCTATGACTGCTTTTGCACTACAGTGTCACAGTACAGACAGAGCTGCCCACAAAGCTCAAAACATTTATTATTTGGTTCTTTGCAGAAAAAGTTTGCCACTCCTGGTTTTACTCATTATTTGAGACTTATTTTTCTAAAACAAGGCTTGTTTTTCTAAAAGTCGCAATCTAAACCAACATTTTAAATGACAAAAAGTATCCTATTTGTCCAAAGAAAGGCATATTATTTTAATGTGGAATAAAATTACAAGGTTTTGCTGTATACCTTTCCCTAACCATTATGACCCTGCTGGCACCTAGTGCCAAGATCTTGGTTTCTAATTCCATTTTCCAATAAAGGGGACAAGGGCTCTTTGGAGAGATGGCTGATTCTTGGAGGGAGGCAGGACATACACAAGCCAACCCTGAGAATCTCGTAGTTCCAAAAGTAAAAAAGTACTCAAAAAAAAAAACCCTCAAAAACCCCAATAATGTGAGTTTGTCAAAGGGACACAAGAGCCAACTGAAAGAGCTCCCAATGACCAAACCTGGAAAAATCTGAGCAACAAAATAAATAAAGAAGCATTGATTTATAGCCCAAAGTATGAAATAAATATCCATGAGTCCAAGTTTATATAAATAAATGGTTGAATAAATAAATAAATGGAGAAGAATTCAAAATAATTTGTGTAGATACTCTGCCCTAAAGGGGTACAGTGTAACTCAGCACTCCTTACCTGCGGGCTGTGTATAGTGACTTCCTTCCATGGAGTGCGAGAAAACTTCCTGCCAAAGAGTATGAGGGGAGAAAAAAGAGCAACTCTGCAGTGGAGGAACCCAACCAACACTACTTTAGCCAGGTGAGCAAGATTCACACCAACAGTGACAAGTCATGTTGATAGTATGTACCCTTCACATGGTGTGATGAGAATGGCACCTTATCTCTGTGGCCTTCCTCCCCCAAACCTGTAACCCAATATAATCATAAGGAAATCATCAGAAAAATCCCAAGTGAGAGACATTCTACATTATACCTGACAGTACTCCTCAAAACTGTTAAGTCGTCAAAAACAAGGAAAGTCTGAGAAACTATCATAACCAAGAGCAGACTAAGGGAGACATGATACCGAAATGTCTTGTGGTATCCTAGATGGAACCCCAGAACAGAAAAGGGACATCAGAGAAAAACTTAGGAAATCTGAATAAAGCATGGACTTCAGTTTAGAATTATGTATCAATATTTGTTCATTAATTGTGATAAATGCACTACAGTAATGTAAGCCATCAAGAACGGAGGAAACTGGGTGTGGGAGATATGAGAACTCTCTGTACTATCTTTGTAATTTTTCTGTGTATCTAAAACTATTCTAAAATTAAGTGCTTATTTAAGAAACCAATTGCTGATTCCACTTAATTTCAAAAAAATTAATTTATAGAACTTTTTCTTCCTTCTTCAACAATGACTTCCTGTATATCTACAATCCTGGTTACCAAATACCAGAAACTCACTCTACTGCCTTCTCACAGTTTTTCCTCTCCCACTCCCTAACATGAGGTTTTATTTCATAGTAAGAATTTGACTTTTTTTCTTAAACCTTAACCTTTCTCTCCTCTCTCTCATTAAAGTCTGAAAAGCTTACAATGAACTCTAGTATTAATGTGATTCCTTTTGTAAAATCTAACAGCAAGTATAGATTAGCAACATCATTTCTCTCTTTCCACATTGACTCTCAGGTGCTTCTCACACATTTATTCCTCCACATCAGCTTCTGATAGGTTTTCCAGTTTGTTCCCTCCTCTAGTGGTACAGAAACTCTCTCTTGGCTCTCCTTAAACACTGTGAAGAGTTGAGGTCCTTTATTTCTTCAAATGGCCACAAATAAAAAGGTCAGTTCTCAATAATAAACATGAATTGTGTAGTTAAGGATTTCCCCTGCCAGGAGAGGCAGCTAATAAAACCATCTTCTGGTGAGGACAGCAGGAAAGGAAACCTGGCATTTGTCTTTTCTTAATCATTCAATCCCTGACATTTAGCACGTTCTTTGGAACTTCTCTGGGACTGGTTTAAGATTAACCTGAATTATTTGCTAACTTTGGAAAGAAACAACCATTAAGTTCTTATTATAAATTATTGACTCAAAGTTGTATTTCAGGAATTTCTTCTCCCTAAACTTGACTTCTACAAAAAGAAATACTCACACATGTGGTGTGCAAACATACATGAGAGTGAGGGAAGACGTGTTAATAGCTACTGGCATTTGCTAATATAATACAAATCGAGGGCAAACAAAATCCCTATTGCCCTTCAAAATCTCCCAACAAGTCTGAGATAATACTGCCTCTGAAATCTTCACCATCAGAGCTGTTCCTTTAGTTTAAATGATTTCCCTTACCCGGGATCCCTGATCCTCTTGTGGTCCTAGAGCTTTTTTAAATATCAAAAATCTCTTTGTACATCATGTATTTGTCCTAAACACAGGTGCACAGGCTAAAACATCAGGTTTCTTCCTTTGTGATTGTAGTCATATCAACTCAGCGTGATGATACTCATTTCCCTCCCTTTTATTTATTTATTTATTTTTTGTCTTTTTGTGACCGGCCGCACCGCGAGCGCACCGGCCATCCTTATATAGGATCCGAACCCGCGGCGGGAGCACTGCTGCGCTCCCAGCGCAGCACTCTCCCAAGTGCGCCACGGGGTCGGCCCAGATGATACTTATTTCAAGCTAAACAAAAGCTCTATATTTTGTTCAGTAAACATAGTCTTATAAAACTTGAGGTCAAAAAAATAAAATTGTGAGAAATTGTCTGTGGTAGAAAGATTGGGAAGCACTGGGGTATAGTCCTTAAAGATGGAGTTTGACCTTCAGAAAACCCCTAGCAAAATCTGTACAATTTGGGGGAACTGAAGAAGAGCCTCTAAGGTCTCCTCTAAGCTTTTCTCATGAGCATTGATCTAACGGACCAATGAGTTACAACCTCCAGCAAAGGCAGAGGAAGGATGGAATCCAGAATAGATACTTTTTGGTGCAAGCCCAAACATCTGGAAAGCCAATATGGTGACCCAGCAAGCGGATGGAAAGGCAGTGGGGAGGAGTGAGACCCCAGGTGGCCAATGTCAGGGCAGCATGAGGACAGACTCGGGGCAGAGAGCTCCTGCACAAATATCTGCAACAAGAGAGCTGAAAGAAGGTTGGGGAGATGACAGAAAGGGGGAGTGTGGTATGCTCTTTGAGGATCAATTAGCCACCTTATCATACACATATCACTTCTAAACACACCTGAATCTCACAAGCTTAGCCATGCTTCTGTTTTGTTCTAAAATGTTAGTGATCCCAGATAAACAAGTCTTCTCATTCGATGCCTCTTTCTTGCTTAGGAGGAGCTTTGGATTCATGCAACTACCCAGAATGCCCTATCAAGTTTACAGGTTGGAATAAGAAGCATGAAATCCAGAATTATTATGAAAATCCTTAATGGAAAAGTCTAAAACAGAATACCACTTTGTTGAGGCTTTATCCAGCTTTTCAAGCACTGCCTGAATGCTAGGATTTCTTCGTGTTCTTACTTTTGTTAAATTACTATAATTCATAATCTTCCATAGAAAAATAGTTGCTTGCTGCTTACTCCACGACAAAGTAGAACTCACCTCATGCTCTTTTCCTCCCGGAGCACCCTCCTTACCCTCTCTTCTACCTGTCGAAATCAGACACATCTTTGGCTCCAACATGACACCCACCCAGGGAAGTACAGCCAACAGGAGAACAGTAGCCACAGCTGGAAATTTCCTTTCCTCCTGTAAAGTCCCCAAAAATATGTGTACCACTGATTTTAATCAACAAATATTTATTGTGCCCCTATTATGTGCACAAAACTGCCAGAGATTTTCTTAGAAATTCATAATGCACATTCCCGAGTGCAGTGAAGAAACCTGTTTAATTTGGTCTATTCTGATGTTTTCTAACTTGATTTTGGAATCCTGGGTTCCAAACACTTACTGATATCCCACAAAAGCACTTTTTTACCCCAGTGTCTTTTAACTTGACCTTGGAACCCTGGCTACTATATGTAGTGAACTTACATTGATAGATACTCGTATATTATCTCCACTGTTATAAACCCTGTATCATCGTACTCCAAGCCACACTAAAAGTCTGTCACGTAATGGATTTCTCTGATGAGCCTGAGGTCAGGGACCAGGCCTCCTTCCCTGTTGTTATCCCCAGTACCTAGCAAGTGCTAGGCACATAGTAGGAACTCAGTGAGTATGACTGGAGTAAAGGGACGGAGAGGGAGAAATCAATGTAGGAAATAACTAGCATTTATTGAGGATCTGCTTTATATCCATCAATGAGCTGGGAGCGTCACATAGATTATTTTATTCAATCCTTGTGACAAGTCCAAAAGATAAATATTGTTATCCCCATTTTGTAGAAGATTAAGTAATTTTTCCAAAGCTCACACAACCAATGAGCATGGAAGTCAGGATATTTCTGTTTTATACATTGGAGCTCTAGAACTTCATTTGAAAAATGTTTCTGCCACTTTCAAAAGTTTAAAAATCAGAGTCTATAATAGAAAATATTCTAGTAAAAAGGAAAGAACACTGAAATATTACTAAACTGGTTTCTAATCAACTAAAGAGTTTATTAACTTTAACTAAAAGTTAGTCACCATCTATAAAATATTCTATGTAACCATCCTAAGAATTTTGAAAAATAAATCATCTGTCATCTACTCTTTTAGAATTGCTGTAGGGTTTTAAATAAATGTATTATACTTTATATAAATATATGATTTGAAGGAAAAACATAAAATGAAGAAAAGACTTTTTGTTTATGCTTTATGTTTACCAGTTGCTGCAGGGCCTAAGAAAAGCATTTAATTTAACATTGAGGAATATTTTTATAACACTTCAAATCTAGTTTTATAGTTATGGTGATCAAGATATTATTCCTTATTTGAAATCTTAAAGCTGCCCCCAAGTGGATAAAAACAAGTTTTAATTTTGCAAGTCTCATCTAAAAATGTCATTACACAAAAAGCAAAATGATGCTGCACTTTCTGGCTAAAGGGCATATCTTAAAAGAACTAGAGAAAACCAATGTTGTTATTTTGCCTTTTTCCCCTATTGTTTGCAAACTAGAAGCAAGTTAAGGGTTTTGGGGTTTTGGTTTTTGGTTTTTTGGCTTTTTTTTTTTTAATCTCAACAACTAATACTCTATATTAAACAAAAAGCAGGAGGCTGGCCCTCAACACCACTTGGCTACCCTCCCTGAAATGGCCATCTAGGTGGAAGATTTCCAGAGAGTTAAGTAAACTCCTAAAGGAAAAATTGAGCCCTGTGTTCTCAAGTCTTAATAGAAACAGGACTGATGAAACAATGGCAGCTCCAGACAAAATGGAGTGGGGGATTGCCTCCACCCTCTCTCTCCCCCTCCCACTCCTCCTTTTGCCACGTGGCTCCAGAAGGAGCCCCATCACCCCAATGAGTTTTCAGTTACCACAGACCAACTCCACGCCCTGCCAGCCCATGCTCTGGCTAGTTCCCTCTTCTCTCTCAGTCATCACAGCTTATCTGCCCAAAGCCCTAATCCTTTAGAGATAGGTCTCTGCTAGGTGGCCAGCTAGATGGGGACTAATTCATGCTGAGTTAATTGGCCAAGAAAGACTTACTGTGGTTAAGTTCTGAAGCAGCAAATTTTCATTATAAGATGAGGCTTCAATATCTTAGTTCAAAAGAATAATGAACGGCATGCATTTCAGGCATGGCAGCAGTCAAAAGACAGATATTTTCGAGTAAGAAAATATTTTGGATCCCTCACAACACGAGTCCTAGCATGTACACATGATTTTAGCACTATCTTTTATCAACATCGTTCAGAATACAATGTGTTTCTCAAATTGTATTCAGCAAAACACCAGTGTTCAGTGAATAGATGTTTCACACAAAAAAGTATTCTGTGATCAAATAAGGTGGGGAAACAGAACTATGTATAGATAGCTGTATCTACCTAGAGATTCTAGCATACATTAGTATTTTTAAGGCTGTGTAAGGTGTCGCATCTGCTGTTATTTAGCCATTATTTTATTTATTGATACAATAAATATTTGAGTACCTGTGAGACACCAGGTGCTGTACCAGGTACGTGGGGATCAAACAACACACCTGCTTTCAAAACACTTACATTCCAGGCAGGCTAGGAACAAGGAACAAACAAATAAATAAGATGGTTTTGGACAGAGACATGATCTCCATAAATAAAGTAACCTAAAACGGGAGATGTCATACAGCATGTAAGGGTGGGTGGTCTGAGGAGGCGTCTACAAAAAGGAGCTCTGAAAAGAAGAGCTCTCCAGGCAGGGGACACCAGGCAAAGGTGCTGAGCCAGACGTGAGATTAGGGCATTGCCGAGACAACAGAGAAGTGGATGTGCCGGGAGGTGCATCTTGGAAGCAGAGAGGGAAGACTCGCTGGTGGAATGGGTACTGTGGGGTAAAGGAAAGAGGGCATTGAAAGTGAATCCTAGATTTTTGACTTGAACAGCCCAGAGCAAAACTCATCTATTACTGCAATGGGAATTATTTCCTAGATGTGTTTGATCACAGAACCCGTTCTTCTGCTATGCTTCTTAACAAGTCATAAAACACCAGTGCCTGTGAAGCACAGAATGGCCGGTTTACAGGTCAGGTAGACGTCACTTTGTCCTATCCTCCTGCGAGCCTTAACTCACTGCTATTCCGTAAGCAAAACTGCAAATGGGCATGCTGCCAGTATGAATCTAGCCCTCACATCTTGGGCACGAGGGGTGACAATCAGCTTTGTATCTCATGAATATTCATAAACAATTTAAAAAATTCTATTAAAAAAACATGTGGTGCCGTGAGTGGTGGATTTTAAGTTTCTTGTCACAGATTGTGTGTCAATATGTACAGGAAAAGTAAATGGGTAATTGCTCAAAAGTCAAGTCTGAAATTTGATAACATTTTAATGTGATTATTTTCACTGTGACTACAATTACTGGCTAGATTAACCCATGACTAAATAAAAATAATGGCCACCATCTACTGAGCTGTAGATCAGAGATTTTACTTACTATTTCAGTCCTAGGAAGCAGGTATCACTGTTACTGGGCACTGTTACTAGGCTCCTGACTGAGGCTCCCCAAAATTTGATACCAGGCACACAGCTCTGGTGCCTGCCCCCTTCCAAAAACAAAAACACAAAAGTTAAATGTTGCTGAAAATGGAGGTCAGCTTTTATTCAGGAATACCAGTGATCCAAAGAGAGATGTTAGGCTAACCCATCTCCCCAGTAAACCTGAAGGAGAGTGGCCGGACTAAAGCCATCTCCCCACTAAACCTGCTTTACTGAGGGGTTTTTTAAGAGGAGGCTGAGAGAACAGAACATGGGGAATGAACACCAGGAGGGAGAGGCACGTGAGCAGCAAGGGCTTCATGCATCTCCGTCTGGTTTCTGTTTCCACCTTTGCTGGTATCTCAGGGTCTGGGAAGTACGTGCAAATCTGCAGCTTCAAGCTGGCTGGAAGATGACTTTACATTTATGTAAATAATGTCATCCTGCCCCATAACCAAGGTTCAAAATATCAAATAACCATGGGAAAAGAGGGAACTCAGATAAAGGCATGCCAAGAAAAAATCTGTTTTTTTTTTTTTAATCTTTTAGAGCCCTTGGGATTTTAGGTCCTGACATGGCTTCAGCCTTGCTCACTCCAATATCACTACATTAATTTTCTAGAGGGAGACATAGCCCAAAGTCACAGAAGCAGGAAGGGACAAATATCTATCTATATTTAATCCTGGTTTTGTTTTTCCCCAAAATTAGAATTTCAGGGATCCAGAGTCCAAAGCAGAGTTTACAATCAATCAAATAGCAAAGGTAAGTGCGAGAGAAAAGCAAAACAATTTCATCTAGTTTACTAAGAGTTAACAATTAATTGTTTCAAATCTCATTTTCCTCTAGATTCAGTTTAACTGCTGAAAATAATGAAAACATCGACAAAGACACAGAAAATTCACCAAGAAAGTAAGATGTTTATTTCAGGTGGTAAGTTTTCTAACCAGGGTAGGTTTTATTTAAATCTAAAAAGCAAAACTAAACAAAAGTGTGACATGCTGGAAAAAACATGGGGGTGGGGGTAAAATAAGGAAAGAAATAACTGCCTGAGACAGTCAGAAGTCACCCAGGAAAGGAACTTCCAGGACTTGATATGTCTATGAACTGGTGTGTTCCAGAGAGAGCCAAAGCAGGCTGCTCCTTTAAACAGATGTGCCCTCTCTGGTCATCTGCCAAGGTCACTTTGAACAAGATGCCCTTCCACCTGAACTCAGTCTTCTGGCAGTCACAGTACTCACAGTTCTTCATCATCCTCTTCACTCTGGAGGATCATACATATAAATAATTCAAGTGCTTCTGTCTACTCCAGCTGTGTTCACAGTATGAGAGAGTGTGGTCCAGAATTCCTAAGAGGACCCTACGTTTTCTTGTGAGTAGAGGAATCTGTTGTACACCAATGCATGTGAACTAGGCCCAGTACAATCTTCAAATTTAGTCTGCAAATCTAAATTAAAAGTTATATCAGCATCTCTTATGGCTCCAGCTGTAGCTTCAGGATAAAGGTTAGAGGAAATAAAAGGAGTAAAAAGAACACTAGCTTTTGTTTTTTATTGTACTATAGTTTTTTGGGCTTTTGTTTTGTTTTTTTTAGCATCTGTAGCAACTAGCACTGATGATAGCTGAAAGTTACAAATTTTATGTAGAGTCTTAATTTTGCCTTTATTACTGGAAGTGCAGTTCTAATTTTTTTGAGTGACTCTTTGTTAGGTTAATCCAATTAAATCAATATTTACTATATTTAGTGATTGCTCTGTACCAACCATCACTAGACGCTGTGAATACTGTGATCCCAGTCTCTTCTCTCCCTCTCTCTCTGTCTCTCTCTCTCTGCCTGTATATTTATAATTAGGTCTAACCTTCCTCTATTTATGTCTGACTCATTCTCTAAGATTCCTTTGAAATTCAGTCTTTCTCTTCCAAGTACTCAAGCCACTTAACATGATCTAATTTGCACACTTAAAGAGATGTTCCATGGTCCACCATCCAAATCAAACTATGAAATAAGACAGGGACAGTGTGACCACATGCCACCCCAGAGGCACTTAAATCATACCTACATGCTCTGGTTCACCAAGATCTGATTTCCAACAAATAGTTGTCGGAATTCAAATTGTTCCTATTTTCAGGAAAACTCAACAGAAGCCTTGTAATGCTGACTCACATCTCCCTGTGTGTCTATGGAGTGATTTGTCCCCTCAAGACTGACTTGGAGTGGGGTCAGAGGCTCGGCTGGCCCTGCGTCTCCTAATGTGATGGGAACTGCACAAGAGACCTATGCCGAGAGAGAGAAAAAAAGAAAGAGCCAAGAAAAGAAAAATAGAGAGAATGCACATTTGTACCTATGAGTATTTAAAGAGGTAGAGGCCATTTTATGAGGTATACGGTTATGAGGACTTGACACCCAGTTGGCCCTACAATCCAAGGTCAGCCAGTAATTTGCTTTCTGCAAACCTTCATCGCCTGCTTTGAATATGCATTGTCCAGATATGCAAATTACTATTTATACTGCAAACCTTCATCACCTGCTTTGAATATGCATTGTCCAGATATGCAAATTATTATTTGTCTATTAACCAAGGGCATTAAATAAGCACTCCTTCTGAAAATCTTAATTTTGATTAGAATTAGACATGCAGCTGCACAGGTCTCCAGTGTACTTCTTGAAGCCATGTATATTCTTTTCTATTGGATGCTAACCTAGGATCTTGGGAAAGGCTGGTGAGGCTTCTATGAGTTTGAAGTGCTTTTGTTTTGCATTTTCTTTCATGAAACTGGGATGTTCAAGTGTTTGTCTTGGCTATCAGTGAAAAGGTTTTAGGATTATATTTTTAAAAATTCAAAATTAAATAAAGCATTATAAATTCTAAATCCCTACTAAGTCCCTTCTGAATACTGAATCCCTAGTAGGAACAAAATGTAGCAAAAATACTAACACAACCAAAGTTTTTGATGTTACCAAAGTCACAAAGGGGAAAGGGGGCATCCCTCTGCAATTTAAAGACAAGTGACATTTTTGCCAACATTACAGTAGTTTCATCATCCTGACAGCTACTGTTAAATAAGTGTTTGCTTCACTCCAAGTGCAGAGCTTTGTGCTTGTATATACTCTCTCTCCTGTTTTTCCAAATAAACCCATGAAGAGGTTTTATTCTCCCAACTCACAGAAGATTAAAACTAAAGCTTAGGGAGGATAAGCAAATTACCCATGGTGACACAACTCCAGTACAGAGCAGAGATAAACCCCAGTCTGTCTCACTCCACCACATGTGATAACCAAAAATAAAAAACAACAAAACCCACAGGAAGGCGATTAGGTTGCCATAAGCACTTAAGCTTGAGTAAGGAAGCTAACTCTCTCCCCTTTAGGAGCTTATAATTTAGGACAGAGTTCATCTCAGAATGTGTCTCCCAGACCAAAGGTAAATTTCAGGGTTAAGCCAGAGCAATAGCCACACTGGCCCTTGGACTTTCCACTTTGGCCCTTGCAGATGCTTCTTTTCAGAATTTCACTTTGGCACTATTAACTCAGCTGATGTGCGAATAAGCCACCACTTGGAAATTCCTATCGTGTTTAATATTGGAAAGTGCGGTGGTATTGAGGATGTGGGTCACTGTTTCATACGGTTCTTTAGGAAGACTCAGAGCAAAAATTTGTCTCAGGTTAAAACAACAGGAAAAACATGTGCCTCTCCTGAGCAACAAGTATGTTTCTGTGGATATTGTAAACCTTGTGACTGATCATGTTTCCCATTCTGCTTTGACAGCTGGGAAGCCTAAGACCAAGCCTAAGAACTGACTATGAAAAGTTGTGCAGAACATTAGGGTCTGCTTCAAGTGCTAATAATAATACTCCTCTGGCTTAAAATTACTACCCTAACCTTTTTTTCCCTTTTTCCTCATTACTTTAAATTTTTCTTCCCATGGCATTTATTGCAGACATTTACGTAATGCTTTTCAACCCCTATTGAGAAGAGAGGCATTCATACATTTATCTCAGTGTGTAATAGAATCTTTGTATTGGCAACTGGAACGGGTAATAGCCCCCATTAGACTGAGAGCCCCTCAAGGACAGGGAAGATGTCTTACTTATCTCTGCATCCTAGATACATACACTCTGTTTGGCATATAGTCAGCACTTAATAAACAGCTACTGAAGTGAATTGAATTGAATCTTGAAATATCCCCAGAGAATCTTTGGAAGAGTCTGAAAAACTGTTTAGAGCTTTGAACTACTGTCTCAGCACTTCAGTCCTCATTAGGTAAGGGAGCTTTTTGTTCACATTCTGACTCTTATCATAAGTGGAAAGAAAAGACTCTGTTAATACAGTCTAAGTCTTAAAATGCCAGTGCCCCTAACAGAATATGCATAACACAGTGTGCCTAATACAATGCCTCTAAACACACCGCACCTCACAGGGCACCCTACATATCCTACAGACTTAATAAATGTTTGCTGAATAAATGTTGAAAACTAAAGATCATATGTCTTTTGTGCACAGGAGTAAGAAAATGCTTTCTTCCCATTTCTGTCTTTGACTTGCCCCAATAATCGCTGCTGAGGAGATGAAGCATCCCGTGGGACTAAAAACTAAGATATTGGGCTCAGATACTCTTGGGTTCAAATCTCAGCTATGGCACCAACCAGCTTTGCAACCTTGCCTCTCTTAAGTAAGCAAGTTATCTAAGCCTTTGTTTGCTCACCTTTCAGTGGTGATTAATAATAACACCTACTCATGGGATTATTGAAAGGACTTAATGTATAATCTGCTCAGTGCACTTTGCCCAACAATATGTTGTGAGTACTCGGTAAATGGGGGCTGTCACACATTTTCTTACTTTCATTCCAAAGTCAAACATCAAATGTGTACCCTTAGAAAAATGAATTGCGAGTAACATGCTTGAGAACACAACACCCTCTATTTCAATCCCTAACCTCATCTCAAACTTGCTCAGTCCACCCTCCTTCCCCAAATCCCATGTGAGATTTCACCCCCCTCCCTGCTACGGAGAGTTGCTGTGCAAGAGGACAAGAAGGGAATAAGGCTCATTAGTAGATGACTTCAGAATCCTCTCGACGTACTGGAAATAATTGAAAATTGACAGGGCTTCTCAACTGTTTCAAAGAGATATTGAGAAATGGGATTTGAATTTAAAGCAAGCATCATTAACAAGATTGAAATATTTGGGAGCCTCATGGATGATTTCTGAGGATTACATTTAGAAAAACAAACACTCTTTTAAATGAAGCATGGATCAAATGTATAAGTTAGAAATAATTCTATGCTTTGAAAGATAAATCTCTTCAAAGAGATTAAAATATGTTTGCCTTTAATTAAGTGCTTATGCAAGACACTGTACACTTACCTACATAGAATTCAAGCTTACGGGCCTACAAGTTGATGATTATTATAATCTACTAGAGCCTCGTCCTCAAGTCACCACAAATCCATCTGAGTCCTCTGTATACTCTATATGCATGCAGGGGAAACAGAACAACATTAGCATCATTTCTACGCAAAGGCCAACTCTGCATTTAGAGACAGGATGAAAGGATCACTTAATACACAATTGCCCAACAGGCTTGGGGTCTTCTGAGCCCAAGAATGTCTGTCCCTGGGAACTTTGACTTCAAGGTCATGAGCTCCTTTGCCAGGAGGAGCTTTGCAGCTGCATACACGGGGGTATAAAGAACTCACATTCAGATTCTTTGGGTCCATCTCATTCTTAAGGAGCCAAATTGAAGGTTTTGCATATCCATCTCCCCAGCCCATAACCCCAAATGTAAGCTCATTCTCCAGGCTCAAAAACAGCACAGACATTGTTGTTTTCTACACTATAGTTGTAAATGAGCAAATCGAATGACTGCACCAGCTGCAGTCCTCCCTGCGCCTACGAGGAGCTGCAGCATGAAATGTGAGGGCAGCACTCTGAGCTGGTCATGCTCCTCCCAAAGGGCGAGTCTGTCAGTACTGAAAGACGGCTTGTAATTGCGAGTTTACACTTGGGGTCCCATATATCACACAGTGGTTAAGAGCATGGACTTGAAGACTGACTGCCTGGGTTAGAACCACTATATGACCTAGGGCAAGTCACTTTCCTTTCCATGCCTCACTTTCTTTAACTGTAGAGAGGGGATAATAACAGACATTACTTCAGAGGGTTGTTATGATGGTTAAATAATGAATATTTGTTTGTGTGTTAGTCTGCTTGGGCTGCCATAACAAAATACCATAGACTGGGTGGCTTAAACAACAGAAATTTATTTTCTCACATTTTGGAGGCTAGAGTCAAAGATTAAGGTTGTGGAAAGGTTTGGTATCTGGTAAGGCTTTTCTTCCTGCCTTGCAGACAGTCACCTTCTCACTGTGTCCTCGCACTGTGAAGAAAGAGTGATCTCTCTCTCTTCCTCTTCTACAAAGGCACTAATCCCATCATGAGCACCGCCCCCCCCCCATGATCTCATCTAACCCTAATTACCTCCCAAAGGTGCCATCTCCAAATACAGTCACATTGAGGTTAGGGCTGCCACATATGAATTTGGGGTGGGGGGTGGGACACAAATCAGTTCACAGCAATACATATAAAGGGTTTAGATCAGTGCCTAGCATGCATTAAGTACTAAATGAATGTTAACTACTATTACTCTTGTGCCACACACACTTCATACATGGTCTCACTTAAAAATCACAGCAGTGCAGACACAACTATATCCTCTTGATGTGAGGCAGCTGAGCTCAGAGAGTTATCTGCCTTGACCTTGGGGTGGCAGAGCTGACTTAACCTTAGTGTGACTTGAAAGGCAATGTGCTTTCTGTTTTACTACACAGATTTTTCTTCTAAAAATTTTTTGAACTAATGCTATAAATTTTTTCTATCATTTTTAGTTCTTAAAGTATCCACATTTTTAAAATATTTGTATAGAAGCATGATATCTAGTCTTACAAATACCCTTCTTTTTGTGAAAGGAAATCTTCATGGCTTAACACCAAGAAGGTCCATCTTTCACTCACACTACATGTCCCACCACGGTTAGGCAGGAAAGTTCTGCTCATCATCATCACTCAGGAACCCAGGCTGGAAAAGCATCCACCATCTCTGAACTTGCAGGTCACTGTGCAGGGGATGACAGGAACTCCGATGGCCTCACATCAACAGCTAGATGTTCCAGCCCAGAAATGATGTGCATCTCTGTGCACGACTCCTCGGCAAGAACCCACCCAACCACAAAGTGGCCGAGAAGTACAACCCTACCATGGGCCTAGAATGGAAGAAAACCAGAAAGATTTGGGGAAAAGCATCACAACATAATGTCTGACAGTCAGATTCTGAAGCATAGTTTTTCTAACACTGAAATGGGATTAAAGACATTTCTATAAAACACAGAAAAAAATCGTCTAACTTAATTCCAGTTGATTGGATGTTTTTTGTCTTTCCCTCTTGACTAGTAGCTAAAAGAAGTATAATTATCCTTCCAACTCCTACCCAAGCCACCAACTGAGCAAAGGAAAAGAACCAACTATTACCTTATAAGGGATGGGTAGAGGGGGTGGAGAATGGCGAAGAAGCCAAAGAGAGGAGCTTCATTCTCTATAGTCAATGGATACTGTGAGGAATTCTCTAAATCTGGGTCCCAAGCAATCAAGGACTCCAGATGCTTCACAAGAGATGTAGGAGACCAAGGAGTACTCATAGATAAAATAGAGAACCTATGCATCAGCCAAGATTTATCCGCCAATAAAGTAGTATAAAAATAATAAAGTGACATAAAAATAAACCCAGACCAGAATTCATAGGAATAGCTCCTACAAAAAAATTTTTGCCTGAGGCGATATTTTTGTTTGGTTTGGTTGAAGACTATCGCTGCTGGGGTTAGGAAGATGTGAATTCCACCCCCCATCTGTGTGAGCTTCGGCAAGTTACTTAATATCTTTGAAACTCAACTATAAAATAGGGTGGATGACAAAAGTTTACTGTGATGGTTAAATGAGAGAATGTATATAGATAACATGATGTTGGGCACATAATACAAACATAATAAATATTAGCCATGATTTTCATTTTTATTGTTGTTATTATCGTGTTGATAAAAATGCCAAAAGCCAAAGGGAAATATGGATCCATTATTCAGATGCCCAATCAAATAAATATTTTTTAAATCTACAATATATATCCCATCACTATCTTGTTCCTGATCTTAAGGCATAAATTTTCACAGTTTCACCGTTCAGTACAATGGTAGCTATAGATTTTTTATAGATGCCCTTTATCAGGTTGAAAAAGTTCCCTTCTATTCATGAATGGGTGCTAAATTTTGTCAAATGCTTTTTTTTTTTTTAATCTATTGAGATGATCACATGGTTTTTCCTTTTTAAGTTTATTTGGATGGTAAATTATACTGATTATTTCAAAGGTTAAACTGACATTATATTCATGGAATAAGCTTTGCTTGATCATGATGTATTATTATTTTTATGTGGTGTTGAATTCAATTAGCTGAGATTTATTTTTATGTATGTTCACAAGGGATATTGGTCTCAGGTTTACTCCTTGAGTGAATTTTGGTAATCAGTGTCTTGGAATGTGTCACACAGATCATCTTTCAATTTCTTAGCATAAAGTTGTTCCTGATATTTCCTTATTATTGTTTTTACATCTCTAGTATCTGTAGGGAAGTCTGATATTGGTAATTTATATTTTCCCTTTTTTTCCTTCTCAGTAGAGGTTTATCTATTTTCTTAAATTTCTCAAAAACTTAGCTATGGTTTACTTGATTTTCTCAATTGTTTTTCTGCTTCCTGGTTCATTTATTTTTGCTCTTACCTTCATTATTTCCTTTACTCTGCTTGCTCTGCTTATAATTTGCTCTTCTTTTTCTAGTTTCTTTCATTTTAGACCTTTATTTTTAATATAGGCATTTAGTTCTACAAATTTCCTTCTGAGTGCTAGGTTAGCTACTTTAGCAAAACTTTTGACATCTTATGTTTTATTTTTATTCAATTGAAAGTAGTTTCTAATTCACAATGTTTGTGATCACCGATATTGTTGGATTAAAATATACTATCTGTTGGTTTTCTGTTTGTCCCATCTGTTCTTCATTCCCTTCTATGTCTTTTCTTTTCTACTTTAGGATTGAGTATTTTTTTATTTCTTTTTATCTCCATTGTTAGCTGATTAGCTATAACCATCGTGTTAATTTACAGATTGCTTTAAGGTTTATAATATACATCTTTAACTCATTATAGTCTAGTTTCAAGTCATATGACTTTTTATTTTTGCTTTATCGCCGCAAATTCAAGATATATAAAATGCTTCTCTCCTATAGAAATGAAATATTGAATTAAACTGGGAAATATGGCGCTCAGAAGATTAACTTGGTTTTCTTTTCATAAATTGCAAACTTAGTTATAATATGAAACTGACTTTTATCTGTAGGGGTTTTTTTAGTTATTTTTATTTTTTTCACTAATTTCAATCACCATGGGAAATTGTTTACATTCTAAAATATTTCTGCTATGTTTATATTATATTTTTAATATATTCTCAGAGAATTTTTAAACTAGAAAAAGTCTTAACCATTCTATAATGATTTTTCTATGTGTATTTTTCCACATAACAAGTAGACCTAGAGAGGTTTTTGGGTGCAATATAACACAGTTACCCAGAGGCAGAGTAAAAGCCAGAATCCACTTCTTTCATTAAATCACTGATGTACTAAGCAATCAACTCTTGATCCCAACTGAGTGCTAGGCACTGCTCTAGACATCTTCTGCAAGACTATTTTCTTTCTTACCTTAGTGATGTTCATACTCTTACAGAAGTCACAGTCATAACACATAATTAGAATGCAGTATGGAAAATGCAACAGGACACAGTGGGAATAAGATGGGAGCAATTTTGCTGTGTCTGCTGTTACCAAAGCCATAACTGTATTTTTTCTCTTAAATTTTACCTACCAAGTATTTTTTTAACTTTTTATTAATATAACATACATACAGAAAAAATATGTAAATCATTTTCATAAAATGAGTACACCCATGTATTTAGCACCAAAATTAAAAAAATAAATAAATAAACAGATTATCAGCACCTGAGAAGCCTCTTTAAGTCATATCATCTCCCAAGGTTATTAATAACATGATTAATTTTACCTGGGGAAACAGAGAAAATCATCCCCCAGGAGGGGCCACATAGAGGTAAAGAAAGACAAAGGTTTCAAAGGAAAAGTGATGGAGGATTACATACATGTTCAGGATAATTATCCGTGGCTGCAAAGATCAATAACAAGGGCTGAAACCTTCTAAAATCTTCTAATATTCATAGTGTGAAGATTGTCAGAATCAAAACGGAGTCACCTGCATTAGGAAAAAAATAAAATAAAAACCCGGTCAAGAAGAGCCTGGGAAGACCATGAAGGGAGGGTTCTCGTGCACAAAAGCCTGGTGACAGAAATTATCACAAAGGACTCCGCAAAACCACAACCTTACACAAAGGCCATCGCAACCTTACGCTAAAAATTTTCTGCTAGGACGTCTACCCAGCAGTTGAACAGTCTGTTCAACCTTGAACTTGTGTCGCCCTTATTATTGATCCTTATATCCAAGGATAATTATCCTAAACAATTATGTAATCCTCCATGACTTTTCCTCTCAAACCCTTTGTCTTCCTTTACCTCCCTGAGTATGCACATACATAGTTTACTATGGCATGCGTCTTCCCATTGCAATGTCACATTCTTCGAGAGAACCTCTCTGTTTGTTATTCAGGTTAACAAAAGATTCCACAAAGATCTCTTCTATGTGATTAAATATGAGATATTACTATACAATAAAATGTACACATCTGCATAATTTGAATGACTCGTGTTTCAAAGATTAAAAAATATCATCAGAGGGTTTTCAATTTACAACTTTCCCTAAGGCACATATACGCTTTTATAATCATTCCATGGATTATTCTTTAAACAATAGCCAATGCAACATCTAAAAGCTTCAGGGTACAACACTGATGACTCTAGTTATCAGACATAAACAGAGTCTTATCTCATTGGGAGATCAACTATTTGATCCTCCCTTTATCTTTCAAGATATTTAAAATCAGTGAGTAAAACAGAAACCTATCATAATGGTTAATTCTACAAATTTTTTCCTCCCTCCCCCCAAAAATATGTTGACACTAACAAGACAATGTGGTGAGAAAGTGCAGATGTTCCTTGGGAAAATGATTCTGATAGTAAACATTCTGAAGAGTCTGCTTTTAGAGTACTGACGGGTTCCTTTTTTTCCTGGTTTATCATTTTTGATATCAAGCTGGTTTTTCTTGAGTTACATGAACAACTTTAGTCTTTTGGGTTTGATCTTTTGGTATGTAAGGGAAGGGGAAAAAAGGAACAGAATAGAAATAATATCTAATGCCATGAAAATGCTTATGCCCCAAAATACCTGGAGCATTTAAATATCTACTCTAATAAATATATTATAGGGTGGCTGCGAACACCAACCCTAATTAATTATTAAATTAATTCCTAATGTAGCTAAATTTTCTTTTAAATTAGCGCTAAGAAATGAACATATAAATCCTAATAGAGGATGAAAGAACGAGAAATGAGAGATTTCTGGGGACGATCCGGTTTGATTCCTACTGCTTGTCCCTTGGTTATATTCACAGAACCAAATGTGCCTTTCATTCCTCATTAGACCTTTTTCATTGAAAACAAATCGGCACTGCTTCACAGATTTTGGAAGCCCACCATTCAAACAATTAGCTAAGAAGTCATCAAAACCAGAAGCTATAATATTAAGTTTATGTGCAAAATGCTAGTCACTGCCTAATTTTATCTCACTCCAAAGGCCCCAGTTAGTTGTTATGGCTGAGGATAACAATATGTTTGTGGGTTTGATAAACATATGAATCTTGTTAAGTCCTATACAGGTAGTTCTAGCTTCACAAAATAACTGTATTATTCAAAAGATGCCTGCAAGAGTTGGCTGCTACAATAATTTTCCTTACAGTTATGGGAATTTTTTCCCGCATCCAGAGTGCAAAATGTACTTCGATGTCACTGATTTAGGGTTATCTCAGAAAGACAGTCCATGGTACTTCAAACTTGAGAATAACGTTATTCTCATGTTTTTGAATGATGTATTTATTTTTCTTCCAGATGTTCCGGCTCAAGAAAGAATCTTTGGCACTTCCTTCATACCGAACTTTTACCTCTAGAACATAGCACTTGACAAACATAAACCCATGAACTATTTGAAAAAGGTTTAAATAGATCTTAACACAATTACACCAAAGATCTTGAGTTGTGGCTCGACACTTGCTGCCTACCATCTGGCCCAATCTAATGGTCTCAGAATCCATCACCAAATTTTCTCCCTTCCTGAGCATAAAATCAATAACTTCCAAGTTATAATATGACATGTATGTTTCTCCTTCCTCGGTGTTATTCCAACATCTTGGCTATATGCTAACTCCACCGGGCATGAATGAGGCCTGCAGAGGCCAAGGCAGAGAGCTGTCTGGTTAACCTGCCTAGGCATCTGCTTCCCTCATAGTCTTCTGCCTCAGTCTCCTCAGGGAAGTGCCTTCCAAAATCCTTTTTCACTCCAGTTCTCACATACAAGTGCTGTGCTTCCAGACTTTTTAAAAGTCTCACCTGTGTGTATGATGGTGAAAACTCATCTTTGAATTAATCCCCAAATTGGGAGCCCACATTGTAAAAGTGGAGCCATTCAATCAGATCACTTCATCATTCCCAGCCATTTTATTAATTAATAAAATAAGCATCTTAGCACATATATACTCTTGGCAGGTAGAATTAAGAACAAATGTTTATGCAATAAGTGCTTTTAAATTAATTGCTCGGGAGGACTGCTGCTGGTGGCCAGTCATGGGGGCTGACCGCCACTTTGCCCTTGGCAAGAGAGGCTGCCTCGTTTATAGGCAACAGCTTTGAAGTGTGGAGCAGGAAAAGAACTGTTTCTTAGCTGCAGCGGCCAGCTGCCCTATTCAGGATTCGAGGTTTCAGGCCGGCATAAAAGAAGATTCCTGGGAGCGCCCAAGCCGCACCGTGGGACCGAGTGAGCAGCCCAAGGCAGCAGCAGCCGAGGACAGGGACAGCGACTACGCGGAGGCAAAGAGGGAGCTGCCCGGCCCAGCCCAGCCCCATGAGTGACCCCCAGCCAGGCCCTGCTCAGGGGGATGGATGCCCGCACAGCTTCCACCTGCCCCACCAAGCCACTCACTGGCCCGGGGGCTGCCTCCATTTTCTCAGGTGGTGGCGGCTCCGACCCGGCTCGCCCAAGCCAGTCCTCCTCGCCTGGCTCGGCTCCTCACTGAGCCTTCCCACTTGCTTGCCACGGCACAGGGCCTGCAGTCCAGCCTCCCCTCCAACTCCCTCTGCGGTTTTCTGGCGGGGCTGGTGGTGTGGGGCATCCCTGGCCAGTGTCCGGAGGGCAAGGCAGTACAGGCTGGGCCAACTGTCACTCCAACGCACCCTGGGCTCTGACCCCAGTAAATTTCCTGTTACTGGGAGGCAGATACCATCTCTGCTGCCACCAGTTCGGAAAAATGCCTAACCGATTTCTGATTAGGAATAGTGTGGTCGGAGCATTCCCGAGTTCGCTTGAACCTGCCAGAGAACTGACTGCGGGTGGGCACCGGAGTCGGTGGGGACTCAAAGGTGAACTGTGTGCTGCAGGCTCCACCCCAGGAGCTCATGCTCTGGTGTGGGAGATAAGACAAGTACACAAATAACTGCGATACCAGGAGGAAGGTGATAAGTCCCGAGAAAGATCTACACAGTGCTACAAAGGCACCTAGAGTGACCAGTCGTCTGCGCCTAGCAGAAACCTGGTAGACTTCCTGGACGAGGCGGGGCCGAGCAGGGTCTTGAAGGCCCGGCCAATAGATGAGGGTTGCAGAAGACACGTCCCAGCCCAGCCCAGTGCGCACAGAGTGGGGAGACGTCTGGCTAGGGAGGCGGAGACTCGGCAGAAACCACACACCCTGTGGGGCCGCCACTGCACCACTGCGTGATCCAGCAGCCCGGGCCAGAGTGCACAGAACAGGGAGAAGTCTTGCACGGGAAGTGGAAGCTCAGCAGAGACCACACACCCTGTGGTACCGCCCCGTGATCCAGCAGCCCAGCAGAGTCCAAGCTGACAAGGGAGGTGGCTCCCCGGAGAGGCCCAAGACCCGAGGCAAACACTCACACAAGGCACTAGAGGCCAACTGAGCAGCCATGGAGGGAGCCATACCAAATTGGTAACCACAGCAACATCTTAGTTAGTCAATACTCTCAAACCGGTGGACTGTGAAACCCCCTGCCACAATGAATAAACATCAAAAAAAAGATACCAGAAATACAAAAAATCAAGAAAGTACACCACCAAAAGTTAATAAATCTCAAACTCTAGATCCTATAGAACAAGAATCCCTTGAAATGACAGACAAGGAATTTCGAGGGATAATTCTAAGGAAACTGAATGAGATACAAGAAAACTCAGCTAGACATCATGATGAAACTAGGAAAAGTATACAGGACCTGAAAGAGGAAATGTACAAGGAAATCAATGCCCTGAAATAAAATGTAGCAGACCTTGCCGAACTGAAAAAGTTATTCATCAAAATAAAAAACACAACGGAGAGTTTAACCAGCAGGCTTGTCGAAGTTGAAGAGAGAACCTCTGAACTTGAAGATGGGCTGTTGAAATAACACAAGCAGACAAAAAAAAGAAAAAAGAATCAAGAACATTGAAGAAAATCTGAGAGAGATATCAGACAACCTTAAGCGCTCAAATATCCGAGTCATGGGTATTCCAGAAGGGGAGGAAAACAGAGATTGCATTGAAAACATATTCAACCAAATAGTGGCAGAAAACTTCCCAGGTATAGGAAAAATCACAGATCTTCAGATCCAGGAAGCTCAACGATCTCTAAAGGTATTCAATCCAAAAAGGCCTTCTCCAAGACATGTTATAGTCAAATTAGCAAAACTCAGAGACAAAGAGAGAATCTTAAAAGCTGCAAGAGAGAAGCATCAAATCACCTATAAGGGAGCCCCAATCAGGCTAACATCACACTTTTCATCACAAACCCTAAAAGCTAGAAAGGAATGGGATGATATATTCAAAGTAATAAAAGACAAAGATTGCCAGCCAAGAATACCCTGCAAGTCTATCCTTCCTAAATGAGGGGCAAATAGTATATTTCTCAGACAAACAAAAACTGCGGGAGTTCACTACCACAAGACCACCCTTACAAGAAATCCTCAAGGGAGTACTGGGTTTGGTTCCTGAAAAATAACTACCACTGCCATAAAAACCCAAGAAAAATCAATACCCACTAGTATAATAAAAATGGCATTCATGAAGAGAAAACAACAAACAAAAACGCTATCTAAAACCTAAGGAACCAACAAACACAGAAACCAAACAGTAAATCAGAAAGCAAGGAACAAAAGACACCTAAGACAACCAAACAACCAATAAAATGCTAGGAATAAATCAACACCTTTCAATAACAACTCTTAATGTAAAAGCCTTAAATTCCCCAATCAAAAGACACAGACTGGCTGACTGGATTAAAAAGGAGGACCCAACTATATGCTGCCTACAAGAGACCCACCTCACCCATAAAGATCCACATAGACTAAGAGTGAAAGGATGGAAAAAGATTGACCATGCAAACAGAAAAGGAAAACGAGCTGGAGTAGCTATTCTTATATTGGACAAAATAGACTTTAAACTAAAAACCCTAAAAAGAGACAATAGGGACACTACTTAATTATAAAAGGACTGATCCATCAAGAAGACATAACAATCATAAATATGTACGCACCCAATGTTGGAGCAGCTAGATTTATAAAACAAACTCTATTAGACCTTAAGAAGGAAATAGACACTAATACTGTAATAGCAGGGGACCTGAACACCCCACTGTCAATATTAGACAAATCATCTAGGCAAAGAATCAGTAGAGAAACACAAGATCTAAACAATACTCTAGACCAATTGGAATTGGCAGATATATATAGAACATTCCATCCAACAACCTGAGAATATTCATTCTTCTCATCAGCACATGGATCATTCTCCAGGATAGATCACATATTAGGTCACAAATCAAGTCTCAATAAATTCAAAAAAATTGGAATTATCCCATGTATCTTCTCAGACCACAATGGATTAAAACTAGAAATTAATAACAAATGAAACTCTGAAAACTATACAAACACATGGAAATTAAACAGCATTCTACTTAATGACATATGGGTCCAAGAAGAAATCAAGCAGGAAATCAAAAAATTTATTGAAACTAATGAAAACAATGATACATCATACCAAAACCTGTGGGATACTGCAAAAGCAGTATTAAGGGTGAAATTTATTGCATTAAATGCTCACCTCAGAAGAATGGAAAGATGGCAAATGAACAACTTAACACTTCACCTTAAAGCACTAGAAAAACAAGAACAATCCAAACCTAAAGTTAGCAGACGGAAAGAAATCATTAAAATCCGAGCAGAACATAATGAAATTGAAACCCGAAAAACAATACAAAAGATCAATGAATCAAAAAGCTGGTTTTTTGAGAAGATAAATAAAATTGACAAACCATTAGCATGGCTAACAAAAAAGAGAAGAGAGAAGATTCAAATAACAAAAATCAGAAATGAAAAAGGCGACATTACAACTGATTCATCTGAAATACAAGGAATCATTTGAGACTACTATAAACAACTATACGCCAACAAATTTGAAAATCTGGAGGAAATGGATAAATTTCTGGACACACACAAGCTCCCAAAACTGAACCATGAAGACGTAGAAAATTTGAACAGACCAATAACAATAAAGGAGATTGAAGCTGTTATCAGAAGGCTCCCAACAAAGAAAAGCCCAGGACCAGATGGATTCACAGCAGAATTTTACCAAACATTCAAACAGGAATTGACACCGATTCTTTACAAACTATTCCAAAAGACAGAAACAGACGCAAATCTCCCAAACTCATTCTATGAAGCAAACATCATCCTGATACCAAAACCAGGTAAAGATATAACCAAAAAAGAAAACGACAGGTCGATATCCTTGATGAATATAGATGCAAAAATCCTCACTAAAATATTAGCAAACAGAATACAGCAGCACATACGTAAAATTATTCACCACAATCAAGTGAGATTCATCCCAGGGATGCAAGGTTGGTTCAACATACGCAAATCAATAAATGTGATACACCATATTAATAAAGTCAAACACAAGGACCATATGATCATCTCTATAGATGCTGAAAAAGCATTTGATAAAATTCAGCACTCATTCATGACAAAGACCCTCTATAAGTTAGGTATAGAGGGAAAGTATCTCAACATAATTAAAGCCATACATGACAAACCCACTGCCAATATCATCCTGAATGGGGAAAAGCTGAAAGCTTTTCCTTTAAGAACAGAACTAGACAAGGATGCCCACTCTACCATTCCTATTCAACATAGTGTTGGAAGTACTAGCCAGAGCAATCAGAGAAGAGAAGGAAATAAAGGGCATCCAGATTGGAAAAGAGGAAGTCAAACTGTCCCTGTTTGCAGATGACATGATCCTATATATCAAACAGCCTAAAACCTCTACCAAAAAACTCTTGGAATTGATAAATGATTTCAGCACAGTAGCAGGATACAAAATCAACACCCAAAAATCAGTAGCATTTCTTTTCTCGAATAGTGAACATGCCTGCCCATTTACAATAGCCCCCAAAATATAAAATACTTAGGAATTGAGTTAACCAAGGAGGTGAAAAATCTCTATAATGAGAACTACAAACCACTGCTGAGAGAAATTAGAGAGGATACAAGAAGATGGAAAGATATCCCATGCTCTTGGATTGCAAGAATCAACATAGTGAAAATGTCCATACTACCCAAAGTGATATACAAATTCAATGCAATCCCCATCAAAATTCCAATGACACTTTTCTCAGAAATGGAAAGAACTATCCAGACATTTTTGTGGAATAATAAAAGACCACACATAGCCAAAGCAATGCTGAGCAAAAAAAATAAAGCTGGAGGCATAACACTACCCGACTTTAAGCTATACTACAAAGCTATAATAACCAAAACAGTATGGTACTGGCATAAAAACAGACCACACTGATCAATGGAATAGAATAGAGAACCCAGAAATCAACCCACACACTTACTTCCATCGGATCTTTGACAAAGGCACCAAACCTATTCACTGGGGAAGGGACTGCCTCTTCAGCAAATGATGCTGGGATAACTGGATATCCATATGCAGGAGAATGAAACTAGACCCATACCTCTCACCATATACTAAAATCAACTCAAAATGGATTAAGGATTTAAATATACACCCTGAATCAATAAAACTTCTTAAAGAAAACATAGGAGAAACACTTCAGGAAATAGGACTGGGCACAGACTTCATGAATACGACCCCAAAAGCACGGGCAACCAAAGGAAAAATAAACAAATGGGATTATATCAAACTAAAAAGCTTCTGCGCAGCAAAAGAAACAATTAGCAGAGTTAAAAGACAACCAACAGAGTGGGAGAAAATATTTGCAAAATATACATCTCACAAAGGATTAATATCCAGAATATGTAAGGAACTCAAACAACTTTACAAGAAGAAAACAAGCAACCCAATTAAAAAATGGGCAAAAGAGCTAAGTAGGCATTTCTCTAAGGAAGATATACAAATGGCCAACAGACATATGAAAAAATGCTCAACATCACTCAGCATCCGGGAAATGCAAATCAAAACCACATTGAGATACCATCTAACCCCAGTTAGGATGGCTAAAATCCAAAAGACTCTGAACGATAAATGCTGGCGAGGCTGCGGAGAAAAAGGAACTCTCATACATTGTTGGTGGGACTGCAAAATGGTGCGGCCTCTATGGAAAATGGTATGGAGGTTCCTCAAACAATTGCAGATAGATCTACCATACGACCCAGCTATCCCACTGTTGGGAATATATCCAGAGGAATGGAAATCATCAAGTCGAAGGTATATTCGACACTGTTCCCCAATGTTCATCGCAGCACTCTTTACAATAGCCAAGAGTTGGAACCAGCCCAAATGTCCATCATCAGATGAGTGGATACGGAAAATGTGGTACATCTACACAATGGAATACTACTCAGCTATAAAAACGAATGAAATACTCCCATTTGCAACAACATGGGTGGACCTTGAGAGAATTATATTAAGTGAAACAAGTCAGGCACAGAAAGAGAAATACCACATGTTCTCACTTATTGGTGGGAGCTAAAAATTAATATATAAATTCACACACACAAAAAAAAAAACGGGGGGGGAGAAGATATAACAACCACAATTACTTGAAGTTGATACGACAAGCAAACAGAGAGGACATCGGTGGGGGGGGCAGGAAGGGAGGTTTTGGTGATGGGGAGCAATAATCAGCCACAATGTATATCGACAAAATAAAATTTAAAAATAAAAAGGAATGAAATACTGCCATTTGCAACAACATGGATGGACCTTGAGAGAATTATATTAAGTGAAACGAGTTAGGCACAGAAAGAGAAATACCACATGTCCTCACTTATTGGTGGGAGCTAAAAATAAATAAATAAGTTCACACACATACACACACACAAAAAAACCAGGGGTGGGAGTGGGGAGAAGACAACAACTACAGTTCCTTGAAGTTGATACGACAAGCAAACTGAAAGAACATTGTTGGGGGGGAGGGAGGAGAGGGAAGAGGGAGGGAAGTTTTGGTAAGGGGCAACAATAATCAACCACAATGTATATCGACAAAATAAAATTTAAAAACAATAAAAATAAAAATAAAAATAAATTAATTGCTAAAAAAGTGACTAACTTCACACTAAGGACCTATTTATAAAGTCCTGTGTAGAATCTGAAAAGTCTTTAGTTCTCCTAAAATAAAGATCAAATGTTATATTATACTAGACTTTTGGCAGACACAATTTTTAAATGGGCTGATTAGAACTGGAGACTGTACTTTTTAGGCTTTGCCAAATATTTATATAAACGTGGCCTTTATGGAGACCCTCTTGCACAGTTACAATTTTACAGTTAATTTAGGAATTCTCAATTGGGTCAGGATTAGCTCTGTTGAAGCTTATTTTTCTTGCTGTGAGATGATTACCCACAGACATACTAAGACTTGGTAATAATATAATGTACTTTGTACTGAACCATCTGCTCAAAAGTTGCATCAACTTCCTCTTCCCAAGGGCTTGCAAATCCTGAGATACTGACAGGAAGGGAAAAGGCCTGATTCTGGTAAAGATCATTGCTCTCACCCTCTCATTTCCCTTTCTACTGATTTTCCCCACCAACGCAACCAGAATAAATGGAGATTTCCTACATGGAAAGGATTCTGTGTCACATTTCATGCACATTCCTTGGTGGACTCACTAATCCCCACTCATTCTTCTCCGCCTGAAAGGTCAATCATAGTAAATCAGATGCAGCAGAGAACAAGGAGAAGAGAGCAAATTGCCCACAATTTCCTATGCTATTTTGCCACTTGTTCCCATATAGCCTTCCTGCTCACCTATCAGGGACACGTGAGTCAGTCTATCTGGGGATACAGTCAAACATCACATCAGAATCACTTAGAAGTCTGGTTAAAAATGTAGATCTCAGTGTTCTGCTGCAGACTTACTGAGTCAAAAACAGGGGGAGAGGTGTCCAGGAATCAACATCATGAACAAGCTTCTTACATCACTCTTAACGCAATGACCTTTTAGAACCTCTGTCCTCTGCACTGGCTTAAGAAAGCAGTGAAAACACTAACAATCCAGAGCCCAAATAATTGGCTTTCCCAGGCATCAGTAACACTATCTAGCAAATCCTTTTTTCTCCCTCTACCATGGAGGCAGAGCTGAGGGCAGAGCATGAGGGGTGCCCAAGACTTGGTAGAGAAGGCAGGCACGCATACCTTCTTTTAAGTGCGTCAAACACACCCCCCAATCAACAGAGCACCCCCACACCCACCCCAAGTTTTAAAGCCCAGCTCTGCCTGGGCACTACCTGACTTGGTCCTATCTGACTCCCATTCTGCCTGAATCAGAAACTGCTTTTATTAGTCTATGTTTTGGCTAATTCAAGAGGGAGCTGGTCCACAACGCTCTTTTCTCAAATAAAAAGTCTCACCCTGAATTTTTCTTTTCTCTCCTTCTCTCTGGCCCCACTCTTTCCTGGGTCTCTCTTGCAGCTGTCAATAGGTGTAGAGAAAAAAGTCTAACTGAATTTACCTCAGAACTTACCCTTAATAACTAATTGCATTTTAGCTCAGCAGCAGAGTCCTTAAAATAGCTACCCTTTCAGTTAAACCACTGGGAATTGTTCACTTTAAAAGAAATGGGTTAAGTACTACAAATTTCCTCTTAGACCACCTTTTATAGTATTTATAAAAATAAACTTATTTTTCAGGACTGTGGCAAATAAACAAAACAATTAAATTCTATATGACCATCAGGGCTTGAATCTGTCCTAAAAAACGTTATTAAAGAGCAATAACATAGCTTCAAACAGTAATTCAGAATTCATCAGCACTGTAGAGATGTTATACAGGTACTTTCTTCGGCAGTATCAAGACTTGTGAACAGCATTTTGTTTATTTAAAGGATTAACTAAATTGAATTTGGAACATTTTGTTTTATTGTGGGCGGCTGAATAGTCAAAAGATTAATCCTCTAAAAACTGCTCACAAAAGTAGCTGTGATGCTTTGATAAATGAGCAGCACATTTCCAATATGTTAAAATGTTTGAAATACATGAACAAATGCTGAATCTCATTCTGAACTAACAGCCGCACTTATTTCCCATGATTATTTTTTAAAAATTCAGCAGAATGAATTGGCATATGTTGGGCAAACTGTTATGCAAATTTTGATATTTCCTCAACAGTACAAATTGAAATGTGGCCTACTGTCGCAGTAATCAATTTACAGGCGATGTTCTTAGGGAATCTGGCAATCACAGATTACAATATACACTTAAAATAACAATTTATAATATTTCCTGTTATAGAAGTCATATAAAATCTTACAAAATTAAAAAATAAGAAACGTAGGATAAAATAAATGAAAAAAATATAAGAAGTCAAAAATAATATTTTTATCCTATGTTATCCAACCACTTCATGATAACCAAAGTTTATATTTTGACAACTATTGTTACCACCTTTTTTGTAACATGATTGAACATATGAGGGTACTTCAAAAAGTTCATGGAAGATTAGTATTATCTTTCAATTCTATTTTTCCACACTTTTTTGAAGTACGTGCCTCAGTTTACTGATATTTTTGCAGACTACTTTTCTGTCTACCTTTTAAAATATTTGTGAAGATAAATGAGATCTTCCTTTCCTTCTAACTGGTTTTCATATGTATATAGGAAAGCTGTTATTATTATTTATACTTATTTTATAATTGAATACCTTGTTGAACTCTCTTATTAGCTGTAATTTTATTTCAATTATTTCTCTTAAGTTTTCCAAGTAGGCAATTACACCATTTCAAAAAGTATTTTTCTTTCCCCTATTTGAATTTATATTTCTTTCCAGAATCCTGTCAAATAATAGTGAAGATCTTTTGGCATCCTTGGGATATTTTTATTTTTTTACAAATTTCAAAGAAATGATTCTAAAGATTTCTGTTAAATATGACATTGGCCATTGGTTTCAGATAGATATTCTCAATCACTTTAGTGAGATACCTTTCTATGTCTACTAATATATTTTAAAATCAGGATTAATACTTATCTAAAGTCTTTTGTTGTACTAAAGTGGCCAACTCTACTTTTCCTTTGACTTTTCAATAAATTATAAATCTATTTTCTAATATTAAACCAGCCTCAGGTTCCAGAAATTTTCTTTATCACCATAGTTTAATCTTTTTAATATAGTGCTGGTATCCACTTGTGAGCATTTATTTAGTAAAATTCATCTGTTTAAATAATTACAAGGCTTTTTCTAAAAATAACTTTTTAAAACTACCTTAATTATCCTTTCTTATTGTAAAGTACTTCTTTAATATTGCAAAACATTAAAATAAATGCATGTTAGAAGAAAAAAAGTGGAACCCTCCCATGATCCTCCAACTCTGCTTTTGAAAATAATTAGTATTAATTCTGCAACTTATTTTGAATTACACTAATGCCCTATTGATAAACATTAGATGGTTTCAAGTTTTTTGCTAATATAAACAATATAGCATATACGTGGGGAGATTTCTATTAAATAGATTCCCAGATGTATAATTTCTTTGTCAAATGTCTTATAAATATAAAGGAAATATACAGAGAATAGTCAGAAACTAGCCACTTGGATATTACTTAAAATAATTATAAAAGAATAAGGGGAGATAGGGCTATAAAAGTAGTGTGAAGAGTGAGAGTGGAAGTCCTTGAAGCTAAGGCTTAAGAACATAGACATTTTGTCTGGAGACCTGTGAGGAGCTGTTGAAGGTTTTAGAGTAGTGGGGTGGCTTAACAGGCTATTTACTTTGGGAAAACCAATCTGACTCCAGAATGTGATGAATCGAAGAAAGAAGAAATGAAAAGAGTGGAAACCACTTAAAAGGTTGTCCCGATCAAGAAATGTTGAGAACCTAAATCACAGAGGGCAGTTGAGTTGAAAAAGACAAGCTAATTATTAAAAGATCTATTGCAGAATTAAATTTCTGCAGGAACTTTTTGTCCCTTCAGTCCTTGTAGGTCATCTGGCTACTGTGCCTGGACTCCAGACATCCTGTATTGTATAATATCTAGTTGCTGAGTTTTCCTGGTTTTTCTCAGTTTTGCTGGAATCTCACGCGGTGACACCGCTATGCTGAAATGAAAGCAGCATAGCATTTCATTTCTGGGTTGCCTGCCTAACTCTGACTTGTGGCCTTGATATGGTCTCTAAGGACATTCAGCCCTTAAATCTCAATTCCCTGAGTCACCCACACCCCACCCCAACAAGACAATGGATCGTAAATGAATTGGGGAGGTGAACAATAAGCCAAAAGGAAGAAATGAGAGAGAAATAGGTGGGAATAATGAGAAAAGAAAACGGAAAATATTTTGGAGGTGGAATGAACTGAACGTCTATGAACCCCACAATTCATATATTGAAATTCTAACCTCCAATGTGATGACATTAGGAGGTAGGGCCTTTGGGAGGTAATCAGGTCATGAGAGTGGAGCCCTCATGAGATTAGTGCCCTTAGAAAAGAGACCCCAGAGAGCTCTCTAGCCTTCTCTCCACCACATGAGGATACAGTGAGAAGTCGGCAGTCTGCAAGCCTGAAGAGGGCCCTCACCAGAACATGACCGTGACACCCTGATCTCAGACTTCTAGCCTCTAGAACTGTGAGAAATAAATTTCTGTAGTTTATACATCACCCAATCTATGATTCTTAGTTACAGCAGCCCAAAGTAGCTAACACAGGAGGCTGATAAATCTTGTACTCGTTTAGATACAGGATCTATAAACCTCCACATGCATAAATTTGACCTTTTCCAAAAGATGCTGGTGTCTGATTAATCCAACTTGCTGTGCCTTTTTGGTTGGGAGCCTTCTTTTAGATAGGATTCACATTCTAGAAAATGCCACTAAGCTTCAGAGATTGGATGTTTTCCATGATCACAGGAAGTTCTTTCTCAGAGTCATTAACACTTGACCACATAGTGCTAACTAACACTTGTCTCTGCAGGTGAGGAGAGTGTGGTGCCAGCACAATTTTTAAACCAATTAGCATCTTCCAGCTTGATATTACACAAATGCTGATATAAGGGGCCTTCTTTTCATACAAACCTTGTAAGTTTTCTGAAAATATTTTCAACATAATTGTGACAAATCATCCAAAAAAGAATCTCTCCTACCTGTCAATGAAAATATCTCAGTTTATTCTCTTGAAATTTAGCATTACTTCTACAGTAAACCTTTCCAGCTAAACCACATGGATAAATTAAAAAGAGAAATGTAAGCCTTAATCTGGTCAAGTATATTATACTTTATAGCTAACAGAATAAATATTCATAATATCCATACATTCAATTTTTTATCATAAGGTAGTTTTTACTTTCTAGGGGAAAACCATGCTTTCTGCCCTAAGGCATATTTAACTTCATTAGTCTACTCCTGGCAAAAATACATTCCTTTAAAATAAGTTATAACTATTTTCTTCTTAGATACTGGAATAAACCTTCAAAATCAGAGTTCTCCCACACATCAAACAGGGTAACAATTCCTCTAGAAGTAAAGATATACAGGCTCCATATCTAAATAAAAATATGAATACCTGACTGATGATTCAAAATATAGACATAGAAAAAAAATAAAGTGTTAAATAAAAGAGCTCTTAATAATTAAGAAATTAGCATAATTCTAACCTGAATAAAAAATTGAGTGGTATGACACCAAAAGCACAGGCGACAAAAGAAAAAATATATAAGTTGGACTTTCTAAAAATTAAAAACTTTTGTGTATCAAAGGACACCATTGACAGAAAAGGCAGCCCACAGAATGGGAGAAAATATGTGCAATCATATATTTGATAAGGGGTTAATATCAGAACATATAAAGAATTCTCACAACTCAACAGCAAATAAACAAACAACCAATTTTAAAAGGGGCCAAGGACTTGAATGGATATTTTTTCAAAGAAGATACATGGATGGCTAATAAACACATAAAAAGATGCTCAGTGTCACCAATCATTGGGGAAATGAAAATAAAAACTACAATGAAATGCCACTTTATACCCATTAGAATAGCCATTACAAAAAAAAAAAAAAAAAACAGAAAATAACAAGAGTTTTGCAAAGTTGTTTAGAAATGGGAACATTTGTGCTGAGAATATAAAATGGTACAGCTACTATACAAAACAGTATGGAGGTTATTCAAAAAATTAAACATAGGACTATAATCCAGCAATTCCACTTCTTAGCACATACCCAAAAGAATTGAAAGCAGGTACTAGAACAGATATTTTTCCACAAATGCTCATGGCAGCATTATTCAAAGTTGCCAAAAGACAGAAACAACCCAAATATTGATGGATGAATGGATAAATAAAAGTGGTATTTACATACAATGGAATATTATTCAGCCTTTAAAAGGAATTAAATTCTCACACATGCTACAACATGAATGAAACTTGAGGAAATCATGCTAAGTGAGATAAGTCAGACACAAAAGGAAAAATATTATTCGGTTCCATTTATATACTGAGGTACCTAACGTAGTCAAACACATAGAGACAGGAAGTAGAACGGTGGTTGCCACAGGCTGAAGAAAAAGGCAGTGGGTGCAGATTTGCAGTTTGGAATGATGAAAAAGTTCTGGAGGTAGATATTGGTGATGGTTACACGACAATGCGAAAAATTCACTTAATGCCATGGAGCAGTGTCTTTAAAAATGATTAAGATAGTAAATTTCATGTTATTGTATTAGTCTTTCTGTTGCTGATAACAAAATATCTGAAACTGGGTAATTTGTAAGAAAACAAAATTTATTCCTTACAGTTTCAGAGGCTGGGAAGTCCAAAGTCCAGGGAACACTCCATGGCTTTAAAGAACACAATTTTATTACTTTACAGTTCCAGAGTTCAGAAGTCTAAAGTGGGTTTCACTGGGTTACAATCATGGTGTCACCAGGGTTTATTCTTTGGTGATGGCTTTACAGCAATGCAGTGGTCTCACACGGCAGAAAATCGCAGAGAGAGAAGACTCTCATGCTCTCTCCTTTTAAAGCCCTCAGGACCATGCCCCTGACCACCATTATTAATCCTTTCACTAAGGCATGGTCCTACAATCCGATAACCTCTTCAAGGCCCCATTTTCAATTACCATAATAGGACATCCCACCCTCAACAGTCACAGTGGGAATTAAGCTTCTAACACATGAACCTCGGGGGACACATTTCAAACAATCCACAGCAGTTATACATATTTTGACACAAAAAATAATTTGATTTTTAAAAACTGAGTATTAGTTGGTTTCAACAATGTTGAAAATTGTTAGAAACAATTTTCAGAGGAAAATTGCCAGTTGATTTCCATCTCACTAAGGGATATGAAGAAACAAAGAGTACCTTTATAAGTGTGACAAAAAGGATTTGTGTTACATATATTTTGAACATTTTATAACACTGGCATTGAGGGCATCTTTATTTTATGGCTTTTAATAAGTTCTTCAGTCAGAAAGTCTTTATTGAGAACTATATTAGTTTCCTATTGCTGCTGTAACAAATTACCACAAACTCCATAGCTTTAAAGAACACAATTTTATTACTTTACAGTTCTAGAATTCAGAAGTCTAAAGTGGGTTTCACTGGGTTACAATCATGGTGTCACCAGGGTTTATTCTTTCTTGTAGCTCCGGGGAGGAATCCACCTCCTTGCCTATTCCAGCTTCTAAAAGTTGCCCACATTCCTTGGATCGTTGCCCCCTTCCTCCACCTTCAAGCTGGCAGAGTTTCTCACTCTCTGGTTCTTCCTTTTCTGCTTCCCTCTTCCACTTAAAAGACCTGTGTTTACACTGGGCCCACCTGTGTAATCTGGGATAATCTCCCCATTTTAAGGTCATCTGATTAGCAACCTTAACTCCATCTGCGACCTAATTCTCCTGTTCTACATAACCTGGAATAAAATTCTGACACGTGAAATTCTAACACATTCTAACCCAAGGATTAAGATGTGGACATCTTTGGGGGACCAATATTCTGTCTGCTACAAGTAGGTATGCCTGACATTTCCAAGATGCTGCAGGGGATACAAGTCAAATAAAAAATACATAAGAGAGACATAGATTCTACAGAGGAAAAGACAAACGTGAAATACAAGCCAATCCATTTGACAGAGATGCCAAACATTGCTGTACAATTCTGTTTCAATGCAACAGAATTTCAGAGGAGAGTGAAACCATTTCCAGCCTGAGTAGCCATAGGAATCTTCTTGAAACAAGTGAAGCTTGGAGCAGAACTTTAAGGGTAGGCAGCATCTAGTTAGCCAAAGAAAATTTGAGTGAGCTGTGCGAAATTGGTAAGGAAGGAGAAGATATTAAGCAAAAGACTGATGTTAGAAATAAACATAGTGGGGAAAAATCATTTTCCTGGGGCAAATGATGCTTATGTGGGAAGTCATTTACCTAGGACAGGAGATTAAATAGGGCTGAAAAATAAAGTCTTCTCATGTTGGAAGGACATAATTGCACTCAAGAAAAAAATTTATGCAGTAATGATCAATGTTATAACTCTTACACAATATTAAAACAAATTTCTCTATACTGAAGACTGAGACAAAACAGAATATGGTGATTCTCATTCCGATGTTCTCTGAAGATCACCATATTGTGAGGCCTTTGAAACATCCTGTACATTATTCCTCCAACACTAATAGGTAATTATTTTTCCTTCTCATGAGAAGCAGAGGGGTTAACAGACTTTCACTGTAGTCTATCGTTCTCTGAATGGGTAAGCCCAGGTCTGAGTGCCCTTGCCAAAAATGGTTACGTCTTATCTAGAAATCTGCTTGCTTCCCTTTATATTTCTATACATTTGTCCTTCAGTGATACTGGGTGATACACCTTGAGCCCACAGTCTCCACTCTAAGGGAAGTGAGAAAAGGGATCTGAGCAGTCCTCCCCTCCCTAACAGTCACCCCCTCAACTTCCCTAGTCAGTGAAGGGTCCACTCCAGCTCTGCAACCGAGTAACACTGAAACAACTGAGGGAGTCCACCTTCAAGCAGAAGGCCACAACTGGACTTCTAGGTACTTAGGATACAAAGAGAGGGAAACTCTGGAGTGCTGGCATCTCTATTATCATTGAAGAACTGAAATGGGACTTTTGTAGAAAGGAAAGAAAGAAAAGAAAGAAAGATCTTTGGTTTTATTGCCCCCAAAAGAGTCATGGTTCATAAGTCAGCACTCCCATCCTTTGTGCTAAAGAACACCTCATTCCATGAGAAAAGAATAACAGCTCTGTGATAAAAATGTTTGGTGAACACAAAGTCTCGGAAATCTCAGATTATATTGGTTTCTTCAGAGAACACTAATAGCCTATGCTATGCCCCGGAGCGTAGCGTATGCAGAATTGCCAAGCTTTTGAGCATGGAACGTTTTTTCCCTCACAATAAGGATGTTTCTCCTGCAACAAGTATCCAAGATGCAATTTAAATATAATACAGTCAATTAACCTGCATTTTACAAATCATTATAATGATTTTCTTCTAATGTAATTAATATTATCATGGAGAAGAGAAGAAAGAGCTATGGTGCTTGCAGCTCAACTTGCAATTCATAGTTATATTTACATTTAGTTTGTTTAAATAATGGATGACAAAAGTGATTGTCAAAAGAATGTGCAGAGTCGTTTCAAGATGGCGGCGGCTGCAGCGGCTGGCGCGGAGTAGCTGAGGTGGAAAAGGCGGCCACTGGGACTCAGGCAGCCGGGAAACTTGTGGACCTTCCTCTCGCCATCTCTTAAGGGAGGACTGCTGCTGCTGACCGGTCGTGGGGGGTGACCACCACTTTGCCCCCGGCAGGAGAGGCTGCCTCATTTACAGGCAACAGCTTTGAAGTGTGGAGCAGGAAAAGAACTGTTTCTTAGCTGCAAAAGCGAGTCTCGAAACAGGGAACACGGCGCCAGGGCTGCTGTGGATGCAGCCAGGATCCCGGAGGCCGGGGCCGCTCTGAAGGCGGCCAGCTGCCCTATTCAGGATTCGAGGTTTCAGGCCGGCATTAAAGAAGATTCCTGGGAGCGCCCGAGCCGTGCCACGACTGAACAGCCTGAGGTGGCAGTGGCCGAGAACTGGGAAAGGCGGCAAACCAGAGACAGAGAGCGAGCACCCGACCTGGCACAACACTGTGAGTGACCCCTGGCACAGCTCTGTTCGGGGGGTGGATGCCCACGCGGCTCCCGCCTGCACCACCAGGCCACTCACCGCCCGGTGCTGCCTCCATTTTCCCAGGTGCGGGCAGCTCCGCCCTGCTCGGCCATCACTGAGCCCTCCCACTTGCTGGCCTGGCACCAGGCTTTCCGGAGCCTGTGGACCGGCCTTCGCTCCCACTCCCTCGGTGGTTCTCTGGCGGGGCTGGTGGCAGGGGGCGTCCCAAACCAGTGTCGGGAGGGCAAGGAAGTACGGGCGGGCCGACTGTCACTCCACCATACCCTGGACTCCGGTCCCAGGTAAACTCCCTGTTACTGGGAGGCAGATACCATCTCTGCGGCCACCAGTTTGGAAAAAAGCCTAATGAATTTCTGGTTGGGAATAGTGTGGTAGGAGAGTTCCCAGGTCCGCTTGAACCTGCTGGAGACCAGGCTGCAGGTGGGCGCTAGACTCGGTTTATACTGGGGGGATACAAAGGTGAACAAGACCCGAGAAAGATCTACATAGTGCTACAAAGGCACCCAGAGAGACCGGTCGTCTGTGCCCAGCAGAAACCTGATAGACTTCCTGGGCGAGGCGGTGCCGAGCAGGGTCTTGAAGGCCCAGCTGATAGACGAGGGTTGCAGAAGACACGCCCCAGCCCAGCACAGTGCGCACAGAGTGGGGAGATGTGCGGCCAGGGAGGCGGAGACTCGACAAAAACCACACACCCGGTGGGGTCGCTACTGCACGATCTAACAGCCTGGGCCAGAGCACACGGAACAGGGAGAAGTCCTGCACGGGAAGTGAAATCTCAACAGAGATCACACACCCTGTGGTACGTGATCCACCAGCCCAGCAGAGTCCAAGCTGACCAGAAAGGTGGCTCCCCGGAGAAGCCCAAGACCCGAGGCAACCACACACACAAGGCACTAGAGGCCAACTGAACAGTCACGGAGGGAGCCATACCAAATTGGCAACCACAGCAACATCCTAGTTAGTCATTAGTCTCAAACCGGTGGACTGTGAAACCCCCTGCCACAATGAATAAACACCAAAAAAAAAGATACCAGAAATACAAAAAATCAAGAAAGTACACCACCAAAAGTTAATAAATCTCAAACTCTAGATCCTATAGAACAAGAAGCCCTTGAAATGACTGACAAGGAATTTCGAGTGATAATTCTAAGGAAACTGAATGAGATACAAGAAAACTCAGCTAGACATCATGATGAAATGAGGAAAAGTATACAGGATCTGAAAGAGGAAATGTACAAGGAAATCAATGTCCTGAAAAAAAATGTAGCAGAACTTGCTGAACTGAAGAAGTTATTCAACGAAATAAAAAACACGACGGAGAGTTTAACCAGCAGGCTTGTCGAAGTTGAAGAGAGAACCTCTGAACTTGAAGATTGGCTGTTTGAAATAACACAAGCAGATAAAAAGAAAGAAAAAAGAATCAAGGACATTGAAGAAAATCTGAGAGAGATATCAGACAACCATAAGCAATCAAATATCCGAGTCATGGGTATTCCAGAAGGGGAGGAAAATGGAGATTCCATTGAAAACATATTCAACAAAATAGTGGCAGAAAACTTCCCAGGTATAGGAAAAATCACAGATCTTCAGATCCTGGAAGCTCAACAATCTCCAAATGTGTTCAACCCAAAAAGACCTTCTCCAAGACATGTCATAGTCAAATTGGCAAAACTCAGATATAAAGAGAGAATCTTAAAAGCTGCAAGAGAGAAGCGTCAAATCACCTATAAGGGAGCCCCAATCAAGTTAACATCAGACTTTCCATCACAAACCCTAAAAGCTAGAAAGGAAAGGGATGATATTTTCAAAATACTAAAAGACAAAGATTGCCAGCCAAGAATACTCTACCCTGCAAGGCTATCCTTCCGAAATGAGGGGCAAATAGTATATTTCTCAGACAAACAAAAACTGCGGGAGTTCACTACCACAAGACCACCCTTACAAGAAATCCTCAAGGGAGTACTGGGTTTGGTTCCTGAAAAATAACTACCACTGCCATAAAAACCCAAGAAAAATCTAAACCCGCTAGTATAATAAAAATGGCATTCATGAAGAGAAAACAAGCTAACAAAAACACTATCTACAACCTAAGGAACCAACAAACACAGAAAACAAACAGTAAATCAGAAAGCAAGGAACAAAAGAGACTTAAGACAACCAAACAACCAATAAAATGCTAGGAATAAATCAACACCTTTCAATAACAACTCTTAATGTAAAAGGCTTAAATTCCCCAATTAAAAGACACAGACTGGCTGACTGGATCAAAAAGGAGGACCCGACTATATGCTGCCTGCAAGAGACCCACCTCACCCATAAAGATTCACACAGACTAAGAGTGAAAGGATGGAAAAAGATTTACCATGCAAACAGAAAAGAAAAACGAGCTGGAGTAGCTATTCTTATATCTGACAAAATAGACTTTAAACTAAAAACCATAAAAAGAGACAATGAGGGACACTACTTAATGATAAAAGGACTGATCCATCAAGAAGACATAACAATCATAAATATGTATGCACCCAATGTTGGAGCAGCCAGATTTATAAAACAAACTCTATTAGACCTAAATAAGGAAATAGACACTAATACCATAATAGCAGGGGACCTGAACACCCCACTGTCAATATTAGACAGATCATCTAGGCAAAGAATCAGTAGAGAAACACAAGATCTAAACAAGACTCTAGACCAAGTGGAATTGGCAGATATCTACAGAACATTCCACACAACAACCTCAGAATATTCATTTTTCTCATCAGCACATGGATCATTCTCCAGGATAGATCACATATTAGGTCACAAATCAAGTCTCAATAAATTCAAAAAAATTGCAATAATCCCATGTATCTTCTCAGACCACAATGGATTAAAACTAGAAATTAATAACAAACGAACCTCTGGAAACTATTCAAACACATGGAAATTAAACAGCATTCTACTTAATGACATATGGGTCCAAGAAGAAATCAAGCAGGAAATCAAAAAATTTATTGAAACTAATGAAAACAATGATACATCATACCAAAACCTATGGGATACTGCAAAAGCAGTATTGAGGGGAAAATTTATTTCATTAAACGCTCACTTCAGAAGAATAGAAAGATGGCAAGTGAACAAACTAACACTTCACCTTAAAGAACTAGAAAAACAAGAACAATCCAAACCTAAAGTTAGCAGACGGAAAGAAATCATTAAGATCAGAGCAGAACTGAATGAAATTGAAAACCAAAAAACAATTCAAAAGATCAACGAATCAAAAAGTTGGTTTTTTGAAAAGATAAATAAAATTGACAAACCATTAGCATGGCTAACAAAAAAAAGAAGAGAGAAGACTCAAATAACAAACATTAGAAATGAAAAAGGCGATATTACAACTGATTCATCTGAAATACAAGGAATCATTTGAGACTACTATAAACAACTATACGCCAACAAATTTGAAAATCTGGAGGAAATGGATAAATTTCTGGACACACACAAGCTCCCAAAACTGAACCGTGAAGACGTAGAAAATTTGAACAGACCAATAACAATAAAGGAGATTGAAGCTGTTATCAGAAGGCTCCCAACAAAGAAAAGTCCAGGACCAGATGGATTCACAGCAGAATTTTACCAAACATTCAAAGAGGAATTGACACTGATTCTTTACAAACTATTCCAAAAGATTGAAACGGACGCCAATCTCCCAAACTCATTCTATGAAGCAAACATCATCCTGATACCAAAACCAGGTAAAGATATAACCAAAAAAGAAAACTACAGGCCAATATCCTTGATGAATATAGATGCAAAAATCCTCACTAAATTACTAGCAAACAGAATACAGCAACACATACGTAAAATTATTCATCACGATCAAGTGGGATTCATCCCAGGGATGCAAGGTTGCTTCAACATACGCAAATCAATAAATGTGATACACCATATTAATAAAGTCAAACACAAGGACCATATGATCATCTCTATAGATGCTGAAAAAGCATTTGATAAAATTCAGCACTCATTCATGACAAAGACCCTCTATAAGTTAGGTATAGAGGGAAAGTATCTCAACATAATTAAAGCCATATATGACAAACCCACAGCCAATATCATCCTGAATGGGGAAAAGCTGAAAGCTTTTCCTTTAAGAACAGGCACTAGACAAGGATGCCCACTCTCACCACTCCTATTCAACATAGTGTTGGAAATACTAGCCAGAACAATCAGAGAAGAGAAGGAAATAAAGGGCATCCAGATTGGAAAAGATGAAGTCAAACTGTCCCTGTTTGCAGATGACATGATCCTATATATCGAACAGCTAAAACCTCTACAAAAAAACTGCTGGAATTGATAAATGATTTCAGCACAGTAGCAGGATACAAAATCAACACACAAAAATCAGTAGCATTTCTTTTCTCCAATAGTGAACATGCAGAAAGAGAAATCAAGAAAGCCTGCCCATTTACAATAGCCACCAAAAAAATAAAATACTTAGGAATTGAGTTAACCAAGGAGGTGAAAAATCTCTATCATGAGAACTACAAACCACTGCTGAGAGAAATTGGAGAGGATACAAGAAGATGGAAAGATATCCCATGCTCTTGGATTGGAAGAATCAACATAGTGAAAATGTCCATACTACCCAAAGTGATATACAAATTCAATGCAATCCCCATCAAAATTCCAAAAACATTTTTCTCAGAAATGGAAAAAACTATCCAGACATTTATATGAAACAATAAAAGACCACGCATAGCCAAAGCAATGCTCAGCAAAAAAAATAAAGCTGGAGGCATAACACTACCTGACTTTAAGCTATACTACAAAGCTATAATAACCAAAACAGTATGGTACTGGCATAAAAACAGACACACTGACCAATGGAATAGAATAGAGAATCCAGAAATCAACCCACACACTTACTGTCAGCTGATCTTTGACAAAGGCACCAAGCCTATTCAGTGGCGAAGGGACTGCCTCTTCAGCAAATGGTGCTGGGACAACTGGATATCCATATGCAGGAGAATGAAACTAGATCCATACCTCTCGCCGTATACTAAAATCAACTCAAAATGGATTAAGGATTTAAATATACACCCTGAAACAATAAAACTTCTTAAAGAAAACATAGGAGAAACACTTCAGGAAATAGGACTGGGCACAGACTTCATGAATACCACCCCAAAAGCACGGGCAACCAAAGGAAAAATAAACAAATGGGATTATATCAAACTAAAAAGCTTCTGCACAGCAAAAGAAACAATTAAAAGAGTTAAAAGACAACCAACAGAGTGGGAGAAAATATTTGCAAAATATACATCTGACAAAGGATTAATATCCAGAATATATAAGGAACTCAAACAACTGTACAAGAAGAAAACAAGCAACCCGATTAAAAAATGGGCAAAAGAGCTAAGTAGGCATTTCTCTAAGGAAGATATCCAAATGGCCAACAGACATATGAAAAAATGCTCCACATCACTCAGCATCCGGGAAATGCAAATCAAAACCACATTGAGATACCATCTAACCCCAGTTAGGATGGCTAAAATCCAAAAGACTATGAACGATAAATGCTGGGGAGGCTGCGGAGAAAAAGGAACTCTCATACATTGTTGGTGGGACTGCAAAATGGTGCAGCCTCTATGGAAAATGGTATGGAGGTTCCTCAAACAATTGCAAATAGATCTACCATACGACCCAGCTATCCCACTGTTGGGAATATACCCAGAGGAATGGAAATCATCAAGTCGAAGGTATACCTGTTTCCCAATGTTCATCGCAGCCCTCTTTACAATAGCCAAGAGTTGGAACCAGCCCAAATGCCCATCATTGGATGAGTGGATACGGAAAATGTGGTACATCTACACAATGGAATACTACTCAGCTATAAAAACAAATGAAATACTGCCATTTGCAACATGGGTGGACCTTGAGAGAATTATATTAAGTGAAACAAGTCAGGCACAGAAAGAGAAATACCACATGTTCTCACTTATTGGTGGAAGCTAAAAATTAATATATAAATTCACACACACACACACACACACACAGACACACACACACACACACACAGAAACCGGGGGTGGGGGGGAAGAAGATATAACAACCACAATTATTTGAAGTTGATACGACAAGCAAACAGAAAGGACATTGTTGGGGGGGAGGGGGGAGGGAGAAGGGAGGGTGGTTTTGGTGATGGGGAGCAATAATCAGCCACAATGTATATCGACAAAATAAAATTAAAAAAAATAATAAATAAAAAATAATAATAATAAATAAAAAAGAAAATTAAGATCAAAAAAAAAAAAAAGAATGTGCAATAGTGTATGCTAGTTGGGGTAGGAAAACAAAGGTCAGTAATATTGAACAAAAGCTATATGTAAGCTCTAGCTATCCTCAGTAATGCTCGGGTTTTATAGCTATTTATACATTTTCTTAAATTCCAACGAGAAATATAATTTTGCTACTATGAATCTAAAACTTCTAGCTCCCGACCCATCTTTGCCCACTGAAACTATTATTTATATCAAATAAGTCAAATACCAGTTTTCTTATCTATATAAAGCCCAACTGCTTGGTGGTCCATTTTCACATCGTTTTGCACTTGAGGAAAGAATAGTCTTGGAAAATATCAAAAACTAATTACAGTTTCATTGAAATTATCAAGGGGTATTCCATTTATTACATACAACACTTCTTGAAACTCCCTTCCCTCATCTCTTCTCTCGGTTTTGTTCATTTACAATAGGTACTCACCCATTTCCTGTTCTTTTCTTCATTTCTACAAATCTCCCACATGTCCCCAAACCCCAGCCCCAGAAGAATTACTCCTGTCATTTTGCCTGTCTATTCTATTGTCTTCTGCCAGAAACTCTGTTCTTCCCATTGTAAATCTCACTGAACTTTTGGGCTTCTCCTGTGTTCTTCTCTTAACCCATTACTTCCATTAAATAACTCCCAGACCACTACTGAACGTGTGTGAGTAATAAAGGTTCTGCTCCTCTTAGAAGAGTAGTAAACAGAACAGTTAATACCCATTTTTCCTTAGTGCCATAACCAGCATGTTTCTCATGCCAAGAACAGAGTGTCTTTATTATAAATCAAAAACTACTCTTGAGAAAGGAGTGATATAGATATAGCCTTGCCCAAAAAGAATTAAAGGGCCCGTGAATGTATTTTAAGTGATTCTGATAAGAACTAAATGAAGGATAAATGAGTACATGGAGTACAAACCCCTGATAATAGAAACTTTTTCATTTTTAAACTACCATATCTTTGCTAGACGTACACTGCCAGAAAGATGAAATAGATGTGTTTTTTTCTATTTCACCTGCTAAGCACAACTAAAATCTCTAAGACATTATATATAAAACAAACATATGAAGATTCTAAAAGGTGGAAAGAAGAAAACGGACTGACTGTGTAACTTGAGACCTAAGGAACAAAAGGTAGGTGACAGCTCCGGATTTTCTCTTTACTTCATGGATCCCAGACTTGCAGCTAAAGAAGTCAACAACCCCAAAACACCAACGGGCACAGACCAGAAAAAAGCCCCAACAAAAGGCTGCTCCCTCTAACCAAAGGACCAGGAAAGGGACAGCCTAGCAAGACAGAAAACTTTTAGAAAATAATCACTCTACTCCAGCCACAAGCACAGAGAAAACTATGGCTCAACCCCACTTACACCAGCAAAGACCAAGCGGGGAACCTAGACTGCCACCACCAATAAGCTGAAACCAGGTCCCTTAAATCCCTTGCCCTCAGCAGGGTGGTGTCAGAGAAGGGAGCCAAGATTTCATCCCTGCCAGGCAATAATGAGTCTCCCTCCCCACACAGTGTCAGTAAGGACCACCAGGGAAGCCTAGACTGTCCACAAATACACGAAAGTAATGAAGCACCTCTCCCCCTCCCCACTGGAGGAGGCCTACTGGCGAGTCAAAACTTTCATCATCTCCTAGTATGAATGAGGCCATCCCCCAACCATGGTGTCAGTGAGGGCCATCTGGGCAGCAGTAACAAGGCATCCCTCCCCTTCTCCCACCACAGACGAATTAGTAGAGGCCTAGTGGAAAGCCAGACTCCAACTTCAAACCAGCAGGCATGAGGAGCACCCCTGCACATATGAAGGTGTCAGCAATGGCCAAGTGGGAAACCTGAACTTCTACCCCCACTTGGCAGTAATGAGGTCATGTTCCCCTCTTCCCTTACCAAAATGGTGTCAAAAAAAATCAATCTAAAACAGAAACTTTAAATAAGACCTTTGGATCTTATTGATGATAGGCAGACAAAAAGAAAGAATTTTAAAAAATGAAGAAAATCTAAGAGGGCTAGCAGACAACCTTAAGCACACAAACATCCAAATCATGGACATTCCAGAAGGGGAGGAGAAATGAAAGGGAACTGAAAATTCAAGGGAATAATAACAGAAAATTCCCATGTATAGAGATACAGACCTTCTGATCCAGGAAGCCCAAAGATCCCCAAACATATCTGATCCAAAAAGATCCTCCCCCAAGAAATGTTATAGTCAAACTGGCAAAGATCAAAGACACAGAAAGAATTCTAAAAGCAACAAGAGAAAAACATCAAGTCACCAATAAGGAAGCCCCCATCAGACTAACAGTAGACTTCTCAACTGAAACTCTACAGACCAGAAGAAAATGGGGTGATATATTCAAAATACTAAAAGAAAAAATTGCCAGCCAAAAATCCTATACCACGCAATAGAAATAGTATATTTTCCAGGCAAACGGAAACTGGGAGTTCACCGCCACACAACCAGTCTTGCAAGAAATCCTCAAGGGAGTCCTGCATCTGGAATCTGAAAACAATAATCACTACCACAAATACACAAAAAAGAACAAAACCTGCTGTTAAAACAAAAATGCAAATGAGAAAGAGAAAGAAACTAAATCATACCACCTCGAAACACCAACAGACATTGAAAATGAATAATAAAAGGGGAAGAAAGGAACAAAACATATTTAAGACATCTTAACAAAAAGCAATAAAATGTCAAGAGTAAAACAATACTTGTCAATAACAATCATAAATGTAAATGGACTAAACTCCCCATTTAAAAGACACAAATTGACTGACTGGATTAAAAAGCTAGACCCACCTGTATGCTGTATTCAAGAGACTCACCTCACCTGTAAAGCCACACACAGACTGTTACACTTCTCACTGTGTAACAGAGATGAAGAAAAGATTACTAAAAGCAACATGAATGCAATGAGAAGCCCAAAGGGGCTGCACCTCAGCAACTCCTCTTTTAGAAGGAGAAACTGCTTACAGCCCCAAGTTGGTTTTTGCTTTAGTTTTTATTATAAAGACAAGGAAATTACAGGAAAAGAACAAATGGTTAATCAATCATAGTAAGAACATAAAGAAATTGGCTGTGTAACAATCTTTATCCATGCATGCATGGCTCAAAATAGTTTAAACAAAATACCATCAAAAAAGTCATAAATCTAAGCTATGTGACATGCAAAAGAAACAATAAACATTAAAGTGCCTGACTTCTTAGGAAACTCAAAGAAACAGCTTAAAGCAAAATGTGGAACAACCCCCATGTACTAACTAATCTAGCAGAATATCCTTGGAAATCTTAACTCATATACTTTCCCATCATTTAAGTTTTGTTGTATTAAGGGTTATTGCCCTCAGAACAATCCATTTTGCTTCAGTTCTCTTGTAATATGAAAAGGCGTTAGTCCTGCATAAGTTTCCTTCTCACAAAATCTTCCTATGACCCCATTATATTAACAATCAGTGTACACAGTCCCTTACCTAAAAAGTGATTAGAGTTGATTTGATGGGCTCTGGCCTCCTATCCAAGGACTTTTTTCCAATACTTGCATTACCTAAAAATCCTATACTAAAAATCAACTGAGAATCAACATATACTTGATTAGAATTAATTCAATGCGCTCTTGCCCCCTAGCTGTAGGCTCTTGCCTCTTATCCAAGGACTTTTGTCCCATACATGCATTAACTAAAAACCCTATATAATAATCAAATAAGAATCAAGATTTCTAACCCTCTATAACAGACTACAAGTGAAAGGATGGCAAAGGTATAACATGCAAATGGAAATGAAAAATGATCAGGGTGGCTATTCTCATATTGGACAAAGTAGACTTTAAACCAACAACTATAAAAATAGACAAAGAAGGCTACTACATAATGATAAAGGGATCTGAATAGTAAGAAGATGTAACAATCATAGATATGTATGCACCCAACACCAGAGCACCCAGATATATAAAACAAACACTATTAGACCTAATAAAAAGAGTTAGACCCCAATACAATAATAGTGGGGGATCTGAACACCCCTCTCTCAGCATTGGACTCATCATCTATGCAACAAATCAACAGAAAAACACAGTATTTAAACTATACCTTCTACCAATTGGATCAGGAAGATATCTACAAAACATTTCGTCCAACAACTACAGAGTATACATTCTTCTCATCAACACATGGAACGTTCTCCACGATATACCACATATTAGGTCACAAATGAAGTCTCAGCAAATTTCACAAAATCAAAATCATTTCAAGTATCTTCTCAGACCACAATGGATTAAAACTGGTCAATAACAAGCAAAATTCTGGAAACTATACAAATACATGGAAGCTAAAGAACAGGTTCCAGAATGACCTATGGGTCCAAGAAGAAATTAAACAGGAAACCAAAAAATTCCTTGAAACTAGTGAAAATAAAGACACATCATACCAAAACCTGTGGGATACTGCAAAAACAATATTAAGAGGGAGGTTGACTGCAATAAACACTTACTTCAAAAGAATAAAAAGACTTCAAGTAATGACCTAATGCTACATCTCAAAGAACTAGAAAAACAAGAGCAATCCAATCCTAAAGGTAGTAGTAAATGGAGAGAAATAATCAAGATCAGAACAGAACTAAGTGAAACAGACACCCAAAAAATGATACAAAAGATCAATGAAAAATAAAGGTTGGTTTTTTGAGAAGATAAACAAAATAGACAAACTGTTAGCTAGGTTAACAAAAAATTTTTAAAAAAGAAGAAGAAAGAAGACACAAAAAACAAAAGTCAGAAATGGAAAATGAGACATTACAACTGATACCACAGAAATACAAAGAATCACTAGAGACTATTACTAATAACTATATGCCAACAAATATGAAAACTTGGAGGAAATGGATAAATCTCTGGATATATACAAACTACCAAGACTGAACCAAGAAGGCATACAAAACCTGAACAGACCAATAACAAGCAATGAGACTGAAGCAATAATCAGCAGTCTCTCAACAAAGAAAAGCCTAGGACCTGATGGCTTTACTGCTGAATTCTATCAAATCTTTAAGAGGAATTAATACCAATTTTCTTCAAACTATTCGACAAAGTTGAAACAGAGGCCACCCCCCCCAAACTCATTCTATGAAGTCAGCACCACCCTGATACAAAAACTAGACATAGATACAACAAAAAAAGAAAACTAGAGGCTAATATCTTTAATGGATATAAAAGCAAAAATAATCAATAAAATATTAGCAATCAGAATATAGCAACACATTAAAAAAATTATACACCATGATCAAGTAAGATTCATCCCAGAGATGCAAGGATGGTTCAACATACACAAGTCAATAAATATCATACACTATATCAACAAAATCAAGGGAAGAGACCATATGATTTTCTCAATAGATGCAGAAAGAGCATTTGACAAAATTCAAAAATGCTTCATGATAAAGGCCCTCAGCAAATTAGATATAGAAGGAAAGTATTTCAACACACTAAAAGCTTTATACAACAAAAACACCACCAATATCATCCTGAATGGGGAAAAGCTGAAAGCTTTTCTGTTAAGAATGAGAACAAGACAAGGATGCCCAATCTCACCACTCCTATTTAACATAGTATTGGAAGTACTAGCCAGAGCGACCAGGCAACAGAAAGAAATAAAGGGTATCCAGATTGCAAACTGACCCTGTTTGCAGATGACATGATCCTGTACATAGAAAAACCTAAAGCCTCTACCAAAAACCTCTTAGAGCTGATCAATAACTTCAGTAATGTTGCAGAATACCAAATCAACATCCAAAAATCAGTAGCATTTTTATACTCCAATAATGAACTAGCAGGAAAAGAAATTAAGAAAGCAAACCCATTTACAACAGTCACCAAAAAAAAAAAAAAAACCTAGGATTCAATTTAACCAAGGAGGCAAAAGATCTCTACAAGAAAAACTACAAAACATTACTGAAAGAAATTAAAGAGGTTTACTCTCCACTAGATCTGCTCAGTTAATTACTCTTGTCCCTGTGTTACCGAACTCAGGTCCCGTGGCCCACCCCCTTAAGAAGGAAAGAAAAAAAGACTCAGAAGTCAAATGACTGGTGTTAGAAAAGCAGATGTATTCAGCTGAAGGAGATGATAACTTGAAGGTCGTAATGTTCTAGTAATGCTGGAGACCCAAATTAGATTATTATTTGGGAGCTGCAAAAGCGAGTCTCGAAACACGGAACACAGCGCCAGGGCTGCTGTGGATGCAGACAGGATCCCGGGGACTGGGGCTGCTCTGAAGGTGGCCAGCTGCCCTATTCAGGATTCGAGGTTTCAGGCAGGCATTAAAGAAGATTCCTGGGAGTGCCCGAGCCGCACCGTGACTGAACAGCCCGAGGCGGCAGCGGCCGAGAACGGGGAAGGCGAAAAACCAAAGGCAGAGAGTGAGCGCCCGACCTGGCACAGCCCTGTGAGTGACCCCTGGCCAAGCCCTGTTAGGGGGGCTGACGCCCACCCGGCCCCCGCCTGCATCACCGGTTCACTCACTGCCCCGGGGCTGCCTCCATTTTCCCAGGTGCTGGCAGCTCTGCCCAGCTCGGCCGTCACTGAGCCATCCCACTCGCTTGGCCTGGCGCGGGGCTTTCCGGAGCCTACGGACCGGACTCCCCTCCCACTCCCTCCACAGTTCTCTGGAGGGGCTCGTGGCGTGGGGCATCCCCGGTCAGTATTGGGAGGGCAAGGAAGTACGGGCGGGCCGACTGTCACTCCACCACACCCTGGACTCCGCCCCCGGTAAACTTCCTGTTACTGGGAGGCAGATACCATCCCTGCGGCCACCAGTTCGGAAAAAAGCCTAACGAATTTCTGGTTGGGAATAGTGTGGTAGGAGAGTTCCCAGGTCCGCTTGAACCTGCTGGAGAGCTGGCTGCTGGAGGGCGCTAGATTCGGTCTATGCCAGGGGGATACAAAGGTGAACAAGTCCCGAGAAATATCTACACAGTGCTACAAAGGCACCCAGAGCAACCGGACGTCTGTGCCTACCAGAAACCTGTTAGACTTCCTGGGCGAGGCGGAGCCGACCAGGGTCTTGAAGGCCCAGCTGATAGACGAGGGTTGCAGAAGACACGCCCCAGCCCAGCACAGTGTGCACAGAGTGGGGAGACGTGCGGCCAGGGAGGCGGAGACTCGACAGAAACCACACACCCTGTGGGGTCGCCACTGCACGATCCAACAACATGAGCCAGAACACACGGAACAGGGAGAAGTCCTGCACAGGAAGTGAAAGCTCAACAGAGATCACACACCCTGTGGTACGTGATCCACCAGCCCAGCAGAGTCCAAGCTGACCAGAAAGGTGGCTCCCCGGAGAAGCCCAAGACCTGAGGCAACCACACACACAAGGCACTAGAGGCCAACTGAGCAGTCACGGAGGTAGCCATACGAAATTGGCAACCACAGGAACATCCTAGTTAGTCATTAGTCTCAAACCGGTGGACTGTGAAACACCCTGCCACAATGAACAAACATCAAAAAAAAGATACCAGAAATAGAAAAAATCAAGAACATGCACCACCCAAAGATAATAAATCTCAAGCTCTAGATCCTATAGAACAAGAAGCCCTTGAAATGACTGACAAGGAATTTCGAGTGATAATTCTAAGGAAACTGAATGAGATACAAGAAAACTCAGCTAGACATCATGATGAAATGAGGAAAAGAATACAGGATCTGAAAAGGATGTGTACAAGGAAATCAATGTCCTGAAAAAAAATGTAGCAGAACTTGCTGAGCTGAAGAAGTTATTCAGCGAAATTAAAAACACAACGGAGAGTTTAACCAGCAGGCTTGTTGAAGTTGAAGAGAAAACCTCTGAACTTGAAGATGGACTGTTGAAATAACACAAGCAGACAAAAAGAAAGAAAAAAGAATCAAGGACATTGAAGAAAATCTGAGAGAGATATCAGACAACCTTAAGCGCTCAAATATCCGAGTCATGGGTATTCCAGAAGGGGAGGAAAATAGAGATTCCATTGAAAACATATTCAACAAAATAGAGGCAGAAAATTTCCAAAGAATCAGTAGAGAAACACAAGATCTAAACAAGACTCTAGACCAAGTGGAATTGGCAGATATCTACAGAACATTCCACCCAACAACCTCAGAATATTCATTTTTCTCATCAGCACATGGATCATTCTCCAGGATAGATCACATATTAGGTCACAAATCAAGTCTCAATAAATTCAAAAAAATTGCAATAATCCCATGTATCTTCTCAGACCACAATGGATTAAAACTAGAAATTAATAACAAACGAACCTCTGGAAACTATTCAAACACATGGAAATTAAACAGCATTCTACTTAATGACATATGGGTCCAAGAAGAAATCAAGCAGGAAATCAAAAAATTTATTGAAACTAATGAAAACAATGATACATCATACCAAAACCTATGGGATACTGCAAAAGCAGTATTGAGGGGAAAATTTATTTCATTAAACGCTCACTTCAGAAGAATAGAAAGATGGCAAGTGAACAAACTAACACTTCACCTTAAAGAACTAGAAAAACAAGAACAATCCAAACCTAAAGTTAGCAGATGGAAAGAAATCATTAAGATCAGAGCAGAACTGAATGAAATTGAAAACCAAAAAACAATTCAAAAGATCAACGAATCAAAAAGTTGGTTTTTTGAAAAGATAAATAAAATTGACAAACCATTAGCATGGCTAACAAAAAAAAGAAGAGAGAAGACTCAAATAACAAACATTAGAAATGAAAAAGGCGATATTACAACTGATTCATCTGAAATACAAGGAATCATTTGAGACTACTATAAACAACTATACGCCAACAAATTTGAAAATCTGGAGGAAATGGATAAATTTCTGGACACACACAAGCTCCCAAAACTGAACCGTGAAGACGTAGAAAATTTGAACAGACCAATAACAATAAAGGAGATTGAAGCTGTTATCAGAAGGCTCCCAACAAAGAAAAGCCCAGGACCAGATGGATTCACAGCAGAATTTTACCAAACATTCAAACAGGAATTGACACCGATTCTTTACAAACTATGCCAAAAGATTGAAACGGACGCAAATCTCCCAAACTCATTCTATGAAGCAAACATCATCCTGATACCAAAACCAGGTAAAGATATAACCAAAAAAGAAAACTACAGGCCAATATCCCTGATGAATATAGATGCAAAAATCCTCACTAAATTACTAGCAAACAGAATACAGCAACACATACGAAAAATTATTCATCACGATCAAGTGGGATTCATTCCAGGGAGGCAAGGTTGGTTCAACATACGCAAATCAATAAATGTGATACACCATATAAATAAAGTCAAACACAAGGACCACATGATCATCTCTATAGATGCTGAAAAAGCATTTGATAAAGTTCAGCACTCATTCATGACAAAGACCCTCTATAAGTTAGGTATAGAGGGAAAGTATCTCAACATAATTAAAGCCATATATGCCAAACCCACAGCCAATATCATCCTGAATGGGGAAAAGCTGAAAGCTTTTCCTTTAAGAACAGGCACTAGACAAGGATGCCCACTCTCACCACTCCTATTCAACATAGTGTTGGAAGTACTACCCAGAGCAATCAGAGAAGAGAAGGAAATAAAGGGAATCCAGATTGGAAAAGATGAAGTCAAACTGTCCCTGTTTGCAGATGACATGATCCTATATATCGAACAGCCTAAAACCTCTACAAAAAAACTGCTAGAATTGATAAATGATTTCAGCACAGTAGCAGGATACAAAATCAACACTCAAAAATCGGTAGCATTTCTTTTCTCCAATAGTGAACATGCAGAAAGAGAAATCAAGAAAGCCTGCCCATTTACAATAGCCACCAAAAAAATAAAATACTTAGGAATTGAGTTAACCAAGGAGGTGAAAAATCTCTATAATGAGAACTACAAAACACTGCTGAGAGAAATTAGAGAGGATACAAGAAGATGGAAAGATATCCCATGCTCTTGGATTGGAAGAATCAACATAGTGAAAATGTCCATACTACCCAAAGTGATATACAAATTCAATGCAATCCCCATCAAAATTCCAAAGACATTTTTCTCAGAAATGGAAAAAACTATCCAGACATTTATATGGAACAATAAAAGACCACGAATAGCCAAAGCAATGCTGAGCAAAAAAAATAAAGCTGGAGGCATAACACTACCTGACTTTAAGCTATACTACAAAGCTATAATAACCAAAACAGTATGGTACTGGCATAAAAACAGACACACTGACCAATGGAATAGAATAGAGAATCCAGAAATCAACCCACACACTTATTGTCAGCTGATCTTTGACAAAGGCATCAAGCCTATTCAGTAGCGAAGGGACTGCCTCTTCAGCAAATGGTGCTGAGACAACTGGATATCCATATGCAGGAGAATGAAACTTGATCCATACCTCTCGCCGTATACTAAAATCAACTCAAAATGGATTAAGGATTTAAATATACACCCTGAAACAATAAAACTTCTTAAAGAAAACATAGGTGAAACACTTCAGGAAATAGGACTGGGCACAGACTTCATGAATACGACCCCAAAAGCACGGGCAACCAAAGGAAAAATAAACAAATGGGATTATATCAAACTAAAAAGCTTCTGCACAGCAAAAGAAACAATTAAAAGAGTTAAAAGACAACCAACAGAGTGGGAGAAAATATTTGCAAAATATACATCTGACAAAGGATTAATATCCAGAATATATAAGGAACTCAAACAACTTTACAAGAAGAAAACAAGCAACCCAATTAAAAAATGGGCAAAAGAGCTAAGTAGGCATTTCTCTAAGGAAGATATCCAAATGGCCAACAGACATATGAAAAAATGCTCAACATCACTCAGCATCCGGGAAATGCAAATCAAAACCACACTGAGATACCATCTAACCCCAGTTAGGATGGCTAAAATCCAAAAGACTATGAACGATAAATGCTGGCGAGGCTGCGGAGAAAAAGGAACTCTCATACATTGTTGGTGGGACTGCAAAATGGTGCAGCCTCTATGGAAAATGGTATGGAGGTTCCTTAAACAATTGCAAATAGATCTACCATACGACCCAGCCATCCCACTGTTGGGAATATACCCAGAGGAATGGAAATCATCAAGTCGAAGGTATACCTGTTCCCCAATGTTCATCGCAGCACTCTTTACAATAGCCAAGAGTTGGAACCAGCCCAAATGCCCATCATCAGATGAGTGGATACGGAAAATGTGGTACATCTACACAATGGAATACTACTCAGCTATAAAAACGAATGAAATACTGCCATTTGCAACAACATGAATGGACCTTGAGAGAATTATATTAAGTGAAACAAGTCAGGCACAGAAAGAGAAATACCACATGTTCTCACTTATTGGAGGGAGCTAAAAATTAATATATAAATTCACACACACACATACACACATACACACACAAACCGGGGGGCGGGGAGGAAGAAGATATAACAACCACAATTATTTGAAGTTGATACAACAAACAAACAGAAAGGACATTGTTGGGGGGGGAGGGGGGAGGGAGGGAGGTTTTGGTGATGGGGAGCATTAATCAGCTACAATGTATATCGACAAAATAAAATTTAAAAAAATAAATAAATAAATAAATAAATAAAAAATAAAAAAAAAATTTATATTCAGTACCTAAAAAAAATAAAAAATAAAAAAAAAATAAAAAAATAAAAGACAACCAACAGAGTGGGAGAAAATATTTGCAAAATATATATCTGACAAAGGATTAATATCCAGAATATATAAGGAACTCAAACAACTGTACAAGAAGAAAACAAGCAACCCAATTAAAAAATGGGCAAAAGAGCTAAGTAGGCATTTCTCTAAGGAAGATATACAAATGGCCAACAGACATATGAAAAAATGCTCAACATCACTCAGCATCCGGGAAATGCAAACCAAAACCACATTGAGATACCATCTAACTCCAGTTAGGATGGCTAAAATCCAAAAGACTATGAACGATAAATGCTGGCGAGGCTGCGGAGAAAAAGGAACTCTCATACATTGTTGGTGGGACTGCAAAATGGTGCAGCCTCTATGGAAAATGGTATGGAGGTTCCTTAAACAATTGCAAATAGATCTACCATACGACCCAGCCATCCCACTGTTGGGAATATACCCAGAGGAATGGAAATCATCAAGTCGAAGGTATACCTGTTCCCCAATGTTCATCGCAGCACTCTTTACAATAGCCAAGAGTTGGAACCAGCCCAAATGCCCATCATCAGATGAGTGGATACGGAAAATGTGGTACATCTACACAATGGAATACTACTCAGCTATAAAAACGAATGAAATACTGCCATTTGCAACAACATGAATGGACCTTGAGAGAATTATATTAAGTGAAACAAGTCAGGCACAGAAAGAGAAATACCACATGTTCTCACTTATTGGAGGGAGCTAAAAATTAATATATAAATTCACACACACACATACACACATACACACACAAACCGGGGGGCGGGGAGGAAGAAGATATAACAACCACAATTATTTGAAGTTGATACAACAAACAAACAGAAAGGACATTGTTGGGGGGGGAGGGGGGAGGGAGGGAGGTTTTGGTGATGGGGAGCATTAATCAGCTACAATGTATATCGACAAAATAAAATTTAAAAAAATAAATAAATAAATAAATAAATAAAAAATAAAAAAAAAATTTATATTCAGTACCTAAAAAAAAAAAAAAATAAAAAAAAAATAAAAAAATAAAAGACAACCAACAGAGTGGGAGAAAATATTTGCAAAATATATATCTGACAAAGGATTAATATCCAGAATATATAAGGAACTCAAACAACTGTACAAGAAGAAAACAAGCAACCCAATTAAAAAATGGGCAAAAGAGCTAAGTAGGCATTTCTCTAAGGAAGATATACAAATGGCCAACAGACATATGAAAAAATGCTCAACATCACTCAGCATCCGGGAAATGCAAACCAAAACCACATTGAGATACCATCTAACTCCAGTTAGGATGGCTAAAATCCAAAAGACTATGAACGATAAATGCTGGCGAGGCTGCGGAGAAAAAGGAACTCTCATACATTGTTGGTGGGACTGCAAAATGGTGCGGCCTCTATGGAAAATGGTATGGAGGTTCCTCAAACAATTGCAGATAGATCTACCATACGACCCAGCTATCCCACTGTTGGGAATATACCCAGAAGAATGGAAATCATCAAGTCGAAGGTATACCTGTTCCCCAATGTTCATCGCAGCCCTCTTTACAATAGCCAAGAGTTGGAACCAACCCAAATGCCCATCATCGGATGAGTGGATACGGAAAATGTGGTACATCTACACAATGGAATACTACTCAGCAATAAAAACGAATGAAATACTGCCATTTGCAACAACATGGATGGACCTTGAGAGAATTATATTAAGTGAAACAAGTCAGGCACAGAAAGAGAAATACCACATGTTCTCACTTATTGGTGGGAGCTAAAAATTAATATATAAATTCACACTCACACACACACGCACACAAACCGGGGGGGTGGGGAAGAAGATATAACAACCACAATTATTTGAAGTTGATATGACAAGCAAACAGAAAGGACATTGTTCGGGGAGAGGGGGGGAGGGAGAAGGGAGGGAGGTTTTGGTGATGGGGAGCAATAATCAGCCACAATGTATATCGACAAAATAAAATTTAAAAAAATAAAAAATAATAATAATAATAATAAAAATAGAAATAAAAATAAAAAATAAAAATAAAAAAAAAAAGAAAAACGAGCTGGAGTAGCTATTCTTATATCTGACAAAATAGACTTTAAACTAAAAACCATAAAAAGAGACAATGAGGGACACTACTTAATGATAAAAGGACTGATCCATCAAGAAGACATAAAAATCATAAATATGTACACAGACAATGTTGGAGCAGCCAGATTTATAAAACAAACTCTGTTAGACCTAAAGAAGGAAATAGACACTCATACCATAATAGCAGGGGACTTGAACACCCGACTGTCAATATTAGACAGATCATCTAGGCAAAGAATCAGTAGAGAAACACAAGATCTAAACAATACTCTAGACCAATTGTAATTGGCAGATACCTACAGAACATTCCATCCAACAACCTCAGAATATTCATTCTCCTCATCAGCACATGGATCATTCTCCAGGATAGACCACATATTAGGTCATAAATCAAGTCTCAATAAATTCAAAAAAATTGGAATTATCCCATGTATCTTCTCAGACCACAATGGATTAAAACTAGAAATTAATAACAAATGAAACTCTGGAAACTATACAAACACATGGAAATTAAACAGCATTCTACTTAATGACATATGGGTCCAAGAAGAAATCAAGGAGGAAATCAAAAAATTTATTGAAACTAATGAAAACAATGATACATCATACCAAAACCTGTGGGATACTGCAAAAGCAGTATTGAGGGGAAAATTTATTGCACTAAACGCTCACTTCAGAAGAATAGAAAGATGGCAAGTGAACAACCTAACACTTCACCTTAAAGAATTAGAAAAACAAGAACAATCCAAACCTAAAGTTAGCAGACAGAAAGAAATCATTAAGATCAGAGCAGAACTGAATGAAATTGAAAACCAAAAAACAATTCAAAAGATCAATGAATCAAAAAGTTGGTTTTCTGAAAAGATAAATAAAATTGACAAACCATTAGCATGGCTAACAAAAAAAAGAAGAGAGAAGACTCAAATAACAAAAATTAGAAATGAAAAAGGCGATATTACAACTGATTCATCTGAAATGCAAGGAATCATTCGAGACTACTATAAACAACTATATGTCAACAAATTTGAAAATCTGGAGGAAATGGATATATTTCTGGACACAAACAAGCTCCCAAAACTGAACCATGAAGATGTAGAAAATTTGAACAGACCAATAACAATAAAGGAGATGGAAGCTGTTATCAGAAGGCTCCCAACAAAGAAAAGCCCAGGACCAGATGGATTCACAGCAGAATTTTACCAAACATTCAAACAGGAATTGACACCGATTCTTTACAAACTATTCCAAAAGATTGAATCAGACGCAAATCTCCCAAATTCATTCTATGAAGCAAACATCATCCTGATACCAAAACCAGGTAAAGATATAACCAAAAAAGAAAACTACAGGCCGATATCCTTGATGAATATAGATGCAAAAATCCTCACTAAAATACTAGCAAACAGAATACAGCAACACATACGTAAAATTATTCATCACGATCAAGTGGGATTCATCCCAGGGATGCAAGGTTCGTTCAACATACGCAAATCAATAAATGTGATACACCATATTAATAAACTCAAACACAAGGACTATATGATCATCTCTATAGATGCTGAAAAAGCATTTGATAAAGTTCAGCACTCTTTCATGACAAAGACCCTCTATAAGTTAGGTATAGAGGAAAAGTATCTCAACATAATTAAAGCCATACATGACAAACCCACTGCCAATATCATCCTGAATGGGGAAAAGCTGAAAGCTTTTCCTTTAAGAACAGGAACAAGACAAGGATGCCCCCTCTCACCACTCCTATTCAACATAGTGTTGGAAATACTAGCCAGAGCAATCAGAGAAGAGAAGGAAATAAAGGGCATCCAGATTGGAAAAGATGAAGTCAAGGTGTACCTGTTTGCAGATGACATGATCCTATATATCGAACAGCCTAAAACCTCTACAAAAAAACTGTTGGAATTGATAAATGATTTCAGCACAGTAGCAGGATACAAAATCAACACACAAAAATCAGTAGCATTTCTTTTCTCCAATAGTGAACATGCAGAACAAGAAATCAAGAAAGCCTGCCCATTTACAATAGCCACCAAAAAAATAAAATACTTAGGAATTGAGTTAACCAAGGAGGTGAAAAATCTCTATAATGAGAACTACAAACCACTGCTGAGAGAAATTAGAGAGGATACAAGAAGATGGAAAGATATCCCATGCTCTTGGATTGGAAGAATCAACATAGTGAAAATGTCCATACTACCCAAAGTGATATACAAATTCAATGCAATTCCCATCAAAATTCCAAAGACATTTTTCTCAGAAATGGAAAAAACTATCCAGAGATTTATATGGAACATTAAAAGACCACCCATAGCCAAAGCAATGCTGAGCAAAAAAAATAAAGCTGGAGGCATAACACTACCTGACTTTAAGCTATACTACAAAGCTATAATAACCAAAACAGTATGGTACTGGCATAAAAACAGACACACTGACGAATGGAATAGAATAGAGAATCCAGAAATCAACCCACACACTTACTGCCATCTGATCTTTGACAAAGGCACCAAGCCTATTCACTGGGGAAGGGACTGCCTCTTCAGCAAATGGTGCTGGGATAACTGGATATCCATATGCAGGAGAATGAAACTAGATCCATACCTCTCACCGTATACTAAAATCAACTCAAAATGGATGAAGGATTTAAATATACACCCTGAAACAATAAAACTTCTTAAAGAAAACATAGGAGAAACACTTCAGGAAATAGGACTGGACACAGACTTCATGAATACAACCCCAAAAGCACGGGCAACCAAAGGAAAAATAAATAAATGGGATTATATCAAACTAAAAATCTTCTGCACAGCAAAAGAAACAATTAACAGAGTTCAAAGACAACCAACTGAGTGGGAGAAAATATTTGCAAAATATACATCTGACAAAGGATTAATATCCAGAATATATAAGGAACTCAAACAACTTTACAAGAAAAAAACAAGCAACCCAATTAAAAAATGGGCAAAAGAACTAAGTAGACATTTCTCTAAGGAAAATATACAAATGGCCAACAGACATATAAAAAAATGCTCAACATCACTCAGCATCCAGGAAATGCAAATCAAAACCACATTGAGATACCATCTAACCCCAGTTAGGATGGCTAAAATCCAAAAGACTCTGAACGATAAATGCTGGTGAGGTTGCGTAGAAAATGGAACTCTCATACATTGTTGGTGGGACTGCAAAATGGTGCAGCCTCTATGGAAAATGGTATGGAGGTTCTTCAAACAATTGCGGATAGATCTACCATACGACCCCGCTATCCCACTGTTGGGAATATACCCAGAGGAATGGAAATCATCCAGTCGAAGGTATACCTGTTCCCAATGTTCATCGCAGCACTCTTTACAAGAGCCAAGAGTTGGAACCAGCCCAAATGTCCATCATCAGATGAGTGGATACAGAAAATGTAGTACATCTACACAATGGAATACTACTCAGCTATAAAAACGAATGAAATACTGCCATTTGCAACAACATGGATGGACCTTGAGAGAATTATATTAAGTGAAATGAGTCAGGCACAGAAAGGGAATTACCACATGTTCTCACTTATTGGTGGGAGCTAAAAATTAATATATAAATTCACACACACACACACACACAAAAAAAAAAGGGGGGGGGAAGAAGATATAACAACCACAATTACTTGAAGTTGATACGACAAGCAAACAGAAAGGACATTGTTGGGGGGGGGAGGGAGAAGGGAGGGAGGTTTTGGTGAAGGGGAGCAATAATCAGCCACAATGTATATCGACAAAATAAAATTTAAAAAAAAAAAGAAATTAAAGAGGACACAAAAGGGCAGAAAGTCATTTCATGCTCTTGGATTGGAAGAATTAACATTGTTAAAATGTCCATACTACCAAAAGCAATTGACAGATTCAATGTAATCCCCATCAAAATACCAATGACATTGTTCACAGAAATAGAAAAATAATCCTAACATTCATATGGAACAACAGAAGACTGCAAATAGCCAAAGCAATCCTGAGCAGAAAAATAAAGCCAGAGGCATAACACTGCATAACTTCAAATTATACTACAAGTCTACTGTAACCAAAACAGCATGGTACTGGCATAATAACAGACACTCAAACCAGTGGTACAGAACAGAAAACCCAGAAATTAACCCATATACTTACAGCCAACTGATCTTTGACAAAGGCTACAAGAACATACATTGGTGGAAAGACTGCCTCTTCAAAAAATGGCACTGGAAAAATTGCACATTTATATGCAGAAGAATGATACTAGAGCTGGACCTCTCACCACATACCATAATCCATAATCAACTCAAAATGGATTAAAAACTTAAGTATGAAACTTGAAACTATAAACTTACTAAATGAAAACATAGGGGGAACACTCCAGGAAGTAGGACTGGACAATGACTTTATGAATAAGATCCCAAAATCACAGGCAACAATGGAAAAAATAAATAAATGCAACTATATCAAACTAAAAAGCTTCTGCACAGCAAAGGAAACAATCAACAGAGTGGAAAGACAACCTACAGAATGGGAGAAAATATTTGCAAACTATACATCTAACCAGGGACTAATATCTAGAATATATAAGGAACTAAAACAATTACATAGTAAAAAATTAAATAATCTAATTTTAAAAATGGGCAACAGAGCTGAATAGACATTTTTCAAAGGAAGACAAACAAATGGCCAACAGACAAATGAAGAAATGTTTGACATCACTAATCATCAGGGAAATACAAATCAAAACAACATTGATATGTCATCTCACTCTAGTTAGAGGCCAGTATTAAAAAGACTGAGAATAACAAATGCTGGCAAGGAAGGGGAACACTCCTACACTGTTAGTGGGACTGTAAAATAGATCAGCCATTATGGAAAACAGTATGGAGGTTCCTGAAACAACTACAGATAGAACCGCCATATGATCCAGCAATCCCACTTTTGGGTATACACCCAAAGGACTGGAAATCATCACGTCAAAGGGATATGTGCACTGCCATGTTCATCACAGCTCTAGTCACAATAGCTGAAATATGGGAAAGAAGGAAGGAAGGAGGAGAGGAAGGAAAGAAGGTGGGAAGGAAGGAAAGAGGAGGGAGGGAGGGAGGGAGGAAAAGAAAGAAAGAACCACAATAATTCATTGGTCTATCAGAAGAGAACATGGTTATTAGAGGTCGGAAGGAGGGAAATTGGGTAAGGGATATAAAAAATACTTATGATTTGTAATAATGAACATGCTAATCACATTGATTTGATCAACATATGTTGTACACAGGTGATAGTTGTCAACATTGTACCTAAAAAATATTTTTTTAAAAAATCATGATAGAACCATATGAGATCAGTTTACATATGAGATCAAATGTCTGGATAAATTCATGGTTAAAGCATCCATGGTGAATGATTAAAGAATGAGGGTTCTGGGAGTTCTCCAGAGGAAAAGAACCAATAGGAGACAGAAAGAGAAAGAGAGAGAGAGAGATTATGAGAAATTGACTGACACGAGTATGGAGCTGAGAAGACAGCACAATCTACATCTGTGAGCTATAGACGAATAAAAGCCAGTGGTATAATTCAGTTCTGTGGAATATACTATAAAGCATATGTACTTCACAGGGCCCGGTTTTTCAAAGTCTTGCAGTTTCAAATATTGACCTTGCAGAGGACTGGAAATTTTCCTCAGGCTATAAAGTCTCTGGTGTAAGATAAAGATTTGTGGCACAGCAAGGTTGCTGGCTCAAGGACAGACTAGTTACTGATTGATATGTGTAGATACTGGAAAACTGCTGGAGGGAGAATGAATGTTTGCTAAGATCGAGCTTGTGTTGATAGGACCACTTAATTGTCTACTGGAATGTCATCTGGCTTGTTTCACTGAGAGTTACCAGCCTATATTGTTAAACTATAATCCCACCTATGTTCTCTTCCTGTAACTTCCTGGTCTGGAAAATAAATGCAAGAAGAGAACCCCAATTTGCCATTAATTTCCCGAGGAAGGGTTGCCTCTCATTGGAGCATGTCCAGGGAAGTTAACCACTTCGGGGTTTCTCACTGCTCAGCCTTTGCATCTCCATCATCCAGGAGAAGTAGGGTAACAAATCTGTGGCGGGCAAAGCAACACAAAGCAACACAGTTCAAGTCCGAAGGCCTGAGAACCAGAGGAGTCAGTGGTATAAATCCCAGTTCAAGGCCAGAGAAGATGCAATGATATGTCCCAGCTCAAACAGACAGGTAGGAAGCAAAAAGAGCAAATTCCTCCTTCCTCCGCCTTTTTATTCTATTCAGGCCCTCAAAAGACTGGATTGTGGTAGACCCATTGTGGTAGACCATAGTGGGTCTACCAATTCATATGCTAATCTCATCTGGAAACACTCTCGCAGTCACACCCAGAAATAATGTTTAATCTGTGGATCCTGGGGCCAGTCATGTTGTCACATAAAATTAACCATCATGGAGATCAAACCCCAGGCTGCTAATGTAGACATGAGAAAGACGGTCATGAACTATTCCAGCCTGACTCTCAAAGCCAGTGTCAGAGACAAATGGTCACCCCAGCTAGATCCTGATTTTCATCACTTTTCTACCTCCATCAGATGTTCTCATCTTATCTTCGAAGTAAATTTTCCCCTAGAAACTTAACAAACAGATTTTTTACTTTACTTCTTTCACTAAGTAGTCATCTTACCCTCATTTTTTCATATGAGTCAGATGAACCTAGCAGGGGAAGAATGACTCATCTAAAGCCTTAAACCAAGAACTCCTGATCCCAAACCCAACATATATGATCTCTATGGTGGTTTCCAGTTCACTCAGTCAATAGAATTCTAGTTCAATTTTAACTATATGGTTCCTCTCAAAAGGAAAAAAAAAAAATCTAACAGACCCACAGTGTTGACTTACATTATTTTTATTTTTACTGAAATAGGTATAAAACTAAAATTAAGCATGAACTTCTCATGCTCACACCTCTATAAACCAACCCTAAAACCAAAACAAATCTCCAAAGCAAATACAAAGACAACCACAAAACCAATAAAAATTTTTCCAAAAAAAAAAAAAAAAAAAAAACTTCACAAATAAACAGAATACTCACTACATGGATTTTTCAATACATCTTGCCACATTTTTAAAATATCCATTGGAGAAGCTCATACTTAAGGTGTGATTTCATTAGAAACATACTCCATTTTAAACATCCATCTCTTCCACTTAAAAGTACTTTTCCACTTTTCATAAGCACTGAGTTTGGTTTTAATAAAACTTCTTTCACTTCATCAATGTTTCTGGCTACATTACAGAACCTACGAATACATCATGAGTGGGGCAGCACCACAATTATGTGCCAACTTGTGAACAGTGCTTATTCACAGGCATGCCAGGTCAAGGTAATGGGTAAAATCTTATTTCGGGGTGGGAAAGGATGATAATAATATATATCTGGAAAGTTAATTTAAGAAAGAAAATAAGAAATAAATTGTGAAGCTCAATTAGAGAAAATCGAACTTTTGCTCATTCCTTTGTGTAGACAAATTCGAACAATTTCAGGTGCATTTGCAGTCTTTCACTCTCCTGCTGCCTATCCTCAGATCTCAATGCCAGTCCTATTTCTCTTCTCCCTCCTCTGATGCCTCAGCGAGAAGCCAGTGCACATGCCGTCCCCTGGTGAGGTTGCTGAGGAGACTGACAGGAAGACACAGGGGCTGCCACACTGAAGACTGCAATGTGACCAGGTCCTGCTGTGTTCTTCACCAAAGCAGAAAGAAGCTTTCTCCCCGACTTGTGCAGTACATTCTGTCACGGCTGCCCCAAAACTGTGTTTCCTTGTAAATTAACTTCTTACAGCAATTTATCCTAAGGAGTTTTTCCAGATTTCACTCCCGGACTGTTTTTGTTTAGACTCAGAGAAAATGATATGAAGAATGGTCTACTCAGTAGTGCCCAGTGCCTGAGATGCCAGCCTGTTGTCGTGACCCACACTTGAACTCATTCATCTACTCTCTTGCCTTGAGATGGACACTCATGCAAATAGATCACTGACAACTTCATCCTCCAAACATCAACTTTGGCAAAACCAAAAATGTCTGAACCCCAATATGGACCCAATTTAGTCTCTCATGCTAGTACGGGACCCCTGCTACCTTGGCACTTCAAGAAAATCAGAGAAAATAAGATCCCAATTTGTGGGTTTGGGCTATTTATTGGATACTCTGTACAGATTTTCAGAATGAATGAGAAAACTGTCAGAGCACAGTTTCCTTCAACGAGTGCCTCCATGCCAAAAGCAGCAAACAGGTCTTCTGGATAAGGTGGAAGACTGGGTGCTCCTAGGGTAAACGCATAGATGTGCTTGGTTATAAAAACATGATTTAAGAATATGCAGTTGGGCTTGAAAGCAAAAAACTATAATCTCCAAGTATTCCAGAAACAGGAAGGGAACTCAGAGCTAAAAAATAAGGGGGAGTTCAGGTTTATACTGATGGAGAAATGTCCCTAGGCCAAGCACTTGGCCCCCTGTATAAAACTGGGAACCAATAAAGAGTTGCCCTCCCAGCCTCAGAGCACAGAGGTGGCAAAGGAGAAACCAGGGCCAGCATGAGACTCTGTTGGTTACTATACTGAGTAGCAAGTAACAAAAACTAACTTGAGCTAGCTTAATAAGAAAGTCAATTATAAGGGATCATGGCTCTCTCACAACACCCAAGGACAGGAAAGTATCTCTGCTTTGATCTTTTCTCTCTCTGCCATATTCCTCTGCTTTCTCTCCCCAAGTTATCAGTGGCCATGCTCCTGGTCCAGAGGGCTGAGGTTCTCCCCTGCCAGTTCTCAGCTCTTCCCAAGGAAGAAACTCTGATTGGCAGCTTGAGTCAGAAGCCCACTCCTGGTCAAATCAGCATCATGTTCAAAATGGGGGCTGAGCTGCCCCACAATGGACAAGGGAAAGTTATGGGATTCATTGTGAGCTGGAGATATATCACTACTTTAGGGGCTCTCAATTTGTATCCAAATTTTATATACTGCTATTGTAAACATTATCAGAATTCTTTTGGTGTTAAAGCTGCAAAAACAATAACACAGCCTAATCCTTAACACTTTTCATCTTTTCTCATTTTCCTTCATTCGCACTGAATTTGTAGATTGACTCTAACTTGTAGATATTTACTTTCATATCTGTCTTCTCTCACTACAACATACACCTCTTTCAAAAAAAAAGCCTTATTTGCCTTTGTACTTCCCAGCACTTAGCACAGAACAAATGTCTCTGACATGAATAACTTAATGAGGTAGAAAGACGATGAAGACAACCATCCTTACAGCTTTTCCTAGAATCAAGATTGGAAAGGCACAACCATTTGAAGTTGAAAATTCCTCATGTTTAGAGTTCATTCATGCCCTATTTTAACGAAGTCAATTTATCAAGAATGTCCAGGAAGGTTTCTATTCATATATTCACCTCATATTCAACTGTGACTAATAGTCAGTGAATCAGAATAGGATCACATTGTACCAGCAAACTGTTTTAACATGCTTTTTAATTTTTCTTTGATTCTAAAGCTCTGTAGGATCTTGTTAGGCCCCAAGGTCACATATTATGAATGACTTGCATGGTTAAATGCTGTAGGGAGAAAAATATTTGAGGTTTTTATTTGTTTTGTTTTGTTTTTTGATACGGATCTTATGGCTTTATATTCTAGATTCTACCCCATTGCCATAAAAGGAAGACACCTGTTAACAAAAGATGACCTGTTACAGAAGGTCCCATCCCACGTTTCTAGTCCAAAAGCCCAAATCATTCCCCACCTCTTCCACAAAGCCTTCCCAGGTCCCAGCCATATCCTTTCTTTGTCCTCCCAGGGTACTACATTTGCTACCTCTTCTGCCACTCAGCGTTTTCTAGTGCTCTTTGTGTATATGTTCCACTGAAGGGTCCTGAGGCTGTGAGACAAGAATCATTTAATCTCCGCAGTTCTCGCAGCCTTTAGCACGCCCATTTCAACAAATATTTCTCAGATTGCTGATGAAATGTTGAAACACCTCACTGATTCAGCTATAACTTTTATCTTCAAGCATTGAAAACCTATGTCACTATTCATAGGTTTTAAATTTTAATGTTTTTAAGGCTTTCATAGAAAAGGTAGAAAAAAGGGAACAAAAAAGATGAAGGTAATAGACAGGGACAGGTGGCTAGAAAGCTAGACAGAAAGTCAAATAGACAGCAACTTTCTGCAATCTTGAAGACCCCAGGAGAGCATCACACAGCTGGCTCTGCCCTTTCCACAGCCTGGGGGTGGGGAGAGGAGATTTTTCCCTCCATGCTTTCCCCATCCCTTGTTCCCCACAAAATGATGGTTCCCATAGGGGAAGGGGAAGTGCTGAACAATTCCGTGCAAATGTGGTCAGGGTCTCCAAATGTCTATCCATCTCTCCATCCTGAGAATCAGAAACCATGGTAATAAAGTCTTCATTGAGCACAGAGCCCTCAGAATCAGATGCATTCCGCCCCCACTGCATTTCCTTCCTCTTCTTCTCTTGCATCAGTGTCACTGACCAGGACCTGAGGCTCCCCACAGACACCAGCACTGCTCTGAGTGCTTGCAAAGGGCACAGAAGTTAATGCTCTCTATTCTGTGTTCTCAGAGCTGCTTTTCCAATGATTACAAACATTAACAATTAAACAGACGTCTTATAAGGACTCTTCTCAGTTGGCTGTTTCCAGCTGATGCTCCTGATGACACGTCAGCCCTGAAGGAAATCTGACCAAGCAGATCCTCGGAGGTACAGAAGTTCAAACTCAGCAGCCTCATCCAGATTTCTGGGGCTTGTCTTTCCAAAAGTGTTCATTCTCTCACTCACTCTGCCTGACTTCCACCTTCGCGTGGATGCCTTCCAAGCAAGCTGCTATTATAAAGAGGAAATTGCTGTGGTGAAGAAAATTAGTTTCTGTTTCAAATGGACAATCTGGAGGGCTTATTTTTAAAGTAGTGTTCTGACATAGAGTGCATCAGTACAAAACAGGGAATGGGAGCCAGAGAGGCACAGCAGAGCAGGTGCACTTGCCCGTGTTTTGGTTATTGTGGGACACCACTTATTGGAGAATCAGTCTCAATGAGGAACTTGTCAGTTAATGGCCCAAGAATCATTTTAGACTTCCATATGGCACACCCATCTCTTTACTGAGTCATGGAAAGCCCCCAATTACCAGCTATGCCCCCCTGAAGTCTTGCGGCTCCTGATAGACAGGCATATTTCTTTTCTGGGTAACTTGGGAGGTCAGAGAGATTTAGACAAGGTTATAACAAGTTTGTCCAACATCCACTCGGAAATCCCAACACAGCTCTCACTTGTACTTTTGATTTTGTTATGATGACAACAGGTAATGAAGTATCTAGAGTATTTATAGCTGTGGCAGAGCAGTGTTGGCACAGAAAATAGGAAAAAAGAAATTATTTCTCTGAGAAAACTAGAATCAATGGCATGAGATGACTGTTTTTGATAAAAATCAAATTATTGGTAAACATTTCATAGTTTACTAAATGAATATAAATAAAATAAACTTAACAGCAACTTAAAATACAAGTATATCATCACAACATAATCTAACTTACTGAAATATCTTACCACAACATCATCAAATTTGCTAAAATTATTTTAAAATAATATTTTATAACTATTGAGCAAAAATAACCTTTTTATTTTTAGAAACACTATGGGTCTTCCTTTTCTTTTATGATATTAAAGTGCTCTTCAGAATCTCTCTTACTGACTTGCAAAATCTCTTGATATAAGAATATTAACCCTATATTATATGTGCTACAAATATTTCTCCCAGTTTGTCTTTTAATTTGCCTTACTATGATTTGATTTACACAGTTTAAATTTTTATTATTCAAATTAGTGTTCTTTTCCTTTCGTATTCTTCCTTTGGTTAGACTTAGAAAGTTCCGTCCATCCTGAGATCAAATTTTGCCTAATCTCTTTATAAATTTTAAGAATTTAATGATGGGATACAAGGCTCTAACTTCGTTTTTTTGTTTTTTTTTTCTGGAAAGTTTACCATTTTTACCAAAACCAGAATTATCTTTGAACCTGTTGCTCAAGTCTTTGAACCTGTCACTCAGCTCCCCTCTCCATTTACTTGCACTTAGGCTTTTCCATAATCAAACAAAGAATTATTTATCTCAATCATGCAAAACAGAATTCCTTCTCACTTATAATCCACTGATTTTATAGACATTCCTTCTCAGTTTTATCACCTTCACAGCTCTTTTTTAATTATTGTCATTCAGCACCTTCCCTGGATCCACAGAAATGAAAAGTTATTTTGTCCCTACCTGTTTTCACATAACACATAACCAGCTACATAGCAGTAGCATGTTGACTGGTGGCTAACCTTGACTACCCCTCACTCCCTCATTCAGCTCTTATGGATTTCCTACTATATTTTCCAAAGCTATGCTTATAAATTCACTTGACTAAGTACCTGCCAGGCAATGAGCTAGGAATGAGACAAAAAAAGAAACACAAAAATAGCTTTTTTTCTTTACTCACAAAGACTTTTTAGTCAAGTTTAAAGATAGAAACATATAAATAACTGTATTATTTATCTATTGCTATGTGACAAATTACCCCAATACTTAGTCACTTAAAGCAACAATAAACATGTATTGTCTTTCACAGTTTCCATGGGTCAGGAATTCAAGAACAGCTTTACTTGGCACTTCTGGCTCAGGGTCTGTCATGACATTGCACTCAGATGTTGGCTAGGGCTGTAATCACCTGCAAATTTTCCTGGAAATGAAGGATCAGCTTCCAAAGAGGCTAACTCACATGGCTAAAAAGTCAGTGCTGGCCATTCATAGAAGGCTTCAGTTTTTCTACACATGGGCCTCTCCACAGGGATGCTCGAGCTTCCCCAACGATGAGCAATCCAAGAGAACAAGACAAACACTGCAACTCACTTTATGACCTAGTCTCAGAAACCACACACTGTCACCCTCTATCATACTCTATTGATAATACAGATCGTTCTGATTCTATGTGGAAGGATGCCACACGAGAGTGTGAATACCAGGAAGCAAAAATCATTGGGAGCCATCTTGAAAGACAGCTCCCACAACTGATACAGATTACAATAAAATAAGCATGAAATGGAAACCCAAGTAATTTTTCAGTCAGTTTATCAAGCCCATTCTTTTCTCCTTCTCCTGAGTTAACTCTTCCTCTTAGGCTTTTTGAGACTGATGTTTTCTAATCTGAGCTCCCTCCATTTATTTATCTCCATCTAAAAATTATTAATTTAGTCAACTTATATCCCCTCCCTCCTGTTCTCAATAACTATTTTGTCTGCTGGTCTTGCAGTGCCATCCCCAACCAAACACTATAAAATCTGTTCCATTAAGCACCCCTTTCTCTCCTGTAACTTCAATGTCTGTGTTTTCATCGGCTCCTATTACTTAGTCCACAAATCTGTTCCAGTTTCTTTTATACTAAAACTAGTTGTCTCTAAGCCAGAACCTTCTAACACACATCTCTAAACAATAATGTTCATCGGTTTCTCATTATCAATCAACAATCAAGAGTCCTAAATCTGTCAAATAGAGCTTCTATAATCATCCACAATTTACTGCTTTCATCTGACCTTCTAGTACTCCACACTACATTCTCTAGACATGCTGTACATGAAAATACATTTAATTTTCTTAAAAATGGAATATGTAACTAAGACCAGAATAAAAATGGGGGGAAAAAAAGTTGTTTTCTTAACCAGACATCTAGAGGAAGGTGGTTCTAAGATTGGTTTAGCAGCTCAATGCCTTAAATGTCCCAGAATCTTTTCATTCTTTTGCTCCTCCATCCTCAGTGTGTTAGCATCTTGTTCTCATGCTTTTTGCCTCATGGGCAAAAAAACAGGTGCTCCAGACATCAATCCTCATACCACCATGCTAAACAGAAAGGGGACAGTTAGAAAAGAGATTTTCCTTTCACCTTTAAGTCCTCATTTATTCATATGCAAAGTGGAGACAATCACTGTACCTACCTCATAGGATTTTGTTAAGACTGAGAAACGTAACACATCTGAGACGAGCATAGCATCCAGCGTACAGTGGGTAGTACATAATAGCTGGCCAAGTATTTGTTTATTTCTTTAGTTGCTATTAATGATTTTAGTCATTACTCCAACACTTGAAAAGGATCACTCAATGAAGAATCGATCATCTGAACTCAATGGTAAGTACCAATAGTTGTGCAAATCATACACACGCACCCATAACCTTGGTGGAACCACTTATTGCTATAACATTACCTTCATAAAATCTATTAAAAATGGCGAGTGACCTTAAGCAAACCAGAAGTTTTAATGGAAGGCTGAAGAGATGTTGGTATATAATAAATCCCGAGGATAGAAAGTAAAATTAAACTTCAGGAACACTGGTATGAGGAACTAGGAAGTCAGAAACTGAGCTCACTCCTGTCTCTCAGGAACCATGTGGTCTTTCATCGTTGCCTCTTACTTCTCTCTCCCTCTCTCCCCCTGCTCCCACTACGCTTTCTAAATCTCCTCATTCAGGTATCCAACACTAGAATCTCTGAGTCCAGCTACAGATTTCCAGGGCAAAGAATCTGATTGGTCCCATTTCGTCCATCCCTGGCCCTATGAAGTCTAAGGAGAGAGAGGTAAGAAGAGGCACATGATCTGCTGCCCACTCAGGAACAAAGATGAAATCATTGGTGGAAGAAACGACTGGCTTCTCCGGTACAAACTCCTGGAAAGGAAAATGATTTTGGTTCAAGTTAGCAAAACAAACCACACATCGAACTCAGAGTTGAAGAGATTTAATTGAAGTTGGTACATTTTTCAAAGAAATAGAAATAAATATTTACATTGTAAGGACATACAACTAGCAATCTCATTTAGATTGTCACTTTGAACAAATGTAGGGCAACAAATATCTGTACACACAAACACACGCACAAATAACTTTTGAATAATGCTGGCCAATAACAAAATTAGGGAAGAAATATTGCCAACAAGTACATTGCTTTGATGTTTACATTTTCACTCTCAAAATAAATTGAATAATTGAGCTGTTCTTTGAGTTACAAAAACACTTTACTTCATAAAAAGAAGCCAATTTCAATAAATGTTTTTATGTGGATCCATAAAAAAATCTTCTGCACTTTGACGTTGGTAGGATCCTTTCAGTAAATGCATCTGCTCTAAACTGTCTCACTACTCAACTGAAAAGATCCTGGGAAGTAATCTCTTGCTAATTGTTGAGAACCTGTTCTGAACCTGTTCTGGGTCCCATTCCTTGCTAAACTATTTATTATGTTATTTTTGAGACACAATCTCCTCAGTCTTTTAATAAAATATTATCTATATCTTTTGTCTCTGAACCAAACCATTTGATTCTCTGAGTTATAAAATGAGGATGAGCAGAAACAATTTTTCATCAGATAAAATCTGAATGCTACATGGCATAGTTCAGGGCCTCACCCTAGCTTGTTTCTTTTCACTTTGTTTTTAACAACTTGATATGACATTTGGATAAAATTGTGCTATGGGCTAAATTGTGTCCCCTCCAAAATTCGTATGTTGAAGCCCTAACCCCCAGTACCTCAGAATGTGACTGTGTTTGGAGACAGGGCCCATAAAGAGGTGATTCAGTTAAAATGAAGCCATCAGGCTGGGCCCTCATCCAATCTGACTGGTGTCTTTTTGAGAAGAGAAAATTTAGGCACAGAAGAGACACCAGGGATGCAAACACACAAAGAAAGACCATGTGAGGACACAGCAAGAGGGTGAATATCTACAAGCCATGAAGAGAGGCCTCAGAAGAAATCAATCCTGCTGAAACCTTGACCTTGCACTTCTAGTCTCCAGAACTGTGAGAAAATAAATTTCTGCTGTTTAAGCCACCCATCTGTGGTATTTTGTTAAAGCAGACCTGGCAAACTAATACAACCGGATGCATGTTTTGTTTATCAAACAAGTAGAAATCAATCAACACAATTCAACAAACATTTACTTACTCGCCACCTCAAATATTTTGTGGAATGGGGCAAGGGATCAGTGAGCAAATTACTGAGAGTCTTATACAAGTCCAGTTCTCTAGTAGACAATAAAACACGGAGACAAATGGGGAGACATCACACTCATAAGGGAATCAAAGTCTAGCAAGGGAGTAGAACTTGGCATAAGTGCCAAAGAGAGATGTTCTGTAACTCCTTTGAGGAGTTATATGCCTCTGTTGGATTGGAAAAACAATAGGGAAGAGGTGAGATGAGGCCACAAGAAATCACAGTTCAAGAAAAAAGAAACCTACTTCTATTTGTAATATGTTTAATTATTTCTGAGTAAGAGTAGTCCAAAATAGTGGATAAGACCCTAATGTACTTCTCAGAAAAAGCAGCTCAACATCAGTGTACTAAATGAAAATGAGATAGACATTTGCTAACAGCTAAATTGAAAATACTAAATATCCACACTGAGTAGCCCCACTTAGGGCTCTATTTACCATGTTGGCTCTTCACGACATAATCCTCTCTTAAGCTAGATATTTATCAGAGCCACGATGTCAGGGAACTTCCAAAAGAAGCTAATTAGCTATTTGGTAGTAGTCGCCCATTTGTCATTTTTATGTGGGAGTCCATACTATGTGTTTCGCGTGAGGTGAAACAATTCCACTTTCAGTCAATTCTTCTTTATTCAGCTCGCTGAGGAGCCGACTCATGAATTCAAGGGCATGAACACATCAAAAGAAAACACTAGTACTATTTCAGTCATCCTCAAGTCCCCCCAACACCCCATCTGTACAGGAGTGGAGAAGCCCTGACTGGACAGGAACCCAAGCCAGGCTCTGAAACTCCCACAGAAGTCAGTGGTTCTGCCTGCCCCGCATCTGCCACCTGAACAAGGCACTTACTTTAGCCAAAAGAACAGAACATGTTCACCACAGGACTTGTTTCAGAATTCAGCCATAAATTAACCTGCACTTGCCAAAAGCTTAAGGCAAATTATATTTGAAGGTAATTCTATTGTGCATGTTAATTATCTAAGCTCTAAACCTGAAGTCACTTAAAGTTATTAGAAAATAAATCCCTCACCATTTCACCCATTCCCTGTACAAGTGATCCAATGCTACAGTTTAATATTTTGTTTTGGTGCAAAAAAATCACAATTTGTAACACCATGTGTCTTTCACAATATTGTTTTAATATGTTGTCCCTTGTGGTACTCAACTGTCATTATATAAGGAGCTTCATGACCTACATAATAAATTCTTCTTTGTATTTTATGCAAAACAATAAAAAGACTAAGATTGCCCTTGTCTTTTTATTTGGTCCCTCTTCTGCTCATTCTGTTAAAGGGGAGTCTTTCTAGGTTAGGTCCTACCTCTCTTCCCTCACAACACCCTCTCCACTTCAGTGACTTCATCCAGTTCCCAATTTCAACCATCATCTCTATGTCAATGATCCCCAAATCTTCCAACCACAGCCAGCTCCAAATCAAGGACTAGTTCTGTCTAACAGAGCTTTCTGCAATGATGGAAATGTTCTCATCTGTGCTGGCCAATACAATGACCTACAGTTTCACATGACTATTGGGCACATAATAAATTTTAATTTAAATATGATGACTAGTGGCTACCATATTGGACAGCACAGCTCTAGGCTTGCATTTGTAGCTGATTGCTGAGACACTCTACTCCATGCCTGCCAGGACTCCAAAACTAATATGGCCGGTTAAAGATGTATACATCTGCCCAAAAAACAACTCCTCCCTTCCATTTCCTTATTCCTATTAATTATACCAACATGTACTTGTTCATCCAGACTACTGATGGTAAAGTTTTCTTGATGCTCACTTTTTCCCCCCATTCAGTTTGCTTACTATGCAGTCACACCTCTGATCAAGGAAGAAAAATTCATTCAAGAAAATAAATCACTTAGAATAAATGTGTACAGTAACCAATTAATGTGTTTTTATTCGGTATTTTACTCATTCTATTCTCTCCTGAAACATTAGCCAGTATTTAATATTGAATCAATATGAGGTGAATTACAAGGTCTGTACTGATCAGAGGGAGAATTTTAAAGGAGAAACAAGGTAGAAGGGAGGAAAGTTGTCAAGTTTAGGCAGTAGAAATAAACATGAGTTAAATGATTTAACTCCGGAGAAACTATGCCGGTCAGTAGATGTAGGTGGGGTAGAGGTCGAAGAATGAGGAAAAGGAGACAAAGGAGAGGAAGGAGAAAAAGCAGGTAGAATTCTTTTGACTAGTAAAGAGGAGGAAGGACTTGCTGGGAGTTTAGCAAAGAGTTAAGGTCTCAGTGAAGACTGAAACTGTGCAGGACACTCCCGGCTTCTCTGGGATAAAAAAATAAAGCTAGAAAAGAGGAATAAGTTGTAGTGCTGTACAGCACTGAAGGATGACTATAGTTAGCAATAATTTACTGTATAATTTCAAATAGGTAGAAGACAGCATGCTAAATGTTCCCAAAACAAAGAAATAACAAATGTTTGAAGCAATGGATATGCTAATTACCTCAATTCAATCACTGAACATTGTATACACTTATCCAAATATCACATCGTACCCTCTACATATATATATATGACTATTATGTGTCAGTTTAAAATAAAAATTAAATTTTGAAAGTGTTATTTCAACATGAAATGGAAAAAAAATGTGACTACTTTATAATGAGGAAAAACAGATCAACCGTAATTAGAGGAGGAAGTATGCTTGATTTAGAGCAACGCTATCCATTATACTTTAATTCAAATGACACATGTAGTTTTAAATGTTCTAGAAGACTTGTTGAAAAAATTTTAAAAAGAAAGAAATTTATTTTAATAATATATTTTATTTAAGCCAATATATCTAAAATATTCTCATTTCAACATGTAATTAATATTTCTAAAAATCATTTGTGAGATATTTTACATTTTAGTACTATTTTGAAATCTGGTATGTATTTTACACTTATAGTACACCTCAGTTCAGACACTAAATTTTCATTGGAAATGTTTGATCTGTATTTAGTTTTCATAAAATTAACAGTTGGAAAATAAAGATTCACATAGATACCAAGTTGTTCCAAACATTTTTAAAAGATTTTCAAAACTTAATTACCAGTTTTAAATTTAGATTTAAATTAATTTGAACTAAATAAAATTAAAAATTTAGTTCTTCAGCCATAACAGACACATTTCAAATGTCCAATATATGTAGTTAGTGGCTACCATTTGAATAGAACAAGCTTAGGGCCTGCACCACTCACTTGAAGAAAAAGTCTTGGGAGAATTTTGTCAGAAAGCTGTGCTGTAGACAAAGTCTGCATGCCAAAAGAAAGAATTTTTGTAAATTCTCTCAGATATGCTTCATGCACATCTGAGAGAGCTCTGGATATTGCAAATTTACTTTTTCTTACCAATCGATTCTTTCCAGGCCAGTAGAGGTGAGAAGTCACGTGGTACAGATCTACATTTTTCTCACTGTTCTCTACCTTTTGCTCCACTGCCTGAAAAAGACATTGACCTGGGAAATAGAAGCAGCTCCCCTCTTATAAATTGTTCTAGGATTGAAGTAATCTGCAAAGTAGGGTAACGGGAGAAGAGCAAGGAGACAAGAAAATAATGAAAATACACATGTTTGAATGGTAAGTCCAAAAAACCGTTGGTGTTGTCGTGTATGAGTGCATTTAACCATCATATTACTATCGTATTAGAAGAAATATATCATATTAGAAAAAATATCATATCAATATTAGTAATATTCACAAATTCAAAGGGTCATTCTTACTCAAAATAGTAGACTATCAGCTACCAGAGGAGAGGAATTTTTGTCTGTTTTATGCACTGCTATATCCCAGAACCTAGAACATAGGCCTGTAGTGGGAGATCATAGTAGGAGATTATTTGTTTACCAAACAAATTAATAAATAGCTCCATAGCTTCCCATGCAATAACCATATAGCAGCAATAGTACCACATGGAATCATGTTCCAAATCTCCTATTCATTCGTTTTTCTCAGCAAAAATTTTTAAGTATTCACTATGTGTCAGTGGCTTTGTTGCATGCTGTGATATAGAAATAATAAACACAAAAAAATGACTGAAGGAAAAGGAAAAATTAATCATTATGATGCACTCTATCTCACAACAATAACAAAAAAATTTCACATCATTTAAAAGATCCACTTAAATAACAGTGATTTCATTTTCCTCAAATATTGCATGACAGACTCAAATGCAACTCAGTCAGAAACTACTAGATTCCACCTAACTCTTAAAACCTTATACAACCTCCATTAATAGAAATAAACATTTCTCCTACAAAAAAAAGTATTACAGATTTGACTCTATCTGGTTTTATTTATCTTGCCCTAATTAGGCATCTCATTTAAATTCTCTTTCCAAGTGCATATGGGAGTTTTCCTATAGTTTCTTGCTTAGCACAAGTGATACTTTGTTTTCTATTCTGAGGCTTTTCAGACCAAGCTAATCATGGGCACAGTTCCAAAATGTATAAGAATTAGAGGAAGGAGTTGATTGCTTAATTCTTTCCTCTGACTTGGAGCCTGCGTTAATGAGCTAAAGCCAGAGTCCTCAGCGAGCTCTCCAGAGCTCCATGATCCACTGATTAGCAGTGACAAGGCCATCTGGCTGGCCTTCCTGCAGCCCACTGGAGAAAGTATCTTTGGGCATAAAAATCAGTGATGCTTATAATTTACGATGAGTCAAGTCTGAAAGAGTTGGTGTCACCACATTTGAAAGAGATGGTGTCTGACTACAATGTGAGGCCTGCCTCACAGGAAGTTATGTCTGGGCACACCAATGCCATGATCTTAAAAATAAGCCTCATTCCCTCATTTATGTAACTTTCTCTTACCTACCGTATCAGTCCATTTCCGTTGCTTATAACCAAACGCACAAAACTGGGTGATTTACGAAGAAAACAAAATTTATTTGCTTACAGTTTTGGAAGCTGAGAGGTCCACAGTGCACGGAACACATCTGATGAGGGTCTTGGTGGTGGCGAGAGTGACTGCGGGGTATCACTTTGCAGTGGAGCAGAGAGAGAGCAAAAGATAGTCCCTCATGCACTTTCTTTTTAAAGCCCTCAGAAACACAGGCACAACTGCCATTATTAACCCACTTACTACAGCATGGTCCTACAATCTAATCACCTCTTCAAGGTCCCACCTTTCAAATACCAATTACCATAACAGGATTTCCCACCCTCAATGGTTACAGTGGGGACTAAGCCTCAATGACATGGGGGCGGGCATCCAACCTGTAGCACCTACCCTTTACTGATGCTTCTACTCCTCTTTTCATTGTTTTTCTTTCTTCCAGCAATGACTGCACCTAAACTGACAAACACTGACTTAAGGCTTGTGTGTAATTTTTGGTTGATTTTAAAATAGCTATTCATAAAAGGGATGCCAAAATGGAGACAACAAGGGAGTTGGAACAGTCTGAGGGATGGAGCTGAGAAGCCAGGAGTTGGCATGTGGATGAACCCAAAGGGAGCTGGGCCAGCTCTATCCTGCACTCTCCTCGTCCATTCAGCCTGGCCCAGGAACTGAAGGAGAAAAGGAAGACAAGGATGGCAAACATTCTGGTGGGAAGAGATTGGTCAGGTGTCAACTGGTGTATCTTGATGTAATTAGCAGCACATACTCATTGAAATGTTGCAGTCAGCAAGCACGCTTGGGTTTTCCAAGCTGATGATTTCCAGCCAATGTTTCCAGGGTACTTTATTCCAGGAAAATCAAATAACAATATAACCCTTGGTCATTAGCCCACGTGCCCAGCTGGGGGATTGGAATAAATGGCCACGATAATGTTAGCTGAGGATCTCTGAGTCCAGGAGCACTGTCCTTGTAAACCCCACTTATTATCTGAAGCCAGAACTAGTCTAAAGATTGATGACAATAAAAGACAAGTGGAAACTGGATTCACCTGAAGAAAAATACATTTGATGATGAAGCCTCACAGAGTATTCCTTCACGACTTTATGAATGAGACTTTCAATACAGGCAGGCAAAACACTGAAACATTTGAAAGGATGAGCATTGTATACTTGATTCATTATACATATGCACTGGTAAATATACCACATTGGTTGTAATTTGCATCAACTCTACCTCTGGGTCGTAGGGTATTGCCTTTTCATGCACATTCACTGTGAGCCTGACAAGTCTGACGTTCCCAGTGAGTTATGTAGGCTTTATATTGTATTAATTTAAAGTTTGCCTCTTGAAGTTGCCCATATTTCTTTAAGACAGTGAGCTTCTTGATGCTGAGTTGTTTTGGTTGGGTGCATTTGTGAAATTAGGGTTTTAATTTAAACTAATACTTTCCCTATGGTTAAACAGCCTGGATGGGTCTGAGAAGAATGTAAATAGCCACAGATTCTCCCACTTCATGCTCTTTGTGAACTGAATGGTCTTGGATGATCCAGCACAGACATCATATACTCAGGTAGGTGAGAACAGACACACAAGCACAAGAATCTCTTACTATGATGGGAGGAGCTCTGCAATGTATGGTACAAATTATATCCCCCCACGCTGGAAGAATTAGTTTCCCAAGGAACCAGGATTAAAATTCACATTGGCAGCCACACTTATTGCTCTTGATTATAAAAAGTGCAGCAGGTTTAGATGTCATTTATCTGACAAGGTTCTATGCAAATTTAGATTCTTCTAATGCTGTACATGTCATCCGTGATTTTTTATATTTAACGCTGTACATGTCATCCGTGATTTTTTATATTCAACCCTGTACATGTCATCTATGATTTTTTATATCCAGTTTGGCAAGCTTCTGTGCTCTGTAGAAATTCCTCTAGGTGTGCCAGTATCCATTCTGATATTTAGTTTTTTTCCTCAGGTCTTATTGCTCTAAATACGAAAATAAAGAGATGATTATATTGTTATTTTATAGCTTCTCTCTTATAAGGAATTCAAGGCTCTGAACAAATAGTTAGCCTGAATAGAAAAAAAAAAGGAATAAATTGCTCTTGGGAGAGGAACACTAATTCTTTCAACTTTCTTATGTGTCATTGATCAAATTATCCATTCCAAGTCACTAAATGGCTCTCTAGCGGCCAGGCTGAATTAACAGCCCTGAAAACAGTGACCCTTTTATTTATAATTTACTAATGACACTGTTATATCATCTTGCTAACATCATAATTGTGACAAAGATAAGCAGACAAAGCTAACTTTTCAAATAGACAAACTAAGAGACCACCTACCCATAGGTCTCACCCACCAACCCATAAGCAATTCACCCTGCCTAGCTGAAATAAGATCCCATAGTCATTCAACAAGGTTATATTTATTGAGGGCCTACTATATGTCAGGTACGTCTTCTCCAGGGGTCACTGGGCAATATATATACATAACCTGACAGGGTGGGATGACTTTTAGCTTTCTTCTTTTCATACTCTAACTAATTGACAGGAGAATCTGACCCTAAAGAATGAACCATGGTTTAAGTAGAAAGGGGCTAGTAGCACTAATGTCTTCTAAAAGTCTTACACTTTTTATGAATAAACTTGATTATTACAACAAACAAGTAATAAATAAATTAGATTATGTGTATAATTTTATGATTAAGAAAACTTTATCTCTGAGGGGTTAAATATAATTTGCCTAAAGACACACAGATGGTATAATCTGAATTTAATTTCTATCTATCTCATTTTTGAACAGGGTTGAGCCTTATCTATTTACAAGCTACATATGAATTAATAACAATACAGATGCTAAATAAAGGGCTTCATTTATTAAAAGTATAGTGTTCAGATTAAGAAAGTACAGAGTTCAGATCATGGGAGTTTTGGGGTCCTTTCATCCTCGAGGCTCCGAATACATATCTGGAACATATATTCAGTTCTAAGCATCAGATTTTTAAGGGATTTTTGACAAACTAAAAAGTACACAGAAAATGAGCAACAAAGAAGTAAGAGAGTTGTAGACATCTCACAGACAAGCTATGGATGGAATGGAAGGCGGAGCCTGGAAAACAAAATGCTAACAGGGATTATACAACAGCAGTCTGCAAATTCTTGAAAACTGCCATGGGCAAGGGAGCACAGTTTTGTTCCTTGTGGCTCCAGAAGACAAACTAGGAAACCAGAATGACCTTCTTCACAATCCTAATTTAGGTATGAATTTAGGTATGTAATTTAGGTATGAATTGTTAAGGACGTAGAAAGGTGATAGTTTTGAGCCTGGAAAAGAACAGGGAGAATTTAAGAGAGGCACCCTCAGGAATTGACACCTGCGTAGATGAGGGGCAGTCACTGAGGATCCCAGCACTTCAACTCAAAGAGCATCTGCTTGGAGGTAGAGTCACCAGCCCACATCCACCTGCCCACAGCACTTGCACTCTGAAGGGCACATCCAGTTGCATCCGTGACAAGAGTAGCAGGCTGAAGCAGCACTGTTATTCTAAACATAGGGGCAGAGAGACCTGGGGTTACACTGACAGCTGGCAAGCCCCCAACTCAGTGCTTTGCCCCCTGGCTATTCCCCTTGCTGGGGATGCTCTTGCCCTGTACATTCTCATGGCTCACAGCTCTACTTCGTTCAGGCTGCTGCTTAAATGCCGCCTCCTCAAAGGGACTTTCCTTGACCACCCTATCCAGTGTACACTGTCCATTTACTTACATGCTTTATTTTTATAGCATATATAATTAACTATCTGATATTACATATATGTGTTCTTGTCTCTTCACCTGAATGTCAATTCCATGAAACAGAAACGTTATTTTATTCACTGACATATCCCCTGTGCCTAGAACAGTGCTGGTACGTAGTAGAGCTTCAAGCAATAGTTATAAAATAGAAGAATTTGCTCCAAGGATAGCTTATATTGCTTCATAGAAAATATTTTCACAACACTGCCTCTTGATGCACAACTTACTGGGATAGGTCATCAATTCTCTTACAGATGCAGATTTTAATGCAACAACTCAGCCTTGGAAAATGAGAGTATCCACAGACCCACAGCCCCAAATCTAACATATCCAAAGGACTGTCATTAACTCTTACTGAATTTTCACCCACATCAACATATAAATTAATTATGCCATATTATAATGTTACAGGCCAAACAAAATACTATTCATATTACCACTTTCAAGTTATAAATGATTAAACAAAAAACAAAATCTGTCAATTTTGGATTTCAAATTCAAATTTTGAAATTTAAATACTCAACTAGAAATTGTTTTATATCATTGTATATTGAACCCCTTAAATTTAGGAACCCCTAGGTTAGCTAAGAAGACGCAATTCCCCCATTCTAAGTCAAATAAACAAAAAAGTATTATATATATTTGCACACATCCACCAAACTTGAAAGAATAAATAACTATTTTTCTCTGCTTACCTTTTTTCCCCAAAGGCTTGTCAATACAGTTTTATCCCTGGAAAGTAGAAGAGATCAGTGAGAGAGATGCCAGCAGTGCACTTAATGAAAGGAACCCAGAGGTGCACTCGACCTCTGGGCAGATCTTTCAATCACTCTTTCCCAATGTCCTCAAGGAGTTACTCTGGTTCTATTTCCAGGAGCTAGTCACAATTGCCACCCAAACACATTCACCTGAAGGTGCTTTCCTACTTTTCTCCTATGTCCCGATTTACAGAAAAAGTATGTGCTAAGCCTGTCGTAAAGTAGTTTCAGATGCCTTCAGAATACGTCCAGAGTCTGACCCCTCCTCCCACCTGCCATCACCGATCTGAGCTGCCATCATGTCTCATCTGGAAAGTTACCAGGCCTCTGACTATTTTCCCTGCCTTCACTCTCGCTCCTTTCAGCAGAGAAGCAAGTGATCCTTCTAAAACAGAAGTCAGATTGTGGCACATTGCATTCAGAACTCTGCAACAGCTCCCCAGGTCCTCAGGAGGAAAGCCCCAATATTAAAGAGGCCTGCAGGCCTTCCCCTCACTCTGTTCCAGTCAAATGGGCCTCCATGCTGTTCCTTGCACATGTCCCTACCTTGGAGCAAGGAATGGCTGTTCCCACTGCTTGGAAACCTCTTCCCCCAGGTATCAGCTTGCCCAGTACTCTCTCCTTCTTCATGTCTTTGCTCAAATGTCATTTTCTCAATTCAGCCTCCCCTGCCATTCTATTTATTACCACATCCTGCTCCCCATGCTAATCCCAGCACACACCTCCCAATTTTCTTTAGCATGCTCTGCTTTTTTATTTTATTTATTTTTTAAAAGGTTATATATATTGTCTGTCACCCTCCCAAAGATACCAGGGATCTTTTTTTTGCTTACTGATGTATCCAGGGAGCCTAAAACAACACCTGGCACATACTAGGGATTCAATAAATATTTGTTGAATTAACTAATTAACACAAGATCTAAACAAGACTCTAGACCAATTGGAATTGGCAGATATCTACAGAACATTCCACCCAACCATCTCAGAATATTCATTCTTCTCATCAGCACATGGATCATTCTCCAGGATAGATCACATATTAGGTCACAAATCAAGTCTCAATAAATTCAAAAAAATTGGAATTATCCCATGTATCTTCTCAGACCACAATGGATTAAAACTAGAAATTAATAACAAACGAAACTCTGGAAACTATACAAACACATGGAAATTAAACAGCATTCTACTTAATGACATATGGGTCCAAGAAGAAATCAAGCAGGAAATCAAAAAATTTATTGAAACTAATGAAAACAATGATACATCATACCAAAACCTGTGGGATACTGCAAAAGCAGTATTGAGGGGAAAATTTATTGCACTAAACGCTCACTTCAGAAGAATAGAAAGATGGCAAGTGAACAACCTAACACTTCACCTTAAAGAACTAGAAAAACAAGAACAATCCAAACCTAAAGTTAGCAGACGGAAAGAAATCATTAAGATCAGAGCAGAACTGAATGAAATTGAAAACCAAAAAACAATTCAAAAGATCAACGAATCAAAAAGTTGGTTTTTTGAAAAGATAAATAAAATTGACAAACCATTAGCATGGCTAACAAAAAAAAGAAGAGAGAAGACTCAAATAACAAAAATTAGAAATGAAAAAGACGATATTACAACTGATTCATCTGAAATACAAGAAATCATTCGAGACTACTATAAACAACTATACGCCAACAAATTTGAAAATCTGGAGGAAATGGATAAATTTCTAGACACACACAAGCTCCCAAAACTGAACCATGAAGACGTAGAAAATTTGAACAGACCAATAACAATAAAGGAGATTGAAGCTGTTATCAGAAGGCTCCCAACAAAGAAAAGCCCAGGACCAGATGGATTCACAGCAGAATTTTACCAAACATTCAAAGAGGAATTGACACCGATTCTTTACAAACTATTCCAAAAGATTGAAACGGACGCAAATCTCCCAAACTCATTCTATGAAGCAAACATCATCCTCATACCAAAACCAGGTAAAGATATAACCAAAAAAGAAAACTACAGGCCGATATCCTTGATGAATATAGATGCAAAAATCCTCACTAAAATACTAGCAAACAGAATACAGCAACACATACATAAAATTATTCACCACGATCAAGTGGGATTCATCCCAGGGATGCAAGGTTGGTTCAACATACGCAAATCAATAAATGTGATACACCATATTAATAAACTCAAACACAAGGACCATATGATCATCTCTATAGATGCTGAAAAAGCATTTGATAAAGTTCAGCACTCATTCATGACAAAGACCCTCTATAAGTTAGGTATAGAGGGAAAGTATCTCAACATAATTAAAGCCATATATGCCAAACCCACAGCCAATATCATCCTGAATGGGGAAAAGCTAAAAGCTTTTCCTTTAAGAACAGGCACTAGACAAGGATGCCCACTCTCACCACTCTTATTCAACATAGTGTTGGAAGTACTAGCCAGAGCAATCAGAGAAGAGAAGGAAATAAAGGGCATCCAGATTGGAAAAGATGAAGTCAAACTGTCCCTGTTTGCAGATGACATGATCCTATATATCGAACAGCCTAAAACCTCTACAAAAAAACTCTTGGAATTGATAAATGATTTCAGCACAGTAGCAGGATACAAAATCAACACACAAAAATCAGTAGCATTTCTTTTCTCCAGTAATGAACATGCAGAAGGAGAAATCAAGAAAGCCTGCCCATTTACAATAGCCACCAAAAAAATAAAATACTTAGGAATTGAGTTAACCAAGGAGGTGAAAAATCTCTACAATAAGAACTACAAACCACTGCTGAGAGAAATTAGAGAGGATACAAGAAGATGGAAAGATATTCCATGCTCTTGGATTGGAAGAATCAACATAGTGAAAATGTCCATACTACCCAAAGTGATATACAAATTCAACGCAATCCCCATCAAAATTCCAAAGACATTTTTCTCAGAAATGGAAAAACCTATTCAGACATTTATATGGAACAATAAAAGACCACGAATAGCCAAAGCAATGCTCAGCAAAAAAAATAAAGCTGGAGGCATAACACTACCTGACTTTAAGCTATACTACAAAGCTATAATAACCAAAACAGTATGGTACTGGCATAAAAACAGACACACTGACGAATGGAATAGAATAGAGAATCCAGAAATCAACCCACACACTTACTGCCATCTGATCTTTGACAAAGGCACCAAGCCTATTCACTGGGGAAGGGACTGCCTCTTCAGCAAGTGGTGCTGGGATAACTGGATATCCATATGCAGGAGAATGAAACTAGATCCATACCTCTCACCGTATACTAAAATCAACTCAAAATGGATTAAGGATTTAAATATACACCCTGAGACAATAAAACTTCTTAAAGAAAACATAGGAGAAACACTTCAGGAAATAGGACTGGGCACAGACTTCATGAATACGACCCCAAAAGCACGGGCAACCAAAGGAAAAATAAACAAATGGGATTATATCAAACTAAAAAGCTTCTGCACAGCAAAAGAAACAATTAACAGAGTTAAAAGACAACCAACAGAGTGGGAGAAAATATTTGCAAAATATACATCTGACAAAGGATTAACATCCAGAATATATAAGGAACTCAAACAACTTTACAAGAAGAAAACAAGCAACCCAATTAAAAAATGGGCAAAAGAGCTAAGTAGGCATTTCTCTAAGGAAGATATACAAATGGCCAACAGACATATGAAAAAATGCTCAACATCACTCAGCATCCGGGAAATGCAAATCAAAACCACATTGAGATACCATCTAACCCCAGTTAGGATGGCTAAAATCCAAAAGACTATGAACGATAAATGCTGGCGAGGCTGCGGAGAAAAAGGAACTCCCATACATTGTTGGTGGGACTGCAAAATGGTGCAGCCTCTATGGAAAATGGTATGGAGGTTCCTTAAACAATTGCAAATAGATCTACCATACGACCCAGCCATCCCACTGTTGGGAATATACCCAGAGGAATGGAAATCATCAAGTCGAAGGTATACCTGTTCCCCAATGTTCATCGCAGCACTCTTTACAATAGCCAAGAGTTGGAACCAGCCCAAATGCCCATCATCAGATGAGTGGATACGGAAAATGTGGTACATCTACACAATGGAATACTACTCAGCTATAAAAACGAATGAAATACTGCCATTTGCAACAACATGGATGGACCTTGAGAGAATTATATTAAGTGAAACAAGTCAGGCACAGAAAGAGAAATACCACATGTTCTCACTTATTGGAGGGAGCTAAAAATTAATATATAAATTCACACACACACATACACACATACACACACAAACCGGGGGGCGGGGAGGAAGAAGATATAACAACCACAATTATTTGAAGTTGATACAACAAACAAACAGAAAGGACATTGTTGGGGGGGAGGGGGGGAGGGGGGAGGGAGGGAGGGTTTGGTGATGGGGAGCATTAATCAGCTACAATGTATATCGACAAAATAAAATTAAAAAAAATAAATAAATAAATTAATTAATTAATTAAAAAAAAAAAAAAAAAAAAATGGGCAAAAGAGCTAAGTAGGCATTTCTCTAAGGAAGATATACAAATGGCCAACAGACATATGAAAAAATGCTCAACATCACTCAGCATCCGGGAAATGCAAATCAAAACCACATTGAGATACCATCTAACCCCAGTTAGGATGGCTAAAATCCAAAAGACTATGAACGATAAATGCTGGCGAGGCTGCGGAGAAAAAGGAACTCCCATACATTGTTGGTGGGACTGCAAAATGGTGCAGCCTCTATGGAAAATGGTATGGAGGTTCCTTAAACAATTGCAAATAGATCTACCATACGACCCAGCCATCCCACTGTTGGGAATATACCCAGAGGAATGGAAATCATCAAGTCGAAGGTATACCTGTTCCCCAATGTTCATCGCAGCACTCTTTACAATAGCCAAGAGTTGGAACCAGCCCAAATGCCCATCATCAGATGAGTGGATACGGAAAATGTGGTACATCTACACAATGGAATACTACTCAGCCATAAAAACGAATGAAATACTGCCATTTGCAACAACATGGATGGACCTCGAGAGAATTATATTAAGTGAAACAAGTCAGGCACAGAAAGAGAAATACCACATGTTCTCACTTATTGGAGGGAGCTAAAAATTAATATATAAATTCACACACACACACACACACACACACAAAAAAAAAAAAAAACCGGGGGGGGGGAAGAAGATATAACAACCACAATTATTTGAAGTTGATACGACAAGCAAACAGAAAGGACATTGTTGGGGGGGAGGGGGGAGGGAGAAGGGAGGGAGGTTTTGGTGATGGGGAGCAATAATCAGCTACAATGTATATCGACAAAATAAAATTTTTTTTAAAAAAACTAATTAATAATTATAATGACTCAGCATGTGCTATTAATCCACCAATCAATAAGTATGGCTTGAATGCTTTGTATATGTTCTATGTGATCCTAGGCACTACGGAAGTTTTTTTTTAGCACAAAGACTCTGTCCTCTGAAAATTTATAGTCTAGTTGGGGAGTCCACAGGTAGTCAGGAACATCAAAGATATTAAGGATGGAGAGTATTGATAAATTCCATTGACTATGCTACTAAGGAGTCTGTGTGTTTTTCTGCATTCATGCAACAATCATTCACTGGGCATCTACTGGGAACCAAGTACTCAGTTAGCCTGGAGATACTGGGGTGAACACAGACATGATCCCTACCTTCTTAGGACTTACATTCTCATGAGGAAACAGACAATAAACCAATGAATAAATAAACAAATTAATTACAGAATTATCCCCAGGAAATTAACAGGAGCTGTCATTGAGAACAGCAGCACACCAATTGCAATCACCAGATAATCGCAGGCAGGGAAGGAGCCAGCAGAATGAACATCCAGAGCTCACTCTCCTCTCACCCTCCAACCTTCTCCTGGTGCTTGCCGTTGGCCCCAATGGAAGGCAGAGAGCAAGAGATCCTGTTAGCACAGTGCCCAGAGGGCTAGCAGTGCTCAGCAGGGTGGAGAAGATCTGCAGGGGCAAGCATGCGTGCCCGTGCATGCATGTGTGCATGTGTGTGTGTGTGTGTGCAAACTTGCCCAAATATGCCCAAAAGAGTCCCAGGGCCGCCTCAGCCCTTCCTAATTGCTGTCACATCCACTGTACGACACGCTTCATAATTTCTTTCTTATCTCTCTCCAGTGGGATAATCTGACTCTATTTTCCCACATATACTTCTTTAATAAACTTCATTGTGTTGAAAATCGCCATAGTCATCCCTTAAACTTCCATTAACTAGGCTCATGAATCTCAGCACTTTAACTTTTCTTCATAAAAGTGTTTACCTCTTTTGGTTTTTCAGACTTCTAAAGATTCTGTTCAATTTCTTCCCATCTTTCTGAATTTGTAAAATAAGATATTATATACAACTATTATACCACTTATTAGTAGGTATATTAGACAGATTATTTGCATTAAGACGAACCTTTTCAAATTTGATTGACATGTTAGGAATAGCCCAATTTGATTTTTAAAGATTTTTTTTCTTAAGAAAATGATCCATTAAAGCAGATGCTTTAAAACACACATATATGCATAAAAGATAATTTCATATTTAAATTCCTAGAAATTGAATACAAAGCTAAAACTCATCTCAGGCTCAATAATAATAATACCTAACATTTATTGAGCACTTAATATGTGTCAGAAATTATGCTAACTACTTTAAAACGTTATTTAATCCTCACAACGTAGGAAATAGGAACTATTGCCATTTTCATTTTTTGGATAAAATAAACTGAGACACAGGAAATTTAGGTAACTTCCTCAGGGTCAAACAGATACTATGTGATGAGAACTGGATTCAAACTTTGCTTAACCATGGCTGAGCCCACAGTCTACCAGGAAGAGAGACCAAAGCACCTGCACATAGGTCTGTGGGGTCCAAACACACTCCTTAGCCATCTGTCCAGATCTGGACATTTGCAAGAACGTAGAACCCTGAATCTATTTATTGGCCATCCCTGATAATAATAATAAAAATGTTAAATAGGTGCCATTTAGCAAGAGAAAAAAAGCAAGTTACAGGACAACTGAGAACATTATGATTCCATCTGTGGAAAAACAAGAACAGATGTTTATAAAATAAATAGGTCTATAGTTTTATACAGTAGATAAGTATATGATACATGGATGCCAATGTGACTATTAATAGACATTTATAGTCATAGATAATTTCTAGAAAGATAAAAGAAAAATCTGTCAATACAGAGTCGCCTCAGAAGAGCATTAGAAGGTGGTAAGGGAGTGTTTACTTTTCACTACATCCTCTTCAAATAACCATTTGAATTATTTACCATGAGCTTAAATAAGTTATCACATTAATTACACTAATATCTCATAAGGAGGCAAGATCTTAGATGATAATCCAATAACTTCATCACAAAAGAGGATTGCTGACAGTCCCCAAAGTACCCAGTCTGGAACTGCCTCCAAGGTTATTAGTTTTAAACTCTTTGTTCCTTTTAGTTCCTTTTATCTTGCTAATTACATACGGTAATAACCACTATTAGAAAGAAAAAAAAAATTCAGCAGCCACAAAATACCTATTTTAACTTAGCTCCATTAATGTCTTTCAACAATTAAATACATCCAACAATAAAGAAAATATACACAAACTGTCCCACCATAGGCTTTAAAACCTATCAGCATTTTAACAACCATCAGATAGCAAACATTTGACCAGTGGAGACTCGTCAGCTATAACAATGGCTGACTCAAAAAGGAGAAGTATCAAGATGATACACAGCTTGAGTCTTCCCTATTTTCCAGTTATGTTAATTCCAGCAGGCTTTCTACATTCTTGGAAGCAAACAGTTTTAACATTAGTCTAGTTGTAAGTTTGTATGGAAGCACAAATAGTACATGAAACAGGTTCAGCTACAGATTTTGGCTCCTATCTTGTTAACCAGCCATGTCCTGATAATGAAATATCATGGAAAACTTGGACTGCCAAAGATGAGGTATTTGTATTTAATTGTTCACAAACGCAATGTACTGTAACTGATGTGATACAAATTCTAGAATCCAAATTGGGGTAAAGCCCATTTTTATATATGGTGAAGCCTAATTCAAAATGATTAATTATGGCAACAACTTATTAGAGACCAAAATATGTAGACATTGAATCCTCAGTATCTGTTAATAGGGCCTGGTTAAATAAATTAAGGAGCATTCAAGTACTGAAACACAGAGCAGCCACTGAATTCATGCAAAACATGACAGAAATAAATATTCCACCTTATCACAAAATTGACATTGGTTCCTCCAATGGTCATTCAATATCAGTGCGGTGGACTGCTGGAGGCATGACATTCTCACGCATCATACGCCCATACATTACTCACCAAGCAGGATGACCTTGCTGCCCGCACTAGCATTCTAGGAGCTCAACCCTCCACCAGTCCTAGGAAGTACACGGCATTCAGTGCCCTGCCATGTATGGCCAGTATGCCTCTGCTTTGTCTGTTAAGCATCCTGGGTCATCTTAATTGTGCAGAGTAGTCTTCTCATCTCACTCCGAGTAGTTCTGCTTGCCTGACGTATTCTGCTATATCGCTCCTGGAGCAGTGGAAAGAGTCTTTTCTTTGATTAGGATACTATATAACATGGTTATTGGAAATGTGACACTTTGGGAATCAAAAAACTTGTGTTTGAACCCAAGTTCCACCAATGACTAGTCATGGGACCTTGGACAAGGTATTGAATCATCCTGAGACTCAGTTTTCTCATCTTTAAAGTGAGACTGATATTTACCTTACATATGGTTTAATGGATTAAATGGCATAATGTAGGTGACTGTAAAGTACTTAGCACACTGCTTGGCAACTAGTAAGTGCTCAGCGGATAATAGTTTTTAATTCTAGAGTTGCTGACCCTTCCTCATGGCATGCTTTTTCTACCCTTCCATCACACTTCCAAAGGTCAAGAATGTTCAAACCATTACACTGAAACAGCAAAAGAATCTCTTGGTCACAACACATGTTAGCTTAGATGGAAATTTATTAGACACACACAGAAGGTCTGAGTTTTACAATAAAGAAAAATCTCAGAATGATGCTTACTTTTGCAGGGGGCATATAACAGTGACATAGTCATTATGGGCCAGGTTTGGTTCAAATTCAAAAACTTTAAATTAAGCTAACATGAAATACGCTTGGGATTACATCTGGGAAAATTCAATCAAATTAGTTTTCATTTTTCTGTGCTTGCAGGGACAGGAAACTGAATAAATAAAATACATAGATTACACAAACGAAAAGAAATCTAGTTTAAAACAACCACTTCACCCTCTCCTAAAGCCTTCTGTCTGGCAAGTTTGCAAATGTTACTGATTTCAGTTTCATCTTCAGTGGAAAGTAAAATTCCCCAAGAAGAGGCAAGGGATGAAGGAAGCGAAGGAAGAGCAATAAAGATACTAAAAACTGCACACCTGAGTACTGGAGAGAAGGAGACACCTCGGTGCTCAGTGGACTTCCTAATTATAAGGAAGTCTCCCTCATTTCAGATAGGTCTGCAGAAAGAAGGCAGTCTCAAAATAGCCTGCACTAAAGCAGCCTGGAAACCCACAGTGGAGCTCCCCAGATTTGCTCAGATTTCCTGACTTCAGGAACAGAAGCATCTATAGTCTGAGTAGTCTGAGTAAATGATGCTGACCTTACCCCACCCACTCACCCCTCCTCCATATGTACCCTCCTCCAAAAATAAAAATAAAAACAAGCCCATGTCACAACTAGCAGTCTTGAGCTGAATCCGCCTGATAGATGTGTTTTGTTTGGATTGCAGAGTTTAAAAGGAAAAAAAAAATTTTTTGATTGCCAACACTTATAATGGAGAAATTTCACATAAAATCCAGATCTCTGGCTCCTCTTAAATTTCAAGAGATTTGGCAACACCAGGCCAGCATGCCCAGTGGAGATAAGTAAGGACACCTCTCTTAAATGCAGAGTATGCTCTCCAATTTGCCACAGTCCATACCACTCCCTGTTCCCACACCCAGCTCACCACTCATACTGACTGGCACTGATAGATATTTAAGTACTCAGAGCCCACTGGAAGGTCATTAAGAACATCAAGCCAGATGTGACAACCAAATGTCAGTAGCAACCAATATACCTATTAACCACAGATGAAAACAGCAGAGAACCAAATCATTTATGGAAATGGAAAAAGCCCTGGGCTGGTTGTTAAAATATATGGGTTTTCTTCCTAGGACCATCACAGTGTGAAATCTGGCAAGTTACTTATCTTTTCTAAATCTGTGTCCTTAAATGAAAACTGGGAATGATAATACCAGTGTCACAGCATATGTTATAGAACATCATTTTTGTTATTTTAAAGTCCTTTTAAAGTAAAGTAGAATAAGGCAAATATAGATTATGATACTGAATTACTCTAAGTAATAGTTGACACAGAATAAATGGAAAAGTTATAATATAGATGCTTTAATGTTATCACAGAAATATTCAAATTAATTGACCTGCTGATGATTTCACATTATTCTCCACAATTTGCAAATTCAAAATGCACCCATTTAAATGCTGTAGCCATAGTTTAAAATTCTTTGCTAGTAAGAGAAAGAAAAATTAAAGAAAAAAAGAATATGCCTTTATATCTCATTATTTTCAGGATTAATTAGAGTATAGATGATAGATTCTGGTTTTCTAAAAGCTAATGGTATATCTGAGAAGCTTAACTGAGGTTTTGGATAAGGCACAGATCATTCACTATAATCCTGCTTATTAAACTTTATTAAGCAGTGTCTGGGTCTGACTGCACCCGTAAAATTTCTATGCCCAGATGAATTTCAAAATAAACCTTCCTAAAGGGGCCAGAGCCCATTAAATCCTGGAACTACAGGCAGGATTTGGAAACTGAGATGACACTGACTGAGCACCTCATATCAGGCTTCCTTAATAAACCAAATCATTTCAAACTCTGAGAAACAAACAACATTAGCAGAGGCAAAGGGACGGCCAGAATAGGAACCTTAAGTTCTGAAACAAGCAAAATTTGTCAAAATTTTCCCTATCGGGCCAGCAATCACAGTGTTAAACAAAGGGAATTGTTTTAATACATGATGCATTACCTGTCTTGGTGCCTGTTCCGTGGACAGCCACTGTTGAAGGGCCAACCCCAAGAAGCTAAGATGTCATATCATGCTGCACCCCCAACAAATGAGGGAGCCCACGACCTAGGGCACAGCCTGCCCATCCACTCTCAAAAGAAGAGAAAAAGGGATCTTCCCTCTTTGAGAATATAAACTAGGAAATAGCAAGATAAAGGGTATTATTTCACCTCTCTCAGCACTTAACACATTCTGCAAAAAAAGTGATGTGTGTACAAGTCTGTCTCTTCCAGCTATAGGACCTAGTGCCAGTATGTGGTGAGCACCTAAAACATACTTCTTAGGTTGAACTAAATTGTCTTCATTCTCTATTTTCTTTCTTAACAGCACAAAAGATCTAAAAATCTCAAAGCACTTTATCCAAGACCTCCTCTACTTTGGCCTTGGAGTGCATTATGGCAATATGCCCACCACAACTGAGCAAAACGATAAATCTGTTTGAAATAGAAGACTTAGGTCAAACTGTGCACAGTGGAATCTCCTAGATTCTGTAAAGGCAGATTGATAATGCAATCATGGTATACCACCACTGATATTGCTTATAATTCAGGCTCTGAGTGGGAGGGGTGGTTTTCTCCAGCTCCCCTCCTATCCCTGCGCTCCCATCCCTTCACCTCTAGGGGGCAGCCTAGTCAGCGTTGGCACAGGGTTGGAGGTGAAATGGCACACCGGCTAGAGAGCTCAACAGACCAAGCATTGCACGTCGGCCTCCGGCACTTGCTGACCAGACAACTCAAAATCCCTGTGTCTTGGTTTTCTCATCTGTAAAACAGAATAACTTCTTACCTTCTAGCACTTTTGTGAAGATTAAATGAAGGAACATATGTAAAGGGCTTGGCCCAGTGCCTGGCACACAGTAATTGTGTGCCGGATGTAACCACCCCTAGAGTTAGGGAGAAGAGAAGACTTGCAAGGGACCAGGCGTGGGCTTGGGGAGGTTGGTGGTGTGGTAATGTACACAGGCTACATACACCCGGTGTTTCCCTTGGGTTCTGGGGCCCAGGTCAGCACTTCTCAAGCCACTCTGCTGGAGCCACCCTAAATGCAAAGAGTCAGAAATGTATGTTCTGGGGCCTGTTCAAAGCTCCAAATATCATTCTTATGTTTTCTGTTAAAACTTTATGTCTTTTTAATTTGCTCCCAAGAAAATTTGTCTTTGTTTTCATGTAAAAATAATATCTCCTCCTCCTAAATCTCTGAGAAATATGAGTCTCTGAGGAGATGTGCTATGGTTATATTATGACTTTGCCTACCGCCCAGCCACCTACACCCACACTCAGGGATAAATGTGCCTCAATTTGCTTCCCACGAGGAGTTGTCTTTTCATAAGCACAATTGATAGTGTGAGTCCAACCATGGATATTGCAACATCTCATTATTAATATATAGAACTCTGAGGCCAGAGAAGCTAACTGATTTTCTCCAAACTGCAATGTGGGAGGAGATAACTCTGAACCAGGGACCAGTTCTCTGAGCTCAGCCTACCTTCCTCTCTGGTCATAAACATCATAAAACAGAAGACAATGCATTTGTGTACAAAGTTTGAACAGCCATAGTTCTAAATGGTCTTAACAGAATCCCAAGTGTCACAGGCATCCTATGGAGACAGCATCTCTTAATGTCATAACATTTTAGAGAAACGCCTGCTCTTTACCAAATACAGGTAAATAAATACTTAGATGGCTCAGTTTGGGAAGAAGGAAAAGGAGTTTGCATTTGAAGGTTTTATAAAACATAATTTTTTTTTCCTTAATTTTATTTTGTCGATATACTATGTGATTGATTATTGTGGCCCATTACCGAAACCCCCCTCCCTCCTCCCTCCCCCCTCCCCCCCAACAATGTCCTTTCTGTTTGCTTGTCGTATCAACTTCAAGGAAATGTAGTTGTTATGTCTTCTTCCCCCCCCCCCCCCCCGGTTTTTTTGTGTGTGTGTGTGAATTTAATTATTTATTTTTAGCTCCCACCAATAAGTGAGAACATGTGGTATTTCTCTTTCTGTGCCTGACTTGTTTCACTTAATATAATTCTCTCAAGGTCCATCCATGTTGTTGCAAATGGCAGTATTTCATTCGTTTTTATAGCTGAGTAGTATTCCATTGTGTAGATGTACCACATTTTCCGTATCCACTCATCCAATGATGGACATTTGGGCTGGTTCCAGCTCTTGGCTATTGTAAAGAGTGCTGCGATGAACATTGGGGAACAGGTATACCTTCGACTTAATGATTTCCATTCCTCTGGGTATATTCCCAGCAGTGGGATAGCTGGGTCATATGGCAGATCTATCTGCAATTGATAAAACATAATATTTACAGATTAGGTCATTTGCACTGACCATAGGTGCCTGTTTCTTACCAAAGAAGAAGGCAGATTCTGACTAGCTCACAGCCCTTAAGTAGGAACAGCTATTGATAATACTGCAAAAGCTGTCGGAAAATTAGACTTTCTTAATATTTAATATACAGAATGACATTACTACATGTATACATTTTGAAAAAAGAATACACGCACATTTTACAGAGAGACATTTTTAGAATATTTTGCTGATGGGAGGCACAATTTAAATTATAAGATAATATCTAAATTCAAATAAGAACTAATATTAAAGGATAACTATTCTTTTACTTTTTTAAAGAAAGTATTAGGGTGACTCAAATGGAACCTTAAATAATCTCCATAATATTCAAACCTAAAAAAAAAAGTTTATCTTCAAGTGTCCTGCCACAGTAGTGACAACCAGATACTTACGTCTAGGGGAAGGTGAAGGCTTTCTCTCCACCCAATCTCCCCTCACTTTGTTTTCAGGTCTTCAGCGAGAGAGCCCAGAGGCCTCTCCACTCAGGAGAGGATGCTCCACTCTGTCCCTCCCCACCCCCTTAAAAGACAGCGAAAACCAGGAGGCATGGGGGGCCCCAGGAGCAAAAGAAGCTCTGGGAAAACCACTGGGCAGATCTCTGTTCTAGCAGCCCTATCCAGTCCACCAAGTGGCTATTTTTTTCTGTGGGGATAAAGCCTAATGCATTTGACTGAAGGATCCCCTTAATAAATCCTTCAGAGTATCATCACAGTAATATGTGACTAGTCACGTCCCAGCCATCTCTAGCTCCTATGACTATTGACTAGTACTTTCAACTCCAGGACTTCTGGCTGTAGAGGTACTGGTATAATTTATACCACCATTTCCCAAATGTATTTCAAAAAACACCAGTTTCACTGTAAGTTAAACTTTATGTATGCAAAGGGTTCCCTGCCAAAGAAGTTTAGGAAACACTGAGTTAAACTAAGGCCAAAAGTGTTCCTTATTGCAGGCCTCTCATAGTCTTTAATGCATGGCGACTTTCCAGAAGAAGGGACAAGTTACATGACCACAGGTCTCTTCTTTGAAGGCTTCCTCTTGCAACTGTTGTTAGACTACTCTCTCAGAAATATTGCTTAAGATTACTGAGATTGTGTTCAAGAAAAGCAGCATGATTTAGGATTTTTTTTTTAACAACTTAGCCTAGTACATTTCAAACAAAAGGGGGGAGTTTGGTCTGAATTATCTGTACATTTACTTCAATTAGCCTTTCTAATTTCTATATACAATGAAAGCTTCAGGGTCTCTGGAGATCACCTGCCTGCCATCACCTAATGTTTTCTACTCTAGGGAACCTCACTGGGGCAACAGCACATGAACATCTGGATTTATAACAAAACAAAATGACTATTTACATTACAAAATGAGATTCCTCATAAAACTCCTTAAATCATAAGATTCTCCCAACACACTTAAAAAGTGACCCGACTTACAAAATAAAACATTTTACTTACCCACTTTTCAAGAAAGCTCCTGGATTACAGTAAGACACAATTGCATATGGCATTGTATAGTGACCACTGCTTGAACAAACACAGATGTGAACCACATCTATTTTTTAATTTCATATAAGCTTTTTTTATCAATATGACACCAAGTATTTGTTTTACTATTCTGCCTCACTATTTTGCTATCAGATCAAACCAAGTACAATCTACATGAAAAAAATTGCGAGTCATGCCATTTGTTACCCAGGTAAGGAATTTTAAGGCCATGTTGTTACTACCAGTCACCATCTTCATAAAGTGAGGCAGCCAGAGTGGTGAGTACAGGGGTCCTAGTGGAGTTGAATCAGAATCACTGACAGGCCTTTTTCAAGCTACAGTTCTCAAGCATCACACCCATATTCTCCCCTTAGGTGAGAGTCACTGCTCCACAGTGTTAAAATAATAGAAGTGAGATGTATCCCAAAGAAATATTAGAGCTGGAAAATTATTGAGAATCAGAAATATAAAACTGCAGTTTTCAAAGTGGGGTTATATACCCCCAGAGGATATGTTTTAAAATAATAGAATTTCTGTTTATATTTTTATCTCAAAAATTAGAAATTAGACTTTCTTAATGTTTAATATACAGAATGGCAGCACTATATATATATACAATTTGAAGAAAAAAGAATATACACACATTTTACAGAGACACATTTTCAAAATATTCTGCTGATGGGAGGCACAATTTAAAAGTTGGGACACCAATGATATAGAGAAAATTATGCCTCTGAAAGCATATATCAGGTTAATTAGGAGATAAGTTAGACGTATGTGAGTCTGCAGTCCAATAATGGTCTCCCATTGTCAAATAAATGTCAAGATGAAACTACACTTATTTCTGTAATGGTTTCATGCTATTATAGGAACAAAACTTCACATTCTGCTAAAATTGTCACTTGAGTAGCAAATAACAAACTTTAGTACTTGGATAGCAAATAATAAAGAAAATACAGAATTAAAATTAAGCTTTTAAAATTGTTATGATGAAGAAATGAGTTCTCTGCTCAAAACTATCAGCAACACATGAATTTTTGGTAGTACTTCTCAATCAACAAATGTTAATCAAGAGTAGTCTAAACATATGAATTTTTTAATTTAAAAGTAACCTGAATATATTTGTTGTTTTTGAGCAGAATGAAGCTTGTGAAGCTTGTGAGTGTGTCTAACTTGATTCCATACCAATTAAAAGATCCAGAGAAATAGTTTTAGTAAAAAGTTAGATTCTTCTTGTAAGACCATATGGTCAGTCTCTATGCAGAATCTTCCATATTTGCTCAAAGTGGTGGCACAGTTACATTGAGAATTTTTTCCATGACAAAAATTTTGATTTCTTTGTGGGTCAAATCAAAAGAAAAATTCAGCCTTTCAAGACTAATTATATACAAGTAAAATGGGTAAAATATGTTCCAATAATCGTGTGCCCTTCAGATAGAAAGAAACATACCCATGTTCATGTAAAAGGCTGATACGCTTACTGCATACCAAATATTTTTGCCCCTATGTTAAAACACACTTGTCAACTGGTAACATTCATAGCATATTTTTTAGGATAAATTGAAGGCCTGGAGATTGGTCAAGAACTTTGCAGTCCATAATATGTTCTAATCTAGGAAAATCAATGACTAAGTCATTATAAAAGCAATTTTGTATGATTGATCGATGTAGAATTCTACTCCCCTCCATTCTAATATTGTTAGTTATTACAATAAGTTAACCAGAGCCATTTAGTATCATGCAAAAGGGTTTCTGTTTTTTCCTTATAGTCACCTAAAAGTCCCTGCCGTAAGCTTAACATCAGGAACTGAATCTTCTAGAAAAAATACCAAAAGAACCTATGTAAAGGAGTGTATCAGGTACACTGGACTATTGATACCATATGAAAGTAATGGACAGGTACCACCGACATTAGCACCATGAAAAGTCGACTGTGACTGAGTGATGATTTCTAGGATTTTACAGCCCCAAAACTGAAGACCGTGTGAGGTAGAGGGCTTTCATCCAATACCTTTGAAACCAAACCTCACCAGCAGCAGAAGCCACTGATGGCCATGTGCTGCTTTGCGTGGTTCCATTCCTGCTGGCTCAAGGTTATAAACTGTTAGTAGACATCTGCATTTTTATTAATAGTAATCTCAAGAACCTCACTCCGATTAAACCATCAGGTGGAGAACTAATTATTCAGACACTGGCAAAGGCAAATAATCCACATCCAAATTAAAGGGACATCCAGATAGACTATGGAACAAATGGGCATGCTTCAAACTTTAGTAGTAATCCTTGTCTTAGTTTTGCCTGTTTTGCAGGTGCCATGTGTATGGTCTCCAGGGTTTTAAATGCTGCCATCCAGTCACTGTCATACCAGATGACTCAACGACTCATCCTGAAACTGAAGAAGCATGAGGAGCTAACTCTAGTTCAACTGCAGATGACACTCCCTGAGCTACCTTCTGATCAGCAGGCTCCCGACAATACTGCAGATCTGTACTGATCACATCCCAGAGATAATGGTCTCTCCTTCAGTTTAGACCAAAGAATGACCAGAAGATGGTAACTGAGAAGTGAAACAGAACTCACAACTTGAGAAATTGTACCATGACTCACTAAAGCAGATAAACCATACCAAACTGTAGCATGCAAGACAAATAATCTCAGCTCAACTCTTTAACAGCAGCTCATTCAGACACATGTATTCCAAGGTAAGACCACAGACTCACCTAGTTTACAAATTCTGACCAATCCCCACAAGATCACCATGTGACTAACTCTAGTCCCCAAAACCTTAGAAATACTCTTCCCTAACTTCCCTTTGGAGATACCCAGGGTCACCCACGGTGTGCATGCTTCCCTGCTGAAGCAATCTATTAAATTTTACTTTTTTGACTGTGGGTGTGTTTCTGAAGGTCTTTGGTCAGTGGATCTTAGCCACCTTGCCACATGCTGAGTCTTGATAAAGAGAGTTTGTGGGTAAGGTGTATTTTTTAAGCAAAGGAGAAGGAAAGGAGAGAGAACTCAAAAAAGAGAAAAAAGAAACTGGGACCGATCCTTCAACAATATCAAATTGTTAGGCCCTGCAGCTTCCTCATTTATGCTGCTTCCAGTGAATACAGAAATCATAATAAGGTTGTCTGTGAAGTGATTTGATGCCTAGATAGCCTATGCCATACCTGTGGATCTTTGAATATGATAAGCAATTATCAGGTGCTGTGTAAATATCAATGAAAACAACAACAGTAATAAATTTCTATATACATGCAGTAACTTATGTTTACTTCTGTGGCATTGCCTTATTTGAGATAATCGACGATACTGAAGTTATTCTCATTTTAGAGACAAAGTCTCAGAGGATCTAGATACCCAAATCAGCATCAATCAGCTTTAAAAAGTGGAACTAGAATGCAAACTCTATCACTAATCATCATGATTAATTCCTTTCTACTTTTTGCAGAGATTTTATAAAATTAAAAATCTGTGTCACCTTGTGCATAATAATATAAAAAATTAGGAGATAAATCATTCTTTTCTTTTAGAGAAGACTAGAGTTGCTTTCTTAAAAAATGTTGTGGAAAAAGCCAAACCAAAACAAAATAATGAAAAAAGAAAAAAACAAAACAAAACAAAAATGTTGTGGCTCCAAACCAACTTTTTAATCATAATTTTCATTGACCATAGCCTTTATGCAGTAAGAAGTGATATTAATCACACAATTACTATAACCAGAAGTTTTCATTAGAGTTACAAATACTGTCAGTAACACTACCAATGTTTTTAACCTTACCTTACCATGAGGTCAAACACAGTCAAATGCTTTTAAAATGCACTGGCCATGCTATCATCTTAGTGGAATAATCACCTTTCAGATGGTCAGTGGTATCTGAAATGTGCACATGGCCTCAAGTAAAAGCAACGGCCCGTGGAGAGACTTAAAGCATTTTATTAAACTGGGCTATTAAGTACATTCATAGTTCATATAATTTAATGGTCTGTCTGTAATGATTTATTTTTTAAGTCAGCCAGAGGCTTTCAGGAAGCCAAACATGACCAAATATCAACTACTACATCAAGCTTAATGTTCCCACTTAAAGTCTTACCACAAACTTAATAAATTAACTAACATCCCCCCAGCATGAACTGAAAGTCTCTGCTTGAATAAATTAAAATGCTTCCGGACCTACCAGAAATTTCTCTGAGCTGAAAGCATATATTCTTTCCAGAATACTAGGTCAGAAATGCTATGAAGGAAGTCAGAGGGAATCATTAACATTACCTGTGCAAAAGAGTCTGGACCAAATGAAGAGCAGACACAAGATGGCATTCCTAAAAATCGGGACAGTCATTTTCACTAGTGGGAAGAGAGGTTAAAAAAGGACTATAAACAGGAAATGGCTCTCTACTATAGAGGCTAAGTGTGAGGATCTAAATCCAATGACTGCTAACCAGAAAACGTGCAGTTGTGTGCTGTCATCGTACGCTTCAGCGTCTTCATGTAAATTGCTAACTAAGGAGAAATTTTCATTTAAACTGATAGCTATCTGCTAATCAATAAATCATCTACTGCACACATATTCATTCTTTCCAAAAATGAACAGCTGAAGTGCCAGGAGACCCACTGTAATTTCTCTGCAAGACACTCATTTGATCAATTGATAACTCTGAATTTTATGTCTGCATCCTTCCACAAATCCACACACTTCTAGAAGATGGACTAATGAGAAAATGATCAGAAGAACAATAAAACAGAAGATAAATAAAGCCCTCAATTAACAACAAACTGGGAGAAATTTCTAAGTAAAATCACTGTAAAGCACATTATCTGTGTTCTTGATATTGCATCTGATACAACATCTAAATCAGAACTAGGCTTAGAGTAGTTACTTGAGAAATAGAATTGATTAATAAATATAGGAAAGAAAATAAAAATATGGAGAAAGAATTTTTTTTAAAAAAAAGAAATCTCTGTTTTGCTAAACCCCAGATTGGCATTATTGGGAAGCTCTTTTTTTCCTCTGAACTCAAGAAATGCTAAGCCTGCATCACAATTCTAATTAAAATCTGTCACCTTATTTCTTTGACATGAATGTTTTAATTCATATCTTTTGATGTCTTGTTGTGTCTATACTCCATTTTTCACCTTTGCTTTGATTGTCTCTTGCCTCTTAATTTTAGTAGTCTTATTACCCTTCTGATTATAAAAGTAACGCATGATCAGTGCAAAAAAATCAGAAAATATGGAAGATTATAAAGAGGAATAAAAGTCATAACCTAGAATTAACTACTGCTAACATTTCTGTGACTCTCCTGCAGACATTTACATATTCATATTTTCAAAATGATACCACATTACATATACTATTTAACATCTTTTCTTTCATTTTTCAAAAGCATTTTTGACCTAATCCTATGAAATGAGCCTGCAGCCCCCAACTAATTACTGTGATCAAAACACTTCAGCACAGGTCTAAGAGTGTTTTTTGTTTACAGGTATATTCTTTTAATCCACCAAGGTTATTTATGCAAGTAGATTTACTGTAGCATTGTTTGTACTAGTCAAAAACTAAAACTATCAATGGGAGTCTGGTTAAATAAATTATGAACTACCATACAATGGTGTATTAGTCAGAGTTCTCCAGAGAAACAGAACAAATAGGATTGATGGATAGATGATAGATAGATAGATAGATGGAAAGATGGATGAAATTTGTAATGGGAATGGCTCACGTGATTATGGAGATGAGAAGTCCCAAGATCAGCCATCTATAAACTAGAGAATCAATGGTGTGAGTAAGTCTAAGTCCAGAGGCCTGAGATCCAGAAGCACTGATATCCAAGGGCAGGAGAAGATGCATGCCCCAGCTCAGACAGAGAGAACTAATTTGCTCTTCCTCCACCTTTTTGTTCTATTTAGGCCCTCAAAGTATTGAATGATGGATTGGAGAGGGTGATCTTCTTTATTTAGCCTGCTAATTCAAATGCTAATCTCTTCTAGAAACATCCTCACAGACATGTCCAGAAATAATGCTTTACCAGCTATTTGGGTAGCCCTTACTCCAGTCAAGTTGACCCCTAAAATTAACCAGCATACCTCCCAATGGTCACACCTTCTAATACCATCACCTCGGGGATTAGGATTGCAACATATGAATTTGGAGGGAGGCATAAACATTCAGTCCATTGAACTGATGGAAGATACAAGACTCCTGGGTCAGAGATAAATGACTGTTATTCAGAGAAATAGCAGTAGCTGGAGTGTCAGCATTTTCTTATACCAATTCCCAAAGTCCTGATCCCACAGTCATTGTAAAGAGGGCCAGATGACACCTGCACACACACCCTGAGTTGTATTAAAGGAGAAGAATCCTAAACTTAAAGAAACTGAGTCTTTTATGCTAGGTAGTAAGCATGCCTGTCCTTTGCTCTGGAGGAAGACACTCTTTCTGTTTTCCAAGTTTGTTCATCCTGCAAACATCTAGTAAAGACAGTCTGGAATTAAGGCAGCCAGCTTTTCTGCTCTCAGGATAGGCAGAAATGTGACAGACTCAGGAGGAATCAGCTCCCAGCAGGGTATATACCAGTCTTTTTAGTGGCTGCATAATATTTAATTGTATTAGTGTTCTATGATATATTTATTTATTTATTTATTTTTTTAAATTTTATTTTGTCGATATACATTGTAGCTGATTATTGCTCCCCATCACCAAAACCTCCCTCCCTTCTCCCTCCCCCCCTCCCCCCCAACAATGTCCTTTCTGTTTGCTTGTTGTATCAACTTCAAATAATTGTGGTTGTTATATCTTCTTCCCCCCCCCCGTTTGTGTGTGTGTGTGTATGTGTTGTGTGAATTTATATATTAATTTTTAGCTCCCTCCAATAAGTGAGAACATGTGGTATTTCTCTTTCTGTGCCTGACTTGTTTCACTTAATATAATTCTCTCAAGGTCCATCCATGTTGTTGCAAACGGCAGTATTTCATTCGTTTTTATAGCTGAGTAGTATTCCATTGTGTAGATGTACCACATTTTCCGTATCCACTCATCTGATGATGGGCATTTGGGCTGGTTCCAACTCTTGGCTATTGTAAAGAGTGCTGCGATGAACATTGGGGAACAGGTATACCTTCGACTTGATGATTTCCATTCCTCTGGGTATATTCCCAACAGTGGGATGGCTGGGTCGTATGGTAGATCTATTTGCAATTGTTTAAGGAACCTCCATACCATTTTCCATAGAGGCTGCACCATTTTGCAGTCCCACCAACAATGTATGAGAGTTCCTTTTTCTCCGTAGCCTCGCCAGCATTTATCGTTCATAGTCTTTTGGATTTTAGCCATCCTAACTGGGGTTAGATGGTATCTCAATGTGGTTTTGATTTGCATTTCCCGGATGCTGAGTGATGTTGAGCATTTTTTCATATGTCTGTTGGCCATTTGGATATCTTCCTTAGAGAAATGCCTACTTAGCTCTTTTGCCCATTTTTTAAGTTTTCTTCTTGTAAAGTTGTTTGAGTTCCTTATATATTCTGGATATTAATCCTTTGTCAGATGTATATTTTGCAAATATTTTCTCCCACTCTGTTGGTTGTCTTTTAACTCTTTTAATTGTTTCTTTTGCTGTGCAGAAGCTTTTTAGTTTGATATAATCCCATTTGTTTATTTTTCCTTTGGTTGCCCGTGCTTTTGGGGTGGTATTCATGAAGTCTGTGCCCAGTCCTATTTCCTGAAGTGTTTCTCCTATGTTTTCTTTAAGAAGTTTTATTGTCTCAGGGTGTTTTTAAAAACCTTTTAGTTGCTCCTCAAGCCACCATTAATATTCTTAGACTTGTCCTATTATTTCTTTGAGATTAAACCAGAAGTGAGATTGCTAAGTCAGGCTGTCTACATAATTTTTGAAAGTTTTTCTCTTATTTGTACATTACATTGCCCTAAGCTTCCTGCTTGTAGGGATTGCTCATATCCTATTCACGTGAATCAATGTTTCCCATTAATGTGGGATATTCAATCAGTTTGATCTCTTCAAATCCAGCACACAAAGAAACATCTGACTTTTTCATTTCCATGTGTTGATTAATAAAATTTAATATTTTTACATATTTATTAAACATGTATCTTTCTTCTTTAATATTTTAAATATTGACATCCATTGATCCATCATTTTTTAACAGAGCATTCATGTCTGCCTTACTAATTGGTAAGAGATTTTATGTATATATTGAGACAATCCTTTGTGTGTTATAGGTTACCTCTTCACAAGGAACATTCCATTCATATTAGGAACTTTTATACAATAGAATATCTACTTCAATACTCACCCATAGACATTTACTCTATCATTAAGGACAACCTTCTAGCCCCAGATTAGTACTCTATCTTGGGGGCATCAGAAGTGGGGATTAGTATAATTCCACAGCTGTATACCACAGTTATAAGCCCTTTTATTTCTTCATTTGGGCATCTCTGTCTTAATATGCCATCAAAGGTCTGTGCTAAATAGCTTAAAACTCATGCAGTTGCTAATGTGAATTTTCACATGTCCTTCTTTCCTCTCAAATTTTATACGATTAAATTTGAAACTAATTATAAAAACCAATGTGGATCACTAAGAAACAAAGAAAGGTCTAATAGAAGAGTTTGATCCTACCCTGTTATAACAGAAATGTCTCATCTCCTTCAGTGTTCCAATAAAAGCCATTATTCACAAACATCCTAATCTCCAAGCCAAGTACATAAAAAGACTGTCAAATCTACATGTGCAAACATATGTGTTTTTGTTGTAAATATTATAAGACTTAAAGAAGTTATATAATGTGTTAAAACCACTGTCTTCTGTATTGGTCTGTTTGTGTCCTGACTGCAATGGCCATGACACAGCTGCCATGCATTTCCTTCAGCACACTTGAAAGCAACTCCAGGCACGAGACACCAGAGGAGGTGTGCTTGGTAGCCTGATCTGAATGAATCAAAGCAGTCCCTGTCATCTGGCTTCACTGTGAGTAGTCCCCACATTTTATTCTTGACAATGTAATTACTAGACTCTTTCTGATAATCCCAGTAGTGGTTTAAAGCAAGTATTCTTTTTCACACAAACACAAGTCACTCCCTTTGATGATTTTGCTCATAGCAGCAATTAGAATAAGTGAAGTCCATCACACTCAGTGTGTGCTTTAACAGTTCCCATGTAATTTCAATGGCAGTTTGGAATAGTTTTTATGGGCACTGGCCTTGCCCTTGGCACCTCTGCTCATGCTGTTGTTTACCACAGAAGAGCATTGACTCATTGCTAAGTATGAAGGAGATGGGCTAAGGTAGATGACCTATTAGGGGGAGTAGGGTGATAATTTAGATTGTTGTTCAGATTGTCTAAGTGACTACTTAGAGTTTCTCAATCTTGGCCTATTGGCATTTGGGGGACAGATCACTCTTTGTCAGGGGGCTGTCCTGTGCATTGTAGAACGTGCAGCAGTATCCCTGGCCTCTGTACTTGAGATGCCAATGGCACCTCCAAATGTCTCCAAACGTTACCAAATGCCCCCAGTTGAGAACCACCACTTTATCTACATGATAAAATTATCTTAACTCCCAGCAAGACTTTCCGTTCCCATGCCATAATACTTCAAATTGTGAACTTTAATGCAGGCAAAAGCACAAGCTGGGTTAGTAATAATTGAATACCTTCCTATGTGCCAGGCCAATGGAGCACAAAGATGACGAAGGTACATTCTGTGGCAGACACATTACCATAAGGTTTGGTTAAGTATTAAAACAGTTACAGAAAAGGCAATGTGGAAACTGAGAAGGATGGCTTTGGGAGTGTTGAAAGGCTTTCAGCTAGGAGAGATTAACATTTGAGGTACAGCTTGAAAGGTGAGTATGTCAGGCAGACAGTAATCTGGCAGGTGGTATTTCCTCAGTAATTTCAAAGTAATGAACTGTACCAAATATAGTTATGGTCCCCTTTCTAGATTCTTGTCCTTGGAAGAAAAATAAAATGGGTTTCTAAGTGAAAACTTACTGACAGTAATTAAAACGCCTTCTCCTGAGAAAACATATTCAAACGGTAAAATGAGCAATTTTGTTTAGGTAGGAATGATATAAAGCAGTTGAATGAGTTTTGAAGAAGTGTCTATACAGGTCTAATACAGCCCTATATACAGGCCAAGTGGAATTTCCTATTCTGTAGCTTGCTGCCCATTGTACTTGACTTTGAGAGGAAAAGAACACAGAAGCACCGGGCAGGTCTGTGGTGTCTGAGCTAACAGGCCAGGCCAAGACTGGTAGGATTACTCTGGAAGCTAGTTATTCCTGCTAAGTGGCCTAAAAATTGCTGAAATATTCTGTACAAGTTCAATATTTGCTATAAAATTATTGCAGAAACTGTTGAATGATTTTTAGTTGTCTTTATTTTTAAAATGTAGTGAATTAGTCACAAAAATTTTTTTTTTTTTTAATTTCGTCGATATACATTGTGGCTGATTATTGTTGCCCATCACCAAAACCTCCCTCCCTCCGCCCCCCCCCCCCACCCCGCCACCAATGTCCCCTCTGTTTGCTTGTCGTATCAACTTCAAGTAATTGTGGTTGTTATATCTTCTTCCCCCCCCCCCAGCCCGGTTTTTGTGTGTGTGTGTGTGTGTGTGTGTGTGTGTGTGTGTGTGTGTGTGTGAATTTATATATTAATTTTTAGCTCCCACCAATAAGTGAGAACATGTGGTATTTCTCTTTCTGTGCCTGACCTGTTTCACTTAATATAATTCTCTCAAGGTCCATCCATGTTGTTGCAAATGGCAGTATTTCATTCGTTTTTATAGCTGAGTAGTATTCCATTGTGTAGATGTACCACATTTTCCATATCCACTCATCTGATGATGGACATTTGGGCTGGTTCCAACTCTTGGCTATTGTAAAGAGTGCTGCGATGAACATTGGGGAACAGGTATACCTTTGACTTGATGATTTCCATTCCTCTGGGTATATTCCCAGCAGTGGGATAGCTGGGTCATATGGTAGATCTATCTGCAATTGTTTGAGGAACCTCCATACCATTTTCCATAGAGGCTGCACCATTTTGCAGTCCCACCAACAATGTATGAGAGTTCCTTTTTCTCCGCAACCTCGCCAGCATTTATCGTTCAGAGTCTTTTGGATTTTAGCCATCCTAACTGGGGTTAGATGGCATCTCAGTGCAGTTTTGATTTGCATTTCCCGGATGCTGAGTGATGTTGAGCATTTTTTCATATGTCTGTTGGCCATTTGGATATCTTCCTTAGAGAAATGCCTACTTAGCTCTTTTGCCCATTTTTTAATTGGGTTGCTTGTTTTTTTCTTGTAAAGTTCTTTGAGTTCCTTATATATTCTGGATATTAATCCTTTGTCAGATGTATACTTTGCAAATATTTTCTCCCACTCTGTTGGTTGTCTTTTAACTCTGTTAATTGTTTCTTTTGCTGTGCAGAAGCTTTTTAGTTTGATATAATCCCACTTGTTTATTTTTCCTTTGGTTGCCCGTGCTTTGGGGGTTGGATTCATGAAGTCTGTGTCCAGTCCTATTTCCTGAAGTGTTTCTCCTATGTTTTCTTTAAGAAGTTTTATTGTTTCAGGGTGTATATTTAAATCCTTAATCCATTTTGAGTTGATTTTAGTATATGGTGAGAGGTATGGATCTAGTTTCATTCTCCTGCATATGGATATCCAGTTATCCCAGCACCATTTGCTGAAGAGGCGGTCCCTTCCCCAGTGAATAGGCTTGGTGCCTTTGTCAAAGATCAGATGGCAGTAAGTGTGTGGGTTGATTTCTGGATTCTCTATTCTATTCCATTGATCAGTGTGTAAAAACTTTTGCTCCAAATAGATACTATGTGTCTTACAAATGTTTTTTGCTTGGTTTTGAGTTTTAAAGATTGTTGTAGAGATTATTTCTAATATCATAAATAAATGATTATTTCTTCCTTAGAAAGTTGATTTTCTAGTGCAGTATTTACAAAAAACTGAATAAGTGAAAAATGACAATATATAAATTTGTACCATTTAGGAAAAAAATGTTTTAATTTTATGTAGTGTTAGTCGTACAACAGCAAATAAAACCATTTAAGATTTTTTTTTTAATCTTATTAGTGGTTTACCTAACAGGAAACTACTTTTAATTACCTCTGAAAATCGTGTTCCATCACAAAACAAATCATCTTTTGCAAATCATAGCCAGAAACTAGACAAACGTAATAGGGAAAATGTATTCAAATTTCAAGTTTAAAAACAAGTGATTGCAACGTTATAATGAAGCCTTTCAACTCTGCCACGAAGTATTTTTTCCCTAAAGAAAAAAAAAAAGCTTTTAGCCAGCTCTATTCAAATAATTTATGAGACAAAATTTGACAAGAGCTTTTCTATGAAATGAAAGGCAATGCATTAACTCGGAACTCAGTGGTGACTGTCAACTCCCAAAACTCTCAAGAAAACCTTTCCACTGATTTCAGGCAATTGATGTGTATTAGGTAGTAGATATTCACATATAATTTTTAAAAATAATTTCAAGGTCAGACAAAAACGAACATAACATAAGAGATCCAGGTTCCTCTAAGGCTTGTATTGGTTGGGGAAATTAGTACTGAACTAAAGTATTAAGGGTTGACAAATCAGCAGCCTCTGGATGCTCTGAGCTCATGAGATTCATAGAGCACCCTCGGAGCACAGTTAGAGATGTGCAGGGACCCGTATCTATGCTTCACCTGAAGAACCCAGCCTTCCTGATGGCACCAGAAAATGAGGGGTACTTTTACAGCCCGACGTTATCAATATTCTACGGGTCCTAGAAAAAAAAATCCAAGTAGCCAGAAGTTGCATTATTTTTTTTTCCTTGGCATTGTGTAGCTATTTGGGGTCCATTGATAACTACATATATACATACATATATACACATACACGTAAATATATGTACATATAATTTTAAATCCAACCCCTTCGCCTCCCCCAACAAAAAACTTTCCTCTCAGCTTCTCTATCTTGCTTATGAAAATACTGGGAACATAAAAAATCAGCATGAACTGTGACTAGTACCTTCCCACCCCCTCCCTTTTATGTACCTACTGGATTCTCACAACCCCCATCACATACAGCAGAGGAACTGAGCCTTGGGAGGTTGTGACTTATCTGAAATCACACACATAGTGAATGTCAGTGACTTTCATCCCCAGAAATTTCCAAGACTGGCTTTGTCTTTGCCTGTCTCTTGACACCTGGGTTCAAATACTTTCTGGAGCACATGGAGGGGCTGTTTGTCTTTTTCATCCTCCCCACAGTGGTCACAGAGACCAAGCACAGAAGACAATATCTCCTGCCTTTAAGAAGGAGGTAAGATATTTTTCTGTTTGTGCACCCCATGCCAGGTGTGACTAAAACACTGAGCCAGGAGATCCCATAAGTGGGTGAGGTTTTCTATAACTCTCAACAAGTGAACTTACAAGGTTGGAACCATAGGCCTGTATAGTATCGCTGATTCTCAGAATCATGGAATCCTGGACCTGAGTGGTCTCAAAAAGCTCACTTGATTTAACAAAATGATCATTTTCTGATGAGATAGGATAGCAAACCTTGTAGATATTCTCTGTTCGCTGATGCACTTCTCTATTAACACACATAAGAAAAGCATGGCAGGGTCCTCTTTGATTGTTGGTACTTTGGTTAAAATCAAGCATGCATCTCTGCGCCATTATTTGAGACAAGAACAGTATATGGCCAAAAATGACGGGGGTGAGTATGTTGAGTAAATCGGTGTATGGTATAATGGATGCCAAATTATGTTTGGGAAGAAAGATCTAAGTGCTGGTGCAAGATTTGGGCAAGTTCTTAATTAAAACTACTCTGTTCTTCACTCTTCCTTTAACTTTCTTTACAATCAAAACTATGTCATTCGTCTAGTTTGAAGATTAGGATGTAAAGTATAAACTTGATTTTTGCCAATTAGAGGAATAGATTCTAATAAGAAAATGTCTCTCTTGGGTCAATGCTCTTATAATTCCCTGACTAATGCTAGCTCTCCAGAGAAGGATATGAATTAATTTGACCAGTAAAAAAAAAAAAAAAAAGAAGCAGATCTGCTGAAAAACTAGTGAATCTGAATTTTCAGGCCCCTCACCTGGGAGGTGCCATAGCACTGTCACGTGATTATGTGTTTTTGTTAATTTTGAAAAAGTAAAATATTTTAACTGCAACTGGTTGATTAGGACCCCTGTTCCTTTCCACTTCAACGTTTTCTTCATGCAGATGTTGGAGTGGAAAGAAACAGCAGTCTTAATCAACCAGTTGCGGTAGGGTGGTGCTGGAGTGGCTGAAGTTATTTTGAGATCCCACTAAGAAAGGAAGTTGTACTGGAAATACATTTAGTTAAATCTAATAGGATGCAGTTATGTGGTTGACAGCCTTTTCCATACGTAGTTAAATTATTGCTAGCTGGTCCAGTGTAATAGCTTCCAGGAAGAATACTCCCACTGCCACCATGCAACGCCTCCAGCATTGGAGGATAAACATACAGGGCCAGAAGTAGTATCACAACATAAATGGGTCCTACAGCATCCAGTGCTGGAAATATGTGGGTAGGGAAGGAGAAATAAGAACTGTAAGAAGCTAAAAGTTACTCTGAGAAAAATTTCTCCAATTATGAGACCTATGGAATTACAAACAAAAGATTGGGTTCCCATTGACACTGGCCAAAATGAATTTTTCTTCTATTAGGAATATACTCAACCATGCAGCACATGAAATTATAACACCCCTTTTTCCATTTTTTCTTGGGAAATGAACTACATAAAATTTATAGTATCCCTGTGTTTGTAGGGTACAAACCTGTAGCTGTATATTAAACAACAAGTACATTTATGACAGTTTATATGTGAAACTTGACAGTTTCTCACACTTGCCAATAATCCTAAAAATGTATATTACCAATAAGGAGTTGTGAAGCTGGAAATAAAATTCTCTAAAGCATCAATAACAGAAAAGACTTTTACACAACATGCTAGAGAAAAGACTGAATTGTCTTTCTATTCTCCCTGTAGAAATGATATCACAAAATTAGTGTCATATGTAGGCATCAGAGTATACAGATCAAGATGTGGAGATACTGACAATATTATTATATTTACAGGTAATTAATTTTAAGAATCTATGCTATGTTTCTGATTTTATATGTCTGTGGTATTATTTTTTTTAACTAGTACTTTGTGGTAATATTTATTTATCTAATTAAATATTAACATTTATGCGTAATTTAGTTTTCATAAATTTGAATTCCTTTTCTTAATAGTGCTCTCAAAATCACAAAAGCCTTGGGCCTTATAAAATCTGGATCCTCCCCTAAAATATCCTCTCTAGAAGAACTAGGAGTTCTGAAGAGGGAAGAAACGTCAGCAGGCCACACTGGGTGTTCCCTACATTTAGATCAGTCTGGTAACACTTGCGTGCTGTACATTTCAGCACTGAAGCTCAACTGCTGACTGAGGGCAGAAACTTACCAGGAATGAAGAAGCTGGGTAAACACGGGGACCAAAGCAGGGTCCAAAAAAAGAATCAGGCATGGTATAAATTTTCTCAAAAATTCTAGAAGGGGAAGGAATTATTCAGGGGACTGAGTGTTCAGGGAAGGAGGCCAATTATTTCCTCAGTCCACAGCTGAGAGAAATCAAATTATCCCTCCACCATCGGGGACAAGCCAGATACCATGAGTACTTTGGTACTGAGTTGGGGGGTGGTAGTAGCCACAGTCTGGGGGTTTGCCCCATCCAGAACCCTTCTTAGCTGAGAAATACTCTTATGATCTGTAAGATAGTATTGTACTTGGTTAATAAATGCCCCTTCTTGGATTAAAGTCTTACGTGCAGACTCTCACAGGAAGGCACCTTGCTCCTACCCTCATGTGTGCTTAGTTTCTCCCAGTCCAGAGCCTTTTTGTTTCAACCTCTTTATTTAATAAGTATTTAGTCTTCTTGATTTCCCACATTTATTAGTTTATTATGACTGCCATAATAAATTAAAACATCAGAAATTTGTTCTCTTACAGTTCTGGAGTCAGAAGTCAAACATAGAGGTATTGGCAGGGCCATGCTTTCTCTGAAGGAGCTAGGGAACAATTCATTCCAGCTTCTTCCACCTTCTGAGGGCTCCAAGTGTTCCGTGCCTCATGGCTGAATAATCTCTACTTCCATCTTCACATGACCTTCCCCTCTCCTTTCTTATAAGGACTCTTGTCATTGAATTCAAGCACCACCCAATAATCTAGGATGATCTCATCTCACTAACCTTAACTTAATTACATCTGCAGAAGCCCTTTTTCCAATAAGGTCACATTCACAGGTTCCTGGGATTAGGATGTGAATATATCTTTTGTGGGGCCACCACTCAACCCACTACACCTACACAGTCAGCAGAGCAGAGCAACCTGAAACCTAACTCAGTTCCTGTTCAGCCATCTACTTTCCATCCTTAAAACAGCACTGTCCATCAGAACTTTCTGCCATGATGGAAATTTCTATATCTGTGCTGTCCAATATGGCAGCCACTAGCCACATATAGCTATCAAGCACTTGAAAAGTGGTTAATGAAACTGAATAGCTGAAATTTAGTTTTATTTAATTTTAATTAATTTAAATGTAAATAGCCACATGTAGTTAATGGCTACTATATCAGACAGCACAGTATTAAAATTTTGACAGTATTCATTTACTGTCTTCTCTTTTCCTGTTCTTTGCCCTTCTGAATTCATACTCATTTTTTTACTGTTATTCTCATGATAGTTTGGAAAGCAGCAAAAATAAATATATGTGTTCAACTTGCCATATTTAACCAAAGAGCCCTATCAAATTTTGTGGAGCCAACTTGTGTAATCTCACTAGGATGAAAACTGTGATATCGGGATGGGGGAGGGTGGGTTATTAGCAAATCCAATATTTGGATGGCTTTTTCTGGGTCATTTTGGCTTGGATCTCAATCTTAAGACAGAAGAGAAATGGAATAATGGAATCTAGGGATTTCAAAAGCCAGGTACCCCTTATGCCATGCTCATAATTTTTTGGAAATTTATGATATATTAAAAGAACATGAAAACCATTCAGTGAATTGAATGTTAGATTATTTTATTACCTTTGTTGTGTCCACTATATCATGTGAATCAGGCATAAGTATGAGGTCAAGTCAGACTCAGCAATAAAGATTTCACAAAGATTTGATGAGTTTTAAAATACAATGGTTTTTCCATGTTTCTTTCCAATTCCTCCAAATTTGGCCCTTTTTGTCACCATGGAAGAAAGTCAAGCAAAGGAAAAGTTTCTCTTGCCATAGTGTCCAACAGCTTTGTCCCTGGTTAGTCAAAATAGGCCATGATCAGCCTCCTCAAGGTTAAGTTAAACTTCGAAATCCTAAATTATCAATCATTTATATTTCCAGTAAGGAAGAATCAGAGAAGAAGCATACAGAAAAGTAAAGGAGTCGCTTACGTGCAACGGAATCAAACTTTGGAAGAACTAACTCAGCAAATAACACAAGTGTATTAGCTTTTTTCATTGCCAGGGTTATTAAGTTTATAGTTAATCTGTTTGTGGTGGAAAAAACAGCAGTTTTTTCACAGCTTATATCTACATATGTCATAATGTATCTTCAGACATCACTTTTGCAAAAGTCAGATATAGAGTTGTTTGGTTGGAGAATCAGTAACTGACAGGAAATGCTCAGTTTCATTTACCTTGGAGACTAAAACTAGACAGAACAAACTTGTTTTTTTTGGTTTGTCTCAGGTTACAAAGTGGGTTTTCTTTTATCCTGACTGTGGAATAGGATGGGCACACTTAGTGATGTTACAGGGCTGTGTCAATTTGACTTCTGCAATAGATATTCTAACTCAATTAGCTGCTAATTCATTGACTAAGGAAGCCATTATGCAGATAATTAAAGCCAACAAGCCATTCAATGTCAGTTAACACAGATGGGAACAGGTTTTCCAGTATTACAGACTTTCTTATACTAAAGAATAGACCTCTCTATCACTATTAAAAGCATATTTCAACAACTTTGTTTAGTGAAATAACATAAATGGTGACTGAATACAAACAAAATGGCCTGTAATACAGGTTGACAAACTATAACCTATGGCCAAATTCGGCCCAACACCTGGTATTGTAAATAAACTTTTATTAGAACACAGTCAAATCCAAGGTTGAGTAGTTGTGACAAACTTTATGGCCTACAAAACTGAAAATATTTACTATTGACCTTTTACAAAAAATGTTTGCCAACCCTTATCTATAACTTTGATTTCAATTTAAGTTCACATTCATCATTAATTTAGTATATTCCATGAATATCCAGATGCCTAACCTTGAAATATTAGCTTATAGACATATAGACATTAAAACCACCTTTGTGCTAACTCATTTCTATCTCAAAGAAACATAATGTATCTTTGAAAAATAGCTGAACTCTGTCTTTGAATTTTGCCTGTATAAATAAAGGCAATAGAAAACATGGGGCTAGCTGGGTGACTTAGAGAAAGTTGATCACCCTAAGCCTCAGTTTCCTCATCTAAAAAGTGAGGGCAATCCATAACTAATAGAGTAAATAATTTACTGAGAAGATTAAATTCAATCAGATGAGCAAAATGTTTAGCCCACTACGTGGCAGTCAATACATTAGCTATTAATAATAATACCGTAGTTTCTACAGTTGATTAAAATAGAAATATAATTGTATAGTAAATGTGAAACTTTGATAAAAAGTTTGAAAAATCAAATCTCTTTGTATAAACTCTGACATCTGACAATGAGCTCTTTTCTAAAATGTTAAACATGCATACAAAATAAATGCCCAAAAATCAGTTGCACTTATATTCTCCAATAATGAGCTAATAGAAAGAGAAATCAAGAAAGTAAGCCCATTTACAACAGTCACAAAAAAATGAAATGCCTAGGAATCAATTTAACCAAGGAGGTGAAAGATTGCTACAATGAGAACTACAAACCACAACCGAAAGAAATTAAAGAAGACACAAAAAGATGAAAAAAACTCAATGCTCTTGGATTGGAAGAACTAACATTGTGAAAATGTCCATACTACCCAAAGCGATCTACAGATTCAATGCAATCCCCATCCAAATACCACTGACATTCTTCACAGAAATGGAAAAATCAATCTCAACATCCATATGAAACAAAAAATGACCCCAAATAGCCAAAGCAATCATGAGCAAAAAAAATAAAGCCAGAGACATAACACTACCTGACTTCAAATTATACTACAAAGCTACAGTAACCAAATCAGCATGGAAGTGGCATAAAAATAGACACTCAGATGAGTGGAGCAGAATAGAGAGCCCAGAAATTACCCCTCAGGCTCACAGCCATCTGATATTTGACAAAGGCAACAAAAACATACATTGGGGAAAAGACTGCCTCTTCAATAAGTGGTGCTGGGAAAACTGGATAACCATACACGGGAGAATGAAACTAGACATGCACATCTCACCATATACTAAAAAACTCAAGATGGGTTAAAGACTTAACTATAAGACCTGAATCTGTAAAATTACTAAGGGAAAATATAGGTGACACAGTTCAGGAACTAGGTCTGGGCACAGACTTTATGAACAAGAGCCCAAAAGCACAAGCAACAAAAGAAAAAATAAACAAATGGGACTATATCAAACTCAAAGCTTCTGCACAGCAAAGGAAACAATCAACAGAATGAAACAACAACCTACAGAATGGGGGAAAGTTTTTGCTAACTATGCATCCAACAAGGGATTAATATCCCAAATATACAAGGAACTCAAGCAATTAAACAGTAAAAAACCAAATAACCCAATTAAAAATGGAAAAAAAACTGAATAGACATTTTTCAAAGAAAGACATATATATAAATGGCCAACAGGTACATGAAAAAATGCTCAACATCACTAGTTATCAGGAAAATGCAAATTAAAACTACACTGAGATACCACCTCACCCTAGTTAGACTGGCTATAATCACAAAGACGGAGAATAACAAATGCTGGTGAGGATGTGGAGAGAAGGGAACACTCCTACACTGTTGGTGGGACTGTAAATTAGTTCAATCACTATGGAAAACAGTATGGAGGTTTCTCAAACAACTACAGATAGATATTCCATACAATGCAGCAATCCCACTTCTGGGTATATACCCAAAGGAATAGAAATCATCATGTTGAAGAGATACCTGCACTTCTGTGTTCGTCACAGCTCTGTTTACAATAGCCAAGACATGGAACCAACCTGAATGTCCAATGATGGATGATTGGATAAGGAAAATGTGGGCTATATACACTGTGGAATACTACTCTGCCATGAAAGAGAATGAAATTCTGCCATTCGCAACAGCATAGATGAGCTTGGAGAAACTTATATTGAGTGAAATAAGCAAAGCACAGAGGGATAAATACCACATGTACTCACTCATAAGTGGGAGCTAAGAAAGAAAAAAAGAAAGAAAGACCACAGTGGTGCGTTGGACTTTCAGAGGGAGAGAGCTTACCTAGCGATACAAAGTGGAGTCCAGGGAAAGGGTATGGGGAGGGAGGTCAGGGATTATTTGGGTGGGGGACACAAGGTATAATTGCAATTTGTGATAATGGGCATGGTGCCAGTATGTATCTGGCCATCACATCTTGGGCACGAATGGTGACAGTCAGCTTTGTATCTCATGAATATTCATAGCCAAAAAAAAATTTTTTTTAAATAAATAAATGAACATTCCAAACCAGAATTTCTGGAAACTAAAAAGAAGGAAAAGTTATACATGCAACTAAGCATATTATCACACAGATAAATCTCAGTGTAAAGCCTTCCCACAACAATAATACTATACATGCCAGAGCATTTATTAGAAAAAAAAAAAAATACTGGTGTAAAGAACATTAATTGACAAACAGTACCTGGTAAGTGACATGTTTGGCAAAGCTCCAGGGCATAGGTGTTCCTGTATTCAGAAAGTCAGCTGGTCTTAAATCTGAACTATTGCTCCAATTGGAAAGACAACTGTTCATGGAGACAAATAATGATAGTTGAGTGGCTGAGACATTCTTTCTTTGTTGATTTAAAGAAAAATAAACTCTTAATTGTCTCTTCTTCACCCCCATCCGCCCAGAAAAAAAAAGACTTGACCTTTTCTGTATTGCTGTTCAGCTTCATTTATTGAATTTTAAATCATCTGACATTAAAAAGCTCCTCCCTTGTATATTCCCCTGGACAAGAGGATATATCCATTTCCAACAAATTACACTGGGCTCTTTATACCAAGCCCAATCAAGACATAGGGGGACCACAGCAAGATAACAATACGGTATCATTTTACATTAGTATTCCTTAAGCATTTGTTCACCTTTTATTTAATGGAAGTTAAGAAATGATTTTTTTATTAAAATTTTCTACACCTTACATTCAAAATAGAAATTTATTTTATATGTGAATATTAACTTCTGCTTTTATCCCCCAGTGTCTTCTACCATGCCCTCCTACAAACAGATTAAACATGGCTACAAATTCTTTGCATGAAGTGGAGTCTATTTTGCAGCTGTTTGAATCTGAGCTGGCCTTGTGGTTTGATTTGACAAAGTGAGTAAGGCAGACATGACTTGTGTGACTTCCATGCCTCAGCTTCAAGAGCACCTGCAGCTTCCATGCCCACCCTCTAGAACTCTGTGAACAGCCCAGCTAGCCACCTTAAAGATGAGAGCCTTCCTAGAGAGAGATCACCTGGAAAGACAACCCCAGCCACCCCATCTATTCCAGTCCATCCCCCAGCTGAGACCTCAGACATGTGACTGAGGTCATCCAGGACCAGCCAGCGCCAGCCACTGACTGTAAAAGCATGAGTGAGTCCAGTCACGTGGAGCAGAGATGAGCCATCCCAAGTGAATCCTGCCCAAGTTGGCAATCCAACAGAACTGTAAGCAAACGAAAGACTGTAATTGTAAGCCACTAAGTTTTGGATTGGCTATATAAAAATATATAACTGAGACATGTCCCATTTGACATGATAGGCTACAATTAAGGTAGCCCAAACCTATTAATTCCTATATGAAATTTAGAGGGCTGGGGTCGAGAAAGTATCACTAAACAGAATCACTCATTCATTTGATTGCAGACATCATCTAGCTCCTGATATGACAACTCTGGTTCTTTGGATTTCAATTCCATGCATCTCATCTCTCCCAGAATAGCCAAGTAACTGGGCAGTTCTCTCACAATAATTATTGGCACAATAATTACTAAAGTGCCAAAAGTCTGCTGGGAGATGGCACACAACAGTGAATAAACAGCTACACACTCTGTCTTTATGGAACTTACCACTAGTGGGGTGTCGTCCTAGTCTGTTTGTGTTTCTGTAACAGAATACCTGAGACTGGATAATTGATAATGAACAGAAATGTATTGGCCCACAGTTCTGGAGGCCGGGAAGTCCAGTCAAGGTGCTGGTTCCTGGCAAAGGCCTTCTTGCTGCATCATCACATGGTGGAAGGAGAGAGGGTAGAGTGAGCAAGAGGGGGGACCAAACTCGCTCTTTTACAACTGCATCAATCCCACCCATGAAGATGGAGCCCTCAGAGCCTAGTCATCTCTTAAAGATCCCACGCCTCATTACTGTTACAATGGCCATTAAATTTCAACATGAGTTTTGGAGGGGACAAATATTCCAACCAGAACAGGTGTCTGTCCATTCAGGTTGCTGTAACAAAGTACCATAGACTGAGTGGCTTGTAAACAACAGAGATTTATGTCTCACAGCTCTGGAGACTGGAAGTCCAAGATCAGGTTGCCAGCATGGTTGGGTTCTGGTGAGGGGCTTTTTCTGGATTGTGGACTGCATCTTCTCATTCCCACATGGTGGGAAGAGGGTGAGAGGACTCTCTGGGGTCTTTTTTTATAAGGGCACTATTCTATTCAAAAGGGCTCCACCCTCAAGGCCTAATTATCTCTCAAAGGTCCCATTTCTAATGCCATCACATTGGAGATTAGGATTTTAAGAAATGAATCTTGGAGGGACACAAACATTCAGTCCATTGCAGAAGGTCTTCCTTGAACAGCTGATTATAAAGTTCATTATTTGATTACAAGTTTGACAAGTAAAAAGAAGAGTGCAGAGGGCTGGCAGCGTACCTAAAGGAACAGAACTGGGACACCATGGAAGGCCCTTCTGAGGATGTGATTTCCAGGCGAGCATTGAGGGATGAGTAGGAAGTAACTGCACAAAGGCCCTGGGCACAGGAAAAGGGAGTGACACAACTAAGGGACAGAAAGCCAGTCTGGCAGCATTGCAGAGGGTGTGGATGTGACAAGGTGACACTTTATATTGAGTACAAGCATTTGTGTTTTAAAAAATGTAACTCTGGCTTCAGTGCATATCAGAGGGCAGCAAATGTGTGACCTGTGAGACAGGAGACTGTTACCAAGAGGTGGCAGACGCCTAGACTAAGGTGCTGAAGAGAAGCAGCCAGTCACACCTGCTGAATGACGTCAGCTGCCCCATACCAAGTAATTCTTATTTTCCATTCACAGAATTACATAAAGTTAGAAGTGGAAGCAAAACTCAAAATCATGTAGTCTAAACTCCTCTCTTTATAAATCAGTAAACTGAGGGCCAAGGAGTGAGAGGCTTGTTCACAGTGAGTGGACAGAGATGAGGCTAGACCCCATGTCTTCTTTTCCCAACTGTTTCCTCACTGCTTTTGTACATACAGAGCCCTTTCTTACACATCACATATTCCCACATATCATAGTTAACTCTCTTAACAACTTTAAGAAGTAAGCAAGGAAGATAGTATGATTCTAATTTCATTCAGGAAAAAAGTGAGGCCAAGATAAAGCAAATTTCCTATTGCTAGTAGTGCCAGAGTTAGGACTAGAACCCAAGGCTCTGGCCCCCCCATCAACTCAGTTAATTCAATTAGCATTGACTGAGAACCTGCTATGTGCAAGCCACTATGCTGCAGAGGGAGATTCAAATGAATAATTAAAAGAGTTTATAACCCAGCAAGGGAGATTAGCCTTGGTTTAGAAATGAGAAGCTTCATTTACCCCTCTCACTTCTGGGGACTCCGGTCTTTGAGAAGGTGTGTAGTTTTCTGTTGACCCTCCTGTTCTTAATAAGTCCAGGCAGACTGGAGTGTGCAGCTTGTGTGTCAGCCTGTAGCTAGTGGGCAGGCCTCTATAATAGCTGGACTTCTTTGGTTGCAGACAACTGAAACCAGGTGCAGCATACACAAAGTGCATTTATTAGAGGGTGGTCACAGAACCAATGCAAAAGTGCATTTATTAGAGGGTGGGCAGAACCCAGCTGCTTTAGAAGCTAAGAAGTAGGAGTTAGGAATTATCATTAATGAAGATCTATCTGCCAATGGGATGCATGGATTCCAATCATATTCAGTCTCTTTGTCCCTCAACCTAAGATTCATATTCCAGGAGGAAACATCTAGTTCAGTCAAATCCCACCTCTTGGCTAGCGAGGGGCAGTGCACCTGATTACAGTTCCACCAGGTACTTCCAGTGCAGATGAGGTGATTAGCCTAATATGGTACTGGTAGGAAGAGGAAAAAGTATTTTAGGCAGCCAAATGGGAGAAGTAATTTACAAGACTCAGTGCACACCACAGATCTTATAGTAACAGAATATCAATTTCATCCTCTAGAAAATAAACCTGAGCATTAATCACCAGTACCCTTACTCTGTAACAGCTTCATGTGAACCACCACTGGGTTTTCATCCTAGCTAAGTGATGAGGGAGTTTTGTCACTGGCAGCTACCCACACATCACCTACCACAGTTGCAACATGAGTGCAGAAAGCTCAGTCAACCAGGCTGAGCTTGAGATAGCCTTCTTCAGGAACAGAAACAATAATTGCCATGTGCCTCTGCCACTTGTGACTTATCATAGCTACTGTTTGGGAGGGAGGGATGAAACAGAGTAATAATAGTAATGAATGTAATTATGTCTAGAGGACCCCTGTGGGGCAGGCACCAGCCTAGGCATTTTACATAAATTAGCTTTTCTTTTCATCACGCTGCCCTATGGTGTACAAAATAGATAGGTTGCAATTTCATTCTGTCTCATGGCTGTCCTTTGCCAATATTTTCTGCTTTTTACTTCTAAAAGTCTCTGGGGATTTTCTCCATCACTAGCAGTGGAGACACTATAGGTCTAGTTGAAAACAATAAATATGTTCTGCAGAAAAGGCTTCCAGAGAATAAAAGTTCCAGAGAACGATGCCTTGAGCTTTTTCATGGGCTAAATCCCGCCAGCCTGCAATATTTCCTCTGGTTGAAATATTTTGGATTTTCATTAACTTTGTAGGTATAACATAAAAAAGAAAAATCAAACTGGTTTGCAGAAATAGATCACTGGCAGACCTGAGGCCCTGGTCCTGCTGGGGAATGTAACCTAGAGAATTTACCTTTGTGGTCAACATCCAGGAATAGTATGAGCTTGCTTTCCACTGGACACCTGCACCTGGTAAGCAGGTAAGCACATAGGTTGAGTCTTCAGAATAAACAAGAGAGACCCAGAGAATATAAAAATTCCTGCAAGAGTGACAGGTGAGTTTCTTCTACCTGGCAGAATCCTCACTCTGTGCAGGTGGGGTCATCAGCAGGTGACATGATCACATTTATATTTAAGAAAGATCACTTTAGCTGGTTGTTGTGAGGAAGAGAAGAGGAGAGTAAGGGTGGAATCAGGATGCCAGGTAGGAAATCCAGAAGAGGGTGGGTGGTGGGTGAGAATTTTGGGTAGGGTGTAACTGTACAGAAGAAGGAAGTAGACAATCGTGGAAGATCCTTACATGGTATCAATGACACTTGGCAATTTACTGAGTGCAGGATGGAGGGAGAAAAAATAGGTCAAACATTCACTCAGGTACTTGGCTCTAGGCTACTGGGTGAATGGTTGTGCCATTTGTAAAGACTGAGAATTGAGAAAGAGGAGTGGGCATGAGGAGGGAGATGATGACTTCAAGTTTGAATATGTTGAACTTGAGACGCCGTGAAGATGTCCAGCAGGCAGTTGATGCATGAATACGCAGACACAGAGAGAGGGTTGGAGGTCATAAGAAGAACAGACTAACCCAGAGATAGGTTTGAGAGGCATCGACTTGTAGATGGTAACAGATGCCAGGGGCTTGACTGCACTCTCCCAGCCCGAGGCAGCAGGGACCAGATGGCAAGGCCATTCAGCACAGAACAAAGCCACTTCCTACACAAAGAACCACCTGGGGCCATGAGGAAAAGCTGTGAGCAGACAGTGCCACCTGGACTGTCCAGGGCAGTGGGCAGGGGAGGCAGGGCAACCACCCTCTTCCTTAGAAGAATGTGGTTCAAATCTTTCTAACACATAAGAGTCATTTGTTGATATGACTGTCTGGAACAGAGTGATACATATGATGAAGATAAGGTTCTGGATAAGTCTCTTCAGAACACTGACTATGAGAGCCCAGACAAATGAGATAAAGTAAGGGAATCCCGAAACACCCAGAAAGCCAGCACCCACTCCCCACTGCCACTGTGTACATATGCGAGAGAGGGAATATCAGAATGGAAATGACGCGGGAAAGAAAGAAGAGCCCTGGGAGGAAAGTGCCTCCAAAACACCAGAAATGACCCCTTGCTGTGGCAACCCCCAGCACCACCCGACCAGGTAACCAGAAGCCCTGGGCTACAAGCTCAAGCCAGCACCTACCTTGGCATGTAGCCCATGCTGCACCTGAGCAGGAAAGGGACACAAAAATATGCACATCTTCCTTGCATTTACAAAACTGAAATTTCTAGGTCACTGTTGATGTGTAATGTCACATTCACACTATTACTTTGTATAGTCAAAAATATTCTTCTGAATCCACATCTCTATCGAAAGTGAGAAAAGGAGTCTTGCCTGAGATGCCTTGTGTTTTACACCATTTACATTAGTTATTTTACTGGCTTCTCCTTTATGAGTATTAGAAATTTGGGGCCTGTGGCCTAAAGAGATTTTCAACTTAGGAATCTTTGATTTTAAGGAACAAACTTCCAGTTGGTCAGAGTGTTGTGAGCTTAGACAATGTAATTTGTTCAAAATAGTACAAATCACAAGCTTGTCATCTCATTTTGAACAATGGCAAAGTGTTTGGCTGCCAACATCACCAGTTCAGAGCTATAATTATCTCAGAATATTACATATATGTGTACAAATATATTCTGAAGTCAACCCATAAGAGAAACATTTCAGTAAGATCGTTGCTGAAGTCTTCACACACGTGCACTCTTACCTTGCCTGCACGTGTATGTATCTTTGTCGATCTCAGAAAGCGTGCTAAAACCCCCTATGTGGCCACACTCCTGCAAAAGGTGCAATTATTCTGTGATTATTTTGCTGGGAATGGAGATCTAAAAATTAGACAGCTGAAAACTCTTAAGAACATTTGTTTCATGGTTCCAACACTGTCCTCTACTTGAGACTGCTGGAACGCATGACATCATAGGTGAGAGGACCAACCAGTAGCAGCAAATGGCAGGGTTTAGTTGGGAGAAACTTCTCATTTCTCAGATCTGGGTTTCACTCATTACAAAATCAAATTTTCAGCTCTCTGAAGACAACAGGAGACTGGGTAATAACCAAAAAGACTTCATTAAGAATAAACCCTGTCAGATTAATCCAATCTTCTTCCAAGATAGCATGCATGACCAACCTGGTAGGTTGAGGCGGGGAAAAGAGGTTACACAGTTTTGTTAAACAGAAGTGCATGACATTGGTTCCCCAGCAAGACAGAGCCATGCGACTCGGCAGATTCAAACTACCTTCACTGTGTGACATAGGTCAGGCACCTGTATGTCTGGTGGAATACATAACAACAGTTTATGGACATAGAAAATGGCTCAAAGATTTTGATGAAAAAGCACAAGACAAGTGCTGAACGGTGATTACCATCATTCTAGAATTGCAAATTTGATGAAAATAGCATTTCTCTGACTCTGAAGTTTATTTTTTTAAATAATATTTATCAAGCTATTATAAAATAGAAAGAAAAATATTAGTTTGCCTGCTAAAAGTGAGCAATTATAAATAATCAAATATATTCTCACGGATCCAAATCACAAAGCAAGAAATTTGTATCATTAAACATTTGAGAGTTTCCATTGTTTAGTTATGCTCACTGAGAAAAGTAATTTAGGAAAAGAAAAACCAACACTAGCCTCAAATCCTTTGTCTTTTGAGTATCATTTCACGCTTCCAACAGCTTGCTTCTGAAGATTTCAAACACTATGCAAACAATTATGGTATCCATGGTACTGTGCTGTCAGGGGAAAGGGGCTTTGAGAAAATAAAGCCTGTGCCAGGTGACCTTGCGAGCTGACGGAGGATGTAGAGAGACTCTTAAATCTCAGTTTACATCCTCCTGTTCCAACTTTCTCACTTAGGGAAAATATGTATATTTTTTCCATATCCTTTTCAAAGACATGCCCCCAAGGATTTTAAACTTGAAATGAAAAGCATCTTGTCTTCCAACTAAAATTAAAAAGACACACAGATATACCAGATTAATAGAGGGACTGTGGCCTAATCATTGTTGGGCCCACAGCCCCCACCACAATGACTAGCATATAACGGATATTCAGCAAATACTTTTTAAATTAGTTAATACAATTAAATATCCACCAAGAAAGCTATTTCTCTCACATACAAGTATGTAATCAAATTGACCCAAATTCATAAATCACACACTGTTTGTTTGGAATAGGAAGTTTCAAAGTTTCTTTTCCCTAAGAATATTAAAAGCTCTTCCCTTATCTAAAATAGGTGTGTCAAAACAGAATAGCTTCCTGCTTAAGTTCAGAATCCTCATTAACACTACAGAATGTGGGTCCTGAACTCTACGAACTGAGCTATTAATTCATATTAGCCTCTCTCGGAGACTCTGAAAAAAAAATTTGGTCACTGAAATTGGGCCAGAAAATTATTAGGTACTGAAAGTATGAATGGAAGAGTAAGAGATTTGACCCCCAAATGTGTTGATACCAGAAATTACTTATTAAAAATAAATAATACGAAAATTACCAGAATACACCCAGAAGAAAAAAGACAGAATAAAGGGAAAGTAAAAGAAACTGACTGAATCTTGCATAAACCAAAAGAGAACTTCTACCCCAGGCCCAAGGGACTGGAGAACTGATTTTGTAAGATCCGTGCACCATGCACAAATCCCACAGACTGGGACGGCTCACTTCACAAAGACCGTGAGACTGAGACCAATGCAATCAAGCAAGAGGGACTTTATTCCAGCATGCTGGGGTCACTTAGTCTCCTGGACAGAAGCGACCCCGAGTTTACAGTACAAGCACCTTTTATACAGTTTTTCTGAACAGATCTTTATGACAGGATGAGTTGTTGGTTATATGTGGCGCCTTTAGATTTATGGGTAGACTTTAGCAGGCCAGTACCCTGATAGATTTGTGGCACCTTTAGATTTACAGGTGGGCTTTAGCAGGCTGGTACCCTGATAAGGAACAGCACATTTCTCAATCGTTTATCTTCCCCGGAGTCTGGCCAGGTGGCTTTTAGATAAGGAACTAGTCAGTTCCTGGAACCGGGTGGGGGTCATTCCCTTCCTTGGAATGTTTAGTGTGCTCAGGGCTGACCTTTGTATGGCCCCTTAGAAGCTGCTTTACTTAAAATGTTTTTAGCAAGCATTTGTTACAAAACTGCATACATTAAAGTTATATTTTTCAACAATTCCACTACAATTTTCTACGTCCCCTACAATTTCTGATTAAACTAAATTTTGATCTTTAACTCTGTATGTAGAAATACTTTTTTTAAATGGTCATCTACCTGCTACTCTAGAGATTGAAATAGTCAAAATTTATTCGTGCCTTTCTTCTTTGAATGACCTGCTTTTTATATCTTTAACAAATCAACTGTTAATTTTTTTCTTATCTAGGCATCAGGGTGAACATATGGAACTACTTCAGACTCACCGTCATCCGTGGCCCCAAAATGACAGATGCCAACTATTCTCACATCTCAAAATAAGTTTGGTAGACCACCATGCAGGACTGGCAGAGGAAATGTTTATGTGCTTGGACCCACTCACACTGAGGCACAGGAGGGTAAGAGGGAGGAATTCTCTGGGTGACTGTATGAGTCCCATCCCCCTCATCCTCCTTGGGGACGGATAGGGTGCTTTGTCTTCACCTCAAGTTTAAAGACAGGGTCTTCATGGAAACCCCTCAGTGACGGTGATGTGGACCTCTGGGAGCTTGGACCACTGGGAGCACAGTGGACTTGGGCCTGACTCACATCTGAGAAGTGGCTGTGGTTGAAGTTGCCTGCCAGAGAGTTTGTGACAAAAGTGTTGTGTTTGGAAAGCGACTAAACTCTCACCAATGATGGGTGAAAGATGTATATTCTATGTAGACCAGATATGGGGAGAGGAGGAGGGACACTGCTAGCATGAGGTTATCATAGATCCTTATCAAAAAAGTGGTTCTGGAAGGTGAGGAGCCCTCAGCAGAAAGAGGCTAAAGATGAAGCTCAGATACCCAGGAAAAGAAGACCTAAGCAAACTCTAAGCAACAAGTCAGAGCAGGTACATTCACTCACCTCAAGGGAACTGTAAGAAGTCCCCAGCAATGACAGTGGACGTCTCCAAAGAACCCAAAAGTATTGCCCTGAACGACAGTCAGCTTTGATCACCCTCTGAGCCCAGCAAGTGCCAATAGTAGTTCACAGGATTCCCAGTCAAGTAAGATATTTCCTGTTCTCTTACCTACGCCCCATCCCCAGCTTCAAACACTGGCTGAAAGTGTAGCCGGTAGGCTGGGAGAGGAGGTCACAAAGCTCAGGTGGAGAAATACGATATTATTAGCCAGTTCCATTTTCCCATTGCTGAATTGCAAAGAGTAAATTTGATTATAACTCCTGATCAGATATACTGAACTGAACTGAGTCTTTTTTGAGTGCTCAAGAAGCCAGAAGACTTTTTATTAATAAGAGTAAGCAGACAGACTATAGAATCTAGCTAAAAATTTTATTCAAGGGGCAAAGAAAATTAGCCTCATAGAATGCTTATGTACAGGCTATTGTGAGATAACACAGTTGGTTTTACAACTTACCTTTAAAATTCACTTTTCTTGATATTCAGTGCTGTACCTACCCCACAGATGTATACAATTATGTTTCAATTAAAAATAAATAAATAAAAATTAAATTAAAAGAATTTACTTTTCCATGTCAAGTAGAAATCTAGACACAGAGAGGTACTTGTATCACTGAAGCACATGAAAAATTGACCCCACTTGTCTCCCTGACACTTCATTTGTTCATTCAGTCATATATTCGTTCACTTAAAGTTACTGAACGCACATTATATGTCTGGTACTATGCAAGGTGGTATTGGGATACAAAGATTAAATTCTTGTCTTAACAAGTGAGGAGGTGGCATTTTGACACATTGAAAACCAATACAAGTTGTTCATTGCCTGTTTTAACACGCTCTCCCTCCAAGGTGATGGTAAAAATAAGTAAAACATTATCAAAAATAGGTAAATCATTATATGAGTGAACATATGCGTCTTTAATTTTCTGTTGGCCATTTGTATGTCTTCTTTTGAGAAATGTCTATTCAGGGAACACTGCATGTTGCATACATGTATGAAAATATCACTCTGCACCCCACAAATACATACAATAAAAAATAATAAGAAAAAAAATAAGTAAAACAATGTGAGCAGACAGCAGTCTAGATTGCTACAAACTTAAGCCAATTTCTGCAGACAACCAAAAGAGGGCGCTTCTGCCCCTCTGCAGTCATTGCTCCTTCCAGGCCCAAGCAGGAGTTAATGTGGATATGCAGCTACATGATTTATTGCCTGCACTGACTTGACAAGAACCAGTGGAAGAAACAACAGGTCACAACACTCAGCAGCTCTCCTAAGCACAGTGTGTCTTAACTCTTTAATACACAACTCAAAATCCTTTATCTATGTGACATCCTTCTTCATCTAGGCCACAAACCCATGCAACCATATAGTGGGTTAGAAATCTTGATTCTCCTTTGATCTTAGAATAGGATTTTTAGGTACTGCATGAGTGAGCCAAAAGGCTCTTGAGTAGGGGACAATAGTCCACAGATAAATTTGGCAAAAGCCATCTAATCAATTCTAATCACTGTTTAGGGATGGGATTGTGTACTTTGACTGTTTTAGGTTGCTGGTTTGATTCCAGCTCAAAGGACTATGGACCATTTAACCTACTGATTGTTCTTAAGATATGTTAAGGAACTGCTTAAATGCTGTTTAAATATGCTAAAGAAATCGCTGTAGGAATTATGTGGAAAAGAAAATGTTTACTAAGGGCAAGCTGTTTGTTGGTGGATTGACTTAGCTTTTTACAAATTGTATTCTGGAATGTCACATTGTTAATTTTACTGCTATTACTAGTTTCAGTTGCTTAAAGCTATATTTAGCTATAATTCCCTTCTGTAACACTGCCTGTTTTTATGTCCTTCTTTGATGATTGAATCAACTGATTTTTTTTCTCGTGAAACTTCCTTGTCTTGTCAATAAAAAGAAAGGCTGATTTTTGGATCAGGGCTGCTGCTCCCCTTAATGGGCAGCAGTCCCTCCAGGCCTCATTCATATTACCTTGAGTGATTCTTTCCTTCTCTTTTTTCCATCTTGGTTACACAGAGGGAATGTAACACAGCCCTTCTACCAGATCTTTTTCCAAGATGAATCTATGTGCAGTAACACTTCTAATTACTTTTGACTGCCTTTTTTTGTAGACCCCTCGCCAACCCCTCCCCACAATTATAAATCTATTGTATAATGTTGGAAAACAATTCCTAGGTCAACAGGAATAAGGCACCTTCAGCTATGCCCCCTGCTCTATGCAGACCAACTATGTTTTTACTCACCTCACTGCTCCAGGTAAGAGAATGCAAACCATTACACCTGCTTTTTCTCTTTGCTTATTTTTTCTATATATAAGACCATTTTATCTACACAAGTATCCCTAAATCCACTGATTTCACATTTCCTATTTCTACTAATTAGCCCTGAAACCTTCCTTCCCCTCTTCCAATATAACAGCTTTTCTTTCTCATCAGTACTGTGTGCTTAAAAGAGAAAGACATTTGAATCTCAGAATGTTATTCCCTTTTTAACACCTAAGGCACACATTTTTCTATTATTATTTTTCTAGGTAGAGTTGATGCCTAATTAGACAAACTAGGATTATAATAGGAATACGAATAATCTTGAAAGTTATTTCTGTCTGAGTTAGTGGGCATTGTGCAATCTTTGTTTTGACACAGCATCAGCCAATTTATTTTACTAACTATTTTTCTTAAGCTGATGTTATGAGTTTGCAATGCACAGCACATACTAAATGGTGTTGGGGATTTGGAGGCAAAGTGACAAAGCATCCCATATATATACAGAATTTAACATACCCTAGATAATCCACAAAGCAAAGGTGACAGTATTTGATTAGCCTGTGAGACACTTATGCCTGTGAGACACTTAAGCTAAAGTAGAGTAAAGAACAGTCTTCCACAATTGAATGATATGCATTTTTCAAATACCTGTACAGCACTCACAGGAATTATCAATCAATTTATTTATAACTAGTACCAATTGTTCCACAACACAGAGTGCAAGAAATGTCACATTCTTTTATTTTTCTAAATCAAATTAAATCCAATTCAAGTTCCAACTAGCCAAGGTTGACAAGAAAAATAAGATCAATCAGATGTCAGAAGTATCTTATAAGAAGGAATCAAATATCAAAAATAAAAACAAAATGCTAAGGCTTACATAGTCCAGAAAAATGAGAAGGCCCCAGGTTCGTGTGGTCCATTCAAAGGCTGCCAGTTTCTACCACCCATGGTTGCCCATGTTGCCAGCCCAATTCAGGCTCTGCCTCCTCTGGGGGCTGCATCCTAAGGGAATTAGATCTCCACAACTTTCTGAACTACCACCCCATTCCTATAACAAATATCAGGGAATCTAATTGCATGCCTCCAGAAAATGGACCACTGCTCTCCAGCCTTCAAACATAAAACTTCCAATCAATAAGCCCTCTTGAAAAATCTAGCTAAATTATCTTGGTGGTATTCTACCCTTGAAATAAAAAGGCCTCTCTTATATTTGTAGAGAAACAATGAAAAATCATAATTGAAATAACATTTCGAACTCTATTGGTCAGGTAATACTAGCTATTATGAAAAATAAACCCCAAATATTAGTGAGTCAACACAGTAGAAAAAAACACAAATTTTCCCGGTGGGCATAGTTTTCTGCTCCACACAGTCATTCAGGGACCCAGGCTGACAGAAGCACAATTGTTTTTTTTTTTTTTGTCGTTGTTTCGTGACCGGCACTCAGCCAGTGAGTGCACCGGTCAGTCCTATATAGGATCCGAACCCGCGGGCGGGAGCGTCGCCGCGCTGCCAGCGCAGCACTCTACCAAGTGCGCCACGGGCTCGGCCCAGCACAATTGTTTTTAATTGATGCTTTCAAGGTCGTTCTAGTCATTGACATCCAGCAAACAGAGGGGAATGATAACATGGAGAAGGCAAACTGCTTTTCATTTACCCTGACTCAACAGAGGCACGCATTAAGCCTTCTTGTGTTCTAGTGGCAAATTCTAGTCACATGGCCTGATTTAAGTGCAAGAATATGTATAAATACTAACTATGGAAATGAAAGTATGTATTTTGATTGATAATTAGCCATCTCTGCTACCAAATCATAAGTAGTCCAAAATTAAAATTTATATGCTCAGATGCTCTCTTCATCTGGTAATGAGACTCTCCAAAGGGCCAATAGTTAAGAAGAGGGTAAAGAAGAGGAGCAGAAAATAAACTAGATCATGACTCTCCCTGCATAATGTAGAGTAATGAATAAGTAACAAATCTGAAGTTCATAGAGCTATAAAGCTGTGAAGGACATGGGTAGAGGTTGCCTGACTCACTTCCTTAATTTACAACAAAGAAGTTAGAGCCCAAGGAGGTTAACTCACTTTTCCTAAACCACAAAATTAGTTAATGGCAGAAAAAAGATAAAAATCAAGATTCCTTAAGATTTTATCAGGTGCTTTTCCCACTAAAATTCAATTACACCTATATATGCTTTTGTTTTTAGCAAAAGACACAGACCTCACTCTTTCTAGTTTTAATTTTAATACTCGAAATTACCCCTTGGGAGGCATAGGGGAGGAAAAAAACTTCTCCTTTACCCACTTATGTTTGGTGACTGGAGCCAGCAAATTAAACTGACAAAAGACATATTGACAGGAGACAAAGTTATATAAATTTCATTAATATTTTTAATTTCACATGCATGGGAGCTTCACAGAAAAAAAATAAAAACTCCAAAGAAGCAATTACGCTCAGAGACCTACCATTTAACAAAGGGTGATAAATTGAGGAAAATTGACTAGATGAAGGAAGAGGGGTTTTGTCTTCTAGGGCCAATAAATTGTGGGAAAGTGGCTAGGAAATATATGGGAGAAACTAATGGAAAATGAGGCTTATTTTAGTAAGATTAGTCTATTCGGACTAATCTCAGGGCCAACTCTGTTTCCAGTGATAAGGGTTGCTTTCCTCAAGGAGAAGTGACAAATGTAGTCCCTTCTTTTAGGCAGAAGATGGAAGAAAGGCAGAGAAGGGTTTTTTGCATCTGCTGTTTGTCAATTGCCTTCAGCTCAAAATAATCAACATGCCAAAGTGGCATATTTTGTGGTGGCACATCCTTATCCCCTGCAGAGGAAAGATGGAGATAAAGAGAATTTTCACATTCTTACCAAATGACACCTATAAGCACTTGCTGACCTCTATGTATACCTATGATCAGGGTATAACTTCACATCTGCAATGTCACTAATTATCAGCAAGTCTTCTGCTTTACACACTTACAAGCAAATACCTTTAAATGGTCAAAATGTTCCCATCTTGAACCACATACAATTTAGTCAGACAATTTGTTTCCTTTAGGGCAAAATTAATACCAAAAATTGTCAATTTATTGCCAAGAGGAATCACACTTAAAGAGTGACTGGTGATTCATAGGAAAAATTGGAATTTCTCTTTAGGGACAATTCTGCTTCAGTATTGAATCATGTTTTTTCAGAGTGGCTTTCATTGAATTTGGAGCAGTATTCTTGGTCCCCTTAAGTTTGCTGGCTACTGTTAGTTATTCTTTATCCGAAGTCCTCATCTCAGTTTCTGATATTAAACTCTGTTGCTATGGAAACAATTATAGTTGTGTCAAGAGACCAGAGGATAACAACTTCATGGGCAGCCTAAGTAGCAAGAACTGATGAAAATCTCTGTAACAAAGATACTATTTTTATACTAAAGCTGCTAGTAAAATGTGTTGGAGAAAGAGGAAATAGGAATGAAAGGAAATAAAATGTCACTTGAATGTGTCTGTGGTTTCTTGAAGAAAACTCTTGTTAATCTTAGTTGGAAAAGTAGTGGTGTGTTATGAGCTCATGATCCTTCCAGAGTGCTCCAGAAATTGCCGAAGCGAGGTACAATTTCACAGACTTGCCTAACTGTCTGAGCCTCTTGGTGTTGGTAAAAGGCAACTGCAGCTCCTTCTGTGAACCTTCTCTTTACAGGAGGAGCTGCCAAGACAGGCAAGAGAACCAGGGAGAATTACAAAAATGGCAGCAAAATAGAAGGTCGAAAGGGATTTTCCTGATGACTGTGAATTTTAGCTAAGGCCACAAAGTGAGAAGCAATAGGTGCTTTGTACATCGCACATTCTAAAGAGAGCCACTAAGGAGCTAGCAGTGCAACTGCACAGCACTCACTAATGAGAGATGCTACCACCACTCCTCCATTCCCACCAGACTACGTCAGTGGTTGTCAAACCTGGCTGCACATTAAAATAACCTGGAGAGCATTTCAAAAATACCATGGCTGAGCACAACCAATCAAGTCTGAATTTCTGTGGTAGAGCTCAGAGACTAGCCTTTTCAAAGCTCCACAAGTGATTCTAATATGCAGCCAACATGGAGAACCACTGGTCCACAGAACGGAAGGCTAAGAACCTCTGGAGTTCTACAACACTGGCTGTGCTAAGTGCTCTGGCTTCTCCCTCTCTTCCTGGGCAGGTCAAGGAATTCTGCATTGAAACTGCCTCTGACTACACCTCCCAAAGAGCCAAAGCACTTACCCCACATAGAACCAGCGCTTGTATGCCAGCCACACAATAGTCATGAACAGGCAGGCAGAGAAGGACCAAAAGGCATCAGTGAAGTCAAGAGACTTTGACTGTTTTCCAAGATCCCTCTCATCTGCTCCAACCCAGGAGGAGCTAAAAGCAGAAAAGGAAGGAAGAAATGAAGAACAGACCATGGCCCCTCACCACCTGTACAGAGCCCTCAAGTTGAGACCTGGCTGGCTTGTGGGGTCAGGAAGGAGGTCAACACTAAATTGGATATGAGACTGAAGTATCAACATAAACCAGATAAGACTGGACTCTTCAATATCTGAAAATGACTGAAGACCTATAGGAGCTACCCAAGATGTTCTTAGAGGATATGAAAAGAAAAGCTGATTCAAAAGAACATGTTTGCAGGAAGTGATAGGAGGGAAACAAACCATTTCATATATGAATCCCACTGAGTTGAGATATTCAATAAACCACTTACACTTTGTGGCTATACTTCCTACATGGATTAATTACATCATGATTTGAGAATATGAGAAAGGAATGAATTATGTAACCTCCCATGGTCCCTCTTTCAGTGAGTCTATCATAGGTAAGATACCAGAGAATCCAAAGGGAAAACAGAGTTCAGTTATCAAGTGAACAAGTTCTGGAGATCTAATGTACAGCATAGGTGGTGATGGATGTGTTAATTTCTTTGTGTTAATCATTACACAATGTACATGTATATCAAATCATCATGTTGTACACCTTGAATATATTCAATCTTTATTTGTCAATTAAATGTATTCAAATAAAAAAGAAAGTGAAAAAAATGAGGAAATTTCAAAAGGGAAAATACTCTCCTTCATGTTATAGATTTAACCAAAATGAGCAGTTGTTCCGTTTTCAGCTAGATAGGATGGGGTCCAGACAGCTAGAGTGGTCCCCTTGGGATTATTTTACTTTTTTTTTTTTTCCCCTTAATATACTGATCAGAAGCAGCATCTGAAGTCACCGTTCCCTGAACACTTACCTACCGAAACTGCTAGGTGACGGGAGGCATGATCACCAGAATGAAACTACACCTTAAAATCAGCCTCTGAAACCTGAAGGTAACAGAGAGCCAAAGTCCATTCAGAGTGGACCACTCGATGGCTATGGATGGCTGTGTCCTCCTGTTATTCAGCCTTGCTTTACTGCCATCATAAGTGACTCTCTCGCTCACCTTCTGGCCATGCTTTACCTATGGGTGAGAGAGGAAGGCAAATTTGTGGAGACCTACACCCAGCTACAAAAAGTAGACCAGCATGCAGCTCCCCAAATAAAGGTGCTGGCTCTAGGAAGTTGACTGGGCTGTCCGAGGAAGCCCGTTTTGACAAGTACATTACTTGTGGTTTAATTCATGGCAGAAACGCACATTTCTTTGCACAATACATCAGACAATAAAAGAAGAGGAAAAGAAAAATCTCTTTCCACCACCAAGACCAAAGACGACTGGATGTTGACTGAGAGGTATCCCATCAGCCTGTCACTTTATTCTTTTCAGTCCACTAAGTTGAAATTTTTTTCATAATCACTAACAGATAAAACCCCAAAAGGACGAATATCACCTCTAAGAGGCCCAAATAAACTGTATATATTTCTTAAGATTGATTCTATTCCATTAGTATAGTATGTGCTAAATAAACCTATACATTGGATGTATGGATAGATGGGTGGATGAAGAACAAAAAATGAACAGAGAACATGCACGTTCAAGGCAAGGCAAGCATAGAGCAATGCTGTATTGGGGGTGGTATCTACAAGAAGTAAAAAAAGAAAGAGACCCCATAGAGGAAAGAAATCTAAAAAAAAACATTAGAAGTTTTCTAGAACTATCCTATTAATAATTATAGAAGCATGGGTGTCATCCCTTCATAATGAATACAATTCAGCAATCTCTGCTTGATGAAAAGTTTAAAAAGCCCTGGTTTGGCTTTAAAAGGTGACCTAGCTTTGGTCTGCACATTTAAAACTGTCAGGCATTTTTTCTCAATCCACAGCTGGCAAATCACAGAGTTTCAGTATTTGAACCAGACATGAACAACTTTATACATAATGAAACTTCAACTAAGCAAATTCTCTGAATTCAAAGTTTTCTCGCAAATCAGGCATGTCCTAGGAATCCATTCTGATAAAGTTAGTGCTGAGTTGCCTTCAACAGTCAAGCCTATGCATTTGAGGGTTTTGACAATGCTGAATGCTGAATTTGTGATTTTAAACATGAGTTCTGGATATTTTAACCTATTCCTGTCTTCTTGATGGCGCTATAATGGAGAAACGTCAAAGGGTGTTTTTATTCTCTCATAAGTGTTTCGAGCAAAAAAAAAAAAAAATACTCATTTTATTTGCAGAAATTTTCTATAGCCCAATAAATGTATTCACTCAAAAAAAAAAGATCAGTTAATAAAAGTGCTCATCAGTATATACAGAGTAGAAGCCATGTACCTAGTTTAAATCCTCATTAATCATAAATTACTTAGGTTTTCCAATGTCCCATGAAATCAACATACAATTCATCTGTTGTTGAATGTGCAGCCACAAACCATTAACAACATACTCATGAATCTCTGTGATGAGGTGAGGGGTTCTGCAGCTCCCAGTGCAGCAATGGGTAGAGGCTATTCTAACTGTGTGTCTCCAAGCACTGGGGACCTATCTGGATGACTTAAGAATTCCCCCAAAAGCCAAGATCCCAAAATATGTACTCTACTAGTCTGAAATGCTGCATTTGAATCATTCCTTTGGATTGTAAAGGGCTTTGGAATCAAATAGAATTGGAATTTACACTGTTGGGGAAAATGTATTTCCCTAGATTGACACACCTGCCTCACCCCATACACTCACTCGTTCCTCCCAAAAGAAGAGTTTGGAAGAAGGAACTGGCCTTGTCACTATCCCCTCCTTCTTTGCCTGTATTTTAGCAACAAACTCTCTAAAAGACAGAAACAGACCACTATGAACCCTAATTATATTTTTTACATTATTTAAGTAAACTTTTTATTGGAGAGTGACACACAGACAGAAGATAACACAAGCCCAGTGACTTTGTACTGAGTAAACATACTCATGAAACCACCATAGGATCAAGAAATTAAACATTACCAACATCCCTTGTGTCCTACCTCAGTCATCCTCACAAAGATGGCTTTAAACACGAGAGATTAGCTTTGCCTGTTATTGAAATTTCTGTAAATGGAATCCAAGAGTATTGTATTCCTTTCGTGTCTGGCTTCTATTGCTCTACATTATGTCTGTGAGAGGATACATGTTGCTGCTTGTGGTTTTAGTTTTCTCAGTCTCTGCTGCATAATATTGCATTGTGCAAATATGCCACACCTTATCCATCAGACTGCTGAGTGTGATTTGAGATATTTCAAGTTTGGGACAATCACTAATAATGCTACTATAAAAGTGCTTGTACACGTTTCTGGTGCACATAGGCACAAATTTCTGCTATCTACCCAACTAACTGCATTTTGACTATTGATAGAGATGAATCAATGGAGTTCCTTGCCAGGGACTGTTTATTTGTTTAGTTCATATCCATTGAATGACAATTTACCACAGCATCTTCCATTCCTATCAATTGGTTCCAGGTGGAATGAGGAAGCATTTCTGCCCATAAAGAATCTGATCATAACTCGGCTCAGTCGGAGAAAGAATTACTGGGCCAACCCAATGGGCTCATTTAGCAAAGATGGGATTCCATGGAAGAAAATGGCACCTGTTATGAACAGAAATGAGCTTTGTGATGAGGCTAGATCTGATGGAGGGGACTGGACTTTTCTGGAGGACACCTCAAGCATGAAAGCTTGGGTCCCACTTGTTATCTTCCCAGCTAAATGAAAAGCCTGGGGACTAGCATAGGAGACCAGAGGCTTATATAAGACAGAAACACTGGCCACACTGTTTTGTGGGGTTTGGATCATGTTGTTTTACTTCTTAACTTTTTGTCTCAACAAGTCAGTGGGGAAGGGGTAAGCTTCCTCAAGCAGTGCAGAGGGCCCAGCAGAACCACCTTCTGTCAGAGCTGCCTGCTAAGTGGTAGAGGGGCTGCCTTACCCAGCAAGCCAGTTTGAAGACAGACCATCACAGTAGAGGACAATGCAATAGGTGTCAGCGACAGAACACTTGCTGGAGGGATAAAAACAGAGGTGCTCTCTTCTACTAACTATTCTTCCATACTCACCCTGCCTCCATCTCTGACAAAGAGGAACATACTAGTGCCCACCTACTTTCACAGGCCCCTTGGCAGGACGTTGACCCACTTCCTCTGAATGTGGGAGCATCACTGCTGACTCAGCTCCGATTGCAGACATCAGACTCAACACTGAATCTGGCCACCAACTCTTCTAATTATTATTTGGCAAATAAACAGCAAAAATAATGATTTGGAAGTATTTATGAAAATGATCATCAAGATTAGAAAAATAATTTCCAGATGTTATAACACAAAGGTCAAGGATTTGGATCCCCATACCAGTCTGCAGCAAAAAAAAAAAAAAAAAAATTCTATTGATAAGCCCAGATAATGCATGTGCACACCCACACAGACAGACAGACAGACACACACTACCTCTACCACCACAGATGGGGCCCACTACCCCTGACAAGGTGAGAAACCAGTCCTGATTTCTGGGTCTAGCACAGAAAAGTCCTAAACTCTAGATTATTTCATTCAATAATGATTTATTCTAAAATATTTATTGAGCACTTAAAGTGTACCAAGCAATCATGAGATTACCAGCAGCAGAGAAGCACTTCCTCTGGTTAGAGTTCTCCACTCTGAGTAACCATTTGCATAGAACCTCACTTCTCAGCCAGTATCCTGTAGAATACTCATCTACAAGAAACTGCTGTGGAAGCATTCTGTGGCCAAGTAAGTTGTGGACACCCTGCCTGTCATATTCCTTCTTGGAGTTTCACAATGTGTAATAATATATTAAAGGCACTGAGAAGTTCAGCAATAAATAAGCTTGCCTAACTTTCCTTAACATTTGCCAAACCTGTGTGATCTTGGAAATCTTTTCCATAGAATGCTGTATTCCTGGGCCACAATTTGAGAAACGATGCCGTAAAGAGCCATTCATTAAAGAGACCACATTAGCTTATTCAGAGTTTTGATTTGGATGAAACTTGATAAAACCAAAAGAAGGCCCTGGGTAGATATTTGTCTCCAAGGACTCACTCACTAGGAAGGCTTTGCCCCATTTGTAAATAAGCCACATTATAAATAAATGTAAATAAGACACATTATATTCCATAAAACTTAGTTTTCTTGTCTGTAAAATGGAGAGTACAAATTAATATACCTACTTTGAAGAGTCATTGCATTAGAAAGAACATATGTTAAGTCCTTATATATATAATAAATGGTATCCATTATTATTACTAAATCTACATAAGATGGTCTCTCTTCATAAAAGCTAATTTCCTAAAATAAGGATTCATCATAATGGTGTATATACCTTTTTACTACTCACATTAAGAACCATCATCCTTAAGTCTACCAGCAAATGAGGGAGATCTTGGCACACACAGGTAGAATTAGCTTCTTAGGAAGAATCACATTTCTTTCTGCAAAGCCGTCCTCACTGTTCAGTAAAACTTCATGCAATGAGGGAAATGTGGTTAGTGGCTGACACATTGGACAGTGCAGTTCTAGACAATTCCCATTGTCATCAGCTCTGTCTTCTCTTTCTGCCCAAATATGGGTCCTCCACAGGTAAGGCAAAGCCCTGGTTCACTTCTATTGCAGCATGTCAATTTGGAATGACTGCTTTGTCAACAGCGTTGATGCTGAGCTTTGACGGAGGAGGAAGCTGTCTGTTCAGGTGATCTGAAGTGGGTAGAGAAGGTTCTCATGAAGATGAGACCCTGGCACAAGCACAGCGCCCCATTCTCTCATCATTAGTCACTTCCTTGTACTATATCCCAGAAGGCAGATATTAAAATGCAAATACATTAGGGATGAGATGATTATAGTAAGACATTGTCAACGAAGAATACCTTTGTTCCACTGAATTCATCTCCAGAGCAGAGAACAGGGCCATAATGGACTGAGACAAAAGGTAGACATGCTTTGATGGAAACAAATTATCAAGAGTATGAACACTAACTATTTCTTGCCACCTCATAAGGCCATGAAGCCAGGACATGAAGCAAGAAGGCTCCGAAGTTAAATACACCATCTGTGTCAGGTGAGACCATAACCTTAAGCCGAAGAAGGTGGTTTTAGGTTTTTTTTAACTGTGTGCAGTTCCACCAGAGTTCCAGATTTGAAGGAGAAAATCACCTATCTTGCTTAGAAATATTGTTTCAAAAAATAAGGTAAGTTACTCATTCTTATTAATAAAGAATGATTAAGGGTACGGGTAAAATATCTTTGGAGTTAAAAGTTTCTATATCAACCTTATGGTAGTTAACCCAACAGTGCCAAGATACTTATATGCTTAGCTCACTCTTATGTTTCTTTGCATAAAATTCCATAGGTGGAAGATGGTGGGAGATAGGAGGGAGAGACATGCATACGTACCCCTGTGTGTGTCCAAGCAATACATCTTGATCCAGACTTTTAAAATAGACTTTACCTCAATATAAATATAAATGAGACAGAATATGTAGATTGCGGAAAATGAGGTTTCATCCACATTACAGCAAAATCTCACACTTAGCTTTTTTAAAACATAAGTCATTTAAAACTCACTTTCCTTTACCAAGAGTTAAGCCTAGGAAACTTACATCACTGAAACCAAAGCAGGAGGAAACAGCCAGAAAATAGCACATAGAGAACTCAGGCAAAATAGCACATACACTGTTCCCTGACAGGATAAATGTGGATTTATCAAGGAAGCCATGAGGTCTCCTTTTCAGGAGAATTTTTAGAACAGGTTTATTAGTCCTTTTCAGTGTTGCTATAACAGAATACCCGAGACTAGGTAATTTATACAAAATGGAGGTTTATTTGGCTTACAATTCTGGGACAGCTACATCAGGCACGGGCCTCAGGCTGCTTCTACTCATGAGGGAAAGTAGCAGGGGGTCTGTGGGTACAAGTAGATCACACAGCAAGAGGAAGCAACAGAGATGGCAGGTGCCAGGGTGCTTTTAAACAACCAGCTCTCGCAGGAACTAATAGAGCAAGAACTCACTCACTACACCCACCCCCCAGGGCAAGCATTAATCCATTCATGAGGGATCCACCCTCATGACCCAAACTGCTCCCAAAATTGCCAAGTTGGGGGTCAGATCTTGACATGAGTTTTGGAGGGAAAACACATCCAAACTTTATCAACAGGATAAACTCCTTTGGAATCATCTAGCTAATCTCTTTAGAAGTGAACAGATAAATCAGAGCAATGAACCCTTCTCAAACATCTTCCATGTATGCAGTCTGGGTTAGAAACACAGCAGGAATGAGCATTTACAAGGCAGAGCAACTTGAAGCCTTCCAGGCTGCCAGCACAATGTTGGGTCACGTCCCTTTGCACTATGTGGATTTATTTCACATGGGTTCCCAAGACAGAAAGCATAATTGTCCTCCTGGTCCCCCCTCAACTTGCATTTGTATTTGGTTTGATGAATCACTTTAATATATATGAAAGGACTGAAAAATAAAAAAGCAATATATACCAACCAGTAGGGCTTTAAAACAGTCCCTGCTTCTCAGTTTTGTTTGACTGTAAAAGGAAATTCGCTTGTGGCCTAAAAATGTACTAGTAGAAAGACTAATAACGTAAAAGCTAAACTGTGATTGAACCAAAACCATTGCCAGCTGGTCTTATCTCAAAGCAGAGTGAGCCAATTATCCCCTGGGGTTGTGTATCTTATGATTTCACATAACGAAATGCTAGTAAAGGGGCAGCCAGAGAGCTGATGCCATCCACAAAGATGCTCATGGCTGGAAGGAATTGGGGACTCAAACCTCATGGCCTTTGTCCCCTCTGTCTATCATTCCTATTCTAGGCTATCCCAGGGGACATTTGGATCTGCAGGAGCAGCCTGGGAAGGAGCCCCCATGTCATTCTGATTTGGTAGACATGGCTAAGCCTTGGCCTGACCAGAAATTGCTTCCCCTGACTCTAGCCCCCACAGATCTGGAAACCATTCTTTTGATTACCTTGTTGAGATGAGTCCTAGAAGAGCTCTTTTTGAAAGCAGGAAGTGGTAGAGTGTGTTATGTTTAGTGCTATTAGCAGATGTGGACAATTAGCATGGCCACATAAATCAACTTATCTGGTCTCTATACCTAAAAGCATTCCTCCAGAGAAAGATAAAGGTTGACTTGCGGAGGGGAACAGGACAGTTAAGGCCAGAAGAATCCCAAAGCAAACACGGCTCACCATGGGTCATGCCTGCATTCATCTCTTGGGAATGACAATCCAAAATTAAGTGAGCTTTGAGGCTTTATGACAGCCACTGTCTCTGGACCACCTCCTCCTAGGCACTTGGTGGCATAGGGAGGAAATAAAAGTGACAAGTCTTCTTTACGTTTCATTATGTTAGTTATCGTTTTTTTTTTAATAATTTTATTTTGTCGATATACAATGTGGTTGATTATTATGGCCCATTACCAAAACCTCCCTCCCTCCTCCCTCTCCTCCCTCCCACCCAAAAATGTCCTTTCTGTTTGCTTGTCATGTCAACTTCAAGGAACTGTAGTTGTTGTCTTCTCCCCGCCACCCCCCCCCCGCCCCCGGTTTTTTGTGTGTGTGTGTATGTGAGTGAACTTATTTATTTATTTTTAGCTCCCACCAATAAGTGAGAACATGTGGATTTCTCTTTCTGTGCCTGACTTGTTTCACTTAATATATTCTCTCAAGGTCCATCCACGTTGTTGCAAATGGCAGTATTTCATTCGTTTTTATAGCTAAGTAGTATTCCATTGTGTAGATGTACCACATTTTCCATATCCACTCATCCGATGATGGACATTTGGGCTGGTTCCAACTCTTGGCTATTGTAAAGAGTGCTGCAATGAACATTGGGGAACAGATATACCTTCGACTTGATGATTTCCATTCCTCTGGGTATATTCCCAGCAGTGGGATAGCTGGGTCATATGGTAGATTTGCAATTGTTTGAGGAACCTCCATACCATTTTCCATAGAGGCTGCACCATTTTGCAGTCCCACCAACAATGTATGAGAGTTCCTTTTTCTCCGCAACCTCGCCAGCATTTATCGTTCAGGGTCTTTTGGATTTTAGCCATCCTAACTGGGGTTAGATGGTATCTCAGTGTGGTTTTGATTTGTATTTCCCAGATGCTGAGAGATGTTGAGCATTTTTTCATATGTCTTTTGGCCATTTGGATATCTTCCTTAGAGAAATGCCTATTTAGCTCTTTTGCCCCTTTTTTAATTGGGTTGCTTGTTTTTTTCTTGTAAAGTTGTTTGAGTTCCTTGTATATTCTGGATATTAACCTTTGTCGGATGTATATTTTGCAAATATTTTCTCCCACTCTGTTGGTTGTCTTTTAACTCTGTTAATTGTTTCTTTTGCTGTGTGGAAGCTCTTTAGTTTGATATAATCCCATTTGTTTATTTTTCCTTTGGTTGCCCGTGCTTTTGGGGTCATATTCACGAAGTCTGTGTCCAGTCCTATTTCCTGAAGTGTCTCACCTATGTTTTCTTTAAGAAGTTTTATTGTTTCAGGGTGTATATTTAATTCTTTAATCCATTTTGAGTTGACTTTAGAATATGGTGAAAGGTATGGGTCTAGTTTCATTCTCCTGCATATGGATATCCAGTTCTCCCAGCACCATTTGCTAAAGAGGCAGTCTCTTCCCCAGTGTATAGGCTTGGTGCCTTTGTCAAAGATCAGATTGCTGTAGGTGTGTGGGTTGATTTCTGGATTCTCTATTGTATTCCATTGATCAGTGTGTCTGTTTTTATGCCAGTACCATACTGTTTTGGTTATTATAGCTTTATAGTGTAGTTTAAAGTCAGGTAGCATTATGCCTCCAGCTTTATTGTTTTTGCTCAGCGTTGCTTTGGCTATGCATGGTCTTTTGTTATTTCATATAAATGTCTGGATAGTTCTTTCCATTTCTGAGAAAATGAAAAAGGTGATATTACAACTGATTCATCTGAAATACAAGGAATCATTCGAGACTACTATAAACAATTATATGCCAACAAATTTGAAAATCTGGAGGAAATGGATAAATTTCTGGACACACACAAGCTCCCAAAACTGAGCCATGAAGACGTAGAAAATTTGAACAGACCAATAACAATAAAGGAGATTGAAGCTGTTATCAGAAGGCTCCCAACAAAGAAAAGCCCAGGACCAGATGGATTCACAGCAGAATTTTACCAAACATTCAAAGAGGAATTGACACCGATTCTTTACAAACTATTCCAAAAGATTGAAACGGACGCAAATCTCCCAAACTCATTCTATGAAGCAAACATCATCCTGATACCAAAACCAGGTAAAGATATAACCAAAAAAGAAAACTACAGGCCGATATCCTTGATGAATATAGATGCAAAAATCCTCACTAAAATACTAGCAAACAGAATACAGCAACACATACGTAAAATTATTCATCACGATCAAGTGGGATTCATCCCAGGGATGCAAGGTTGGTTCAACATACGCAAATCAATAAATGTGATACACCATATTAATAAAATCAAACATAAGGACCATATGGTCATCTCTATACATGCTGAAAAAGCATTTGATAAAATTCAACACTCATTCATGACAAAGACCCTCTATAAGTTAGGTATAGATGGAAAGTATCTCAACATAATTAAAGCCATATATGATAAACCCACTGCCAATATCATCCTGAATGGGGAAAAGCTGAAAGTTTTTCCTTTAAGAACAGGAACTAGACAAGGATGCCCACTCTCACCACTCCTATTCAACATAGTATTGGAAGTACTAGCCAGAGCAATCAGAGAAGAGAAGGAAATAAAGGGCATCCAGATTGGAAAAGATGAAGTCAAGCTGTCCCTGTTTGCAGATGATATATATGATCCTATATAGTGAACAGCCTAAAGCCTCTACAAAAAAACTCTTGGAGTTGATAAAGGATTTCAGCACAGTAGCAGGATACAAAATCAACACACAAAAATCAGTAGCATTTCTATTCTCCAATAGTGAACATGCAGAAAGAGAAATCAAGAAAGCCTGCCCATTTACAATAGCCACCAAAAAAATAAAATACTTAGGAATTGAGTTAACCAAGGATGTGAAATATCTCTATCATGAGAACTACAAACCACTGCAGAGAGAAATTAGAGAGGATACAAGAAGATGGAAAGATATCCCATGCTCTTGGATTGGAAGAATCAACATAGTGAAAATGTCCATTCTACCCAAAGTGATATACAAGTTTAATGCAATCCCCATCAAAATTCTTATGTTAGTTATCTTATGACAAGTTCTTATCAGCACTGCTACCTATCCAGAAGTAAACATTATTTATGAAAGATGAAATGTATGTTATCTCTATAGGCTATTCATACATATTTATAGATAAGAACCATTTCACTTAGCAGAAGCTGAGAATTTCTGTCCCATTTTTGAGTAAAACTTTTTCTAGCGCTAAAAGGATACTTCTAGCTCTCTAATAGCCTTTGTTCTTACAATTTGTGGCATTATCTGGCCAACTAATGACTTTTTCTAATCTTTGGTAGTGCTGTCTGTCTTTTCAAAGTTTTGCATCTTCCAGGATTGGTACAGGGACTTTGACACACCTGTGCCGACCTGAAATCCTCATGCACTCTGTTTCTCTCTCCCTCCTCTTCCTTCACGAGCTAGATCCTCCCTCTCCGCAATCCTCTAAGTTATTCCTTTACTTATCTTTCCAGTAGTTTTCTAAAATACTTCCCAACTTAGAAGATAAGTAATTAGTACATTAGTGAATGTCTCCCGTATACAAAATACCCATAACTTTTCCCAATTCCAGCTACTTCCTTATGCATCTGCCATGACATCTGGACTTTGTGAAGCCTGAAACACCACCATCATAGACACTGCCACAGTCATCTGTCCACTCTGACATCCTCATAATGATGGGAGAGCTCCATTCAGACCTCAGGGCGGGCCAGTCCCGGGACATTTCCTATCCCTGTCTTCCTTGGTCTCCACAGCACTGCCCAGTAGAAACACAATGGAAGCCATATCTGTAAATTTAAATTTTCTAGTAGCCACATTAAAAAAGTAAAAATAAATGGGTGAGATAACTTTAATAATATATCTTACTTAACTCAATACACCCAACAACAACATGAAAGCAAGATAAAAAAAATTATTAATGAGATGTTTTACATTCTTTTTTTCTACTACCTCTTCAGAATCCAAAGTATATTTTCTACTTACAGCACATCTCAATTTAGATGCATATATTTTTGTTGGAAGTACTTGGTCTGTATCTAGGTTTCACAAATTTACAATGGGAAAGTAAATTCACATACCCAAGCTATTCCAAACATAAAAGTCTTCCAGTAACTGAATCAGTACCCATTTTTAAATTTAAATTAAATTAATTAAAATTCAAAATTCAGTTCCACCAGCAGCCATCCTTGTGAGAGCCTGCTCCTTCTCCTATGTCCCAGGTCACTTCAGAATCAAATGTAAATGTTGCATTTCTCTTTGCTCATGCATGATATTCCCCACTGTACTTGCAAAACGCCCTCCTGCTTTGAAGCTTCTACCATCTTCTCCCTTCATCATCACCTACTGACGTCCTAGTCCCCCTCCCTCCATTTGTCAGACTGGCAACTGGTTCCCTCACTTCCTCTCCACCCCAAGTCCTTCCTGTGTTCTGGATGATCTCAGTGCTGTGTGGATGTCCCAGCCAACACCCAGCCTCAGAGTTCGCTGACCCTGGAATTTCAGTGAACTTCAATTCTTTTCTATGTCAGCTACCCACACGCACAGCTACTTTCTAGATTTTGTCATAACCCTAAATTACTCTACATCTCAAATCACATGTTCACTCCATGCTCCCCTAATGTCCTGGACTTTATAGACACTTGTCCCTGGAGACTTCCCTTTCCTTCCAATCCACTGCCCTGACTCCTGTCCTCATAGCGCAGTGGAAGGATGAGGAAGAAAACCCCTGCAACAAAACTCCCTGTGGTTGCACCTAAGCTCTGCCACTCACAAGCTGTGTGACTTGGAGCAAATTATTTAACCTCTCTGCACCTCACTCATCCCATGTCTATAACAACTCTGCTAGGTAGGTTCTGTGAGAATCAAATATAAAGCACTTAGTACCATGCGATCATTTGTTAAATAAATTTTTCTACCCAGCCAGGGTAGAACAATACTCTCCCAGCAAACTTAACTGCCCTTTTCCTTTGTCCTCTGCCCCATTCACTGGGAAAAACCACAACCCAGACCAATACTGCTGTCTGCCTTCTTTTATCTACATGCAGGCAACTTGGCCCTACTGGAGAAAATTATAGCCTGGTGCAAATAGGTGCTACCACGAATGCTAAGTCCATGATGGCGGCATTACTGGATGGGAAATTTACTTGTCTTTGGTCAGCCCTTTCTACCATTCTCCACACCTAACAGGCTTTTCCCCAACAGAATCAAAGGCTGTGAAGGTCAGGGAAAGTACTAGCAAAACTCTTGTGAGAAATTTTTGGAGAAATGAACAGAAAACAAATGGGTTTTTGCTTACTTCAAATTGTAGTTAACAGTTATGCTATAGAAAAATGTAAATGGCTTCTGCCCAGCCTAACCCATCTAGGGGGTCAGGTTAGCCCACAGACTCAAGGAACTGGGATTCTGTAGTCAGAATAGAGCAGCAGGAGAGCAAAAGCAAATTAAAGATGACATGGGGATGAAGCTGAAGAGAGGACTTTCCTTAGGAAGAAAGTGTGGGTCGTAGAGGCCAGACCGGGCAAGCTCAGAAGAGAGGTGTCACTGTGCTTACTTTTAAACATGGTGTAGAAGGCTGAATAATGACCCTAAAGATGTCCATATCCTAAACCCCAGAACCTGCAGATGTAATTAAATTAAGGATCTTGAGGTGGGGAGAATATTCTGGATTATCCAGTAGGCCCCAAAAGTAATCACAAGAGGGAGGCAGAAAGAGGTTTGACATTGACGTAGGAGTAGTCACAAGGGAAGCAAGAAATTAGAACGATATGAGGAAGGGGTCATGTGCCTCCAGAACCTAGAAGAGGCAAGGAAACAGATTTCCCCCCATGGCCTTCAGAAAGAACCAGCCCTGCCAAAACCTTGACCTTAGCCCAGTGAAACTGACTTTGGACTTCTGAACTACAGAACTGTAAGAGAACAAATTCCTGTTGTTTAATGCTGCCAAGTTGGTGGTCATTTGTTACAGCAGCAATAGGAAACTAGTACACACAGTGGTGTGGAAAATCGCAAGAGCTACAGGAACATTTCACCGTGACAGGTTTGGCCTGTGCCATGAGGGAGCACACTCAGCATTAGTCGTTAGGGCCTCAGCCCTGGTGCCAAGCTGAGCCTCCAAAGAAGAGGCATGAGGATGGTGTGAATCCATGTAGGCCTGGGTTCAGCATTGCCCTAACAGCTGCTGCCTCCTGGAAGGAAGGAGCTGCCCAGAGGGAAAACTGAGCAGGATTTGCTTGAAAACTTGAAGTTTTAAGTGCTCCCAGAACTAATTGACTCTTGACTTATCTCTCACATTGGGGACCCCACAGGACCAAATGGGATGGGGTATGATAGGGAAAAAAATCTTTAGATAGATCCTAAAGGAGAGAGATGATAGACAGCACTGGCTGATGCACGTTAAAGAATGATCAGGCCCAAAGAAAAAAACAGGTTAAAAATGTTAAAGCTCAGCTGGGACCTCTGGTTAAGATGGCAGAATAGACAGTCCCCAGTGTCACTCTCTCCCACAAATCAACTAATTTACAACTATAAAAAAGCAACAACAGCCAAGCTGGGGCCATTAGAGCTCAGGGGAAGAAGGAGAGACCTACAGAGTGCTTGAAGGTGGGAGAAACCACGATGAGAAAAAGAAAAAACCACTCCAACAATTTCGTGCCATGGCTGCTTTAAGACTGGAGCTGCTGAGCATGGGGAGCAGGAGCCAGCTAAAGCCACAGCTGTGTCCTTCAGATGGAGGTGCTTGGAGGCAGCAGGGGAGAAGAGAGCCTTGGTGGCCCCCAAGACAGCAAGACTACTAATAGGGTTCCTGTGGACCCACATAGGAAAAAAAGGAGCCATTCAGAGGCTGCTGAGTCATTACAAAGGACCAGCACAGGGCCCATCCCATGGGAAGTGTTTGCAGCATGGGCAGTTGGGGAGACAGGCCCACCAGGGGAAGACTGGGGCACAGCAAGGACAGCTGATCTGCCCCCCAATCAGCATAGGACTACTCAGAGGAGACTGGTCAGGAATATAGATATGCATGGGGTGCAGTTTGATGAAAAGACTCGGGCCCAGATCAGAGTTTCTACACAACTGAGGTGCACCAGGTCTCTCGAGAGCCAGAAGTACCTATATGGTCAACCATTATAACCTGAGCTGCACAAAAAGCCTTCCCTAAGGAAGCAGCAGTAAAGCAGCAATTTAGCTAAACCACAGAGCTCAGGTACTGGTCGTCACAGGAAGTTCCCCCATTTTAGAAGTAAACAAAGGACAAAAATTTAGTTCTGGCCCAGGCACACCATCAGCGCTTTGGGGCCTGCCCAGGGACCTTAGGCATGAAGCCAGGAACTGGAGCCCCCTCCCAAAACCAGGCACTCTGCCAGCACCTTGGGGCCCGCCCAGGGTCCTGAGGCATGAAGTCAGGGATCAGACCCCTCTCCCACAACCAGGCACCCTGCCAGCATCTCGGCCTGCTTGGGGATCTGAGGCATGGAGTCAGAGATCAGACCCCACTCCCATGGCCAGGGACACTGCCAGCACCAAGGAGCATGCCCAAAACATCACCTCCAAGTGGGTGACCCACCACTGCCACCACAATAACCACGGCTGCCACAAAAGTGGCTAGACACCACAACCACCATGCAGATGGTCCACCAGCCACTGAGTGCATTGACACAACGAGAGTCACCAGCAGAGACCAAAGAAAAGAAGAAGATGTCTCTCTCCACAAAGCCCATTCCAGAGTGACAGAAGAAGCATCTGCTCTGTGATAATATTTGGGGACATGAACACATTTCTCAGCATTGGACAGATCATCTAGGCAACAAATCAACAGAGTAACCATTATTCTTTCAGAAGGAGAGAAGAATCTAGGGTAATTAGAGGGGGGAAGGGGAGGGAGAGGGGGATGGAGAGAGATTGGATAAGGGGCATAAAGAATAAATACAATTTGTAACAATATATATGCTAGTAATGTTGATTTGATCAACATATCTCAATGTTGAACCCCCAAAATATGTATAATCAATTATGATTCAATTTAAAAAAAAAAAGCTCAGCTGGGCCTGCTTCAAAGGGAAGGAAGAAGACAGGAGAATGCAGCCCTCTCTGCACCTCTGCTGCTGCAGACAGGCAGAAAGGGTGTTTCTGCTGCCTGAAGGCTTGAAAGAATCAGAAGCTAGAAAAGGGAAGTTTGGGAGTCACTTGAGCTAGACCCCCAGAGCATAAGTTTTTGGAATACTGAGCTCAGCTTTGGTTCAAGAATAAGAGGGTGCTTCTCTCACTGAAGCAGCTGTGGGCACAAAGCAGCTCAGTGGTTGGAGAACTGCCAAGCAGGAGCCAGGGGCAGGATGGTGATGTCTGTGTTTCTCCTGCCATTTCTCTGGGCACAGAGGCAACCGCTGAGAGTGCCTTGGGATCTCTCAATGGTGAAGATATTCAGAAAAGCCGGAGTATGTAGAGGGTTAGAAATGGTGATTATGGTTTGATTTTTAGAATGAGGTTTTTAGGTAATGCATGTATGGGACAAAAGTCCTCGGCTAGGGGACAAAAGCACACAGCTAGCAGGCAATGGCCCATCTAATCAACTCTTTTTTTTTTTTTTTTTTTTTTTGTTTTTATTTTTTTTATTTTTATTTATTTTTTTTTTTAATTTTATTTTGTCGATATACATTGTAGCTGATTATTGCTTCCCATCACCAAAACCTCCCTCCCTTCTCCCTCCCCCCCTCCCCCCCGACAATGTCCTTTCTGTTTGCTTGTTGTATCAACTTCAAATAATTGTGGTTGTTATATCTTCTTCCCCCCCCCCCCCGGTTTGTGTGTGTGTGTGTATGTGTGTGTGTGAATTTATATATTAATTTTTAGCTCCCTCCAATAAGTGAGAACATGTGGTATTTCTCTTTCTGTGCCTGACTTGTTTCACTTAATATAATTCTCTCAAGGTCCATCCATGTTGTTGCAAATGGCAGTATTTCATTCGTTTTTATAGCTGAGTAGTATTCCATTGTGTAGATGTACCACATTTTCCGTATCCACTCATCTGATGATGGGCATTTGGGCTGGTTCCAACTCTTGGCTATTGTAAAGAGTGCTGCGATGAACATTGGGGAACAGGTATACCTTCGACTTGATGATTTCCATTCCTCTGGGTATATTCCCAACAGTGGGATGGCTGGGTCGTATGGTAGATCTATTTGCAATTGTTTAAGGAACCTCCATACCATTTTCCATAGAGGCTGCACCATTTTGCAGTCCCACCAACAATGTATGAGAGTTCCTTTTTCTCCGCAGCCTCGCCAGCATTTATCGTTCATAGTCTTTTGGATTTTAGCCATCCTAACTGGGGTTAGATGGTATCTCAATGTGGTTTTGATTTGCATTTCCCGGATGCTGAGTGATGTTGAGCATTTTTTCATATGTCTGTTGGCCATTTGGATATCTTCCTTAGAGAAATGCCTACTTAGCTCTTTTGCCCATTTTTTAATTGGGTTGCTTGTTTTCTTCTTGTAAAGTTGTTTGAGTTCCTTATATATTCTGGATATTAATCCTTTGTCAGATGTATATTTTGCAAATATTTTCTCCCACTCTGTTGGTTGTCTTTTAACTCTTTTAATTGTTTCTTTTGCTGTGCAGAAGCTTTTTAGTTTGATATAATCCCATTTGTTTATTTTTCCTTTGGTTGCCCGTGCTTTTGGGGTCGTATTCATGAAGTCTGTGCCCAGTCCTATTTCCTGAAGTGTTTCTCCTATGTTTTCTTTAAGAAGTTTTATTGTCTCAGGGTGTATATTTAAATCCTTAATCCATTTTGAGTTGATTTTAGTATACGGTGAGAGGTATGGATCTAGTTTCATTCTCCTGCATATGGATATCCAGTTATCCCAGCACCACTTGCTGAAGAGGCAGTCCCTTCGCCACTGAATAGGCTTGGTGCCTTTGTCAAAGATCAGATGGCAGTAAGTGTAGGTATGGGATTGTATACTTTAATGATTTTGGAGCTAACAGGTGGCTGATATACTGATTCTGTTAAGATATTTTAAAGAATTGCTGTAGGGAAAAATGTCAAAAAATGTTTGCTAAGGGCAAGCTGTCTGTTGGTGGAAACTTTAGAGGCAAATATACATAGATTTAATCATAAGAATGTAACTCTAGCTTAAATTAATCAAGGAGAGGTTATATTTTAGATTAGACAATGATCACAGTTTGATCAACTTAACTTTTCACAAACTGTACTTCGGAATTTATGTTGTTAATTTTAATGATGTTACTAGTTTCCATTGTTTAAGCTATACTAAGCCATAGATAACTTTTGCATATTGCCCACGTCTTCATGTCCTTTTGAAATGATTGAATCAACTGATTTTTCTTGTGAAAATTCCTTGCCTTTACAATAAAAAACAGAAGCTAACTTTGAATCAGGGCTATACCCGGTTTTCTCCCTCTAACAGAGGAGTTGCTGAAGTGCAGTCCTTCCAGGCTTCTTGTTGCATTCATGTTGCTTTGAGTAATCCTTTTTCTTGTCTCTGTTACACAGTGAGAAGTATAACAGGGGTAGTGGAAACAGTGAGGAAATCATTTGCTCCTGTACTTTATTGATAACTCATCTGCAAAACACACCTCACTTCCAGGCACAGCACATCCACGTTTATTGCCCACCTCTGAGCAACTGCACTTATAACTGTGGGAAACATGCTTCCATAGATTAATTATCGGTTTGCAACCACAGCTAAAAGAAGGGGGAAAAGAGCAGTTTATACGGAGAATTAGAAAGGGATGCTATGTGAGTGAAAAGAAAGCTGACTTCCCAGACAGATTAGAAGCTCCTTGAGGGCAAGACAAATTTTCATCAAGTTTAACCCACACTGTGGTACTGCATTTTCTTTCAGTGGCTGTGGACAGAAGCCTTGTGGATTGTTGAGCTGACTATCAGTCCCAGCCAACTCTCATTATGGTCATGTCCTCCTTGCAGGCTCACAGGGCAGGAGGCATCTTCTCTTACATCTAAACCCGTCCCTATATATGCATAGCTGTTCCATAATTACTTAATAAAAAAAGAGAAGCACTGAGCCATAATAGGTTTGTAGTCATCAGTCCAGAGCTGCCATCTTTTAGAGGATTAAATGCAAGGAACAACACTTAATTAGAGTCAACTCAGATCATGGTTGAGACTTCTTAAAAAGAGCTTGGTTATCCCAGGCCTTGATGGGCCAGCAAGTGCCGGAAATCAGGAAAATGGGAATTTGGTCCAGAGAACATCTTAATGTCCAGGCTTTGTTTTATTCATTGTGTAGTTCACATGCCAAGAGACGTTATCCAGTCCTTTGTTATTTAAAAAGATTAATTCATGTCCCCTGTCCCACACATGCTGCCTGCCAGGGATCTGCATTGCCAAGGTCACTACCAGCCCTAAAGGTCTGTTCCTCAGAGACTCTCCACCTCTCATGGGCCTCCCTCTCAAGCTGTTGTTTTCTTGGCATGACTCATGGAAATTAATAGTTTTTGGTTAAATTTCCCCAGTAATTTTGCCACTACTACCAAAAACAAAACAAAAATACTACTCATGCATGTCATTAGCAGCCTAAGGTTGGAGGAGTCAGAGGCTTTGCAATGTGGCAAAACAACTGTGAGGAAAATAGAGTAGGTTAGTCAGGCCCCCTTGTCTCAGGTCCGGTCAGGGGTGGTGCAGTACATACTTTGTAAACAAGTTGTATGGGGGTGGAGTTAGTGCACATGCACGCCCAGGTACTTTTACATTGTTGTTATTCTTGTGTGTTCTTCAGTGTGTGGAGCAGCAGCTCTGAACTGCTGGTCAGCAGAGAGCTCAAGTCTAAAAATACAGCATGTTTACTTTGCTGGCAGTGCTCAGTTTTTCTTTGGACTGCCTAGCTCTTAGATGCCTGCGTGCTGAATAAAGACTATTCTCTCTTCGACCAAGGCTCCGAGGATCTTTTTCCTGTTACCTAGGTTGTAGACCTGCGTGTGAAGGGTTTGTGAATGGGCTCGAGGGATCTGTGAGCTCCAGACCCTAGCCCTAGTTCTACAGCAGCCAAGGAACAATTTTAAAGTGAACAGTAAGATCCCTGTTCTGAAAGGGCTTGCCCACTCCTCTGCTGGCAAGACCTCTTGGCCCACCCTTTTCTGCGGGCTCCAACCTCTTCTAATGAGGCCTAACCCCCACCCCTTATAGGAGACCAGAATATGCCATCCTAAAATATGCCACTTTGTCATAAGAATTATTTTGAGCTGAAGGCAACTGAGAAGTAGATACAAGAAAAGTTCTCTACACCCCCCCCCCCCCCCCGCCCATTGCCTAACAGCTGGACATAAACTGACAAAGGAAAGGTGTCCTCCTCCCCTCTCTACCAGGAAACACAAAGGTTGATCATTGAATACAATGTTTGACCCTTATCAGCCTGGATACAACACTGGAGGACTCTGTATGACAACAAACTTGACCAACTCCCATGTATTTGTTTCTGCACAATTTCCTGGCCCTAGAGACTCAAAGATCTCCTCTGTCTTGACACTTCTCTAAAATTTTACTGTTTTTGGTTGAAGACTCTATATAAGCCAGAGGTCTAGGTCACCTCTTTGAGAATTATCCATTCCCTGGATATCTCCCATGTATACAAGGGTACTTCAAAAAGTTCATGGAAAAATAAAATTGAAAGATAATACAAATCTTTTGGTGAAGTTTTTGAAGGACCCTCATTTATGAAATATATATGTTAATAAACTTCTGTTTGTCTTTCTCTTGTTCATCTGTCTTTTGCTACAGGAGTCTGTCCCAGCTAAGGATGCACAAAGGTACACAGGAAATTATTTTTTCCTCCCCTCCAAAGTCATATAAAGATCATACTACTTGCACTCCACTCCGCCAGGCCTTCACCTTCCTCCCCTAATTGGATTACAAAGATTTTCCCAAATTAGGACAATGCCCTCCCTAAGGTATTTTCTGACACCAATTATAAAGATAATAAATTTTCCCTCCCAACACTATTTAAATCTGGTTTTTACTTTGGGTTTTCTTTTTTAAAATTCTGCTTGTTTTGCTTTATTTTTCAAGACAAAATAATGTGATTTGTTGCATTGTTTGGCTTACTGCTGCATTTGGCTCACTGCTTATAAATAAACCTACTTCATGTATTTTTGTTTTATATCATGTTTTGACAAATTCTGAAACAGTTAAAAAGGAAGACAAAGCAACCAAGTGCCTCTACTTCAAACTTATCTTAAGAAGTTAAGTTTTATTCTCACTAGGAATAACACAGAAAAGGGATGCTCCTAAAAATTAGAAAATCCTTTTTTCTAAATACGATAAAAAATGTTCACTCCAATTTGAAAGTAATTCTACTAACAGTGTATAAGAAGAGGTTTATACTGAGGTACTAAATTAGTAACAAATTTATTTTCTTCCAACCCAGGAATAGCATTGGCACCTATAAATGATTTCACACATACTTGGACACCATAGTGCCCTTAAACTCATTTCAGTGAGAAATTGGTAAAGGGCCGCAAAAAATGAATACATTGTGTAATGATTATAAGTATAGAAATTATCCTGATTTGAGCATCACATATTACACACAGGTATTGACATTCAATGCTGTACCCCACAGATATGTAAAATCAATTATGGTGCAATTAAAAAAATTTGGAACAAGCCTAAATGTGCATCGTCAGATGAGTGGATAAGGAAACTGTGGTACATCTACACAATGGAATACTACTCTGCTATAAAAAAGAATGAAATACTACCATTCACAGCAACATGGACAGACTTAGAAAAAATTATATTAAGTGAAATAAGTCAGGCACAGAAAGAGAAATATCACATGTTCTCACTTATTTGTGGGACCTAAAAATAAATAAATACACAAACAAACAGGGGGGGCAGGAAAGAAGACACAACAATCACAATTCCTTGAACTTGTTAAGACAAGGGAACAGATATGATGTCGATGGGTGGGAGGGGACAGAGAGAGGGGGAGGGAGGATTCAGTAAAGGGACATGAAAATCAACTACATTGTATATTGATAAAATAAAATTTAAAAAATTTTTTGACACAACTAATCATTTCTTCTTGAAACCTCTTTATCTCTTAGGATCTATGATCTTCCTATTATCTGATCTTTCTACCTTAGTGGTTTTCTGGGTTTAATAACCCTTAAGAAAATGTCTTCATCTGCCTTTCTTTGTATAATAGCACACATTCTCTCCCTACCCCAACCCCTCATCAAGGATTCTTTGACTCTAACTTTTTCACTGAGTACTTTAACTTACTCCTACATGTTCAATTTCTTATGAATTCCAACGTGTATGTTCAGATCAGAACTCTCTCCCGAGCAGTTTCATATGATATCTTGCTTGATAGGTCATCTCCAATTTATTATCTTTTCACCAAACCCCCTATGCCTCATTTATTTACGTGAAAATCTATTTATTTATTCATACACTGTCTTATACCTCCCATGTTCCAAAAAAGATTTTGGTGTTCTTATAAAATATTGTTCATAACATGTATTCTATGAATTCCTATGTACTTAGCCTTTGCAGATTTAATAGTTACATGATTCACAAGTAAAAAAATGAGTCACTTGAGAGAAAAAAACATTTCTGTTCCTGATTTTTTAAAAAAATTCATTTCATCTCCTGGTAAATTTTCAAAAGCAGGGTAGAGGAGAGGAAACATGTTTTTGCCAATGGTGGACAGATTGGTAACCCTGCTGTGTCCTGGGAATTCTGAAGTTTTGGTTTTTTGCTTTGTTTTGTTTTAACTCTTCCTTGCTTCCTCCCACTTCCCTAAGAGGAGACCAGGCATTCCATGTCTCTGCTCTGGTCATCTCCTTAAAGAGTGAGTTCTATTTGAGTGGAGGCAACCAAGTAAGAAGAATATGGACACATGGATGTCTGCATTCTGGCTCCGCCATTTCTGCCACATAACCTCACACACACAAGTTATTTAGCCTCTTCAGGATTCAATTTCCCCATCCATAGACTGAAGTTATCAGAAAATATATCCAAAATTTTAAAATAGGCAGAAGGGATTAAAAAGGGGTTCTTTCTGCATAGAACTGAGTTTGCCTTTCTGATGTCTAGGATATTTCTCAACTCTGTAGGGGCAAAGTTTAAATTGTAAATTCTTGTCCAGTAGAAACACAAACAATTTCCATCCAGTGGAAGATACAACCACAAAGGCTATGAGGTACGGCCCTGTTGAACATTACTCAGTTTTGTATCTTACCCAGCAATCTCATCTCAGCATTGCCTACAAACTACCTAACTTCTCAAATGCTCTTTGAACTAGTTAATGTCTTAACGGTTCTTTCATTAATTAATGAGGTAAATAAAATCTTTGATGTGTATTCATTTTATATTTGCAGGAGACATAATTTTATCTTTCTGAAAATTATGCCTTAAAGAGGTTATCACCTCTATGTTTTGGGGTTATGAGAAGATTCAACAAAGTGATATAATAATAATAATAATAATAGTGATATATAATAATATGATATAATAACAAAGTGATATAATAATAATAATAATAATAATAGTGTTTATATTTATTGACCACTTCTTCTGTGCCAGCACTGTTCCTAAACACTCATGTTGTATGTACTAACCCAATTAATCCTCACAACCCTGTAAGGGAAGCATAGTCCCAATTTGATAGAAAAGAAAACTGTAGCATAAAATGGTCGAGAAAGTTATCCAAGGTCATAGCTACTAAGTGTCGGAGCTGCTATACAAGCCCTTTAAGGAAGGTAAGGAACCTAAGCACCTGTTATTTGACGAAAGCCTTTCTCTTCCTTTTCTCTGACCTCAGCTGCCCCTAAGACATGGCCTATGAAGAGAACGTGGCTGTTAACAATTCATGCCGGCAAAGTTCTCGCTGAGGAGGCAGTAGATCATCTGGGTGGAGCCCACCTTCTCTCCAGCCATTCTCCCAGCCAGACTGTCCCTTGTTCTTCTTGTTCAGCTCCAGAACACCTCCTCCAGGTTTCCCCAGCTCCCGGGACGCTCCTTCCTCTGGACTCTGACCCTTGTCTGTAAGAAGTTAGAGACTGACGCACACTGTCAGCTATTGTTACCAGAGTCACGATCACCCTTGAAACAGCCTCATCCTTTGGAGACTGCATCTGACTTAAGGGAAGACAAGGACAAGTCTGGAGATGTTCTTTGTGTCATGGTTCTTGGATAAGAAGTCTCATCCATGGCCCAGAAAGTGGTTGTTCTTAGGCAGACTTCTGTCAAGGAAAGGGAGATGGAAAGATAAAACAATCTCTTTCCCACATGCAGGACACGATTGTAATCACCCGCTCCCTAGGAGAAGAAGTAGAACATTGCCAGAAGAGGCAGAGAAATCAGCTGGCCCTAGTGACCTTCACCTGTGACCTACAGACATACGTTCCTGGAGGTCCTTTCTATCCTTTCTTTGGGACTGCTGGGCCTCTTGTGCCTTGTCCTTTAAGCACTGAATGATCCTGACTTTTCTAGCCATCTGGATGTCTGTCTCTCTCCGGTTCAGCACCTAAAGGCCTGAGAGAGAACCGTGACTACAAGCCTGCTGCATATCACCTGAGGGAGAGCAAACACTCTGTCAGGTGTTCTCAAAGTGTGGCCCACAGACCTTTGGGGGTCCCTGAGTCCTTGTCATGTGGTCCATGAGGTTGAAATTGTTTTCATAATAATACTAAGACATCATTTGCCTTTTTCACTGTTTTTGACATTTGCAAAAGCACAGATGGATAAAACCGCTGAAATGTTACCACAGACCGAGGCAGTGCACCACACTGTACCAGAGGCCGCTGCATTCTTCACCGCCATGCACTCACCGTTAAAAAGAAAAAGCCACTTTCATTTAAAAACCTCCTTGATGAGTAAGAAATCGCAATTCTATTAAATCTCAACCCTTACACATCTTCCTAATGAGCTTTGTGTCAAAACAGGAAGATCGCGTAAAGCACTTCTGCTGTCTCAAGGTAAAGCACTTGCATGATGATTTGAGTTGTGGACTGAACTAGCCACTTTCCTTATGGAGCCCCATTTTACTCGAAAGCGTGACTGATGGACGAAGCGGTTGATGGATGTTTTCTCAACATCAGACTGAGTGAGCCTGTCACTTCAACGAAAACTGACTCAAAAACTAATTTTTGAGCTCTGAATCAAAAATTAGAATTTTGGAAAACTTGTATTCACCACCATGACTTGACAGCTTCCCAATACTTAAAGACTTTTCTGGATATTAACAATTGTGATTTTTCAATATCGTGTAACGAAATGTGTCACCTTTGGAAGAGCTGCAAAACCCAGCAACCCAATATTTTCCAAATGACCAATGCATGATACTACAAAATCATGTAGGGATAAGAGACCCATTCAAAGTGTAAGATAGACCAACGGACTTTAATGTACAGAGGACAAAAAGTTCATTGATACGTTCTCAGACTCTACATTATAATTATCTTTTAAGAAACTACATCTTGTTGAGTTGTGGTTTAGTATCAAAGAATATTCACAATTACAGTGTGTATTAGTCCATTTCTGTTGTTTATTACAAAATAAATGGAATTGGGTAATCTGTAAGGAAATGAAATTTATTACTTACAACTTCGGAGGCCGGGAAGTCCAAAGTCCAGAGAACATATCTGAAGAGGGTCTTCTTTCGTGATGGCTTTACAGCAATGCAGGGGTCTCACATGGCAAAAAATGGAAGAGCAGAGAGAGTCTAAACTCTCACGTGCTCTTCTTTAAAAGCTCTCAGAACCATACTTCTGACCACCATTACCAATCCATTCACTACAGCATGGTCCTACAATCTAATTGCCTCTTCAAGACCCCACCTTTCAATTACCATAATAGGTTTTCCCACCCCCTTAATAGTTGCAGTGAAAATTAAGCTTCTAATATATGAACTTGGGGACACAGTTCAATCAATCCACACCAAAGTGTATGAAAAGACTAATGAAATATTTCTCCCTTTTCCAAATAAGTATCTGGTTGAGTCCAGATTTTCTTCACATGCTTCAACAAGCAAAACAGATTGCAACAGATTGAATGCAAATTCAGATATGAAAATTCAGTTATCTTCCTTTACGCCAGACATTATAGAGATTTGTAAAAATGTAAAACAATGTTATTTTTCTCACTGAATTTTTTGTTTTGGATAATACAGTTATCTTTCACAAAACATCTGTGATTTATGTTAAAATGTGATGGGTTTATTATTGTTTTTCTTAGACAAATATTTTTAAATGTTCATTTTAATATCTAATATGGTAAATATTGATAGATAAAAGAAAAGCTCTTTAGGATCCTCAATAATATTAATAGTGTAAAGGAAACTGAAATCAAAAAGCATGAGAACTTCTAAGTAGAGGGTTTAGGTTATCAATAGATGGCTTTGCTTAATAGGTAAGGAAGTACCAAGCAGGTTAGAAGACTGTGAGACTGGCTTATCCCGGAGCATGCCCACCTGCAGCCCTGTCCTCCCGTGAGGAGTGAGAACACTGCTGATTCATATCAGAAGCCGCCCTAACACGATATCTTTATACGTCTACATCATGTCCTTCTCTGCAGTGCAGGCATCCTTGTGGATAAGAACCATAACTTCTACTCCTTCACCTATGCTACGTACTTTACACATGGTAAATATATCACAGATTGATTTCCATTCAGAATATGTATTTCCTAAGGGGCTATGTTACCCTGCAGATGAACTCAGTCAATCTGTTGTTAGAGGAGCACTTACAGAGTCCAGGATGAAGTCCACTCTGCTTCATTCTGGAAAGGTCATTCTCTTCAACCAAAGGACCATCAGGAAGGGAAAGGACTTCTATCTGGTCAGCCAGACCAACCCAATTTGACTTTCTCAATCTGACAGTGCAACTAGAGTCCTCACACCTGAGACAATATTTGTCAGCCCAAAGAATAATGAAATTAATTAACATATGCATAGCCAATAAGGAAGGAGGCAGTTGAATTTAATGATCTTACATTTGAATATTGCTTCCACCTTTTCGAATCATTTATACCTCTTACTGGATTCTTACAACGCTACTGTGTGAGATGGGGTGGCCATGATCACTTCCCATTAACCAAAGAGCAGACTGAGGCAGGGAGAGATGAAATCACCTGCCAGCGCCCATACAACAACATGAAGCCAAGTTCCAGAAGCCAGGTCTCCTCGTTACAGGGGCCACACAGCTCTGACTGAGGCCCCCCAAAATTTGATATTGAACCCACAGGTCCGGCTGCCTGCCCCCAAACAAAAATCAAACAAAGTCAAATGTTGGTGAACATGGAAGTCAGCTTTTATTCAGGAATACCAGTGACCTGAAGAGAGATGTTAGGCTAACCCGTCTGTCTGGTAAACCTGAAGAAGCACGGCCAAGCTAAATCCAACTCAAAGACTCAGGGTTACTGAGAGTTTTTTTTAAAGGGGGTTGAGGGAATAGAACGTGGGAAAATGAAAAGCAGGAGGGAGGGACACGTGAGCAGCGAGGGCTTCATGCAAGGTCTCAGGTCCAAGGTCTTGCAAAGACTCTTGTCTGGTGTCTGCTCCCATCTTTGCTGTTATCTCGGGGTCTGCGTAGTATGTGCAAGTCTGCAGCTTCAGGCTGACTGGAAAACAACTTTACATTCTGTAAATAATGTCATCATGCTCCATAATCAAGGTTCAAAATATCAAATAACCATGGGAAAAAAGAGAACTCAGAGAAATGCATGCCACGAAAAAAACTGTGTCTTTTTAAAATTTGCCTACAGCCCATGCAGTTTTAGGTCACGACACGGCTTCAGCCCTGCTCACTCCAACACCCTGACCGCTAGCACGGTGCTCTATCCACTTCCCTGTGGCAACTCTGACCCCTGTTGCTGTTTTGGTTTTGAAAGGGGCAAGGAGAAAGCCAGCAGCTGTCTTTTCTCCTTTATTCTTGTTTCTTGTCTCTTGTAGGCTCTGCCCTAATTCTTTGATTTGGAAGCAAGAATACTTGATTTTTAAATAAATTATATCCTGGAGTGGAATATTTTCAACTTAAAAATGTGTCCAATATGTCTATGAGATTCCTTATTGTTAGCCCCATGAAACACAATACAGTTTTGCCAGAAACAAGCAAACTTCACTCTGTGGTTCACTAATGTAATTACCTGCCCTCTCTCTTAACTCTTGCTTAGTAATATGTGTCAAAGTGCTGAGTCGTAACAGATAGAGACATATATATTCTGGCAGCACATGTTCTCATATTTTCCAAATGGTTAAAAATAGATCAAGTCTGGAGGGCACATTCCAAAAATACTTTGCTTCTTAGAAAATAAATAGGGGCTAAAAATCAAAATACCCCAGAATTTCAGGGCCTCCTACTTCATATCAAGCATAGTTTCAGGTGTCTAGAATAATAATTTAGGGTCTAGGCCACTAGTAATACAACATATGGGTGGAAAGCCATCTAAGGTTCTATCAGAGAGACAGTGGTGTTTATTCACATGTGCACTTGTTTTTGCCCCAGGCTGTAACACACAGGATATCTCCTTAAGAGACTGGAAACAGTCTGGATGCATATTTTCAAAGACATCATGGGTCATTTTCAGATGGTCAGATTTCTATTCATATCTAATAGGCCACTCTTGTAATAATCAAGTTATGGCTGGTTTCACCAGGGATCTCCCCACCTCTACTCAGGTCAAGCCACAGGGTACCAGAGCAGGTAGAGTGTGCTCACCTGAGACCCAGCTCCCATTCTGAATTCAGGCCTTCCAGAGACATGCATTTAGCAGAGCTCTGCTCCAGCTTGAGGTTAAAGGGAAGCAGAATACACAACCCCAAAATAGGCCACTTTGGCAAAAGGATTATTTTGAGCTGATGGCAATTAAGAAGCAGATACAAGAAATGCCCTCTGCCCTCCCCCTATTTGTCTAAATGCAGGACATAAATCTGTAAAGGTGGCCCCCTCCCCTCTCTTCCAGGAAGGACAGAAGTAATCACTGGAGATAACTCTAGAAGCTTATCAGCCCAGAAGTGGTACCAGAGGAGTCTACACAAACCAATCTTACTAACTCGCCCTCATTTTCCACTAGTTTCCCCCATATATTTACCTTCCCACAATTCGCTGCCCCTAGAAGCTTAAAATTCTTTTCTTTTTGCTTCTCTAAAAAGTTATTGTTCTTTTGCTAAGATGATATATAAGCCTAAGTTCTCACCACCCCTTTGAGTTACTCATCTCCGAGTGCTCCCATGTGTTTGCACAGTGCACACATTAATAAACTTGTTTGTTTTTCTCTTGTTAATCTGTCTTTTGTTGATCTGAACTGCAAGGCCCCAGCCAATGTCCCTAAGATGCGTGGGAGATTTTTTCCTCCCCTATAAGCTCCTGCAAGATTTGTGGTTCTTTGATTTCATGAGCATTAATAAAAACAAGGCATGCAGGGTTAGAGGCAGAGCTATTTCTTTAAATCCCAAGGTAATAAAGTTGCAGTGGTCAATGGAGAAATCCTTCTACTCTTCCCTCCTTATTTCTTTCTGCTGCTCTGGCTTTTCTTTTCTACCAGCACTCCTGAGCTGCCCTGTTGCTGACTCCCTGCTCTGGGAAGATGGGATGGGCCTGGGAGGTCATGCCCTAATAATGCAGTTGATTCTGTCACATCTCCCAACAAGCTGTTAGAAGCAGAGGACTGTTTGTCCACACTTTGTGAATTTTTCCTGGTGAGTTTACATGGTTTTGATGCTAAACGTTGGCAAAGCATGATTAGTGTGTTCTGAGACTAGGCTTTTGGAGTCAGACTGTCCTAGTTTCAAATCTCGGCTGTACGCCATATCTGACCCTTGAGCAGGCTGCTTAACTCTTCTGAGCCTTGGTTATCTCCTCTGTAAATGAGTGACAAAAACACCCATTTGTAAAGATTAGAAGAGATACTTTATGTCAAGTTCCTAGAACAAGTTCTAGTGCATAAGTATAGTTGCTTTGCATTCCAGATTATTATCAAAAGTTAGGAGAGAAAGTCAAGCAGACAACATAGAAGAACAGCAGCTCTTCCTAAGCCTGTCTCCTCTCCTTTTGCTGTGGACTAGCCACATTACATTCACTTATCCAGCAGAAGCTATTACACACGGGCTCTTAATAACCAAGACTTAGAGCCCTAGATACAAACCTTTTCTTGGTAAGGAGAAGGATATTGACAAAAGTCTGGAAGGATTAGCTCTTCCAACCACAGGTTAAACCAATGGTTCTTAACCTGGCTGCACCTTGGAATCACAACGAGAGCTATGGAAAAATACCAAGGTAAGTTCCCACCCTCAGAGCTTCTGATTTAATTTTATAAGGCCTGGGCATCTGTATTTCTGAAGGCTCCACACATGATCCAAATGTGCAAAGGGCTGAGAGCCACTTTCCAGTTGAAAAGCACACAGGTTACCCCAGAGAAAACTTAGACTTTCAGTCTCTTTTCCATGAATGCCCAGTCAGAGGTTGACTTACAACATTAATATGTTTGTTTCTTTGGGACTGGCAAGCAACCCTAACCAGCAATTCTTAGAGGTACCTTGCTCTATTCAGTTATTTACAATTTGAATTTTAAATTCAGTCCAAAAGCCTCAACCACCTTCTGATCTTGTGTCAGGAAAATACACACTCTGCACGGTTGATGGAGGGCTGGGGAGGTTTTACGTCTGGCTCTTGTTCTTTGTTATGCTTGTCTTGGGACATTTTGTGCTTCTTATTTGTGGCCCTGCTTCTATCTATAATTTATGTCAGTGGTACCTGTCATTACTGATTCCACACAGTCCAACAACAATAATTGGTTAAATTCTAAAACATGCAAGCAAAGAATAAAGCATCCTTTATACACCTCTCTCCTCAAGTGAGAATTAGATTGCATAGAAACTGTAAAGAATTTCCAATTTTATTCTCCAGACTCACACACAGAGATCCAAGCAAAGAGTCTGGGCGGAGGGGGAGTTGGAGGAAAATGAAGTTCAGCTAAAAGAATAAGAGCCCTTAGGGGAAGTTTTCAGACAGACACATTCTATAGTTCATATTACTAGAGTCCTGGCTGGAACAGCAACATCTGGGCAAGAAGTGAGAACAGTCCAGTTGGGAGAACGCCCAGGCTTCTTCTAGGTTTTCCTCAAGGGATCTCATTTATATGTAAATAACTGTCGGCTGTGACTTAGCGTGTGCTGCCACCTTCTGGGGAAGCCCTTTATTCCATCCCACATCACTCCTTAGTAGAGCATATGCCACAACCCAATTTACAGATGAGGAAACTGAGCCTCTGAGGGACAAGTCACTCGGCCTCAACCTAGGTCAAGCTCAAATGCATGTCTGCCAAGTTTAATGTCCTTCCCACACCCCCACACGTGATTAAGATGCTCTCTTTGCTTGAAGGCACAAACCTCATTCACAATAAAAATATATCTAAAAGGCTGCTCTGAAATCATGGTAGAAGGCTGGCCCAGCATCCTTGACCAGACTTCCAGGGTCTGGCTGAGTTCTCTGAGCAGCCGAGTTCCCAGCTGATCTGACTGAGCTCTAATGGACTTGCTCCCTACCCAGGAGAAAACCTCACACTGTTTGTTCTCAGACACAGTCAACAGAGACTTGCCTCATGGGCTTCTTCCGCCTTCAGGCCCAGCTCAAATCTCTTACCCTCCGACTCAAACCCCTTGCCAGCTGGATCTGGCAGCACTAGGCACCTCTTCATAAGTTTATCCTTTTTCTCTGAATTCTCTGAGTGCACACTCTGTCTCCCAACCCTCTCTCAGATGTTAGACTGAGAGATGAGAGGGCCCTAGCGGTGCCACCCAGGTACAGGAACCTTCACGGAAGTCACAGAGTTGGTCACAAGTACCAAGCTTTCACCAACATGGAACAAGGTTGATAAAGAGAGTCCAGGAAGCAGAAGACGCCATTGTACCACCACCACCACCACCTCTGGGAGTTTATAATCAAATAGGGTAGGAGGGACAGTTGAGACCAATGGTTCTCAACCCTCACTATGCATCAGAACCACTGGGCCCCACCCCCAGAGATGCTGGTGCAGTTTGTCTGAGATGGGACTCAGTCATCAGTACTTTTTAGAAGATACCAGGTGTTTCCAACATGAAGGCAGAATTCAGACCGCTGAACCAGACAAATGCAACCACACTGAGTTAAACACCATATTCATTCGAAAGAGGGTGCACTGCACTGCTGCCTCAAGAGGGCGCTACACTGGATAGGGTGGCTATAAAAGGTTGGAATTTAAATTACAAGAGAGCTGTTGTAAGGCAAGTGAGCAAAACTTGCAACAAGAAGCTTTGAGTGTGTCCAGAAGGTAGGAGTGGACTGTGCAAGTCTTGGCCATGGGAATTGTGAGTTGTGTGCTGTAGGCAGTCAACATGTTCTTTGGGCAGAAAACACACACACCTGCATCTGAGAACACAGGCTTATGGTATAAGCTGACCCAAGAGACAATTGTGAGCTATTTATTCCAGAATGAATCCTTTTGCACATTTTTTTATTATAAGATTTTTCTATAGTAGCAACTGTGGCAACTGTCTCTGAATTATTAAAATCAGTGATTTGAGGGCAACATGTTCCCATCCTCTTCCTCACCTTTTTGTTCAAATTTGTTAACGATAATGGTTCAGTTTTCTGTTAGAATTCAGTATCCTTGAATCCTCAAGTGGCCTTTTCCTGTGGCTTTTGCCCCAAAGCTCGGCGTAGTCTCCTGGTCAGCCAGGCTGAACCAGGAATAGTTGGAGCATTGCAGGCCAAGGATAGGAACCCTCCTAAACCCTAGGACCAAAGCAGACCTAACAGCCCCTGGGCCTCTTTCCCTTATCCTCATCTCAGCCTTCTAGATTGCATCACTGATGATAAATTCAAGGCAATGCTTTCCTAGGAAAAGAGAGGATTTCTCCTATAGGCCTATGAGAGCTGACCAAGTCACCCAGTCAAAGTCTTCCCAGCTCATGAGTATCCCCAGGCCCATCTTAGTTCCACCCCTAGTCATAGAGAAAAGGAAAGAGAAACTATGCTTAAATAACCTGAGAGAGGAGGAACCAAAGAAAGGGTCCCACCCTGGAAAGAAAGAATAGTTCAGCCCCTTCACATCTTGAGGAAATCTCCACCTGTGAAACTATGACCCAGTAAGTGTCCTTGAACCATGCCACCCACTTCAAAATGCTCCTCCAGGGGTGGGGGGCTGAGGCACAGAGGTGGAGCACACAGGAGGCCACAACCTCAAGTAACCCATGCTCTGCCCCAGGGGCAACACCACTAATTGGCTTCCCCAGGCTTCCCCTGAAGATGTTCATAGGAGCATGTTCCAAAGCCCCTGTTTAGGGTAGTTTTCATATTTGGAGGTAGTAAGCACTTTGTTCCTAGCACCTTATATATCAGATAACCTTGAGGCAATACAGTCACGCACCATATAACCACATTTTGGTCAACAATGGACCACGTATATGACAGTGGTCCCATAAGATTATAATACCTTTTCTATGTTTAGATATGTTTAGATACACAAATGCTTACCATTGTGTTAAACTGCCTACAGCATTCAGTACAGTAACATGCTGTAGCCTAGGAGCCATGGGCTACACCATATACCTGGTGTATAGTAGGCTATACCATCTAGATTTGCATAAGTACACTCCGTGATGTCCCCGTGATGGTGAAATCACCTAAAGAGGCATTTCTCAGAACGTACCCCTGTCGTTAAGTGACGCATGACTGTAGTTTCCCACACTGACTTTTCAGGTGGGCCTATAGCTCCAAAGCGCCCAACACTTTGTTTCTGTGTGTGTCTCCCTCACTGGGCTGCAACTGTCTTGAGGGGTACAGCAGTTTCCTTTGCTTTTCTTTTGTATTACTACTGCCTAGCATGTAGGACCTAACACATGAAAAGAGCTGAATAAATGTTGAATACAAAAATAAATTAATGCCTTTCTCTGCGGTGCCTAAGTACCAAAGGTACAGACTTGCCCACTTCATCATGAACAGCAGCCTTTGAATCCCTGAAAGTTTAGTCTTTCTCCAGCCTCTCTAATCCCAGCCCTTTCCACATTTCATCCTAGGAGCTACTTTGTTAACCTTCCACTGTGAACTTATGAGAAATTGGCCTCATGGGGTAGGTCCTAGATATGAAGCCCTTTAGGGAAATTTGCTCCTGGTCCTCAACAGTCAAATCATACAAAACACTGGCCTTTCATCTGTTTTCATTAGAAATACAAATAAAAATATATTAATAAAATCATGTCCTTGGTACATACAGTTCAGTACTTTGAGCTCTTCAGAGAAGTAATTCTATAAACATTTATCAATTATTCTCCTTCAGAGAAGTGATAAGTGCCTCTCCATGATAGCTGACCACAAAAGATACTAGAGCAATTCTCTGAAATTTTTCTGAAGTTTTTCTATGAATTTCAAAATCTGTAGAACCTCATGTTCTCTTTGTAGGAAACAGAGGGCCCTAACCATCCAAGGGGCAGAGCCATTTCCACAGTGGAAATAAGTAAACGTCTCTTATCAGCTGTCTTCTCCCTGTTTCATACAGGTATTAGTGAGCCAGTATTAAATGAACACCTACTGTATACACATGGCATAGCTCTTTACCCACATGGGGAGGAAAAATCTTTCTCCTACCCACCTTAGGTTCTTGTCTGGGACCCTGTAACAAAAGACAGATTACCAAGAGAAAAACGTACAAATTTACTTAATGTAAGTTTTATGTGGCATAGGAACCTTCAAAGGGAAATGAAGATCTGAAGAAACAGGTAAACCTGGGTGTTTTTATACTAGGTTTGATGAAGAGTAGAAAGTCATGGAAAAACACAAGAGGACAGAAGAGTGTGAGCTAGAGCAGTGAACATGGGAGACTTAGCAAGCCCTCTTGTTCAGGTCCCTCTCAGCGTCCATCCATCTTCAGAGATAAGGATGTCCCTTTCCTCTAGGTAGAAGGAGGGCACCTCTCCCCTGAGGGGTTTATGACCTGCTTCAGGGAAGGTCAGGGAGTTCTTTCAGCACCTGCTTTTTCTTACATGCCTTCAGCTTAAAATATTCAACATGCCAAAGTGCCATGTTTTGCAGTAGCGTGCCCTAAACCCCATCACCCACAGCTCAGCACTTAGGTCATATTGTCTCTGATGGAGTTTGGATGTGTTGTCCCCTCCAAAACTCATGTGGAAATTTGATCCCCAATGTGGCAGTGTTGGAAACTGATTGAGTCATGGGGGCGGATCCCTCATGAATGGATTAATGCTCTCCCTGGGGGACGGGGGTAGTGAGTGAGTTCTCGCTGTTAGTTCCCGCGAGAGCTCGTTGCTTAAAAAGACCCTGGCACCTCCTCTCTCTCTTGCTTCCTCTCGCCATGTGATCTGCTTGTACCCACCAGCTTCCTGCCACTTTCCGCCATGAGTAGAAGCAGCCTGAGGCCCGTGCCAGATGCAGCTGTCCCAGAATGTAAGCCAAATAAACCTCTTTCCTTTATAAATGACCCAGTCTCAGGTATTTCCGTTATAGCAACACAAAATGGACTAAAACAGTCTCCCTGACAAAATTAAACTCCTGGGGAAGACCTGAGTGTTCTCCCGGTTCTTTCTGACTTCCCAAAGCACAAGGCTAGCCCCAAATAGTCACGCAACACATGCTGATACATTCTTTAAGTCCTCCCCAAGCCTTTGGAATAAAACGGCACCAGTTTCCTGATTGATAATTTAACTACAAAATAGCACAATCAGAGGATATTAATCAATAGCCTATCATATATACTTGCATGTATCATCAAAAGATCTCTGTGAGACAGATGAGGTAAGGCCAGATTTACCACAGGCAAATTATACAAAGTCTTTACAAAGTAAATGAGGAAAAGTGGAATGCCAGCTCCCATTCGTTCTGTTTCAGATCAGTAATCACTCACTGAGACCTACTAGATACCAAATAAACAGCTCAAGATCTGGAGTGGGAAACATTAAAAAAATTTTTTTAAACAATGTGGAAAGTGCTTATTAAAGAGGTGTGTGCAAGGGCTATGAGAAGCCAGAAGAGAAAGAAAGACTTGTGGATCCTGAAACAGCTGAGTGTTGGAGTGTGTCAGCACTTGCCAGGCAAGAAACAGGGGAGAAGGTGATAAATGTCAGGCGGGGGACTCTTCCAGGAAGGAGAGATGCTCAAGCAGCTAGGGTAGGGAGCACCGTGAGACCTGAGGCCTTCTGAAGTCTGGAGAGCATCCTTTAGACAATACTCGGGGAGTCCGAGGAGGCTTTACAACAAGATTTTGCATAATGAGACTTGGGATCTAGAAAGGTACACCTGGCAGAAGTGGGGAGGCACAGCTCTCTCCCTCCTTCCTCCAGAAAATGTGCAAATCATCCCTATAGGTGTCATTCTGTGACCAGGAAGCAGCCTTGAGGCACACTGGGGAAGTCAAGCCCTCCCTGTAAGACCTTTATTTAGGACAACTGATGCTACAGAGGTGGTTGTCCTGGTCTGTCTCAGCCATTACTTCTGCATCAAGCACTCTGAAACAAGATATGGTGGTTCTAGTGGCAAATATTCTGTTCTGAATTCTCAGTTTCTCAGTGTCTTGCAGTTCTAACATCACTCTTCATTGGTTTAAAGTGACAATTTCTGTAGCAGCTATCTCATGTTATCTGACAAGGTGTGAATTTGTTAACTTCTTCCAGTGACAGAAAAGAGATCTAAAGGTATTTGTCTTTGATCCTATAAATGGTGGCAGCAGAGTCAGGGTTCAATTTTTGAAGCTGAGTAGCAAGTCCACATCCGAGTCTGAGGAAATACAGTGACAAAAACTGTTTCCCTTGAAATGGATTTCAGAAGATCTAGAATTCTATTCCCCATTCCTTTCTGGAGCTGGGAAATTACTTCCTATATTTTTTTTCTTTCTTTTTTCTTCCAAGAAGAATAATTGAAATAATCTGCAGTTTCTCCTTACGCCCTAAAGAATGACTGATCGCTCCAAAGGCATTTTGAACCCTTTCCTATTTTAAATGACATCTCCCTGTAAAGCTTAAATAGACCCATCTGGTCTTTCAGCCCAAGTTAGGGGGAAAAGAAAGAAAGAAAGTGAGTCAGAATCAGCCCTTTTGGGGGAAGAACTGCTTGCTGAGTTTCCAGCCTGGAAAACAGGAGAAGATCTCCTACCAGACAACAAGAACACGCACAGGACAGCAGCAGAGTGTCCCCTGTCTGACAGCAGCTCTGGGCTGAAGGCTGGCTCCTGCATGGCCCACCAGGCCTGCTGTAATTTATGGTTTTCTTGTCTGTCTTCCCTTCCATATCTCAAGCTGGTCTGCATCTTGCTCACCTCCGCTGCCAGTGCCTATGCCCGTGGTTGGCGCACAGTCACAAGGATAACTAATATTAAATGGCCTACTGCACACTGGGCACTGTGCCAGCTGCTTCAGATGGATGTAATAATAATTTACTCAACAAGCCATTTTACATATGGAAAAGTGAAACTCAGAGGTTCAATCTATTTCCTCAAAGTGACATATCTAGGAAGAGTAAGCAGAGATTTGAGCTTAGTCCTATGACACCAAGTCCATGCCCTTCTACTCTCCATGCACCCTTCAAAGGGGAGAACTGGGCTAAGCAAGGGCTTTAGTTCTTGAGCTCATTCTCCAAAGTACAAGTAAGGATATGTGGACTGGTCCATTTGGCAAAATTATATTTTAAAGCAAATATCCATAAGGTAAATTCAAACTTCCATTTGACCCTCACTGTAAAATCAGAAAAAAAAATTTCCATAGGAAAAAAATCCCCTGTGAGACCAAGGTGGAAACTCTGTAGTACAACAGCCATGACTTTTAGAGCCATGTACGGTCAGCTGACCAGCAACATCAGTATCATTGGGGTACAGAATCTCAGGTCCTGCCCTACTGGATCAGAAGCTACATTTTAATAAGATCAGGTGATTCATATGTGCATTACGGTTTAAGAAGCACCGCCCTAGCCTTTTTAAACCTTTACAGCATTTTCTCTAATTATCCCTATGTTATCTTACCATCCCACCTCCTTGCCTACCCTCCAGTATTTCTACACATAGGATTTCCATGACAACTTTTCCTTTGTCTATTGGTATAAGTGCATTGCAAAGTGCCATGCCTATGGTAGGTCCCCCTAAATATGATTGACAGAAGGGATACTTACAACCAAGCTGTGAGCCACAATATAACCACGATGTATGAGAGTAGCTGAGTTTTCACAAATTAAATCAATAATTTAAACCAGTGGTTTTAAATCCTGGATGCAAATAAGAATCACTTGGGAACTTTTAGAAAATACTGATGCCCAGGTTCTACCCAAGTCCAGTGAATCAGATTCTAACATGTTCAGTAAGTGCTTGTTGAACCAATCAATAAAATTTGAAATCCCATTATTTACTTCGAGTGATTTTTAATCTTACTGACAATCCAGAGCTTTCATTGAAGTCACTTATCCAACTGGAATTTTACTCTTCCTGCTTTAATCCTAAACCAATCCTCTTGTCTCTTGCTAAAATATTATGCATCTAAATGAGCAAATATTGACTATTAGGCATTGTGCTTGCAAGCAGCTTATGACAGTGACTACTCCACAATAGCATCAGGAACTGGGGCCAGACAGGAGAAACCAGGGTGGAAGTTCTCAGGTTAAATTGTGATCAGAGCTGCATTTGTGGTTTGAAAGCCTCTGTGCTCCCCAAGGCAGCTGTTTCCCTATAAAATAGTGTGGGAGCTGCCAGAAGTTTCTGCATGTGGGATATGGTAGGTCAGTTGTGCTGACAGCTTAATTATGCTCTGAGTCTCCAAGCTCTTTGCAATGTGACTTTACAGCTTCTCCAATTGGGAGATGAAGTCTCCCTACATTTTGATCTGGGCCTTGACTAATAGAATGCGATGGAAGTGATGGCTCATTCCAGGCCATCAGGAGGCTTTGCACATCCCTACTCTTTTCTTTTGAAACCTTTAATGGCCATGCAAACAAATCTGAGATACCCTGCTAGAGGATGAGAGATACCAGATATTCCAACAGAGCCTGTGAGAGCCCAGCCCAGATCAGCAGAGTTGCACACACAACCCACAGCTGACTGAAGTCACATGAGTCAGCCAAGCTAAGACCAGAAGCACCCAGCTGATGTGTAGACCCGTAAGCAATAAGAAATGCTTCTGTTTTAAAGCTAAATTGGGGGGTGGTTTGCTATACAGTAATAGCCAACTGGGACCGATGGGCCAGTTTCTTTGAAGTTGGGATGGTTTAACTCGGCAATGGCACTCATCTTCCTGGTTTGACTTCAGGAGAAAATCAATCTCTATAAAAGCCAGTAGTTTCCTATTCTCCCAAGAAGCATTTGAACTGTGAATGCATAAATGCATTGTTTGCCAGTTAAGATATGGGTTTTTGTCCTCATTACCTTGCCAGTTGAGCACAAAACAATGAACAGCCAGTCTGTTCTGTTACTAACCATCTGTCATATTAACTATTATTAACTATTAAAATGAATTGACTCTGGTTCTCTGATTAGTCTTCAGACAATCCACCAGGCCAAGCAGAAAGACTTCCTCAACAGCAATCTCATGGTGCTTTTCAAACATATGCAAAGCAGCCAATTCTGCTCAACTCATATGCAAGTAATGAGGCTTTCACCAACTAAGCAGAAGCCAGAAGCCCTCAGTTCAAGAACTCAGCAGCTCCATTCTAGCTTGGAGCAGGATCCTCAGCGTCCTTCACCAGAAAGCTCTGTAGACTCCCCTTGTGCACAAGGCTAGGTGCACATAGCACACAGCGGCTCATTGTTCTTCTTTGGTAGAGATTCTTATTTTATGAGTTAATGTTATTTGTCATTTATTGAATTTCAGCAATGTGCTGAGAGCACACTCAAGGAGCAAGGATTGGCCACAGACCTTAACTAGAGGGCTGGTCACATTACTAAGGCAAAATTTCAAGGAGTGTTATTTTTCCAGGAATCCAAAAGGAGTAGAATAGACTACCTTTATGGTTGAGTAACGGTCCCAGCACTCAGTTTCGGGTAAATTAAGATGTGAGAAGATGTGAAATACAAGGTTTAGCTGAGGCACCAAGACTAATGGTGTCACATTCTAAAGTGTGAGACAATCACGGTGTAGGATTTGCATTAGAGGTGATCAAAATCCATGGTTGTGACTCTTACCCTTGAACCCCTCTCCTATCTCACACGCACCCTTCTCTCACATGAGAGGATGGGGGTTAGAATTAGAAGAAATACTTATGAGAGAACTATTGATATGCTGAGTTCAGATGGCCCAACAGGGGTCACTCACCTCAAAACTAAAGAAAGGGGTCATAACAGGACCACTTGGGGAATTCGACAGGTGTCCTCTGAGTTTGGGGGAGCCTGTGACTCCCACATGGGAAATCTGGCTGGCTATCTTCTTCAGAGGCAGAGAAAAGGATGAGCAGATGGGCTGCCAGGCCCTGAATGCAAGAAAGCCCTCGTGCACCCTCGTGCGAGGGAGCTGGTGGGAGGCCTTAGATTCTCTCCAAGTTGGCCGCCTGGAGGGGCAGCCAGTCCTCAGCAGAGTGATGCCAGAGGCACCACCAGATGCTTGGGCTAAGCATAAGAAAGCAACCAAGCACAGCAGGAACATTACCCTCACGAAGAGAAACTGAGGCAAGAGATTGCCAGCCACTGGGATGAGCAGAAAAGGGCGGGGAAGGGGAGGTCTCTGAAGAACCTACAGACATGCAAATGAGGAAAACGTCCACCTTAAACATTTGCCAGACCTGAGGGGAAAACGCCAGCTCCTGACGGTGTTCTGTTGGTCCAGTAAGAACCCTCCTGGCCTCTTTGCTCCCGTCCTCTCTGTGCTGCCCGGAGGTCAGCCAGAGGCAGGAGGGGCAAAAGTATCAGGCTGGGAGAGGGTGAGGGGCAGCCGTGGCAAGCCACCAGCTCCAGTGCGTCCAAGGGGAAAGAGTAATGTGAAATATATGAGGTTTAAAGTGTTTGTCATTACCCCAGACAGCATATATCAATCACATGTAGGAGGATTTTGATTACCTGAAAGTGGGCTTAAAAGTCACGGGACTGCCGTGAATTTTCTATGGGAATGGGGGAAGAACCAGGTCTATTAGAGGAACTGAAGAATGCTTTCTGATCACACCACTTGAGGTCGAGGTCTTTGTCATCATGATTATGCAGGTGTTAGGTGCTAACTCCAGGGACACAGACTTCAGCCTCAGCAGAGACCCCAGGAGCTATAGCAAGCCTGGAAAATAGAACAAAAATAAAGAGCAGACATGCACATGTGTAAGGGACTCTCGCCTGGCGTTCAGCTGCTTCACACGCTTTTCAGTTCCCCGAATAAGTTCAGGAGGAATGACTGGGGGCAGAGGTGGGGGTGGGAGGTGAATGGCCTCACTTAGCCCCGGTTTCCTAAGAAGTGTAATGATAACAGCCCAGACACTGAAGAGGTGTATGTTAATTTCCTATAGCCACTGTAATAAAAGGCCTCAAACTTGACGGCTTTAAACAACCGAAATTCTCACAATTCCGGAGGCCAGAAATCCAAAATCAGTTTCACTCGACCAAAATCAACGTGTCAGCAGAACCATTCTCCCTATTTCTCGCCTCTTGCAGCTCCCAGTGGCTGCCAGCACTCCACGTCTTGTGGTTGCATCACTCCAGTCTCTGCCTCCGTGGTCACACGCCTTTTCCTCTTCTGTCTGTGCTGTAAAATCTCCCTCTGCATCCCTCATATAAGGATGCATGTGATTGCATTTAGAACCCACCATGATTATCTAATAATCTCTCCACCTCAAAGTCCTTAATTTAATCACATCTCTTGCCATATAACATAACACTCAGTCTTTGCCATATAAGGTAATATTCATGGGTTCCAGGGATTAGGATGCCTTTTGGGTGGTGGATTATTCAGCCTACCACAGGGAGTTAAGGAAATTAAAGAAGGTATTTAAGGTGGGGTTAACACCTAATGAATAACTTGAGGCACAGAGACGGTAAGTAACTCTCTCAAGGTCACACAGCCTCCTCTTGACTTCTAGTCAAAAGCTGTGCCTTAAACCACACATGGTGATAAATGGCATTGAGATCCTTTACATGCCGTTGCTATTTTCAAGTTTTATTCAAGCATCCTGTAATGTTTCCTCAAAAAAATCTCCATTTGGAGTCTTCCAGGAAAACAGGAAAGAAAGGAGGTTCCAAGGAATTCAGTTCACTGGAGTTCTCGTGCATTTCTACTCCAGTATTATTTAGAGATCTCACAGACCAAAATATAAAATATGGGATTTCTTTTCTGGGATGGGAAGAATTGAAGATATAATAAAACAACACCAAATAGTGGTCATGGAGTCAAACCGTGCAGAAGGTGCTCAATGAGCATCTGTTTCTAGCAGAACCAAGTCCAATCACTTACTACGAAATTACAGAGCAGAGGAGCCATCACGCAACTGTTTCCAGCCTTCTCTATCACATCAAGTGTAGACAGGCAGGGCTAATTATGGTCCTTGTGCCTGGGAGGTGCAAGTCATAGTCTGGACTAACAGAAGCAGGGAGGACTAGCCCAGTACTAGTGAAGGAGGCTGGAAGTAGTCAACATTTGGAGAAATTCCCCAGCTACCCCCTCACCAAAACTTCTACAGTGCAGAAATGTTCCACCTGTGTGTCTGCAGAAGCCCCAGGTTAACAGGAGGTGGTAACCCAGCAATCCCTCAATGGTGACACAGTAATCCAAGAACCCACAAAAATGGAGCGTGGGCATCAGCGAGTCAGTGCCAATAGTGTGGTGGGTGGGGAAGACTGGAAGAGAGAAGGAGTGGGAGCCCAGAGGGGCTACAGGGTGAGGGTTGGCTCCTGGTAGGCCACCTCTCTGGGGACCGGGGGACAAGTTGAGAAAATGGATGGCCTAGGATGAAACAGTATTCACAGACTGTTGTGGGCACTACTGTGTCAAAACCAGAGTGGGAAGCTTGATTTCTCTGATAATCTTACATAGGGTAGCCCTAAGGAAAGCTGAAGGATGTTTAGATAACTTGAAAAGTTCTTGTCTTACATATCATGAGACCAGTGGGCTTTACAATCTGCATTTATTTATAAATCAGTGGCTGTCAACATGCAGAATGCTAAAAATATGTCCATCCCCCTTCTCCATTTTATAGATCTGGAAATATTGAAGTTATAAGAGCATTTCCACGTCCACCACCCACTTAAGTATCAATTCAAAGGTGAAACTGTTATAATTAATCCTTCTCAAATGATTTTGACTTTCTTCTGTCATCTTCCAAATTCAGGGCTTACAAAATCTGTTGAAGGGGAACTTGCCTCTCTCAAAAAACTTATCAGCTAATTATATCCTTGAGTTGAGTAAATCTTGGTTGCTTTCCTCTTCTTGAAATAAAAAAAAATCACTCCTTCCCTTCCTGAGGTGCAGAAGGAGAGAGTTACTCTTCCTGGAGTCTCCACTCATCCCTGACCTCTGAGGTCTCCAGACTGACTCAATCAAAAAAGGGAACCCTTTACTATTATTGATTTTATGTAGCTTCAGCCCAACACTGAAAGTGAACACAAGGGACCTGAACTTCACACACAACCAAGAGTGTGTGTGTTTAACAATAACAATACCTGAGCTGACTCAGACAAGCGATGGCTCTCACCTCAATCCTGAGCTCACTCTTTTATAGTAGTGACGAAGTCCTGCTCCTTAGGGACCTCTGATTCTTTTGCTGACCCATCTCGTATTATCCTATGTTTCCATGTCAGTTTTCAGTGTAAAGTCAAATAACAGCTAATCTTATAATCTTTTCAAGTCAGAATGATGTTACCTTTCAATGACCACCCTCAGATTTTGATGCACACACTTTAGGCAGAAGACAAGGCCTGGTTAGCATTTAGCCCAACCTCTGATCATAAATGGCAAAGAGGATCCAATCTGCTTGCTGCCACTGACTGAAGTGACTGCTTGTGGAGCACTGTTGGGAAGGATTCTGAGGCTACAAACGGGCTCAGTGGGAAAGAACACCGTGATCAATTAGCAAGGGCTTGGCAGCACCCAGGGCCATACATGTATTTACCAATCCCATTCGAAAATGGAGCCACCTTAGAGTCAACATCAAGTGTATATTGATCAAGTGATAAACTGGCCTGGTGTGCAGAGTTCTGGGTACTCATCTATGGTTGACCTCCTGTGATTTCAGACAATAACTCTTGCTCTACTTCCTCCTGCAGGAAAACATTCTGCTGACAGTAGTCCCTCTCAGGGGTGCTTGAAGATGAATGGGTTACTTTAAAAGTACATAGGGCTCTTCAAAGGAAAAGCACTCCATAAATCCCAGACAATAGTACAGTTATTGTCTGGATTTCCAACCTAAAGAAACAAGGTCACCGGATTTCTTTGACTGGATTTCAATCTCTGTGATGTATAAATAAATTGCTATCATACAAGGCTAAGACAAATTGCCCAATAAGAATACTTTCTTTATAGGCTTAATCTATAATCGAAGAGTTTGACATGCTCTGGTGAAATCGCTGGCACACCGATAAAGAGAACACAGTCCTGTGGGTGTGCCCTTCTCACAGACAGGAGACGGCCTCTCACCTTCATGCTGGAAGGCTGGAGCAGCTGCAGCACCACCCACAGCTCCCTGAACCATCGTCCCACTGGTCCTGTGTTCTCAGCCACCTGAACTAGCCCTGCACCAAAAAAATAATCCCACAGTTCAGCCTTAGCTTTAATGGAGCTGTGGAGCCAAGGCTGATGTCTGGAATCCTGTCGACATCGCCAGTTGTAACACTCTTAATCCTGTTTGTGATGCCAATTGTAAAGCTAGGCAACCACACCAGTTGGGCTCCTTTACCTGCTGCTAATCCTGCACTGACTGGGCTGATTGTCAAGCTAAGGCTGGGTCACCAGACCCCTTCACGCAGGTATATGAGCAGGTAACCAGGCAAAAGCTCCCTGGAGCCATAGGTTGGAAAGCATGGCCACGCAGGGAAGATGCCCAGGGCAGATGCCCAAGGCAGATGCCCACCCACCTGCTTCACTAAAACTCCAATCTCTCTCTCTCTCCGCCCCCCCCCCCCCCCCGCTCTGAAGAACACAAGAATAGCAACAAAGCTAAAAACATACATTGGCACACATGTGCACTAACTCCACACACACGCACACACACAATTTGCTTACAAAGGATGTGCTAAAACCACATACAACTGGACCCAAGGTGAGGGCCCTGTCCAAACTATTCTATTTTCCCAAAACCAAACTATTCTATTTTCCCAATAATCCACCCCTTCTCAGGGTTCTCACCATACAACCTACACATTCAGAACCTTCTGCGATGTTCCCTTAGCGAGGATAGACGACCCTTACATTTACATATAACACATTCCATCCCAGTCCCAAAAGTCTTTAGCTTGTTGCAGCACCAACTCAAAAGTCCTAAGTCTCCTCTGAGACCAAAGGCAAAAGTCCTTCCAGCTGTGAACCTGTAAAGAATCAAAAATAAGTTTATCTACTTCCAAGATATGGTAGGACAGACATTGGGTGCACATTCCCACTCCAGAAGGGAGGAATAGAAAGGAAAAACAGACCCCAAACAAATCCAAAACCCAAACAGGGCAAACATTAAGCACACTGGGGCACCTGGACCCCTAAAGTGTTGGGCAACTTTGCTCCTACAGCTCTGCCAGGTGCAGACGATTGAGCTGCCTGGTGCCTGTGGCTTTTCCAGGCCAGCGCTGCACACTGCCAGCAGCCCCATGGTTCTGGGTTCCTGGCGGCAGTCCCGCCATCCTGGCTCCACTAGACATTTCCCCAGTGGAGGTTCTCTGTGGGGGCTCTGACCCCACTTTTCTGCTCCACATTGCTCCGTAGATGACCTCTGCAGCAGCTCCACCCCTGCAGCAGGTTTCTGCCTGAGTCCCCTGGCTTTTTCATACATCTTCCGAAATCGAGGTGGAGGCTGCCACACCTCCACTGCTCTCACATACTAGCTGGCCTGCAGACAATACAACATGAATGCCATCAAGGTTTTTGGCTTTTTTCTTTCAGAGGTGCTGAAGCAGGATTGCTCCAGCCAGAGCAGCTGGGATGCAGGGAGCAGTTTGCTGAGGGCAATGACACCTCAGTTCTGCCCTCCAGGACAAACTTAGTCCTCCTAGGATGGGAGGGGTGCTCTCCTAAACTTCTCAAGTGCCCTCAGGGCCTGTGATGGGTAGGGCACCTATCCAGTCTTCTCAAATGCCTTTAGGGCTTTTTTCCCCCCATTGTCCTGGTTATTAGCATCTGGCTGCCTTACCACCAAGATAATGTCTTTAGCAGTTTATCTGCTTCACCCTTGCATTTTTCTCCTGCTCTCTGATTTTCTACCTCATGGCCAGGCTGCAAATTTTCCAAATCTTTACACTCTGCTTCCCTTTTACATTCTGGCTTTTGAATTACTTCAATCAGCTCAGCTTACACTGGCTACTCACTCAGTCTCAGGCAGTTTTGCAGCATTCACCCACACAGCTCAGTTCAAACAGCTGCATTTTCCCAGTCCATCAAGGAGTGGCTGCCCTGCTCCTGTGCATATCTGCAGCTACTCTGTAACTGCTGCCACTGAGACAGGTGTGTAGTAATGGAGACTAACTTTTCCGCCTTTTCACCAGGTGAAAACATACTTGAAATTCTGCAGGGGCACCCGTCCTCGGGTTCATCTGCCCATCTGCATGTGGCATTCTTTTCTCAGGTTTTATGGCACCCAGTCAGCCATCAGGTTTAAGTCGCACCCTCCGAGCCTTTTACATTCAGACAAATGCAACATGCATTTATTACATAGTCTCTAGAGCACATTACACCATCTACCCCTAGGTCTCATAGCTGCAGCAGCCAGGGGCTCTCCCTGTTTCTGCCACTTTACTGTCTCAATTTCTCATGCACAACAGGTCAAGCCTGGAGACGCACAGTTTCCCCAATTCACCACTGGGTTAGTCATCTTCCCTGGTGTGAGAGGCAGGAGTGGCCAATCGCTGCACGTCATCCTCCGGGACATTTATCCATGCTTCCAACAACTCTGCTTTCTGCCACAAATCTTGATCACTTTGCAGCATAGTGAGAAATAGCCAGGCTCCAGTCAGCAGAAAAGTGGTGACTGGGTACCACATGCTCAAGGACAGCCACATTTCCTCCCCTACCCAAGGGGTTTTGCATTATAGTACCTGGTCTATGCTGCCTTGCAGTACACTGCGCAGCAACCAGATCCCGGTCAACGGGAAGGTGGCCATAGGGCAGAGCATATTCACAAGTAGCCACATTTCCTCCTTCTTCCAAGGATTTTCGGCTCCTGTACCTGCTCAGAATCCTGTCACAGACTACACCAATGTGGTGCTGTTAATCCTGCCAACTACACCAATTGTGCCACAATGGCAAATGTCTTTAATCCTGTTGACATTGCCAATTGTAGCACTCTTAATCCTGTTCGTGATGCCAATTGTAAAGCTAGGCAACCACTCCAATTGTTGGGCTCTTTTACCTGCCAGTAATCCTGCACTGACTAGGCCAATTGTTGAACTAAGGCTGGGTCACAAGACCCCTTCACGCAGGTCTATGAGCTAGGTAACTGGCCAAAAGGTCCTTGGAGCTATAGGTTGGAAAGCACGGTCATGCAGAGCAGACATCCGAGGCAGATGCCCACCCGCCTGCTTCACTAAAACTCCTCTCTCTCTCTCTCCCCCTCTCTGAAGAACACAAGAATAGCAACAAGACTAAAAAGCACTAACTCCACACACACACACACACACACACACACACACACACACACACACACACACACACACACACAATTTGCTTACAAAGTATGTGCTAAAACCACATCCAACTGGCCCCAAGGTGAGGGCCCTGACCAAACTATTCTACTTTCCCCGCACCAAACTATTCTATTTTCCCAACAGCAGCAGACAGATGGACTTCTGTAGCTGGGTCCCTGAACAAGAAGCAAATACCTGCAATGGCCCTAAAACATGTATTATATATGAGGGTACTTCAAAAAGTTCTTGGAAAAATAGAATTAAAAGATAATGTGAATATTTCCATGAACTTTTTGAAGTACTTTTGTATATTTTTTCAAAAGACAAAATCACATTTTTTTTACTTTTTATTTTTTATTATATATTTTTTTAATGTTTAAAAAATTTATTGAAACATAGTTGATTGTATATATCTGTGGGGTACAGAGCTGAAGATCAATACCTGTGTGCAATGTGCGGTGCTTGCATCAAGATAATTAGTATATTCAACATTATACAATGTACTTGATTTTGGTTGCCCTTTACCAATCCCTCCCTTACCTTTTTCTCCCCTCCCCCTTTCCCATCTCTGGTAACCTCAGTTCTGTTCTCTCCTTTTTAAAGTTCATATAATATAGTGATTGCTGTATCTTTCTGTTTTTATTTATTTGTTTATTTTTTTAGCTCCCACTTATGAGTGAAGACATACACTGTTTCTGTTTCTGTGCCTGGCTTATTTCATTTAACATAATTCTCTCTAAGTTCATCCATGTTGCTGTGAATGGCAGTATTTCATTCTTTTTTATGGCTGAGTAGTTTCCATAGTGTATATATACCACATTTTCCTTATTCAGTCATCCAAAGATAGACATTTAGGTTGCTTCCAACTCTTTGCTATTGTAAATAGAGTTGCAATAAACACGGGAGTACAGGTATCCCTTCAACACAATGATTTCCATTCCATTGGGTATACACCCAGCAGTGGGTGAGCAAATGGATCAACTTTTGCACCTTCCAGTGGGACCACAAACCAAAGACAGCCAGGGCACCAAGAGTTTTACTAACATGAATAAAAAACGTCGGGACTGAGTACACCAGAGCATGTGGAGGTGAGAGGTCACCTCTGCCTACACATTCTGTTGGTCAACAGCAGGAGTTCCTCCAACCACTCCTGTCCAGTCTAAAGCCTGAAGCTTCAGAAAGGAGAAGGGCAACCTCTGTAAGTGGTCAGAAGCTCTCTTGCCCTCTAGGGTAAGAGCGTGGGCAGGGAAACAGACATCATGATCCTCAGAGAGATCAGGAAAGGTTTCTCTCTAAAGCAGGGATCCCGTTTGGCCGCTTTAGGAATCAGGACAATGGGCCGGGAAGACAGCCCTGGATTTGGTATTGCACAGGGGAGGCTCCTGCTAAATGGTGGTTTAAATAGACTGAAATAGGACTTAAGCCTTTGCTGAGCACTTCAGCACAAGTAGCTCCAAAAAGTGAAACAACTGTTGAGTAAAAACCTTCTAATAACAGCCCGGAGTCAGTTGATCTACTCAGACTTCAGACAACAGCCATGGCTCTGTTAGCACCATTCTTTCTCATTCTGCAGAGCACTCCTCAACTTTGTTTTCAGTCCAGAACTGAAGCCCTTTCTAGTTGCTTCAGCATTTAGATTTAAAAAAGAAGAAAGTCTTGTTTTAAGTTGTTTCACATTTGATTTTTTTGGTCTTGTATTTACCAGTTTATGATAAAGGCTACAATTCAGGAATAGCCGGATGGGAGCGATGCACAAGGCCTGGGGAGGGGCACAGAGCCCACTGCCCTGTCTGGACACTCTCCCAGCACCTCCATGTGTTCATCAACTCAAAGCTCCTGGGTGTGAAAAAATATTTCCCAGTGATTTTCCAAAGGGCTTTCACTAGTCACACGACCGCACGCGGACATGGTGCTTTATGGTCCACAGCACGCTTTCCCATGGCCATCTCACACTTGGAAAGAGCAGGCCCTTCTTCCCTCATCTCCATGTTACAAATGCACGATCTGCCCCTGTGAGAGTTGATGGCCAAGCCCAGCTGGCTTGGACGTATTTTGCCCTAAAGATTCATTTTTAGGACCTCAACCCTCTTGCTGTCCCCTGAGAAAATCCTGGGATGGCTTTGCCAAAAAGTCCCACACCAGCATTTGTTTATACCTATCTCCAGGAGCCACAGCCTAAAAAGGAAGAGCTATGTTCATGATCAATTTCCCTTTTAAAACTTGACTAAGTCTGATAGCAAACTCATTATAATAACATCAAATTGATTGGCAAAATATATGACTGTAATTGTTTTCTGAAGAAGGTTCGAAAGGAAGCACTAGTCAGCAGAACTTCTTGAAGCATCTGAGTTGTAGATCAGTTGGGCCAGCTCTCAACCAAACTGCCAGGCATCAATGCCCTTTCCAATCTTCTACCATCTTTTCAATGGCCCCTCCTGTCCATTGGGGCCTCCACAGAGGTGTTCCTATATTTCATCAAAACCTGAAAAAGAAGTGAAATGATCGGCCTCCTGGTGTGATTATGTTGCTCACTTTCTTAACAATTCCAAGAATATTTTATATTTTCAGCTTATTTCTGATATTGAATGAAAGGAAGTCTTTTCAGTTGCTAATAAAATGTTAGGTATTGGAAGCAGTTGGACTATTTGGAGGGGTCAGGAGAAGGAGCAAAGGAGCTTCCCAGGAAGCCACACGGTGTTCCTTGTCTGAGATATGGATCTCAGTGCACACATTCTGACGCTGACCCAAAGTCGAACAGGTGGCCAGTTTTGAATGATATCCAAAAAGAGCAGTGCAAAGTCGTGCCAGTTATTAAGATTACTGACTTTAGTTTTTCCTGTTCTTCAAATTTTGCCTCTGTCCGATCTTCTCTTCAGGAATTCTAGATATGTAAATGCACATGTATATGTGTGTGGAGTCTTGTGCATGTGTATGTGCCTGTGTGTATATATGTGCATGGAGATATGGAATTTGCAATGTATAAAATAAAACTTAAGCCAAATTATTGCTGGGAGTAATAATTACTTACAGGTGAAGAGCCTGAGAGGCAAGGAAGGAGAAGTGGCATATTCGAGATTCGAGGACAAGTCCCTGTGAACTCAGAGGCAGGTCGCTAGTCCACAGCGCCCATGGCTCTTCTGTGCCACACCCTCTCCTGGCCCCTGCCCTTTAAGCTCAGTGTTTCTCAGAGTCTCACCAACATCCCTTAGTCTTTCTCACATGGGTCACAACTGGAGTAGATCATTATTCCATTTGCTGATTATTATAAGATTAGAAAATTATTAGTTTACTAAATTAGCTTACTCGTCAGCAGTCCCTAAGGAAGCAGCACCAAGGAATGCGTTCAGATCTTTTGAGCACTTGCTCAGGCCTCTTTTCTACCCAATACTTCAAACCAGGCCCAGTGTGATGGCTTTTTTGATATGTCCACTTCGTTGGGCTACAGTCCCCCGTTATTCAATCAAACAGTCATCTAGGAGTTGCTGTGAAAGTATTTTGTAGATGTGATTGAATTCTTTGATAAGTTGACTTTGAGTAGGGGAGATTATTCTGAATGATATGGATGGGCCTGATCAATCAATTGAAAGACTTTCAAAGCAGGGCTGATTTCCTCAAAAAGAGAAGAAACCCTTCCTGTGTGTAGTATATTGCAGCTTCAGCCTCTGCCTGTGAGTTCCAGCCTGCCTGTGACCTTCCAGTCCTGACGACCCGCCCTATAAATTTCAGATTTGTTTAGCCAGTCCCAATTACATTGGCCAACTCTTTGTAATAAATAAATGGATGGACAGGTAGATGATTGATAGACATACACATGGATATGGATACAGATATAGATATATAGATACACAGATGTACAGATAGATAAATATGTAGAAACAGATCTGCAACTGTTATGCTTCTCTGGTTGAACTCTGACTAATCCAGATTTTGGTACCAGGAGTGAGGTTTGAACCCATGCAGACATGGTTAAATGCTGACTGATATACCCAGGTTTCCCTAAATTCCACAACTGCAAAACTTGACACAATTCATCAAGTGAGAAAAAAGGATAAGAGAATAGCCTCATTGTCATTCTCCCCTGGGCTTTCAAGCAAGGTTAGGAATGATATATGTAAAGGCTAAGTGATATTGTAAAGAACGAGCAATTACAAATCCAATAGCTATTTTTTCCCCATGCCTTCGAATCCTAAAAACATAGAGTGCCCTAACCCCAGGGGGGAAAAATGTCTACCTTCATTAAAACACCAGTGGATTCCATAATAATAAGTTAAATCCTAATAAGTTGGGTCACTCCTCAATTGAGGGAAGAGATGTTGGTCACAATCTTGAAGTCTCTAGCATCTTACAAATAAGGAGATCTGATAACTGAGTTTCCCCGCCTCTTACAGATGTCTTTACCACTATAACTGCATCTCTAAAGCCCTCCTGCTATGAACTGTCAGGGCAAGGGTTTAGTTTATGTATTTGTGGACATTCCCTCTGCATTCCTATAAATATGACCATATTCATTGTCCTGGCAATCATTCATTTAGCAGCTTTTTATTAATACTTACTATATCCAGACACTTCTCTGGGTGCTGAAGATAAGTTATTGTCAAGAGCTTTCTTTGTGCTTGGAAAAACAAAAAAATACACACTTTAATAAATGAATAAATAAATACATAATTTCAGAATCTATTAAGGATTATGAAGTTGGGTCACGGTGTAGAAGCAATGATCAGAGGCTCTCAGGCCTCTCTGAGAGCTGAGACTTGGAGGACAAGGTGACTGTACTCCACTACAGAGCCGGAGAGTGGAAGATTGAAAAAAATACCCTCAAATTCTTCCCCTCTCTCAAGGGGTAGCGTCTACTTCTCCACCCTGCTTTTGCTATACAGCAGAGGTGCAGGAAGCGCTTGCACACGGGGTCTTGCTCTCTGGCTGCTCTTGAGAACCCCAGGACTGTGGCATGTGAAGACACCTGGGCCAGTCTGCTGGGTGACAACAGACACCTGACCAGTTGCCCTGTCCCAGTCAACAGTCTGACAACCTACAGAATCACCAGCTGATACATGCCTGAGCCCAACTAACATCTGCTGAGCCCACCAGACCCGAAGGAGCACCCAGCCAACCCCAGAACTGTGAGCTAAGTAAGTGTTTGTTTGAAACCACTAAGTCGTGTGGTGGTTTGTTAGATAGTAAATGCTCACTGATACATGAGGAAACTGTGCTCACATATTATATCTGAGATGAGGTCTAGGGGACTTTATAAAGCCCACTGTCTCTCTCAACATTCAGCCTTATCCACACTTCCATGGACGTTCCATGTTATTCCTGACTTACCTTTAGGAAACAATCCTCTATGGGTGGCTGGAGTTTCTGCATGTCTTACAAGCAGAGACACTAACTGTCCTTTTCCAGAGTGTCTTTTACAGAATTTTTGTTTAGTGAACAGCCTTGGAAGCCAGAGATAGTGTCACCCTCTGGAGCACAGGGCAGGTATGCCCTGACCAGTGTAAAAGATTCAGGTTCCATAAGCTCAGGGGTCCTCTCCTATAACACAACCCACAGCCTGTGCAGGAGACACCTGGCCATGTTTATGTCACCCCAGCACACAAAATTGCGGATATTCTGGCCACTGCTCATGCTATGAGTAATAAAGTCTTTTGTTTCTCATCCAGGAGTCTCCAGTCTTGTGCCAGCATTCTTGAAACTGTGGCAGGCAAATCTGTTAACTCACAAGTGGTAAAATCTCAGACTTCCCAAAATTCTTCACACCAATTAATCAAAACTCCCGGATATAAACTATCGGCCAAACTCAGGTAGGGAATGTTGCTAAGTGTCTGTAAAGGTCCATTTCTCTGCAAATTACCATGGAAAAGCACATTATGTGCCTGTTCCCAGAAACTCCAGGGCAGGGGCATCTGTACACATCCTTTTTTTTCCTTTAAAGGACACAGGATAAAGGTGTGAGGCCAAAACCATTTTTAAGATCCTTAAAGAAAAAGAAATGGCAAGCTAGATACAGATTCACTGAGAACACAGAGGTTTAACAGCAAAAGAAAAATAGAGCTGGTCCTTCTGCTTCCTGCTCTTGCCCCAGCATTCCTCATTGAGCAGTCTCACGCACGGACTCCATCACGGGGCACACAGACTCAGAACTCAGCAAAACCAGAAAACCTCTTATTCTTTATTGTAGTAGTTCAGGAAAAACAATCATGCTACTTGTTCCATTGACTGCATACATGAAACTTTCCAGGCATCCTAGCATTTTAACACAATTCAAAGTCTATTACTCAGGGAAAAAGAGACTTACCCATTTGTTCCTAACCCCAGCATCTTCAATTCTGCCATTTTCACCTGGCAGTTGTGTCCACGTTTAGTTCCTTCATGGGTTTGTCAGATAAGCCATTGTGCTTAGACTAGAACACGGGGAAGAGAGAAATGACACCAGAAAGACGCGGAGGCTCTCTCAGGACAACAGTTAGATGCCTGCTGCGATGTCATACAGATGAGCCTTTACTTAACAGGAGCACCTTAGCTGAGCCCTAGTGGGGCTTCCAGAAAATGTCCTTGTCTTCTGCCTTTAAGTAATTGTGTGGGGGCCAATATCTTTTACCCACGAGGATCAGAATCTGCAGAACACGACTCATCTACATGCTATGTGAGCCATAAGGTACTAGTTGCTCCAGGTATACAGGGAACGGTAGTTTTCAACCCTGATTGCTCAATAAAACACCAAGGAAGCTTTTCGAAAAATGCTGATTTCTGGTGGCCCCACCCCAAGCCCATTAAATTAGAATTTCAGGGAAGGGCAGTAGAGTAGACTCTGCAATCTAAAAAACTACTCAGATCGCAATGTGCAGTCAGGAGGGACAAACTTGTTAGAGCAAAACATTAAAGTACAGCTCTGGACATATAAATAACAAATCAAATGGCCTTCCCCTAAAATCCGTTTCATTCATGGGGGCGGGGGGAGTGGGATTAAAGTGAGATTTGGGCAATATATATATATATATTATCCTGAATTGGAGATATATAAAAATATATATTGGAGATATATATTTATATACATATATATAAATTGGAGATATGTATTTATATAAATATAAATTGGATATATATAAATACATATTATATATAAATAATACATATTATATATTTATATATATGTATAAATTGGATATATATAAATATATATATATCCTGAATTGGAGATCAGAGCTCTTTTTCATTGATTCATTCCTTCAATAAATATTTGTTGATGACCTGATAAGTGTCAGGCACTACCCTCAAGAAGTCACAGTCCAGAGGGCAAAACAGATAAGAGAAGCAGCAATTTTAATGCATGGAGGGGAGAGCAGAAGGCTATGGGAGCACAGGGGAGGGGCACGCGCCCCTCATGTCCTCTGCTGCCACCTCAGTCCTTGGCCTCTCCCCCTCAGCTCTGTACCTCCAATCACGTGTGACTGTGAGGTGTGGATTCTAATGGGGACTTCATCATTCTCAAACGTTTATTGAAGCCAGCTGGTAGTTTTAATAAATCTTATGAGCCCCTGAGTAGCTCTTTCCTCTCTGATTTAAAACAGAAATTTCCAGAAAGAACAGGAAAAAACAACTGACATTCCTAAACCCCAAGGTTACATGGAAATTAGGAAGTGACACATTCTGAGGGGGTTTCAAGCTAGAGAACAGGCTGATGAAACAGGCCCCTGGTATAATCCACATGGAGGACGTGCCATAGCAGAACCTTCTGTGGAAGATATCTGACCAGAACAGAGCTGCCAAGGAGCATATGCAAAACTGGAGCTGGAGAAAAGGACACCATGCTCAGACCGCGACACTACAAAGTATGGGGATGGATGACTTGCTCTTGGGAGATGAGTAGTAACTGTCTAAGCCTCATTATCAGGGAGTATAACTTGCCTCTTTTTTCGTGTGTTATCAAGCATCCTCCACAAAGTGAGCAATACAGACAGATCTCTTTCCTGGGAATGCAGAATCCTGAAGTGCACTTTTTTTGATTTTCTGGAATAAACACTGTTCTTGTGTGCCCTTCATCCTATGCTGTGACTAAAAGAGGAAAACTGGATTTGAGCATGAGCTCTATGAGTAGGTAGCTAACGAGGTTGAGGAAGCCATAGATATTCACTTCCCTGGATACTCACTTCCCTGGTTTGTAAATGGGGTCAATGATCACAGGGTCGTTGCAGAGACTGAATTTAATGATACACGTAAAGCTTTTTTTTTTTTTAGTTCAGTGTCTGGCACATAGCAGGAATTCAAAACGAGAAGCTATCAGTATCTCCACAATCCAAACCTACACTTAGAATGTGACAACTTTGGATTCCTGACTTCTTGCAGCAGAGCCCTGTTTCTCCTTATTTAATAAATAAAAAAGAAAAAAATCCTGCATTTAATAAACAGTATCTTCCAAATCAGTACTGCGCAGATATGGAACTGTACCGGGAGGCTGACATAGCAAAGCCCAGCTCTCTCACACATTGCCAAATTGCAAAATGTCTGTAATATCCTGTTGCCTCTTCAACATTATCACTTTCAGGCCAAGTTTTCAAAAAACTCTGGAGGACAAACAGAGAAAAATACGACTTCCTCACAAGCTCGACAATATTCTTTTATTTCAAAATCCTTTTCCAGAGTCAGGTCCAGCAACGTAAACCGAAGGGCATTTGCAGGGTGGGGGGTGGGAGGAGGCGAGATGATGAAGCTGATGACTCTTTAAGAAGCATCAGAGACAAGGAAATGCGGGCATCCTGCCTGAGGGTACATCACAGCTGCGGTGTTCCAGGCTTAGGGAAAAGCCAAGGAGAGCTGGCCTCAAACTGTGGGACTTTTAAATGGCACATGTTCAAATCAAGGGCCAGCGCCACTTCTTCAAATCTTCCAAGTGGCTCTTGCTGGTGCAAAGGACAAATTCAGGCCATTTACTGAGAGCAGCTCCAACAGGGACTTCCAACGGTTCCCTGTGTTGCCAGAAATCAAGCTCTCATGTCCTCGGCTCCCAAGATAACGGAATTATTTTAACCTGTTAGCAGGTGTGGTGTGGAAGCAAAATCAGACTTGGGAAACACCTTCTCCTCATCTTTAATTTTAACCTTTTCTTCTTTTGGCACTGACTAGGGAATGGATAAATTTAGACATTACTTTTCTTCCTGACTTATCATAGACAGTTGGGCACACATCAAGCTAATGCTACATTTACTTGTAAAAACAGGAGGCTACTTCAGAAATGTATATGTCATTTCAAAATAACATGTAGATGAGCAAGTGTCTACTTTTTGGGGGGAATTCTTGATTCCCCCAAAAGTGAAAACAAAAGGGAAAATATTATAGAGAGATATTGAAGAACCAAGAAAAATAAAATAAAAAATCTTCAAGTCTATCATAAGCAAGACCATTGTAAACGATCAATTAATTTTAAAAAATCAAGTCTACAGGTCATAAAAAGATTTATGCTATCAAAAACATCTTATTTTAATTTAAAACATAGAAATGCACATCTATTCACCAAGACCTTTCCACTGGGTACAGATCCATTAACTCAAGCTTCTTGTGTCTTTCTTGCAAAAGCCATACTCAAGCTGCATCATTCTGGTCCAGACTGCTGGCTCTTCACCTAGAAGCATTCTCTCTCTCACTCTATAATAAAAGGGTTACAGCCCAGCACGTTTCTGTTCCCACACTTTACATTTCCCAGTCTCCCTTCCATTTAGTTAAGTACCCATGTGACTGAGTTTTTGTCAACAGAATGTTTGAAAAAGTGATGTGTGCCACTTCTGGACTGATGCCTTAAGATGAGGATCACGGCTCCTCCATGCTTTCTTTCCTCTTCCTGAGTCCAGAGAACATGTTCGGAACCATTTAGACAACAATAAGGCCCCTATAGGTCCGCTGATCAAAATTATTAAAAATAATAATTTTTTAAAAACCTGGATCTCTAAATGATTACAGAGAACAGACTTCCCTCTGACCCAGAATACTCACTTCAGACTCCTACATAGAAAAAGAAAAGAAAAGTAAATAAAATTTGGTCTTCTTTAAGCCATCAAATTATTGTTAGGTCTTTGTTCAGCAGCGTCAGTCTTACTCTCATTATCCAATCCATCTATGATATCCAGTTTCAATTTGATAATGTGGACTAAAAACTTAAAAGACATGTAGGAAATGATCTGAGGGTAGAATACTTCTATATTTTTATAATTTTCCCTCGGTTTTTTGCAGATGTCTCACCCACGTCTTACTTGACATTTTTTAAGGTACATGTTTTTATCAAATCTCTAAACACATTCTATTTGATTCTTATAGCAATAGTTTTATTTGCACACTCATAAGTCATCTTTTAAAAGTAGTATTTAATTAAAGTATGTTCTTACAAAACAATACAGCTGGCATAAACATACTGGGAACACACTGACCCTTAGGGCATCAGTTAGCCATGGCTTCACCATGAACCACCCTCAAAACTCAGTGATTGAAAGCACCTACCCTGTTTAAACTCACAGCTGCATTCAGGAATTCAGGCTGGCTCCCTGAGCTCCTTCACTTGTCGGCTGCAAGTCAGCTGGACAGCTCTGCTGCTGGGGTTGGGATGCCGGCTGAGGTTAAGGCAGCAACAGGGCCAGCAGCCAGCAGGCCACCTGGGCTTTTTCAGGCCACCTGGGCCACAGTGTCACTTGTGTCACATTCTATGATTCAAAGCAAGTCACAAGGCCAGCCAAGATTCAAGGGAGGAGTTAGTTGTGAACGGTTTTCAAAAACAGTCTCCCTTAGCTGGTCAACATACAACTCAAGGGGTGGAGCAGAAATGAATGAGCATACTGCAGGATCACCTACTATCTGAGAGTGTGCCCACAGGTGCCAGCACATCAGTCGGGACGATTTCCAGAGGGAATGGAGGCCATCCGTTATTCTAGGAAAATAGGGAAGTAGAAGCCATTAAAGAGAGCTCCTGTTATTCCCAAGACTTGAGACACTTTTAGAGCAAGATGAATGGCTTTGACCTTCCAAGTTATAAACATCTTGGGTAAGAATGATGTGGCAGAGACAGTTAGCTGGTGCCCACTAGTGCTCTCGCCCCTCCTTCCCTCCTTGCAGTTATGTTGGGGCCATGCGGCTAGGTCAGACTTATCGACCATGTTACTTCTGGGCTGAAGCAGCTCCTCAACCCCTTTTTGACGTTTTAGCAGTGACCTTGAAATCCTCATGTACCAGATGTTATAGCTACAAGATTAAGAAGGGCCACCCAACCTGGATCAAACTGTATATTAGTAAGAAAATTTTGCTGTATTGAGCCCCTAAGATTTCAAGATTTATCTTCTACCTGAGCCTATGCAAATCTATCCTGACATTCAAATGGTAATGCTCAGCTGAAAATGCACAAGGACTCTAGGGAGGCCAGAGTGATCTGTGAAGTGCATCCATGCTCAAGAATCAGACTTCAATGATTCTTTAACTCTGTTCTAAAAACAGATTCCAAGGAAGGTAGAATCACTACAGTGTCAGATTAGTTATATTGCTAAAAAAGGAACTTGCTTTTAAAAAGGAGCGGGGGGGAGAGCTCTTTGACAAGATCCATATATTCCAAGCCCCAGGAAAACAACTTGAAAGATTATTCTCTGTATGCCAAGGCACTGGGGGTGGGAGGGGTGTCAAGTCACGTGGCAGAAAGAAAGGGCAGAGTATGTTCATTTTGATTTTCCTCGAAATGAATCCCACTACTGAGGATGGGCACTGACTCGATTTATAGACCATCTGCCATTTTCCCAAATAGAGGAATGGGAAGGGGGGCTGCTTTCAGATCAATAGACTGGCAGTAGGGAAAACTCCAGATGCATCACAGACGCTCTAATCAGGAGCCTGACCTCACCCGACCCCACCTCCTGAAAGGTATGCTACCCTCAGAGCCAGAGCTCCCCAGTTGCAATGGGAGAGACCGTGGTCAAAGCCTAAACAGGAAAGCTCCAGGCACAGTGTTGTGAGGAGAGCTGTTGGAGACACCCGGCCCCAGCCAGGCAGACAGGTCATTTGGGTGTAAGTGGAGTCTGCTACCTGGGCGCCCTTTTGTGTCACCGCAGGTGGAGAGGATGAGTGTCAGCCTCATTACCACAATAATTAGACCTGGAAAAAGTGACAGATAAATGTGTCTGTCCATGTTGTGTCATAATGACACAGCAATTACAAGTATTCTCAGATACTGAAATTAAACACACATTTAGAAAGTTTTATAAGTCTTCAGGGATTTGAGCATTTCCCTTTGACATTACATCACTGCGGATGACATCTAATTCTGTAATACTCAGCCAGCCTGGTAAATGTGGCAAAAATTGTGAAAAGATCAGTTATGATGTACTTGGGCTAACAGAGCTCTGCAATTAAAGAAAGAAAAATCGTTGAGGAGGCTTGGGTTGGTGCAGAGGAGGATTAAGCAAAGAAGATAACAACTCAAGAGGTGATGCCAATGATCCAGTTCTCATATGTTTAGAGTCAGCAACATGCATTCCTTTTCAATGAGACTTCATGATTGGCTCTAGGACCACCTAACATCACAGGTTATGTCTGCATTCTCCTGACATTATGAGAAATGCCAGTGTTCCTTCTCCCAGGGATATTAACTGAAATATCTAACAATGGTCCAGAGCAGACAGTGGTCAGTGAAGCACCAACAAAGACCAATAAATAAGGTGCCAGCACGGATCAATCCAATCCCTACCTTCTCCCACACATTTGGACACAGGTGGCCCTTCTACTGCCTCACCCGGTGCAAGCACACTCACTTTTTTAAAAAGTCGTTTCACCCTGTTAAAAAAGAAAATATCAAAAACATCTTCCAAATTGAGAGGAAATGACGTCTGATAAGTTTCTGGACCTCCTGCATGCCCCCCGGCATATTCAGCTCTTTGGGTTACCTGGGCTGGTGATTAAGGCAATAATAAGGGTCTGGAGGGCATCAAGGATGCTGGAAAGCTAAAGCACACAGTGTCAGATCCAGTGTCCAGACTTCTCCTGGCCCTCACAGTCTAGTCTCAATGCCACTTCTGCAAAGTCTTCTCAGAAGACTTTACCCAGAAGAACCTCCCAGAGCAACTTGTCTGTGGCTTTCTTGTGGCACTGCTCATGTTCTCCCTTTTGGACATTCTTCCCCCTCCTATCAGACTTCAAACTCCAGGAAGCCAGGTCTATACACATTTCATCTTCAGATCCTCCAAGCCGAGAATTGGGCCATACACCTTACCAAATAAGCGAGCACAGGTGGGAACACGAGTCCCACCTGGGAGAGAGGAAGGAGAGGGGGATCTGAGTCAGAAGGGATGCTGGGGGTGGAGGGAGGGGGGAGGAGACTCAAGTTCAGGGGTCAAGAATAGACGTGAACAGACTTGGTAATGTCCGGGCACTGGTGGAAGAGGTTGCAACCCTGTCCCTGGGAGAGTGGCTCCTCCTTTCCCCTTCTGGGAAACCTGACAGCATCTCTTCCACATTTTCCTTCCTCCCCTCCCCTCCCCTCCCCATTTACTTTCTTCTCTTCTGCATCCCTTTTCTACTGCAGGGTACCATTATATACTACAGGTATCTTATAGGATATAAAATTAAATCAATAAATTAGCACTGAATGCCTATTATGCAAAGCACTATTACAGAAATAAAAGCCAAAGTACTTACAGGTTTTACTAATGGAATGCAAAATGAAACAGGGAAATTTTTCAACCTGGGAGACTGCCAGTCTACATAACACTCAGTGATGATTAGTCATCACTTAATGAACACTTTCCTGTAAAAGCACACTTGTCTGTGAGTCAAAGCAGTCAGATACAAAATGTTGGTAAGAGTTAGGTGAAAATGGTGTACTCATATGCTGCTGGTGGCAGTGTCAATGGAAAAAATATCCAGCAATGTATCTTTTGGCTATAAAAATATTCATACATCTGACCACATAATTCCAATCCTGAGTCTATGTCCTTTGGCAATAAATCAACAGAAGAAAAAAAAAGTGTGAATTATAGCACGATGTTCGGTACCCCAAATGGAAGCAATTCAAATGTCAGCAATAGGGAAATGATTTTATAATTTTATGGTTAGTTTGATTATAATGAATTATGTATCCATTTAAAAATGGGCAATTATGGGATATTTGTGGTTATATAAAATGTTTATAAATAATATTAGATGAGAAAAGCAGACCTTAAAGTTTTATGAGTACTATGAAAATAGCTATGCAAAAATCTGTGTGCATATGGGCAAGAACAAAAAAAATAACACTCAAAGAGAAACCTAGAACTGTTAGGGCAATGGATTTTTTTAAACTTAATTTTATTAAAAATAGGGGTGCTATTTGGCAGCATTCCACGGGAATGGAAGAAGAGAAGTGAGAAGGTAAATAAAGGACAAAAAGGGGAAAAGACTTTAGCCTAGGACAAAAATCACCAGCAAAATAGTTCACATTCTCAGAGCTGCAATTTATCTTTGGCATTGAGTATTTTCAATGAGGATAATGATTAGATAATTTGTAATATGAAAGCATACTAATGAATGTAATCTATTTATTCAGAAAGGGGGTTATTCATGAATTCTTTCCTCTTACCAAATTACATGCATGCTTGACTACATTAGATATTTATGGAGGGGAAAAAAGTAATTTCAACTTAACATAACGAAAATGTGTTTGGAGTTGGGTAATCTGGCTGTGGCCCTGCCTTAAACCAGCCGTGTGGAGCTGAGCAAGTGACTAAGGCCCCCTGGGCCTCAGTTTCCCCATTTGCACAATGAAGGTGACTGAACTGCAACTCTAAGGGCCCCTTCAGCTCTAACAGTTCACGAAACTGGTAAATTTCTTCCTGCCTCCAGGAACTTGACGCAGCACATGGGTGTAGCTCTATGTTGAATTTAGAAATGGTCAGAGACTCCTGAGAAGAGTTGACAGAGAACCTGCCTTTGAGGTCCTGAACTTACAGGGCTAGAGGTTATCACTGCCTAGAGTTATTTATCTATCACAATACACTTACATGGTGTTTATGCCCTATTCAGCACTACTAACAAGTATCAACTCATTTAATCTTCACAACCACCCTAGGCCATAGGAGAAATCATATCCTCATTTTATAGATGAAGAAACTGAGGCACTGAGAGGTTAATAATTTGCTGAAGGTCACTCAGCCAGTAAATGACAGAGTTGGGACTCAATTCCAGGAAGTCCAGCTTCAAAGTTCAAGCTCATAACAGCAATGGGATTTGTTGGGATTCATTTTTCTATTAATCTGACTGTCCTTCCCAACTCTCCAGTCAGGAGCTTACAATTTCATAGGAGTGGAGGAATGATCAAACATAAAATTGCCAAGAACATCCTGTCTTAAGGGTGGTTCAGAATACTCCAACCCTTGGTGTTTGATGAGCCTAATGGATCCTTGAGGATTTACTAGATTTACCACTGCCCTCTATAAATCTAGTACTGGGAATAGAGCCCATGGGATTAGGAATAAGAGGAAAAGGCATATAAACAAAATCAAGTGCCCTCCAGGGTGGGTCATCTCAGGACCCATGCTCAAATCTTGAAATCCTTCCCAGTATTCAAGTCCTGGCCCCACCAAAGTCCCAAGGTTTCTCCTACCATTGCTAGTCCTTGGTGATTATTCCCTCCTCTGAACCCCAAGGAAGGGATTCAGTAAATACTTGCAATAAATATGTACCATGGAACAACAGACTTTAGTAAGACTGAATTCGGTAAAGGGTCTATATACTTCATTTTGCTCAATACAGGAAAAAGAAGCTTTTTTAAAAAAATAACATTTCTGTGTTCTGATTACAACATTAATACATGTTCATTAAGGACATCTTAAATGATACAGAAAATATATCAAAAGAAAAATAAATAGCCATTGTTATGGACTAAATTGTGTCCCCCGCAAAATTCACACATTGAAACCCTACTCCTCAATGTGACTATTTAGAGACAGGGCCTTTAAGCAGGTAATTAAGGTTAAATGAAGTCATTAGGGTGGGGCCCTAATCCAGGACTGGTGTTCTTTTAAAAAGGGGAAGAAAGACCAGACATCTGTCTCCCTCCATGCTCACACACAGGAAAGGCCATGACAGGCCATGGCAAGCAGGCAGCTGTTTTCAAGCCAGGAAGAAAAGCCTCGCCGGAAACCAAACCTGATGACATCTTAATCTTGGACTTCTAGTCTCCAGATCTGTGAGAAAATAAATTAATAGATTTCTATTCTTTAAACCACCCAGTCTGTGGTGTTTGGTTATGGCAACCCAAGCAGAATAAAACACCCACAATCCAACCATTCACTGTTAACTTTTTGGTATATGTCTTCTGATCATTTTTCTATGCATCTCTCTATATTTTTTAAAACAAAATTGGGATCATATTATTTTGTAGCCTGCTTTCTTTCACTTAATATAGTACCAACTTAATAGCTACATGAAATTATCTTTGGTGGGATGATATAAATTTTACATATAAATTTACATATTTATAAATAAATATACAAAAAAACAAAACTGGCAGTGGGTGTTTCTGCTTTCTAAGTATGGGGAGTGCAACATAATTCCCTTCAATGGGGAAAATTATATACTGTGTCATTCCATTTGCAGAGACTGGCTAGAGAACTACAAACTCAAATCTAACACTCCTAAACCCTCTCAATCCTTCTGCATTACCACAGAGCATGAACCCAGAATAGACAAGTCCTTTATGAGTCTTTGGAATTGCAAGTAAAGGACTAAACCAAGTAGAGAGCTAAAGTCATGGAGGGGGAAGGAGGCAGAGCAATATGGTGGGGAGAGAAATGTTCAGGAATCTACAATAACACAAACACAGCCATAACACCCCATCCCCAACCTCTAATAAAGGCTGTTATGCATACAGATACTTCACCAGAATGGTTTGAGGATATTCCAACAAAAGAGGATGAGTGAAGTGTCTGCGCTGGCTTGCAGCCTGAGAGATGACAGATCATCTAGGCAACAAATCAACAGAGAAACACAGGTTTTAAACCACACTTCAGACCTATTGGACTTGGCAAATATCTACAGATCATTTTGTACAACAACCACAGAATATACATTTTTTTCATCAGCACATGGAATATTCTCCAGGATAGACCACAACTTAGGTCACAAATCCAGTCCCAACAAATTTAAAAATATTAAAATCATTTCAAGTATCTTTTAAGACCACAATAGATTAAAACTAGAAACCAATAACAAGTGAAACTCTGGGAACTATACAATCACATGGAACTTAAACAGCATGGTCTTGAGTATGGTCTGAGAAAAAATTAAACAGGAAATCAAAAATTTTCTTGAAACTAATGAAAATAAAGACACATCATACCAAATCCTGTGAGATACCACAAAAGCAGTATTAAGAGAGAAGTTTATTGCAATAAACGCTTACATCAAAAAAATAGAGAGATTTCAAATAAACAACCTAATGCTATACCTCAAAGAACTAGAAAAACAAAACAATCCAATCCCAAAATTAGTAAATGGAAAGAAATAATTAAGATCAGAGCAGAACTAAATGATATAGAGACCCCAAAAATGACACAAAAGATCAATGAAACAAAAAGTTGATTTTTTGAGAAGATAAAATAGACAAGCTATTAGCCAGGCTAACTAAAACAATAAGAGAGAAGACTCAAATAACAAAATTTAGAAATGAAAAAAGAGACATTACAACCAATTCCACAGAAATGCAAAGAATCATTACAGACTATTATAAACACCTGTGTGCTAACAGATTTAAAAACCTGGAGGAAATGGATAAATTTATGGACACATACAAACTACCAAGACTAAAGCAAGAAGGCATACAAAACCTGAACAGGGCAATAGCAAGCAATGAGATTGAAGCAGTAATTATCAGTCTCCCAACAAAGAAAAACCCAGCACTGGATGGCTTTACTGCTGAATTTTAATGAACGTTTAAAGAGAAATTAATACCAATTCTCTTCAAACTATTCCACAAAATTGAAACAGAAGCCATTCTCCCAAAATCATTCTGTGAAGCCAGCATCACCCTGATACCAAAACTAGACCAAGATACAATAAAAAAGAAAAGTATAGGCCAATATCTTTGACAAATATAGGTGCAAAAATCCTTAACAAAATATTATTAAATAGAATACATCAACACATCAAAAAAAAAAATTATACACTATGATCAAGTGGGATTCATCCTAGGGATGCAAGGATGGTTCAACATATTAGTCAATAAATGTGATAAACCACATCAACAAAATCAAGGACAAAATCATATGACTATCTCAATAGATGCAGATGCATTTGACAAAATTCAACATCCCTTCATGATAAAGACTCTCAGCAAATTAAGTACAGAAAGAAAATATTTCAACACACTAAAATCCATATATGACAAAACCACCACCAATATCATCCTGAATGGGGAAAAGATGAAAGCTTTCCTGTTAAGAATAAGAACAAGACAAGGATGCCCACGCTCACAATTCCTATTTAATGTAGTATTGGAAGTACTAGCCAGAGCAATCAGGCAAGAGAAAGAAATAAAGGGTACACCGATTGGAAATATGAAGTCAAATTGTCCCTCTGTACAGATGACATCATTTTATATATAGAAAAGCCTAAAGACTATACTAAAAAGTTCTTGGGGTTGATAAATAATTTCAGTAAAGTTTCAGGATACAAAATCAACATGCAAAAATCAGTAGTGTTTTTACACTTCAACAATGAACTAGCAGAAAAAAAAATCAAGAACGCTAGCACATTTACAATAGTCACCAAAAAATAAAATACCTAGGAGTAAAGTTAACAAAGAAGGTGAAGGATCTCTACAACAAGAAGTACAAATCACTGTTGAAAGAAATTAAAGAGGACTCGAAAACATGAAAAGATATTACATGCTCTTAGATTGTAAAAATTAACACTGTGAAAATGTTCATACTACCCAAAGTGATCTACAAATTCAACTCAATCCCCATCAAAATACAAATGACAATCTTCACAGAAATAGAAAAAACAATCCTAACATTCATATGGAACTACAAAAGACTCCAAATAGCCAAAACAATCCTGAGCAAAAAAAATAAAGATGGAGGCATAACACTAACTGACTTCAAATTATACTACAAAGTTATAATAACCAAAACAGCATGGTACTGGCATGAAAACAGACACTCAGACCAATGGAACATAATAAAGAACCCAGAAATCAACCCACAAACTTACAGCCAACTAGTCTTTGACAATGGCACCAAGAACATGAATTGGGCAAAAGACTGCATATGTAGAAGAATGAAACTAGACCTGTACCTCTCACCATACATCAAAATCAACTCAAAATGGATTAAAGACTTAAATATAAGACTGGGAACTATGAAACTCCTCAAAGAAAACATAGGAAAGCACTTCAGGAAGTGGGACTGGGCAAAGACTATATGAATGTGACCCCAAAGCACAGGCAACAAAAGGAAAAATAAACAAATGGGATTATATCAAACTAAAAAGCTTCTGCACAGCAAAAGGAACAATTAACAGAGTGAAAAGAGAACCTACAGAGTGGAAGAAAATATTTGTAAACTATGCATCTGACAAAGGATTAATATCCAGAATATGCAAGGAATTCAAACAACTTAACAGTAAAAAAACACATAACCCAATTAAAAAATGGGCAAAGGAGCTGAATAGGCATTTCTCAAAGGAAGATATACAAATGGCCAATAGACACATGAAGAAAATGTTTAACATCACTCAGTAACAGGGAAATGCACATCAAAACTACATTGAGATCTCATGTAATTCCATTTAGACTGGTGAATATAAAAATGACAGAGAACGACAAATGCTGGCCAGGGATGTGGAGAAAAGGGAACCCTCCTACACTGTTAGTGGGACTGTAATTTGGTGCAGCCATTACGGAAAATGGTATGGAGATTCCTCAAACAACTACAGATAGAACTGCCATATGATCCAGCAATTGCACTACTGGGTATTTACCCAAAGGAATGGAAATCATCATGTTGAAAGGATACCTGCACTCCCATGTTTATCACAGCTCTATTTACAATAGCAAAGAGTTGGAACCAACCTAAATGTCCATCATCGGGCACTGAATAAGGAAAATGTGGTATATTTACACATTGGAGTACTACTCAGCCATGAAAAAGAATGAAATTCTACCATTTGCAGCAACATGGGTGAACTTGGAGGAAATTAAGCCAGGCACAGAAGGAGAAATACCATATACCTTCACTCATAAGTGGGAGCTAAAAAAATAAACAAATAAAGAAAGAAAGAAAGGTACAACAATCACAATAACATGTTGCATTTTCAAAAAGAGAGAACAGAACTGAGGTTACAGGAGGTGGGAAAAGGGAAGGAGGGAGGTAGATAAGGGAGAAATTGGTAAAGGGCCATGAAAAAATGATTTCATTGCACAATATTGAATACACTAATTATCCTGATTTCAGCATCACATATTGATATTCATCTCTTTACCCCAAAGATATGTACAATCAACTATAATTTAATAAAAAAAGAAAAATATAAATTGCTAAAAATTAACAAAACTATTCAAAAATCTAAATAGGGCGATAACTAGAAAGAAGAAATGTTTTTGTTGTCCAAGAATTACCTTAAAAAGGCTTGAGGCACCAGTTAGCAATCTCAGTTCTTCCGTATTTTCAAGTCATGAACAATTTAAATGACATGTAAGTTGTTGCCATGGCACTCCAGCTAGGCTTATGTGACAAGTTCCATTTTCATCATAACCTGTTACTGCATTTCCCCATTAAAATGTTAGCTCCATGAGAGAAGCAAGTCATGTTGACCACTGTTTCCACCTCACAGTACCAGCATGAAATATATTTGTTGAATTAATGCACTGTTAAATAAAGCCTCAAGAGCATTTACTGAAAACCTATTAGAAATACTAAAAATATGTAATAATATTAATTAGGTGGCCAGCTACAAAATAATTATGTAAAACCCTCTTAAAGATCAGTATTTACTACTTTGAAAATAAACTGTAATCAGAATTTCCATTTATATTATCAACAACTACAAAGGATCTAGGAACAAAATGAAGAAAAAAAATGCAGAAATTATAAGAGAAGAGAACTAAAGCCACATCTGAAGGGCACAAAACATTTAAATAAACGAGGAGACACATTCTGAAAGAAGACTGTACCTTGTGAAGAGGTTAATGCTCTACATTTTAATTCATATGTTTAATTGAATTTCAAGTAAAATATTGTAAGGGAGAGGAGATAAATTATAAAGCCTTATTAGCTTAAACAGTAGGAGAACAGCATAAGAGTAGGTAAACAAATAAATGGAAAGGAAAAGGAAGCTCAGTATACTCGTGTATGTGATGCTGGCAATGACAGTGATAGCAGAGACACAGCACTTGGGTGCTGTTCCATATGTTTTGTGTATTTTATCCTTGAAACAACATTGAAAGGTAAGTACTATTATTACCTTATCCCCATTTTTACAGAGAGAAAAACTGAGGCCGAGAGTGGAATGGAGGAAGGGGCCGGGGAGCTCATGGTCAGTGTGTTGACTTTCATGTAAGCTGGTTTTACACGGTATACCCATGTCCTCTACCCAGGCTAACATGCATAGTCGGCAGACTCTGAGAGGAAACCTCCCATCTCCTAGGAGAGGGCGGTCATCTGCGGTGGCGGAGATCATCGGGAGGTCTGTCTTCTTACACAGACTTTCAACCAGTCCTGCTCTTGGTCCTTATCCCCTTCTGCACGGTACCTCCAATTCCTAAACCTTTCAGGGCTTCTACAGCTTACTGGCTGCCCCTTCTGCAGGCACCTTGGGTTTTACTTTCTTTCCTCTGACTGATCTCTCAATATTTACCTTAATATTTTTCCATCTTCTAAATTTTTTATGAAAGTCTCATCCATTCCTATCTCCTCTAGGATTAAGTTTGGAGATTTTTTGACTTTGTTAATTCCTTTTCACCTTTTAATTGCGTTTTAAGAGGCAGCCCAGAAAAAATTATATTTTCAACACACCATGTTCAACCAGGATTGTACATATTAACTTACCCTAAGTAAATTATCAGAGAAAAACACAAAGATTTTATGTTAAAGAATGGTTATTACTTCATAATTTATAACAGCAAAAAGTGAGAATGGTCATACCAGCTAACGATAAAGGTTACTTAAGTAACTTATGGTACATCTGTGGTGCCCAGAGAGCTGTGCTGCTCAGATCTCCTTCGCCAGAATATTCTGTGGGGCGCAGAGTTGACTGGAGGCCTCCAGCTGCCACTCTCTGAACCTGCCACACTGTTCATGTCAAGGCCATGCTACCCCTGATGCCCCCAGCCAATGACCACGCATGGTGGGGGCTCCAGAGCCAGGCCATTCTTGTCCAACACCATAAACGTCCACAGGCAACCATCAGCCTGGGCAAGATCTTCTCGGAACCACTCTTCCTGCCCAGTCCTTCCTTCTAGCTGTCCTTTTGCAGGTGCCCAGCTTGCTTCATCTCACCTGCCTATTCCTGCTCCTTCCCCCTTCATCCTCTCTTGGCATCTGCTTCTTGGAGGACCTGAACTGACAGAACATCCATCTGCCAAATATTAAGGCAATTTTCAAATATTATTTTCATAGGAAGTATTTAAGGATAGAAACAATAGTCAGGATATAACACTACCAAAAAAAAAATCCATTTTCTAAATGTGTATTCAACACGGTCCTAGTTGGGGTTTTTTTAAGACACAGAGTAATACATATGTGTGTGTGTATATACATATATAACGTATATGTAATATGTATATGTGTACACACATATGAAATCCTTCACACGTACACATCACAATATTAAGAGTGGCCATTTCTGGGTGATTGGATTTTGAGTGCTTGTTGCTGCTTCTTTACCCTTTTCTTTATTTTCCTATGTTTTAATAATAAACGTTATTACCTTTATAATCAGAAATACATGTGAAGTGCACACACAGCACCCACAAGGATCCTCAAGTTGCTCTGAGGTGTGGGTGCTGTCTGTGTGGAACGCCCTGGCCGGCCCCGTCTTTGGAGGTCGATGCACAGTCAGCAGGCATCACTGAGCAGCAAGAAATACAGATGATAATGTCAATGCTTCAAAATGTTGTCTGATTCCAGATGTTCTCAAAATCCAAATTGCATTTAGGAATCTTGATGGAGCATCAGAAGGAAACAAAACAGATGGAGTGCCAGCCCTACTGAGCATTACTTGCTTTCGTTTCATTATGTTCTAAAAGAAATTTCTACCAAGCCGATGTTTACCTAAACACTTTATTCTTCATTTTATTGCTTATTTGGTAAGTAAAAATAATGTCTTCTCCTTGTCCTTGAAGGACAGGCAACTTTCCTCCCAAGTCTTGAAAAGGGATGAGTCAGGGAAAATAAGCTGGCTTGGGGCACATAGTTGTCCTTCCACCTAGTCACCCCACCCCTGCCCTCTGTCCCTCTACTGGGAAGCTGCCTGTGTGCTTGCTTACTTTGACAAACTCTTGTGAATCAAACTATCAGAACAACATGATACCACCCATGCCATGGTAAGAAACTAGCGTTTATTGGATGACTACTACGTGCCAGGCAATGTTCTAAACACTTTCCATATATTAAACAGCTCATTTAATCTTCATAAGAATTCTGTAAGGGAAGCACGAGCACCATCCCCATTTTACAGAGGAGGACACAGAGGTGCGGAGAGGTAAAGTCATTTTGCCAGAACCACTAGCTAGTGCGTGGCGAGGTTGGGTTGTGAACACAGGATGTCACGAAGGAGAAATAAGAATAGAGAGAAAGCAAGTGAGCCGCTCAGGAACACAGCCGCTGTCCTTGACGGCAGTGACAGCTGGACAGCGCTGGACAGGCAGCAGGGGAAGTGAGATTCCACTGGAGAGCACATCAGTCAGAACGGGCAAGAGGATCAGAACCTGACGAAACAAAGGAGGAAGTCAAGCAAAGGCCACCACGTAAGGAGTGGAAGACAAACAGGTGAAGGGACGCAGTCGCGCCTGCAGGGGCCGGCAGGGGGCGCAGTCAGACAAGCGCAAGAAGCCAGTCCAGCCGGGAAAGGGCCTGGGCAGGAAGGGGGCGCATGTGGAGATCAGATATAAAGGACAGAAAACAAACAGAAAACCAACGACAGGGCGATGGGACCGTCAGCCAAGAGGAGGGACGGAAACGCTGGGATATAGATCTTTCCACTCTGGGAAAACAAGACGCAAAGCAGGGAAACAACTGATTCGAGTGGGAATTGCCTCATTTCCTTTTTCCTGTTATTTTAGCCTCACGTCTTCCTCAGCCACTCTGCCACACAGATCGAAAAGGATGAACTCCTCCCGCAGGGCTTAACGCTCCGTGAATGAAATGGCAGCACACCAGCTGCCTCTGTCCCGTGGTGTGTTGAGTTAGGTTGGAGGGTTGGTCTTCTGTATGTCCTCTGTGTTTTAAGGGATTCCTTGCAAGAAGGAGGTATGATTTCAGGTGAGTAGCTGCCATTTAAAAAGGGATTCTTCCCTTGCAGGATAATTGTGGCCATGATATAAGATCACGTATGTAAAGGACATACATGTGGGGCTTGACACTTAGTGTGTGCTCAATGAATGGTGCCATGAGGAGGAGGGTGTCCCCTTTCTAGGCAAAAATATTCAACAGCTCCCCAGTCAGCACAACACAAGCTCAGACACCCTGGCCTGGCACTGGAAGCCGTCCACTGACTAGCCCCTACTTATATTTCTACAAGCCTAATCACAGAATTGATTCACTAAAGCTACATCTTGGCAGCTTAATTCCTACTCAGAAATGCCAAAAAGCCTATGTGAGAGGAGTTAGAAGTAAAGGACGTGGGTCCTCTTCATCACAGACTTTAGTCACAGATCATGGAAGTTTATCTCAGGTGAGAGAAGAGAGGAAACATCTAGATCACACTCTGAAATACTAGTCAAGTTTGGATGAGATGATGGTGCCGAGTCACTGGAGAGCAGCTTCCTGATAAGATGGTGGCAGGATAGGAGGGAGATGCTGTGAGTCTGCATCAGTGGAACGAGGAGAAGGAGCAGATGTCATATAATTTCAATTAGAAAAATGAAGCTGGGATATTGCGTTTTAAGATAGATGGTGAGTGGTGAGGCCTAAAAACAAGCAAACGGTCCTGTGTACAGGGCCCCATTTGCAAAGCTGGAGGAATTCCAGAGCAAGTAATAAGAAAACTGACACAGACCTCGTTCTCCAGTATAACTAAAAGTCACTCAGACCTAAGTTCTAGACACACAAATCTCATTTGGACAAACTACTCTTTTGGCTCAGAGCCAAGAGGCTGCTTTTGTTTTATGTCCATGCCTCTCCTGGCCGTCTCCTCCCTGGAGCTCAGACACGGGCTTATTATGACTCCATTGCTAGTTCCACAGGTAGCCATGTGGCTCAGGCCTGCCACAGTGGGGCAGCAGGTGACAATCTTCACTTTTTTCTGCTGGCATTTCCATAAGTAAGATGACATGTACCTGCAGCTGCCCAGGAAGCCAGCACTGCAGAAGGCAGAGCCAAGAAATGGAGAGAAACTGGGTCCCCACAACACTGTTGGAGCCCTTGGATCAGACTGCATGTGAAGCCAACATATCCCAACTGTCTCAATTAGGTGAGCCAAACAATTCCTGTTTTTCTTAAGCCAGTATAGATCGGTTTTCATTCTCACAACTGAGAAAGTCACAACTAACAGAGAAATGGAAGCTGAGATGGAAATAGACTTATCTGTGCCAGAGAGGCAGGATGGCGCTTGAAATAGGAGACACACTTGGCTTCAACTGTATCTGCCTAGCACCCCTTACCACAAAGCTGTCACTCACTGGAGGGTGAGCTGGTGTTGACTGCCAGAGACCCAAGTAGCTCTCAGCCCAGACTTGCTGGGGAAATACCCACCTCCTCTGGATGAAGAGACCTCAGGTAGCCAGGAGGAAACTATCTATGGTTTCTATCTCATAATCAATCTTCACAGTGGCCAGCCCCTCTTGCCCACTGTCACCCAACCCAAACCATCCTCTCCAATGGAACTGGTCTCCTCGCTGTCCCCTGACCACACTGATCGTCTTCCTGATTCTGTGAGTTGGCTCTTCCTCACCTAGATTCCTCCACCTCCCCCTCTTCCTGTCAACCTTGCCTATATTCTAAGGCCTGGTTCAAAGCTTTTTGATGTTCTCTGGCTACGATAACCCACATTTGAACTCAGTTTCCTTATCCATAAAGTAAGACAATAATCTGATAATTTAATTTAGCTATTATAACGATAATAATCATAATAGCTAACATTTATGGGACACTTTAATATAGTCGGGCACTGGCCTAAATGCTTTACATGTATGAACTCATTTAATCTTTAGGCACCCTTAGGAGAAGGGTGTTATTATACACATTTAGGCAATAGAAGCATAGGGAGGGTGAGTAACTGGCCCGATGTCACACAGCTAGAAGGTGACAGAGCCATATTTCGAATCCAGGCAGCCCAGTGCCAGAGCTTTTATTCTTACGTGCTGCACTTAATACCTAAGTGGTATTAAGATGACGTAAGAGCAGGAGTTGCAGAATGTTAGAATCCTGCCCAAACCACTTCCATCCCCTCAGAGAAGTGTACTTACAAGTGAGAATGGCAAGATACCTTTTAAATTACTATTTTATTACTTGTTACTTAGGTATGAGGCCTAAGAAGGACTCTCCCTTCACCTAAACCCAAATCGAAGTCTCATCAGCAGCCAGCTGCCCAAGCCTGAAGCAATCATAACTTTGCCCAAGAGACACTCATGAGAAAACTCAGAGCTAGGGCTGAATTAGGATAATTTCTCTTTCAAGCCAGGAACTAAACTAAGATAACCAACATTCCAATTTCCCTGACAATCTTGGTTTCTGTGTTTTCCTGGTATACATATTAAAAATTTCATAAGTTTGGTTTGGACCATAAATTAGTTGATCACTCTAGGCTTACCTATATCCTAACTAGGGGAGGGAGAATGCCATATACATCCCGATCTTTCCCCCTATGACAACCTCTCTGATTCATGTTACTGCTACTATGTACCTTCCTGAAACCAGGGAGATGTTATTTCAACCCTGCAGAGATGCCTCTTTATCTCCAGATGTTCTGAAATGCGTAAGAGAAGACATTAACTCCATGGCCAAAATATATATAACAGATAAAAACAAGACAAAAAAAACCTATATTAATCAGCTCAGGATGCTAGAGCAAAATACCACAGACTGGGTGGCCTAAACAACAGACACTTATTTCTAAAAGTTCTGGAGACTGGGAAGTCTGAGATCAATTGAACTAAATGATGCTAAAGTGGGTTTTATTTATTGCAATTCATTTTGTATCTCCTTAGATTTGACAAAAATCTAAGTCCATCTGTGCAATTGCAGTGCACAAACATCTAATTATGGTTCCTGGTCATTATTTAATGTAACTAAAAAATAAGATGAAAACCAAAGGACAACTTTAAGATTTGGCAATGAATTATTTATACTTTCAAGTAACTGAACTAAAACAAGATTAGTAAATGAGCCTTGAACATTCAACTTCTTTACAGGGAGCTTGATGATGACGGAGGTGCTGTGTTCACCAACTCATTGAAACCTCTGCCACTGCAGTGGCCAGGTGCTCCTGTCTGCAAAAATCTAGCCCTATACCGAGGCAAAACTCATCCCACACTTCCTAAGTTCTATCAAGAAAAATCTTTACCCCGCCCAAAGCAGTTGGCCTGCCAAAAACACAAGAATATTAATAACTACTTAATATTAATTAATACTTTATAACATTTCACCTAATAATTCTGTTTCTAGTAACTTTAAGAAAACTTTAACAGATGTACATAAGAATTTATGCACAAGGATGTTTGTCATGTTTGAACAGACAAAAGTTAAATTATGACATCCTTATAATGAATATTTATGCAGATATTAAATACTAATAAATTAAGACTAATCAAAGGACACTAGTATGATCCCAGTTTTGGTGGAATATGTTTTTACATATACATAGTGAACGACAAGAAAAAAAAAATACAGCAAAATGTTAACTGTTTATCTCTGAGTAAGATTGTAGCAATTTATATTTCTTTTCATATACCTCATTATGTTTTCAACTTTTTACCATGAGTATGTGTTGCTTTTATAATGAGAAAAAAATGCTATAAAAAAAATTGACCATATAATTTGCTCATAAGGTTTTTCTTTGGTTTTCAACTGCTATTTCTAAATAATTTCAGAAAAAGTCTTTTGAAGGATTTTTCTTCTACTAATGTTCATGTTGTGTTATCTATATAATGGAAGGCCATATGGAGACACTGGACTTCTCACTTCAGCTCCAACATGTGAAGAGCTTGGAAGTTGTCACTTCCATCCTTACAAGAAAAAGCTGGACAAACTGAAAGCCAATGACTTTCCTTGAACTCATTACAGAACTGGGTTTGCCGGGCAAATTGTCTCCCTGAGATATGGAGAGACGGGCAAATCCAGAGTCATAGCCAAGACCTACTTACTTACCTGGAGCAGATGTGCTGGAGCTCTAAACTGGTAGGGTCACTTCTGGGGACCACAGTCTTAGGGAATCCCCTTGCTTTTGTTGGCATTACCTCCAGGATCTCTACCTGTGTCTCCTGGTGAAGATCAGAGTTGGATCCCTCACGTCTCTGACAGGTGGAGGGGAAGAGTAATTATTGTGAATTATGTTCAGAGCTTTCTCCAAACAAAGGCCTGCTCCCCAGAAAAAAGAATTTACCACTTGTCCTAAAGCCATGCGGCAAGGACATTCCTCTCACTCCAGCCCCTTCTCCCTTTCCTGTGTCACGTGAGGACAGGAAAGCTATCCAAAAGAAACACATGTGAAGGTCTCAGGCCAGAGACTGAGGCCCACTCAGAGACTTGAGATTGAATCAGAAGATTAAAGGACACTCTCTTCCACATGCCTTGCCACCCCACAGACAGGACTCCAGTACAACAGTGCACAGCCACAGAGGGAGCTGCTAGACACAGGCTCTCTCTAAGGAAGAGTACTCAGGGAAGCCCACGGTAAGAGGGGAAACAAAAACAAGGACACTGGAGGAATTAGAAGCCTTTTGTACTACCTACAACAAACATTAAACAAAGCCAAACTCCTAGCCAGACTAACATAAATTCTCACACTAAGTGTTTATTTATCTCAGTTCCTATCACCCAATACAACATGTCTAGTTTTCAACAAAAATTACAAGGCATGCAAAAAGGCAAGAAAAAAGCAAAAACACGGTCTGAAGAGATCAAGCAAGCATCAGAACCAGACTCAGGAACGATATAGATGTAAGATTTATTAGAAAGAGAATTTAAAATAACTATTATTAATATGTTAAGGGCTCAAATGAAAAAAGCAGACATTATGCAAGAAGCAGATGGGTAATGTAAGCAGAGAGAAGGAAATTCTAGGAAAGAATCTAATGTAAATGCTAGAAAACAAAAACACAACAGAAATAAACCAAAACCTACACCAATGCATATTATATTCAAACTGCAAAAAAAAAAAAAAAAGAAAGAAAAGGAGAAATATCTTAAAGAAGCCAGAGGAGGAAACTTTATTTTTAATCTATAGAGGAATATAAATTACAGTAAGCTTCTCATTAGAAACTATGCAAGCAAGAAAAATGAGAAGTGAATTTAAAGTGTTGAGAGAAGAAAAATCTAGAATTCTATTCCGGCAAAAGAATCCTTCAAAAGTGAAGAATAAAGACTTTCTTAGCCAAACAAAAATAGGGAATTCATTGCCAGCAGACCTGCCCTGCAGGAAATGTTACAAGGAAAATGATACAGGTCAGAAGTCTGGATCCACATACAGAGAGGATGAGCGTCAGAAAAGGAATACATGAAGGTAAAGTCAAATCTTTGATTTTTTCAATTCTTAATTGATCTGAAAGATGACTGTAATTATAAGTCAGGATAGTAACGATGTATCAGATGATTATAACACATAAGGAAAATGAATGACAGCAACTTCATAAGAGATGAACACTCCCTTGTAAGGTACCTGCAGCTCACATGAGGAAGTGTTATTTGAAGGCAGACTTAGATTAGTTAAAACGTGTATTGTAAACTTAGGCAACTATTAATACTTTTTAAAAAGAAATATAGATAAAAGTATACTGGAGTAGGCACCAGGAACCTAGGGCTGTAGGCTTCAACTTTCTGGGCCAGAGTTCCCGCATCTGAAAAATAACAAGGTTAGAAAGGATCATCTCTCTCTGATTCCCTTCCTGCTTTGCAATTCTATTACTAAATAATAATAATAATAATAAAATTAAAAAGTCTACTTTCTCTCTGTGATATCTACAAGGAAGAGCCTTTTTTTTTTTTTTTTTTGCATTTGTTTTTTGTTGTTGTTGTTGTTGTTGTTTTTAATTTTATTTTGTCGATATACATTGTAGCTGATTATTGCTCCCCATCACCAAAACCTCCCTCCCTTCTCCATCCCCCCCTCCCCCCCAACAATGTCCTTTCTGTTTGCTTGTTGTATCAACTTCAAATAATTGTGGTTGTTATATCTTCTTCCCCCCCCCCCCGGTTTGTGTGTGTGTGTGTGTATGTGTGTGTGTGAATTTATATATTAATTTTTAGCTCCCTCCAATAAGTGAGAACATGTGGTATTTCTCTTTCTGTGCCTGACTTGTTTCACTTAATATAATTCTCTCAAGGTCCATCCATGTTGTTGCAAATGGCAGTATTTCATTCGTTTTTATAGCTGAGTAGTATTCCATTGTGTAGATGTACCACATTTTCCGTATCCACTCATCTGATGATGGGCATTTGGGCTGGTTCCAACTCTTGGCTATTGTAAAGAGTGCTGCGATGAACATTGGGGAACAGGTATACCTTCGACTTGATGATTTCCATTCCTCTGGGTATATTCCCAACAGTGGGATGGCTGGGTCGTATGGTAGATCTATTTGCAATTGTTTAAGGAACCTCCATACCATTTTCCATAGAGGCTGCTCCATTTTGCAGTCCCACCAACAATGTATGAGAGTTCCTTTTTCTCCGCATCCTCGCCAGCATTTATCGTTCATAGTCTTTTGGATTTTAGCCATCCTAACTGGGGTTAGATGGTATCTCAATGTGGTTTTGATTTGCATTTCCCGGATGCTGAGTGATGTTGAGCATTTTTTCATATGTCTGTTGGCCATTTGGATATCTTCCTTAGAGAAATGCCTACTTAGCTCTTTTGCCCATTTTTTAATTGGGTTGCTTGTTTTCTTCTTGTAAAGTTGTTTGAGTTCCTTATATATTCTGGATATTAATCCTTTGTCAGATGTATACTTTGCAAATATTTTCTCCCACTCTGTTGGTTGTCTTTTAACTCTTTTAATTGTTTCTTTTGCTGTGCAGAAGCTTTTTAGTTTGATATAATCCCATTTGTTTATTTTTCCTTTGGTTGCCCGTGCTTTTCGGGTCGTATTCATGAAGTCTGTGCCCAGTCCTATTTCCTGAAGTGTTTCTCCTATGTTTTCTTTAAGAAGTTTTATTGTCTCAGGGTGTATATTTAAATCCCTAATCCATTTTGAGTTGATTTTAGTATACGGTGAGGGGTATGGATCTAGTTTCATTCTCCTGCATATCGATATCCAGTTATCCCAGCACCACTTGCTGAAGAGGCAGTCCCTTCCCCAGTGAATAGGCTTGGTGCCTTTGTCAAAGATCAGATGGCAGTAAGTGTGTGGGTTGATGTCTGGATTCTCTATTCTATTCCATTGGTCAGTGTGTCTGTTTTTATGCCAGTACCATACTGTTTTGGTTATTATAGCTTTGTAGTATAGCTTAAAGTCAGGTAGTGTTATGCCTCCAGCTTTATTTTTTTTGCTGAGCATTGCTTTGGCTATTTGTGGTCTTTTATTGTTCCATATAAATGTCTGAATAGTTTTTTCCATTTCTGAGAAAAATGTCTTTGGAATTTTGATGGGGATTGCATTGAATTTGTATATCACTTTGGGTAGTATGGACATTTTCACTATGTTGATAATTCCAGTCCAAGTGCATGGAATATCTTTCCATCTTCTTGTATCCTCTCTAATTTCTCTCAGCAGTGGTTTGTAGTTCTCATTATAGAGATTTTTCACCTCCTTGGTTAACTCAATTCCTAAGTATTTTATTTTTTTGGTGGCTATTGTAAATGGGCAGGCTTTCTTGATTTCTCCTTCTGCATGTTCACTATTGGAGAAAAGAAATGCTACTGATTTTTGTGTGTTGATTTTGTATCCTGCTACTGTGCTGAAATCATTTATCAATTCCAACAGTTTTTTTGTAGAGGTTTTAGGCTGTTCGATATATAGGATCATGTCATCTGCAAACAGGGACAGTTTGACTTCATCTTTTCCAATCTGGATGCCCTTTATTTCCTTCTCTTCTCTGATTGCTCTGGCTAGTACTTCCAACACTATGTTGAATAAGAGTGGTGAGAGTGGGCATCCTTGTCTAGTGCCTGTTCTTAAAGGAAAAGCTTTCAGCTTTTCCCCATTCAGGATGATATTGGCTGTGGGTTTGGCATATATGGCTTTAATTATGTTGAGATACTTTCCCTCTATACCTAACTTATAGAGGGTCTTTGTCATGAATGAGTGCTGAACTTTATCAAATGCTTTTTCAGCATCTATAGAGATGATCATATGGTCCTTGTGTTTGAGTTTATTAATATGGTGTATCACATTTATTGATTTGCATATGTTGAACCAACCTTGCATCCCTGGGATGAATCCCACTTGATCGTGATGAATAATTTTTCGTATGTGTTGCTGTATTCTGTTTGCTAGTATTTTAGTGAGGATTTTTGCATCTATATTCATCAAGGATATCGGCCTGTAGTTTTCTTTTTTGGTTATATCTTTACCTGGTTTTGGTATCAGGATGATGTTTGCTTCATAGAATGAGTTTGGGAGATTTGCGTCCGTTTCAATCTTTTGGAATACTTTGTAAAGAATCGGTGTCAATTCCTCTTTGAATGTTTGGTAAAATTCTGCTGTGAATCCATCTGGTCCTGGGCTTTTCTTTGTTGGGAGCCTTCTGATAACAGCTTCAATCTCCTTTATTGTTATTGGTCTGTTCAAATTTTCTACGTCTTCACAGTTCAGTTTTGGGAGCTTGTGTGTGTCCAGAAATTTATCCATTTCCTCCAGATTTTCAAATTTGTTGGCGTATAGTTGTTTATAGTAGTCTCGAATGATTCCTTGTATTTCAGATGAATCAGTTGTAATATCGCCTTTTTCATTTCTAATTTTTGTTATTTGAGTCTTCTCTCTTCTTTTTTTTGTTAGCCATGCTAATGGTTTGTCAATTTTATTTATCTTTTCAAAAAACCAACTTTTTGATTCGTTGATCTTTTGAATTGTTTTTTTGTTTTCAATTTCATTCAGTTCTGCTCTGATCTTAATGATTTCTTTCCGTCTGCTAACTTTAGGATTGGATTGTTCTTGTTTTTCTAGTTCTTTAAGGTGAAGTGTTAGGTTGTTCACTTGCCATCTTTCCATTCTTCTGAAGTGAGCATTTAATGCAATAAATTTTCCCCTCAATACTGCTTTTGCAGTATCCCACAGGTTTTGGTATGATGTATCATTGTTTTCATTAGTTTCAATAAACTTTTTGATTTCCTGCTTGATTTCTTCTTGGACCCATATGTCATTAAGTAGAATGCTGTTTAATTTCCATGTGTTTGTATAGTTTCCAGAGTTTTGTTTGTTATTAATTTCTAGTTTTAATCCATTGTGGTCTGAGAAGATACATGGGATAATTCCAATTTTTTTGAATTTATTGAGACTTGATTTGTGACCTAATATGTGATCTATCCTGGAGAATGATCCATGTGCTGATGAGAAGAATGAATATTCTGAGGTTGTTGGGTGGAATGTTCTGTAGAAATCTGCCAATTCCAATTGGTCTAGAGTCTTGTTTAGATCTTGTGTTTCTCTACTGATTCTTTGCCTAGATGATCTGTCTAATATTGACAGTGGAGTGTTCAGGTCCCCTGCTATTATGGTATTAGTGTCTATTTCCTTCTTTAGGTCTAATAGAGTTTGTTTTATAAATCTGGCTGCTCCAACATTGGGTGCGTACATATTTATGATTGTTATGTCTTCTTGATGGATCAGTCCTTTTATCATTAAGTAATGTCCCTCATTGTCTCTTTTTATGGTTTTTAGTTTAAAGTCTATTTTGTCAGATATAAGAATAGCCACTCCAGCTCGTTTTTCTTTTCTGTTTGCATGGTAAATCTTTTTCCATCCTTTCACTCTTAGTCTGTGTGAATCTTTATGGGTGAGGTGGGTCTCTTGTAGGCAGCATATAGTTGGGTCCTGCTTTTTGATCCAGTCAGCCAGTCTGTGTCTTTTAATTGGGGAATTTAAGCCTTTAACATTAAGAGTTGTTATTGAAAGGTGTTGATTTATTCCTAGCATTTTATTGGTTGTTTGGTTGTCTTAGGTGTCTTTTGTTCCTTGCTTTCTGATTTACTGTTTGGTTTCTTTGTTTGTTGGTTCCTTAGGTTGTAGATAGTGTTTTTGTTAGCTTGTTTTCTCTTCATGAATGCCATTTTTATTGTACTAGCGGGTTTAGATTTTTCTTAGGTTTTTATGGCAGTGGTAGTTATTTTTCAGGAACCAAACCCAGTACTCCCTTGAGGATTTCTTGTAAGGGTGGTCTTGTAGTAGTGAACTCCCGCAGTTTTTGTTTGTCTGAGAAATATACTATTTGCCCCTCATTTCGGAAGGATAGCCTTGCAGGGTAGAGTATTCTTGGCTGGCAATCTTTGTCTTTTAGTATTTTGAAGATATCATCCCATTCCTTTCTAGCTTTTAGGGTTTGTGATGAAAAGTCTGATGTTAACCTGATTGGGGCTCCCTTATAGGTGATTTGACGCTTCTCTCTTGCAGCTTTTAAGATTCTCTCTTTGTCTCTGAGTTTTGCCAATTTGACTATGACATGTCTTGGAGAAGGCCTTTTTGGGTTGAATACGTTTGGAGATCGTTGAGCTTCCTGGATCTGAAGATCTGTGATTTTTCCTATACCTGGGAAGTTTTCTGCCACTATTTTGTTGAATATGTTTTCAATGGAATCTCCATTTTCCTCCCCTTCTGGAATACCCATGACTCGGATATTTGAGCGCTTGAGGTTGTCTGATATCTCTCTCAGATTTTCTTCAATGTCCTTGATTCTTTTTTCTTTCTTTTTGTCTGCTTGTGTTATTTCAAACAGCCCATCTTCAAGTTCAGAGGTTCTCTCTTCAACTTCGACAAGCCTGCTGGTTAAACTCTCCGTTGTGTTTTTTATTTTGCTGAATAACTTCTTCAGTTCAGCAAGTTCTGCTACATTTTTTTTCAGGACATTGATTTCCTTGTATATTTCCTCTTTCAGATCCTGTATACTTTTCCTCATTTCATCATGATGTCTAGCTGAGTTTTCTTGTATCTCATTCAGTTTCCTTAGAATTATCACTCGAAATTCCTTGTCAGTTATTTCAAGGGCTTCTTGTTCTATAGGATCTAGAGTATGAGATTTATTAACTTTTGGTGGTGTACTTTCTTGATTTTTTGTATTTCTGGTGTCTTTTTTTTGGTGTTTATTCATTGTGGCAGGGGGTTTCACAGTCCACCGGTTTGAGACTAATGACTAACTAGGATGTTGCTGTGGTTGCCAATTTGGTATGGCTCCCGCCGTGACTGCTCAGTTGGCCTCTAGTGTCTTGTGTGCGTGGTTGCCTCGGGTCTTGGGCTTCTCCGGGGATCCACCTTTCTGGTCAGCTTGTACTCTGCTGGGCTGGTGGATCACATACCACAGGGTGTGTGATCTCTGTTGAGCTTTCACTTTCTGTACAGGACTTCTCCCCTTTCCGTGTGCTCTGGCCCAGGCTGTTATATCGTGCAGTGGCGACCCCACCGGGTGTGTGGTTTCTGTCGAGTCTCCGCCTCCCTGGCCGCACGTCTCCCCCCTCTGTGCACACTGTGCTGGGCTGGGGTGTGTCTTCTGCAACCCTCGTCTATCAGCTGGGCCTTCAAGACCCTGCTCAGCACCGCCTCACCCAGGAAGTCTACCAGGTTTCTGCTAGGCACAGATGACCGGTCTCTCTGGGTGCCTTTGTAGCACTGTGTAGATCTTTCTCGGGTCTTGTTCACCTTTGTATCCCCCCAGTATAAACCGAGTCTAGTGCCCGCCTGCAGCCTGCTCTCCGGCAGGTTCAAGCGGACCTGGGAACTCTCCTACCACACTATTCCCAACCAGAAATTCGTTAGGCTTTTTTCCAAACTGGTGGTCGCAGAGATGGTATCTGCCTCCCAGTAACAGGAAGTTTACCGGGGCCGGAGTCCAGGGTGTGGTGGAGTGACAGTCGGCCCGCCCGTACTTCCTAGCCCTTCCAACACTGGTCGGGACGCCCCACACCCCCAGCCCCGCCAGAGAATCGCGGAGGGAGTGGGAGAGGAGGCCGGCCCGCAGGGTCCGGAAAGCCCCACGCCAGGCCAAGCAAATGGGCTCAGTGATGGCCGAGCAGGGCAGAGCTGCCCGCACCTGGGAAAATGGAGGCAGCACCGGGGCAGTGAGTGGCCTGGTGGTGCAGGCGGGAGCCGTGTGGGCATCCACCCCCCGAACAGAGCTGTGCCAGGGATCACTCACAGTGCTGTGCCAGGTCGGGCGCTCGCTGTCTCTGGTTTGTTGCCTTCCATGTTCTCGGCGCTGCCGCCTCGGGCTGTTCAGTCGCGGCGCCGCTCGGGCGCTCCCAGGAATCTTCTTTAATGCCGGCCTGAAACCTCGAATCCTGAATAGGGCAGCTGGCCGCCTTCAGTGCGGCCCCAGCCTCCGGGATCCTGGCTGCATCCACAGCAGCCCTGGCGCCGTGTTCCCTGTTTCAAGACTCGCTTTTGCAGCTAAGAATCAGTTCTTTTCCTGCTCCACACTTCAAAGCTGTTGCCTGTAAATGAGGCAGCCTCTCCTGCCGGGGGCAAAGTGGCGTTGAGCCCCAACGACCGGCCAGCAGCAGCAGTCCTCCCTTAAGAGATGGCCAGAGGAAGGTCCACAAGTTTCCCGGCTGCCTGAGGCCCAGTGGCCACCTTTTCCACCTCAGCTACTCCGCGCCAGCCGCCGCAGCCGCCGCCATCTTGAAACTCCTCAGGAAGAGCCTTTTGAAATAATCAATTCTATAATCAAAACTGCTATATCAGTAAGTCTGGGTTTTCATATTTCTAAACTGTGAGTTGCCTTTAGCAGGTTTATCTAGTACATATATATAATAAAATACTGGATTTGCTCACCTGATTCAGCATTCTTCAATGCATTGTGCTGGAAGGAGAGAATACTCAAGGCTGATAGGAAAAGGCCATTCCACAATATTGATTTCACTGCCAGATACAGCACAAGACATGTTCCTTTCAATCCAAAAAAGAAATAAACTGAGCTGCCTTCCTTGCCTGAACAGAGCTCACAATTAGTTTGTGATTACCTCTAGATCTGTCAATAGACTTTCCTTCTCTGGCTGATAGTCAATACATTTCTGAGCTCACTGAACACTTTTATGAGCTACAACTTCCCTGTCAATCAAAACATTTGGCTCTTCTGTATTATTGCTTAAATTGCAGTGTTCATTAGAAAAGAAAAGAACTCCAGTTTGGGGCTAGTCTAGAGAGCACTACAGAAATGACCTGTCCTTTTTGAAATGAGACTCTGATCTCACTTCAGGTGAAAGCTATTGAAAAAAACTAAAAGCTCACTCGCGGGGCTGCTCACAGTCTCATCTCCAGACTTTCCTACTCTAACTCCTTGCAATAAAAATCTCAACAAGCAGAATTCTAGCCTAAAGGCCTACTTTCCACTGTAAAACCATCTGCCTCATAGCAGACAGACAGAAATGCTTTAAGCCTCACTGTATTCATACCCGTTCTAGCAGTTGCTTGCATCCTATTTTTGTCCTACTGGGAAATTAAAGTGGCATGAAAGTCAGTGTGTCTCTTTGAAGGAGAAAGGGCTGGATCACCAGACATTGATACAGTTCTTCTGGGATTAGATAGTTCTTCAGAGCACACAAATAAATTCAGCCCAACAGGCCCAGATGAGTTGGATACAGGCATTTGCTGGAACAAAGAGCAAAATTTTCTTGCTTGTTAAAAATCATTGGCTAATCAAGGACTCTTCACTTGTTATGGTAAGAAAGAATTCAGGTGAAAATATAGTTAATGACTCTCGGTTTTGAATTTTATCCCTCAAGCTTGGAGTTCAACTGCCCAATAGTAAAAACGGAGAAACTTAGACCAGTGGCTCTAGCCCTTTTCCGGGGCATTAGGGTATTCATCCCAAGGGCTCTGAAGCTCAACTTCAGACAGCAGTGTGGGGCTGTGGAAACAGTTTAAACTCTACGGCCAGATGAACTGTTTTTCAACTCTTCCTGGGACACCAAGTTCCATATAAATTGGATCTGTTTGGGACAGAATGCAATTTCTTCTTAATAGGGGTAAAGGGCGGCTTTAAACTCATTTTTCAGCAGATGTCACAGTCCCACTAAGATACCAAGATCAAACCTCCACATTTAAGGAAATGATTATTTTCTTTTCTCTCTTCATTTGCCAGCTGTTCATGTACTGCTTCTCATCCTAAAGCACACTAAAAGGAAAATGCTCTGAAGTCTGGCATGTTTCTGCCATCTAAGCTCAGCCCCAGTATAAGTCCCACTAAAAAGATAAAAGTATTGCTGCATATTTGCCTCTTTGCCAACAGTTTCCAAATCTGGAAAGGGTGTTTTGGTAATGACAAAGGCAGTGTTCACCTTTATTTTTAGTGGTTTGTGAGTTCAGGTTATGTTGGTATTCACAAAGTGCTACATAACTCAAAAACACATGAAAGAATGAGAGAGACAGAGACAGACACAGGGAAAGACAGAGAGAGAGTGAAAGAGAATGAACTCTTAGAGAGATGACTCTTGGCTTACCGGGGTGCCCCAACAATAAAGGAGTTGCAGAGACTTAAGAAGGTTGATGAAACTTGCACCAGGTTCAGTGTACCTTTTCCATAGCTTAGTCGTGCTACTTTTCTAGGTTAAAATAAAATCGCACAACTTTTCTAAATGAATAGGCAATTTGGGTGTGGTAAGAGCTCTCAGGTTAAAAAAAAAACAAAAAACAAAAAACACTGGAACTTTCTAGGGCTATTAATGTTCTCTTTGAAAATTTATCTTTACAATGGAGAAGCCCCCTGAACTACTGCAGCATCATCAATAGAGACCACCTAACATTCTGTGCCTACGGGCGTGATGCCTCATAAGATATACAACATTACCAATGTAGTCTTATTGCCAAAAATGTTTACCAGAATAGAATTATGAGGAAACAATTAGGAAATTCCACAGTAAGGGACATTCTACAAGACAACTGCCTTGGATTCGTCTAAAAAGTCAATGACATAAAATAAATAAATAAATAATAAATAAATAAATAAATAAATAAATAAATAAATAAATACATACATACATACATACATACATACATACATACATACATACATACATACATACATACATACTATTCTAGATTTAGAACCTAAACAGTTAAGTGCAATGTATAAACATTAAATGGATTCTGGGTCAATAAACAAAAGGGCATCATAAAAAAGACATATTTAGGGCAGGTGAGAAAATTGGAATATGAAGTGTTTATTAGGTACTACAATAATATTTACTTTCTTAGGTGTATATGGTATTATCAGTAGATATGTAAGAGGAATGCCATTCTTAGATGTATGCTAAAGTATTTGGGGATGAAGTGTTATAATTTCTGTAGTGTCTATAATTTACTTTCAAATGGTTCACTGAAAGTAGTACATATATACATGTGTATGTATATGTACATGTATATATATTTATATACACACACAAAGAATAAATGTGGCAAATATGTCAACAGTTTGGTGAATCTAAATGAAGGATATACTGGGGTTCATTATACTATTCTTTCAATGCTTCTGTAGATAAAATTGTTTTTCTAAAATCAGGACAAGAAAAATATCTTTATTTCTCATGACATGCATTTCTCATCTTCCTTTCATTAGCTCTCCAATCAATAACTTCTAAACTTCTACTCACTTGGGCTTTATAAGTTTTGTAGAAGACCACAGCCTTTAGTAGATGAGCCTTATGTTTTAATTAATGGAATTAGGAACTAGTTGTGAGGCTACAAAGATCCATTTTCTAAAACTCACTGATGATGTTGTAAGTTAGAGTGACTTCAAATAGCTGAGAGCCTGGAGTCAGAGAGCAGCCCAGTTCCACTTTACTGCCATTTACTTTTAAATAATCTCACCAAACTATGCTGTTTGAGAGCAGTTTTTAAATAGCTATCAAATTATACAGTGATAGCATCATTTTCTTTTGTACACCGTCTCCTTCCTCTGCAGGCCTGCTGTCTTGAATGTGCACTTCCATCAGAACCTCTGTTTTCCATATCGTTTTGGCAAGTCTGTGCTCCTACTGAATTGTAAAATTTCATGAAGGTAGGCACCCTGTTCTAATCCCAGAATGTAGCACAGGACTGTGGCACAAAACAGGAACTCAACATATACTTGTTGAATAAAGAAATAGGTAAAATAAAGATCTAAAGTGAAGATTTTTTAGGAGAAAAAGTAAAAGTGAATTTTAGCACGCAATGATGTGGCTTCTCTAACAGGACTAGTAGGAGAGAGAAGGAGGAAGGACCAACTTATAAAACTTTAAAATGATACTACTGATCACATGGGCCTTGGCAGGTGATTGGGAGAAATCTCTGGAAAATAAAATAAACAGAAAAGGCGTATTTTATGAAACAGAAATGATCATTACCTTGTATCAGGAACCACAGTTAAACAAGAGGCCTGGCTGAATTGTTTGTCCGAAACTTAATATGTTCATTGTAAAGTTTGTTAATAAACAGAATTCTATGAATTAATAATTATTTTGTCTTAATTGAGCACTTAAAATTCAAGACACATGAATTATTTTTCTGAGCTATTTACAAAGCCTATTTTAACTTATGAGTTTAAAAAATGAACCAAGGTTTCCGGTCAAGATGGCAGAATAGATGGTCCCCAGCATCTCCCACAGATCAACCAATTTACAACTATTAAAAAACAATAACAGCCAAGCTGGGGCCACTAGAGATCAGGAGAAGGGGAAGAGAGACCTACAGAGTGAATAAAGGCAGAAGCAGCCACGATGAGAGAAAGAACCACTCCAACCATTTTGAGCCCTGGCTGCTTCAAGGCTGGAGCTGGTGAGTGAACAGAGCAGGAGCTGGCAAAAGCCACAGCTGTGCCCTTCGGATGCAGTTGCTTGGAGGCTGCAGGGGAGAAGAAGGCCTTGGTGGCCCCCAAGCCAACAAGACCATTAACCAGGTTCCTGTGGACCCACATAAGAGCAAGAGGCCACAGACAACTGAAAAAAAGGAGCCACTCAGAGGCTAGTGAGTCATTGCAAGGAACTGGTGCACTGCCTGCCCCATGGGAAGTGTTTGGAGTGCATTTGTTAGGGGAGATAAGCCCACTGGGAAAACACTGGGGCACAGCAAGGACAGCTGACCTGCCTTATGATCAGCGTAGGACTTCTCAGTGGAGACAGGTTAGGAATATAGAATTGCAGGGGGTGCAGTTTTCTGAAAAGACTCAGGCCCAGACCAGAGTTGCTATGCAACCCAGGTGTACTGGATCTCACGAAAGCTGGAAGAACCTTTAAAGTCAACCATTAAAACCTGAGCTGCACAAAAAGTCTTCCCTAGGGAATCAGCAGCAAAGCAACAATTTAGCTCAACCACAGAGCTCAAGTGCTGGTCCCCACAGGAAGTTCCCCCATTTTAGAAGTAAGCAAAGGACAACAAATTAGTTCCAGTGCAGAGTTTAAGTGGTAGGAACAGCAAATAGTCCAACACAGAACTGGAAGAAAAAACAAAATACCCACAGACCAGAGACAAATTATTAAATAGTAAAGGTCTCATATCACCAAAGAAAACCTATAAAATTCAGAAGGACCAGAAATCCCCTGTCTACCAAGCCAGGGAGGAGGGAGGGCTGGAGGCCTCAGCCATGCCCCCTGACACCTGCAACCAGCCCAGTGACAACCATTGAGCTGCCATAGGTAGCACCCCGGGCTCTCCTGAGCCAGGGTGGTGGGGAACTGAGGGCCTAGGCCAACCCCCACCCCCATACCTGCAACCAGCCCACCGATAACCACCAAGCTGCAGCAGGCAGCGCCCTGGGCTCTCCCGAGCTGGGGCGGTGGGGGGCTGAGAGCCTCAGCCACGCTCTCCTGACAGCTGTAACCAGCCCAGCAACAACCACTGAACCACCACAGGAAGAGTCCCAGGCTCTCCCTGAGCCAGGGCAGTGGGGTGCCTTGGGCCTTGGCCACACACCCCCCAACCCGCAACCAGCCCAGCAATGACCGAGACACCGCTAGAAGCCCCCTGGTCTGCCCTGCAGGAAAGAGAGGTGCCACAGGCCTCAACCCCACCCCTCCTTCCTCCTTCTCCAACCCTATTTCCTTACCCTTTCCCTTCTTTCCCTCCCGCTCAACTGCTGCACATCATAAAATGTAAAAAATATATATTAATAAACTTAAAAATAAATAAATAAATAACGAACAAAACTCTTTCCTGAGATAAGCTCTTTACTTTTTTTGCAAGGTAGATATTTTTGTGCTATTTGCTATGGCACTATAATGAAATTTGTCAGAATTTCAAAAAAGGAGTATTTCACTATAACTGAAAAACTGGAGCACAACTGAATTTCTGATAACAATAATGGGGACAGTGCTTCAAATGAAAATAATTAAGTCAACAGAAAAAAGTATTCATAGATCAATCTTGAGAACTGAATAGTAATGATCAAGAAATAGCACTTTAAAGGAGCTTTTAGTTTTTAAGTGAAAAGAAATTAAAAGGGTAACTAGGACTTCTACCTAGTTACTGCCATCTAGTAGTACAGAACCAAAGCCTGAGTATAAAAGAAAACTTCCCTCTATAATTCACTGCGCAACTTTCATGAACTCATTTTTTTGTGTGTGGCAAGAAAAATAAGCAGACAAATTAGTCAAAGGTGAGGTATCTTTGGAAAATTTAATTTGGACCATATTTTCTTTCTCTTGCTGAAAACATCAAATATCCCCATACACTTTGGGTTCCACAGCTTACAAAGGGGCTGTGGTTTTCCCGCAGTTACATACTGTACCCAACTTTCTATAGAAAGATAAACATTTTCCAACCTTGCTTTTCAGTATTTCCTAAAAACTGTTTTAAAGGTTCCTTACAATAAATGGCAAGTAAAACAAAGTAAGGCTTTATTTTCTCCTTTTCCTCTTTTTATGTACTGAATGTTGGAGGAATAAGGAAGGAAGACTAGTTACATCAGTGTTGGTACCCTGGGGATTACTGCTGGGTCCTCAAGGTGCACCCGTATCATCAAGGCTCCGATGCACCCCTGCACTGAGGAACCTGAGACGGGTAAGTGCTGAACAGCCTGTCACAGCCATGTGGGACTATCACAGCATAGGTGGGACTAGGGGCTGCCCAGTTCTCGGTGCTCATAGGGCTGCTGGCCTTCGAAAGTAACAAAAGAACTAGGACCAAATCATGACCAGAGGTCTTCCACATTTCATGAGCCTTACAGTGTACATTTACAGACTAAATGTATTTACTGAAAATAAAATGAGAAAAAAAAAATGCCTTTACTAATTTCTGTATCAAATTACTAGAATGAAAATAAAAGCATTTTTCTGATAAAACACATTTTCTATGTCAGATGAAAACAACTCCCTTGCAAGATAACCTTAGTAATGTATATTTGTCACTATTTATATATTTTTGTCTGGTGCACAAATGTCTTTAATTGCATCATCTGACAGCTTTGTCATTTTTCAAACATGTAGTTTCGTTAGCTTAAAAAAAGGAAAAGGCAGCCAAATTTAACAATTTTGGTTGCAGAAAAACATCTCAGACATTAACCTTCATCTTCTCAAGTGTTATGAGTTCATGACTGAAAGGTAATCAGTTTCTTTTCTTAACAGGAAACTAAGTAGCTACTGTCATCAAATGTACCTCTAGTAAACACAGGGCCCCCTCATAAATATAAAATTAAGCTCTTTTGAGGGATAGGTTTGTGATTTTAGTTATGTGGGATTTACATTTATTCTTTATATTTTCTAGTAAAAAAATGTGTGGTCTTCACTTCTTTATTTTCATACACAAGTTATTCTTGATCTCAGCAGGCTTTCATTTACAGATGGCAGGCTGGCTTATTCGGTTGTTTCTGTAAGGGGAGGCAGCCATGTGTTGTGTGCTCTTAGAATCCTTGCAGAAACTCCTGTAGCTGGGTGACAATCTCTGTGTCCACCGTTTCCATGAGGGACTGGAAGCCTTGTTCTCCCAGTAACTCCTGCTGTGCCTTGAGCTTCTCGTAGATGAACTGCTGCAGTGACACCGTGTGTACAGGGTCCTTCAGCGCCAGCTGTGGGATACAGAGAGGAGCCAAACTGTGTCAAAGAAGCAAAACAATTTCCACTTACATGTGACTTACTGACATTGTATCTTCCTCCCTTATAAGGGATTCTAAAATAGTCTTATGGTGGAAAAACTTGTCAAAGAAAATTTCATTCAATTAGTCTATCCGCAGTTCCCTAAAGCCCTCTGAACATAAGTTGTTCTGAGTAACCCAGTTTCTCAAGAGCTGGGAGTTCATCCATTTAAAGCATAAAAACCTAGTAGAAAGCATCCTAAAAGGAAGAGAACATGAAGGGTATTTAAATACAATGGTCTAGGCTTCTCGTAGAGAGACTAGGCACTACTCTGTGGCAATCAGTGATGCCCTCAGGACTCAGGGAGGAGACTCTGCCCTTCCCTGAACTGCTATGCTACTTAAATTTTATGGTGTTTCAAATTGAAAAAAAAGAAAACAATTTTTTAATTTAAAAATAAAAATAAATAAATTTTTTAAAAAGGCTTTTATTCCTCCTCCCCCACTGCGGTATTTGGAAAACAAAAGAAGGACAACTAAAATTTTTAAAATCTATAATTCTACTCCCTAAAGATAACAATAACAACAAAAAATATTTGGGCTTCTTTTAGTCTTTTCTATGCCTGTGGCATGCACATACATACATATACATAAATACACAATCAGTCCTGCTCTTTGCATTTATATATCACCACAGAAAATTCTATTCTAAAACACTTTAGGAATTCTGTATCTTGTAATGTCATAGTTTTTTTCTGTTATAGCATGTTAAAGTGACCATAGCATAGTTTTAAAGAATTTTTTCTATGATTTTGCTATACAATGTTATCACAGACAATTGTTCATGTTACTATGTAAACAGCCTTTCCTCTACATTTCAGATTATTTTCTTTGGATATCTATTGCTATTTCAAAAGAATTACCAGATTAAAGTGCATAGATAATTTTATGACTCCTGACACAAACTGGTACTGGTTTGTAACAATTTAAAAGGTATAAAAGTTTTGGGGGTAAGTGTGGAATATACTAAAAAGCATATGTACTTCACAGGGCCTGGTTTTCCAAAGCCTTGCAGTTTCAAATATTGATCTTGCAAGGACAGGAAATTTCCCTCAGGCTATAAGTCTCTGTTGCAAGATAAGGATTGTGGCACAGCAGGTTGCTGGCTCAAAAGACAGACTAGTTACTGACTGTTATGTAAAGATATTGAGAAATTGCTATAGGAAGGAATGTTTGCTAAGATCAAACTGTTGTTGATAGGACCACTTAGTTGCCTTACTGGAATGTCATCTGACTTGTCTCACCATTACCAGCCTATATTGTTAAACTATAACCCCACCTTTGTTCTCTTCCTGTAACTTCCTGGTCTGGACATTAAATGCAGGAAGAGAACCCCAATTCAGGGTTAACTTCCCAAGGAAGGGATGGCTCTTGCTTGAGCATCCCAAAGGGAGATTAACCACTTCAGGGCCTCTCACTGCTCAGAAGAGATGGGCTTTGAGTAATCCTTTCATCTCCGTCACCCAGGGGAAGTAGGGTGACAAATCTGTGGGGGGCAAAGCAACGCAAAGCAACAGGTAGGTCCAAGTGCGCTGGTGTTTACAAATAATTGATCACAACCAGCTATAGATTTCTTTGTTCCTTCTCCATTCTCACTGCTTCACTTGACTGGTCTTTAAAAAAAATAAAAATAAATAAAAAATATTCTGGCTTCTGACACTGTTGTTACCACTGGTAATTATCATTATTTAAATGCTTTATAATTTAGTTATTGAAAAATAATATGCAAGCAGCATACTATCTCATTATCAATAAAACTGAACATCTGCAAGTCTTTATTTAAGTAAAGTACATGAGATTTTGTGCCCAATATGGCTGCACAGAAATCTTTCTCCTGCCTTATTGATACTCAGTTTTGTTCTAGGAAGATGAAGTAGCTGAATTAAAACCACATCTGCTGCCTGAAATATTGACCATAAATGGAAAATTCAACTGCAAGGCAGACACATAGGTGCCATAAAATTGAAATTAAACCACATACGTGACCATTCCCAGTGTACGTGATAAACCCAAGGCAAGGGGCATATTTTTAATACTCATTTCCCTGGAAGAGAGATAGGAGAAAGAACACCAAGAACTGCAGACACAAAGGTCTGTGTCTACAAGTCTGAAGACATCACTCTACAAAATGCATAGAAATTGAAGATAAACATTAAAAATATTTGCTGTCATAAGCAACATGCAGTAATGTTCAATATCATTTTATTATTTAGTTATTTGGGGGATGAGGGTGTGGTTGGCCAGTATGGGGACCCAAACCCATGACCTTGGTGTTATAAGGCTGTGCTCTAACCAACTAAGCTAAAGCCCAGCTCTCATTATTATTTTAGTTCTAAGAAATCCTCCTGTTAAGGAGGATGTGAACTTTGTTTAAACACTGAGAATTATCTGTAAATAAAACTATATGCTATGATATGAGTGAAAAGCAGCTGAGCTTAAAATTGATATTCACCAAGTCAAGTCCCTCCAACTACTAAAACAAAGCTTAGTAGCGTGGTTTAAATGCCGTTTCAATTTGCATAAGAAACTGTAAACAGTTAATTTATCACATCTTATACTTTAATTTCCAACAGACTAATAAAAAGTATACCAAACTAAAACCTACCAAATATGGCATAACACTACATCAGTATTATATAAAAGTGTAGTCATCAGCCATGTGAAGATTAAAAACATTAATGTCTTTTGGAAGGAGAGCTTTGGAGAGAAGAAGGAAGGAGGAAGTCATACAGAATTCCTAACTGCACACCTTAAAAGATCTTTAAAAAAAAAAAAAAATCATTTTTTTTTAAGCCAAAAAATAGCTATTAGCAAATAAATGTCTATTTTGGCTATGATAGACATTACTAATCATAGCTAATGACACCTTCTTTGAAGAAATATGTGAAATCAGAGAAAAATCATTGCTGCACATCAACTAAAAATCCAGATGTCATTTCCTTAAATGTAATAGTGCCATCTGTCACCAGAATTAAGAGACATGTAGTCACTGATAGCATCTCCAAAGAACTTAACTATATATCACCTTTATACAAAAAATGACCACCTAACTTTAACTTAATTATTTGATTAAGTGTGAAAAAATACAGAATGCCTACCAGGTTTACCAGGCAGTATATTCTTGAGAAAATAATTAGTTTTCTAATGTAATCAGGAAATTCTAAATCTGCTTTTGGAACAAATATACTGCAAAGGTAGATGTGGTGGAGACTTTCACTTCCAAAATAGATAAAGTATCTTTTCTAGTTTCTCCCACTAAATACAACTAAGAGCCCTGAACATTATATATACAGCAAACCTAAGAAGACTCCAAAAGGTAGAGAGAAAATGATAAAGTGACTAGAGGCCTCAGCACCTAAAGCACAACAGGATAGTGAGTTCCCTGGCTTCTTTCTTGATTCAAACATCCCCAACTTGGAGTTAAAGACACCAGTGACTGGAAATACCAATAAGTACAGACAAAAAGTTCCAATAAAAGCTAAATCTCTCAAGGCAAAGGACCAGGAAAGGGACAGCCTAGCAAGGTAGAAAACTTTTAGACAATAATTGGTCTACTTCAGCTAAACATCACAGAAAAAACTGCAGCCTCACCCCACTCATGCCAGGTTGTTAGAAGGATTCGACTTACCCATCCCTCAATAGTGTCTATGCAGACCACCTGGGGAGCCTGAACTTTTTTTTTTTTTAACTCCTTCTCTTACCTAGGGAGGTATCAGTGGGGCCTAGAGGAGAACTTGGCCTCCTACGCCCACCTAGCAGTAACAAAGTGGCATCCCCTCTTCCCCTGCCAGAACAGTGTCAGAAGAAGCCTGCTAAAACAAACGGTTTAAATAAGACCCAGAGTCTCATAACACGATACCAATAATGTCCAGGTTTCAACCAAAAATCAAAGTACCAAAGGGAGCAAGCAGAGGTGGGAGGAAAGTGGGTTTAACTTTAAAAGGGCAATATGAAGGATTCTTGTTGTGATGAAAATACTTTGGATTTTCACTCTTATCAATGTCAATATCCTGGCCTTGATACTGTACTAAAGTTTTGCAAGATGTTATCATTGGGGGAAACTGAGTGAAGGGTTTATGGGATCTCCTTGCATTATTTCTTATGATGCAAGTAAATCTACAATTATCTCAAAATAAAAAGCTTAATTACAAAATTAGATGATACTTGTGGAGTCTCTCTTCTTTTGAATTATCTGTGGCACTTTCACCTACCAACCCACGGTGGTATCACAGGTACCTGACTCTTGAATATTTGGAAATTGGAAGAAGAGAGAACAATATACACCTACCTCCTACTTATCATGACTACTGAGTGTACACCAGACCACCAAATTAAGGGATGAGATTCTTAGAGTCACCATTGTATACAGCACCCCAAAATGTCACAGTGACTTTTACATCACTTTCATCTGCCTCAAAATTCCACTCAACAACTAAATCTCATCACACCTATTCCAATTTTCACTCTAATTCTGACAGGACACCTAGGAATGTTTGGTTCCGTTAAGACTTTTCTAAAAAATTGTAACATAGTTGACTGCATTTCTGTGGAGCCATTAAGCCTTTTAAAAGTACTTAGGCTCCTTCCCTCTTCCCAGACACTTATTATATTGCTCTGGTATCCTGAAACTTTGCTGTAGTTATTAGTTCTAATAGATTTTTCTTTTCTTTTTTTTTTCTTTTCTTTTCTTTTTTTTTTGCCAGGTCCTTCAAAAAGGTCCATATCATCTGTAAATATAGTTTTACTTCTTCCTTTCCAATATGGATGCCTTTTATTTAGCTTTCTTGCCTGACTGCACAGGCCAGGACCTACAGAATTACAACAGAAAAGACCAAGAGTGGACATTCTTTCCTTGTTCCTAATCTTAGGAAGACAGCATTCAATCTTTCACCATTAAGTATGATGTTCACTACAGGCTTTTTGTAAATGCCCTGTACATGCCTGGATGAGACAGTTCCCTTCTAGTCCATGTTTGTTAAGAGTTTTTGTCATGAATGGGTAGTGGATTTTGTCAAATGCTTCTTCTGTATCTGTTGTGATGATCAAGTGGTTGTATTCTTTATTCTACTGATATGGTGTACTACACTGATTTTCAGATGTTAAATCAGTCTTGTAATCCTAGGATAAATCCCACTTGGTTATGGTGTATAATTATTTTTATATGCTTTTGAATTCAGCTTGTTGGTATTTTGTTTGAGTTTTTGCATCTATATTCAGGAGGCATAGTGATCTGTAGTTTTCCTTTCTTGCGATGTCTTTGTCTGGCTTCGGTATCGGGGTAATACCATCATCATAGAATGAACAAGAAAATGTTTCATCCTCCTTTATTTTCTGGAAGAATGTATAATACTGATTATTTAAATTCTTGGTAAGAATTCACCAGTGAAGTAATTTTGCCTGAGTTTTTGTGTATGTGTTTGTGTGGGAAAATCCTTAATTACTAATTCAATTTCTTGTTAAAAGTCTATTTAGATTTCCTATTTCGTCTTGTGCCAGTTTTGGTGTACCAGACACTTTGAAAAACTACTTACATTTCCATCATCTCTTAAGGATAAATTATATAAATTAACTACTTGGGATATTCTACAAGAATTCTCTCAAATGTAGGATGTCTGCTAATCAAAGACCTGGCAAACAAAACTCCTTGTGTGTTTTTTCTAGATTTGTTAAAATGTTTCAACATTTCAGTTATTAAGAAAGTTATCTAACGCCCCCACTCCCACCTACCATTGACCTTTTCTGAATTTTATATAATTATAGTGTAAGGGACTGAACTCTCTCTCTCCCCAAATTCATTTGCTGAAGTCCTAACCCCCAATGTGATCGTATTTAGAGATATGGCCTTAAAAAAGGTAATTAAGGTTAAATGATGCCATAAAAATGGGGCCCTAGTCCAATATAAGTGGTGTCATTGTAAGAGATATATAGAAATGCAAGCACACAGAGAAAAGGCCATGTGAGGATACAGTGAGAAGGCAGCCATCTGCAGGCCAAGGAGAGAGGACTCAGGAGAAACCAACCCTGCTAACATCTTGATTTGGGGCTTCTAGTATCTAGGACTGTGAGATATAAATTTGTTTAAACCACCCTGACTGTGGTATTTCATTATGGCAGCCCTAGCAGACTGACGTGTACACTATGTGTTAAGTACAATGATCAGGACTACATGTATATTCCAGAAACAGATGAGTACATAATAGTGTACAAGAAGATGGTAAACATGTAGTAAACAAATTTTTTTTCAATAAGTGTAGTGGATTGAATTAGGTCCCCCCAAAACTCATTAAAGCTTGAATTGTGTCCCCCAAGTTTTATGTATTAGAAACTTAGCCCCCACTGTGACTGTTAAGAGGGTGGGAAATCCTATTATGGTAATTGAAAGGTGGAGCCTTGAAGAGGTGATTGGAGTACAGGACCATGCACTAGTGAATGGATTAAAAATGGTGGTCAGGGGTGTAGTTCTGAGGACTTTAAAAGAAGAGGAGAGTCTCTCTCTCTCTCTCTCTCTGCTCTCTCTACTTCCACCATCTTGCAATGTGAGACCCTTGGGTCACTGTCAACACCACCAGATGGACTTTGAACTTCCCAGCCTCAGAAACTGTAAGTAATAAATTTCGTTTTCTTTATAAATTACCCAGTCTCACGTATTCTGTTACAGCAACACAAAACAGACTAATACAATAAGCTTACCAATTTGATGGACTTTTGGGAGTATTATATAAAATTTATGTCACATAGGAACCATCAAAAATTACTCCTGTTTTCTCCTGACCTTAACTTGCAGTGAGGAGACCTATTATTTTCTGAGTTTAGTTTGTTCTCTTGTAACTATATACATATATATGTTAACAATACACCAATGACTGTCACATATCTGTATGTCAAGGTATAAGGATAAAAATTACTCATCAGTTTCAAAATATACCTTGTATTTAGTCCCTGACTTAAAAGCTATGTCCCAGGAGATGGGACGTATGGCCTGTGAAGTTTTTAAAAGTCTTGGTGATTCTGCATCCCCTCTTCCAACCCATTGTATGATCATTAAATACAGAGTGCCCTAGTTTTCCCTTCTTTGTAACTGAAAATCCACCTCTATCATCTTTATTACCACCTCACCATTTTTAGGGGATGGTGTTCCCTTTCACTGATCAAGTAAATGTGGTTCCATATTATTTCTAGAGTCTGTTATATCAAATCCAGCATTCTGCCTAAAGTCTTCTCTTCTACCACTAATGTATCATTAAATAACACTTAGAAGCGTCACCTGCAGGTGTACCAGTCATAGCAAAATAGAACTGAGGCCAACCAATCTTTAATTTACTTTAGGTTAAATTCTTCTAGTCTTCTTTAGGGACAGTAACAGGTCACAATCCAGAGGGCTCAGTAATCTTCCAACCTCAACCATAGAGAACACACTGTGGGGGAGGGGGAGGCAGTGGTTATAGGAACTAACTCCTGTGAACAATTTAAAAAGTTTGGCACTCATATGTCCAAATTCAAACAAATTATTCACAGTAGAATTTGTTCACAGAAATCAGAAATTTATTCTTCTTTTCCACACATTTCTAACAAGTATGATTATTTTTGCTTAGATTTGCTTAGATGCACAAATTTAAGGGGATGAAAACCTGCTACAAGCAAAAACAAAGACAGCAGTAGAGAGGCCCAATTGACAATCTGGCATTTATGAGGAGAGACAGAAAACTATGAAAAATGGACCCACACTAAATGCAATGTGTGGTATTCTGGACTGAATATTGGAATTAAGAGCATTAGTGGAAAAACTGGTGAAATCTAAATAAAGTCCAGAGTTTAGTTAATAGTAATATACCAGTGCTGTTTTTTTAATTTTGATAAATGTACCATTTGCACTTGATAAATGTAATATAAGATATTAACACTGGGGAAATGGTGAGGGGCACATGGGAACTCTTTGTACTGTCATTGCTACTTTTCCGTAAACTTAAAATTATTCCAAAATAAAAAGGTTATTTTTTAAAATGGACTCAAGAATTACAAAAGTGCATCTCTCTGCAGCCATTTGAGATGAGGACTGTAGCTGCTCTACAACTGACATCTCAATTAGATTACATAAATATTCACTTACACAATTTCTAAGCAGCTAGCCTGGCAAGTTCATTTTCGAGATGAGAAAAACTAATGTCCCCAATCTTTCAGTGACATCCAAATATGGTTTTTCTCAAGTTAATGACATCAGAACTAGGATGCAGATCCTTAGCATCAGTTTGCTCAGAAGGTCATGAGGATGAGGTGATATCACAAAAAGGAAATGTGCAGAAAAACAGGGTAAATTTTGCACTAAGAAAAATATAATCACAGATGCATTTTCAGAATACTATAAAAATACACTGCCTTTTGAGAAGACCCTTTACATGTTTTATGAAAGCATTTCTACTATAAACCAATTTTAGCAGGACTATCTTCATTAAATTTCCAGCAATGGGGTAATCTCTACATTAAAAAAAAAAAAAAACCCTCTAATACATAACTAATAAATAATAGAAAAATGTTCTCTTTCCATTCATCTTGTCATCATTAAAGTGAAGTGACTATATAACAAAGGGTAATAAGAACTTTAGGGGTGTGCTATGTACACCAATGTCATTAAATTAGAAAATACCTGCCTGCTAGATAACCAAAAGTATTACTGCTCAGCAATGCCTTTGATTCTTTTACTTCCAAGAAATATAATTAATATTCATGTTAGTACATTCCGTGAGAAAATATACTATAAAATCAAATACGTGACACAATACATTGAGCTTATTATATGTAGATACCAGGTGATGGAGAGAATGGAAAGAGGATAAAGAGAAACAGAGGAAAATTCAGATGAGATCTCTATTTGCAATCTATATGTCATCTTTGGATATGCTATTTGAGTTTTCTGAGTATCATTTATTTCTGTCTACACCCATATTAAAGAAACTGAGAAATCTGAATATTACAAGTGTGAACCATCTATAGGAAACACCTGCTCTCTTATACCTCATTTCTCCAATTGCATCTGTGGTCCAAGAAGTGAGATCACCGAGCAAATTTTATGAGAATCTCAAGTTTCTTGATAAAATGCTCTACAAGGTCAAGCTATCAGGTGAAGGACTGAAAAGGGCAGGTGCTATAAATAGGAAATGTTGAATGAGAACTTATAAAGGCAAAAAAGTTTAATAATGAGTCAGTGTCCTCAATCTCTTTCAAAAACTGGGGCCATATTTCATCAGATTGTAAATCAATAATTTAAAAAAATGACAGAATATGATGGGAATAAATGGGGGAATGAAACTTTCCATCTTGTCCATCTGCTGATATAACAAAATTGTTAAAAGAAATTGCAATATTTTAAGACCTGGATTAACTCACTGTTTCTGGGAAGGAAAATACAAGTTTTATGGCTGTTTAACCTAAGTTTGCTGGTAAGTGCTTGAAATGATCACAAGCATGTTTTAAAATTATTTTGGCAGACAGGCTTGGCACAAAACAGAAAACAACTCCACAGCAGGGCCTCCACTATTTAATAATCTGCATAAGTTAAATGGAAAACTCTCCAAAAAACCCACAACAGCATTGTGATTAACAAAAATGTAAACTATGCCAATTATTTAGAAAACAATACTATTTAAACATTTTAAAATAGGTGTCCTACTATTTACCTTTTGTTACTGCAGTTTAAGAGAACTAAGCCTATCAACATTTGGTTCACATAAATATGGAATACCCACAGTCAGAATATCTACAATACCTTTGGGATTGAAGACTATATATGAGTTTGTACCAATGGCTGAGAATTAGGCTTGTTTTTTGTTGAAGGAATGGATTCACAATAAAAGGAAAATAAGCAGAGTATCAGAACCAATTAAAAAGCAACATTAGTCAACTGGTACACCTGGTTAAGGTCAGATTTTTCCTGAACAAAGGTCACCAATCTCCAGTTCTTAGCAGATAACTCATACTACTGCAGATTTATGAACTTAAGAAATTTGTTACCAACAGCAACTAATTTAATGAAAAGTTACTGAAAACCCATTTTGTACTAAGTGCAGGGATTCAAAGATAAAATAAATCACAGTCCCTGTATGTGAAGTGATTTTCAAAAGAATGGTGTTTAAGATCATGAAAATTAACAATCTAATAAAAAATTTTATATGATATGGTAAAAAACAGCTGCACTGAATACTGGTTTTGAATGATGCAGGTACTGTGTGTGTGTGTGTGTGTGTGTGTGTGTGTGTGTGTGTGTGTGTGTGTGTGTGTGTGTGTGTGTGTGTGTGTGTGTGTGTGTGTGTGTGTGTGTGTGTGTGTGTGTGTGTGTGTATGGGGGGGCAGGAGTGAAGGAAGGGATAGTAGTTGACTGAATGGTGAAGGTGGGGGAGGGGTTGAGAAGTTCATTTACATAGCAAGTGTAACAACACTGCAGGAGGCCTCTTCCCTAGCATGCAGTTATGTATGGCTAAGTACAATTGCAAATCTTTTCTTGCCAAAAGTTTTCTACTGTTTTTGAAAAATAAAATTTAAATTTAAAAAAAATTTAAAAACTTAAAAAAACAGCAAAATAAAAAAGTAATCAAACAAAATTTTAAATACATGTACATCTGGTCTACAATAAAAATCAGTGAGAGAATAGGATCTGCATTAGAAAAATTGGCTTTATAGCCAAACTTGGTTAGAACATAGTTATTCTGTAAATTAGCCAAATAAATTATTTTTTTAAATAACTTTTTTATATGACCAAAAAAATGACAAAGTGAAAAGATTTCCTTCTATTAGAGAAATTCTGATAGGATGCATTATGATTTTCTGAATAAAATACAATTTTGTTTACGAAAGTCAAAAGCATTTATAACATGCATCTATAGCTGTTCAATTAAAAATAATTTATAAGGTTTTTTGGTGCAGTAAGCCCCACAGGTGGCACCCAATTACGGATGATGTCTTAGGTTGAATGTCCCCCCAAAACTTAATCCCCACTGTAACTGTTGAGGGTGGGAAATCCTACAAATGGTAACTGAAGAGGTGACTGAAGACATTATTAGATTGTAGGACCATGACATAGTGAATGGATTAAAAATGTGTTCCTTGGACTTTCGACTTCCCAGCCTCCAAAACTGTAAGCAATATATTTTGTTTTCTTATAAATCACCCAGTTCCATGTATTTTGTTATAAGCAACAGAAATGGACTAATACAGATGATAAAGGCTAAGGACTAATGGAGAGGCTGTATGGTTAACAACTCTAAAGTCCAAGGAAATGTACAAAGGAAACAGAGAAAAGAGCCTATAGTGTAACAATTACATAGTGGCCATTTTCTTAAAGAAAAAAAGAACAAACATCTATAAAGTGTGTTAAGGGAATGAGTCAAAGATCTCTATAGATAACTTTAAAGGGAAAGAGAAGAGAGAAACAGTAAACAAAGTCTTCTAGTCATGAAATGTGGACATAAGTATGAAAATGTGGACATAATATTTCTAGAATTTAGGGTTCATACAAAGTTTAGTTTCAAATGGTATCTGAAGATTCATGGTCCATTGTCATTTATGAAGTTTGTAGCATGTGAATAAGCAAATTTGTGGTGAAATATGATTGTACAATAATCATTTTTATAATGTAAATCTGATCATGTCATTCCTTTGATGACAAATTTTTAACAGCTCCCTATTCCTACCAAATAAAATCCAAATTTCTCAGTATATTTGTTTCCTATGGTTGCTGTAAGTAATTACCACAAACTTAGTTGCTTAAAACAACACAAATTTATTATCTTCCAGTTCTGTAGGTTAGAAGCCCAAAATGAGTCTTGCTGGGCTAAAATCAAGGTGTCTCAGGGCTAACTTCCTTTCTGGAGACTCTACAGTGAATCTGTTTTTTTGCTTTCTTTGGCTTCTAGAGGCCACCTGCAATCCCTGGCTTATGGCCACCTTCCTCCATCTTCAAAGCCAACCACTGCATCATCCTGACCCTCTCTTCTGCCTCCCTCTTCCACTTTCAAGGACTCTTGCGATTACAAATGTACCCACTCAGATAACCCAGGATAATATCCCTTATGATCACCCAGCTGATTAGCAACTTTAATTACATTTTGCCACATGTTAAATAAAATGTATGTGAGGCCACTCTTCTGGACTAAGCTCCTGCACTAGGCCCCAACAGACCAAACCAAACCAGAATGGAGTCACTCGTGTGAGGTGCCATGCAATCAAACTGAAGTTAAAAACAGACCAGTTTTCCAAAAACCAGGAGATTCACAGCAACCAATAAAAAGGGGCCCAGTAAACCTGGCATAAGGAAGCCTCCTTTCCTTTAACCTATATAAGAAAAAGTAACCCGATGTTAACCAATCTGCTTTTTGTACTATGCTGCTTCCTCGTTCCTGCTCAAGCTACCTTACAAAAACCAACTATTCTGCCATCTCCAAGGGAGTAACTGTCTATACTGTATACTGGATGCTTTCCAGTTCACAAATTGCCAATAAAAGGCAATTAAATCTTTGAAACTCAATTGGTTGAAATTTTGTTCTTTGATAAATGTGATATAATATTCACAGGTTCCTGGGATTAGGACATGAACATGGCTGGGAGATGGGAGGGGTTATTCTGCCTACTATACTTACATGGCATACAAGGCTCTCTACAACCTGCTGCTATTTTGGCACATGGTGGACACCTAATAAATATTCTTAAATGGTACTCTTGCAGTTGCCCCACTCTCAGTGAAACAAAACGAATTACTTACAAAATCTAAACTCAAACAACACTATACCAACAAAATATAACTGGCTTTAATTAGGGGTTTCTCAAACTTGCACTATTGAACATTTGGGGAAGATAATTCTTTGTTATAGAGGGCTGTCCTAAATACTGTAGGATATTTTGCAGCATCCTTGACTCCTACCTATTAATAACAATTTTAAAAAGTCCTCAGACAATGCTATAAATCACTGGGGGAGGGGAGTAAAATAACAGTCAGCTGAGAACCACTATTTAAAAAAACCCAAAAAACCTTTACTCTTCTATTGTTTGTATCTAAAAGTAACTCGACTTAATTCACACAATGAAGAAAGCCATTTTTGAATAGGGTTAAGAAATTCATCAGTTTCTTCCAGCTTAGTAGAGAAAGTTGTGGGGAAGAAATTAACTCTGGTTTAAGTTCAAAGAGTTATAAATAACACCTGGATAGTTTCTATAACAAAAGCCTTTCTCTTTTTATATCTGCTTTATTTTAAATTACTTTATTTCAAGGGGACATTTTCAGAAAATCAGATGACTTATTAATATGATCTTCACATACACTGTACATGTGAAATAGAAAATCATAGAACTGAGCAAAGCTGTTTTAAAGTCTGTCATAGATAATTTCACCTTGTAACATTCATGTAAAAATGAATTAAGGTGGCTAGGACATAATGAAATCCAAACCATTTTATTTGTATATTTGTTAGTTAATAAATCCCCTTTTAGCAGAAGTGATACTTTATTTGTGAATATATCACTATACAAGGAGAATTAAATTATTTTTTAAAACATGGTTTTAAATTAACTTAATGGGTATATTCTTATGTTTTCCTGCAACTGTATGAGTTATAATAGCACATCTTACCTTTTGATATGTTATGTTTTTATTAATACCATATAGTTAGGCTGATACCATAAAGTAGTAGTTACTTTCAATGTACTACTTCAAAGAATAAGTGGTAGTATTATTAGATTGATCTAAGAAATATTCTGAGATAAACCTGCAATTCTTAGCATTAAAAACATTAAACTCTTAATGCCTCTGACTTTCAAACAATACTGTTTTTGCTTTGTTTTCCAATAAGCATAAATCTTTTCCATTTTAGATTACGACTTTTTAACAATTCTTTTAAACTTATAAATTATATAACACTAAATTTTCAGGTAAAGTGTAAAAAAACGGGTATTAAATGTATTGTTAGGCTACAGTAATCCTAATAGGCTGGTCAACAGACTACAATCTGAAGTTCAAAATACAGATAGGCTATTGATTAGTTTTGTGATGAAAAGCTAACTATAAAAAAAAAAGAAAAGAAAAATAGCTGACACTCTACATCATTCCTTCATCAAAATATTTCCAGATGGATTCAAAATTTAAATGAAACAAATAAAACCATAAACACATGTTCTTCAGAGTGGGGTAGATCATTTCGAGCATGCAGATGCTAAAAAATAAAAACAAGTTGGAGGTAACATGGATGCCTGATTACAAGCTGATGTCTCTAATCTATAAATAGCTTGCTCCAGTTATTGGTTGCTGCATAACAACTACTCCAAACTAGGTGACATAAAATAACAATCAAGTTTAATGCTCATGGATTCTGCAGATTAGGAATTCTTAAGGGCAGAGTGAGATGGATTTCGTGCTCTATGAACTATGAGGCTTTAGGAAGACTTAAAGGCTGGAAGTGATTCAAATCCTCTGGGTGCTGTAATCGTCTGAAACATCATTCATTCATGTCTAGCAGTTAATGCTGTCTGCTACTTGGAACCTCATCCAGGGAAAATAGAACCTACTTCTCCTTCTGGCTGCTTGGGCTTCCTTACAGTATGGTCGTTGGGATCCAAGAACAAGAGTTTCTATAGAACTAGGTGTATCTCATTCTGTTTTCTATCACTTATAAAGAATACCTAAACCTGGGTAATTTATAGAGAAAATAAATTTATTTTTTATAGTTTTGGAGGATGGGAAATCCAAGGTTGAGGAGGTGTATCTTGTGAGGGCCTTCTTCATGATAGGGACTCTCTACAGAGTAACAAGGAAGTGCAGGGCACAGAATGACAAGAAGGCAAGAATGTGTTCACTACTAATGTGCTCTCCTTACAAAGCTACCAGTCTACTCCTATAATAATCTATTAACCTATAAATCCATTCATGAGGGCATAGCACTCAGATCCAATCGCCTCTTAATGGCCCCACCTTTCAAATACCATAGTTGGATTTCTCATACTCAATACTGTTACAGTGGGAATTAAGTTTCAACAGGAGATTCAGAAAGGACATTCAAACTACAGCAAGGTCCAAGCTGTATTTTACGATCTGGACTCAGAAGTCATAAAGTATTAGCAAGCCTGATCATTTTTAAGGGAAGGGAATGTAGATGCAACCTCAATGTGGAGGACTGTCAAAGTCACATGGCAAAAAGAGCATGTGGAATGGGAAATATTATTATGGCTATTCTTAAGAAATAAAATCTGCCACAGTACTCTTATTTAAAAGCAAAAACAAAACAAAACTTCCAATAGAAAAATGGAGAGGAAGAGGATAGAAACAAGCCATTCATCAACCAAAGGTATATAAATGTATTCTAAACATCTAAAAAATGCATAGCCTCGTTCATAATTAAGAGAAAGCAAATTAAACAACAAGACACTGCTTTCTATTTATCCTATACACCAGGATGTGGGCTAACTCATGTTCCACTGCTGCACATAAACTGGCAATTTGATAATATCTACCACTATTTCAAAAACACGTAGTCTTTGGTCCAGCATATTCACTTCAAAGAATGTTCCCTACAGACAAACTTGCGGAAGTGCACAAAGACAGGTGCATAATGGTGTTTAATTGAAGCACTGCTTATAACCTTCAAATGGGAGCAATCTCAATCCCTCAAGAGCAGGGGTTCTCAAACATTTTGACCTCAGGGCCCTTAAAAATTTCACACCTAAAGGTTACTCATGACCAGAACAAGCATTTGTTTATATGAGTTAAATCTATCAATATTTACTGGATTAGAAATTAGAAAATTTAAAAATATTTATCAATTCATTTAAAAGTAACAATAAGCCCATTACATGTCAACACAAATAATGTATTTTTAAAAAATAATTATACTTTTTTAAAACAAAAATATTTCATTAATGAGAAAAGTGGCATTGTTCTACATTTTTGCAAATCTCTACAATGTTTGGCTTAAAAGGAGGCACTGGATTCTCCCTCTACTGAATTCAATTTGTTGCATTATGTGTTTTGGTTGAAGGAGATGAAGAAAACACAGTTTTGTTTTGTTTTTTTCCTGATATGTTGTTAGAAAATGGAAGAATATTTAAAAGCCTTTGCAGATCATTGTGGCTACTCTCTTTTGAAACTACGCTAAAACCCACAAATAGCAGTTTCTTAAAGGTTACAATATGAAACTTGAAACATATCAATGAACTTTCCATTCTCTGTTACATTAAAATCCATTGGTCTAGCTTGCCCTTTGAATAAATCTTTTGAATGATTTTTTAACACGAATTTACTGGCCATGTGGAAAATATTGGTTCACTGAGTTACGCAGTTATTCCAAACGTTGAAACATTTCACTATCAAAACATCACAATCCTAAACCCCTACATGTGAAAAGTAAGTACTGGGAAGCTATCAAACTCACGGAGACACAAAATAAAACTTTTCCAAAATTCTTATTTTTGCTTAAAGGTTCAAATTTTAGCACTGGCAACAAATATTGCTGGTTGTTTTTCTTGAAGTAACAGGTTTGCTTTTCAAGAAAATGTATGCCAAATTCCCAATTCTGAATAACCGTGTTTATCTGTAAGTCATTCTTCTTTTCATGTTCAAATGGTGTGGCAGGAAAAAGGCAGTTAATTCAGCTCATGACTAAATCACAAAAGCACTTTTATGCACAACAACCACTGTCACAGAAAATATTCCCATTTTGACATAGAGAATTTTTAAAAGAATACTCAGAAGTAGAGATTTAATAAAATTCATAACGTACACTACTTCATTAAGGACATTCTTAAATGAAACCTGACTACTAGTAGAGTTTGCTGCCACTGCCTTTATTGATGCTAAAGTGCAAGCAGCTGTTCCAAGCACTGGGTACCCAACATTGCTTTTGTAACACAAGTGCAAATGTTTACACAATAAAAAGAGTAATAATATCTTAGTGTTATTATTTCATATTTCAGGAGTATTACGTATTACTCTTGAAAGGGTTGTGGGGACTCCCAATTGTCCATGGACCACACTTTAAGAACTGCAGCTCAAAAAAGGCATGGGATGGAAATCCATTCAATAGAATGTCATCATATGTGGCTATTAAAAGAAATGATGCAAATCTAAATTTATGTTCATGGAAATATGCTCATGTATTTACTTTTCATAAATGTAAATGTATTTCTTACATTTACATTTAAGAAAAATCAAGCAGAAGATGATGTACAGTATTTCTAACTTACAGTATTACATAGAGATCATATATTTTATATACATAAATAAAATATTTGGAAGGATATATACCATAACGTTAGTAAAAACATTGGGGAAAGGGTATTTCACACTATATCATCATTTATTTTGTGACTTTTGAATTAGCATAGGTTACTTTTATAATTAAAAAAAATCTCTTCAAAATGACAACTTCCATGTGTAGGACGATTCTTTGAAAAGTCTCCATAATTTTTCTTCCCTCGAAAGATAGGTCCCTTACAAAAACACAATTAGCATTACTGATAATTTATTGAGAAAAAACAGCAGAGAAAAGCAGTAGTCTAATGTTCACTGGCATGTTACCTAAGTTACTGAAAACAAATTCTCCCAAGTGAGGCTATGTTCTTCATCTACAAACTTGAAGATTTTATTTACATTGACCAATACCATATTGCCAAAGTTTCCAAGTGAACAAGTAGCATAGTTGCTGGACTCTTTGTGATTAAGGTTTTTAGTGAGAATTCAAGTAAATGATAAATAGTGAGGCTATCTATTTTGCAATACTCAAGAACAATACTGATGTCAGCAGGCACTTAATCTAAGATTTCAACTAAAAAAAACTTCAGAAGTCATTACTTTATTTAGTTCCAAAGGAACTTCAGATAGAACGTTCTTTTCCAGTTCTTTTGATTACCATTATCTACCCTACTGTGAAGGATCTTGACCTCTGTGATCTCAAACTATTTTTTGATTAACATTTTAGCTCTATCACAGGAAGAACTGCTGTCTCAGGAGGATGCCTGGTTATCAATTTGTGTCTTTACTGCATCTCAGTTGGATTATTTCAAATCATTATTTCCTACCCTCTTGGACTGTTTTAATGTCACTTGCAACTGAGGTTTTTAAGAGCTGAATTACCCATTGCGACAGTGTATTTCTAAGATTTGGTGTAAGTTTAATATTGACTTTTGAGAGTCTCACTTGTAAGAAAAGCTTTGTTCTGTCTACAATCTTGAAATATTCCTTATTTTTTATACAGTCTGCCTTAGGTAAAGTTATGTGTCCTAGAACAGCCCTTTGTATGTTTTGGTGTCATCTGGAAATGAAGTTAGTGATGTATTAACAGCTGTATAACAGTCAGTAAGTCAGACTTACAGAAGATGGCAGAATCTAAGCAGAGCACGATAGAAACAAGTAAATTTTTCCATTTTAAGAAATTGGCCTGGAAATAAGCTAGTGGTATTATATACTTTTTAAACAATATATACAAACTATGATCAAAATACACCAGAAGACGGGTTGTGTAGGTAGAAATACACCCTAGCAGAGGAAATACTGATTTTAAAGATCAGCTTTGCATATGGAAAGCATTCAAAAACGTATGTGGAATGAATACAAAAGAAAAATGGTTGGTTCTGGAGATTCTGTTTTATTTTGACCTCATTTTAAGGGAGTCAAAAGAAGCAGCTATGCCACTGCAGCAGGTGGGATTATTTGGTACTTGACTAAGAGTAAGCAGAGAACTGCTTTTAAAAGAATGCTGGAGGGTAAAGATTTGCACACATTTTAAATAAACTGGGCCTTAAAATAATCAGATTTGGTGAAAATATACGTGATATGTAAGTGACAACCAACATGTAAGTAACAACAAGTAACTGACAACCAAAACGGATATAAATTAACATATGGATATAAATTAACAGTAAAATTTCTTTCTTTGCAGAATGAGAAGCAATAATTTGTTTTCTGTTTTTCACACTATTATTTAATATTAAAATTTAAGAATTAAGTTTTAAAGATTTCCAGGACGCAGAGGAACAAAGACGAAATTTACCTTTTTACAATGGTTTTTATTAGATATCAATAAAACATTCATAATGAATAATTTGGATCTACCCAATTTTGGTATTAACAAACCAGCTTCTGAATACAGCTGGCTTTTTCCTATTATCTATTTACAAGCTTTATAAAAATCATTGTGTGTCAAAGGCCGAAAGAAAAAAAAAAATGAAACCATACAGCAATTTTGAAGGGGGGAAAGGAAGCAGAGGGAGAGCCATGAAGTAACAAATGAGTATTTCTGTGATTATAAAGCATTCAAGCCCATACTTTTATAGTTTCATTCAAGCAGTAGCGTAAAAAATATCCAATAACATTATAAGTAAGACAAATCTGACAATTAGCATAACAAACAGCGGTTTTCAGGGGGTGATCTGTGATAGTCATGGATTATGTGAGTAATCTGTAAATATTTCACATTGTTACTGACTAAAGAAAAACTAGAAAACAGTATCATCTTCCATTGTCATCAAAATAAAATTCGAAAACTTTACAGATTGAGAAGGAACTCAATAAAACTATATTTATTTTCAATATTAAAAAAAGTAATTTAGTAACGTTAGACTAAGAGGAACAGTTTTTTCATTCAGTGCTTTAAAGCTGTTGCACTGCTGTCAGCTTGCTTGCATTGTTTCTGACAAGAAGTTTGCTATCATTCCTATTTCTAGTGCTCTATATGTAATGCACTTTTCTTTTTTTCTTTTTTTCTTTTTTTTTTTTGCCTTTTTGCCTTATTGCTTTTAAGATTTTCACTTTAGCTCTTCTGGAGCCCATTCCAGGGGTCGAGGCTGTGCTGACTGAGAGGAAGCCCAGCTGTCCTCTTCCCTTCAAGATTCCAGCCCTGAATGAAGCTGCAGCTGGTCTTGCCTCTGCTGATGGTCTGTCTGAAGGCTCATCCTTACCCAAGGCAGCTTGTAAGAATTCTATAGAATGCTCAAGCAGGCTATGGGAAATTGGCCTCTTCTTAGCTACCTAACCTTTGGCTGTCACCGTGGTTTGGCAGGCCAGGGGCAACCTATGGATGCCACCAACTGGTGCTACCTCATTCATGACAGCTGCTACTCCCTCCTGAGAGCTTCGGAATGCTCCCCAAATGGGACTGCTACAATTACAGCACCCCCAATGGACACATCCACTGTGGTCCCAGGAGTAAGTGCCAGAAGCAGATCCACAAGTGTGACTAGAAGTTGGCATCATGTCTGCAGCAGCACCTGAACATATACAATGGCTGGAACCTCATTTTCAGGAGCAAGTCATGTATTGGACATTTGGGCACTGAGTTATCTACCCGTAGGCCCCTGAGGACACTGGCTAACATGGCAGACTAATAAAGTACCCATCCCTTCACCTAGCATAAGCCCAGGCCAGGGAGACATCAGTGATTGGGAAGCCAAAGGGGAGGTCCAGCTCTTGTCCAAACTTCCCCACTAGAGATGTCAAAATGCCACAATTGCAGTATTGTCTGCCCAACACCTCAGTTCTCTCTGTCTCCACACTGGTCTGTGAGGTCCTTGAGGGCAGGGACTGTGTCTCTCATTCATTCATTTGTTCATTCAGTCACTCATCCATTCAAAAAACATTTGTTGAATATCTGCTATATGCCACACATGCTGTTAGGCACCATGAAGCCTGCTATATCAATCAGGATTTGATCGGAGTAACAGAACTATTAGGAGATATAAGAGATTTATTACAGGGATTTGAATTTCCATGACTGTGGGAGCCAGTGAAACAGTCTACGGAAGGCTGTTTCTCTTTGTGCTGGTACTACAGCCTGAAGTCATATGGCCAACCGGCAGGGCAACGTGAAAACTACACAGATGAGAGGAAACTGTAAGAACAGACAGAAACACCCTTCAGCCTCTCATCACCTCTAAGTCTTCAACTTTGATGACAGGGTGCCTTCCAAGAGAAGCCAGTGCTCTTCATTACAGAACTAAGCATGCTCCCGGCTGTGAAGTAAAAGAAGCTTACGGAGGGGATCTGGCAGGACCTGGAGCTGTTGCAGTTTGGCAGCTGTCCCACATCGACAGAGAGCCCACAGATACGGGGCAACATGTTTTACCTGCAGCAGCATCTCATACTCTACTTAGACTTTCTAGTTGCAAGAATAGTATAAGGCTACAGATTGCACAAGTCCAACGATACGACATTCAGGAAAAGGCAAAACTACAGATACAGTAAAAAAATCAGGGGTCGGTAGGCAGGAAGGATGAATAGGCAGAACAGAAGACTTTTAGGACAGTGCAACTATTCTGTGTGATATTACAATGGCGGATACATGCCATCATACATTTGTCAAAACCCAGAGAATGTACAACACCAAGAGTGAACCCTAATGTAAACTGTGAATTTTACATTGATATGTCAGTGTAGCTTTATTGATTGTAACAAATGTATCATTTGTTACATTTGTGTGATAAATGTAAGAGAGAAACAGGATAAAAGGGCTGGTATAGATGGAAGGACTAGTATAAGCTCCATAACAGAGGCAGAAAACACATAATGTGTGTGAAGACAAGTTGTATGTTTTAGCCAGAGTGTAGGAGACAAAATGGGAGAAGAGGAAGACAAGGTTCAGAAGGTTGGTTGGAGTCAGACTGGAGAGGTCTTTAAAAGAGTGTCAAAGAGTTCAATTTTTATTCCAGTGGTTTTCCACCTCGGCTGTACAACAAAAGAACAAGTGGAGCTTTTAGAAAATATGTATGCCTGATTCTTAGGCCCAGAAATTTTGTAGGTCTAAGGTGGGGAGAGTAAAGGCTACAGTTTGTCCAAAGGTGAAAACAGCAAAAGAATAAGGGAATCTAGGATATAAATTGAGAAAGTGTGAAAATAAGAAAAAATTGTGAGACTCCAGATAACGGTACAAAATAGATTTACCTGGAGAAAAGGAAAGGTTAGTAAGGAAGAAGAGGTTGTGATGAGAGAGAAATGTGGAAGTTCAGGGTTTTGGAAAGAGGTCAAGATGTAGCATGAGAACAGAGGTGATATAAATGTAATAGAACTGGGCAAGGTGAAAAGAGCAAAAGGAAGCTGACTAAACTCATAACAAGAGTGACACTACATGTAAGTTAAATACTAAAAAGTATTTTGAACAATGGTATAATTTACCTTGATTTAGTGAATGTTACAAGGCAAGGATTCTCAAGTTAAGAAACCACCAATAAGATGAAGAAATGATCTCATATTATTATTTGCAAAATAAAAATGCACTTAATGCATGAATTTCAAGATTACTGATATTTAATTAAGAAAAACACAGTACCTTTTCAGTACCCATACAATTCTGTCTACTAGTTCTGCTGAGTTTTTCTAAAAGCAAATGGGAGCAAGCAAAAGAATAATCCTATTGGTTCTCAGTGACAGAAGTCATCCAGGAGAGTTTACAATACCCCACCCCAAACCATGACCACAGGGTACCCTGCTGGCGTTACATTTGAAGTAAAAATTTGCAAAACTACATTATAGAATGTTTTTAGCTAATAATATGGTCACTTTCCCTCCAACAATGTATCCTAAATTCTACTAAGTGAAAGTTTGAGGAAAGCTGCTGGATTTAAGAGTCAAGCAACATAAAAATTTTCAGAGAGAGCTGATGAGAAAAGGAGAAGGAGAAGAAAAGGAGAGAGGGATGCCTATCTGCTCTCAGAAAGGGAAAAATGTTAGTTGCCTGTAGGCTCTGATTTTAGGATAATCCCATCTCTACAATGCAATATTTCTGTCCCTCCTTGAGTAGTGCTTTATTTGGCAAGAGTGCTACAGTAGACAGTTCTCACTCTAAAGCAATATGCAAGGCACGGACAGGATTTACTACACTTATCATGAGACTTAAAATCTGGTTATGAATTTATCAAATGAAATGTAACCCAACATAACATACAATCAGTTTGATGCTACAGCTAAAGCAGAAGACTATGATGACAAATTTGCCAGTGCCACGGCCTACATGCTTGGTTGCATTAAAAGGCTAGCTCAGTAAAGCTGCCATATATAAGGTTCAAGTTAAAATTTAAGACTGATAGCCATATAACATTTGAGTTTGTCAAAAGTTAAAGATTTTATTAAAAACCAGTGAAAATCCACCTGCAGTTCACTCAGCAACTTAAAAGTACAACACATTCAAATGATAATGCATGTAACATTTTATTTTCAGTGGTTTGTAATATGGCATAAATGTTTTCAATTCTAATCTACCTCATGACACAAATAACAGAAAAATAATAATTCATATTTCTGTACTAAAGAACTAAATTTTTCTTCTAAAATACATTAAAATATATTCCCATATGTGTATATAAAAGACAAAAAATAGATAAAATCCATTTCAAGTACAAACTATTTTGGAAATTGTTAAAAGTTACTAAAACAATATCTCTGTTGAAAAAATAACAATAAACAAACAGAAGGCTTATAAAGATGTGTAACACTAGATAAAGAGGGTAAAAAGCAAACTGTCAAAGAATTGAGGGGCAAAAACCCAGCTACACATTTTAATTCCTTTACTAAAGTGCAATAAAAAATATTTATGTAAACTGTATACATAACTTCCAAATTTTATGAGCATTTTACAAACTTAGAAAACTACAATAATGTTTATTATCTAAATTTTCATAAACTTAACACTACTTGACATTGTTATAAATACATACATTTCTTTAGAACTTAATAAGAAACCAGACTGCAAGCTCCATTACAACAGCAGCTGTATCTGTTTTGTTGACTGCCACAGCCTCAATCCCGTGAACAGAGTCCGACATGTAGTGGGCACTCAATAAGTAAATAAAATACTTAAAATAATACTTAAATACAATAAACACTCAATGTCATTCACAAAGGATTAAGTACCATCTTTGTGAATTATTATTAATGTTCTCCCTGAAATTGATCTTTTCTGTCACTGGGCATTCCTCAAGGTCATTTTTCCAGCTCTCAGTTATAGTTTGTTCAATGACTGCAAACTAAATTTAGTTATTAACATAAAGCAATACTCCATATTAAGAAACCACATATTTCCTAGCTATGTCTATCACAAGCACATGAGAAACTATACTTTCTCTGCAGATCTAGTTCCAATTCCACTGACATGTGGTAGCTAGGCTGTGTTAAACCTGGTGTATCTTCTCCCAAACATGTAGTTCTCATACATTCTGCAGTTTCAGAAAAATGGTACGAGGGAATCCTCAAAATATTTTAGAAAAGCTACAGAAATTTTACTAAAATTGTAGAAAAAAATAAAAATAAAAAATTTACCTTAAAATTTTAATTAAAATTGTAGAGAGTGCATTAGACTTGGAGTGAAGAAAGCTCAGCTCTAATCTTGGTCTTTACCTAAATCTATGACTCTGAGCAAGAGGTAACCTTGCTGTGTCTTGGTTTCCTCATCTACATCTGGTCACAAAATGTTATGGGGCTAAAATGGGACCCTAAAAAATGCTCTGGAAAAATAATTATATATATATATATATGGTATTACTATTATTATTTCAAAATCATATTAATGATGTTTGGATAGATCATTCTGCATTATTTGTACAACTGCTTCTACCAGCACAAATGAATGAGAAGTTAGTATAGTTTTAATAATGTTCAAGGTTATTTATACTTCTATTATCAATGAAAGCAACTAGTAGTATATATTAAACTAAATTATTATTTATAGAAGCAGATTATCAAAATATATCCGGGACTTAAACTGAGGAATATGTAACAGGAAACAATGATCAAAAATATCTCCTTAGGGCCGACCCTGTGGCGCACTTGGGAGAGTGCGGCGCTGGGAGCGCAGCAGTGCTCCCGCCCTCGGGTTCGGATCCTATATAAGGATGGCCGGTGCGCTGCTCACTGGCTGAGCGCAGTGCGGCCGGTCACAAAGAGACCAAAAAAAAAAAAAAAAAAAAATATCTCCTTAATATAACTTTACTTACTATAACAAATGTTTCATTAATAATACTTCCTTGGTGGGTACTGAGGAGATGTTAGGCAAAGGATACAAAATTTTGAGTTAGACAGGAGAAGTAAGTTCAACATGGGGACTACAATTAATGATAATGTACTGTATACTTGAAAATTGCTAAGAGAGTAGATTTTAAGTGTACAGTCAGCCTTTCATATCCATGGATTCCACATTCGTGGATTCAATCAACCATGAATCAAAAATATTCCAAGAAAAAAATACTGCATCTGTACTGCACATGTAGGACTTTTCTTTTGATTTATCCCCTAAACAGCACAGTGTAACAACTATTTACACAGCATTTACATTATATTAGGCATTTTAATTTAGAGATTTAAAGGATACAGAAAGATCTGTGTAGGCTATATGCAAATACTATGCCATTTTATATCAGGGACTTGAGCATCCATGGGTTTTGGTATCCATGGAAGGTCCTGGAACCAATCCCATGGATATCAAGCAACAACTGTACTCACCACAAATAAATATGTGAGGTAATACATTTGTTAATTAGCTTGATTCAGCCATTCTACAATGTATATATATTACAAAACATTACTCTGTACACCATAAATATACACTGTTTTTATCTGTCAATGAAAAATAAAAAGAAAAAATAATAATACTTTCTTAGCAGGTACCATAAAGTTGCCAGAAAGCATTAAAATGCTCAAAATGATTATTTGGAAACTACAACTTATAAATGCCAAGTAAGCCACATGTCACAAAAAAGAAATTACAAACTTAAAATGTTAATGTATTAAGCTTTATTTGTCATAGAAAAAGTCATGAATTTAATGTTTTACTATTAGAAGATACTGTACAGAGAGGAAACTTAGATATGAAGTGAAATGTCCGAACTGCGTTTGATCTTCTAGAGATATTGTTTCTCCCAAAATAAAGGTACAGAGAAAGGCTGGATAAAAAAGATCAGAAGTCTGGACAGATTAATAGCTTTTCTGAATGGAATCTTCATCCTTATTTAAGAAAAATATAGAGAATTCTCAGAAACCTATGCTATGGGAAATTACTTGGCACATTTGATATAATATGAATCATCTGTTTTTCTGAACTACGATCACCAGTGCTACTCTCTAACAAAGCAGTGACTGAAATACAGACACCACATTTTAGGGGTCACATTAAGACAACAATGACAGTAAGCCAAATTTTCTTTTATGTAACCTTGGAACTAAGCAGCTATACTTTTTCTTCCTAAATAATTTCATTTTAAAATGAAAAAATCTTTTGCTGCTAGATTGGTTTTTTAAAAAATAACACTTCCTAATTATCTATCAGCAAATGCTTCTCCCTTCTCTTCAAAATAATAACCAAGATACCTCTAGATAGTTCTCAAAAACTGTCTAATGTTAAAGATATCACAGTACAAGAATGATAATATGACTACTGAAAAAAAACATAATCCTGAAGAGACAAGCAAAACTAATTTTGCTTGTTTAAGGTTATCAGATAATTAGCACAGTATTCATAATTAGATTTATTCAAGATTAAGACACATAAACACAGCTTCAATCATAAACTGCTGTGGTATCTTCAGCATATCCCTAAGACTGAGGTATAGGAAATCTTAGTAAAGATAATATAAATCAGTATCAAATAGCTACTATAATGAATAATTTCAAATAAAATCAGCCACTTAAAAAAAAAAGGTTTGTTCTATAAATCAATACCACTTACAATTACAATGATAATGATAAAATAACAAGCACTCAAATGGAATTCAGGATCTTAAAACTGAATCAGGGAACTTAAAGTATTATTTCTCAAACTATGTTCTTACACAGGTCTTTGAGAAATATTTCATTAACCCTGAAAATAAAGTTAGAATTAAACTACTATATGTTACTGAGGAATATATACAGAAGAAAAAACAGATTTGGGTACACTAATATGCTAATGGTAAATCTACCAGAATAACTGACATTAATAAAGTATGTGCAAAAACTGAAGACTGAATACTTTTTATTCATTTACAAATTCAGAATCTTGTGAAGAAAAATGTTACCTCATTTCTTTGTAACAAAAATGATATATTCAATGCTTTAAACAGTGGGTGTGAGAGTGGGGGAAAGGCAATCATCACTTAAAGTGAAGAAAATACATTTTCCATATATTTAGGATACCACATAACAGTCTCATTTCGAGGGAGAAATGCCTCTGGAGGTATCCTCACAAACACTATGTACCAGGAAAAGAAAAGAATGGTATTAAGAGCTTAAAAAAAAAAAAAATCAAATAACTTTTCAGTTCACAGGCCCTGAAAATCCAATTTCCACCTCATTTCACAGATGAGGCAAAACAGGTCTAGAAAGACAAGGTGACTCGCTCAAGGTCACAAATAACAGTACAAACAAGACTGGATTCAGGTCTTAAAAATCCTTGAATGTTGTCCCTTTCTCTGTACTAGCTGCTAAGGAGATGATATCTAGCATAAAAGCAGAGTAAAATGAGCTAAATTCAAACAGTTTAACAGAAAGCTGTCAGAGCAGTGCAGTATTAGCCACAAGATTGAAGATTTTGAAGGTTAATGTGGGATAATTCAAGGAGTAAATATAATGATCAGACTAAAATAATAATGATAGCAACCAACAGTAATTACTAGGTGTCCAGTATTATCCCATAACCTTTTTACATATTAATTTATTTATTCTATCTATGAGGTAGATACTATTGTTGTTTTCATTTCACAGATGAGAAAGAAGGTACAATGAAGTTAGTAAGTAGTGCAGCCAGGAGAGGAGAACAGATTCCAAAAGAAAAGAGGGGAAAAGTTTATTACATATCTATTTTATATTAATGATCAAAATAAATATTTAACAATTCAAGATTATAAATAATTTTTAAAGGTAAGATATTTTAGATGTTTCCTATTTTTTTCTTATCAGATTCCTCTAGTGAGAATTAATGTTTTTCAAAACATGTTAGCAATTAATTTAAGACATTTTTATAAAGGCATTTGACGCACATCATAAAAAAGTACGTTGTGAAGATCCATAAAATAATAGGGAATGTCGGGCTGAGATCTCAGATCCTGCTGCCCCTTCCTGTGCAGGTCGTGAGTCAGATAATTGAAAGAAGACCTTGGCAGCTTTAAGCAGGTAAACATACTTTAGTCTTCAGATGTGAGCTTCACAGACATGCTTTATTTCTCCAAGACAAGCTCAAGCTCTACTCCTCCGACTTTCCATGCTCTGTCATCCCTCCGTGCTCTGCCGACCCTCCGTGCTCTGCTGACCAGCAGTTCAGAGCAGTTACCTTTATACTTTTAGTACACAATAGCGGCCACAAGCCAAGCATTACATAATTACAACAATCATGCTGAATCAGTAAATGGGCACACATGTTTCTAGTGAATGTGCTGAATCTTGCCTATTTGTAACAGATGCAAGGCGAGAGATCCTGACTATACTTCTTCTATTTTCCTTACAGGGAATACAGGCAATTTCAGCATATCTCCTCAAAACAGAAGAATATGCATTTCAACTTAAAGGTTTGCAGGTTACATGTTTTCTATAAATAAAAGAGTAAACCTTCTGATTTAAGACAAGCAACAATTATTTCAGATCAAAATCAACCTCAACTTCCTACACTAAAGTACAATTTATCTGTTTTAGGGCACACTCCAAATCTCAAAGCTCAGATACCTTACATTAATTCTGCAGCAAGGGATGGATGGATAGATATATAGATAGATGAACAAACAGACCAATAGGTATTTTCAAAACTACAGAAAATGATGATATATATGGTTCTTAATTTTTAGAAGCTACTTTTGTAACTTACCATCTTTTTCCTCTTATCTTGTTCTGTGGGTGGTTCTTCATCTTCTGATACTTTTGGTTCCTCTAGATGAGACATTAACATACAGCTACAATTAAAAAAAAAAAAAAACCTCATGTTTTAAATAAATAAAAAATATAACATACTACCACCAAAATCACTGAGAACATGAATGCCTCCGTGTACCAACATGTGAGGAACAGACTAAATTAGATTTAAAAATTTTAATTATGAAACGATAATTCATTTTAAAAAGAATCACACCAAAAATGTTTACAGTATTTTACTTGGGCATTTAAGATAGTAAATTGTAAGAAATTTACTTATATGTAACTTCTGAACCAAACATCACTTGACAAAGCAAGGTATACTTTTTATATCTTTCTAAAAAATGATGCTTACAAATGCTTAGACAACATCATTAAAACACTATTAATTATGTAACAATCTACATTGTGCTCCTAGTGACATTATTGTGCGATAAGGAACCTGAAAGCACTTCTACCTTCCGGACAGCTATAAATCATTTTATTTTGATTACCTACACCACTGCTCTTGCCATTAGCAGAGATAATAGAAACATAGTTTCCTATTCAGTCAACACTAGTTCCAGGGAAAAAAGAAATGTCTAGTGAATCAAATTGATGGAGCAAACCCCACTGTTTCCTAATTTTGAACAGAAGTCAGTAATTTATCAGTCATAGGTTCCCAACCAAAAAACTGTGGCAAAGAAAGCTTGGTTTCTGTAATGTTTTGTAGCAAGTACCGGTGACAGACAATTCCTCACTCAGCTGTATAAATAAATTTCAATTTAGGGTTAAGGACAGGCACTAACACCAGAAACTTGATCAGGCTCACTTCTGAAGTGCACATGGGCGTCCTTCACTTCTGTTCCCCACCATTAATAAAAACAATTTTTGGAGCAACTGCTTCTGACCCAGTCAGTACACACTAGTGAGATCAAACAGTAGGAACTTAGGCTGGAAACAAGTCTTGAAATACAGCGAAAACTCAATCCCTAACTTATGGCATGGCCTGATCTCTTGGAGCTGCAATTCTTTTGTCCACCCATGATGTAATGCAATGTACCACAAGTGGTTGATAAAGTCCAGCACAAAGCAAGAAAAGTATGACATTTTTATATCAACCCAAAAGATATTTAATAAAATGAAATGTCTTGAAAAGGTCTAGATCCCAATGTGTGTTTTAGAACGAAATAAGATGGGTTCCTTTACACTACCGATTCTATGCCTGCTGCATATTCTAACTGTAATGAACATGGATCTCCATAGAAGAATGCTTTATTTCCCATCCAAATTCTTCCACTGCATTCCAAAAATCTTTTAACTTACTCCTATAGTAAACACTTGCTGTTCTGCCTTCCCTAAATTAAAAGATTTATCATATTAATAATGAATTATATTCTAGAGGTACATATATTCTTCCTTTCTCTTTCTTTTCTGCCTTTCTTTTTCTTTCTCTTTTTCACTGACCAAAAACTACCCAAAGAGAAGGATATTTTTGCTTTGCAATCCTGTAAACTGCAAATCGCAATCATTTGGGTCTCTGGAAGATGGAAAGTAAAGGGGGGTGGGGATGACTGTATTAAAAAGCCCAAAGCTGAAACTCTCCTGCAGAGAAATCTCCAATTTAAAGTCAAATCTCATGTTGTTGACAAAGATTAAAGGTAGGCAATCATGTTTTACATAAAAGACATATAAAAATTATCAGATTTCTAATAAGCTCAAATGAGAGGACTGTGAATGTAATAATAGTAATACTAATAAAATACTAACAGCAGCAGTTTAAAATAGGAATGCGAACTGGCCAGCCGACAAAAAATAAAAATAAAAATAATAAAATAAAAGTAGAAATGATCAACATATGAATATATGCAGCCACTCCTCCATTCTACACTTAAACAACAGAAATCACTGAATAGATCCAAGCACACTAGCCTGCTAAATCCTAATCTTTCTCAACAAGAAACTCCAACCAGCCAAACACAATCACTAAGTGTGTTAGCACAAAACATGAAGCCTTTTAAATCATTTCTGGTTTAAAAGGTACTTGCAATAACAGCTGTCATTTAATCTATACAAACTCTGTGCCCTAAATAATTCAGCCATTTTACAGATGAGAAAAGTAAGGCTGAATTTACAAACATTCATTGAGTACTGATAAACAGCATTTGGCATCAGAATTTTCCTAGCCTAAATGAACTTTTCCCTACTTCAGATATCAAATTTGGATGCTTCAAATTTGCCTTTATTTCAGCACCTGAACAGAATCAGAGCTGTCTGAAAAAAACCTTGGCTCACTCTACCTGAAAGCCATCCGTGAGCAAAGATGGGATGACTGGTGGCAAAGGCAAGTATTCAAGTCATGCTCATTATTTCCTCCATGCTGATGCTCATGTTGTGGGGAGGGCTAGGGGTAGGCACACATACTTTGCTAACCATGGTTCTATATTAGGCCAAACTGATCCCAAAATATCTCTCTGGCCCTTATGAAACTGATTTTAACAATAATTGTTTTAAATGCTATGTAACTGGCTTTCAGCTAGGCTGTTATAAGAAAACATTCATGGCTTCACATAAAACTAAACTGACAACATCATTTAGTTGGTTTGTGTAGTGGACATTTTGGTTGCCTAGGTAATCACCCTCCCTCCTAACAGAACCATGAATCTGTCCAGCTGATCTCTTCTTCACATACCAACTGATATGCTTCAGAAAAAGCTGATCCAGCCCCAGGGCCAGTGGCTCAATAAGCAATTATGGTGATTCTATTCATGTAGTCAATAAGTGCTTTCAACAGGAGCATGTTTAAGGAATTCTGGCCAATGAGACATGAGGAGAAGTCTGATAAAATGACTTCTAGAAAAGGCTTACTTTGATCTTCAAAAAAGACATAAGAAAAAAGATTACTTGTCTGCTGCTGGCACTATCATGAACCATAAAGCTTACTACAAAGAACTACTTTGTGTTGATGAGGGAAGGTAGCCTGCAGGTGAGGTAATGTGTGGCGGGGATGGAATAGAAATAATCTGGGTCTTTGATGATGTTGCTAAGGCCACAATTAGCTAATCCTGAAGCCACTTACCTACAGTCCTTTTGTTGTCAGAGGGAACTAATTCTTTATTGTTAAAAAGTCCTTTTATAGTCTCTTATATAAATCCCTTATGGAAAATTCATTTATGGGATCAGGCCAAGAAATGGTCTCCCTCTCCTGATAAACTTAATTTCCTTCTACTTAAAAATAAGAACCATGTAATTCCTCATGTTGCTTTTTGCCTCATGTTGCTTTTTTTAGAAAGCTCAAAGCTAAGTTTTATATCCAGATGCCACAGGTATCTCCAGTCAAAGTTTGTTATTTAAATTCCTTCAAACCTGTGTTAATAATTTTCTGTTATAATGAGCATGTGCTTTCCTTACACACTGTCTCAAATCCTCCTACGGTTATAGACCGAATATAAGCAACTAACTAAATGTCATATATTAGCAATATAGATGAAGTGCCATGAAGAAACAGAGAAAGATGCAATGAATTCTTTCTTTGAGTCTGGAAAGGAATTTTAGAGGCAGGTATCTGCCAAGCAGGGAAAGACTGAAGAAGGCATGACACACTAAGGACAAGAAATATATATATGAGTCAAGCCATGAGTATAGAAGTGTATGGCATGTTTGGGGAATAATGAGGAATCCAGAGAAGCAAGAAAATAAGCTAGTGTTGTAGACTGAGGATCAGCATCGAAGAGAGCCCCATCGACTTTATTCCGTAAAAAACTGGGCTTTAATTTTAAGTGGGGCAGAATAGATCAGAGGGGGGAAATTAGAGAAAGACCCTCAAGGAGGCCTCTAGAACCTACACAAGTTAGGATAACATACAGGTGATAATGCCAGAATCAGGAAACCAAGGTTTCTTCTAGTATTCTCTATTCCATTCTGTACAGCCATCTGGTGGGTCAATGTATAAATTGGAGAAGAAAACACTCCTTCAGTTTTGCTATGTTTCAAATAAAACTACTTATCTTACCTTATAGCTGGAATTTTTTTTTTTTTTTAAGATGACCAGCAAGAGGATCTTAACCCTTGGCTTGGTGTTGTCAGCACCATGCTCAGCCAGTGAGCGAACCGGCCATCCCTATATAGGATCCGAACCCGTGGCCTTGGTATTATCAGCACCACACTCTCCCGAGTGAGCCACGGGCTGGCCCTTATAGCTGAAATGTTTTACACTCTCCAGCTATTTAAAAAAAAAAAAACAATTTGAGTCCTTTTCGAATTGATTTTAATGCCTCTAAGATTCCTAAACTGTTGGCTAAATTTTCTTCCTTTTTACTTCCAAAACTTTAGCAAGAGGTTGTTAATTTCATTTCCCATGTTCCTGACAACAAAATACTTAAGGAAAGAAAAGGAAAACATTCTGACCAGATAAAAAAAAAGGCAACTCTCTAGGCTCATTAATATATTTTCCTGATTTAATGAAAGAAGAACTCTACTAACTAAAAAAACCCAAAGCAAATAAACCTAGATTTATAAACTCTCAAAATGGAACATTTCTTTCTTCTAAAAGGATTCATTTCCTATACCATTCTCAAGATATAATAGTATCAAGATTAATAATTGCCAACTGTTGACTCTCCGTTTACTTTGGAAGATAAACTTTTCTAAATTAAAAAAAAAGGTATCATTAGAAGAGTAAATAAACAACCATTTCCATTGTATCTATACAAAATGTTATATTTAAATTTTAAAAGGCCTATATAAATATGTTATAAGGACATATTAAGATGTAAAAATTAGCATAGGCTGTTAGGTATAAGCAATTATTTTTTAAAAGTATATATACATGTGTGTCACATGTCACCCAAAGTACAAATACCTTTCAACCCTTTCTAGCCACACCTACCTGTCACCAATTCCTGCCAATCCTTCCTCCAAAATCTATCTCAAATTATCTCATCATTGCTAATCAAGAAAAGATTACCTTAACAGCCTAGTAAATGGTTTCCCCACCTCCAGTGCAGTAGGTTCTCAATTTTTAAAGTACACATTGATCATCAAGGTTCCTATTTGCAATGCAAGTTCTATCGTCCTACCCCCAAAGATTCTGATATAATGGGTCTGAACTGGGAAAGGGGAATCTGCATTTTTAACAAGTATACAGGCTGTTCCATGGGTATAAGACCACTCATGAGCATCTAACCTCCACACATCCATGGTCCACTGAAGTGACCTTTCTAAGCATAAATCTGATCATGTCACTTCCACGCTTTAAAATCAATAGTGGACCTCCACTGGCTACAGAAAATTGTCTAAAATTCTTTGTATTTCACACAGGTTACTTAACCAGTCGGTTCCAATCCACTATATATAGCTTCAGAAATTATTCTGTTTCCCTCAACCTTTCCTCTACTGCAGGTAGTATTGTTCCATTGGTCCCTGTCTCCATTTCTAGGCTGTGAACTCTTTCAGGACAGAGACTCAGCTGCTTCTTCACATAGAACAGTGCCTGGCATAAACAAGACTGAATCAAAGAGATGATCTAACTATCAACAAGGCTTCCTTAGTGTGATGGTTAATTTTACATGTCAATTTGACTGGGTCAACAGGTGCTCAGAAATTTGTTTAAACATTTCTCTGGTGTGTTGGTGAGGCTGTTTCTGGATGAGATTAGCATTTGAATTGGCAGACCTGTAGAGCAGATTGCCCTCCCCAATGTGGATGGTTCTCAGCCAATCCATTCAAGGCCTAAACAGAACAAAAAGAGTAAGGGATGAAAAAATGTACCCCAAAAGACAGACAAAACAGACTTTATGTGGCTAAATGAGACATTCATGTTCTTAACAGGACCAAATGGCCACATTTGGTAACAGGAGAGAAATGGCAGACATGTATTTCTCAGCCTGCAAGTATGTATCTTACTGTTATAAAGTTTTCTTTTCTGTAACTAAACAAAGGCAACACTCAGATGATAAAGCCAAATCAGCTATAGCTGGGAATACTATATTCATCTTCAACAAGTCTACCTGGTGCCAGCCACCGATCCCCTCCCCTCATTCTTGGGGGCCTGCAGTGTCCCCAATTAGACAGAAAACAGACTCCAAGGGCATTCTTCTCTGATAATAGAGGCCACAACAAAACCAGCCATGGCCAGCCTATAGAACCTGCACAATAACACACCTGTGTGGTATGTTCACTCATTGTGCATATGTATAACCTTCTCCATAAATATTCATAGCATTCCTCTAAGCTCACTAAATACACACGTGAACCTGATATTAGAAGGCATAAAATACTAGCCTTCCTCCTTTGTTCACCTGAATGCTAGACTTTGGCCCAGCCTAAGCCTATATTCCCTGATCTGCAGGTTGTCTTTTTTCCCACTTTCTGGAAAATAAAGCCCCCTTTTCCTTTAGTGGATCCTGTGAACCTGTCTTTGTTAACAGGGGGAAGTCATTCTTTGCCTGCTTCAAGCTGGGGCATCATGCTTCTCCTGTCTTCACACTTGGGCTACAACTTACACCATGGGCTCTCCTAGGTCTCCAGCTTGCCGACTGCAGAACTTGGACTTCTCAGCTTCCATCATCATGTGAACCAATTCCTTACGATTCCTTATAATAAATCTCTTGTTGTGTGTGTGTTCCTGTTGGTTCTGTTTCTCTGGATAACCCTAACACACTACTTGCGCAGGTGAAGAAAACAGGGTTTTCTTTCTATATTCTAATTCATTCTCAACTGAGACCACAATAATAATTCAACAGAACCAGAATGATGGACTTTCTCTGAATAAACTGTTTAAATAAACACGGAAAGAGAAGTTGGAGGCCAAGTTAGCTATGTAAATAAATATTTTATGTTTCTCATGTGGATTTTTCTAAAAGTTTAATTATGCCCTTCAGTCTCACGGGCTGTAATACATAAAATTCTATGTAATTTACAGAGTTACAGAGTAGGAAGAAAGATTTATCAGACAACTAGTCTAACCACTCTTAAAAACTGAGACTCAGAAAAGTGAGGTAATTTGTTTCTCCACTACACATCCATAAGCCAAGTACCATCCCAGCAAAAAAGGAATCACCAAGTAACTGTGGTGAAGAAAGAAAATGGTGATCGTATATTCTAGCTACACATGAACATGAACCATCAAGTCTAGGCCTTTTTAGTTTGGACCCTTATAATGGTTTCCTAATCAGTTTGTTTCCCTTACTTCCAATATTTTCCCCTTCCAAACCCAAACTTATTCTTCATGACTGAGCTTGGCATATTAGGTCAGAAGACCTTGGTTCTAGTATTGACTCTTCCACAAATTTGCTATGTCACTGCATTTTTCTGAACCTTGGTATCCTGATTTTTAATATTATGTGATTCCACTAGATAATTTCTAACAACTTCCAAACTCATTTCTTCCAGTTACAAAGTGTTATAATTCTACTTTACTTCCTACATCTTCTTATCCATCTCTGAAGATGGCAAAACACAATGCCCTTTCTCTGACTTTCTATTAAAGCACAATCTAGAATTCTATTTTGTGTGCTCTGCACAAAACATATAATTGCTTTACTCATTACTAGTGTTTCATTGTGCTGTCAGACATGCCCTCCCTAACTAAATTATATACTCCAAAGGAGACAAGGAACATCTGAACATATCCTAAATATTTCACAAAAAGTTGTCAACTATGTCACAGATTATATATAAAAACACACTATTTACAGTCACCTACCATAAACCCTTATGTTAACCTTTTTTAAAAACTGCCTACGTGCATAAATAGTTTCTTATTTTTGGTTTGTGGTCACAAAAAGTTTGATGTTTCCACTTCATATGAACTCCTATTTTCTTAAAAGCTAAGTTATATGTCAGACACATTGTTTATATAAGAGTCAACAATATATATCTGCATTCCATATTTTTCAACCAAATATGATCTTGCATATTATTATCTTGCAAAATATGGCAATCTTTCCCATTTGCTATAGATGGCTTTATAAAGAGCTGAGAAGACAGGCTCAATATATTATTAGTGAGAACTCAAGAGGTCTGGAATCTCATGAAGCCTTGCTCATCATTATTTGAAACATGTCCTTAATAATAATAAGAGAAAAGGTATGGAAATTCTACTAACCACAAAAGAATACAACGATTCCCCAAAAAAAAAAGAAAACTTCAAATTAATAGTTGTATAAATATGAGATGATTAGTATTCCTGATAATATGATTTTAACTATTCTCCCAAAAAATATAATTTTAAATATTCTCTTTTGGAACTAGTCAATTACTGTATGATCCCCTAATATCTTAAAGCCACTAGTGATGCTTTAACCAGGCAAGTTCAAAGCAACTCATCCCGTTTCCCCTATAATTTGCCTAAAGGGTAGGGAAACTTTGTAAGTTGAAAAAAAGAACATGCTCAAGATATCTTATAAAAGAAACTGATATGCTAAAATACATTTGCAATTTTTTTAAGAAAACTAATGTAAAACTATAAAGTGATGATTAGATCAAAGAAGTCTAATTCAGAATATCACTGAAACTTAATAAAGCTGATTCCAAGATCAAACAATAAATATTATAAGCAAAATAATGAATAAAAAATTTTCTGTATAAAAAACAAAATTACAAAGTTTCCAAACTGTGCTTATATGGTGAGAGTGAACAAAAATCAGAAAGCATGTATTTAATTATCTCCCAAATCCAACTGTGAACAATTAAATGATCCACCTACTCTTTATAAGTTCCTGTTTCAGGATCTTCCGTCATGACATCATGTAGACCCTCCACTGAGATGTTTATAATCCCACAGAACTTATCTTGGATAACACTACAATAAAAGAAAAGCAAACAGGGTTAAAACTGGAGTATTTCAACAGGTAATTCTTTTTCTTTCGTAAATATCCTGTTGAACATGAAGAGAAATTTTAGTTCTAAAACACAAAGAAACAAAATATATTTCTTAAAGCAAAAATTTTACCTTTCCATATAACATTACAAATTTCTCTTTCACTAGATTACTAGTGTGCTTAAATACAAGAGGGATGAATTAGATAGGAAAGAAATATTTTAACATTCTTTGATTTATTATAGTAGTCTTGTTTTAATTTTTTAGCTACAAATATAAAGATATGGAAGTGCTAACAATTAGAAATCTCTGCCCTTCTAAAGACACCATCAAGAAAAAGAAAAGATGTACCATAGTCTGTGATAAAATATTTACAGAACATATATCTGGTAAAGAACTTGAATCTAGAGTATAAAAAGAACTCTAAAACTCAATAAGACAAATACTTCATTTTAAAATAGAGAAAATTTTGAACAGAACTTCACTGAAGAATACCTAAAGATGGCGTGTGAGTATCTGAAAGCATGCTCAATACCATTAGGCATTAGGGAAATGCAAATTAAAATCACAATGAGATTTTAATTAAAAGTAAAATTAAAAAGACTGACAATACCAAGTGCTGACAAGGATGAGAAACAACAGAAACTCCCATATATCACTAGTAAGAATAAAAAATGGCACATCCATCTTGGAAAACATGTTGTCAGTTTTTATAAACACAACTAAGCAACCCTAATCCTAGGTATTTACCCAAGACCAAAACAAGTACTAAGACTTGTATGTAAATACATATGGTAGTTTTATTCATAATAGCACCAAACTGCAAAACAACTCAAATGTCCATCAACTATTAAATGTATCAACAAATTGTGGAACACTTAATTCAATAGAATAATACCCAGCAATAAAAAGGAACAAACTACAGATACATACAACAACATGGATAAATCTCAAAAACATTTTGCTAAGAGAAATAAGCCAGACTCAAAAGGCTACATATCATATGACTTCATTTATGTAACCTTTTGGAAAGGCAAAATTATTCAATCAGTGGTTGCCTGGCAAAGGTACAAAGGGAACATTTTGGGGTGACAGAAACGTTCAACTTCTTGAGCGTGGTAGTGGTTACACAACTGTGTACGTTGTTAAAACTGCAACTTAAAAGGAGTTTTGTTATATGTTCAACTATACCTTCGTAAACCTGACTTTTAAAAAAGTAAAAATATACTAAATTATACTATTTGAATTTAAAACTAACTGAATAAATTATAACTCCTGCCTCTAGAGAACTTACATCATTCCTACAACGGACATACCATGCATGTTTCTCATATTGTGTTAACATGCATAATTAATTTTTAAAATGTTCTGTAAAGTAGTTCCCAAGGCCAGCACAATTTGTATTACGATCCCCCTTTGTAAAGTCAAACCTTTTGTCTATACATTCAAATGTGATCAAGTTCTGGAGAATTAAATCACCAGATAGGCAAAATAATAACTAGTAGATATCACTGTGATACATTCTCATCTGCGCATAACACCTTATTGCAAGAGGATTATTTTTTGTCATTATATTTCCTTTATACAAGAACTAAAAAATCTCTAAAGAAACACATATACAATCTACCTCATTCGGTTCAGTGAGAAACACCCTAGAAAAAAGACTTAGAAAACCAAAATTTTGCACTAAAGTTCAGCCACTAACTGTGTGACCCTACTGAAGTGGATTCCTTTCTTTAGGTATGCAAAATGAAGGCTGGACTCAGGGACTGCAGATGTGTAGGGGGAATATAACCATTTCCCCTTCCCACTGCAGAGCAATTCACCACTCTCTAAACCATCAAAGTCTGCTCAGGCAGGCAGGACCTGAGGTTCCTTCTTAACACAGCAGCATTCTATCAGCTGTCAACAATTGATCTCAATTAGTTCAAAAAGACAAAAGCCTGCTGGGCTACAGTTTCCAGGGCCTATTTTAATATTGTTTAGGAGCAATCCACTCAGGAAGCTGCCTTCTCTACTCACATCACCTCTAAACATCAATCCCTTATCTCCTAAGAAAAACCCAAAACTTTCACAAGAAATCACTAGAATTACTGAGTACTGTGTATTTCCTCAAAATACTGATTATGAATTTTCCTAATAGATATCTGGGTGTGATCATGTATTACTATGTAGTATGAATGTTAATTATGAAGTAATTCCATTAGAGAGAGAGAAACACGCTCACCCTGGAGTGTCTAGTAAGTGCCAGAAGAGGTGAGGCACAGATTCCAACTTCAGAGAAGGGGAAAATGACCACAGCCCGGAGTAGAAAGGAATGCAAACTGGCTTTGAATTGGAGATGCTGACTCCAGGGAATTGAATAAAAGGAGTGGAAGGGGAATATCCATGCCATATTCTGGATCAGTAAAAAGAGAAGTTACGTAATTATCTTCAAAACACTCAAGTTCAAAAAGCACTCATCAAAGGGATGCACCTCAATTTCTCAAGCAGTTTGAGAAAAGTGCCCCCAAATAACAGGGAAAACAAAAAGCTAAAAGAGGCTTATACTTTCCCAGCACTCAGAATAGGTATTTTTTAAAAATAAAAAAATTATAAATTCTTTTCCTCTGTTGCATTATAAAAATATTCCCTGCAAATGTGTACATGTAACACTGTAAAATGAAGCCTTTAAAAAAGATTTCTTTCATATACAGTATTCTTACTACAACCTTCAGCAACACAAAATTTTGAGTATTAAGCCTTCATTTCACTTTTTATTCACACAATTCTATAGACCCTTGTCTTTTATAAATTAGGAATCAATCTTGTTTTTTATAATACACAATCTTCCTGAATTAAGTGGTTTAAACTGTTATTAGATATTTAAAATGGAAACAATCAAGAGAGAGCTGTAAACCTGGAATAAAATGGAAAAGATTTAGAGGAAGAAAGGGAAGGAGAACAAACTTTGTGTTTAATGATAAACTTATATACATTATCTCTTTAAATACAACAAGACAAGAACTAGGTATTATTTTCTCTATCTCTTAATGAAAACAGCCCAGTTTTTCTTTTATATGTTACATGTTGGAGTTATGAGTAAGATTTTATCAGAATTCTTCCCAGTATGTCATCTTCTAATAGCCCCCCCATACCCAACCATTCAAATCTGATGTTGGATACAATGTGGAAGAACTGAAGGTAACCAGAGGAAACCATATAATCTGAGATCTCACTCAGTTCTTAACCCTTCAAACTATGGTTTACAGGCTGAGAAGTGACAGTTCATATTAACTAGAAAGACACAGCAATCCAGAGTCCCTGAAAGAATTAGCTGAACTCCATGCTAGTCTATATATGTCAGCCCCGCAGAAAAAACACAACCCAGGAGCTATAATAATAATAACAACAACAACAACAACAACAACAACAACAATAATAATAATAGATTACTGATTTACCAGGCAAAACCTAATATCTTGGTGTGGTCCAATGAACAGACTTCTGAAGACTGGCTCACTGTGAGCATCAATAAATAGGAGGTGGACTTGTACCAGGATACTATTTAATTTAAAAAGAAGGAAATGATCAGAATAAGTGGTTATATGTATTACCCAGGTTAACCCTTCCTCATGAATAGGTCATTGTGGTTAAGTCCATTCATTTTAGTCAACATTACATGAGCCCAGAAAATGTGTCAGTCACCATGATAGGCCTTGGGGACAAAAAAAGATGGCTATCTCAGAGAACTCAGAAACAAGGGAAGCTTAAAGTCTATTGCACAAAACTTTGAATGCACACACAAAACAGTGTTGCATGTATAAATGTCAGGCGTTCTCTAACTCAAAGGAAAAAGTTTAGAAACGCTGTGCTATAAGCTCAGGAGCCCATTACAGAGTAGAAATCTACTAGGAGGACAAAGAAATTAAGAAACAAAATTAGATGTTGGTTATTTTTGTTTTTAATCAAGTTATAATATCCTGAGTAACTGCCTTTTTCAATTTTAGGGGTATTTCTGACTCATTAACTGGAACCCATCTAAAATCAGAGTATCCTGTCCCCAGGACTCTGCTAAGGCAGCACTGGCAAATTACTATTCTCTAATTCTCATGGCTGGCCCCTAGGGACTTGATTTATTTTATCATCACTTAAGACTTTGGAATTTTCAAGGTAACTCATTTTTCATTAATTGCATTAGGATGGCTGTTTCTCCTAAAGGAACCCTAATTTTTATATGAAGTTTTTTACATTTCACAATTCTAAATAAAACCCTATCGACTATTCATATTTCCTTACTACTGAGAGCTTCAAGGAGGAAAATGGGTGCTTGCTATTACAGTCCCTTAAATTTCATTCTTTCTCCATAATTTAAGAACTTTCGAAGGCTATTAAGAACCTCACCAGGCTCTATTAAACCCACCTTTCCAAAGTTATAGCACATTACTCTTCCTTCCACTGGTTTCAGGCAGTTAAGACCTCACACCTCCTGAATATAATAGTTCCTGACTACAATATATCTGCTTACTCTCTTCTTGGTCCTCACAATGTTTTCCCCACTTTTTCTTTTCATCTCAATCCACACTTCCTTTATGAAACCTTCCCTGACCACTCTCTAAACCACTTAATTGAGCACTCTGTCCTTTGAATTTCTAGTAGCATAAAACCTCTGCTCTACTCTTTTGGCATGCAACTCATGTGGCACCTTCCATATTACTTTCTTCTAATGTCCTTTAACTTTTCGTGCCTGCTTTCCCTAACATTTTAAGGAATTGAAGCAGAGACCATGTGTTACGTTTATTTTTTTAATATCCCACAGGGTAACATTATGCATAATGTGAACACTCAATACATAATTAAGGGAATTAATGATCCCAAAAGCTTGAGAACTGCCCTCCCTTGTTTCTTTTCACAATTTTATTTTTACTTCTTTTTTAAATTACAAGTACAGACAGCTAAGTTGTAGATAACAGATATTGCAATTGATTACACTAGCCATGAGCCAGAAAATAGAACTGAAGGTGCCTGTGTTGAAAATCTATTTCTGAAACACTCATTTTAGAAATTCCAGAGAGAGTTTAACATCAAGAACAAAAGATAGGAGAGAGAAAATAAAACCAAAAGGAAAGAATTATTAGTAACCTAAACACTTTCTTCACTTTTACTTGTCACACTTTTACTTTTCTTATTTATACACTCCTTTGATATATTACATTATTACGTTATTACCGTAGACACAAATTACAAATGCTCTACAAAAAGAACACAGACCTTTCTAAACATTTGCTTGTTTTGTTCTTCAAGTATGCGATAAATGACATTACATACAAGCAATTAAATAAATAGGTGAGGGCATAAAAAACTGTACTCAGCAAATACAGACCATTTGATCATTTAAACCAATTCCAAGTAGTTTCCAGTGAACTTTTTTCAGTCAAATAAACATGAATAAAACTATAATTCTTTAATCTTGTCTTACTATTCCCTAAAGGTATGGGTTTTAAGACATTTTCTAGGTATATAAAAGCATATAGCTATAGAGTATGTGAATTTCATGCAAAGTGATTTTCCCTTGCTTTTGAAAACTAAACACTAAAGAAAAAACAAATAAATTAATCTGTTTATTCGCTTGATTTAAAAACCATGCTGGCTTAAAACTATTTCTCTCATTATCATTATGAACTTAAACCGCAGGTGTTCAGAAAACTAAATACCCTTAAAGTAAAATTTTCATTCCCCAAATGCACAAAGAAATGAAATACAAGCATACCTAGTTTTACTGCAATTTGCAGATACTGTGTTTTTTAAAACTTGAGGGTTTGTGGGAATCCTGCCTCAAGCAAGTTTACCAGCACCATTTTTCCAACACCATGTGCTTATATTGTGTCTCTGTGTCATATTTTGGTAATTCTCACAATATTTCATTTTTTTTTCATTATTATTATATCTGTCAGGGTGATCTGTGATCAGTGATCTTAATGTTACTATTGTAATTATTTTGGGGTGCCACAAACCACGCCCACATAAGACAGCAAACTTAATGGACAAATGTTGTGTGCATTCTGACTGCTCCACTGATCAGCCATCTCCTATCTCTCTCCCTCTCCTTGAGCCTCCCTACTCCCTGAGACACAGTATAGAAATCTGGCCAGTTAATAACCCTACAATAGCCTCCAAGTGCTCAAGTAAAAGAGTTGCACATCTCTCACATTATTTCAAAGGCTACAAATGATTAAACTTAGTGAGGAAAGCATGTCAAAAGCTGAGGCAGGCCAAAAGCTCAGCCTCTTGCACCAAACAGACACGCTGTGAATGCAAAAAGTTCTTGAAGGAAATGAAAAGTGCTGCACCAGTGAACACACACACAACAAGAAAGTGAAACAGGCTTATTGCTGCTATGAAGAAAGTTTTAGTGGTTTGGACAGAAGATCAAACCAGCCACAACATTCTCTTAAGCCAAAACCTAACTCTAATTTAATGCAAGGCCCTTAAATCTCTTCAATTCTCAAAAAGCTGAGAGAGGTGAAGAAGCTGCAGAAGAAAAGCTGGAAGCTAGCAGAGGTTGGCTCACGAGGTTTACGGAAACAAGCCATCTATCTCCGCAACATACAAGTGTCAGGTGAAGCAGCAAGTGCTGATGTAGAAGCTGCAGCAAGTTATCCAGATCTTGCTAAGACCATCAATAAAGGTGGCTACACTAAACAGATTTTCAGTTGTAGATAAAACAGCCTTCTATTGGAAGAAGATGCCATCTAGAATTTTCATAGCTAGAGAAAAGAAGTCAATGCCTGGCTTCAAACCTTCACAGGACAGGCGCTCTTGTTTGGGGATAATGCTGCCGGTGTCTTCAAAGCTAATGCTCCTAGTGCCCTTAAATTAGGTTAAATCTACTCTGCCTGTGTTCTATAAATGGAACAACAAAGCCTGGATGACAGCACATCTGTTTTCAGCATGGTTTACTGAATATTTTAAGCCCACTGTTGAGACCCACTGCTCAGAAAAAAAAGATTCCTTTCAAAATATTACTGCTCATTGACAATGCACCTAGTCACCCAAGAACTCTGATGGAGAAGTACAATGAGATTAATGTTGTCTTCATGCCTGCTAACACAATATCAATTCTGTAGCCCATGGACCAAGGAGTAATTTTGACTTTCAAGCCTTATTATTTAAGAAATACATTTCCTAAGGCTATACCTGCTGTAGATGGTGATTCCACTGATGGATCTGGGCAAAATAAATTGAAAACCTTCTGGAATTCTTTCACCATTCTAGATGTCATTAGAAATATTTGTGATTCATGGGAGGAGGTCAAAATATCAACAATAACAAGAACTTGGAAGAAGTTGATTCCAACCCTCATGGATGACTTTGACAGGTTAAAGACTTCAGTGGAGGAAGTAATTACAGATGTGGCAGAAACAGCAGGAGAACTAGAATTAGAAGTGGAACCTGAAGATGTGACTGAATTGCTGCAATTTCATGATAAAACTTTAACTGATGAGGAGTTGCTTCTTATGGATCATCAGAGAAAGTGATTTCTTGAGATAGAATCTATTCCTGGTAAAGACATCAAGATGGCAGAATAGACAGTCCACAGCATCACTCTCTCCCACAACCCACCAATTTACAACCATAAAAAGCAGACTGCCAACGCAGGGCCACTGGAACTAGGGGGAGGAGGAGGAGAGACCCACAGAGTTCGTGAAGCTGGGAGAAGCTACCGCCAAGAGGGAGAAGAACTGCTCTGACCATTTCAAGCCCCAGCCACTTCAGGGCTGGCCTGGTGAGGGGCAGGAAGAAGTTGCAGCACACAGAACAGAAGTCAGCAAAAGCTGCAGTTGAGCTTTTTACAGGAAGTTGCTAGGAGTTTGCAGGGGAGAACAGGGCCTTGGAGCATACCATACAAGCCCCCAAGCCAGCGAGACCACTGACAGAGTTCCTGTGGACCCACATAGCAGCAAAGGGCCACAGACAACTGAAAAAAGGAACCACACAGAGGTTGGTGAGTCATAGCAAGGGACTGCCACACAGCCCACCCCACAGGAAGCATTTGGAATGGGGGGAGGAAGGGAGGATAAGGCATCAGTGGAACACTGGGGTGCAGAGTGGACAGCTGATCTGCCTTACAATCAGCAAAGGTCCACTCAGTGGAGACTGATCAGAGAGACAGAAATGAAGGGGGCTCAATTTGCTGGAAAGACTCTCCTGGACCAGAATTTCCACACAGCCCAGGTGTATCTGATCTCACAAGACCCAGAAGTGATTAAAAGGCTAATGATTAAAATATGATACACACAAAAAGCCTTCCCCAGAGAATCAGCAGCAAATCAGCAATTTAGCTCAACTGCATGGATCAAATGCTGGTCTCCCCAGGAAGTTCCCCCAATTTGGGAATTAACCAAAGGACAACAAATTAGTTCCAGTGCAAAGTTTAAGTGGAGGCAGCACATAATAATCAAACAGAATTAAAAACAAAATCAAAAACAACAGACCAGAGACAAAGTACTGATATTAACCAGTAAAGGTCTACCACCACCAAAAACACCTATAAAACCTAAAAGAAGTAGCAGTCTCCTCAAAGGGCTAAGCATCAATGTAAAGACATAAACACAGAAAAGAACAAAGAAATATGACACAATCAAAAGAAACAAAGAAAGAACCAGCAATGGATCCTGAGGAGCAGCAGATTTATGAAACGTCTGAAAGAGAATTCAGAATAACTCTCTTAAGGACGTTTTAGTCAGGGAGACACAAGGAAATAATCCAGGAGCAGAAAGAGAAGCTTGACAAAGGAATTGAATCTATTAAAAAAAAAAAAAGAATAGAATTTCTAGAAATAAAGAATACATTATCTTAACTGAAAAACTAGAAAGCTCCAACAGCAGACTTTATTGACCTGAGAAAAGAATCAGTGAGCTGGAAGACAAAACATATGAAATTATCAAAGCAGATGAGCAAAAAGAAGAAAGAATAAGAAAAAATGAAACAAAAGTACAGCAAATATGGGACTCCCTTAAGCAAAATAATCTCTGCATAATTGGCATATCTGATGAAGAGTAAAAAGGAAGAGGTGTAGAAAGCATATCTGAGGACATAATGGCTGAAACCTTCCCAAGTATTGAAAAAGATGACAGCATCCAGGTAAATTCAATCCAAGGAGGAGCACTCCAAGGCACATCATAATCAAATTATTAAAAACCAAAGGCAAAGAAAGAACACTGAAAGCAGGAAGAGAAAAGAAAAACATAACATTCAATGGAGCTTCAATACATCTCTCAGCAGATTTCTCAATAGAAAACCTACAGGCCAGAAGACAATGGGATGATATATTTAGGGTGCTGAAGAAAAAAACCAGTCAGCCAAGAATCATGCATCCAGCAAAACTAACATTCAAAAATAAAGGAGAAATAAAGTCCCTCTCAGACAAAAAAAAAAAGCTAAGGGAATTGACCAACACTAGACCTGCCTTACAAGAAATGCTAAAGGAGTTCATCAATCTGAAAGACAATGTCGCTAAGGAGCAGCAAGAAAACACTTGAAAGTGTACATAATTCATTTAAAGTAAGTTCACAGACAACCTCAGAATACTCCAGTGCCATAAGGCTGCTGAATAAACCACTTACATCCCTACTATGAAGACTAAAGAACAAATCTAATAAAATGATAACATATTCAACAACCATATAAGGTAATATTAAAAGATGTGACTTGAAACAACAAAATGTCAAAAACTGGGGGGAATGACAAGAAAGCATAGACTTCACATTGTTTTTTTTCTTTTTTCTTAGATATCAAAGTTAACTTATTAGTCTAAAATAACCTGGTATAGGTATAATATGTTTTTTTGTAAACCTCATGGTAACCATAACACAAAAACTTCTAAGAGACATACGAAAAAAGTTAGAAATCAAACACACTGCAAGAGAAAACCACTCAAGGACAAAGACAGTGATATCAGAAAAAGAGGGGGGAAAAAAAGAATCAAATAAACAACCAGAAAAAAAGGAGCAAAATGACAGTAACAAGGCCCTATGTATCAATAATAATTCTAGATGTAGATGGATTAAATGTTGCAAATAAGACACAGTGGCTGAATGAATTATAAAATAAGAACCAACAATATACACTGCCTACAAGAAACTCACTTCACCTACAAAGACACACACTGACTGAAAGCGAAGGGACAGAAAAAGATACTTTACACAAATAGAAACCAAAAAAGAACAGGAATAGCTATACTTACATCAGATAAAATAGACTTCAAGACAAGTAAAAAATAGACTTCAAGAAAATTAAAAAAGATAAGGAAGGTCACTATGTAATGATAAAGGGATCATTCAACAAGAGGATATAACAATGCTATATATATGCACACAACTCTGAAGCAACAAGTTACACAAAGCAATCACTATTAGATCTAACAGGAGAAACAGACTCAAACATGATAATAGTTGGGGACTTTGACATGACACTTTAAGGCAAGGACAGATCATCCAAACAGAAAATTAACCAGAAAACATCAGAATTGATCTCAACACTAGGCCAATTGGATCTAACACACATATATAAAATGTTTCATTCAAGAGATACAGAACACACATTCTTCTCAGCAGCACGTGGACAATTCTGAAGAACAGATCATATGTTAGGTCACAAAACAAGTCTCAACAAATTTTAAAACACTGAAATTGTAACAACTACCTTGTCTGACCACAATGGAATAAAACTAGAAATCAACAACAAAAAGGATGCTACAAACTGTACAACTACATGGAAATTAAACAACATAATACTAAACAATGAATGGGTAAAAGAAGAAATCATGGCATATACCAAAACCAACTCAAAATTAAAGACTTATACATAAGACCCAAAACTATAAAACTCCTAAAAGGAAACATAGAGGAAACACTTCAGGAAGAAGGACTGGGCAGACTTCATGAGTAAGACTCCAAAAGCACAGGCAACAGAAGAAAAACTAAACAGCAAAAGAAACAATTAACAGAGCAAAAACACAATCTACAGAGTGGGAGAAAATATTCGCAAACTATGCATCCAACAAAAGGTTAATATCCAGAATATACAAGGAACTCAATCAACTTAACATAAAAAAACAAATAACCTGATTAAAAAATGGGCAAATGGGCTAAATAGGCATTTATCAAAGGAAGACATGCAAATGGCCAACAGACACATGAAAAAATGCTCAATATCACTCAGCATCAGGAAAATGCAAATGAAAACCACCACAGTGAGATATCATCACTTGCGAGTTAGACCAGCCATTATAAAAAAGAGAATAACAAATGCTGGTGAGGATGCAAAGAAAGGGGAATTCTTCTATATTGTTGGTGAGACTGTAAATTAGTACAGCCATTACGGAAAACAGTATGGAGTTTCCTTAAACAAATACAAATAGAACTGCCATACGATCCAGCAACCCCACAACTGGGTATATACCCAAAAGAATGGTAATAATCATGTTGAAGGGATACCTACACTCCCATGTTTATCTCAGCTCAATTTATAATAGTCAAGTTGGAACTAACCTAAATGTCCATCAACAGATGACTAGATAAGGAAAATGTGGTATATATATACAATGGAATACTACTCTGCCATAAAAAGGAATAAAATTCTGCCATTCGCAACAAAAGGGATGAACTTAGAGAAAATTATGTAAAGTGAAATAAGCCAGGCAAAGAGAAATACCACATGTTCTCACGCATAAGTGGGAGCTTAAAAAAAAGAAAAACAGAAAGATCCAACAATCATAACTTGTTGAACTTTCAAAAGGAGACTGCGGAACTGAGGCCACAAAGGTGGGAAAGGGCAGAGGCGGTGGTGGGGGGTTGGTATTGAGAAATTGGTAAAAGGCCACAAAAAATGATTACATTGTGTAATGATGCAGTAATAGAAAAAAAAAAAGAAGGAAATCAAAAAGGAATTTTAAAAATTCCTGGAAACAATCAAAAATGAAAACAACATACCAGAACCTATGGGATACAGCAAAAGCAGTTCTAAGAGAGAAGTTTATAGCAATAAACACCTACAAAAGGAAAGAAGATTTCTAATAAACAATCTAACATTACACCTCAAAGAACTAGAGAAACAAGAACAAACTGAAACCAAAATCAGAAGATGAAGAGAAATAACAAAGATCAGAACAGAAATAAATGTAGTTAAAAAAAAAATTTGTTGAAAAAGTTTGTTTTGTGAAAAAGAAAAATTGATAAACCTTTAGCTAGACTAATGAATAAAAAAAGAGAAGACAAATAAAATCAGAAATTAAAAAGGACACATTACAACAGATACCACAGAAATACAAAGGATCGTGAGACTACTACAAGCAACTATATACTAACAAACTGGAAAACCTAGAGGAAATGGATAAATCCCTGGACTTATACAACTTACCAAGAGTGAATCATGAAGAACTAGAAAACCTAAACAGACCAATAACGAGTAATGAGATTGAGGCAGTAAAAAAAAGTCTGCTAACAAAGAAAACCCCAGGACCAGATGGCTTTACTGCCTAATTCTACCAAACATGTAAAGAAGAACTAATACCAATTCTTCTCAAACTCATCCAAAAAAACTGAAGAAGAGAGAATACTTCCAAACTCGTTCTATGAGGTAAACGTTAACTTTATACCAAAACCAGAAAAAGATACAACAAAAAGAGAAACTATAGATCAATATCCTTAATGAACACAGATGCAAAGATCCTCCATAAATACTACCAGACAGAATCCAGCAACAAGTTAAAAAGTGGGATTCTTCCCAGGAATGCAATGATGGTTCAACATACTCAAATCAATAAACATGATACATCACATCAACAGAATGAAGAAAAAAACCCACACAATCATTTCAATAGATGCAGAAAAAGCATTTGATAAAACCCAATTCCTCTTCATACAGGCCAGCCTCTCTCTCCCCTCAAAAATAGGGGAAAAGCATTCAACAAACTAGGTATAGAAGGAACATACCTCAACACAATAAAAGCCATATACATCAAACCCAAAGCTAGTATCATACTGAATGGACAAAAAGTAGAGGATTTTCCTCTAAGATCTGGAACATGACAAGGAGGCCCACTCTCCCCACTCTTATTCAACATAGTACTAAAAGTTCTAGCCAGGACAATAAGGCAAGAGAAAGCAATAAAGGGCATCCAAATTGAAAAGGAGGAAGCCAAACTATCCCTATTTGCAGATGACATGATACTGTACATAGAAAACCCTGAAGACTCTACCAAAAGATTACTGGAACTAGTAAGTCAATTCAGTATAGTGACAGGATACAAAATCAACAAACAAAAATCAATAGCCTTCTTATACACCAACAACAAAAGAGCTGAAGAGATCAAGAACATTAATCACATTCACAGTAGCTAGCAAAAAAATGAAATACCTAAGAGTAAATTTAACCAAAGACGTGAAAGACCTCTACAATGAAAACCATAAAACACTGGTGAAAAAAACTGAAGAGGACACAAATAAATGGAAAGAGATCCCATGTTTGTGGGTTGGAAGAATTAACATCATTAAAATGTCCATTTTATCCAAAGCAATCTACTATTGAAATCAACACAATCTCTTATCAAAATACTAATGACATTCTTCACAAAAATAGAAAAAATCTTAAAATTTGTACAGAACCTCAAAAGGCCCCGTATAGCTAAAGCAATCTTGAACAAAAAGAACAAAATTGGAGGCATCACACTTCCTGACTTCAAAATATCGTATAATACTATACAGTAACCAAACCTGCATGGTATTGGTATATAAATAGACAAATAGATCAACAGAAGAGAACAGAGAATACAGAAATAAACCCAGGCAATTACAAAGCCAGCTGATTTTCAACAAAGGTGCCAAGAATATACACTAGGGAAAGGACAGCCTCTTCAATAAATGGTAGTGACAAAACTGGATTCCACCCACATGCAGAAGATTTAAATTAGACCCCCATGTCTCATCATACACAAAAAAATCAACTCAAAATGGATGAAATACCTAAATTTAAGACTGGAAACTATGAAACTACTAGAAGAAAACACAGGGGATTGTCATGGGTTTGGTTTTCGTACAGGCCAGCCCCTCTCCCCCCTCAAAAATAGGGGAAATGCTACACGAAATGGGAGTGGGCAGTGCTTTTTTGAACAAGACCACAAAGGCACAGACAAGTAGTACAAAAATACACAAATGGAACTACATCAAACTTAAGAGCCTCTGCACAGCAAAGGACACTATCAACAAAGTGAAGAGACAAGCTACAAAATGGGAGGAAGTGTTTCCAAACTACACATCAGACAAGGAACTAATATCCAGAATATATAAGTAACTCAAACAACTCAACAGCAAAAAAACAAATAACCTAACTCAAAAATGGGCAAAGGACCTGATAGACCTTTCTCAAAAGAAGACATACGAATGTCTAATAAACACATGAAAAAATGCTCAAAATCACAATCATCGGGGAAATATAAATTAAAACCACAATGATCTCATCCCAGTTAGAATGGCTATCATCAACAAGACAGAAAAGAACAAACGCTGGCGAGGATTCTTTTTTGGTGGGAACATAAACTGGTACTGCCATTGTGGAAAACAGTACAGAGGTTCCTCAGAGAACTAAAAATAGATCTACCTTACAACCCAGCTATCCCACTGGGTATCCCACCACCCAAAGGAAATGAAATCAATATATCGAAAAGACACCTATACTCTCATGTTCACTGCAACACTATTCACAATAGCCAAGAGATGGAATCAACCTAAATGTCCATCAATGGATGAATGGATTAAAAAACTGTGGTATATATACACAATGGAATAATACTCAGCTGTAAAAAGAAATTATATCCTATCATTTACAGCAACATGGATGGCACCATAAACCATCATGTTAACTCAGGCACAGAAAGACAAATACTGCATGATCTCACTCATATGTGGACTCTAAAGGGGAAAAAAAGTGGTTCTTGTAGTAGAGTAGAATAACGGTGAAGGGGAGAGAAGTGGTGGACTAATGCGTACAAAACCATGCTATCCACCCTGAGTGAATCATTGTGTGGTAACATGCACTTATTGAAACAACACAGTGTACCCCACAAAAATAAAGTTGAAAAAAATATTCTAAATTTTTAAAAATTGCATTCATTATGATTAATTATATTCAATTAAAAGAATATTAATTTGACTAAAAAAGTGACAACAAGGGATTTAGAATATTACATAAACTGAGTTGATAAAGAACAGCAGCAGGGTTTGAGAAGACAGATTCCAATTTTGAAAGAAGTTCTACTGTGGATAAAATACTATCAAACAGCATTGCATGCTGCAGAGAAATCTTTCATGAAAGGAAGAGTCAACTGGTGCAGCACACTTCATTGTTGTCTTCTTTTACAAAATTGCCATAGCCACCCCAGCCTTCAGCAATCACCATTCTGATCATTTAGCAGCCACCAACATCAAGTCAAGACCCTCCACGAGCAAAAAGATAACAACTCACTCAAGGCTCAGATAATCGCTAGCATATTTGAACAATAAAGTATTTTTTTTATTAATGTATGAACACTATTTTTTAGAAATAACGCTATTGCACACTTAATAGACTACAGTGTAGTATAAATATAATTTTTATATGTATGAGGAAACCAAAAAATTTGTGTGACCCTGCTTTATTGGGATATTTGCTCTATTGAGGTGGTGTGGAACCAAACCTGCAATCTCTGAGGTATGTCTATATTCTAATATTCATTGGTTAGTCTATATAATAAATATGGGATTGAACATAAACAGGTCTCCATTTTCTTTCTGCTTGTCCAATTTTTATTAGTATTTTTCTAGTGAGCATTATTACTCCCGTTTTTTAGATAAGTAATCCATCATCATACAGCATGTGCCTTAAATGATCTCTAAGTGATGACTTCACATAGTTCCATCACATCTCCATCCCCATAATCCAAGAGGAAAACAGGCAGATACACAGAAAAATTTTCAAATAATTTTTCAGAACAATTTCATAAGCTAAAATTAATAATGCAAAAGTTTTTCATAATAGCAGGCACAAGAAAGAAATGAATTAGAACATTAACCACTTTAAGAAATTTCTCAGATCTAACCAGACCATAATTATATGATTTATACATCATACCTAATTAATATTTAAAGTCACTCTTCTATTACTATATCTTAAATATAGGAGGTAAATAAACTTAGGGTAATTCAAGAAAAAAAGGTTTTAGGCACTAAAAGCCACAACCAAATAAAATATTCTCTTAACTTTATTTCTCTGCTTATATCATTTAACAGGATTAAGCAAAGGAATGCAGTATATTAAAAGAAAGTGTCAAAGGAAGAACATCCTGATTTACCAGTCTTATTCCAAAGTTTCTACAGCACAAGAGACTTCAAAAGTGGCAATATTTACAATTAGTTTTTTTCCCTCTCCAGATACTTTCCAGTACCTAGGCTGCAAATACTTTTGTCACTTAAATGGAAACATACATCCTTTCTACACAGTAATGGAAAAAAGCATATTAATAAATCCAGTTCCCCTGACAAATACTGGCAAGGAAATAGGCTAAAAATTCACAGTGGAAATTCACTATCTTAAAATGAGGTTGAATTTTTTTGCATTCAACAATGAGCCTTACAATGTTTTTTAGATAATAAACCATTCCTCCAATTGCCTGGGGTTTTTTGTGTGTACACACACACACGGAGCCCCCTACCCCCTCCAAAAAAAAGTCATTACCTGCACGACTATAAGAAATAACTAAAATTATCTATGTGTAATGGAATGAGAAGACATTACCGATCTATATGATTTTCAAGATATGCTATAAGAAACAAAGTCCAATGACAACATACTAAATTTCTGTGAAAAGGAGACGTTCAATGAATTGTTTGGGGAAAAAAAAAAAATTAAGCTGAAAAAAACTCTATCAATGCTTGGTTTGGATACTTATAAAAGTCACTTGACAGAATTGGTTCTTGTTTTTTAAAAAGGTGCATAAAGGAATTTAACAGAGATATGGTAATTATCGAATTGGGGGTATGACCTCACGATTGTAAATGCTGGAAATAAAGCTATACAATAAAATAGTTACAAGGTAATCATTAAAATATACCTTGAGAACAAATTTAAAATGCCAACTGCTTTGTTAATGTTATTACAGTTACATGAAAAGGTACTTGTAGTTTGGGATTAAATTCCTGGGGAAGTCCTATATGTCACACAGCTCAGACCAAAATGAACATAATGTGCTCTGAAATACAATGTTACATGATCAAAGGGGATATTGACTGGTAATGATGAAGACACTGATGTCAATAATTTGTAAGAAGCATTTGAATAAAATTGTATCATGAAATAAGAGAAAAAAATAAATCCCTGTAAAGTAACATTTTACATTATTTTAAAATATGTATGTGTAATTAAATTAATTTCATATAAATAGACATTTGACTAATTTTGTTACGGCTTTAGAAGTATAATGTATTGAAGCTGACCAAAAAACCTTACATAGTTTTCTTATAGGCAAAATGGGTGATCGTCTTATATTTAGATCTGCATTATGCAGGCTCACTGCCAAATTCCTCCTACACAATGCTAGCACATTCAATAACCTTCCTCTGAGACCTGGAATACTAAGTACATCTGCATCCTTCTAATGTACTCCTGACAGTCTCATAAGCATCTCAAGCTTAAGATATCCAACACCAAACTCATGAGGGCTTCCACAACAAAAACAAAGAAACTAAAAACAAAACAAAATCAAAACCAGGCTTTCTTCCATTTTTCCTTATCAGAGTAAAGAGCATCTCTATCAACCCAGTGACTCGAGCCAGAAATCTGGGATTGAGTTTTGACCTTTCTTCTCATTCACCCTTCCAACACCCAGTTCATCACCAAATACTGTCATATTTAGTTCTGAAATTTGTCTTTGTTTCTACTTCTCTCTATATTAACACTGTCCTAAAAGCCAATTCTGCTCTAGTCTGAACTTCTGTAAAATGTCCCAAACGGGGAAACTTTCACTCTGGGCTTCCTCTAAGCTGTTCTCTATAGCAGACTAGAGCGCTCTTTTGCTAAATCTGATTATCTTTCTCTTGCTTTAAAGCAGAAACTATATCACCTTTTGTAGTAGATTGAATTATGTTCCCCCAAACTCACTGAGGCTTGAACTGTGTCCCCCAAGTTTTATGTATTAGAAACTTAGCCCCCACTGTGACTGTTAAGAGGGTGGGAAATCCTAGTTTGGTAATTGAAAGGTGGAGCCTTGAAGAAGTGATTGGATTGTAGGACCATGCTGTAGTGAATGGATTAAAAATGGTGGTCAGGGGCGTGGTTCGGAGGGCTTTAAAAGGAGAGGAGAGTCTGTCTTCTCTCTCTCTGCTCTCTCTGCTTCTACCACCTTGCAATGTGAGACCTCTGGGTCATTGTCACCACCACCAGATGGTCTTTGGACTTCCCAGCTCAGAAACTGTAAGCAATAAATGTCATTTTTCTTTATAAATCACCCAGTTTCAGGTGTTGTTATAGCAACACAAAACGTACTAATACACCTTTCAATAACTTTCCATTACATTTAAAAATCCAAACCCCTAAACCTAGTTTTACTCAGTCCTTCTAACCTCACACTGCTCTCCAGCTTCCCCTGCTTTCTTCGACAAATGCTTTGTAATTTCTGGGATTTCACAGGGCTTTCCCTCTGGTAGGAATTCTATTGCCTGAATTTACCCTGTTAGTTGTATTTACAGTAAATGGGTACGGTCCTGATTCTACAAGACGGTATTTAAGAAGGCTTTCACAGATCACAAGCAGATAATTGAGGAAAGGGGTTTTGAAAGTTGAAGCATTAGGAAACTGCACTAGAACATAAAAACTTTTGCTCCTTGGGGCTTCAAACAAAAAAAGAGATAATATAAATTTATATACTAAGGCTAAAAAAAAAAAGAATACCATAAAGGGTATCTGGCAAAAAGCAATTAGGTTTTCCAAGGCCAAAGATCCAAACTAAGAACAGGCTAGGGTTTATGCACATATGCTGGAAACTCAACAGACATGGGAAGAAAAGGAGACAAAAGAAAAAAGACATATATATATATATGGTCTCCACATTATTCAGGGTAAGAAAACAACTTCCTACTAAAATATTGTGTCCTCTACTATATCACATGATGCCTCAAGAGTCAGAAGCAATGAAACAAGGCACATCTGAACCAGCAGCAGGTATACAATACATACCTCTTATTCATGCTGCTTTCAAAGATATTTCTCTCTTAGGCTACAAGGCATCCCACAATAAAAGTGTGCCACAACACAAGTCTACCAACTTCAGCAAAGTGTTGACTAGTGGTAGAGGGCATTTAAAAAAAAAAAAGAAAGAAAGAAACCATGTTAGGGACAGTACAATACAGATATAGAAAAAAATGTGCCTATCATCTTGCTGTTATTGTTTCTATAACTGCGAAATCATTAAGAAACTAGATAGTAAACAATTTGAGAAAACAGATTCATATCTCCCCACCACCCTAAGGGCTCATAGGCAAGTCTAATAACAGAAAAGACAAATATTAATTTTAATGAGAAATGAAATAGGTCTTTTCAGGAGAAAAAAAATTAAGTTACTGTTCAGTAGGAGATGGGCATAAAGTCTAATGGTAAACAGAATAGCCTTTTGTTTTGTTTCACATACCCCACTTTCCTTCCTCTTACTCAAAGGAGCACATCATATTACAAGTCCATACATATGTTTTTCTAGCTTATAAGATCAGTAACAGAAGATGAGTGAAAGAGTTGGATCCGTACAACAAGGAAGAAAAAGATCTAAACAGGACATGGGAAGGGCATGTGAAACTGACCTGGAAGGAAAGCCTATCATTAAAACTATTTTTCAAAAGCTTGTAAAAGTTTCCCTAGGCTTTCTTGTCCCATTTTTGCACTGCCTAAAAACAAACATGGAAGATTTTACTGTTATTTGTTGCTGTGCAGGTAAGATAATTGAGTAAAAATGTCCTAATTCTACATTGGTTCTCCTTCACTTCACAGCTTAAACACTTAGGTGTTTATATAATTCAGAAGCTCAAAAAATGTCTACATGTGAGGGGTCTTCAAAATGTTCATGGGAAATGCATATTATTAAAAAACTACGTATGAATTTCAAAAACTGTTTGCACCAAAATGAACTCATACTAACTTGTTATAAACTGTCTGAATGGGATCTAGTTTGAGGCACTAAGGAAGATAAGACATCACTTTAAAAAGAGCCCTTATCAGAGCAACATGAATTCTGCTAAAATTGAAGCAAGAGTAAACATCAAATTTATGGTGAAGCATGGGTGGAAGAATGGCGAAATTACTGACGTTTTACAAAAAGTTTATGGGGACAATGCCCCACAGAAATCAGCAGTTTAAAATGGATAACTCATTTTAAGAAGGGACGAAACAATGTTAAAGATGAAGCCTGCAGCAGCAGACCATCCAAATCAATTTGCAAGGAGAAAATTGTTATTCATGCTCTAACTGAAGAGGACCAATGATTAACAGCAGAAACAATAGCCAACACCACAGACATCTCAATTGGTTCAACTTACACAATTCTGACTGAAAAATGAAAGTTGAGCAAACTCTGCTGGATGGATACCAAAACTGTTGTGCCCAGATCAGCTATAGACAAGAGCAGGGCTCTCAATGGAAATTTTACACAAGTAGCATCAAGATCCTGAAATATTTCTTCAAAGATTAAATGAGAACTGAAAGATAAAACAGGAGATGAAATACGGCTTTACCAGCATGATCCTGAAGACAAAGCACCATCAAAGCCATGGCTATCAAGAGGTGGAAGTGGTCAAGTCAAAGCAAAAGTGGACCAGTCAAGAGCAAAGGTCAAGGGAACAGTTTTTTGGGATACTCAAAGCATTTTGCTCGTTGATTTCCTGGAGGACCAAAGAATAATATCTGCTTATTATGAGAGTGTTTGGAGAAAGTTAGCCAAGACTTTATCAGGAAAACGTCCGGTTAAAGCTTCACCAGAGAGTAGTTCACCACAATGCTCCAGGCTGGTTCTTCTCATCAAACAAGGACAGTTTTATGACAGTTTTGATGGGAAATCATGAGGCATCCACCTTAAGGTCCTGATTTGGCTCCTTTTAACTTTTTATTTTCTAATCTTAAAAATCTTTAAAGGGTACCTATTTTTCTTTAGTTAAGAATGTGAAAAAGACTATTGACATGGTTAAATTCCCAGGACCCTTAGTTCTTTAGGGATGGACTAAATGGCTGTTACCATTGTTTACAAAAGTGTCTTGAACTTGATGAAACTTATGTAGAGAAATAAAGTTTATATTTTTTATTTTTATCTTTTAATTCAATTTTTTCATGAACTTTCTGAAGTCCCCTTGTATGTTATGTTTGAATGTTCTATTTCTTGACTTGAGTGGTAGCTACACAGGTATATCCACTTCTGTACGTGATTTATACGACCAAAAATTTTTGTAAAATGTTGTTTGTAACATAACGGCAAATGTTTGTCAGGTATTAACATCAGTGCAGGGAGGATATGACTAAATTCTACTACTACTTGGAGGATTCCTAAAAATAAAATATACAGAGCAACAGGAAAAAAAAGAATAAAAATCTGTCTGACAGTTGCTGACTCAAAAGACACAGATGGTCATGAAGCAGAGTGGATCAACAAAATAACCCTGGAATTTTATGTATGAGAAAGTCCAAGGCTCTCCTAAGAGTAAAAAGATGAGGGAGAACAAAGAATCTGTAGATGTTTCCCCACACTACTTACAAGTTCTACACAATTTCCCCACTCTCCCCCAATCTCCACCCTTACCTCTCCCCACCACATAGCCTCCAGCTATCGAAACACAAGCAACCTTTTATTTCCAGAAGACCATGAGACACCTTAGGCTTCTTTACCCCAACCTCCCACTCCATCACCTGTGGCTTTCTTCTATTTACTGGTAACTCTTGTTGAAGTCTCTGTCCCATACCACTAAATCGTCACCAAAATGTGACACCAAATGTCTCTACTCCATTGACAGGGGGCAGTTGGGAATAAGTTTCCCAGTTATCCCAGAAGGGAGAAAGATGTCTGTAAAATTCCACACTGGAATTACAAATTTATTTAAAAGTTATATACTTTTAAATTTATAATATTATAAGTAAATGGTAGTTGAGTTCTATACTTACTTATTATGAGGGGAAAAAAATTTTTGGTATGCCCTTGAAGTTTAACCACCTTTATAACACTTAATGGGAAAAATGAATTCTTTAACTGAAACTATCCTTCTAAAACACATTCTCTCTCTTCCTTTTTTTCTTTTGGTGTCTGGCCTGTACAGGAATTGAACACTTGAACACTAGACCTTGGTGTTAACAGAACCACACTAACCAACTGAGCTAACCAGCCAGCCCAACTCAATCATTTTAAATTAGAGCCTGTGTATTCTTGAGTGCTCTAATCAAGAACCTTTAATAACTGGTGGAAAATAAGAACTTACAGTAAATGGTAGAGAAATACAGAAATCTTAAGAAGGGGAGGCTTCCTTAGCTTCTTTTACTTTAGAAAATTATTTGGCTTTAACTTAGCTGTTTTGTTTAATACAGGGCTGCTCAAAATGTGAAACAATACAGAAATAATAGCAAAAAATGGCTATGTGCATATCACTTCAATTACACCTTAAGTAACGTTTTAAACATGTAAATATCAAAGTATAGTGAAATGTGAACTGGCTAACATTTTCAAATGGAGTGGCCAGTGACAAAGACTGAAATCAGCACTTAATAAATACCACTGATAGCTCCATATTTAAATTGGTATTAATACAATTAAAGTTTTCTAGTTGAGTCTAAATCAATTAGAAGTTATATATAAATACACAAAAAAATTTGATAGATTTTCCAAATTGCCTTCTTTGGAATTGGGGATTTTGTTTTAAGATGAAGATAAATACTATGTTACATACATTTTTTTCCAAATTTCAAATAACCCGTTATGTTGCTCCTGAACACCTTTAAGAGGGAATGATTTAGGTAGTAAAGAAGAAGGGCATGGAGGAGTTTTTACCTTTTACTTTACATATCTCTGCATTGTGTGAATTGTTTCCCAATGAATATGTGCTTTTAGTAATTAAAGAAAAAACTTACTTGTTTTTGAGTTGTAGGAGTTGGAAAGAACCGAGAAAGAACTATATTAAAAATATCTTTCAAGATGAAAAAAAACCACATACTCTTCCACAGTAAAACAAATTTAAGAAAAAATAGATTTAAAATATATTCACATTTTCTGCTGAAATTACAATTAAATGCAAAACTTTAAGCTAGGCAGGGAAAAGAAGAACACTGTTCGAAAACTCTTTCGGATGGGGGGGTTCTTTAATTTCTCTTTGCAAGTTCTAATATATCTCAAAACCACTCCTCAGCTCCTTTCTGTTTTTCTCTCAGTATCTTAATGCAGTGGTTCTGTGTGATCCCCAGACCAGCAGTATCAGCAAACTTGTTAAACTGAAAACTCAATAGGCCCCACTCCAGACCTACTGAATCAGGAACTCTGGTAGGGGTGACAGAGGAAGCAGGGGACAGCAAACTATGTTTTAATGGCTCCCAGGTGATTCTGAGTTTGAGAACCACTGTCTTAGGATATAATGGACAACACAGTGCCTTCTTATAATTATTTCCACTTCACAATATAAATTCAATGATTATCACTTGGTTTAAACACTCTCAGATTATTTCAGGCTAATTTCATATGGATGGTATTAACATTTAATAATAAATAATACAAATTTGTGGTAAGAGGAAGGAGAGACACAAACATGAAAGATATAATGCTTAAGAGAAAATTTTAAATACTTATTTGTGGTTCAGGTTACTATTAACAGATCAGTGAGCATGGGCACTTACCATATTTCTAATATTCTGCAGAGTGCTATACAAATATAAATTTATGCTAGTAGAGAAAAACATTACATTACTTCCATGACTTCAATTATCATCTCTATTAAAGATTCTCAAGACAGGCTACTAACATCTCTTGGGGCTCCTTTATCTTCTACAAGGTCTTATTCTTCCCCACTTACCTGTCTCCCAAAATCTTGGCCTAAGTGTTTGATGTTATTGTAAAGAGTGTATCATGTACTTCTGGTATACTGGATGGATGAAAATTTAAGAATTATTGGCCTTTACCAGATAGACCTCTCTCCTGAACTTCTGCTTGTTAGATATTACCACTTGGAGATCTGACATGAACTTCTAATTCAATCTATCTAAAATTGAGCTCATCATTTTGCCCCCACCCATATCTCCACTCCTCTTGTTTCCTTAGCTCAGTGAATGAACCACAAAACTGCCTAAGCCAAATCTAACATCTATGACTTCTTCCTCACCCACCACCCCTCAGCCAATCACTAAGGTTGTTCATTTAACTTCCAAAGTAGTTTTTCATCCATCTATCCTCTCTGCCCCAGTACCCTGGCCCAGGCCTCCAGCATCCCTCTCCTGGATTAGTGATTCAGAATCCTACACAATTAATCCTGCTTGCAGTCTTACTGCTCCTTTCAGAAAGACTGAATTTTCCAAAGGGTATCATTCCATTTCTTAAAATCCTTCAATGTTGCCCTCAGGATAAAGCATGAAATTACAATGGCCTTCATCATCTGATAGTTCTCTCTAGCTTCAAATCTCACACCACCACTCACAACTCCAGCTGTACTGAATTTTAATTCCTGAAAAGCAGCATTCTTTCTTTCTTTAACCCTTCTGACATGGTGTTACTCAGATCTCTTGGGCTAATCTCTATTTATCTTTCATGATCCAGTTTTGATGTCACTTTTTTCATAAAGCCATCTCTCCTCTCCACATGTTATACCCAATAGCATCTCCAAGGACAGTACTTACCATATTGTACAGTAACCATGTGTCTTCTACAGATTTCAAACTCTACTGGAAATAAGAATGTCTATTTCTTCACAATTATGATTACATACAGCATGATATTAAAAGTGTGACCTTGGCTAGCCAGTTAGCTCAGTGGCTGGAGTACAGCCTTATAACACCAAGGTCACAGGTTCAGATCCCCTTGCCAGCCAGCCACACCCCCCACCCAAAAAAGAGAGGGATTAAAAGCATGACCTCTAGTCAGATAAACCTAAAAAAGTGACACAAGCCGTGAGAATTTGGGACAGTTGCTTAAACTCACTCTGCCTAAGTTTTCTTACCTGCAAAATGTAAATAGTACTATAAGGGGACTTCAAAAGTTCATGGAAAAATGAAATTAAAAGATATGAATCTTTCCATAAACTTTTTGAAGAACTTCGTACTTTACAAGACTATTTATGAATTAAATGTGAAATGTATTTAGTATAGTGCTTGGTACACAGAAATCTTAGCTATTATTATTACTTAACATATAACACTACCTATCAAAGAAAATATTTGCTGAATAAATACACTATTCACAAATTCTTAAAAACATACATTTTAATAATGCTAAACTCATATAATGCATTTTATTTCCAAATAAAGTATAAAATTCTATAAGGGGGCTTAAGCTGTATTATGTCCAAGGTACTGAAGTTTTCTTATAGCTAATATTTAGTTGCATTATAAAGCAGAGTGTTCAAAAAGAATGACCTGTGCCTCATTTTCAGGAACAATTGGTTTATTAAGTCGAATCTGCTCCAAACCAGAGCTTTCTAGAGAACTTGGGGAAGTGTTACAGATTGAGGCAGTTACATTATACCTTGCTGACTGATAAAAGCTGTAGTATTCAAGTCTATTTTCCCCTGAGTTTTCTGGTGTCTTAAGTTTTTGTTTAAATTGAACAATTTTGTAGATCAAAAAAATGATTAGAACACATGCTAAGATGAAAAAAGCTAGCAAAATGTCAAAAGCCTCATTCAACTTCTCAACTTCTTGTGTACAAATTAGAGATGTTTTCCCTGACACTGAAGCAGCATCAATTGGTAGAGCACTGTTTTTTTCCAAGGTCAAGTTCACAGAAGATGTAAGCTGTATTTGCACAGGTAATACTGCAGAAGTCTCTAACGGATTACCAAAGGCATTCTCTTGAAAAGATCTACTGGAAGGTGAAGTACGAATTCGTTCCCAGAAAGTAACACTCTCAGTCTCAGTATTTTCCAAACGTTTCTCATTTGTAGTTACTTTATGCCAGGCCATCATTAACGCAGTGGTCTTGTGATGAATATGAAGAGATTTTACAGCCCAAGCTCTGGATACATTTGTCGAAGATGTAAGGCAATTTGTAATATCAGTCCACTTAATATAACGTAATGCTCTGCCACGCATGGATGGGGGATTCTGACAATAGATGTTTAGAGCAATGGCTGAAGACGCTAGCCAGTCTCGGAGGCCCAAAAGTTTGCAGTTACATTCCCAAGGATTATAATTTGCCTGAAGATGAGTCAATGAAGACAATGGCTTAAGGACCCTTGGATGTAAGTCTGTAAGATTATTAAATGACAGATTAAGGATCTTCAAAGACGATCCCATGTTTTCAAATGTATCATTATCAATACTGATTATTCTGTTTCTATCTAGCTTAAGGTAAATTAAATTCTTTAACAAACCAAATGTATCAGAATTCAAATTTTCTAAATCATTATGACTTAAGATCAAATGTTTAAGATTATTAATTCCACTAAACCCATCCCTAGTAACATTTCTAATTCTTAAATTTTTCAGGAGGAGATACTCCAAGTTGACAAGTCCTTTAAATGCAAAGGGCTGTATTGCTTCAATGTGGTTATAAGACAAAGAAAGTCTTTTAAGACTTGTAAGCATTTCAAAAGCATTTGATGGTACCTTTGTTAAATTATTACCTTCTAGATACAAACATTCAAGGTTTCCAAGATGTTGAAAGCCTGCGTCTGATATCTTTGAAATTTTATTGTTTGATAAATCAAGTATCTGAAGAGCAACCATACCAACAAAGGTACCACTCCCTAGGACAGTGAGGCGATTCCTCTGTAAATTTAAGTGCTGAACTGAAATTAGATCATTAAATACTCCTCTTGGAAGAAAAGATATTTGATTAGACTGTAAATATAAATTACGAAGGTTTGTAAGACCCTTAAATATTCCAGGATCTAAGCGTTTTATAAAATTATTATTTAGATACAGAAGATACAGATGCCTCAATTGAACAAAGGCTTTCGGGTATACATACACAATACTAGAATTATCCAAATACAATGCTACAAGAGAATGAAGTCCTGTTAATTCACTTTCACTTACATGAGATATATTATTTCCAGTCAGATATAGAAAAACTGTACTTTCAGGAAAATTCTTAGGAATACTTGAAAGGCCTAAGTTACGGCAGTTAATTTGTCTCCCAGTGCAGAGCTGGCAAACAGACGAACATCCAAGTATCTCTTTATGGAATAATAACACAAGATAACACGTAACAAGTAGAAATAGTCGTAGGCAAGGCAGAGAAAACTGTAATCCACACATAGCCCTGTTCGTGGTTTTTTCTGTTCATATCAGAACTGGCTATAAAAAGAGAAGGTAAAACTTTAAATCATCAAAAAGTTTTTTAAATGAAAGTTTTATAATACTATGACTTCTGTATTCTATTTTAATTAGGATCAGCCAATAATTGAAAATACTATAAATCATAATATTGTGACAGCATAAAACAATGACAGTTTGGAATATGTCTAGAATTATTAACACCACCAGGCCATTAACCTACTGTTTGACAAAATAATTCAAATTTAATGAACTGAAAAATAAAATGGTTGCCAAGTTAACTTAAAATACTATAATTGATTATAACAAAAGTGACAAATAATGTTGGGATGACAGTCTTTGGATGTAATACGTCCCTTTATCAACTTAAAATCTAATATCAAATAACATCAGGATTTATGAAAATACAAACTCATTACAGAACAATTAAACTTTTCAAACTACAGTTTTTCACAAAACTAAATTATTTTTTACTTCATCAAAAAGTTCATATTTAAATAAATAATCTTACCAAGAATGGGAAATTCATATTATTAACATTCCAAAGATTCAAGTGAAGGTTTTCTTTCTAAATCTGAAGAGCGAAGTTTCTGAACTGCATTTCTTTCTGTGGCACTGTTGACCTCCACCCCTCTGCCTTTTTTTTTTTTTTTTTTTTTTAAGTCACAGTTTGTTCAGGAAACACCACTCTTCACATCGGTTCCTCTACAGTGAGTGTGTAAAACAGAGGTTGCCATGGATACAGGAAACTGAGAGACAGGAAGTAATTTTATCTGTGTTTCGAAAGTATTGTTGTAAGGAAATCTTAGTAACTTATTTTTTCAGAATGCAGCTAGAGTTTTCCCAATGCACACACTTAATTATCTCTTATAATTTAAAAATACAAACTATTTTTTAAAAGGACACCTGAAAATTTTAGATATTCAGAATCTAACTATTAACAGCATCTAGCTATCAACAGATAGCTATTGAGTGGAAAAAGCAAGTTGAAATAAGATGTATATAAAATAACATAATTTTTGTGAATTTTTTAAATGCATAAAATATTTATATTGTTTTGAGTATATATTGGGGACTTCAACTTTGTGCTTTATTCCTTTAAAACAAAAAAAAGAAAGACAACAAACAATTCAGAGTGGTGAATAGAAATGTTGTTACGTTATCTTCTGGGCTTTTTTTAAATTTTCAAAATATTTTGGGGTATAAAAACTGTAGAGTACTACCAATTAGTATCTTAATATATTAAGTTATAAAAAGCCTTGGGTTATAAAATGATATTAAAGTCACATATCAAAATTACTGACATAAGTTACTGCTGCAAGAAAAGACAGGGAGAGTGAAAGAGTCCCTTTAATGAATTTCGCCCTATATGTATCTGAATTAGTTTGAATCGTTCAGAAAATGGATCTGTATCTAATGTAATTTTATAAGATAAAAGGTTAAAGAGTTTAATATAAATTGTTTATATATTAATTATTAATTTTCCAAAAGGCCAACTGCTTAGGCTTTCTAATTCTGACTTTTATTAATATTACTAAATACCCTAATACTATCTTAAAATATCAGTAGTAATACATATAATTGTATCCTATAATCCTCCTTTAAAATTAAAGCAACTTAATTTCACATCAGGACAATTACTTTAGATAATAATATGGATTATTTCTACATTAAATATTTGATATAATACCCAGCACTCTTTCTATAACTATAAAAAAATCATAGGTACATAACGAATAGCAAAATTTTTTTTTATCAAAATGATTTATGATCTCATAACTAGACCTTGTGACTATTGCTATTGCTATTTTAGGCATAAAGAAACTGAAAAACAAAACAAATGACAAAAATGGCATGAATTAGAGGTATGGCCTAGGTTTCTCAAGTCCATTTTGTTTAGTATTTTCAGCAACATACAAAGTGGAATGAAGCATGTCCCACAGATTTTTCAATTGCATCATACAACTTAAAGAGTTAGGAAAAAGTCAGAGAAAGGCTCCATTGAAATAAAAATAAAATTTAAAGTGGGAAAACTACAAGGTAATAAAATCAGAGGATTAATTAATTTTGTCCTTTATTCCAGAAATATCCGAAGCAGACAAAACACTTATTATTAGTCAGATGTTAGAAGTAAAATTTTTAGAAAGACATACTACAGAAAAATATCAAGATAAAATTAATCTTATATTTCTCGCATTGTAAAAACTGAGGGAAACCAAATTAAAGTGACTACAACAGAACTACTAAATCTAAATAGTTGTAGCCCTCAGGCTGATATAGTAAAAATTCCAATATCCAGCAAAATAAGGTTTAGCCTTTTAATTCATCTAGGAGTTGCTGCTCTTAGAGACAAGCAATCACTACTAGAGAAGACCGCAGAAATCAAAGACTCAAAATAGGTAGACACGGGAAAGAAATTCAGAGACCTCTTCGTCTTACTTGCTATATTCATATCACTAATTAGTGGCAAAACTGGCCACTCAGAGTTTCCCAACTTCCCACTATACTTACCGGAAGCTACATTTCCTGGTGCTTTGACTATTATTTCAAAGCAATTAATATTATTTAGATAGTATACAATTTTCTTGTGAGCTTTAAATCTCATATGATCCCATATGCTTTGTTAAATCTCATATGATCTTTATATTTGTAGTAATTCTCCCTAATCTGAATTTTGACATTTTGATCTTGCTCTGTTAATAACACATCAAAATAGTTCCTCATAACTCTTTTCTGATTCCTACTAACTTTCATTACAACTATTTCTGAACACTGTACTCAGTCCCCCTAAACGGGCTTCCCCCTATTTCTTTCCAGGCAATTGACCTGTTGAATTACTTTTCTTTTACTCTTATCACTGAACATTTTTTTTTATACTGCCTTTGTCTTCAAATAATCTCATGCTTCAGGTATCAATGCACATCTATTTTCTTTCCCATTCACATTCTGCTCTTAAAATAACGAGAATGCATAAATAAGAGAACAATTGCTCTGTTAACATCTTTTAAATATATACCATCTGTATCTATTTAGATATAGATCATCTATATGAGAGTACTTCAAAAAGTTAGTGGAAAATGGAATTAATAGATAATACGAATCCTTCCATGAACTTTTTGAAGACCCCCTAGTATATAAACCAACCAAAATTGGTTTACATATAAAGAATGGTTTATAATAGCAGTTACTGATATTATGGACCTTAAAAGTTACTTATGAACCCTAAAATCAAGAGAATCAAAGTTTGAAATATTATTTACAATTAAAATAATCCACTAAACCATTAAAAAACTATCATTTTGCTCAATGTAGAGAGAAATTTTTTTTAACCCATAATCCTAAAGGGGAAATTTTAATGAAGAGCAATATCTCAATAGACTGTTTATCATTTGCAGGAAAAAGAATATAGTAACTATACAGTACAGAAATCAGGTAACCAGAATTAACATCATCTATGAGAAGCATGTGGACATCACATGCCTCTGAATGTGACATTCCTAGAAGGACACAATGCCACTTCTGCAATATTCCAACTTGGGATGCATAATCTGAATCTAATCATAAGGAAACATCAGACAAACCCCAACTGAGGAACATTATATTCTTTTTTTGGCGGGGGGGGGATTGGGGGAAGGGAGACAGAGAGGCAAAGGGAGAGGAAAGAGAGAAAAGGGCTATATTCTTTAAAGATGTTAGTCATAAGAGCAAAAGAAAGACTGAGGAAAAGACATTACAGAGTAAAAGAGACTACAAAGACATGAAAACTAAATGCAACACTTGATCCTAGACTGAAATTTTAAGGGTTTTGTAAAAGTCCATGACATATGCAACTTACACACAAATGGTTCTGAAAATAAATCATCTATCTATTAACCTACCAATCTGAAAGAGAACATATGTGCACACAAACAGTAAAACAAATGAGGCAAAAGTTAACAGTTAGTTCTGGGTAAAGGTTATATGACCGTTCTTTGTACTATTCTTGCATTTTTTTTTGTATGTTTGAAATAATTTCTAAATAAAAATATCATATTATAGCAGTTATGATTTCCATACACAAATTGTCCATGTGCACTACTGTCAAGAAATGCTAATTTCTAAGATTTTTAAGGTATACTTTAAAATAAAATCAGAAACAAATTTTGTGCTCCTAAAGCATGGCAAAATAATATGAAAATCTTTATTTGCTCAACTGTCAGAAAGGAGTCTCCTAATAAATATTTAACTACAAATCTATTGATAAGAATGAAAAAATAAACTTTATGCATCACAAACATAAAAGTTATCAAGTATGCCTGTGACTTTAGAGCTTTAAAAACAAACTGATGCTTTCTAATGATGCACTGACACTTGGACACTATTAAGAAACAGTTCATCATTCCCACTAGTTTGACTTTACAAAAATGTTTTAATTTCTTGATGTCAGTTCCTTTTACAAATCATTTTAAGAAGCAAGATTATAATTCTATAGAAAATTTTAGGTACCATCCTCATAGCTGCTACATGATGATAAAATTCTTTCTTGCATAAGGGTACTTCAAACATTTAGGGAAAGATTCATGTTATCTTTTATTTTTCCACCAACTTTTTGAAATGCCCTCGTAAATCAGCATTGTTTTACTCTTTAAAGCACAGTAAATGGAACATATTAAAGAGATGGGCTGTTTAATTAAAACATAAACGGGACGGCTGTTCCAACTTAGAAAAAGCTCACAGAGATGCTTTAGAAATCAGAGTATCTTCTCTTTTCCCCGGCTCCATGTGAAACTTTTGCAATACTAATCTCCCCTCTGCCCCTATTCATACCTTTTAGGTCTCACAGAGATAGTTAAGTAATATCAGATCTGAACTATATTAGAATTTCCCTCTCCTGCATATCCCTTCCATTTTGGTGGTTCTTATTTCACGCTTATATTACCAATTTCCAGTTTAACATAATCCCTATAGGTTTATACACACACAAACACACACACAAAGGAAGAAGAAAAGAAGGAACAATGAGCCTAGAAGATGATTTAGTGAGTACATGATAGAGTAAGTCTCTTCTAATAATTACAGGTAATCCTTGTAAAATTGGCTATTTATTTTCTTGTCTCAAAAGACAACAGTATGAAACACATAAAGTGACATGAATAAAGAATACATTGAATATAGGCAACACTGTATGGGCTTAAGAGCACAGATTTGGGAGCCCCTTGGCATTTTGAGGATAATGCTTATCTAAAAAATAGCTATTCTTACAAAGAAGCTTTATAATGAAATGTGCTGCCCTAAGGAACAGAGTGTACTATTAGCAAAGTATCCAAATGGAAGCTGAATGAACATCCATCAGAGAGATGTTGTGGAAGGAAAGTTCATCACCAGTTAAAAATTTATCTAAATAATCCCTCAGGCAACTTTAACAGTTAAGCCAATAAGTGCTAAAAACCATCCAATATGACTGGCCAGAGGTGTATACGTTTCAACTACACATTTCATAGAGGCATTTAGGGCTCCACACAATACCATCTACGTCACACAAGAGTTGATCAAATTTGCCACTGCATGAAAAATAATTCTGGAACCATGCCAATTTTTGTAACTGGAAAATGGTAACTGCTTCTTGGGACCCAAATTGCTAACATTTTCATGGCTGGCCCTTCAAGCATCTATACAGCTTGAATCTGCTAGATTCTCTATCATTTGATCACTGTTATTTTGGCAGACAAAAGAAACATCAGCAGCCCTTTCTCACTCCAATACCCCATGTCCATCAATGTATGTCTGGTCAGAGATCATACAAATTTCTACCATGTAGCATAATATAGTCACTTTGGTGGTTCAGGAAAATTCCACATATATATAATCCCACCAACTCCCAACTTGAAAAAGGAATAGACAGTCAGAAAGGGTTAGTGGAGCAGAGAAATCAGGGTAGGGAGAATATGGGATTGACTCTTTCTGCTACAGCTGGACCAGATCTAGGCTAATTTATTAATTGAGTGCTTCTATGGCCCAGAGAGTATTCTCAACACTTTTTGGGTATTATTTCTTTTTAATTCTCAAAGCAGCCCTATGAGGTAGGATACTATTAATACCCCCACTCAATAGATGAGAAAAATGAGACAGAAAAGTTAAGAGTAAAAAATAAGAAATAAGGATGAAGCTACACACCCAGAAGAACTTACAACATTTCCATATATAAAACTTTGATCTTATATAATTTATGATACAAAGTAATGTTTCCTTGAGTTTTTTCTTAAGTTTTTCTTAAATAGAACTTGAGAAAATAAAATTTGAAAACAGAACTATGTGACTTTAAATAAGCTATTCTGAATTCAGAAGTGAAAAACATTAGGCTCACAGACTTTCAAGGTCAGAGATCTAACTGGAGGAGCAAGTAGTAGAAACCAGGTCTTGTAATTTCCAATACTACATGTTATCCATTACACCTTGATACTTTTCTTATAAACTGTGTAAGTTTGCATATGCAAATAAAGTGCAGCTACAAAATTTATAAGTAACTATGAAAGAATGTGAAATAACCTGAATATATAGGGAATAGCATGGCCTAACGGCAAGAGGACTATTTCTGCAACTGCTTTATTATCTTGAGGTTTGTTTTCCTCATAAGGAAAGTGGAAGAACAGTATCATCTCTGTCATAGTCATAACACTAATCTTATAATAAAATCAGCACTGGGGAAATGTTTTAAAGCAGGATATTATTAAAACATTTTAATAGCACTAAAATACATTATTACTGTAGCTTGATAAACTTCCTTAATAAAACATATAAAATTATGTATTATAAAAGCAAGAGAGCTTAAAGGTACCAGTGTACTGTGACTAATAAGCCACTATTATAATTTTATAAATGTATATAACAAATGATACTTCCAATGCATTTCCATGTCATCTCTTCCAGATAAGTATCCACAATGTTAGGGGGAAGATCTAGTATGTTAAAGCACATTCTAAACTAATATTCAGTTATTAGACTCTTACTCAGTATTTCATATTTTACTTCCTTTTCCCAGAATGGCATATATACATAAACGCAATCTAATCAACATAGCACTGAACAGATATTTAGAAATTAGCATCCATTGATAGACAATTTTACAGGAGATTTGAAGAGGCCACTAGGCCAGAGCACTACTCAGGAAACATTTACAGAAGAAGTGGTATCCACGGTGGGTTCTCATGAATGGACTGGATTAAGAATGGAGAAGAGACGATAGGCCATATGAAAGAAAGAGTAGAATCAGAAACATGGTGAGAGATGATAGAAGACAAGTTAGGCTTGAACAAAAGGGCTTAGGAAGTTGAGCAGAGATAAGAAGGTTACAAGGAGCCATAATAATCAAGCATTATCATCCACAGGCACTGCCCCATCCCCAGATATCTACTCCATTCTCCTCTACATACTATACACCCTAGTGGACACAAATTAAGTTCCTACTCCTATCCATTAACTTACTCTTTCTATTCTTACATTTATCCCTCCTAATTTTTTTCTTGACCATGTAATTTAGACTCCACTTTCATAGATAATATTCATTAAATCTAAACATTATTCCAATAACAGTGCCATACAAATTATTCTGTTGCAGATAGAGATGTGCTTCTTTAAAAATACCAAACATTAAGAACTACCATCTTTCTCAATTTTTGCTTGGGGAATAAAATTTTGTATTTATTCTTTGATCAACAGACTGAGAGCAACTGAGCTCTCTTTGAGAAAATTACTCTATAATACAACTATAACATGGCACCAAAATTCAAGTAAATTCAACTAGTTTTAATATAGATATACACAGAAGTTTATTTTTTTTTTATTTTTATTTTTTTAATAAAAGTACAGACTTCTACTTACGACAAAGATTAAGTAATTAGGGATATTCTTCCTTTTTAAATTTCATGCAAACTGGAGTCAAGGGTTACTAAAAAGAAATACGGAACTGACATACTGTCCAGTTTAACTGTTCACTAGATAAACAAGTAAGTCTCAGTAAAACCAATGTTGGTCTTAGGATCATAAAAGCAGAATCTAAGGCTCTACCTAAAGCTACTAGGTGGATAAGTCTCAAATTCTAAAAGCTTCTGTTAACTCATGTCCAAAAAGGGAAAACAGAAGTGACAATCTTAGGAAGTTGTGAGGAGCAAAACAAACAAACAAAAAACAAAAAACCCATACTTCTCCTCTATGAATTTTGTAAATACAAAATAAGATAGGAATACTAATCACTTTTGGTGATAGCAGCAGCTACAGTAGTAGTCAGCTACAAATAAACAGATAGTACATAATGATGCCCCTTTGTCTTGGCAAAAATTCCTATTCACAGATAGTTTATTCTTAAAAGTATGAAGAAGGAAGCATCAAACTAATTTTAAGGCACTATGTAGGAATTGCTTACCTAATACAAGACCAGAATCTAATTACACTTTCCATGTGTCGCTTTCCTTTTCTACATGTCCTACAACAAGTCTTCAAGGTGTATCTTTGTCTTCCGTAATTCTAACTTTCAGGAATTTAAGTGATATATCTTATAGCAATTCAATGAATATATGCTTTTCCTCAGTTTTCATCTTAAAAACACCTAAAGCATTCAGAAATTTTTAGTCTGCTCTGTCCCCTTAATGATTTTAGAAGACTTTCTCTAAACTTTCCTGTTAATCAGGTCTTTTTCAAAGTATAACAAGGAAATGTAATTCCTCAAAGCTAAATTTTCTACTCCCATTCTGCCTACTGGCCTATCCAAATTAATGTATCAACCTTTCCACGAAGCCTGAATCCTTCAATATTCACTTGCTGAAACTTTTCCAAACATCCAGTCTTACCAACTCAGCATTTATTAAGCTCATGTAGTAAGTTGGCTGAAAGTAATACCATACTTTTATAATGAAATATTTAGTAATATGATCTCACTTTATACAACCTGATCTGACTAATAAAAATAACTTAGAAATTCTAAAATCAGACTGTGGAATATGAAAATTAGATAAAATAGCATTACTTGAGGTGATTTATAGACTGGCATAATAGACATTAAAGTAAGACACAGCCAGATTTGTTTGTCTGTTTGTTTGTTTTTATAAAGATGACCGGTAACGAGATCTTAACCCTTGACTTGGTGTTGTCAGCACCACGCTCTTCCAAGTGAGCAAACCAGCCATCCCTATGTAGGGATCAGAACCCATGGCCTTGGTGTTATCAGCACCACACTCCCAAGTGAGCCATGAGCCAGCCCTACACAGCCAGATTTGAATCTCAGTTTGGTATTTGACTTTGGGTGGGTAATTAGCCTTTATTAGTCTTGATTACCCATGTTAAAAGGGTTTAATAATGTCCACTTCCATAGGACTGTTGAGAGAATCAAGTGAGATGTGCATGAAAAACATCTTATAGGAAGACTGGCAAAAAAATTATGTGTCCTATTAATTATTATTTACATCTTGTACCACTTTCTTCACTCACACATAAACTGGATGAATGTGGGAAAGCCCACAGGGAAGGATATGTACCTGCTAGATAAATTGGTACCTTCACACAGTTGGTCAAAATGATAGCTAGTAGTAACAATTATTTCCTGAGTGATCATATTCACTCAACACTTTAACAGGCATTATATATACATTCCCCAATTTATCCTCATAATAATCCACAGATGGTAGTTGGTATCACTGTCTCCCATTTGAAACATGAGAAAACAGGCCCAAAGAGACTGGCCCAACATCACCTACAGTAGGCAGAGCACGCACTTGAGCCAAATCTAGCTTCCTTTCATACTGTGTCTTCTTCCTGGGACTCCTGGATAGAGTGAAAGCAGAAACTCAAAGAAAAGAATCTCAGAAAATAAGATGTTTCATAGTCTATGAAGGGACCACTGTGTCATACACATACATTATCTACATAGAAAAAATCAGAAGTACACAGGATTGATAATTTTACTGTTCTGAGTACTTCTATTCTTTTTTTTCCCTTTTTTGCAGCTGGCCAATACAGGGATCAAACCCTGGACCTTGGTATTATCAGCACCCCACTCTAATCAACTGATCTAATTGGCCAGCCACTTTTTCTATTCTTATGTTTTTGTCCCCTTGTTGGAACTATCTATTCTGTAACAATTATTTTTCTATATGGCTTCAGCCACTTTGAGGGTCTAGGCCTAATAACTCATTCTCATTCATAAACTTCTCTTATTATCATACTAAAACAGTTTGAGGGCCTGAAACTTCAAAGTAATCTTATTTTATTGTAGTTTTGTTTTCTTGGGTGATATATTTAGAAGAAGCTTAATGTTACACAATGGTTGGTAATTAGTTAAAGGTACCCAGTGTCTTAATATGACTGTCATATATGAAAATAGTTTGTCAAAGGCTTTATCTAATTTGCAGACAAGGCATTGCTCCTCGAAGTGAGGAAGGCATTAAGAATGTAATCCCAAATTCACAAGCATTCAGGAACTCTCCTAAGCAGTTAGGACAAGAGATCAAAGACACAAACAGTTATTTTTCAAAGATACCAAGGTGCACTGAACAAAAATCTATCAAAGATTAAGTGGAATGTGTCCTCAATGCACAGCATGGTGTCCTAGCACATAATAGCAATTGAAAAACATTGTTAAATATTTGTTGTATTAGAACCTTTGGGTTGATATGAGAAGTGAGGAGAATTTTAGTTCCATTGTTATGTCTCAAGGGTAAAGTGAATTTGTATTGGAAAGGAAAACTAAAATGATCTTACAGACATGCAGTACTTAATGATGGGGATATGTTCTGAGAAATGTGTCATTAGGTAATTTTATCACTATGAGAAAGAGTATTATGAAAGGAATAACAATGAATTTTTTCTATTATCTACACTGACAACTAGCTGCATGAGCACGGACCCTCTAATTAAGATAAGTCTCTCTGTGCCTCACTTTCCTCGTCTGTTAAATGGGAATTAGAATAATACCACCCACAAAGCTATGAAAATTAAATTACAGGTAGGGATTGTGCTTGGCGCTCAGCAAGCACTCAGTGAGTGTCAGCTAAGGTTATTAACTATTTTTTGCTATGAGGATGGGTGGGAATCATTTAAAAATGCAAGAATTCTAAACTAGACAACTACCCTTTCACTTGGGGTCAGACCTAATGTGTCAATTGCTTGGCTTTCTATTTTAAAGGTCTGAGCTATCATTGGGAAGGTAACACAGCAGATAAGGTAGGCACTCCTCCTCAACATATTTTGCAGTAGGTTTGTTTATACCAGCATCACCACAAAAATGTGAGTAATACACTGTGTTACGATATTACAATGGCTACAACATCACTAGGCAATAGGAATTTTAATCTCCATTGTAATCCTACTGGATCACCGTTGTATATGTGGTTCATCCTTGAGCAAAATGTTATACTGTATATGACTGTATTTCCATTCAAATCCTAAGGTGGGAGGATAGAAACACTTCAAAATACTTCAAAAAGGGTGGCACTTATTTTTTTGACACATGGTTTACAAAAGACTGCCAGAAGCTTTTAAGAAAAATGTTTTATATATGATTAAAAAAACCCTTCAGCTAAAAATCACCAAGTCCAGGAATTAATCATTTACCTCTTTTTTTATAAAACTGCTTTGTATACAGATGAAGTGAATGTGCAACTGTGGTATCAACTGTTCATCTTCCTAAACCACCTGTACCTGTCTACCTGTTAGATTAAAGCTAACAAAATTCAGTTTATAAGTACTAGCCAGTTCAAAAGTACATCTCTTACTCAATTCCTGGAAAGAAAACCAGGCCATAAATTCACAAGAATCAAAAGATACATATGTACAGCCTAGTCAAAAGATAAAAACATTAAAAGCTCCATCAAAGAGTTTTTTCCTAGTTAAACTGAAATATCAGAACCAATAATTACTCCAATTTGCATTAGATTATATACAAAGAAGGAACACATGCATAATCCAAAGACTATTCTTTTGCACTTCTAAAGGTATCCATCTCCTTTGTTAACCATACATTCAAAGAGTGATTGAAAGAACCTAACTAGGGTCTTCATTCTCTCAACTTTTCCTTCATTGTTTCAACCACCTGCAATCTAGCTGTCCAGTTTTCAAAGGAACAAGGCTAGATATCTACATTTGGGAGCCATAAGCATCCAGGTATCTTTTAAAAATATGGGACTGGTCAGGTATCTACTGGGGTAGAGATAGAGATGAGGGGAGGTTCTGGGTCTGAACCTGAGATTCTTCACCACTGAGAAGTTGTAAGAGGCAGAGGAAGCAGCAAAATAGGGGGGAAATGAGAGTAGTGTTTAAAAAAACAAACAAAAAAAAAAAACAAAGAGTGATTGAAGAGCAGAAACTCAATACCTAAGGTCCTCAAATTTCAAAGTAATCTGATTTTTCCTTACATAACAATGAGCGAAAGGAAAATACTCAATATACCAATGAGGACTGCACATTTTATGGTCAAGCTGGCAAAATAAAATTTCTAAACAAATTTCCCCTTGTCACTTCACTGCCTCTCTTTCCACAAATTACTATATAATCAGATAATACAAACTAGGTTGGAAATCAGCTCAAGCTATATCTTGAGAAAAAACACCAACAATAAGAGCAACTACCACAAAACAAAAACCTTACACTGTAAGTCCCATGAGGGCAAGAATTGCATTTGTTTTGCTCCTCACTGTAAACCCATTGTCCAGCATGCCACAGACATTCAGCAAGTATTTGACAGAAAGAGGAAAAGAGGAAGCAAAGATCACTCACTTCGGGTGACATGCCACTAGGATTTTGCACTTAGTACACTGTAGGGCACATTAAAATAGCTCAGTCAAGGCTTGATCATTTTGTTTTTCAACTACAAAGAAGAGGTAGAGGAAAAAAATGTTTTCTTTAAGTCTTCCCAGACTGGCTTCTCCTGTCTGGACTCAGGATGTCAAGAGTTTGACACTCCTGCACAGCACAACTTTTCATTGGCAACAGGCACAGCATAGTGTAACTTTAGTTGGTAACTTGACTTCCAATAGCAGCTCAATCTACTAAGAGAAACAAACCCATTTATAAAATCAGATCTTTGCAATGTATGGGAATCTTCTGTTTGAAATGATCCATTGCTCTAATCCACTCCATTAGAACAGGTTAATTCATAATCAAGACTTTGATTAATCACTTTAGAAACAATCAGTCTTAAAGTCCCTCATCTGTTTTTTGAATTATGGCAGATAATAAATGTAAACAAATGTGTCCACTAATGATTTTTTATTCCAAAATAATGGGAGCAATAAATGACACAAAAAGATTTTCCACATTTAATGAATGCTTATTATTAAATGCTTTGGGAATTTAACCAGCCCTCAATACCGGCAATCCACTGAGGACCTGGAGAGAACAAAAAAACTGAGGAAAAGGCAAATTTCTCACTCTATTTGCGCTGGAGCTGAGATACCACTCTTCTTTCCTGTCCATGGACATCCTAACTCAAGACTCTTCAGACTTTGGGTTCCAGGACTTTCAGCAGAGGCACTCCAGGCTCTCAGGCCTTTGACCTCAGAGTGAGAATCACACCATCTGCATCCCTGGTTATGAGGCTTCTGGACTTGGACTGAGCCACACTTCCAACATCCAGTTTGCATATGGCCTACTGTGGAACTCCTCAGCCTTCACAATCACATGAGCCAATTGCCCTAATAAATCCCCTCTCATGTATTTATATGCATATCCTATTGGTTATGTCTCTCTGGAGAATCTTGACTAATACAGTGCTTTAACTTAAAAATTCCTCAGAAGAGTAGCCCATAACTTCTACCTCCATTTTCTAATCACGTACTAATTTTTTATTCATTCAACAAATACTTAACAAATATCTCCTAGAGATAGTTATACCATATCTGCACATACAATTTAACCACATTCTATATTTCAATTATTATTTCATGATTTTCCTTAGTGCAAATGCTCAGCTCCAATTATATTTATTCCCCTAAACATGCTTTCCTCTTTCTGTCATTGCACCTTTGCTCATACAGACAAGCATGCCCTACCTCACTCTTCTCCTGGGATATCTGCACCAAGATCAAGTACAAAGCCAAGTTAAAAGCTTTTACTGCCAGAAAGTACCCAATCTTTTCCCTTCAAACTCTACTGGCATTTGTTTGTAACATTCACTTGGTACTTTTCAATTACTGTGACATCTACCATTTCTTCATGTTTACTATTCTTTTATACACTCCCCAAATTAAAACTACAGATTTCCCAAGGGCAATGTCCACAACTTACAGTCCTCTGTATCTACACAGAACTTACTTAAAACAATTTTTTATACACAGCAGGTTTTCAATGTGTACTTGTTAATGTAATAATGTATCATAATTCAAAACAAATTTACCAACTATATATAAAAGACAGATAAAACTGTGGTTAAATTAACACAAATACCTCCTCTGTATCCTAAAACCTACACAACCACTGCAATTATGTGCTAAAAATCACTACTGATAGCTCACAAAACCTAGTTAACTTAAGAGATAAATATATGAGGAAAAAATGTCACAGGAAGAATATAAACTATTTCTATGATTCTCTTAAAAGACTAAGTTGTAACATTTATTTTATCCACAGGAAAATGCAGACAAGTTATTTTTAACTGAAAACAAGACAAACAAACAAGAATGATTATAACCATAAGACGTTTATTAAAGAAAAAAATTTCCTCAGTCACTAATGATTATTGTGATTTTCTGCTCTTCAATTTTTTCCCATTCTTATTGACAACTGCAAAAAACTGTTTACATTAAAATCACCCTGATAAGTAGAGAGTGAAAGCAGTAAAAGGAAGGTCCACAAAAATCTAAAAGCAGCCACTCCCTTCAACACCAAGGGCACAAATTTGTGGATCATTTCCAAATCACAACCAGATGAAATTTCCTTTGCTGTCTCTGCTACCAAACTTCTTTGTTTTCTCTTCCTCCCTACCCACAGAAATGGGGCAGAGGCCACTCTCACCACTCCTATTCAACATAGTGTTGGAAGTACTAGCCAGAGCAATCAGAGAAGAGAAGGAAATAAAGGGCATCCAGATTGGAAAAGATGAAGTCAAACTGTCCCTGTTTGCAGATGACATGATCCTATATATCGAACAGCCTAAAACCTCTACAAAAAAACTGTTGGAATTGATAAATGATTTCAGCACAGTAGCAGGATACAAAATCAACACACAAAAATCAGTAGCATTTCTTTTCTCCAATAGTGAACATGCAGAACGAGAAATCAAGAAAGCCTGCCCATTTACAATAGCCACCAAAAAAATAAAATACTTAGGAATTGAGTTAACCAAGGAGGTGAAAAATCTCTATAATGAGAACTACAAACCACTGCGGAGAGAAATTAGAGAGGATACAAGAAGATGGAAAGATATCCCATGCTCTTGGATTGGAAGAATCAACATAGTGAAAATGTCCATACTACCCAAAGTGATATACACATTCAATGCAATCCCCATCAAAATTCCAAAGACATTTTTCTCAGAAATGGAAAAAACTATCCAGACATTTATATGGAACAATAAAAGACCACGCATAGCCAAAGCAATGCTGAGCAAAAAAAATAAAGCTGGAGGCATAACACTACCTGACTTTAAGCTATACTACAAAGCTATAATAACCAAAACAGTATGGTACTGGCATAAAAACAGACACACTGATCAATGGAATAGAATAGAGAATCCAGAAATCAACCCACACACTTACTGTCAGCTGATCTTTGACAAAGGCACCAAGCCTATTCAGTGGTGAAGGGACTGCCTCTTCAGCAAATGGTGCTGGGATAACTGGATATCCATATGCAGGAGAATGAAACTAGATCCATACCTCTCACCGTATACTAAAATCAACTCAAAATGGATTAAGGATTTAAATATACACCCTGAAACAATAAAACTTCTTAAAGAAAACATAGGAGAAACACTTCAGGAAATAGGACTGGGCACAGACTTCATGAATACGACCCCAAAAGCACGGGCAACCAAAGGAAAAATAAACAAATGGGATTATATCAAACTAAAAAGCTTCTGCACAGCAAAAGAAACAATTAAAAGAGTTAAAAGACAACCAACAGAGTGGGAGAAAATATTTGCAAAATATATACCTGACAAAGGATTAATATCCAGAATATATAAGGAACTCAAACAACTGTACAAGAAGAAAACAAGCAACCTAATTAAAAAACGGGCAAAAGAGCTAAGTAGGCATTTCTCTAAGGAAGACATACAAATGGCTAACAGACATATGAAAAAATGCTCAACATCACTCAGCATCCGGGAAATGCAAATCAAAACCACATTGAGATACCATCTAACCCCAGTTAGGATGGCTAAAATCCAAAAGACTATGAACGATAAATGCTGGCGAGGCTGCGGAGAAAAAGGAACTCTCATACATTGTTGGTGGGACTGCAAAATGGTGCAGCCTCTATGGAAAATGGTATGGAGGTTCCTCAAACAATTGCAGATAGATCTACCATACGACCCAGCTATCCCACTGTTGGGAATATACCCAGAAGAATGGAAATCATCAAGTCGAAGGTATACCTGTTTCCCAATGTTTATCGCAGCACTCTTTACAATAGCCAAGAGTTGGAACCAGCCCAAATGCCCATCATCGGATGAGTGGTTACGGAAAATGTGGTACATCTACACAATGGAATACTACTCAGCTATAAAAACGAATGAAATACTGCCATTTGCAACAACATGGATGGACCTTGAGAGAATTATATTAAGTGAAACAAGTCAGGCACAGAAAGAGAAATACCACATGTTCTCACTTATTGGTGGGAGCTAAAAATTAATATATAAATTCACACACACACACACACACACACACACACAAACGGGGGGGGAAGAAGATATAACAACTACAATTATTTGAAGTTGATACGACAAGCAAACAGAAAGGACATTGTTGGGGGGAGGGGGGGAGGGAGAAGGGAGGGAGGTTTTGGTGATGGGGAGCAATAATCAGCCACAATGTATATCGACAAAATAAAATTAAAAAAAAAAAAATTAAAAAAAAAAAAAAAAGAAATGGGGCAGAGGAAAGCTGACATATTTGGACCTAAAATGTACAGGATACAGAATTTGCAAAGCTGGTTTTTTGTAGTGCAGTCTTACAGAATTTATTTTGGCTTTTCCAAATATCAATATGCAACACTTCTTATAAACATAACTCTTAAATGAAAACTTTAAGCAAAAATGAGCACAGGTGGGAAACAACTCGTCTATGTCTATGCACAAATTGACTTAACTGACAAATTCAGCTGGAACAACAGAGACTGGCAACATACCAGAAATTCAGTGCCGAAAGAACAACAGATTACTTCTACCTTTACAACTGCTATCCCAGGAAAGTAATTCTATTTGTCAGTACATGTACAGAGTATTTCAATGTTCCTATGACAATGGCAGTGCCATGCAGCAGAACCAGTCTGATAGTGCAGAAATAACATCAGGTACTAATTTAAGAACAAGCTTCCTTTGGTAGAATGCATCAGTTTTTGCAAACATAAAAACATGAAATGTATGTATTTTCCTTCATACAGTATGAAATGATGCAGTAATAAAAGCAACTAACATCTATTGACTCGTTAATATGAATTACACAAAAGCAATTAACGTTACATAAGAGTTTAACATCCACTGAGTTCTTTGCATGAGTTATCTCAACCCCAACAACAAACCTATAAAAAATAATTATTAACCAAATTTTATAGTTGAAGAAACAGATGTAAAGATGTTATCAGTGGTGGGAGGGGGGAGGGAAAGGGGGATAGGGAGAGATTGAACAAGGGGCATAAAGAATAAGTACAATTTGTAACAATATACATACTAGTAATATTGATTTGATCAACATATGTCAACATTGAATCCCAAAAATATGTATAACCAATTATGAGTCAATAAAAATATAAATAAATAAATAAAATTAGCAGAGAGGATTTGAACTTGGACAGTAAATTCATAAAACACTAAGATATATACTTACTGATGGTTTTCATGGCACCCAAAATAATCAATCAGCAAACAATAATCAATCAACTAACAGTCAAAAGACTTCGTGTCAAGTAAGCTTCCCAATGGTGAATAATGGTGCAGCAGAACCATTTAGAAGATATTTCTACCACCATGAGATACCATTTCACAATGCCTAGCATAGCTACAATAAAAAATACAAGAAATAGTGTGGAGAAACTGGAACCAGCATACATTGCTGGTGGGAATGTAAAATGGTACAGGCACTTTGAAAAACAGTCTGGCAGGGCCAGTCCGTGGCTCACTCTGGAGAGTGCGGTGCTGGTAACACCAAGACCGTGGGTTCGGATCCCTATATAGGGATGGCCAGTTAGCTCACTGGGTGAGCGTGGTGCAGACAACACCAAGTCAAGGGTTAAGATCCCCTTACCAGTCATCATTTTAAAAAAAAAAGAAAGAAAGAAAGAAAAACAGTCTGGCAGTTCTTCAAAAGGTTAAACAGGAGTCACAATATGACTCAATACCAAGAAGAAATGAAAACACATATCTACACAAAAACTTGTACTACAAATGTTCTTAGCAGCATTATTAATAGCCAAAAAGTAGAAACAGCTCAAATGCTCATCATCTGATGAATGGTTAAACAAAATATGGTATATATCTATACAACAGAATATTGCCCAGCAATAAAAAGAAGTAAAATACTGATACATGCTACAACATGGATAAACCTTGAAAACATTATGCTAAATTAAAGAAGCAAGTCACAAAAGACCACATAGCACGATTCCATTTATATGAAATGTCCAAAATAAGCAAATCTATTGAGACAGAAAGTAGATTAGTGGTTGCCTGGGGCTAGGAGGGAATGAGCAATGAAGAGCACTGATAATGAGTACATTCTTTTCGGATTAATGAAAATGTTCTAAAATTTATTGTGGTGATGGTCGCACAACTCTGGATATACTAAAAACAACTAAATTGTTACTTTACATGGGTAAATTGTATGGTCTGTGAATTATATTGCAGTAAAGCTGTTACCATAAAAAGATTTTTCTAAGACATTTTTCTTGTGAAAGACATACAAAAATGTGTGAACTAATTTTTACTATAAAAAAAGCTACTAAAAATACCAAGGATTTACAGATAAAAGAAAATACTATAAAAGACTCATCCTCTTCTAAAAGATGAAAATAAAATTCTGTCATGTTAAGTACTCACTTAGGAAAGATCAGTTTAAACCAATTATGATTTGGGTAAAGCAACAAGTCCAGAAACTGTAAATAACCTTTTATTTAACTACTATATTTAACCTATACCGAAATATTTTGGAACCTAATTTTTACCTGGATTCTACTAGTCTGAACTTTTTAAAATTGTGAAATGTAAAATGACTTGGAACATTCTTAAATTATAATAAATTTCCAAATGCTGACATTACATATGCTAAGGAAACCATATAAAACTAGATGCCTCAGTCATATGGGCAGACTCAGGCCCAGCCAATCACCCTTTGCCTAGACACAAGGTCTGAAAAAGAGCCAGCCAGACGCTATGCCTGATCCTTTAAAAACATCTGGGTTTAAGGACAGGGTTTTAAAAACCCATTCAGCCTCTCAGTCCCTGGTTCAGGGAGACAGATTTGAGAGAACTGCCTCCTGTGTCTCCCTGCCAGTGAACCTTGCAATAAGGCCTTTTCTTCTCTCTTACTCTATCTCTCTTTCTCTCTCTCTCTCTCTCTCTCTCACACACACACACATACACACACAAAACCCATGGTATTGGCTTCTGTGTGCATGAAGCCCGTGTTCAGTAACACTATCCTTGAGATAAATGAGAATTATGAAGGAGTACTAAGTGTCCAATGTAAGGCCTAGTAAATCTGATACCCTGAAAACTTTATCACAAGGCAATTTCTCCTGGAAAGCAAGCCATCATTCCTAAAAACCCAGTTGTTTTTGCAAATTCCTTTTAAAATTATTCAACCACCTTATGTGAAATATTCTTCATTGAAGACTTCCTTGAGCCTTAAAAAGAAAAGTGAAATCCAAAATTCTTCAAGTATTTGATCTCAAAGAACACTTATTCATATCTGAAATTCTTAGAATTTCATTATTCAAATGTGGTTTTTTAAAAAATTTTTATTTAATCATAATTGATTATACATATTTTGGGAGTTCAGCATTGAGATATGTTGATCAAATCAATAATACCAGCATATATGTTGTTACAAATTGTACTTATTCTTTATGCTCCTTGTCCAATCTCTCCCCATCACCCTCTCCCTCCCCCCATCCCCTCTAATCACCCTAGATTTTTTCTCTACATCTGAAAGAGTAATGGTTACTCTGTTGATTTGTTGCCTAGATAATCTGTCCAATGCTGAAAGGTGGGTTCAGGGCCCCCAATATTATCGTAGAGCAGATGCTTCCTCTGTCACTCTGGAATGGGCTTTATGGAGAGAGACATACTCTTCTTTGGTCTCTGCGTGACTCTCCTTGTGTCAATGCACTCCAGTGGTTGGCAGACCATCTGCACTGTGGTTGTGGCATCTAGCCACTTTTGTGGCAGCCATGGTTACTGTGGTGGCTGTGGTGGGCCACCCACATGGAAGTGATGTTTCTGGCATGCTCCTTGGTGCAAGCGGTGAGTCTGGCTGTGGGAGGGGAGTCAGGTCCCCGGTTCTATGCCTCAGATCCCTGGGTGGGCCCCAAGGTGCTGGTGGTGTGCTTGGTTGTGGGAGGGGGGGGGGGGTCTGGTCCCCAACTCCATGCCTCAGGTCCCCAGTCAGGCCCCAAGGCACTGGTGGTGTGCCTGGTCAGGAACCAACTTTTTGTCCTTTACTTACTTCTAAAGTGGGAGAACTTCCTGTTGGGACCAGTACTTGAGCTCTGTGGTTGAGCTAAATTGCTGCTTTGCTGCTGATTCTGGGGAAGGCTTTTTGTGCAGCTTAGGTTATAATGGTTGACTTTGTAGGTACTTCTGGCTCTCCAGAGACTCGGGACACCTCAGTTGTGTAGAAACTCTGATCTGGGCCTGTGTCTTTTCATCAAACTTCACCCCATGCAATTCTATATTCCTGACCAGTCTCCTCTGAATGGTCCTACGCTGATTGGGGGGCAGATCAGCTGTTCTTGCTGTGCCCCAGTGTTCCCCCGGTGGACCCATTTCCCCTACCACCCATACTCCAAACACTTCCCATGGGATAGGCTGTGCACCAGTCCCTTGCGATGACTCACCAGCCTCTGAATGGTTCCTTTTTTTTAGTTGTGGCTCCTCACTCCTATGTGGGTCCACGGGAACACTGTTGGTGGTACTGCTGGCCTGGGGGCCAACAAGGCCCTCTTCTCCCCTGCTGCCTCCATGCAACTCCAACTGAAGGGCACAGCTGTGGCTTCTGCCAGCTCCTGCTCCATGCACTCAATAGCTCCAGCCTTAAAGCAGCCATGGCACGAAATGGTTGGAGCAGTATTTTCTTTCTCTCATCATGGCTTCTTCTGCCTTTATACACTCTGTCAGTCTCTCCTCCTCTTCGCCTAAGCTCTAACAGTCCCAGCTTAGCTGTTGTTGCTTTTTTATACTTGTAAATCGGTTGGTTTGTGGGAGAGAGTGACACTGGGGAATGTCTATTCTGCCATCTTGACCGGAAGCCTAAATGTGTTTTTTAAGTTGGAGGATGAATTGCCATTTTAGAGAACAGAAGCTAAAGGAAAGTTTGATTGTTCTCATTCTTGTCTATGAGTAATACTTTTTCTTTAATCTATGCCTTTTGAGGAAAACTCATTGGAAAACATCAAAAGAAAGTATATGTACGTAATAGACTGGATGTTATTTTCATATAAAAATTAGCTGTATAAAAATTACTCGATGTATAAACAATATAGACCCCGGAAAAAGGAAAAAAATTCCAACTTGGAACATTCAGAATCTGAAAATTATTCCAGCTAACAAACTGTAAAACAGAAAGGATAGAGGAAGTTGCACTGAACAATTAAAAAAAAAAAAGATTTCACTATGGCTCAGAAGGTGACCAAAAAGATGTAACAAAAAGGTACAGAGCTGAAATAAACAAAATCATGTATCCTTAGGTTGATGACAATACAGAATCTATAAAATATCATCAAGCAGAAGGTAATGAATTATAAGTTGTAAAATTACTAAACATGTATGTCGTCAACAGTAGTTACTATAAAAATGTATAACTAGATCAAGGATATGGGCCGATCAACATAGATTCTTCTATAAATAATTTCCTGCACTCTGAATTTGGTTATTTCTTTAGATACATTGTCTTAATACAGGATTTATTATCCACTTCAGATGTAAAAATATATCTTTCCCACTCAAATATTATTTCAAGGGCCTTGCACAATATCAAATCTCTACTCCAACATCACATACTTCTTTCTGATCCTAATACTCATATAGTCAATTTATGTAATCTGCGTAAATTAAATACCATTGTACAGTATAGTTTTTTCAAGGGTTAAGTCTTGGCAAACTAGAATGAATCTCACACTGTAATATCAAAATCATTTAACACAGTAAATGTTAATGAATGAGTAACAATGCTGAATGAATAGCAAACTCCCTAGAAATGCTTAGATGGATTTCTCTCTTCGTTTTCCTATTTTCTGAATTACCTAAATCCTAAGAAACAATATGGGTACAACGTAAACGGAGTGTCTTTTTCATGAACACTAAAAGTCTCAATATTCTTGGGAAAGGTTCATAATGTTTGTAATAAAGATACTGTTCTCCAAAAACCACTGGGAGAGAATATATCTGGCAAATAGTGGCAAGAAAGGTCAGGAAATGGGGCAATTAATAAGAAAATACTCCTTAGAACATATGTGGCTAACACACATTTTCTAACAAATTAATGAAGATGCATACAGATACTCAATACACCTGAAAATGCAATGAATTAAAAATAAATGCATGTACATGTAGATACTTAAGCTTTTAGGATTATGCACTGCATTAAATGAATGAATAGATGAGGGAGGGAGAGAGAGAGAAAGAAAGGGATAAAATAAGAACAGTGTACCCCATTATGCAGACAATTTGACCTTATATGTAAACCTATTTAATCTTTACAACAACCTCATCAGGAAGAGACTATTAGTACCCTCATTTTAAGGACAAGAAAACTTATGCACAAGGGATTAAGTAACTTGGCCATAGTCATCAGCAAGTGATTGGTGGCACTGAGATTTGAATGTGGTTCTAAAGTCTATGGTCTTCACCAAATTAGGGTAAAAGAGAGTTTAATGATTTCCCAAATGGTTATTCTTTAGAGCAGTGGTTCTAAACTGGTGGCAGTTTGTATACCCAGGAATGTCTGATGGTATTTTTGTTTATAATGACTTGAGTGGGGGAAGAGGGTAGTACTATTGGCATCTAGTGGGTAGAGGCCAAGAATGCTGCTAAACATTCTACAAGGCACAGCACAGCCTCCCACAACAAATAATCTTCTGGCCTATACCATCGTTAGTTCTACGGTTGGTAAACCATGCTATAAAACAGTAGATTTAATTCTACATTTGAAAATCTACTATAATAAAAGAAGGAAAAAATGACATTTCCCAATTTAGCGTGATTTTTTTGTTTTGTTTTGGTGGCTGGCCGGTATGGGGATCAGAACCCTTGACCTTGGTGTTATCAGCACCATGTTCTAACCAAGTGAGCTAACCGGCCAGCCCTAGCCTGATTTTTAAAATCATCGACATTATTCTCTAGACCTGCTGATTTTGGGAAGAAGGAAATAGTGTACTGCGAAATCTGAAAGAAACACAGGAATAGGAAATTACTATTAATTACATGGGAAAATAATCAGGAAATAATCATTAAACATGCAGAAGGGGGGAAATTACCCCAAACTCCAACAACTATGTAGTTAAGTGGAAAAAAGGTTATAAACAGGAAGCAATAAAACTGCTGACCTGAACATCAACATTCCCTTCCAGTGGAGCATGTGACTATAAATCTTCCTAAATCACACATTTGTTGACACTTCATTTTAAAAACAAAAATAAGATCTGATCTTCCTATCACAAAGCTATCACCTTACAACTTATAAATTCAAATTTTTAATGTTTAAGAGAATTTCAAGTCTTAGTAAAATCCTACCCCTCAATTTATGTAGATTGACATAAACTCCAGTCTATGTATTAATTTTTCTCAGGGAAACCAACTATTAAATTTCCACAATTTATATACCAAAAAATATTTTTGAACAACCACATACTTTCATAAAATTAAATACTGAAGCAAACAGTATTCTCATGAAAAATTTAAAATATCCTTTTGATACAATTAGATGTTTCTACACTACTTTGCCTGTACCATTTCTAGCTTTCTCTCAATAATATCAGAACTGCATGTTAGAGAAAACTCTAACATACTTTCTTAACCTTAATACTCTTTCCTATTCATTAATTTATCTAACAAATGTTTACTGAGTGCTGACTACTGCCAACGGCTGAGTTCTTTAACATCTCAGTATTAAAAGCCTGAATAATTCTCAAGTCACTATTTTCCCATGAAGAGAAAGAAAAACAGCAATAAGTTAAAATGTAGGTAGCTTAAATCTGATTTCCAAAAATAAATAAGATGTCACTCCATTTCACAGTGAGGAAATCTGTTCGTATTGTGCATGTCCACCTGGAAAGCAGTATCACCTGGTGGTTAAAAGAGCAAGTCCTGGCATTAAGCTGCCCAGGTTCAAAGTTGGTCTGTGCCATACCACATACTAGATGTCTTAACGCTGAAATGTTACTTAACATTTTAAGCACTTGCTTGTTCCGTGAGAAGGGAATAATCATGCCTATATGTCATGAAACTGCTTTGAGAATTAAATGAGATATAAGTATAAAGCATTTAGCAAAGTATATGGTAACTACATATTATCTGTTGTTAGGACAAAATAATTAGCTATGTTCTTAATCCAAATTACCATACTAGAAGTAAATAATGCATAAAGAAAAATGAAGATTTCTATAGCTAACTAGATATATGTCACTAATATATCAATAGGATGTATAAGGTCTAAAAATCCCCTAAGACATAGAGATTTAATATATTATCATTATTCTTCTCACACAGTATCAAGTCTTCAGACTTATTTTTAGGCCTTTAAAATTAAAAGCACAAAAAGATAGGGACTCCAGCAAAGAAGAATGGCAACAAGAAAGACCATTATGCTATCAATGAGGTGGTGACCTGAGAATACACCATCAAAATATTCATAAGTGCATTCATGGAGAGGGCTTCAAGACGCGTGCCCCTCAGACACTTAAAGAAATCCAGAAACTTGCCATGAAGGAGATAGAGACTCCAGATGTGCGCACTGATACCAGGCTCAACAAAACTGACTGGGTCAAAAGAATAATGAGTGTCCAATACCATATCCATATAGAGAATGAAGATTCACCAAACAAGCTCTAAACGCTGGTTGGTTACCTATGAACCTGTCACCATTTCCAAAAATCTATAGTCAGTGTGGATGAAAACTAACCAATGATGGTCAAATCAAGTTACAAAACAAACAAACAAAAAGAACAAAAATGGTGCAAAAAAAATAAAGCGTATAATGCCAAACCCCAGGAAGACAGGGATAAAAACCGAGAAAATACATATTCTTCTTCATGTTCAAATCAAAGCATTTTGTATCTACTTTATGAAAAATAAGAATTTTAACCAAGTTTGTAAAGTATAATATAACAACTTCAACTATGTAAGGAGAAAAAAAACCCAAAAACTTGTAAGCTTTTTTAGAGATAATCCAAAATAATAAGATGATAAAATTATTTAATAATACTTTTGAATTATCATACTTTCTAACATACTTTATGAAGTGCTATTGACTTTGAAATATTACATATTTACTATATTTATGTAAAAAGAGGGCCCAAAATAAGTCTAATAAAATCTGGTTATTATAAAAAATAAAAATTCAGACAAGAATGAAATAAATTGATAAAATGAATACAACCAAATTAAACTGGAGCTCCCAACACTCAAAAGTAAATTTCCCATTCACTCCTTTCTAGATCTAGACCAATATTTGCCACATGAATATCTACTAACAAACTTAGCATCCATACACATAAAAGCAACACTGTCTAACAACACAGAAATACCAATGGCCAAATATACTGCTAACATTTTATGCTTCAAAAAACAAATTTAAAGAAAAGATTCCCTCACCTATTATCAGATGGCAGAAGAGAAAGCAAAGCCAAAGCTGAAAGCTTTCTTCTTTCAGGCTGGGTAATGTTATCCATTCGATCAACCCACATTTCAATCATATTTCCCAAAAGCTGGTCCATCTGAAAAAAGAGAGGAGGCATCTCAAAATATTTGAAATGCTATTTACTTCTGGATAAGTACTGTTAATAGCTAAAACCTCATAAGTCATGGTTAAAGTTCAATTATAGCAAACCACTGGAATACCTGAACTTGGGGCAAGCCTTGAGCTGGATAGGACTAATTTGAGCAAAACCAGATATTAACTCTAATCCTGAGAGCCAATTAATCCTGAGAGCTAAGCAGACATATTCAAAATTTGTACACAGCCACTAAGTGATTTTAGTAACTTTATGTAACAAATCACCAATCAATTCACTCTTCCTAGGCCAATGAAAAAAGTACATGAATTTTTAGAAACTTGTCAACTTGCCCTTAGATTATATTTATTCAGTGGATGATTATTGTTCAATGTTCTATAATTTGCTAGACCGATTTGCTGCTACTCTCAGAGGAAAGGACAACCTGCAACCTTAACCTGCAGAATTTCAAAAGAAAACAAATGAATCATTTCCTAGGACATTTATATGCTACATTAAAAATAAAGCTAAAATAAATCAACATAATACAGAATCAGTGTGATGGTTAATTTTATGTGTCGACTCAGCTAGGCTAAGGTGCCCAGTTGTTTGATCAAACACTAGTCTAGATGTTGCCATTAAAGTGTTTTGTAGATGTGATTAACATTTACAATGAATTGACTTTAAAGGAAATTACCCTAGATAATGTGGGTAATTTCCAAAAATCTATACAGTCAATGAAGGGCTTCATCCATCAATTGAAGACCTTAAAAGCAATAACAGAGTATTCCTCAAAAAGAAGAATCAAGAAAGTTTAGTAACTTCTGATTTATACCATGGGTGTGTTCAACTCATATTTAATTTGGGAACAAATCATACAGATGGCTCTATAGAGGTTTACTGCAATTAATATCTAGTAAGCAAAAATTTTTTTAAAAAATCATAACCATTATTAAAAGCAAGTATCAAGTTAACATTAAAATGTAATGTATCAAACTGAAGCTATAGTAATATATCTGGTTGAAATAAAAATGCTGTCAGCAAAGATACTTTAATGCAGTCTAATTTTACTTATTTATAACTTATACTTATTTCCTTTCTTATAAAAATATTTAACAAACAACAGCATATAAAAACAGTAAACTGGGGGGTGGGGCAGAGGCTTTAATTAAACAGATAATTAGAATATGAGGGGTCAGCAAGCATTTTCTGAAAAGGGCCAGACAGTAAATATTTTAGGCTTTGTAGGCTTAGTATCAACTATTCACCTCCCCAAATCAGTCATAAATGATGTGTAAACAAATGGGCATGGATGTGTTCTAATATGAAAAGAGCATATAATTTTCATATGTCACAAAATATTACTATTATCTTTATTTTTTCAACCATTAAAAAATAGAGTTGGATTTGGCCCTTAGGCCATTACTTCCTAGAATTAGAATACAATAAGTAGGCTCAGAGCAAACAAGGGGCACAGGGTGCAAAATTTAAGGACACACTCTCACTACTTCACCTGCCTCACCCCACTCCAGGCCCTGATGATAATCACATAGTTCAATATCATAGGAACACATAAGAAAAACCTAACTGAAGCTTTCCCAGAGAAGGTAATTTTTAAGCTAAAATCGAAGAGACTAGAAATCAACTAAGTGACAGTTATGGAAGGTAGTGTTCCAGGTCGATAGAACAGCCTGCATGCAAGGACTCCAAAAAAAGAGGGAGAAAGATGTTTTCAAGGAATTGAAAAATGTTCTAAACAGTGAATGGCTGGATCATGGAGCTCCAAAAAGGAGTAAGAAATGAGTAAAGAATTAGGTTATAGTAGGCTTTTGTGGGCAAAACTACATTAGAGAGTTCGGACTTAATCCTAAACCTAAAGGAAAGACACTGAAGAGGTTTGACACAAGGAAGTGAAAAAATCGTATGTATATATTTGAAACTCAACTTGGTTACTCTGAAGTGAACAGACTATAAGGTTGCAAAAAAAAGAAACAAGACAACTGTAACAAATTGTATTTACAGAATATCATGAGGCAACAAAAGAATTCTGCAGTATTTTCAGAGAACTATTTTTCTAAATCAGTATTTCCTAAGCTATATACTAAAAAGAGGATGACATTTCTCTATTTTGATAATGTATGCTAATGATACAAATTAATCGTGGTGCAGATACCAATTAATTAAATATCTACTGCACAAAGAAAAAACTTTATTTCTCTGAGTGGTACTATCACTTTGTTATAACTTTAATGAACGTAAATTATAAATATGACTTCTATAAGAATAAAGTAATTTTACAGCATGATATTCCTTGTAGAAGCAGAACAAACTATTAAGGCAAATAGTGATCTTTTTTATTCTCTCCAAATGTTCTCTCTTTAGTCTAACCTCATACCAAAAGTTATTCAAGAAATGTCATTTTTACATAAAATTTTATGGAAAAGTTGACTCATCATGCAAACACAAAAAAAGTACCTTCAGTCTCTCTAGAATGTGAAAGATGTGTGCTGTTTCAAGTCAAGCATTAAGACTGCTTAAGGGAAAAATCTTATAGTCTAAGTGACAGATCTTCAGGAGAGTCATCTTCTTGGTATGAAGAATTTGTAGGATCTGGACTAAGTTACCAAAATATCCCAACTACCTCCCGCCCATTTATAAAGTCTAAATTAAAGGACACAAACAGAAAGAACAGGATGACAATGCATCTAGGAAACAAGGATATACCTAAGGAATAGCTAGGTTCAGTTTTAGTCTCATAGAAAGGTAAGATTTAGTCTTATAGAAAGGTAACAGATAAGATTACTCAAATTATTCACCTGCAAACACCCTTTTTTTTAAAAAAATTTTTTTTGGCAGCTAGCTGGTACAGGGATCCAAACCCTTGACTGGTGTTATAACACTGCTCTCTCCTCTAACCAACTGAACTGACTGGCCATCCCTACAAACACTTTATTGCACCTTTGCAATAGAGTTATTTATCCTAGAATCATATCCTGGCTCCCTCCTGAAATGCCACGAAAATGAGAGTAAAGAAATAAAAAAAGTTAAAAAAATCCCAGAGTGTCTTTAAAGAAAAGAAACTACAAAGGGTAAATACAAGTTTTCGGAAGACAGCAGGTGGAGAGAAGAGTCATAAGTGACTTGGCAGAACAGAAAATTCTGAAACCAAACTGTCTGCTAAGGGGAATAACAATCCAATGGAAGCAAATTTGGTCCTCACACCCTGCAATGATAATGTCACAAAGAAGACAGGGGTGAGGCACAGAGCTCAGAACAAAACTGGCTTAGAATCTGTATTAAGCAGCAATTAGAACCTTACGTAGGTCCCCTTCTCAATTCCTGAAGGAGTCCAAACATATAATATCTGGAAAAATGAAATCAGAGAAGCTCCAATCCATCAAGAACAGGAAAGGAGAGGTGAGACACAAATTAAAATCAGATGATTTAAATACGAAAATGTGGAGATACCCTCATCCCCAAAGCTCCATTCTGGGTTCCAGGACAGTTGTTAAACCAAGAAAGAAGCTATCCCTCAGTAAAAAAAGGAAAAACCATAAAGAAAAAAAGGACCTACGAATATCATCATTTACCAGTAAATTTCCCTGCAGCACACGTATCATTCTTCAATACTCCGAGGCTCTAAACTTTAAATTCGGTGATAGGTCTCAACAGTTTTCATCACTCATTCAATATAAACAAATTACCCTGAAAGACTTCAAAGAGTAAAGAGGAGGAACTGTTCCAATGACTACTTCTTAGAGGAGGAATTGTTCCAATGACAACTTCTGCAATAAACCTAGCTCCTTTCCTAAAGATAGAAAAACACTCTTAATGTGGCTTCCTCTATTCTCTCACAACTATTTTCAAGTGTTTAGAAGAGACAAACATTTCCCCAAAATCCTTGCTTGCTTCAAAGCTATCTGAATTTACTGGATCTCATTTACCTAGCCTTCTCTAATTCCAGAATATACTTTTGATGTTCTTTAAAACTGTGCTCATAGTCAAATGTAGCCATTTAAATCTGAATATCTTTGGGCCGAGCCCATGGCGCACTCGGTAGAGTGCAGCGCTGGGAGCGCGGTGACGCTCTCGCCGCGGGTTCGTGATCCTATATAGGAATGACCGGTGCGCTCACTGGCTGAGTGCCGGTCACGAAAAACGATAAATCTGAATATCTTTGCATTTACTTTCACTCCCCTAGTGTCTCTAAATTCAAACATGATGGCTTGACATTTTTTGCCAAATTCTCTGTGAATAACATTTCCTCTTCACAATAAAAAGTGAAAAAAAAGGAAAAGAAAAAGATAAGAAAAAAAGCATTGCATGAACAGAAATAAGTTTGAGCCAATGATAACAGTTCTCTCCACGATCCTTCACATTGCCAATGGACTGGGAGCAGCACCGGCACTAGAAACTGGTCATTATTACTCTTTACTATGATACTCAGCCTAATGAAGATGGCCTATTCTTACGTATTTTCTTAATGATTTTAATTTGAAATAGCAAGGAAACATAAGACATTTCAGAAAATTTTCCACTTAATGACAATTTGAGTTTAAGATTTTACATTTAAAAATGGCAACCAGTATTTTCAATAATTTTCCCTAAGTATATAGTCACTAGGCAACCTATAGTCTCAGTATGTAGTAATTTCTCTTAATGTTAATGGTCATGAACAACCTCTTACCTTCTGTTAACCAAACTGCAATTACATTAAAAACTTTTCTAGCTCTTTTATGTACTGTACACTATATTTAGAGATTCAAAATCTTTAATGTCTCTAAAGTTCATCCAAAAGGCATATTTAATTATTTATCCAAAAAGTCATATTTAAGTAGTTGGTTAAATTTTACTAGTTTTATTTCACTTTCAATACACAAAGCTTTAGGGCAAAGGAGCAGAAGAGGCATTTTTCAAAGGAAGATATATGAATGGCCAACAGACACATGAAAAAATGCTCAACATCAGTCAGCATTTAGGAAATGCAAATCAAAACCACTTTGAGATACCATCTCACTCCAGTTAGGATGGCTAATATCCAAAAATCTGAGAATGATAAATGCTGGCAAGGTTGTAGAGAAAAAGGAACCCTCCTACACTGTTGTTGGGACTGCAAAATGGTGCAGCCTTTATGGAAAATGGTATGGAGGTTCTTCAAACAATTACAGATAGATCTACCATATGACCCAGCTATTCCACTGCTGGGTATATACCCAAAGGAATGGAAATCATCATGTCGAAGGGATACCTGTACTCCCATGTTTACTACAGCACTATTTACAATAGCCAAGGGTTGGAACCAGCCCAAATGTCCATCATCAGATGAGCGGATAAGGAAAATGTGGTATATCTACACAATGGAATACTACTCTGCTATTAAAAAAAAATACTACGATTCACAGCAACATGGATGGACTTAGCAAAAATTATATTAAATGAAATAAGCCAGGCCCAGAAAGAGAAATACCACATGTTCTCACTTATTTGTGGGAGCTAAAAATAAGTAAATATACAAAAAAACAAATGGGTGGATGGGGGAGGGGGGAAAAGACACAATGATCACAACGATTCCTTGAACTGGTTAAGACAAGTGAACAGATATGATGTTGATGGGGGCAAGGGGTGAGAGAGAAGTGGGAAAGAGGAATTGGTAAAGGCACATGAAAATCAACTACATTGTATATTGATAAATAAAAATTAAAAAAAATAAACAGAGCTTCACAACCATCATCTGGCCAACTTCAGGATGCAATAAGTGAATAAACCTAAAAATTCAATATATTCACCTGTCATCAAAAAAAAGTAGTCCACGTAATTACATAACTTTTCTTGGAAACAGTACTTTGTTTTCATGGAATACTATTTCCTATTTCTTCATTTCCATAATAGCTTCCATTTTTTTCACAGTACCCTCTCTTTCATTTTATATATCCAATTACTTTTATGTTTTTTGTCAAATCTGTCAGCTTAAACACCTGAAATTCTTTGCAATAAAATAAGAATTCTTTTTTTTTTTTTTTTTCCAACCCTTGGCTTGGCATCGCCCACACCGCACTCAGCCAGTGAGCGCACCGGACAACCCTATACAGGATCTGAATCCGCGGCGGGAGCGCGCCTGCGCTCCCAAGCGCCGCACTCTCCCGAGGCCGGCCCATAAAATAAGAATTCTAACAGATATGTTAACACTTCCACTTAACATAGTTAACTATTTAACTACTAATAGCCCACTAATAATCTACTATTAGACTAATCAAAAATTTTCCAATATATTTATTGCAAAAAAAATCCATGTATAAGTGAACCCAGGTAGTTCAAACCCCTGTTGTTCAAGGGACTACTGTTAATGTAAGACATGTACAATAAAAACTACAAAACACTGCTGAGAACACTAAAAAAAACTACATAAATATAAATCCATGTTCATAGATTGGAAGATTCAATATTACTAAAATTTCAATCCTCCCTAAATTGGTCTACAGGATCAACACAATCCCATTCAACATTCCAGCAGGCAATTTTTTGTAGAAACTAACAAACTAATTCTAAAATTTCTATGGGAATATAATGGACCTAGAAGAGCCAAAACTACTTTAAACAAGAAGAGCAAAGTTGAGGCATATATGCCACCTGAATTCAAGACCTACTACAGAGCTACAGAAACAAAGAAAGTGTGATATCAGCTTAAAAATAAAAATTTAGATCAATGAAACAGAACAGAATCAAAAAATAGAGACACACACAAATGGTCAATTGATTTTTGACAAAAATGACAAGGAAATTCAATGGGAAAAGTATAGTCTCTTTGACAAAACACACTAGAATAACCTATAACCTACATACATATGTGAATGTGTGTATTTGCATGGCTGTCTAATATGAACATATGTGTATGCATATACAATATATTTATATACATATGTATGCATTATATTTGTGTTTACTTACATATATATGAAACAGTGACCCTTATCTCCCATCATCCACAAAAATTTAACTTAAAATGAATCGTCATAAAACAAACCTATAAAACTTCTAGAAGAAAATCTCCATGACCTTGGGGTAGGCAAAGACTTAGATAAAACACAAAAAACATGAAGCATAAAAGAAAAAAATTGATGAATTAGTAAATTGATAAAAGAGCTTCTGTTTTTAGAAATAAACAGAAAATTATAAAGAAAGCTAGAGACTAGAGAAAAAATATTCAAAATACATATATCTTGAATCTAGAAGTCTTGAATCTAGAATGTATAAGGAACTCATAATAAGACAAAACCACCTTCAAAAATTGGCAAAATATTTTAGAGCACTTCAGAGAAAATACACATATAGCTAGCAAGCACATAAAAAAGATGTGCCATATCTTTACCAGAAATAGGCAAATTAAACCACAATGAGATTTCCATTAGAATGATTAAAATGAAAAAGACTGGCAATGTCATGTCACTAAGGATTAAGGAATAACTAAATAAACTAACACCAAGGAACTCACTTCACAGCCAAAGAAGTGTGGCAACAGGCTCATGCTCATAGAATTCACTGCAACTGGCTTGACGGAATGGTGGAATGGCCTTTTGAAGTCACCGTTACAGTGCCAGTAACCATGCAACAAGTGACAATACTTTGCAGGGCTGGAGCAAGGTTCTCCAGAAAACTGTATATGCTCTGAATCAGGATTCAATATATGGTACTGTTTCTCCCATAGCCAGGATTCACAGGTGCAGGAATCAAGGGGTGGAAATGGGAGGGGCACCACTCACCATTACCTTTCGTAATCCATTGGCAAAATTTTTCTTTCCATTCCTGTGATGTTATATTCTGCTGGCCTAGAGGTCTCAGTTCTAGAGGGAGAAATGCTTCTACCAGGAGTCACAACAATGATCCCACTGAACTGGAAGATAAGACTGCCACCTGGCTACTTTGGGATCCTCACACCTCTGAATTAACAAACTAAGAAGGAGTTATAGTGTGGGCTGGGGTGATTGATCTAGACAACCAAAGGGAAATTGGACTGTCATTCCACAGTGGAGGTAAGAAAGAGTATGTCTGGAATACAGGAGATCCCTTAAGTTACCTCTTAATACTACCATATCCTGTGATTAATCCAGGTAGGACTATAAACGGCCCAGTACTATCAGGGTCAATCCGTGGCATTAAAAATAAGTTTATTAGGGCCGACCCCGTGGCACACTCGGGAGAGTGCGGCGCTGGGAGCGCAGTCGCGCTCCCGCCGCGGGTTCAGATCCTACATAGGGATGACCGGTGCGCTCACTGGCTGAGCGCAGTGCGGCCAGTCACAAAAAAAAAAAAAAAAAAAAAAAAGTTCATTAAAGGAAGGAAACAAAGACAGTACATGATTATATGTAAAATATTCCTGTTTCACATTATATATCAGTTAAGAAAAATTGCAACCATAAACTAATCAAAATTCTATTCTATAGCTAAGCAGAATAAAATCGCCTATTTTGAGCAAGAACAAAATGTAAAAGTTTCAACTGCCATTTACAGATTCTTTTTCTTTCTTGTATCCTAAATAATTGGTACAACATAAATTATTAAAGATTTAAAATGCAAAGGTTTAAATAGTACAACAGGACTTTTACAGAGACTCATTATTTCATCAACCTATTTCCATTTTTTATTTGGTTAAAGACTTCCTTAAATGTAAGTCTTACCTCCTGATTAAATTTATGTGCCATCTCATTAAGAAGTGAAGAAAAGAAACTAGTGTTCTGTAGTAGGACCCGACCCATGACTCCAAGATACGTGGACATCACTACAGGATACCTCTGTAAAAATTGTGTTAAGGTACAAGTATAACAATTATAAACAATCACTGACATAGTAAACAATCAATAGAGATATAAAATAACAAAACTCTTCTTCATATTGTTTCTCTTTGGAATGAACTGCCAATATTGCTTGAGTTCTAACTAATTTACTAAATATATACATAATATGTGGATTATATATACTATATATTTATATGGATTATATATGGTTCATATATATACACATATATACAATAAAGAGAAAGAAAGAATATGTATTAATGGCTTATTGAATGCTCCTAACATACATAGGTAGATGGATCTATTTAAGGGCTGGATGTAGAAAATAACCAGTGGTTTCATACATTCAGTCTGTAAAAATACTAGCACTATTTTTTCTCCTCATATTCTCAATAGTCAAGCATTAAAATTAAGGCACTAACCATTCCTTTATTTCATGTCATTGTGTGTGAATACACATGCATATGAGTGAAAGAGATGAGGTGTCAAATGAAATCTATACTTTCCTGGGTGAAGAAGGAAAGGCAAAGGTACAGAACTACCCTGAAAATTTACTTAATATAATTTAATACAATCCAAATGATCCCTTCACATCTAACAATGAAGAAAAAATGGCTTTCTGATGAAGGAGAATAATTAAAACTAGAACCCTGGAATCCAACCATCCTTAGAAGCTTAAGAAAAATCTTACCTCCCCTTCTATAATACCCTTGAAAACGCAGGGTAAAATCGGTTGAAACATCTGCGGGCTTAACACTGGGTTCACTTTAAGTGCATTTTCCACAACCTAAAAACCAGAAAGAGACATTGGTAATACTCAACTGCAAGTCATTGCTTCATGCAAAACACAGGTAAGAAAACAACGTACTAAATTAAATAGCGCACATCAAATTTGATAATACTTACAAAGTACACGAGATATGCAATATTCTGACACGTTATACTTTTACAAGATAATCCATTAAAAACTACAGTTTGAGATAAAGTATCTAATATTTAGACACAGCTATACATCTTGTCTTCAGCAAACCATAATCTTTTTGCTGCTGGAGGTTGCTTTTAAGTTTTCTTTGTTGTTTTTGTGGTGACTGGACAGTACAGGGATCGAACCCTGGACCTTAGTGTTATCAGCACCACTCTCTAACCAACTGAGCTAACTGGCCAGCACTGGTGGAGGTTGTTTAATGCTTCAATGTTGACAGCTGCTGACTGATCGGGGTGGTAGTTGTTGAAGGCTGGGGTGGATGTGGCAATTTCTTAAAATAAGACAACAGTGAAGTTTGCTGCACCGGTTGACTGTTCCTTTCATGAAAGATTTCTCTGCAGCATGTGATGCTGTTTGATAGCATTTTACCCACGGTAGAACTTCTTTCAAAATTGAAGTTAATCTCTCAAACCCTGCATCTGCTTTACCAACTAAGTTTATGTAACATACCAAATCCTTTGTTATCATTTCAACAGTGTTCACAGCATTTTCCTTTGGTAATATTATTCTTCCATTGGTAACATTGTCCCAGTCTTTAAACAGAAGAAAACTCTAAACACTGTTCTTTGTTTACATTCGCAAAAATCACTCTAAAGCTATAGTACTGCACGTATTGTCGAATAAGTTGTGGTACCTCCAATCATCCGATCACCTATGACAATCTATTTTTATCAGCATTTTGGCTATTACAAATAGAACATTTCACTTTTGTTTTAATCCATCCCTTTCCCAAATATACCTGTAACAGACTGTTTCTACATCTCCCATGTTAATATGCAGGCTTTCAGTGTGCCTAGGACTCAATTTTCTTGAGTTAAGCTTATACAGCATACAAAGTGGTTAAGAGCATGGATACTGAAGTCAGAATGCCATGTGTATATCCCAGCTCCAATACTTACTAGCTGTGTGATCTTGGACAAATTATTTACCTTTTTGTGAGTTAACTTCTTATCTGTAAAAATGGGGAAGAGAATAGTACTATTGCCATATATTTATATGAGGATTAAATGAACTATATTTAATATGTTTAGAAACATATAGCACATAGTAAATGCTAGTAATTAGCTATTATTATTACAGAACAAAGTATTCATTAAAAATATTTGTGTCATCCTAAGCCTTATCATAATTCAAAAATATTTGTGTCATCCTAAGCCTTATCATAATTCATGAAATCAATTTGACTTTATAATGCTTGATATGACCATGACAGAAATGAGCATTTCGAAACTCAAAGTGGTAGGTATGTATAGATCGACAAATTTCAAATTAAAGAAATGTTAACAATTTAAATTTGAATTTTTTAGAATATAATTATATTCACTGAGATAACTTGTTCCAAGTTCCAGAATACAATAAGTCTATTTTTGCTCTAAACCATTTGATCCAAAAGCAGGCACACTGGTCTCTTTATCCTATTTTCAAAACATTTTTTGCTTCAAAGAATGCAGAAGTACCTTGCAGATACTGTCAGAAATTAGTATAATAGTAACCATCAAACTATATTAAAAACATTATATAGCATACTATATTAAGAAACAGAACCTGAGAGATATTAAAAATAAAAATGAGCTAATATTAAAAACTATTGTTATAGCTATACTAGAAATCTGAGAAAAGGAAAACGCCAAAAATTTTGAGAGTTCTCCCAACCTTCAAATACAGGCAAAAAATGAAAGCACTGCTGTCCTAAAATATTCCTTTACATAAAAACATAAGTAATTTATTCATGGTAACTATTATATTCCTGGTATTTAACGTACACTTATTATATAATAAAATTCAGTTTCTGAGATTTCAAATGAAGGACAGGTTTAGCTACACTAATTTTATATAAAACTACTGTCTTAAACATACGTTATCAGATTCCTAATTTTTAGTTCAAGTATTTGCATCCTAGTTATGACTAACTATGGGTATATTTACAGATACTGGCTTAATCTGCAACTTGTATTAAATGTTACAAATATTTTATTCTATATTCGGGCAGTGGCTGACTTATGTTGAATCATGAATCATGACCAAAAACAATTAGGTACAATGAGGAACATATGATGACATCACCTTTTTCCCCTTGAAAGGAAATGGGAAAATAAATTTTTGCTATTAAAATGATAAGGGGAGTATTGTACGGTACATAAATTTGGAACTTTCTATAATGAAAAAAATTTTTAAAGATTGTCTTATTCTGGAAAGCAAAAAAAAAAATTAAATACAATTAATTTTAAAGAGCTAGCTGAAATCCACAGTTCTTGATAATAATGTACTATCATCGTGTAAATCACCTGATTAATTTTAAAAGTAAATTTAAGTAATATATTATTTATTTTAAATAAGCATTTATTCAGAAGAAATGGTCAGAGGATGAGGTAGAACTTGGTTTGCTACAGCCAAAGATCTTAGCAACCAAATAAATTATTTGGCCGACATCTGTATAAGCCTGTTTTCCCCCAAAAGGAAGACTATAAAATGAAATAGCTACATAATAGTTATCATCCCTATTTTACACAAGGAAAGTGAGAGACAGAATCATTTGCCCACATCATACACCTATGAAGTAGCAGAGCCAACATTCTAATCGTGGCAGTTTTCCTTCAGTTTATACTCTTATGTGCTATGCTATAATATCCCTCTATTTTGTGAGAATATAATTAAAAACAAGTAGTAAGAAGGAACTAAACACTGTCCTTGGGACATGCAAAAAACCTGCCTCGTTTTTTTTGTGTGGTTTTTTTTTCTGGTGGCTGGCTTGCCTCATTTTTGAAAGAAGTTTCACAGTGCCCATTCCAAACAATTCACAACAAGTTGTCTTTCAACAATTACTTTACCATAATGTTGCAGAAAAGCCAAAAAACATACAAAAAGCTTTTTTTGGTCCGGGAGATGTTTAAATATGAGAAATAATCTCTTTTCTTAATCACTTAGAATATATGGATTATTATTTGACACAGGATTGCAGATATTACATAGTTACAGATTATTAAAAATCATTTAGGATAACAACTTATTTAATGAGAAAACTGAAGCCCAGAGTGTACTCAAGAGCTGTATAAGTAGCAGAGCTGGGTGTACGAACCAAGTCACAGGTCAAGGAGAGAATTCCAAATGTACCATTAATATGTTTGAGATGGATTTCCCTTGGTCTCAGTGTTGTAACACCATGCTCTAAACAACTAAGCTAACTGGCTAGCCCTCGGGACAGCACTTCTACTGGATGTGAAAACTTTAATGTAAACATTATGTATTCCCTGCCTTTCAAATCACTTACTATGTATGTATTCGGAGAAAGTAGAGCACATATTTACTGAACTTTGGATAACAGAGAAACTTACAATCTAGTAGAGGAGACAGATAAAACACAAACACACACAGCAAAATCTATAAAGAAAATATCAAAATGACATGGCAATTTTCTCTCATTTTGATCTCTCATACCACCAATCACTTTCTCCTCAAATAGAATTAAATCTGAAGTGTCAATTTCTTGTTTTCTCCTCCACCTCTAGAGTGATGCATCTACAAGCCAACGAATGCCAATGACTGCCTGCAATCACCAGAAGCTAAAAGAAAGGCTTGAAACAGATTCTCCCTTAGAGCCTTAAGAGCCAGCATGGCCCTGCCACCACCTTAATTTTGAATGATATAATTAATATAAATATTATAAATAAATTTCTCTTGTTTTAAGCCATCAAGGTTGTGGTACTTTGTTATGGCATCCATAGGATGCCATATACATATTAATACAGTCCTTAATGATCTCCTCAAGCTCCTCACTTTTCTCATCAATTTATAATTTAACAACTCATTAATCTGGTGTATGGTCCCTCCAATTTACAGACACTAAAAATGTTTTAAATAACACCATCATCCTCACTCTCACAGATAATCCTAACAGTATACTCTCTGACTTTAGTTTTGTTCACTTGTTTACAGTAATTAACACTAGTAGCCTGATTCACCCTACTAGAGTTGCCTGAATTAGCAAATAAAAATACTTTGTTTTATCTGGCAACCCTAAACCCTACTCAACTTTTAAGACTTAGATTTCATCTCAACTCCTTCTCCCTAAAAAAAGTTCTCTGCAAAATGCTGGGTTAGATGACCACTTCTAAACTCCCAGAGCAACATAAGCAAACCTTTAGCAATGAGTCCTAATAGGAAGTGCTCATGAAAATCACCTGGTAAACTTTCAAAAGATAATTATGTCCTACCCAAATTTTCAATAAGTTCACCAGGTGATTTTGAGATGCTTCTGATCCCAAAATCACTATTTACCTAACAATAAATACTGACTGGCTGTTTACTTGTCTCCTCCTCCCAAAAGACTGAGTTACTTAAGAACAGGAGCTGTGCTTTTTGTATCACCTATGCCTACTAGAAAAACGCACTAAATACTAATACCAGGAGTTGGCAAACTATGCCCACAGGCCAAATCCAACCCACTGCATTATTCTGTAAATAAAGTACTATTGTAACATAGTCACACTTATTCATTTACATATCATCTATGACTGCATTTATAATATAACATCAGGTTTCAATAGTTGAGACAAAGGCTATATGGCCCACAAAGCCAAAAATATTTACTATCTGGCTTTACAGAAAAAGTTTGCTGATCCCTGACCCATATGGTGACTGACTGAATAATCAGCAAATGATACTGAAAGCAACAAATTTAAAAGTCAAATTAACCATGCACATTTACATTATACCTAGAACTTTATATGGGCACTCATACATGTGTGTCTTTGAAGAACAGCACGATAAATATTTTAAAATACTCGAATAAGTTCAGACTGGTAACTACTCTTATTAGATGCATAACAGCTATCATAATAGTTAATATGAAATAAGACTTTACCATCTGCACAAACTTTTACCCACTTAGTCCCACAAACTATATTTTAGATTGCTGCTACAATTATTGTGATTACTTAATTATATTTACTATAATAAACCTCTTTGGGCAACCATTTTTTCATTTTACTGGTAGGAAATCAGACAGCTTTTAGAATCTAAGCAATGCCATAGTTTTCACACCATAAAGGCTACTTTGTTTTGATGATAACACTTCACCTCACCAGAATTCAGCCTTCATATATGACTGAGAACATAGCTGAGAAATTAAAAACAAAAAGGGATACTTTTAATAGTTATACCTTCTCTCAAAACCCATACATAAAGCACATATGTGTATATACATCTGTATACACACACATATACATGTAAAGATATACTTGAATATACACTTATACATGTTTATATGTACATTTAACTAATATTATTTATATCTTTAATATATATAATATATAAAAATAATATATATCTTAGAGCCTGCTGGTTCTTAATTTATACACAATCTCAACAAACTTGGTACCCTAACTTTGATAACCAACTCAAATTAAAACTACCAAATCATAAAGTGAAAAATCTGCCCCCTAAACAGGTTAACATACTGAAGAAGTAAGAAGTATCACATGCCACCAGTCTGGACAATTTATTAAAAATTTTTAAATCCTTGTCACACAAAGCAAGGTCTCAGGATAGGCAATACTCCAATCAGCTGAGATCTTGTTAGAAATCCGAAATTACAGTTTAACAAGATCTCCAGGTGATCTGTATTCACATTCAAATTTGAGACCTCTCGCCCAGAGGTATTAAACCAATTGAATACTACTAAAAGAAACTATCCTGTGCAGAATTATATCAACACTTCTCCTTCTTGCCAACCATCCAGATCCAAATGAAGGTCCAATTTCACAAAATATGAATGAAAAACTCATAAAGATATTCGTTGAAAAAAATGACAATACCTTGAGCACTTGAACTTGACCTTCTGTAGTAATTTCCTTTAACAGCTCACAGAAGGACTGACACAAATCTACTGCATATGTCTGAAATTCAATCAAAGGTCAATATATACATAAGAATATATCTGCAATATCAAAAAGGCATAAAATTCAATTTGGGAGACTCATAATCTACTTGAGAATTATATACCAAAGCTCTAAGCACAGAAGGTTTCAATTAGAACTTCTAGGAAAAGTCAAGGAAAAAGATTATACCTAATAAAATATAGTTTATTGATAAACTGATTTTTATAGAGACATAATGATATATTTATTTATATAGTGGATTTTCTGCATTAAATAACAATGAAACTGCATGCATCATATCTGACCCGCAGTGAGGCATGCTCACAGTCAACATTTCCCTCCCCTTTAGGAACAAACCAATCTTAAATTCTGAAAAAGAACCTCCTGATTTCAAACAAGAAATAATCAAAGTAGTAACTACATAATTTCTTCAATGCAAAAACTACTCCAACATACCTGTAAAAATTCTGTTGATGATAAAAAGATATAACCATTGATGATCTTAAAGCAGGTTCTGAGATTTTCTGAACTTAGTTCTGTCAAAACATTAAATTTCAAAAAAAGGACAAATTAATTCACTGTTCAAATTGGTTTAAATGAAGAGATTCATTTTTATTTAAAACTTAGTTATATACCCTTATTTGCAAACCTTTTCTGAGTGCTATTCAGACTACTAGTATCCAGAGAAACCTATCTAAAAATTGGCATCAACCTGTAACTTAATGCTATCTCATTCACTTTTCACTAGTTAAAATAATTTAGAAAAAAATGTCAAGCTTTTTTACTTTTAGAAAAAACTAGATAACCATCTGACGCCATTTCTTTTTCTTTTTCTTTTTTTTTTTGGCAGCTGGCCAGTACGGGGATCCAAACCCTTACACTTGCTGTTATCAGCACCACGGTCTGAGTGAGCAACCGGCCATCCCTTTACCACACTTCAAACTAAAATTTTAGTGCTAGTATGGCAAACAATTGCAACAATCATTTTACCTTTACATTTTGACACTGGCTTAAATGGGTTCACTCAATGAGCATTTAGTGAGTGTTACGGCACTGGCCCTGAATATGGTATCTCCTTATGAAAAGATTCCCTATTACCTTCTAAAAAATTATGTTCAGATATTCTAAATCCTTGGCCTTTGTTCTCCAATTCTGCACCCTTATAAAAACCTACACATAAAAAAATGTTCTTAAACATGTAATTACCAGAATAGCATAGGAAAAAAAAATTGTTTCTAGCTATTTCTTTTCAGCACCACACTCTACTAACCTAAACGCCCAGCTCTGCAGCTATTCCTTTTCAAGTGCAAAGTAGAAACTATTTTGTTAAAACTGAATATGATCAAATGTTGATGCAGTTTTACATGCCTCACCTCATACAATAACATGATATAATAAACTACAGACTGTATATAATTATAAAGCTCAAAACATGACCCTTAAATATCATCTATGTCTAAAACTTGCCATTCTTTGTTGCAAACATTTTAGAAATTCTGTTCACTTGCAATAGTACAGATTTAAATAAGAAATTTTTTTTCTGGCAAAAGTGAGTTCTTATTTAGCTTATATCCTAAGGAAAGTAAGAAGACACTCTATTCAAGTTTTCCATTCATTTCCAAAAAACAATGACAGTCCTGCCTCTATCTCAAAACGTCTTCTAAAGCATTAGTTCCTTGGGATTTGACTAGTTTTAAAAAATGAGAATGGGGAGGGGACAGAGAATGAACAACTTGTTACTATGCTAATAAAAGACGTAAAAAATAACCTAAGTACTTTTTTTTTTTTTTTTTAACAACAGAAGACAAAATCTTAGGATAAAGGAGGCCTTTTTATTGGATAAAGTTATCCTTATGAAAATTCGCATTATCCTTTTCTCCTCAAGGAAGAAGTCTGAACTTGTGCACACTTTTTTGGAGACCAACACTGAACAGCAGTTTAGCAACATTAATAAGACAGAAGAGTCTATATTTAAGTGAGAAATAAGAATGGCTTCATTCCAGGCATGTCAGCAAAATCTATGTTGAAAGAAACAATAAGGATTAATTTTAAAAAATCATAGAGCCCATCTCTTCTTACAGATATTTTAAAAACTATTCCTGGGTCAATCTATACATATACCCAGGTGACTGGGTCACTTTATACTGCTTTCCATGCCTCTACTATGCCCAGGATAGCTACCATGCCCAGGATAGCTTTTACCAAATTTTCTTGGCCATGTTATAATCAGCAAATATTATATACTGATATTAAAAATAGCTCTAAAATTAATAAATTTATCTATTTTAAGGTACTGAGCATTATTCACTACATTCATGAGTTCCTAGTAAGACTCTATAGAACAATTACTGTCTGTTCCTGGTACCAGAAGAAGCTGTGCTTCATTCATACATAAATAACATTGTGTATTTATTTTCAGACACAATGAATAATTCAAGTCAATTGTTCTCAATCACAGGCAATTTTGCCCCCTACAGGACATTTGGCAATTTCTGGAAACATTTTTGGTTGTCACTACTAGCATCTAATAGGTAAAGGCAAGGGTATTATTAAACAGCCTACAACACACAGAAAACCCCCACAACAAAGAATCACTTGGACCAAAATGTAAACAGAGCTAAGATTGAAAACCCTTGGTTTAGCGATTATGTATTTTTTTTTCACAGACTGCTAGAGAGCTCTGAGGTAAACCTGTGGCCCATCAAAGTATCCTGTTATGCCCTGTGCAAATATAATTTATATCTATTAGTCTGATTATATTTTATAATCTGCTCCTCTTTGGTTTTCTCTATTCTTTTGCTCCTATTTTTAATTTGTATTTTCATTTTACGTTTTATATATTCCTTTAAATTTCTGTAAAGGGGACAGGGAGTGAATAAATTATTGACTTATATTAGAGAAAGTTAATAGGAATCTACTTAATGTTTAACCATATGACTCTTTAATGCTTTGTCTTTGCAAATGCAACTGTAATAGTTTTCTCTCATTTTAAATTCTGACAATATATGAAAGCTAAAATGTAAGATAGCCTATATCAGGTGAAGTTAGGTAGAAAAAAGTCTCTTCCAAATTAGATAGGAAGCTACCAGCAAAATAAAAAACTTTTATCATTCAAGGAACATTAGATTAGTTTGGCATTTATGACATGCACAAGAGCCAGTCAGATGTTCACATTTTAAATAATGAGAATACTATAACTTAACACTATAAAATAGATTTAAAGAGAAAATAGCCATTAGAACTAAATTAATAGAATTACTTATAGTCTCTGATTCTACTTAAAATTTCTCAGGTCCTACTTACATTTAGGAAAAAATACATAAAATAAATTTTAGCCTTGGATTTATTAACACTTTTTAATCAACATATACTAAAAATCATTAATTTAAACATCTTAAAGTGTTCAATATTGTTGGTAATATATATATTTTAAATTAAAGTGGGAAACTCCCATTTTCCAGTCAAGATGGCAGAGGAGACAGTTCCTAGCATCACTCTCTCCCACAAATCAACCAATTTGCAACTATTAAGAAGAACAACAGGAGGCCTAAGAGCTGCATGGGAACCAGCAGGAGCCGTGCACCGCGGGACCCACAGCCCAAGCCAATGTCCACTGCACAGAGAGGCCTGAGAGCCACAGGGCTGACACACCCGGACTCAGCCATGCCAGAACAGTCAGGAGCAGTGGGACCTCCAGCCCAGGTCAGTCCCCACCACCTAGAGAGGCCCAAGAGCCGCCGGGACCACATGCCCCGAGGCAGCCGTGCCAGAACAGGCAGGTGCCATGGGACCCCCAGCACAGGCCAGGCCTCACCATGCAGAGAGGCCTGAGAGCTGCTGGGCCCACACGCCCTGAGACAGCCACGTGGGAACAGGCTGATGCTGAGGGACCGCCAGCACAGGCCAGTCCCCGCCATGCCAGAAGAGGCAGATGCTGAGGGACCAGGCCAGTCCATGCCACCCAGAGAAGCCCGAAAGCTGCTGGGTCCACATGAGCTGAGTCAGCTGCGCCAGAACAGGCCGGCACTGCAGGACTCCCAGCCCAGGTCAGTCCTTGCCGCCAAGAGAGGCCTGAGAGCCCCTGGGCCCACACACCCCAAGCCAGCTGTGCCAGAACAGGCAGGAATCGCAAGACGCCCAGCCCAGGCCAGTCCCTACTGCCCAGAATTGGCAGTCCCTTCAGGATCTAGGCCAGAATCAGGGTAGAACAAGTGGAATGTGATAACCCCTGCCACAATGACTAAACACCAAAGGAAAGATACCAGAAATATGAAAAATCAAGAAAGTACATCACCACCAAAGGAAAATAATAACTTTCAAGCTCTAGATCCTATAGAACAGGAAGTCCTTGAAATGACTGACAAGGAATTTCAAGTAACAATTCCAATAAAACTAAATGAGATACAGGAAAACTCAGTTTGACAACAAAATGAAATGAGAAAAAATATACAGGACCTGAAAGAAGAAATGTACAAAGAAATCAGTGCCCTGAAAAAGAATGCAGCAGAGCTTGTGGAGCTGAAGGATTCATTCAGCAATATAAAAAAACACAACAGAGAGTCTAACCAGTAGGCTAGAATGAGCAAAAGAGAGAATTTCTGACCTTGAAGACAGGCTGTTTGAATTAACACAGGCAGACCAGAAAAAAGAAAAAAGAATTTTAAAAATTGAAGAAAATCTAAGAGAGAGAACAGACAACGTTAAGTGCTCAAATATCTGAATCATGGGTATTCCAGAAGGGGAGGGAAAAGGAAATGGCATTGAAAACATGTTGAAGGAAATAATAGCAGAAAAATTCCCAGATATAGGGAAAGTCACAGATCTTCAGATTCAGGAGGCCCAAAGATTCCCAAACATATTCAACCCAAAAAGGTCATCTCCAAGACATGGTACAGTCAAACTGGCAAAACTGAAAAGACAAAGAGAGAGAGAATCTTAAAAGCTGCAAGAGAGAAGCGACAAGTCATCTAGAAGGGAGTCCCAATCACACTAATATCAGACTTTTAATTAGAAACCCTAAAAGCAAGAAAAAAACGAAATGATATATTCAAAATACTAAAGGACAAAAATTGCCAGACAAGAATACTTCACCCAGCAAGGTTATCCTTCCAAAATGAAGGACAAAAAGCATATTTCTCAGACAAAAACTGCAGGAGTTCACCACCACACAACAAGCCTTACAAGAAATTCTCAAGGGAGTACTGGGTTTCATACCTGAAAAACAACCATCACTGCCATGAATACTCAAGAAAGAACAAAACCTACCAGTAAAACAAAAATGCTAACAATAAACAGAAAAAGTAGTTTATCTACCACCACAAGAAACCAACAAACACAGAGGACAAACAGAAAATCAGAAAGAATAGAACAAAAGATACTTAAGACATCTAAACAAAAATCAATAAAACGCTAGGAGTAAATCAAGACCTTTCAATAATAACTCTAAATATAAAGAGATTAAATTTTCCACTCAAAAGACACAGACAAACTGGATTAAAAAGATGGACCCAACAATATACTGCCTTCAACAGACTCACCTCTCCTGTAAAGACACACATAGGCTAAGTGTGAAAGAATGCAAAAAGATATACCATGCAAATAGAAATGAAAAATGAGCTGGAGTAGCTATTCTTATATCAGATAAAACAGACTTTAAACCAAAAACCATAAAAAGAGATAAAGAAGGCCACTATATAATGATAAAAGGATCTATCCATCAAGAAAACATAACAATCATAGATATATACACACCCAACATCGGAGCAGCCAAATTTATAAAGCAAACACTATTAGATCTAAAGAATGAGATAGACACTAACACCATAATAGTAGTGGACCTGAACACCCCACTCTCAACAATGGACAGATCGTCTAGGCAAAAAACCAATAGAGAAACACAAGATCTATACAACACTTTAGACCAATTGGACTTGGCATATCTACAGAACATTCCATCCAACAACCTCAGAATATTTATTCTTCTCATCAGCTCATGGAACATTCTCCAGGATAGACCACGTTAGGTCACAAATCAAGTCTCAACAAATTCAAAAAAATTAGAATTATTCCATGTATTTTTTTCAGATCACAATGGATTAAAATTAGAAATCAATTTCAAACAAAATTCTGGAAACTATACAAACACATGGAAATTAAACAACGTTGTACTTAATGACACATAAGTCCAAGAAGAAATTAAACAGGAAATCAAAACATTTCTTGAAACTAATGAAAATAATGACACATCATACCAAAACCTGTGGAATACTGCAAAAGCAGTACTAAAGGGGAAATTTATCGCATTAAATGCTCACTTCATAAGAATGGAAACATAGCAAATAAACAACCTAATACTTCACCTTAGAGAACCAGAAAAGCAAGAACAATCCAAACCCAAAAAGTTAGTAGACAGAAAGAAATAATTAAGATCAGAGCAGAACTAAATGAAATAGAAACTTAAAAAACAATACAAAAGATCAATGAAACAAAAAGTTGGTTTTCTAAAAAGATAAACAAAATTGACAAAACTTTAGCAAGGCTAACTAAGAAAAGAAGAGAGAAGACCAAAATAACAAAAATTAGAAATGAAAAAGGTGACATTACAACTGATACCTCAGAAATACAAGGAATCATTAGAGACTACAAATTTATAAAGTGGAGGAAATGGATAAATTTCTGGACACATACACTACCAGACTGAGCCAAGAAGATACAGAAAATCTGAACAGAACAATAACAATAAAAGAGATTGAAGCTAGTATCAGAAGTCTCCCAACAAAGAAAAACCCAAGACCAGACAGGTTCACTGCAGAGTTTTTTGCTTTTTTGATTTTTTTAAAAGATGAACGGTAAGGGGATCTTAACCCTTAACGTGGTGTTGTCAGCACCAGGCTAACCAGCCATCCCTATATATGGATCCGAACCCTTGGCCTTGCTGTTATCAGCACAACACTCTCCCAAGTGAGCCACAGGCCGTCCCTAACTTCAGAGTTCTACAAAACCTTCAAAGAGGAACCAATACCAATTCTCTACAAACTATTCCAAAAGACTGGAACAGAGGCCATTCTTCCAAACTCATTCTATGAGGCAAACATCACCCTGATACCAAAACCAAAAATACATCCAAAAAAGAAAACTACAGGCTAATATCCTTGATGAATATAGATGCAAAAATACTCAAAAACAGACTAGCTAACAGAATACAACAACAGATACACAAAACTATACACAAAACAGATGAATCAAGTGGGATTCATCCCAGGGATGCAAGGATGGTTCAACATACACAAATCAATAAATGTGATACACCACATCAATAGAAGCAAAAACAACAAACATGTAATCATCTCTCCAGATGCTGTAAAATCACTTGACAAAATTCAACATTCGTTCATGATAAAGACTCTCTACAAGTTAGGTATAGATGGAAAGTATCCCAACACAATTAAAGCCATATATGATAAGCCCACTGCCAATATCATCCTGAATGGGCTTTTCCCTTAAAAACAGGAACTAGACAAGGATGCCCACTCTCACCACTCCTATTCAACACAGTGTTGGAAGTACTAGCCAGAGCAATCAGATAAGCAAAGGGAAGAAAGTGCATACAGATTGGAAAAGATGAAGTCAAACTGTCCCTGTTTGCAGATGATATGATCCTATATATCAAACTGCCTAAAGCCTCTACAAAATACTCTTAGAGTTGATAAGTGATTTCAGCAAAGTTGCAGGATACAAAATTAACACACAAAAATCAGTGGAATTTCTATACTCTAATAGTGAACATGCAGAAAAAGAAATCGAGAAAGCTAGCCCATTTACAATAGCCACCAAAAAAATAATAATAATAATACTTAGGAATAAAGTTAACCAAGGATGTGAAAAATCTCTATGAAGAGAACTGCAAATCACTGTTGAGAGAAATTATAGGACACAAGAAGATGGAAAGATATCCCATGCTCTTGAACTGGAAGAATTAACATTGTGAAAATGTCCATATTACCCAAAGTGATCTACAGATTCAATGCAATCCCAATCAAAATTCCAAAGACATTTTTCTCAGAAATGGAAAAAACTATCCAGACATTTATATGGAATAACAAAAGACCATGAATAGTCAAAGCAATCCTGAGCAAAAAAAATAAAGCTGGAGGCATAACACTACCTGACTTCGAACTATACTACAAAGCAATAATAACCAAAACAGCATGGTACTGGCATAAAAACAGACACACAGATCAATGGAATAGAGCAGAGAACCCAGAAATCAACCCATATACCTACAACCATTTGATGTTTGACAAAGGCACCAAGTCCACACACGGGGAAAGAGACTGCCTCTTCAATAAATGGTGCTGGGAAAACTGGATATTCACATACAGGAGAATGAAACTAGACCCATACCTCTCACCATATACCAAAATCAACTCAAAATGGATTAAAGAATTAAATATACATCCTGAAACAATAAAACTCCTTAAAGAAAACATAGTGGAAACACTCCAGGAAGTAGGAGTGGGTACAGACTTCATGAATATGACCCCAAAAGCACAGGCAACTAAAGGAAAAATAAACAAATGGGATTATATCAAACTAAAAGCTTTTGCACAGCAAAAGAAACAATCAATAGAGTGAAAAGACAACCAACAAAGTGGGAGAAAATATTTGCAAAATATACATCTAACAAAGGATTAATATTCAGAATATACAAGGAACTCAAACAACTTTACAGCAAAAAAATAAATAACCCAATTAAAAAATGGGCAAAGGAGCTGAATAGGCATTTCTCAAAGGAAGATATACAAATGGCCATAGACACATGAAAAAATACTCAACATCACTCAGCATTCGGGAAATGCAAATCAAAACCAATATGAGATACCATCTTACTCCAGTTAGGATGGCTAATATCCAAAAGACTGAGAATGATAAATGCTTGTGAGGTTGCGGAGAAAAAGGAACTCATACACACTTGCTGGGACTGCAAAATGGTGCAGCCATTAAGGAAAATAGTATGGAGGTTCCTCAAACTATTACAAATAGATTTACCATATGACCCAGCTATTCCACTCCTGGGAATACACCCAGAGGAATGGAAATCATCATGTTGAAGGGATACCTGTTCTCCAATGTTCATTGCAGCACTACTTACAATAGCCAAGAGTTGGAACCAGCCCAAATGTCCATCATCAGATGAGTGGTCAAGGAAACTGTAGTATATCTACACAATGGAATTCTACTCTGCTATAAAAAAGACTACCATTTGCAACAACATGGATGGACTTAGAGAAATTTATATTAAGTGAAACAAGTCAGGCACAGAAAGAAAAATACCACATGTTCTCACTTATTTGTGGAAGCTAAAAATAAATAAATAAATAAACACACAAACACATAAAGTGTTGGGGGGAAGAAGACACAACAATCACAACATTTCCTTGAACTTGTTAAGACAAGTGAACAGATACGATGTAGTGGAGGGGGGAGAGGGGGGAAAGAGGAATGGGTAAAGGGTCACAAAAATCAACTACAATGTATATTGAGAAGTTAAAATAAAAAAATTTTTTTAATTTAAATTTTAAAAAAACGAAAAATGAAAATCTTCCTGCCAGTAGTTTTATTTCTATCTAGAAAAAATAATAGCAATCATATTGATTAAATAAACTGTTAAAAATCACTGATTTAATAAGAAGGAATATGTTATAAATGATACCAAAACTGAGTATTCATTTTGATCTATACTCTTAAAAGATTAAAATAAATATTCTGCCTGTAAGTGTAAAAATAAATTTAAAAACTTATCTGAGGTCCTGGGAGATGCAGGCCATGGGCCCTATCCCCACCCCTGCTGCTGCCACAGCACATGCAAGCCAGCTCCAGAAACCAGCCCAAGGCCTTGGGGGTTCTGGGAGATGGGGGCAGTGGGCTCTAGCTCCACCCCCGCCACCACTGTAGCATAACCAAGCCAGCAATAGAAGCCAGCCCGATGCCCAGGGGGTCCTGGGAGATAGGGGCTGTGGACCCTAGCCCTGCCCACAACCAGATCCTAGAAGATACTTATTAACCACGTGTATTTCTTTGGATGTGTGACTTATCCGCTCATGTCCTTCACCAAATTTCAGCTTAGATTTTTCTAATTCATTTTTAAGAGTTCTTTTTGCAATAAGGATATTAATCTTATAGTGTGTTTTTTTTTTTAAAAAGTAGAGAATAGAATAATGGTTAGCAGAGTCTGGGAGGGGTGGGGATGGGAAGGAAGATAAGGGGTGAACTAATGGGGACAAAACTATGCTATCTACCCTAAGTGAATCATTGTACAGTATATGCATGTATTGAAAGAACACACTGTACCCCACAAAAATAAATATAAATAAAAATTGAATTTAAAAAAAAACTTATCTGAAAGAATGTATATGCAAAAACCTACATATCAATATCAATTAGTTGTGAGATACTCAAAAATAAATGTAATACTGATGTGGAGATATACTAAACATGCACAGATGGAATTTCTTCCTATTACTGATGTGAATACACATACCATGACTAATAAACAAATTACACATAATTTTTATTAAAGATAAAAGTCAGAAATAATTCAATAGTATCCACATCACCTATTTTCACTGATAGTTTTTATAAAATATAGATTTTTTAAAAGCTTTGAAAATTAAAAAAGTTTAAGTCAAATATCCATTATCATAAGGTTGAAATTTCATTAGTTCTTGATTCTGTTAAGTAACAAACCCTACAGAGCCAGTAGATGGTTGGATAATTTTTCTTTTAAAATAGCTGTAATTTTAATAGTAATAGTAGTAATAGCCCTAGCAGTAATAAACATAACAGCAAAACAGTTAAATGTTGCTTACTACATGCCAGATGTCGTTCTAAACACATAAAAGTCCCTACTGACTTGATAAGAACTCTGCACCAATTGCAAAGCTTTCTATGGTAAAACTACACTAGAGCACTTACCTAAAGCTAAACTAAAAATAGTGTCATATGGTTATAGTAAGGTTAGTTAGTCCTATGCTTTTTGTTTATATCTCTTCTTAAAGGCAAACTGAAAATAGAGTCATACTGTATAGTAAGGCTAGTGCTGGACTTTTTGTTTAAATCTCTTCTTTTTTTGTGTCATTTTTTCGTGACCGGCACTCAGCCAGTGAGTGCACCGGTCATTCCTATATAGGATCTGAACCCGCGGCGGGAGCGTCGCCGCGCTCCCAGCGCAGCACTCTACCGAGTGCGCCACGGGCTCGGCCCTAAATCTCTTCTTTTAGGCTACCAATACTCTCTCTCCCACTGCTATAAGGGAATTATACATTGTAGAGGCCAGAATGCTGAATTTGGGGTGGAATACAAAGGTGAAGTGAGACCACCATGTAAAATCATCCGTATGTGAAAGTTGCTGAATCCTGTTCATGACAAAGTTGATAATGGATCTGGCTGACGATTCCACTCCTAGATCAAGTATAAAGAAGCAGGTAGATTACCCAGAATGGTACTGTACATGATCTCCAAGTTAGGTAGAATAAAACTAATAAGGCCTTTACCAGAGAGTAAAGGGATGTTGAAAGGGCATTTCCTATTCTTTTTCGTTATGATGACTGAAAGACAAAACTTTTCTTAGGAGACAAGCAATAAGTGACTGGCCTAGTGCCACTGACTTTATCTCTGGGAGTTTTCCCTCTTTTATGGAGATGCTAGGCAATAAATAGTAAATGGCTCTTTACTGCAAAACAAATGATTACTTTGGTTATCCCATCCTATACTGAGGAATGGGGTACAACAAAAAAAACTCAGAGAAAACATGAAGGACTAATCACATTATCTAGTCACCATGGTCATCCAATAAATAAGAAGAAAAAATGTTTTTTAGATCAGTTAAAATTGCATTTTAGTTCATATTTGCTGATATTTTCAAACGGTGAGTCTACTCTTCCAGTGTGTCAAACTTCAGTAATGTTTTTGGCTCTGATAAAATTTCTCAGTATGAATAAGTTTTCAGAGAAAAGTCTTCAGATATTGCCATAATAATTATGCCTTTTTCCCTAGTGTTTTCTTGTCTAAATATACATTTATGGTAATATTAAACTATTCAGTTAGTACACCCAAAGTTCTAATGAAAGAATTAAAGATGCTTCATGGCTGAGTCTTGAAGAATGTGATCCCTGAATGGAGAAAAACTTAAATAAT